>NC_133758.1:91552623-92785123 GCF_036562045.2 Rhinolophus sinicus
AGATGACTACTAAACCCCTCGGTCACACTGAATAAAGGTTTATCGTAGAGTTTTTTTAAAGAATGGATGGATGGGAAGCACTGTCTCCCAAAAATGCTCATAAACGAAGTGATAACCTTATAAAACCCATTGCCACTCCGCATTTAATATTAGTTACTCACATCATTGCTTAACTTCTTTTTATTGTCCAGTTCCTCACTGATTGTCAACTGAGGCATTGACCATGCCATTAAATAAAATTTTAATCAATTACAAAGTAAAACAGAAAATATAGTAAATTACCCAAAGTCATGTTGGAAAATATAATTAGGTGTAAAGTCACAGACAACTGGTCATGCACCAGAGTTAAATTAAAAACTGAAGAAAAGAACAATCTATCAAGTTAAACTTCAGGAAAGAACAATTTGAATATCAAAGCATTAATAAAGATGTTTGAGACAATGGTTGGATAGCAGATGTTTTAAAAGGGATTCTCGTATTGACTGTGCAGCAGAACTCAAATATAAAGTGAAAGGATCAGGTCAAACTGTCCTATCATTCTCTTCGGGAAAATCATAGCAAGAACATGCTATAAACTATTATAAATAAATGTCTCCATAATTTGTATTTCTATTTTTAAGATGATGTCCTACCAGCGTCCACCACCATCCTCTTCTATGTATTATAACATGTTGATTCTTATCTCTAAAGGATTTACTTACAGTGGGAATTTTTTCTGATACAATTATGTTTTGATAATAAGATTGCCACAATCTCCCCCATTCTTCTGAACACTTGTTCTGCTCACAAATTTCTAGGAAGCATGACAGAGAACATACAAGCATCTTGCATTGATTCTGCCCCACCTTTAAGTCTGTGACCTTTTTAGTCTCTGCTCAAACCACTTCAACTGAGTCTGGCTAGCTGAAGCCCACATACGCATACAGACACTGGATTCAGCATTCTAGCTGATACCCCAAACCATATCTAAAATATTTTAAAAAAATAGTTTTACACACTGAAAAAAAACTGGGACACATCTATGAAGGCTTTGAGAACTCAGTATCCTACAACATGTCAGTAGAATTTCGTTATATTTAATTACTAAAATAGCTAGTTAGTTTCTCTATAACTACAATATAGTATTTTAGCATAATGAAATTTTCCCACTGATTGACCTTCATCTCTATTTCCAATGCAGTGTCTGTCGCTATTAGTGTCACTGAAAGCAACACAGAAGTAGACTATGGCAGCCATTCCTGAGGGAGTTGCATGCTGTTTGGAGTTACAAAATAGTTGCAATTACAAAATAGTATTCAGTTGATAATAATTACTTAATTTTTTAACTTTATATTATTAATTATTCACAATTTAATTAGTAAAAGGGGTAAGAGCTGCAGAAAATAATTTAAAGCATGTTACTGAAGAGTGGGAATTGGATTTGTCCCTTTAGAGAGGTGTAAAATAACCAGAAATTAATTGAAACAACCTAAGTGCCATCAACGGATGAATAGATCAAGAAAATGTCTCACACACACACACACACACACACACACACACACACACACACATACACATACACAGGAATATTATTCAGCCAGGAGAATAAAGGAAATCCTGCCATTTGTGACAACATGGATGAACCTCAAAGGCATTATGCTAAAGAAAATTAACCAGACACAGAAAGACAAATACTGTATGGTATCTCTTATATGTGGAATCAAAATAATAAGTTAGAATTTAATATGAACTAGAGTAGAACAATGGTTGCAAAGAGCTGGAGGTGGGGGAAATAAAGAGATATTAGGAAAAGGATACAAACTGTCAGGCATAAGATGAATGAAATCTGAGGATCTAATGCCCAACGTGGTGACTAACTATAGTAATAACACTATTGAGTAATTAAAATTTGCTAAGAGAGAAGTTAAATGTCCTCACAATCCAAAAAAAAGATAAATATGTGAGGTAATGGATGTGTTAATTAGATGGGTGGAATCCACTCACAATATACGTATATATAAAAACACCATGATGTACACTTTAAATACCTTACTCTTTCGCTTGTCAAGTATATCACAATAGAACTGAAAAAAGGGGGAGGGAAAGAAAAAAGGAGACTCATTTGCTTAAGCATTTAATAAGCAAAAAGTCATAATTAGTAAAATGTAATAAGTACATTTGGATAAAGATGTGGTATATATACACAATGGAACACGATTCTGCCATAAGAAAAGATGAAATGGTGCCATTTGTGGCAACATGGATAGATCTTGAGATTATAATGCTAAGCGAAATAAATCAGACAGAAAAAGTAGAGAACCATATTCTTCACTGATACCTGGTATATAAAACTGAAAACAACCAATGAACAAAACAAACAAATGAAGAAACAAAAACTCATAGACAAAGACAATAGTTGTTACCAGAGGGTAAGGGGGAGGGGAAGGTGGTGGATGAAGGTAAAGGGGATCAAATATATGGTGATGGAAGGAGAACTGACTCTGGGTGGTGAACACACAATGTGATGTACAGATGATGTATTACAGAATTATACACTTGAAATCAATGTAAATGTACTAACAATTGTCACCCCAATAAACTTTAATTAAAAAAAATAGCCAGAAAAGAGGGTAGAGAATGATCCAAACAGAGTTAATGGCTTAGGAAACAAACAACAAAAAACAAAATCCACACACATTACACTGGCAGTTTCTAACCAATGGGGCAACGGTCTGATGGGTGGTATTTTACTGGGAAAAAAGAGATACAAAGAAAGGGAAAATATATGGTAAACTGAGAGTTTTCATTACATTTCTTCTTTGTTAGTCCTTAAAGTGGTGTTGTCACAAAATAAGTGTTTTTCATATAAGCAATGTATAAGGATCTATTCAAGAAGTATAGTTAATGTTTGTCTGCCCTTGAATTAGTTAACTTATTTCTGCGTCTCCCATAATTTTGAACATAGGATCTTTTTGAACCTTAACTCTTCAATTATTTAATTTTATAGAGAATATTTTTCTTTGAGATAAATACCTTATACATCATTCTAATCTCTATCTTTAAATCTCAGAGTTTGAATTTTATGTTTTGCCTCTCTATTCTGAATGATAGAAACCTTTATCTCCTTGTTTTCTAGTCTGTACAATTCCCAGGTTGCAGACACCCATCTGCCAGGAGCTTATTCCTTTCTCGTTCCTACTCCCTGTCCTTCCACAGTCCACCGCTAATGTAAAAAAGAAGAAAAAAGGCAACTTTGGGCAAATCTTATTGATTTCCCCCCTTTCCTACCACTGCACACCTTTGAAGAAAAAGTAAAAAAGTAGTCCTCTCCTGCCTAAGTACTTTATACTTCCTTGGCAGAATGTGGTTTAAAATGTGCATAAAATACCTGAACTGTCTTTATAGATCCTAGGTATTTGCAGTTATAAACATCCTCTTTAGTAAGACGATGCCTTACAAAATGTTCCGAAAGGATTTTGTATTCCTAGGCGAGCATATTTTTAAAAGCCTTTAACATTTATGTTGTAACTTAAAGAGGTTCCGTGATCATTAGTAATATGTGTCACAGCTATAAGTTGGGTCTGTAAATAAATTTCATTTTCAAACAGTAATGCCCTCATAAATGCTTGATTTTACAATATCCTCTACGTTGTTTGAAAAGGTGCTTGGGCAACTTAATTTATGTCTAAAAGAAGACTTGTGATTATTCAACACATTCCATAGATGTTGTTGCACTATTCAGAACTCAACACACACACTGGATAGTCCATAAATGTTGAGTGACTTGGCATAAGCCTCTAACCCTGCAGCTGTTACCAGCCACTGGGATAAAAGCCTTAATAACTGCACATTCAAAATCATTAATTTTTAGCTCACAGATATTTCGTTTTCATTTTACTTGGGTCTACTATCTAATTTTCTGGAAAGAAAAAACCTAATAAAATGTGGACTTGCATATTTGGAAAGTAAAACTATTTCATTTTGCAGCCTTTTATTTAAAAAAAAAAAAAAAAAAGCAAAACTGGGGTTTGGGGTTTGATATGAAGGTTCATTTGCTGAGATTAACTTGAAGGTTACATGTCTTTAAAATCACCATTATTTTTCCACATTAATAGATCCTTCAAAGTCTCAACATTTGTTAAAACTGCCAGTGGAGTGGAGAACCCACAGATTGCTTTATCTTATAATAAGAAATGACTGCTCTTATTGTTTGATCTTGGCAGGACAAGATGTGGTTAGGTATATCTGGAAGTAATAATTCCAAGGCTGAATTCCCAAATCCAAAGCAAAACTGAAGACTCAGGCAGTGTCTCATGTATTTTGAGCTGATTATAAATAAGATGATTCTATAGGAAAATTGAAAAGTAAATAATAGACATTTATGGAATGGACAGAGCATTTTACATTGCAGGTTTTTGCTTAAGTTACCAGAACTATTTCAGGTGTGAAATACAGTCTGATTTTGTACATTGACGTTAAGAAAATCATTTTTGATGTTTACAAATTAAAATAAAGACAGCTGTTTTGCAAATGCTACTTTCATTGAATAAACATTGTTGTTCTTATGTAATGATGCTGTACAAGTCCATTAGTAGATATGTTCTTGGAGTATGCTTTGTTTATGGGGAAATAATTGTGGATTTTTTTCTTAGTTCCCTTGGTGAACGAAGCCAACATTTCAGACAGTTTTAAGAGTTAAGTGTAGAATAACCACCACCATCACATTTTTCAGTTTACTCTTTGCCAGCTTCCGTTTTAATCATCATTTGAACTATGACAAACATCAGAGGAATTCTATAAATGCTTTTTTATATGAACTATGAGAAATGTATAATTTTCAAACCATTTCAAAGGAGACCTAGTTAAGTAACTTAGGTAAGATTCCACAGCTATTAAGTAGCAAAGGCAGCACTCTCACCCAATCTTCACTCAATAATCCTAACCACCACAATGAATTTTTAGTATCCTTTGGGCAGCGGGGGGGAACTATTTCTTTGACTATTATGTTCTGGTTCACAGCTTTGTCGCCATTAAAAAAAAATCTTCAAAGAAGTTTGGGAACAAGTGATCTAATATACACAGTGGTAAGTGTGCATATCCTATGCCTATCCATGATTAATACTTGTAAACATATGTAGAACAAGCCACACAATTGCCTCTAACAAAAGATAACTCTTTACGGGAAAGAGGAACCTTGTATCTTCCATCAAAATATTACTTATCTGTCTCTCATATGCACACACTTCTATATGTGTTTATATATCCACATAAACACATACACAATTTCATCTTACAGAAGTTAGATTCATATCTACAGGATTTATGGAAAAAACTAACAGGAGAAGGTAAGAGGTGAGAATTTAACACAAGATAATCATTTGAAAAGCACTAAAGCCGGGCAGAAGGGTGGAACTAGCTGTTAGTTAATACCTGCTGATAATTCCTTGTGTGCTAGGCAATATTCTAAGGGCTTCATATGTGTTAAATTATTCAATCCTGAAAGCAATGCTGTTAAGAATGTATAAATATTATGTCACTTTACAAATAAATAAACTGAGCATCATGGAGGGTAACTACTACTATGTCCAAAATCACGTGTTTAGGAAACGGTGAAGCCAAGGTTTGCATGCAATCTGTCTGGCTCCACCGTCCACGTCTCTCACCATTAGTGGGCTAGTTTTTTTGTTTGTATGTTTGCTTGCTTGTTGTTGTTTTTTTAATCAAGAGTGCAACAGCCGGCTAACATGTGACAATATAAATTTTCTCGTGTGTGTGACTAAAGGCAGTAGCATATTGATAACAACTGATTTATGCTAGTAGAACACTGTCTTTGTTTTATGATAAACCAACAATCGTGATTACAAGTTAGAGATAATGCAATTTTAAAAGAACAAAATGTAACTCTGGATTCTTGAACTGTTACTAGAAGATAACCCAATTTCAAACATACCTTAAATATATTATGACAAATGAGCCACAATGCTTAAAATATTCACAGATGTCCTGGACTCCTATACTTAATGTATCTGGTTTGAATCACCTAACTAAGTACTTAAGTCCCACTATTTCAGTCTGCTGGTCTAACGCACAGTATCAACAATACCTGAGGACAAAACAAATGAGAGAACTTGACTTCCTGATGCATTTTATAACCAATTTCAGGAACTGACATGAACGAACAACCACCTACCCTTTACTTAATGACCCAAATCTTCCTTCAAGCACTCCTGATGGTTTCAACATCACTATACATTAAACAGATGAAAACTCCTGTGAATCTACTGAATGTGTTTTGTATTTGTGTCTCAGAGCAGCTTTCATTGTTACTTGCCTAGATTCACATCAAGTCTGTCACTGGTTGGTTAAATTAAGGGCACCATTTTTACCCAGTGCAAAAGCTGTTTTACTTTAACTCATGGTGACTGAAGAAAATTTAATTAAGAGTTTGATGAGTAGAAGAAGGCTTGTGAAATTTCTAAGTCTTATAGAAATTCCAAAAGATTTCTAAGGAAAATCAAATGCTTACTTTATTCACTGTTTTATATCAAAATGTATTGATAACATAAGTATTGACAATCATTAGTCTTATAAATCATAAGGCTAATTTTATATATTAAGTTTAATATCCTCTTTAGTAATTAGTTTAAATATAGCCTAGAGCTTAAAAATTTTCTTTTTTGAATTCATTTTAATATTTTTCACTTACGGTTGACATTCAGTATTAGTTTACATTATTTTCAGGTGTACAGCATAGTGGTTAGATATTTATATACCATATTTCCCCCAAATTAAGATCTAACCAGACAATCGGATCTAATGCGTCTTTTGGAACAAAAATTAATATAAGACCTGGTCTTATTTTACTATAATAAAAGACCAGGTCTTAAATAACATTATAATATAATATAATATCTGGTCTTATATTAATTTTTGCTCCAAAAGACGCATTGGAGCTGATTGTCCAGCTAGGTCTTATTGTCAGGGAAACACGGTATTATAATTTACAAAGTGATCTCCCCATAAATCTAGTACCTACCTGGCAACATACATAGTTATTACCGTATTGGCTATATTCCCTATGTTTTAGCTTACATCCCCATGACTTTTTTGCAACTACCAATTTGTACGTCTTAATTCCTTCACCTTTCCAACCAGATCCCAACTCCCCACCGATCTGGCAGCCATCAGTTTGTTCTCTGTATCTGTTTTGTTCTCTGAGTCTGTTTCTGTTTTGTTTGTTCATTAATTTTGTTCTCAAGAGTCCACATATAAGTGAAATCATATAGTATTTGTCTTTCTCTGCCTGATTTATAAAATATTTCTTATTATATATATTTTCATTAATCCACAATCTGTACAATTGCTTTTGAATGGATTGCCAATTTTGACATTACCATTTATTAAATAAACAATCCCTTTTCCATCTATAAAAATTCTGACGGGCTGAACAAGTAAATTTCTATGCACATATAGTATTGCAGAGATTACAAAGAATAAACTAGATTTTTAATATTTAATCCAATAAACTCCTATAAAGCTATTTTTTATGAAAAATGGTATGCCAAGTAGTTAATAAATTTGACAAAATACCATGTAAATCAGAACTACTTGACTTTACCAGAATTGGAACATTCAAGTAAAACACATACACCAGTACATAATACAATACTTAATATGTCAAGCCTTGAAATTAAAAGTTATAAAATGAAAAATATTAAAAATTAAAATGCTGGTTCAAATTCCTTAAAAATTATTATTTTTCACTATTCCACAAAAGTTAGACTCCAGGAAATGTTGAAAAAAATTGAGAGTTTTAAAATAGACTGCCATATACTAAAGATTACTGGCATATACTGCCTTACTAATGACTATTAATAGATCCTATGGCTTTTTTATTTTCCACATAACTTTTAAATGTTCTCTCTCACATTTTTGAACTAGAGTTTATAGCTCTAAATAAACTAGGAAGATAACTTACATAAATGATTTTATGATATCATTTCCTATTCCCTCATTAAATAAGACTGACATTATATCAAGTTAAGCTATTCTACCAACCCACTTATGTAAAATTTACCAAAATCAACCTTTTAAATAAAACGAAAACAAGACACTGTCACAGGTTAACTTTCCTGGGCTGCTTTTTATCGTGGAGAATAAAGATGTATACTTTAGGTTTTAGCTTCCAGTCCTGGCCCTATTAAGTTGATCTAATACCTTCCCTTAAGATTCAGCCATAAAACGAGGAAGCAGGGCTATATCCTTATGGTGTACTTTCAACTCAGAATTGTATTTCAAGCTTGTTTAGAATACTTGCTTCCAGAAAACAAGATGGGTAGAGGAAAAAAATACGTTGTTAAAATTATAGAACTGTATATATTTATGACAGCATTTTCACTAAAATTATATTATTTGCTACTCTTCAAGACTTTGTTTATTTTCTTGCAAACACATAGTTTATATTATGAAAAGATAATGATACTGTATATCCCAATATAAAAACTTAGTTGAAAATATAAAAAGATTCTTCCAAGTTCTGATGGATTTGTACTGATCCTTTGCCTCCCACCCTTGAAATGTTTTTATCTCTGCAATTTAAGAGCTAAGAAGCTCTGGAGGGAAAATGAGCAAGGAGTTGCACAGTTATTTTGTCAGATCCTAGTGATTAAATATTTATAGAGGAATAAGTGTTCTCAAAACCAACCATATTTGGAAGAGACTAGAGACAAAAAGATAAAAGTGCTAGGTAAGTTTTTCTTCTTTGAGAGAACAGAAAAAATGCACCATGAATATTCAACATTTTATTTTTTTATTATACTTCAATTTGTGTGGTTAAACAAGTCATAGCGAGGTATTTTTCAGTAAGCTGAATGTCTTCTCCTTTGGGTATTTTATTAACTGAGGGTTTTTTTCCTGGTATGCAGATATGTGCTTATGTAGTTTCACTAAAAGTTAATAGAAATGCTAGAACCAAGTATTTATGTTTATGAAGCTATTGAAGACCATCTACACATTTTCAGTGCCTTCCTAAACACATATTACTCTTCTGAAATTTAGTATCTGTGTTTCATATCATAATATATTGATTTATTTTCCTCACCAGACTAAAGTTAAAGCCAAGGAAAGCAAAAACTATATTACTTCATAGATGGTCACTATTTGAGCTGAACCTTCCTGCTATTTAACGTCAAAGTAGTGGTTCTGAGCTTTCAAATGTTTACATATTACCCAGTCATGTGTGACTTTGATATTGGATTGTTTGAAACTCATTCACTGGCATTTCGATTTGAACTTCTATATAATCTGAGTTAGAAGTATCTGCTTTGCCTTCAACAACTGAACTCCATTTGAACGTCATTAGCAGAATCTTTTTTTTTCTAAAACTATTTTATAAAAATAGCCACTAGAGTCTCTGATTTGTGCCCCAGTTTCCATAACGACATACTTAGTTGTATCTTTAAGAAGCTGTTTTACTGTGTTTACTACAGAAGGAGTCAGAAAAGGCTGGTTAGGGAAGTTGCAGTGTCCTTCACATCTAGAAGCCACAGCCAGAATCAAATAATCAAACAAGTTTATGCTTTTGCTCACCACTTTTTTTCTAGCCCAAGCTCAGAAACCTCTTGGTTTCTATTGCCTTACCAAAGTCATTCTGATAATCCAACTTAACAGAAGACAAATTTGTACCTAATTGAGCCGAATACTCAACTAGGAGCTATGACATTTGTGTAAAAATCAATGACATTAATATGTAATATTTGCTTACATGTGTCAGGCACTATGGTAATAATAGCTAATTTTCACAAAAAGATTTAAGTTAGGTACTGATATTCTGCTCGTGTCCTGATATAGAAACCAAAGTTTTGGACAGATTAAGCACAATGGCCAATATCCTCCAGCAGAGCCAAAGTCAAAGGAATTATTACAGAATAACCACTGCATTAAAGAAGTTTGAGACCTTAGTGTGCATAAAGAACTTTCTCCCACTGTCTTTCAACCTTCTTCTAGGGGCTAGTTCTTTCCCTGCCCCTAGATAAAACCTCAGGCAGCATCCACAGCTTTCTAATTCCCTTTAAGCAAAAGGAGAATTTTATTTCACTAATTACAATGCTCACTTCATGCAAAAGTCAAAACCTCTAAATTCCCAGAGAGGTAAAACATCTGCGTTTCCCACCTTGAGCCCGTATCAGGCTAAGAAACCTGTAGTGGTCATGGGATTAGGGCCTTTTTCTCCTCCCCCCTGCCCCTTTACTAGATTGTGTGACTCAATACAAGTCAGATGGTGGCACAGGGAAGGAGGCAGGTGCCATTGTTATATGGAGTCAGAGTCCTCTGGGTGACAGGACAACTCCTGATTGAAGGGAGAAGGAGCACATTTGCCAATTTCTCAACAGTTCATCCACTATGAATAATGGACTTCCTCTGACATGGAACAGTCTTCTCTCTGCTAGTGGCTTCCACTCACTTCCCTAAGTTTCCACAGGTCAACCTTTGGTCCCCTGGGGTAGAGAAACTTTCAAAGTGGCTTTAGGTCCACTCCTTCCCAAGAATTAGTAACACATACACATCCTTGCCTAGCACAGATGTCGCTGAAGTTTCCTCCCAACGCAGCTTTCTAGCTCTCTGTGCTCAGGCAGGGGCATCTCAGTGTCTCATCTTTCCAGGCATAATTAGTAATGTCCAAAACACCAAGAAACATTATCAGACACTATGAATGGACACTTTGAAGCTTCTCCACTTGATTTCAGCAGAGGGGAAAACAACCCCCCTTCATAAAGCATCCTCTTCCATTCCTCCATGGGAAAGGGATTTGGCCCGAACAAGCTTTCTCCAGATTTCACCATCATCATCAAAGCTCTAGCTACCCCTGATATGTCCTCATAGTAATGGATAAGCTCAGAAATGAAACGAGATTTTTACTATCTCCCTTCCAAGTTCCATGCAGGTGGTGTAGAGATGACTGGGGATGTGCCCAACAAAATTCGCACAGTTCCTGCATTCCGTAGTTGAAATTCTCCAATTTTAACACCCTGTTATGATATCGTAGAAAGAGGTTAAAGAGAAAGGAGAATTGTCCCAACTGTAACCTTGGAACTAGCTGATGAATAGGTTTATAGAATCAAATCTGCACAGACTATCCATCCAACCTAAGCAATCCCAAATATCACCTCATCAAGGGCTGAGAAGTTTTGACTCAAATTATTAATCTCCACCAGAAAAAGGGGTAGCAAATCTCCAATCTTTCAAAATCTCATGGACAGGAATATTCATAATCTAATCAGAGAAAATTTAATATTTTACTCACTTTCACATGTATTTACATAGATATAGATACATATACAATATAGCAATCCATATAAATAAAATGTAAGATATTTTATCAATAGTAGGCCATGGTTATAAGTTATCTGAAGTACTCAACAAAATAATAAAAATTCATCACAGATACCAAAGATTCCAGTAAATTCCAGTGAAATCAGGGAAAACAAGGCACGTCATAATGCTAAGAAGGGGCTCAGAATGAGCCAATTTAAATGGAGGAACTTAGCCAGATTGACTGAGACACAGGCAAACCAGATTAGAAATTAAAGGCTTATAATGTTATTTTTCTGTAGCCCAATAAGACTTTAAAAGTATTCATTCTTAAAAGTCTGGGCCTACACACACACACACACACACACACACACACACACACACACAGAGTGAATTTAACATGTGTGGCATGCCATATTCATGTTTAGACACAAAAATATTTCAACTAAACATTTCAAATACAACTCAAGGTAACGTATTCACCACCCCATCCTGTTTAAACTATATTTTGCTACATTTGTGCTTCAGAAGAAAAAAATATGACTGAAGAAAAAATGTTGGCAGAAAAATCAACTATTCAGTAGTGTATAAAGTTAGATAACTTACCCAGCCTCTAATCTAGAAGGATTCAAGGATTTCCTGATAAGGAGGAAAGAGTAAAACATGATCAGAATCACCTAAGAAATACCTTACCCCATCTCCACCTGGTCTACCTCAAGCCATTGGGGTGGGAAAGCAGATACAGTGTGAAAAATAGCTATATATTAATAGTGTATTCCCACTAATCAAACCATTGACTATCATTTAAGGTTGATGAAATTGATCTCCAAGTGTTAAGTGACTTGTTTTAGACCACACAATTAGTGAGCAAAGCTCCAACAAAAATCTTCAGATTCCTTTTACTCTAGCTTACATAAAACTGAAGTTGTATTAAAGTAGTTTAGTTTACAAGTTAGGCATTAAATTTGTTTTATATTACAGAAAAGCATCCTTCTCTCCCTTCACAACCACCCCCGCCACCCCCAAAAGGATCTCCTTACAAATACATTACATTCACAGAACTGTTTGAAAGTGTTTTGTTTTGTTTTCAGTAAGATATGCACAGGGCCAGGATTTTAACACAATTATGAAACTTAACCTTAGCTATCTTTTCATATAAAAAAATCAATGTTATCTCTAGATGTTAGGCAAGAAAGAGATAATGAAAACTTATTTTTAAATTTTTGAAAAGACTTATCCTACCATTTTTGTTAACCAGCCCTGTTTCAGCTGAATTGAATGATTCCATTAACTAAGTCTGCTTGTCTCATGAGAACCTACGTTTTACTCTCAATGGACTTCGATTTTTCACTAAGTCTAACTTCAGTTCATATTTATTCAACATGATAAAAGAGGACAGCTTGGAAGGATGAAATTATACCATGGACCCGCTAATTTAAAATATTTACTCTTTCTATGGGGTCAAATCTCCCCATTTTCCCCACAGCCCACTTCACACACCCACCCCTAAAAAATAAGTGGAGAGGGAACTATTTTGGAACTTCCAGTTCTCGGGATGATGTCTAACTAAGCAAAAAAAACTTGCAAGCAACAGTGCTGACTGTGGATTCTTGCCTTAGAAACAGGCAGAGAGCTACCTGGGGCGCAGGGGTGCGGTTGCCCTCTCCCATCCTGCACCGTCCTGCTCTGGCACAAGTGGGGCTTGCCCTGTGCCCCAGGTGCACCCTGGCGCTCCCTGCAGAACCCTAGGAAAGGATGTGTGAGACAGAGATACTCACTGTGGGGACAGAGGCAGAAGTGCAGTTTCCAGGCGCTCGGCCTCACGTGGAAAGGTGCTGGCTCAGGTAGTAAATGACCATCCACTGTGAATGGATGGCCATCAGCTGTGGCTAGTTGGCCGTCAGCTGTAAACAGTGAGCCATTGGGCACTAATATAACTGCTGTGGCTATGCTAGCAGCAAATGAGGGCTAGCAAGAAGCTGGTGGCTGAGCTAGCAAGGGCAGATTGCAGCTAGCCAGTGAGGTTGGTTAGCAGAGAGAAGTGGACGGCGGGTTGCAGATAGTGTGGCTCCTGCTTCCTATTGTCTCCAACCCAGCCGCCAGCAAGACTGTAATGGTATGACTCCCCTATCTATGGCTCCGCTGATGTTCCTTTTTGGCCTCACCATGTCCTGCGTTCTTATGTGGGAAGTGGGACTAGAGACCTCGCGTGATTCCCTGCATGACACTCACTCAGCCTGAGATGGAGAGGGAGGCAGAAACTTGTTAGTTCCTGGAGACAAGCAGGCTCGGCGCTCAGACAGGCAGTTCCCTCCGAGGGCACCTCTGGTTGAGCCTCCTACCTCTGGCTCTAGACCTCTGCACTTCGCCCACCCAACAAATGCCGGGTCCGGTGCTGCGCTGCCTCAGCCACCTGTTCCAGCCCCAATGAGCCTGCGCACCTCCACCTCTCCGCGAGGCTTCTTCATTCTTTCCCAGGATGGAGGACCTACCGCAGCCCTGGCCTCAGCAGGCCCCAGCATCTTTCCTGGCCAAGCTCGTCAGAGCCCCAAGATTCACGTCCCCTTGCAGGGGTCCCACAAGGGCCTCTGGTCAATGCTCGTCACCCAAACTCAATGCCCCAGAGCCCTAGCCCGTCATGGGACCAAGGTCCATTATACCTTCTAAGGCTGAGTTAAGAGACCAGCACATACTTTCCCACTTAAAATTGACTGAGTCAAACTTTTCACATCCTTCCCAACAGCTTTTTGCCTCGACCCTCTCTCCCCCACCCACACCCCAAAATAAACTACATAGAACAATAACAAAGGATACCACTGTATTCTTATTCTCTTATCTTTTTGAATTTTGTTCTTATTCTATTTTTCCCCTCCATTTCTTTTTCTTCCTAGCCATCCTTAGTGAGACACAAAGGCCAAAGCAACCATCGATGTGATCCCCCAACACCCATGATAGAACAGCTTTCCGATCTAATTTATTAAAAGTCTACATGGGTTGTTTCTCTAACTTTTGAAAGTGTCAGAGGTGAAACTAATGAATGCTGAAAGCATAGCTTTCTTTTACACTTATTTCAATTTGCCTCTATTAAATTTCTCCTTTTCCACCCACAACCCTCAATAAATAAAATATTTTCAAGTAATAACGAAATTTTATCATCCATTGAATCTTAGCCAGAGTTTCTCAATCTCAGCACTACTGACATTTTGAACAGGATAATTCTTGGTTTGTGTGGACTCTCCTGTGCATTGTAGGATTATCGGCATCTGTGAACTCGACTGACTAGATACTAGTAGTAACAACCCAAAAGTTGTTACAACGCGAAATACCTCCATATACTACCAAAGGTTCTTTGGAGACTAACCATCTCCTCTTTCCCTGAAGAATGACTGATCTAAACCATTCGAGTACTTAATTCTACAAGTAAATTGGAAAAATCTACTTCTTTACATTGTAAGTTATTCCTAGTATGTTTTGAGTGAGTGACAAGGAATCACTTAGGGTTTTCCTGGGGCTATCATGTATACTTTATCTATATTTTTCAAAACTGAAAGCAAATGGATTGCATGGTAATTTCTTTACTGGCATTTATGTTCTATTTCCTTCTCCTAAATAATAGGGAAACTAAAAAACAGACTCCAGGGGGTGGGAATAAAATCAATTGCCCTGTGTAAGGGAAAATGGATGGATACACTATAAGAGGATTATAGTATATAGGAAACTGCATTAAAAATTTATAGGCTAAATCTGTTAAAAATGAGAATAAAATACAACACACTGTCTTTGTCAAGTTTTCAGACCTAACTTCAGCTACAAAACCTATTTAATGAAAAGATGAGATATATTAAATTAAAATACATATAATGTATTTTCTGATAAAAGGTCTAATGCCAGTTTCCTGGTCATGGAGGAAAAACTGCACTAAAATAATTATGTTAAATGTATTCATGTAATTTCTAAGAGATCTGTAGCAATGAAAAGCGTTGTCCATGTGAAACAAAGTTACTAAATAGCTAAAATAAAGGCATTCAATAAAGATTACAGAATTATCCGCATTAACTGGATTCTGTTTAGAGCTCTGGTTTTGACTCACCTCCAAGGACATCCCACAAAAACGCTCACGCTCATGCACTTTACCATCCATAAATTCTTTGTGTGTCTTGCGCTTTTTAAATTTCAGAGAACTTTCATATCTATTATCTCATTTATTGCTCATGGGTACCTGAAACAAGTGGGGGGAAAATCAGTCTTCCATTTTAGAAAAGGGCAAACTGAAGCTCTGAAACTGTTAATTCCTCCCCAACAACAGTCGAAAAACAAAGCAAGGACTCACACTTGTGTTTGAGTCTACTTTCCTCACTTCCACATTGACTTGTATAACTGGTATGCTTTTCTCTACTTCATTGACCTGGCTGACGCGTGACAGTTGTTTCCGGACTCTCCAAAACGCACTTTAGTCTCAACACATTTAATAAAAATCTCTCTATTCCTTGTTGAGACTTGAAGACCCAGAAATTGATCAACGCGAATTCAAGCTTCAGACTAGAGCCAATTTACTCCGTAGCTTTGGGTAACTGTGGAACATCAGTTGTCTCATCACAACCCATACTTTCAAGAGTAAAAGAAGATACATGGACAGTCTCTCCTGTTGATGGATCTGAAAACTACCTCATCAAGTGTACCCAAGATAATCTTAAGAATATAGAAATTTTCACTTTATTAATTTGTATCTATTATATTTTTTAAGTAGCCCTTTCATTGAATTATTTATTTATTTGTTTGTTTATTTATTTATTTCAATTACAGTTGACATTCAATATTATTTTATATTAGTTTCAGGTATACAGCATAGTGGTTAGACATTTAAATAATACCTAAGTACCAAATATAAAAAATAATTCAAAATAGATCACAAAACTAAATGTAAAATGTAAAACTATAAAATATCTAGAATAAAACAGTAGAAAACCTCTGTGACCATGGTTAATCAAAGATTTCTTAGGTATAACCCCAAAAGCATAATCCACAAAAGAAAAAAAAGAAAGATAAATTGGACTTCATGAAATTAGGAAATTTTACTTTTTAAGACACTGTACCATCAGTGAAAAGGCATACACCAGATGGCAGAAAATATTTGAAACATATATATCTAATAAAGCATTTGTATCTAGAATATATAAAGAACCGTTAAAACTCAATGATATGGCAAGTAAGCACATGAAAAGACATACAACATCATTAGTTATTAGGGAAATGCAATTAAAACCACAATGGAAATTACTAAACATGTATTAGAAGAGTGGCGATTAAAAAACTGACAAGGGACAAGTATTGGTGAGAATGTAAGACTTTTGCACAAAACTAATGAGATTGTAAAACGGCACATCTATTTTGTAAAACAGTTTGACACTTTCTTTAAAAAGTAAACATTCACCTACTATATGACCCAGGGATTCTTCACCTAGGTAGTTACACGAGAGAAATGAATGATATGTCCACACAAAGACATACATGATTGCTCGTAATAACTTTGTTTATAATAGACAAAACTGGAAATGACTTAAATGTCCATTAACAGATGTATTGAAACAATTTCTACACAATGGACTACTACTCACCAATAAAAGGAGCTGTTGATACACGCTACAACATGAATTTCAAAATAATTATGCTGCATGAAAGAAGACAGATGATACTTATTGTATACTGTATGATTCAGTTTATAGAAAATCCTAGAAATTGCAAACTAATCTATAGTGATAGAACACAAATCTGCGGTATAGATAGGGAAGGAGAGATTATCAAGAGGCACAAGGAAACTTGGGCGGATGGATATGTTCATTATCTTGATGGTTCCATAGGGAAGTATTCATAAGTCAAACTCATCAAACCATACACTTTAAATATGTACAGTTTGTGTTAGGCGAATTATACCACAATAAAGTTGTAAAAAATAAAAGAAAGAATGAAACCAAGAGAGGAGCTTTGTATGGAACAATGGTGACTGACAATACGCCATGTACTGGGAAAAGTGAGTTTAATTAATTCATCCATCTGCATCTAAGTTCCTGTAAAACTATTTTAAATGAACAATCATATCTGACAAGAAGATCTGCTCAATGCTCTCAGTTATGGCTGCTCAGAACCAGAGATACTCTAGTCTACCAGTCATTCAACGCTAGCTAACCTTACTATGGTTATCAGAGAAACCTTACTATGGTTATATCAAATTTGCCTTTGATATGCAAGCATTAAAACTACTAACTTAAAAAAAAAGGAAGAAGAAATCATTGGTGTCATGAAGAGCTAAAGTTTAAAGAAGACTTTAATAGTGTTTTAAGAACAAGACGTGGGTTAGGCAAATTGGGATTTTGATAGTTTATCTACCGTAAACAAGTTGAATGATGCTGCCAAATTTCATCTATGCTCCAGTCCTTCTGTCCCCTTATTATCTACTTCAAAGGATTTTTAAACCAATAAGTAAGATATCAAGGTAGTTTTAATCCTCTTTGGAGTTAAAAAAGAAAAGTAATGTCTTACTCCAGGCCCCTGTTGAATTATCCATTATAAAATCATGTCTAAAGGAACCATATTGCTTTAAGGATATTCACATACACACGGACTTGCACACACAAATACACACACACACCACATTATATTCAGACACAGACATCTTTAATGAGTGTACCATTTGGGGAGATTCTCCTAATACACTTAGTAGGATGATAATTTTGGAAAATAGAAAATTTGTGAACAATGATCATCTATTTCCATCACTTTCATCAAATTCTAAGTTAAATATGACATTAAGGATATTCGAGCCTAGAAGGAAACACAGTAAAAGAAAGTGGCAACTGAATTACCCTGCACATATTGAAGCATGTACATCCTGTGCCTCTAAGGAATGAAAAGAGGAAATATAGCTCAATTTACGGTCGTACTCAAAATTTCTCAGGAAAAGCTCTTCAGAGACCCTTTCTTAGAAAGAAAAGGTTATCAATTTCAAGGCAATATTGAATCTGGGTCAAACAGAAAAATGTCACTATTCCATAGCAGAATATCCTCCTAGAATGTTGTCAGTGATCATAGAAAGCCTAAACTCTATACCAAGAAGCAAAAAACTATCTTGCAGACTGTGGAGCATGCCTGCCTAGTTTTCTTCCCGAAGTGAAACACTGATGTATCGCTCTCACTCTGATACTTCATAAATTCTAGAGGTTCAAAGAGAATTACTTTTCATTTCAACTTTGCTGTTAACTCTATATGCAACTTGACTGAAATTTCAGGCCTTCTATATCTCTCGCTTTTTATAAAACTGCAAAAGTCTGTCTATGAAATTAATACAAATTGTAAGCTATTTTCCACAATGTGGAAATTATATTAAGCTTATAAAAAGAGGAATTATGTCAATAACATTTAAAAGAGGTAGCCAAAGAGATATGACTTTTCAGGTGAGAAATACTAAAATGATATATTTTCAATATTTGTTTCATTGGAGGCTGTTTGAAATTTGTAGCTTGATGTAATTATCTTGAGTCACTGCAGTCTTACTCTGATTGGCATGTCAAAAGCTCTGTGATAAAAGCCTTGTATGGTTTTCACTGAAGATTGTAAAGGGACGTACTTTTCAAAGATGAGATCATGCAGTCACACTGGGCATTATATTATGTGGCATTATAGCATCAGTTTATGAAGTATCATGTGAAAAATACCATGCCTTTAGGTAGCAGTAATCCAAGTTTTCCTATACACAGTATTAAATATAAGTGAGTTTTACTGAGCAGTAATCCTAATTATCTGTTTTTCATTCTGCAAGGAAAAATAATGGTTTATTCTTCAACAGGCCTTCTAAATTTACAGTTAGCTGACTGAAGTACATGCTAATGGAAATAAAACTGCAGCCCTGGGACATTCTAAAACATGACACATGAGGTTGCCAAGGTAACCCACCAGGAGGCTGTCTTGGCATCTTCTGGAATAAAAGGAAAGAAAACATTATAGTGAACAGACGGGGGATGGGATCTTCTGGGCCCAGTTATATAATAAAAGTGTTGCAAAAACTGCAGCTCCATGAAATTGGTTCCAAACAAAAAAAGGAACAAGGTATTTTTCACATTTCTAATGTTTAAATTGGGCAGGATTTATGATTCATTCACAAGAGTGGAATTTAAAACATTTTTTTAAAAAACATGATTTAAATGTAACAATCTTTTTAAAGCCACTCTGTGATAACATTTATCAATTTTTATACTCACAAAAAAAATTCAACAGGAGTATACAGCTAATATTCAAGGTGTAAAAGGGATACTAACTTTGTAATATTTTGCTATTTTTGGCAGGTCTTGGGGACGGAGCAGAACTTGCCTAAAAACATATTCTTAAGCTACAACATCCCAAGAGAACAATAAAAGAATAGGTGACACTCAGAATCATTTCACTTTAGCTCATTGTAATATTACATCTATTCCTCGCATTCTTTTAGAATTACAAAGTGGTCCTTTGATTTAGGAGTTGTTTCTTTCCATTTCACAATGCTGCTGTTTCTACTGAACACACACAGAAAGCTTTAGTTCCCTCTCTTTGAAAAGCTGATTCTCTCTAACATAAGGTTATTCTATAAATAGTCAGTGAATCTCCTTGGCCTGTCCTTAGGCTTTTCTCATTTTCCCTCCGTCCCTGAGGGTTGAATAAGAACTCTCTGAGCTGATGAAGGACAAACATGATGATAGGCCACTTTGGTGTGGTGTGTGACAGCTCTTATGGGTGACACAGCTGAGTTGCATTTACAAATTCTACATACATAAAAGCAAAAAGTTCCAATAAAAAGAGGAGAATTTAAAAAAAAATTATTTTAGATGTTTATAAACTTAGGAACTGCTTTTTTTCTTTACATAAAAACACAGAATTTGTGTCATTTGGAACATTGCCTGTAAAAAGGCAAAAAAAAATTGGAATTGGAATCTTTGTGTGTCCTGGACAGCAGTAATCCAGTCAACTCAATTTTTTAAAAATCAAAGCTGATTATTTTATACTGTATATTTATTCATAATAATCAGTTATTTTGCTGTTTCGATGCAGTGACGATATTAAGGCACAACCTTCCTTTTAAGAGATTACTTTCATTTCAATACTTAAACAGCTACAAACCTCCATCACAACTTTTCAATCTTTTAATGTTTCTCATCACCTATAGACTAGGAGTTTCCTTATTGTAATTCACAGAGCCCTTCTCAATGAAGCCTCTAGATTTCAGCTTATACAGGGTAGGCTCCAGCCCCAAGAAATTTGCATTCTCTTTGAACATATGGGGACATTTATTTTTCTCTTTCTACGGTATGTCTACTTCCCTGGAAATCCGCTTCAACCAAGCTCACATGCCCCATATTCTGTGAAATGGTGCACTCTCCTCTTCTCCCCCAAGGAAAGTGTTGTTTTGTGTGTGTGTGTGTGTGTTTTTGTTGTGTGTTTTTTTTTTTTGCCCTTATTGCACTTTGTATTTATCTAATGCAATATGTTTCACATCATGATGTGATTTAGAGCTCTAGCTTATGTGTGTGATATGCTTCTTGAAAACAGAGATATGTCTTGTTCACCATGGATCACAGGTGCCTACAAATTCTCCAGCACACAGTGGGCAATCAAAAAATGTTTGCTGAATATTGAATAAACTTCTTCAATGATAGTGTGAAGAAGTGCCAGGGTAAGCAATGGATCCACAACTAGTTGATTCCTGAACTTTCAGTGAGGTAGTAAAGTAGGTCTCAGGTCGAACCAAGGTATTGCAGGTGATTGTGACACCAGAGTTTGGGAAGTGTGACATACAATTTTAAAGAGTATTTCACATGCACTACAAAAGTTTTCTAACATAGGGAAAAAAAATGGTTGAATGGAGGAATAACCTGAAACTGGAGATACTTTCCGTTCAATGAACTAACTCATGTTGAGAAAATATAGTGTAATACACTATAAATCCTTACCATTGATTCTAAAATCTAATCTGTCTACACTTTTATTTTTAAAAACTGGTGTCTCTACCATTTTGAGGAGCAAGTTACAAGGCCATAAACTCGTAATCTCAATTAGGTAGCATGTTCTATCTTCTCAGGGTCAGAAGAACATCCATAATATCATCCTTTTAGCATTCAGACATGTCAGACCAAGCATCCCTATAGTCTCGCAGTGAGAGTCTTAGGATTCTTTCTTTGTATATGAGAGAAATGAGAGAAGAGTTTTAAAAATTAGTGTCAAGTAGGAAAAAACTACTTCAGGGCTCATATCATGCACCAAAGTCTCTGTTGCTTGGGAAATAAACACTGGGCAACAATAAGTTACCACAATTATTGGCTATATTTCAAATTCTGAAATAAGTTCATTAAATCAAGCTATTGGAAGAGTCAGGAAATAGGTGCTTATATATTTTAGCTGATCTGGTCCTAAAATTACTCATTTTGCTACTATGTTCCAAGGGTCCCTAAGGAAATGCTGAGTGGGCTTGCCTCCAGTCTCCTCTCCCTACTTTTTTTTAGGGATTATTACTGGTCTCTCAACCGTACACACAGTATATGATGTTGAGCTCTGTATACTCATAGTCACCGTCTACACCAATTTCTCAGCAAGAATGAGCTAATACATCGAAACCTGTGATACCCACTCCATCTCACATTTCAGTACCAGGTCTCAAATAGGGAAGGAACATCTCTCCCTGAATCACACCTTCCCTGTTGGTTTCTGATGTCCTGTCTTGCCCTAACTCTTTTTATCACCTTCAGATGCTGAACAGCACAACTTGTACACTCCCATCCCAATCCCAATCACTGACCAGAATTCTTTCATGGTGGGCAGATCACTGGACCAGGATGCCACCAAATTGCAAATTGTGCCAGCTAGACTTCTCATGTTGCTGAACCCAAGTGAAGCATAGGGCTCTATCATCTATCCACAATCACCATATCCATGACTGTTCTCTCTAAGCCATTCAGATGATACGCAGATAATTATTTACCACAAGATCCAGCTCTGTAGCTGTCATATCCCTGGCCCCAACAAGCTGGATTATTACTTTCTCCACTTTTCATCAGTCTGAAATGGTAGGGCTTCAGCATATGTTACTACTAAGTTCGCAAGTGCTAGGATATGATTGGGTCCTGATGAACTCATGAGTTCACTGGGAAAATAATGCATTATCTGTTACTGAGAGCCCCAAAGTCCTAACTCTTGTTGGGAAATAAACAGTCACATCATTTAAGTACAGAATCACTTCATTTTAAAGGCAGTCTTTGCCTGTACATTAAAAACGTTCATTCTACGCTCCTTTAGAAATTCATAGATTATTTACCAAAAAAATGTACCGTAGAGAAGAGTTTCTCCTCAGAGGGGAAGAAGCATCCTTTCTAAAGGAAAACACACCTAGAAATTAATAGAATATAAAATAAGAATTGGTCCAATTTTGGTTGATTTTGGTTGGTTATTGTTGTTTTGCACTTTTTAAAAACTTTATTTATAACTTTCTCATATGAGTTTTTCAATTGAGCTGGTTGGTTGAAGTAAGTTGTAATATTGTAATATTATCCAACTAAATTGGAAACAAGAACAACCGAGAGCAGAGAAATGGAAGAAACAGTAGACAAGAAACTATGTCATAATTAAAAATAAATTTTTCCTGACAACTTTCTCCAAGAGGCTTTAAAATCTGAAAAATAAGAGAGCCTAGAGTCAGAGGACATGCAGATTCTCAAAAGGATGATATTTCTCTATTTTATAGATTTCAGGAAATCATGGGAGAAAAGCAGCTCTGATAAAAGCAGACAGAGCAACTTTATTTGCTTTCCTTCCTCGCTCTACTTCTATGGTCCTCTGAAGGCTAATAATGCAAAATGCTGTAACCTCCCCGTCTGCTTTGCTTCTAGAGCAATAACACTAAAGGATAAGTGTGCATAGAAATGAATCCTATGGAACATCAATTTCCATTTGTAAACTTCACTAGAATTTGACAATTATTCCAGTAATTAGTTGAAGATACGGAAAAAGATCTTTAGCAACTTTGCCTGAGTGAAGATTAAGAATTAAAACCAATGATGTAAAGGAACAAGACAAACAAATAAAGAAACAAAAATTCATAGACACAGACAATAGTTTAGTGGTTACCAGAGGGCAAAGGAGGAGGGGGGTAGTAGATGAGGGTAAAAGGGATCAAATATATGGTGATGGAAGGAGAACTGACTCTGGGTGGTGAGCACATGAGATACATAGATGATGTAATACAGAATTGCACACCTGAAACTTAGTAACTTTACTAACCATTGTCACCCCAATAAACTTTAATTTAAAAAAAATTGCTGTAAAGTTTTGGTATCATAACCAAATTATTTCTCCATAATAGCTACATAAATATATTTCTAAGTGTTCATTTAGTGACAAAAATATTAGCAAAAGAAAAATTAAGTATCTTTAGCTCCTAATTAAAAAGCAATGTAAAAATTGCTTCCAAATGTGATACTAAGGAGAAATATAAAAGTGTGTGTGTTCATTAGTAGTAGTAGTAATAGTAGTAGTACCGTGTTTCCCTGAAAATAAGACCTAGCCAGACAATCACCTCTAATGCGTCTTTTGGAGCAAAAATTAATGTAAGACTTGGTATTATACTATATTATATTATATTATATTATATTATATTATATTATATTATATTATATTATATTATATTACATTTATCATATTATATTATACCGGGTCCTATAGCAAAATAAGACTGGGTCTTATATTAATTTTGGCTCCAAAAGAGGCATTAGAGCTGATTGTCTGGCTAGGTCTTATTTGGGGGAAACACGGTAGTAGTAGTGAGGCAGTGATTACAGTTACTGATATCATGCCCCAAATAGAATTTGGTGAAAAAAAAACCCTCAAAAGCAAATATCAAACTTATATGTTGAACCTTATTAATAAAGGATCATTTTAACTACTATTTACAAAGCAGTGTGTGCCACTCACTGTGCTAAGCATTGTAATTATAGTATTGCATTCAATCCTCATAAAATCGTATGAGGTAGACACTGCAAGGGAAAAATTAATAGCTATATCTGTGCTTTTTTTTTTCTTCTCTAGTTTTAGGAATGCCAGAGGATTTGACGCTTGGTCAACTCTCCTAGCAATATATTTCACAAAATTTATAGAAAAATAGGATACCAGATAGAAGATAAATGATAATCCAGCCAAGAACTATGTATTGGACCAAACATTTGCTTTATTGTCCACAGTAAGTGATAAATGATCTATATTGATAAGAAGCAACATTTCTGAATTTGGGGGGTAATTATGAGCACCTGAAGTGACTCTGTGTCTAATTAAACAGCTAAAGGTATCTCAGCACTGACTACTTCTCTCAGCCTGGGTTGTCCGGCACCTTATGATCACACTTTCTCAAGTATGACGGCCTGGGACATCTAAAGCAGTGCATGTCAATTCATCATGGAGACTACATAGCCTCTGCTATGATGTTGCTGTGCGTGCTGTGCTATTTCCTTCCTGTCCTTCATTAAAGCTAAAAAGTTTGGTGCTGGATAAAAGAGACTGTGTCCCATGAGCTTGATGGCCAATCCAAACCATAGACCATTACTGCTAGTATGACAGAGAGGGTTTGTAAAGACTATTTACCATCTCCGTTTGCAAATAAAAAATGTAGGTTGAGAGATTAAGTTGTGGTAAGTGGCCAAGCCAACACTGAATTGTCTGACATCACAGACTGTGCTTTTGAATACTACATATTTTGTCCAGATTGCTTCCTGTTGTCTTACCAAGTCCAATAATGAGACTCTCAATTGTTGGTTACTAATGACTTTATCATATAACTGCAATTTGATAGTTGATATATAATCTAATTATATTATCAATGGATGAAACTCATCAGTGTACTGCTGGAAATCTATCTAATATCTACCCCTCAGCTCTTCCTGATTTATTTCCTTCTACTACATATTCAAACTATCACCGAAGTCCCATGTTTTCCTTGAATTTCTCTCCAGGAACATGGGAGAGTATATCAACATTTTTTCCAAATTTATTTACATTGGCATCTATAACTATTTTCCTGATTTCTTCCAAAATGCAGCAATAGCCCAGATTATTGTTTCTTTTTTTTTTACATGAGATAAGCAACACTTTATTGTAAAATAGGCTTTATGTTAGATGCTTTTGCCCAACTATACGCTAATGTAAATGTTCTGAGCACATCTAAGGTAGGCTAGGCTAAACTATGATGTTTGGTTGTTTAAATGCATTTTCAACTTACGATATTTTCCACTTAAACCCATCGAGGAGCATCTGTAATTCCAAAATTGTATTGAATGTTAGTATTATTTATTTGCCTGAATACTCTTTTATGTGACTATTCTCATCCACGTTATCATAGTCTACAACTACTTTAAAGGTAGGGACCAACTACCTTTGCCAATGTTTTCAGCCAATGTTTTCTTCTGTGTGTCCTGATGTCATAATTGTTTAACAGTGATAAATATTATAATAAGAGATCATTAATACACATATGTGGTATGCAGAGCTTTATTGCATGAATAAATAGACATACTAAATTTAACTTAGATTACTGTTTTTATAGAACACCCAAAGAAAAAGCTGAAATGTATGAACCTGGATTTATGCTAGAGGGTTCCAGGAAGAAGAAATTTCATCTGAGTTGCAATTTTGTATTAGTCTTAGTTGTAGAAAAACTTTATTCCTTTTTGCTATTATTTTTAAAGAAGGGATACATTTTATTACAAAACCTACACAAACTTAATCATTAGAAGAAAAGTTATTTTATTTTCTAGCCTAACCTTAAAATAATAACTGAATCACCTGACTCTGCTTTATATAAAATCGTATAAGAAAATCTCCACTTTTCATTTTTGTGGGTCCAATTTATAACTGGCCTTTGCATTTTTTATGTTAACCTGTTAGGGTTCTTTTACCCTCCAAATTCAGGAAACACAATTATCTCTTTAGCATCGCAATGGATCACATTTGGTTCCTGTAGCATACATAGTCAGTGATGACAGGATACTTTCCGGAGATACTCACAAATACAGAAAATTTTCAAAGGATATACATTATGGATAATAAAGATTTTCTCCTAACAAAAATTATTATTTTTATTCTAAAAATATAAGGCAATACAGACTCATTAATGTTATATATTACACTCACTAGTTTATCCAAGAATTCTATTAGCTTACTTAAAATTCTATTGTCTTCCCCTAGTTTTTTGCACAATTGTTCTTTTTATATATTTAAGTGAAGATGTATATTTTTACGTTACATATATATGTATGTGTGTATATATGTATATATGTCTGTATCTATAGATATCTATATATAAATATATACATATATATTTAATCTATGGCAATTGTCCTAGTCCAGGTGACTTATCCAACAAACATTTATTTCTCACAGTTCTGGAGGCTCGGAAGTCCAAGAACAAGATGCCAGAAGATTTGGTGTCTAGTGAGAGTCCTCTTCCTAATTCACAGAACGGGTAGGGAAATCTCTGCAGGCACTAAACCCATTCATGACGGCTCCACCCTCATGACGTAATCACTTCTGAAAGGCCCCACCTTCACATACCATCACATTGGGGATTAGGATTCAACATATAAATTTGGAAGTTACACATTTAGTCTATAGCAGTAAATTATTGAAAGTATAATTATTTTTCAAAATTCCTTTGAAAGAAAGTTTAATACGTTTCAATGCGATCTTCTTATAGGTCTTACAAAGAATCTATTGTAACTCTACTTTCACAGAGAATAAAGTATGACTCAGAGAAGTTAAATTAGTGAATACCACAGCATAGATTTAAACCAAGTCTATGTGATATTACAACTTATATTTTATTTTCGATGCTTAATTTTTACATTATTATAAAAGTAATTCACATTCATTGCAAAACATGTTAATAAACTGTCACACAGAAATAATACCTGTTTATATTTATATAACACCTATTTATACTCAATGAGTAGAAATTCTTCCAGTTATATTTATGCATATACACATGTATTGAACAGAATATATAATCATGATATACCTAACATTGACATATTTTTATACATGTATATATATTCATAGGCAGATGTGTTATAGTCATAATATATTTTTAAGATTTTTGTATACCAAATATTATATTCAGTATTTCAATTTATGAGTTAGTGAGCTTTTTTATATTATCATTAAATATTCTTCTCTTACATCACTTTTAATGGTTGTATAATACTACCTTATAATAATTTACAATGTAATAATGTTATTAACTTAAAATTTACAACCCATGTTGTCAAGTATTTAGATCATCCAGCAATATGAAATTGGCCAAATTGTTTTTGAAGTTGGCTATGTTCATGGCTTTCCTTTCACAACCACCAGCCCCACCCTCATTCATTCCTCAACTCTGAGCAATTTTTTTATTAAAACATAATTGATATACAATATTATGTTAGTTTCAAGTGCACAACGTAGTGAATCAACATGTATATACCTTACAGTGCGATCATCATATTAAGTCTAGCAATTTGAATTATGTTGTCTACCACTCAATGTTACCACTGCTCTTGCCAAACCAACTTACAACCTTCCTGTTGCTAAATATAATCGCTATGTGTCATTGTTCTTCACTAACTGATCTGCAGGGGGTGACACTGTAGACAACTTTCTTCTTTTCTTCTCTTGGCTTATATAAGCCCAGATTCACTTCTTTTCACCCAGTGATTTCTCGTATCTTTCCAATCTCAGCTTAAAAGCTACCTCCCCAAAGAGATCCTCCCAAAGCATCCTCTCTAAATAATTTCCCCACTATTTTACATCCTGGACATTGTTCATTTAGAAATTGTGAACACAAGTTGTTCTTTAAAAAAAAAAAAAAAAAAAAAAAACTTTGTTTATTCAATAGATGGAAAACACTAAAGTGCAAGAAAACTTCCTATTTTATTTAGCAATGTAAACCTATTATACATCACGTTGCTTGGCTGTAATCTGTGCTGAATAGTGAATGGAACTTTCCTTCCTCCCCTCATTCCTGATGGGGGGAGAAGGGCTTTCTTTGGAACTCTATCACTGACAGGCATACAGGTGCTGTCTGATCTGAAGTAATGCTGTAAGATTTGTAGAATTCAAGAAAAGATATTCTTTAAAAGCTTCTGCACAGCAAAAGAAACCATTGACAAAATAAAGAGGCCACCAACTGAATGGGAGAAGATTTTTGCAAACAGTGCCTCCGATAAGGGGCTAGTATCCAGAATATACAAGGAACTCATGCAACTCAACAACAAAAAAACAAACAACCCAATTGAAAAATGGGCAGAGGACTTGAAGAGACCTTTCTCCAAAGAGGACATACAAATTGGAAATAGACATATGAAAAAATGGTCAACATCACTAATCATCAGAGAAATGCAAATCAAAACCACAATGAGATATCACCTCACCCCAGTCAGAATGGCTATCATCAACAAGACAAATAATAACAAATGTTGGAGAGGCTGTGGAGAAAAAGGAACCCTCATACACTGTTGGTGGGAATGCAGACTGGTGCAGCCGTTATGGAAGGCGGTGTGGAGGTTCCTCAAAAAATTACGAATAGAATTGCCATATGACCCAGCAATCCCTCTCCTGGGTATCTACCCAATAAATCTGAAAACATTTAGAGATAAAGACACGTGTGCTCCAATGTTCATTGCAGCTTTGTTTACAGTGGCCAAGACATGGAAACAACCAAAATGTCCTTCGATAGATGAATGGATGAAGAAGTTGTGGTATATATACACAATGGAATACTATTCGCAGTAAGAAAAGATGATATAGGAACATTTGTGACAACATGGATGGATCTTGAGAGTGTAATGCTGAGCGAAATAAGTCAGACAGAAAAGCAGAGAACCATGTGATTTCACTGATATGTGGTATATAAACCAAAACAACAAAAGAACAAGACAAACAAATGAGAAACAGAAACTCATAGACACAGACAATGGTTTGGTGGTTGCCAGAGGGTAAGGGGGGTGGGGGGTGGGGGGTGGGAGATGAGGGTAAGGGGGATCGAATATATGGTGATGGAAGGAGAACTGACTCTGGGTGATGAACACACAACGGGATTTATAGATGATGTAATACAGAATTGTACACCTGAAATCTATGTAATTTTACTAACAACTGTCACCTCAATAAATTTAATAAAAAAAATAAAAAAAATAAAAAAAAGATATTCTAAGGTGGTAGCATCTAAAAGAAAACAATGTGTCTCTTAAGTAAAAGAAGTTATCCCTTTTTATACTCATGAAACCCTTGTTGATGAAGCCCATTAAAACTCTTTGTCACTGGGTATAATCATGAGCTATTTAGTCAACCTGCCCCAGGACAGATTTTGATCAGGAATGACAGACATCTCACCCGGATTAATAACTGGAGACTCTTCATTAAAAAAAAAAAATTAAAAAATGATGCTAAGGAAATGTCATAAATTCACACGTTCTTAGGTTTCACCTTTAAAAGTAGATGATTCTTTGGTTCTTGAAAATTCAATTATATACCTCAAAAAGGACAATTGCTATTACAATACTTTCATTCTTGAAGATTAATTACTTTCCTCTAGTTTTGTTCCTTCAGTTGAGTTTCCTGTAGCAGGCATTTGCTGGCATTCCACTGTCAGCATTTTTAAACATTGATCTCAATTATATATAAATTTCTGCATCCTTATTTTCAAACTAGTGTGTTAGAAGTATAAATCAATGCTTCTATGAATCCTTGAATATTTAAATGTGCTTCTGTACGTTCAAGTTTCAGTTTTGTCTCCTGATAAGGAAACGTGCTTGATTTGATTTTTAATCTTAGAGAACTGACTGAAGCTGATTTCTTGGTTTAAATAATATTTTAAAGGCCATTTTTTTCAACGTTGAATAGCTCCCACATAATAAAAGAAGAAAAGCAATCTCTGTGCAACCCATCATTCATCCACTTCCTCTCCAGTTCTCTCTTTCCCCCCGTCCACATTGCCTATAGTATGAATTGTACTCTGAACACAAACCAACCTCTTTATCAAACTCATGACCTGGCAGCAGAGCACAGCACAGGGCAGAAGCAGCCCCAGAATATGTTCATTTAACCAAGATTCTTTTCTTTTTTTCTTTTTTAAATGGAGCTATCTGTCCTTTCAAAGATAGTAGTATACTCCTAAAATCACTGAATTCCTGAGATTTTTATATTAAACCACATAGTGATAGTCCTAATTCAATCATATTCTTGTCATGTATGGCTTACTTTAAGAAGATAAGTAGATTGCAGCTGCGAGAGGTTTCTTCATTAGTTCTTCTTGGAATACATAATACATTTACGTTGTCCAAAATATATTTGGTTCGTAACAATATGTCTTGTAAAAAAAAATTTTATCAATATGGGCAAACAGTTAATTCATGATTATATCTCAATGAAGAGTCGTTACCTTATGCCCGAACAAGGGACCAACACATATTCAGCATCAGAAATGATGTTCTCAGAGCATGAGGTTTCATGGTGATTGCTGGAGACTTACAAGTCACAGTACTTATTAAGATGTTGACAATTTAAATAGAGAGTCAAACCAAAAAACACACGAGGCAAAATAGGCATTTTTAGAAGTGTGAATCTGATTTCTTGAGTAATAGTAAAAGCTGCTTCTAGTAGAGATTTATATGGGACATAGATTCATTCAATAAATATGTGCAGAGCCCTACTGATGAGATAAACGGCTCTGGGTTCTGGGAATAAGAAGATGAGCTAGGCACAGTAAGAGACTGTGCTTCTGGAACTTGTACTCTACTGTGGAGGAAGTGGAAGCCAACAAGCACTCACCAATATAAACCAAATGAAAATATCACCAATGACCAGTTCCAAAAAGCTAGTAGACACCAGGTGATGTCACACTCAATGAGTGGTAACATTCTAGACTGAGTGGTCAGAGAAAGCCTTTCTGAGAAGATGACATTTACTTTGACGTGGTGTTGATAAGAGAAGCAGGAAGAGGGAATAACTACTTCAAAGGCCAAAACTGAGAGTAAATATAGAGTATGGCCGGGGCATGGGAGCAAGGGGTAAAATCATAGGAAATAATTAATGGGGAAACTCATGTTAGTCTGAAGACCCTGGTGAGGAGATTGGTCTTTATTCCGAAAGTATTGGGGAATTATCCAAATGTTACAAGCAGCAGAGGAGGGATGTGTTTGGAGAACGTGGACCCAGTTGTACTTTAAAAAGATCAATCTCTGAAACACAATAGATGATTTCAATAGGATTCTTACTAGATGCTTACTTTTGATCAAGAATTTCCCGAATGTATGCGTGAGGACATATGCTAAGGTGGCTTCCTGAGTCAAATCCTTGTACAATCCCCTCCTTTTGAGTATAAGCAGAACCTGTGGCTTATTTCCAACCAAGGGAAACCAACAGAATATGGCAAAGGTGATGGGATGTCACTCATATGATTGATGGCCTGAAGTTATGTAAGACTGTATTGCATTAGCTCGCTGACTGGAGGGATGCTCTCCTGCCTTGAAAAAGGACACTGCCATGATATGAGCCGCCCAACATAATGGCAGGGAACTGCCGCTGGCTAGGATGTAAGGGCAGCTTCTGGCCAGCAGCTAGTAGGAAGCTGGAGCATCAGTCATACAGCCACGGAGATATGGATCCTGCCCACGACCTGAATGAGCCTGGAAGTAGATTCCTCCCTAGACAAGTCTCCAGAGGGGAATGCAGCTCAACCAATTCCTTGATTGTAGCCTTGTGAGACCCCGAGCTGAGGAACTGGGTAAGCCATGCATGGACTCCTGGCCATGGAAACTGTGAGATAACTGTTTGGCCAACCCTGTCTCCTTATAAAGGTGACACTCATTCATTTCTCTGTCCTTCTTTTCATGTTTATACCCTACTTAATATTAATATCCCATCCCTCCACCTATTGACTCAGTTTCTCAAATACATAATGAACTTGTTCCACGTGTGTTATGCACTGTTGATGCAGAAATGAGTAATACACAATGCTTGGTCTTGAAGGGCCCACAGTAGATGGGAAAACAGACATATTTACAGAGATAGATGGTAAGACCCATGTTAGGAATAAGAACAAATTGCTATGGGAGCACCAAGAGGGAGTCAGAGCCTGGGAAACGCACTGTCAGTGGAATTTTACTAGAATAATCGAGTCCATATTAGTTTACTTCTTCTGTGAACTCATGTTGCCTTCATTTTGCCACTTAATACTATACTGTCTTTTTTGTTGTTGTTATTATTCAGTGGTTTCGTGAATGTGTATCTCTTTCCCAACTGAATTTTCAGCCTGTGCTGGGTGAGGAATGTGATTTTCTTTTCTTTTGTATTTCCCCAAGCATCTACCACGATGCATCACACTTATTAGAAGATCAAATAATGCTCAGAATTATCTGTCTATTCTTCTAGATGGTAAACTCCTTAAGAGTAGGACCTATTTATTTATTTTATGAGGAAACGTAAAGTTTAAGAAGCATAGTAATTACTATGAGTCCTATATTTGCATAGGCATCCATTTCATTCAGACACTCCATCTGAGTTTTAGCACATTTTGCTCCGCCAGAAATTTCCATTTACTTCTGTCCACTGAAACTCATGTATAAATTCTGTCAACAAGAGAAATAAATGATAAAGCAAACCTCTCTTCGCATCTGTTTAATATTTGTCCCTTCCCCTTCATTAAAATGAGAGCAACCACATCATAGGCAAGTGAGGAGAATTAAATATACCAACAAATAAGTTTAAGTCATTTTTAATACAGCTAAATATACATTTGACCAAGGCTTAATTGAATCATATCAGGCATTATAATTCATTGTAATGTTTTCATTTTTAATGTTTTTATTCTGTCATCTAAAAGTAGTTCTAACTATATACTAGTCTCTTATTACTACTTTCATAATAAAGTTCCCCCAAATAGGATTTGTCATATAAGATTTGGCACCATAGCTAATTTACTGCAGCACATATTTTTAATCACTTGCATACAAGGTAGAATTCTATACTATCTTTTAAGTAAGTTTTCCATAAAAAGATAATAAAAGCAATTTAAATATCTATAATTTAACACCTTCGGTTGCTTAATACACATAGAATACAAAACTAGCTAATAGTGTGATATTATTTCTTTTGCAGTAGTTTAGTATTTTACATGCTCTAATTCCAACTGTGCTTAATCCATACATCGCAAAAAAGAAACACTATAATTATTACAGTAAAAGACTCTAAAAACTGAATATTAAACATAATATGTCACTTTCTTCTATTATATTCCTTCCCTACCATGCTACAGCCATTGTATATCTATTTTTATTTAGCATTAAGAATCATTTTAATACATAATGTATTTTCCATTTTTATAAATCAAAGGAGTTAGGTAATATGATAGGAGCACATTGAACTCTCTTTATCCTTAGAGTAGGGAGAATAAAAAGGGCACTAGAAAGTGTATTTGAGTATCTACTCTATAAAAGACTGCACATTCTAAGTATAAATACCAGATTTCAATTATCTTGCTTTAAGTATTCCTATTCTCACTGTTCTATAACATATTTAAGGTGGCCCCATCTTCTACATCTTTCCTACTTTTTTTTTCTTAGCATCATCCTACTTTTACTATCCTTCCTATCTAGCTCAGATCACATTGTCTATTATTTCAAATACTCTCATTGATAACTATCCTTGCCATCTTCTTTGGCTGTTCTTCCCACCTGTTTGCCAAAATCCCAACAGGTATCCACCATCTGTAAGCATGCTTCTAGGTTGCTAAAGTCTGCTGGAAAAAAATAATAATAATAACCAACAATAGTGAGGCAGATTAAAACTTTCCAATTTCACTGATTCCAATAATGCCTAACATATTTCGGAATGCATCACTAGTCAAAAACAAATTAGGGGAGGGAAGGGAGGTATAGGAGAAAAAACAAACAAACACTAAGCTCCTATCTTGTATAATTAGCTCTATGGAAGTTATTGGATTGTCAAATTTTAGAACATTAAATTTAATTTTCTCATGAAAAGCTGATTTGTTTACAGGAGCTGTACAAATCAGTCTATCAAGAGGCCAGATAACGATAAGCACAGATAGACTTTACGATGACTCACTCTCTGTTTCAAATGATAACCATTTGCAAAGACTGCTCTTAAACAACACTCAATTTATTTTATTGGTATAAATTGAATGTGGTTTTTCCTTATGAATCCAATCTGCCAAAAAACGAATCTAAAATTCCTCTTGCTGCTTTTTTATTTAACTCAAGGACACCTAATGTCATAATTCTGCCCCTAAGCATACGAGACATGGTTGAAGGTAGGAACCTGACAATTTTTTTCTCATTCATTACTTATTGTTTCATTCTCCATAGCCTTATCTGTGAAGCAGTGATAAAATTTAGCTCATCTATCAGCTCCTTGTGCAATAATGTTACTCACTCTTATGTGGAAAAAAAGGAGTTTTAAAAAATTATCCCTTCATAATTACAATGAATTCCTAAGCTCTTTCAACAGCTGTATCTAAATCTAAACTTTCAGTACATATTTTTATTATTTAAAATAATTCTTTCTTTGAGATCTATGGTTAAAGGATCTCATTCTGTTTTCAATACATATTTTAAATGTTATTTAATGTGTATACCACCAAGCAGAAAATAAAAAGATCTATTTTTTTAACAAAGAACAAATGACTAAGATGAAAATTAGTCTTCTACCTGTCATAATAATTGACTATTTAAGAAAAAAACATTAAGAAGCTGGATTGTTTATTGATTTTTCTTTGTGTTCAACTTTAACATACTTTATTTAGAAATTCAGTTCTAGCTATCTACTTGTCAAAGTCAAGGTTTAAAAGCTTAGCTTAATATCTCTTCCACTGCTCATTCCTGTTGATGATTTTCCTCTGAATCACATTTTCATTCTCCCTGATCTCTTGTCTTTTTATTCAAGGTACTTTTTTAATAGTTTCCCTCCTCCTCCCCACGTCCTTCCCCAACCCCACCTCACACATTCAAGCAGCCTGTAACAGCTCTTATTTCACCCACAAACATCTCTGGCATCAGTCATCTTTTTTCCATGTCAACTACTACAAACCTGGTTTGTGTGTTCAATACCTCTGAAGTGGCAAAGCTTAATAACCATTAACTGATTTCCTTTTCTAATCCAGTTGTTCCTAGCTTTTGGAGAGTTTCAGAATCCTTTGAAAATCTAATGATAGCTTTAGATCCTCTTGCCAGAATATTCCATACACACAAAATTCACCATACCATTCCAGATGATTAGCAGAATTACACAAGCCAGACCACAAGTATTACTTTAAATATTTGCTCGTTTCCCCCACTTTCAATCTGCCACTTTAATCCCTCTAATGTATTAAGAAATCATGTTAATTCCATCAGAAAACTTGTTTATCCCCACTATTTGATGAAATAAATCTAAATCTTTATTCAGGACTCAAAATTCTAAAAGCCACAGCTTTAATTTGGGGGACCCTCACAATTACTTCACTCTGTGGAGCCTACAGGCTAACCCAAACTGATATTCACCAAACTTCCTTCCATGCTGTCTTTCCTTTGCTGATTTCCTCTGCTTAAATGCTCTCGATACCAATTAAAATATACCAATGCCTAGGTTCCAAACCAAGAAATTCTGAATTAGTCAGTTTGGGGTACAGCAGGAGCATCAGGGTGTAAAAGCTTCCCAGTATCTCGAATGTATAGCAAAGTTTGAAAATCACTGATGCAGGCTATCTGTCTCACAGCCTAATCTCTTAGATCTTTAACCATTTTAATAATCTTTACTTCCAGCCACATCTCAGTAGATATCATTAGGATATCATTAGATATCATTACAACCAAATGAAAGTCAATGCTTTCTGAAATAGAACACAAAAAGCACGAGCTACAAAGGGAGAGATTGTTTAATTAGACTTGATTCAAATGAAGAATTTACATTCATCAAAAGACTACAAACTGGAAGAAGATATTTAATATATGTATCAGGCAAAGTACTCATATGCATAATATATTATATTAAAAACTCCCACAAATTAGTAAGAAAATGGCAAGAAAAAAATTTTGAATGTGCAAAAGTCTTCAACAGGCATTTCATTAACGATACTACCCTTATCTAAGTGACCAACGATAAAATAAAGATGTGCCCATAATCAGGACTCATAAGGGGCATGCAAGTACAAAGATACGATAGTAGGACACATCAAGAAGGTTGAGTACATAGACTGACCGCATAAAGTGGTGGTGAGCAAGTTCAGAACTGGTGTTCTCTTACACTGCTCAGACACACAGAAAACCACTTTGGAAAACCATTTGGCAGCAGCATCTATGAAAGCTGAACATACCTAAATATATACCTCCTTATGACCTGCTAGCCACTCTACCCTTAGGTATCATCCCCAAAGTGATATTTACACAGACAAGTAAATACAGCATTATTTAATATAGCCCCCAAATGGTAAACATACCAAATTTCATTGTACAGTAATTAGACAAGTAAGTTATCATGTTTACTAATAAAAAATAACATTGAAATCTTCTCATAATCTTAGGGGAGCTCCAGAGCACATAAAAAATTTATTTTCTCTTGCTGATTTCAAGATTTTCTCTTTGTCTTTGACTTTAACAGTTATAATGTTTCTCTTGGTGTTGACCTCTTTGGGTTCATTCTACTAGGACTTTTTTGTGCTTCCTGAAGTTTGATGTCCATTTCCTTACTCAGATTTGGGAAATCTTCAGCCATTATTTTCTCTCTCTCTCTCTCTCTCTCTCTCTCTCTCTCTCTCTCTCTCGCTCTCTCGCTCTCTCTCTCCCTGGCCGCCTTCTGGAACTCCTATAATGTATATATTGGCTGCTTAATGGTGTTCTGTAAATCCTTTAGTCTTTCTTCTCTTTTCTACATTCCTCCCTTTTTTTTTTTTTTTTTGCTCCTCTGACTCAAAATTTCAAATAACCTGTCATTGAGTTCATTGATTTTATTTTTTTCCTGCTTGACCAAATCTGCTGTTAAACTCCTCTACTGAATTTTTTTTCAATTCCGTTATTGTATTCTCAGCGCCAGGATTTCTGTTTGGTTCTTTTTTATACTTTCTGTCTCCATTGGTATTTTCATTTTGTTCCTGCATTTTCCTGATTTTGTTTAGTTATCTACCTGTGTTCTCGTTATAGATCATTGACCTCTTTTAACACAATTATTTTGAATTTTTTCAAGTTATTCATAGATCGCCATTCCTTTAGATTTCTTTTATTCCTTTGAGTAGACCGTATTTCCTTGTTGCTTTGTGTCCCCGTGATTTTTTTTTTTTTTAGTTTTTCTGAGTTTTTGCATTTGAATAAACAGCACTTCTAACAGTCTGTATGGGCTGGCTTTATACAGGGAAAGACTTCCACCAATTAACCCAGCTAGAGATTCTGATGGCCTCTAAAACCTTTTTCAGGGGGATGCAACTTCTCCAGGTTTGCACATGTTAATTTCCCAATTAGAAAGTTTCTCGTTTCTTTTTCAGGAGCTCATAATCTCTTGCTCCCTCTGGTGTCTGTTTGCCATACTACAGGTTCTGTGGTACTACAGCAGCATGTGGTCCGGCTCTGTTTTGTTCTCATTGACCTCCAGGCTTCCGAAGTATCATAGATCCTTGTCAGGGCCTCCAAGTCAGGCCAAACAGAAACCAGTTCCTTGGGCAGCCCTTCATAAAGCTGAATGAATGCTTCACTCTTCTCCCTCCCTCACAGGAAGCCATGAGTTGGATGCATTCTCCTGATAGCACCAAGTCATACATAACGCCTCTGTCTGCAGCACTGCAGTTCACCTGGTGTGAAAGCAAGCTACCCACATTCTCTCTTACTTTCAGCAGTCCCCGTGCATCCAAACTATGCTACTTCCAACTATGCCACTGCACTGCTCCAAGTCAGATGAGAAAGAAACAAGTCCCCGTGGCAGCCCTCTGAAAGGCATGCACATTGGACACAGGTTCCACTCTTCTTCCCCCCACCCCACCCCACCCCACACACCCCTAAAAGCCATGAACTGGAACTCTCTCCAAAGGCACTGAGCTATGCTGGCTTCCGGGTAGGGCAATCAGCAACAGAATGAAAGTTCTCATTCATTTCAATACAGCTGTTCTGAACTTTTCACCTTCCTGGGGTACTGCAATTCCTTAAGTGGTTTGTGGAGTTCCTATAAAGTTATTTTGGTCCATTTATTGTTAAGGAAGTGTCTCTGCAGGGCAACGAGGGTGGGGTCTTCCTATTCTGCCATCTTGCTCTTAGTCTCATTGATCTCATTGATTTCTGCTCTGATCTTGATTATTTTCTTTTCCCATATACTTTGGTTTTATTTTGCTCTTTTGTTCCCCCTATTTATTATGGTAGACAATGAAGTCATAGACTTGAGACCATTCTTCTTTCCTAATATAAACATTTGGTGCTATAAATTTCCCCCTTAACACTCTTTTAGTAGCATCACACAAATTCTGCTACATTGCACTTTCATTCAATTCAAAATACCATCTAAACACTCTTTTGATTTTTTTTTCCTTTGACCCATATGTTATTTAGAAATACACTATTTAATCTCTAAACTTTGGAGGATTTTTCCAGACCGCATTCTGTTGGTGATTTCTAACTTAATCCCTTTGTGTTCTATAACTTACACTGAATAACTTGAATCCCTTTAAATTTATTGAGATTTGCTTTATGGTCAATGCAGTCTATCGAGTGTGTGCATACTTGAAAAGAATGTTTTTGGTGAAGTATTTTATAAATATCAATGAGGTCAAATCAATTGACAATGTTGTTCAAATCTTTTATTTCCTTACTCATTTTTCTTTCTCTTATTGCATCCCTTATTGAGAGAGGGTTATTGAAATCTCTGACTATGATGGTGGGTTTGTCTATTTCTTCTTGTAGTTCTAGCAGTTCTTGCCTCATGAACTTTCAAGCTCTGTTATTAAGTGCACAAATCTTGATAAGCTCACCCCTTTATCACTATAAAATAAACTTATTTATCTCTGGGTAATATACTTTGCTCTGAAAGCTATTTTGTCTGATGTTTTCTTTTTATATAAAGTGTTAGGATGACACAGATTCTTTCACTTTTACCTTATTTGTGTCTATGTTTATGTATTTGAAATTTATTTCTTATAGGCAGAATATAGGTAGTTATTGCTTTTTACCCAGTCTGACAATCTCTGTATTTTAATTGGAGTTTCTACATCATTTAAATATGATCTATTATTGATATGGTTACATGCAAAGCTATCACCTTGACATGGTTGTGTTTTGTTTGCTTGTTTGTTTTTTATTTGTGCCATCTTTTACTTGTTTCTCTTTTCCTCTTAACCGAAGTTTTTTGGTTTAATGAATATTTCTATTATTTTATCTCCTTTGTTGGCTTTTTAGTTTGCTTTATTTTAATGGTTGCTTCAGGATTTACAGAATACATGTTTGTTATCACAGTCTACATTTAAGTGACACAATACCACTGTGCATACAGTATAAAAACCTTAAAACAGTATACCTCCATTTTCCCCCTCAATATTTGTGCTATTGTTGTTATCTATTTTAGTTATACATATACATAAACCTCACATTACATCATTATTATTTTTGTTTAAACAGTTACTTATCTTTTAGCGAGTGAGATAACAAAGAAAAATCTTAAATATTTACCTATCTAGTTACCATTTCCTGTTCATTTTGTGTACATCAATATTTCTATCTAGTATCATTTTCTTTCTCCTTAAAGAAATTATTTTAATCTATTGCAAGACTACAGTTTACAGATTCTTTGTAATCTTTTGTATGTCTTTATTTAGCCTGTGTTTTGAAAGTAATTTTTGATAGGTTTAGAATTCTAGGATGATATATTTTTCTTAAAGTTTTTAAAAACTTTGCTCCACTGAATTGTTTATATGAAATATGCTATCATCCTTCTTTTTGAACTTCTACATGTAATATGTCTCCTTATTCTTTCTTCTTTTAACATTTTCTATTTAATACTAGTTTTGAGCAATTTGATTATGATGTACCTTGGTGCAGTTTCTTCATCTTTCTTATTTTCTTATTTTGGGGGGTTAAGATTTTTGGATTTGTGGATTTATAGTTGTCATCACACTTGGAAAAATTTTGACTTTTGTTGAATATTTTTCCCCACTCCCTCTTCTGTCCTTTTGGCTCTCCAATTCCACAGAATTAGGTATATTGGGTTGCTTAAAGTTGACCCACAACTCAGTGATACTCTGTTTACACTTTTTCTCTATCTTTTCTTTTGGGTTTCATTTTTGATAGTTTTATTGCTGTGTCTTCAACTTCACTAATCTTTTCTTCTGCAATGTTTTATCTGCCATTGACCCGATCCAGTGTATTTTTCATCTCCCAATTTTAATTATCATCTTTAGAAGTTTTATCTGGGTCTTTGTTTATATGTCTTCTACGTTGCCACTTAACTTTGATCATATGGAATACTTTATAACTTTTAAAGTCCTTGAGCTCTGGATCAGTTTTGATCATCTGATTTATATCATCAGGATGAGTCCTACTTTCTTTTTCTTTATTTATTTTTTTTATTTTATTTTATTTTTTTTTTGTATAGTTGGTAAGTTTTGATTGGTCACCAGATATTGTGAACTTTAATTTGTTGGGTGCTAATTTTTTTTTCATCCCTATAAATATTCTTAAGCATTTCTTTTTTCCTGGGATCCAGTTAAATTAAATTCCCTGGTTTTGCTTATGCCATATTTATTTGGGAACAACGTAGTATTAGGTTTGGGGTCATTCATCTCTATTACTGATGGAAGATACTTATCTGTACACTGCCCAATGATCCATGACATGTAAGATTTTCCAGTGTGTTTCTACGCCTGGCCCTGTGTGAACACTGAGCATTGTTACATTTTTGAAGGTTACTTCCCCAGCCCTATGTCCTCACACACATGCTGATTAGTAATCAGTTGAATACTCAATGGAAGATCCTCTAAAGATCTGTCGAGTTTTCTGTCAGTATAGCTCCTTTTTTGCCAATAATTTATTCTGTGAACTGTATCTTCTTTGGCTCATTGGACTTTCAGTTCCATATCCTCAACTCACTGTGTGCACTGAACTCCACCTAAGTTCTTCTTCCTGTGTTGTGGTCTGAAATCTCTCTCAAGGGATAATTATCTTAATTGTCTGATGTTCAGTTTCTTGAAAACCATTGCTACATATATTTTGTTTGCTTTCTTATTCATACAGGAGGATAAAGCCAATCTCTGCCATTCCATCTTGACCCAAAGGTGAAGTTCACCAAAACGTTATTTTTTTTCTCAGAAAATTTCAGTTGTTTGCATTGAGTGGATCATTCTAAATGCTATAATACCTATATTAACACAGACTCTGTTGATTTTTTTTTTTTAACCTTTTGGGATATCTATACTTGGTGTTAATTAATAGTTATTTCCCAATATCTTCCTATGCCCCCAGTGATTCTTATCCAGGGAAGAGACACCTTATTCAGAATTATATTGTAGTTAAAGAGTTTACAAATAAAACAAGTCATCCTTTCTGACCTCAGAGATAAGTAAAAAAATAAGATTATATATATCAACATACAAAAAACTAATTTAAATCTGTTTATTATGATGACCAGCCAATATTGGTCTCTCTAAGCAACATGATATATTTTGATGACAATACAACCTGTCTCTTTCATTGTATGATTAGACATTGAAATTCTACTAAAAATATTTTTTTCAGTTTCTTTACTTCAAGTTGTAGTGGATAATTTTCCCATTTCATTTTTTTATAATTAATGTATTGAAAATAAATATGAAATAAATATTTTCTATTTCTGATGCTGTCTTAACACTTTCTGAAATGGTAAATTTAATCTCACACACAGATCTTTAAAAATATTTCATAAAAACAAATTATATTCTCTGCCACTTCCCTTGCTCAATTTACAAATATATTTTCTTGTATATAAGAAATTGATGTCCAAACTTAAAAGCAAGTAGTGGGTTTTCGTTTTTTTAAATTATTATCTTAATTCAATAAATAGTTATCAAATATACAACTGAATGACTTTAGACAGTCCTCCTGTCCTGAGATTTTAATATGCCCATTACTATATTTCAGAGCTTTTGGCTTGTTTGTATGTGTGTGTGTGTGTGTGTGTGTGCGTGTGTTATAATTTGGACTATTTAAGTACATATTAATGAATTCCCTTTATTTCATTTTAATGATGGCTTATAGGAAAATAGAATATACAACTGCAAATAGTTTATTTTTTCTGAGACTCTAAGTTGAACTGTCAGATAATAATAGTATTACCTGTAATAAATAATCCTAAAATAAAATTTATCATCACAATCTTTATTTCTTTTAGTAATATTTAGATAAGAAATATAATTAACATTTTATTCCACTGTTTTCTATGTTCGTGTACTGAAAAGAAAAACATTTACATAAGCTTAATATTCAAACCAAGTCGCTTGACTCAATATGAGTCTAATTAGGCAGCAAAATTTTAGGTAGTAATAGAAATCTTTATTGTCCACAAATAAAAGGACTTTTTTCTTGAATGAAATAGAAAGAGATGATACAAAAGGAAATGAAAAGATAGGACACAGTAGCAGAACTGAAGCCTGAAATCAAACATAAAATTTAAAAGAGACCCTGGGAAATCTGTTTAATCCTGGATTTTATGCTATATCAGGAGCTTAATACATTTTTATGAAGTAAAACCAGTTGTTGTTTTTATTTATTTTTTTTGCATTTTTCATTTTTTCTTCTCTAAGATAACCAGTAATTAATATGATAGGTAGTGCCTGTCTGTTCCACATTTTTATTATTTTTTTCATAATATAGTCATCTACTTTCTGTGAGTAAATGGAAAGCAAATCGAGCTCTAGATATTAATTTATTTTAAGGTACTGTGCAAGGTACTGTAGGCAGCATTGTTCAGACCAGTGATTTCAACATTCTTTAATGTTTCTGTGTAAAGTGTTTATACTATGAATAATGTGACAAAGATTTTATATCCTCTAATTGGCAGAATTTTGTTAAATTTTAACAGGTTAGGAAGGAGGAAGTGTGGAGAGTTGAGAGGGGAAAAATGACTCATATCTCAAGACAGCCTACAATTTCCACCTCCAAACAGTTCCCATATATGAACCCTCTTAAATTATATTGTAACCCTTCCCTCTGGAGTCTTGACCTGCAGTTTGAGAAATACTGGCATTGATATATGAAATACACAGATAATGCAAAAAACTCATTTTACCAGATAGTTTCACCTTCTGCCCCCATCAATCATATTACAAAATCTGTCAACAGGAAGTAAATTGCTTGGCTTAAATTTCATCCCCTCTCCCTTTATGTGGTCACTTTAGAGGAAGTGTTAATGGCCAATATAAATACCAAAAGTGAACAGAAATAAAGCTACGTAAACACCAGCCTAGTTAATTAGTCTTTAAATAATAATATCAAACTATATTTCAAACCTTGTTTTGAAAGAAAAAAATAGAAAAGCCTTCTGGGCTCTCATTTTATTATGTTTTGAAGAAGACAATATTCTTTTCCAGTATCAGTGTTTCTCTTTTACCTTTTCTTTGCTTTCCTACTCTGCAGCTCTTCAGACATTCTTTTCATCCAACTTTCTCCCTTTCTTACTTCACTTAGTACCGTGACAAAGCCCAATATAGTAAGGGATGCGAATAAACTTAGAAAAAAAATATTGTAGGTATATAAAACTATATAGTAAATTCTGAATTCCTGTATTTGTCAGTTGGTTAATGAATATTTACTGTGTGCCTACTACCTACCAAACAATATCATGCATTCAGATGATGAATAGTTAACAAAATAATCCCTTCCCTCATGGAGTTTACACTCAACAATTAACAGAGAAGTAAAACATATTTACCAGTATTTACGAGCTATAAACATTATTTACTAGAAATTGTTATGTGCAAAATGTTGGGAGTAGATTTTCGTAGTGCTAAGAAAATGTGTAATTTCAGGATCACTTTATTCCAGTGCATTAGGAAAGGTTTACCTGCATAGCAATATTCATATTGTGATTTAAAGGACCACCAACTAGGTAAGGTAAAGAGAAGGGGTAGAACATTCCACAGTGTGTTATAAAGGGTCTATTATATCTCACAATGATCTCGCTGCATTGACAGCCCAGGAAGAGGGAACAGCATGCTCTAAAGCCGTGAGGCAGGCGAAAGTACAATATGCTCCAACAGAAAGCCAGAGGGGCTGGCCTGAAGTGAGCAGATGGCAGAGCTGTGCAAAGGAGACTGGAGAGGCAACTGAAGGTCGGGTTGTTGGGATTTGTCAGGGCATTATTTGAAGGACTACTGGAAGCTGATGAAAGATTTTAAGAGAGAAATGCCATATTCAAGTCTGTGTTTGAAAAAGGGTTGGTACTGGCTGCTGCATGAAGAGTGAAGAGGAGCAGGCAGAGGGAGTATGGCTGTGAGGACCGCAAGCCTTGAGGATGCTGACAGTGAACAAAGATAGAAGTGAATGAATTAGAGTTAGTTAGGTGGTGGAATGTACTGAATTGGGGTAGGATGAGACAAGAGTGACCTGAAACTAAACTGTTAGCTGAATATTAAATATTTGAGAATCAAGAATTTTCATTTCCCTGCTTAGAGATTATAAGAATTCTGGGTAGACGATCCGGCTGGACCATTTCTTACTAAAACTTTCCCAATTTGGTATGAACATCTTGGGCATATAAAAAAAATGTAAGAATTATTTTCAAATCTATATGTGCATGTTAATTTACTTCTCATGAAGAAAAGAAAAACTATGTTTAGAGGAAGGGCTGAGTAAGTATGTCTTCTTTCTGTATTCATAATTATAAGAGGAATTTTTAGTGGTGAAATAATGCCTTCAGGACACAAAAAGAGATTTAAGCCTTTTTTTTTTTTCCTCATCTATTCCTTCTGTCACTGACTTTGCCACTATAATTCTCAGTTTTAGCTTATAATTCTGTTTCTCTACACAATGGGCTACAACTTATGTCTTTTCTAGACACACAAACCCCAAAGCTGTGCGCTGCTCACCCCAAACTGTTTTGAATATCCTTTCTAAATACAAAGCCCAGTTACTACCTCATTTTTCCCCCATAGTAACCACCAGTAATCCAAATATCAATCTTTCATTCAAGTTCACTGTAACACCTATTTTCAGCAAAATGATCTGCTAAGTGCTAAACTGAAACATATAAATATTAACTGTTAAATCTCACAATGATCTTGCTGCATTGATAGCCCAGCACTTCACATAACTTTGGGAAGACTAAACAAGTATAAAATTATTAGCAACAAGTCTTCGATGAAATTATTAATAGGTTACCATTAAACCTTTCTAATATAGGCCTTCAAGAATCTTACTGGCTTGCACAGTTGTCTTTTCCAGTAATAATGTAAGTGGTAAGATAAAGTCTAAGAGAAGAGATCTTAGCATCTTAATTAAGAAGTAATGTCGAATGCTTACTTTAACTCATTTGATACAGAGCCTGAGCTCAAGCTTTTTATACATTGAAATACTTATAAGTGAATCAATGAGTTATACTTGGAATGGCTCTTCACCACCATCACCTTCACTCCCTGTTAGCCGTGAGTGATCATTAGTTAACACACATGTTAATGTTAATAATGTATCTCTTATACATTACACAACACATCTCTTAACATCAGTAACTGTGAGAAAGAGATACATTATTAACATTTCTCCTAAGTGAGAACACTACTCTGTTTTGCCTAACCTTGCCTAAGTTATTTTCTAGTGATTATCCAACTCTATTCAGACTTTAGTAGAACTGCACTAAATCTATTTAAGTATTATTTTTAATTGTCACCTTTTTAAAAGTAAATAAAAATGGGATAAAAAAATCTTAGGATTCATGGATCATATATACTTTATTGCTTCTACGATGTATTTACTGGTCTGGTATTTATTATTAACTTGAATCATGCATAATTTATGTTGCTACTATGGGCTTCCGGTTCAAGATGACAAATGTGGCACAAATATTCACCTCTTCTTACTCATAAATTTAGAACATTTTGCAGATTTTATAAAAGCAGAGAATGCTAACACAAATAAAACTAGAATCTTGAGGAAAAATTGAAAGCTATATAGTAAAGTCATGGTCCAAGTATGAAATGAAGTGTTCAAATCAGAATAAGCAGGCTTAAGGGTGAATAATGAAATGGATACCAGAAATTGAATGAATGAATGAGATGTTCATTATAAAGATATGGTGAGGAAGGTAAACAATTTTTCTTCCAAAAAGAAAAATGAAAGATAATAAGAAATGCCACAGAATATAAAGCTAAATAAGAAAAATATGAGGAAAATGCAGAAAATTAAACATGATGTGATTTTGAGAATTCAGTAAGTATTGCTTCTCTCTACATTTCATTGGCCTTTACTTACTTGTGGCAAACTGCCGTGACAACTGGAAACATAGATTAGCTGCACTAAAAAAAACATTTTATGAGTATCTAGCTCATATTTCACACAGTTACTATGGGATAGTAGCAGTTTAAACTGTTATTTTTTATTTAATTATTCACAGAAATGATCTCTTGACTCCCCACTTTGCAAGATCATAGTATTACCATATTCCCATCTCTCATCACTCTATCATCCAGTTTCTGCCCCCTGTACATTATATTTTTATTTTAAGATTGTTCTATTTAATAATAAATTTGCTGTTTTTTCAATATTGGTTAATTATAAAATTTTATAGTCCATAACATTTATCTCATTATAACTATTAGGTTGGTGCAAAAGTAATTGCGGATTTTGAAATTATTTTTAACCTTTTAAACCAAAATTACTTTTGTACCAGGTTAATATATATTCATTCATTGTAGAAGCACATTGTGTTCTATTGTTGTATTCTATTTCAGTTCTATTTACACTTTACAGGAATGTTTAATGGATTTCCTTACCTTACCCTTTCACCAATTTGGACAACAAAAAGAATATACACACCAATAAATAGATAGATAGATAGATAGATAGATAGATAGATAGATAGATAGATAGATGATAGATCGATCAATCAATCGATAGATAGATAGATAGATAAATGGATAAATAGACAAACAAATAGGGTCTGTTGGACTATAACAAAAGACTTTACGTTCTTGCTACCAGAGTCCTGGGAGAAGAGAAAAATGATGAGACTGGAAAAGTACTGAAAGAAGCCATGGCTAAACACTTCCCAAATATCGCAAGGGACATAAACCTTCATATTCAAAAGGCTGAGTGAACCCCACACATGATAAACCCAAAGAAATCCATGTTGAGGCATATCATAATGAAAGTCTGAAAACTAAAGACAGAGAAAGAAAAAAATCTTGGAAACATCTAGAGGAAAAGAACACCTTACCACTTACCAGAGAGGCCCAAAGAGAACGGCATAATATTTTTCAAGTGAAAAAAAACAAACCAAAAAACCTGTCAACCTAAAGTCCTAAACACAATGAAAATGTCCTTCAACAAAAGGGAATTCAAGACAACAGATGAAAGAACACTAAGACAATTTGTTGCTCAAGAACACGGTAAGCAAAATTATGGGTAAATAAAGTAGACCTTCTTTCTCTTGAGTTTTTATTTTTTTAACTTTTAAAAATTAGTTTAATAGTCAATTTAAATACAGAATTAGACAACAAAAACATGAACCTGAAGAAATGATTCAGGGAGAGGCACAGAAAGACAAAAATACGGAAAATATGGAAAAAGACATGATTTCTCTTGAGTTTTTAAATTATGATTGATAGTTGAAACAAAAATTCTAACACTGATATGGTTTTAAATATATGTAGAAGGAATATTCTTAAAAATTATAAATGGGGGGATAAAGGGAGAAAAAGGGAGACAAGGTTTCTACACTTCACTCAAACTACTGAATAGATGACACCAGTAGAGTGCGATATACATCATAGATATATGTAACACAAATATATAGATATAATACACACATACATGCATATATACACATATAATGTACTAGAGCAATTAGTAAAAGGTCATATAGAAAGATATGCTCATAAACAATACAAATTAATCTAAATGGTAATCTAAAAATGCAAATAAAAACATGAAAATTTGAAGGAGACAGCTGAAGCAGTGCTGAGAGGAAAATTTCTAGCACTAAGTGTGTGTGTGTGTGTGTGTGTGTGTGTGTGTGCGTATTTATATTTGTTTAGAAAGTTAGATTTAAAATCTAAGGATTATAATATAAAATATTTTAAATGTATATAAATTATATGTATGTCTATATGTGTGTATATATTATGTATATATGTATATACATAATACATAATGTATATGTATTATGTGTATATATACATCTATAATTTAGATCCATTTTTAAAAATATTTTTAAATACAACCAATGGGTCAAGAGCAATGTGAATTTAAAGGAGATATGCTAGAAAAGAGTGAAACAACTCTTTTAGTCATACTGGTTAAAATCAAATAAATTAAGCATTGACCAAGACAAGTTAGATAATTTTTTAAATAAGGCCTCCACTTCTACTTTTGTCAATACAAACTAAATTAGATTTTAAATGATTATTATTAGGGAAAAATGGTAACAAAAAAGCATGATGAATTATAGTATAAATTATTTGTAAGACTCTTTCACAATAGTAATACTTAGATAACCTCTGAAATCAGCCTATTTGGTTTCTAATTCCAGATGCGGTAATTTGCTGTGGGACCTTGGGCAAGTTACTTAACCTTTCCGTGCCTCCTTTTTCTCATCTGTATTTTGCAAATAATAATAGTACCTTCCTTATAGTGTTATAACAGTTAAATGAGAAACAAAAACTGCTATTCAAGTGTTAGCTACTAGCAGTAGTAGTAGTAGCAACAGAAGCAGCAACAGCAGTATAGCTTAACATGTCCTGAGTGAGCTATCGAGTGCCTTTATTTATGGATATCTCTAAGGCAAAACATACTAAGAAAAAATTGTGCTTTATAGATGAAATGTATACATAATAGTAATGCATTGAATTTCTAATGGTTTCCATAATTATAAACATTAATAATTTTTCTCTAAACAGCACTATACAGTTATATAAAGACATAATGCAGACTTAGAGGCTGGGAATTATCTTTCTAAACTCATGCTTACAGCTAAAATCTCATGTACACTATCCTAACCATAGGTGATTTATTTAATATGTATTTAGATATAAATGAATGTCTAATATTGCTCATAATTATATATTTTAATGTTACAGTTAAGTTTCGTTATAAATATTTGTTGTTTATGATTTATAGTATCTCTTCTCTAGATTATTATTGTGATAATACTATTAATTTATCCTTGAGACTATCAATGCTCTGTCATATTGAATCGTAAAAAGGAATACAAAAACATGTAGCTCAATAACGTATAGGAATCTGTAACTAGTTTAATTAAAAATAAATTAAATAACGATGTGGTTAGTCTGCATGAAGTAGAGGATACCAATCACTTAATCTGAATTCAATATTTCAGCACACGATTTTAAATGTGTGACTTTTTATACATGTTAAATCATGTAATCCCAAAAAGATATGTTGAAATCCTAGCCCTCAGTATCTTCAAATATAAGCTTATTTGGAAATAAGTTCTTTATGAAGTAATCAAGTTTAAATAAGGTCGTTATGCTGGGCCTTAATCTAGTATGATTGGTGTCCCTATAAAAAGGGAAAACTTGAATGGAGAGACAAGCACAAATAGAGGGAAGATGATGCAAAGACACACGGGGGAATGGCATGTGAAGAATGTCACGAGATGGTAAGATTTCATTCTTTTTTATGGCTGACTAATAGTCCACAGAATACTACATATACCACCTCTTCTTTATCCATTCATCCATTGATGGACACCCAGGTTGCCTCAATATCTTGGCTATTGTAAATAATGCCAAAATGAACATATAGACGCATAAGTCCCTTTGAAGTAGCGTTGTGAGTTTCTTCGGATACATACCTAGAAGTGCGATTACTGGGTCCTTCTTTGTCTCTTGATATAGCTTTTGTTTTAATGTCCATTTTCTCTGGTATAAACAATGATACTTCAGCTTTGTTTTCTTTACATCTTTCCATTTTCATGAAAGATCTTATTCCATCCCTTTACTTTCAGTCTATGTTTGTCTTTTGGTCTGGAATGAGTCTCTTGTAGGCAAAATATGTAAGGGTTTTGTCTTTTTTTCTTTGTTTAGTTTCAGGTGTACTAAACAATGTAATAGACATTTATCTCAGCCATAAAAAAGAACGAAATCTTGCTATCTGCAACAACATGGATCGACCTAGAGGATATTTTGCCGAGTGGAGTAAGTCAGACAGAGAAAGACAAATGCCATATGATTTCACTTATATGCGGAATCTAAAGAACGAAATAAACAAACAAAACAGAAACAAACTCATAGATACAGAGAACATTTTGATGGTTGCCAGAATGGAGGGGGGATTAGGGGATGGATAAAAAAGATGAAGGGATTAAGAAGTATAAATTGCTAGTTACAAAATAGTCATGGGGATGTAAAGTATAGCATAATGAACACAGTCAATAATATTGTAATACCTATGTATGGTGCCAGACAGATACTAGGTTTATCAGGTGATGAGTTCATATGTAAATATCTAATTGCTATGCTGTGCACCTGAAACTAATAAGATTTTTTATGTCAATTGTAATTGAGAAATTAAAAAAATATATTTAAAAAATTAAAAAAAAATAAAAAGAATGTCACAAGAACACTGAAGTGATGTTTCTGTTATGGAATACTTGAGACTACAAAAATTGAGCCTCAGGAGAAAAGCAGAGAAAGTTCCTTCCCTAGCACCTTCAGAGGAAGCATGGTATTGCCAACACCTTGACCTCAGACTACCGGCCTCCAGAACTGTGAAACAAGAAATTGCTGCTTGTTTTAAGCCATCCCGTTTGTGTGGTATTACTTTTTTATGGCAGTCCTAAGTAAACATGACTTTTTACTAGAGGTGCTGTAACTTTTCTGATATTGTGCTACCTATCTTGCACTATCTTAATTCTAGTTCATTCAAACTGAAACTGTTCTCTAAGAATATTTCAGTATTATTTCCTTGGAGAAATAATACTGAATCTGAAGGTGTGACACCATAGACATAAGCCAATTTTTTACATCAGTAGATTTCAGTGTGTTCTCTTATATTCTGTAAAATGTATATTTTATTTATGTAGAAAAATTGGATTAGGTTTCCCAATAGAAAAAGCTAATGTAAATTTCAGAGTTTTTAAAAATTAGAATAATCTATTTTATCTTGAACTGTTTTCAGTAAGAAATGGGATCTTGTGTTCTTGTACACCTTGATTTGAATATGCAATAGATACACATCTTAATGCTAACATTGGGTCAAGGATAACAAGAATGAAAGAGATATAATAAACCACAGCCTACATATATTTTGAACCACAGTAAGTAAATGCATTGTATAATATGTGTGCGTTATAACCATTCACCATGAGCTGATTACAAAATAAACTAAAATTTCCACTATAAAGCATTCCATTATAATTGAAAAACATATTTTGTATCATCCTTTTTTAATATTTGAGAAAGTAAATGTAAATTATGGCTTCATTCTCAAGCTATAATTCCTAGGTTATTCTTATATATAATGCATTGAACCTATAGCATAATAATTGTAGAAATGATGAGTATGTTTACTTATTTTTCTTGTACTTCAAATTACTTTCCTTCTTTCCTCTTGCACTGCATCATTGTTTAGGTTCAAATGAATAGATTTTTCTCTGATTCCTATCTGTACACTATTTTATTTCAGTTTTCAATTCCTCAACTATTTCAGTCTTTATGGAAAAGACTAAAATTCATAAAAGATTATGCCTATTACACAATGTAAAAGCAATCATGTGATGCAAAGACATATGTTGACAGCTCCCAAGGGAAGGAAGAATTAAGTTGATGTGACCTGGACGAAGGACAAGAGAAAACAAATAAAAAAGAGTGGAAAACTCATGCAGGCATAAAGAACACCAATCAATGATCAAAAGTGGAAACTTGGAATCAAAAGATCCGAGCAAGTTTGCCACAAAGGGAGGCCCTATTTAAAGGAAGTGGTTAAGTGTGTAGATTATGTGGAGTCACACCACATTTATTGGCTGTATCTCTTACATAATAGCTGTGTAATCTTGAGCAACAGTTTTCTCATCTTAAAAAATAATAATAATAATACTATCTACTGCATTAGTTTATTATACGGATAAAGTGAGATAACCTTCATAAAGCTCTTAGCATAGTATTTGCACATCTTAAGCCTCTGATAGCAGCCAACAATTAGTAAAGAGTGATAGCCTAGTTGAGTCAGACAAGAACTGACCCATTAAGTAGCAAAACTGATCTTAGAATTGTTTCTGCAATCCTTTCATTTTTTAAATCTAGCTGACTCTATAGTCTCATGTTATTAGAACAAAATATCTACCATTTTCATGTTTATTGATTATATTTTCATCCAGATAAGATATCAATACCTTGATAACTCTAAAATTTCCATCTCCACCCCTGGCGTTCCTTCTGAAATGCATATGCAATTGCCTACTAAGTTTATCCACTTGGGTGTCTACAGTGGATTTAGATAATCCCCCATCATCTTCACATCCTAGCTTTCATGTCCTTGTAGAATCCCCTCCCCTTGAGCCACAGAACCTGTGACTTGAATATGACAAAGATGATATCACTCTTGTGATTCTGTTACATTATGTAAAACTCCATCTTGCTAGCTGACCTGCTCTCTCCATGCTGATTTTAAAGAAGTAAGCTTCCATAAATCCTAAAGCTGCTAGGCAAAGAAGTCTGTATACAACCTGAGTAAGCTTGGATGAAGCTCCTTCCCCAATCCAGCCAACAGATGAGAGCCCAGCTGGCTGATACCTTGCTTGCAGGCTTGCAGAAAACCCAGCTAAGCTATACCCAGACTCTAACACCACAGAAACTGTGAGATAATAAATCTGTGCTGTTTTAAGTCACTAAATTTGTGGTAATTTGTTATACAGTATAGAAAACAAATACAAGAATCTAATTGGCATCTTCTCACAAATTAATCCTGTCCAAAATAAAGTACTGGTACTCCCGCCAATCAAATCTATATTTCTTTCAGTGTTCCCTATCTAAGTTAATGGCCCCGCTACTCACCCAGCTGAACAGGTAAAACATCTTGGAACCATTATGATGGCTTTGTTCTTCTCATACTCAAAAAATCTATCATTCTTACATGTCATATCCAGAATAGGAATACTTCCTGTAATCATTTGGTTCCATCCACCATAAATTTTTACCTGAACTAGTGTAATAGCCTCTTTGCTTCAATTATTGACCCTCTAGAGTCTATTTTCACACAACAGCCAGAGATACCCTTTAACAAGTAAACCATTTATCAATTCCCTGTCAGGCCTTCCAAATATTCTCATTATACTTGGAACAAAATCCAAAGCACTTTTATGACTTGGGGCTCCAAATAATCTGGCCCATGAATAACTCTGTCTCATATCCTACGTCTCTTCTCCTTATTCATTGTTCTTCAGCCACACTGATCCTCTTGCTGGTTTGTGAATACTCCAAGCAAATTCCCTATTATGGAATTTGCTATTCTCTCCATCTGAAATGATTTTTCCTTAAATATTTTAACAACCTGCTTTCTTTTTTATTCAAACTTATGCTCACATGTTCTCTCTCCCACAAGGTTTTTTTTTTTTTTTTTATAAATGACCTATCTATAGTTGAAAACTACATGTCTACCATTTCACTTATCTTGCCTTAGAATTTTTTTACAGTACTTATTAAAACTATCCTTATCATTTGCTTATCCATTTACAGTCTGTACTCTCAGTAGAATATGTTACATAATGCCAAGTAATGTTTCTATATTTTGATTCTAATGTTCATTTCTATATTCTAGAACTCTACATGGCACAAAGTAAGCAGTTGATCAATTTGGCATAAAACTGCAGTTGAAACCATTATGGAATCCTTCCAGAAAAGATATTCTGCCACGGTCTTTTATAAGTTAAGTTGTCTCAGAGAAAAGCACAAGAGTAGATTCCAAACTTTTATTGAATGCTAAGTAATCAGGAGACTAAATTCTGTCTTCATCTTGTTGTATTGTTTTTGATAAATTATTTAGATGAATTATCTTCATGAAGTAATGAATATCCCAAAGCACAGCTCTTGACTCCTCTGCCAGCTACATATCAAGAAGCATTTTATACTCTCTATTGTGTATTTATTGTGAATAAATAAAAAAAAAAACAGTGCAGCAGAAAAGTAATATAACTTATTCCCCCAAGTATGTTAACAGTCAGTGTTAAAATAATCAGGTCTGTAATGTCATCTGACAGAGGCCAGAGACTGTGTTCGTGAAAATCTGCTCGGGGTGACCCAATCCATCATATTGCCATTGTTTGACAGTTACACACAAGAAATGCCTAGGAACTGCAAATGAATTTTCTCACTACAATTCATAGCAATTTGCAGAACATTGTATTTGGCAATTTCCTTCACATACGTTCCATATGTTAAATAAAAGAAAGCTGCTTTTTATGCTGTTCATAATTTACACAAAACAGTATTTGCTAACAGTAGTGTAACATGTCAGTAAATGAAATCAAATCATTCTCCCCTCTTGTCTGAGCCAGTGCTTTGTTGATGGAGCAATGAGTAACGTAGATGATTAATAACAGAATCCATAACCTTTCACCTCCAAGTCACCAATTTGAACCCAACCTAGTTGAGCAATGAGAGACATTTGTTTCCATAGTCAGTTCGTGAGAGGCTTGCATGAAATGAATGAGTAGTCTCTATTTGCTTATTGGACCTGAAATGATAGCTACTTTGCAATGAGAAATATATTCTGTGTGATTAAAGACCTAGATTATCATTATACTAATATTGTTTTTCAAAACACTAAAGTTAATATATGATATTGGTTGGTATTCAGTTGTCTGACTAGCATTTTTACTCTTTGAGGTAATTTATATTCAGTGTTCTCGACATGAGATAGTTATAATTTTAGAATTTTAATAATTAAAACCTAAATGCAGTATAGTAACCAAACAGGCATGCAATAATTAAGGTTTTTGCCTTAGATTTATTTTTATTTCTCAGAAGTTGAGATGTCAACTTTAAATTTTTTGGAAATTTTAAATAGTTTTTATATCTTAATTAAATAATTAATGAATTTAAAAGTAAATTCATAGAAGGATGTTTTCTGAAGATGTTTCAAGATAAGGGAGATCACGTCTTCCCCTATGAGACTAACATGTGATCCAATGGGTGAGTCAGTCAGAAGTGAATCAGGTTAGTTGGGGCCTCCTTTATCCAAGAAGCTATTGAAATATATGTAATGGAAGAAAAGGTTATTTGCACAGATAATTAAAATATGTATCATTTGTAAGAGTCTACTTTGTTTGGAGTATAGAGAGTCCCTATATTCATTAGAATGGTTACGGTTGTCATCAGAGCTATTTAAAAATAATCCAGCTGTCATTCCCAACACACAGTAGGGTATTACATCTCCTTGTTGAAGTTATGTGTAAACGTGTGATTTGGTTTTTGCCTAATAAAATGTGAGTAGAAATGGCATGTGTCACCTTTCCTGCTGTTGCTGTGATCGTGGAAGCATAAATCAACCTGGTACACACATCCCTCCTACCAACTTGCATTGGGCACGTACCATGAGCACCTTTTTTTTTTTTAATATTAAGCACTTGAGATTTAGGGACTATTCATTACCAGGGAATAACCTAACCTATCCTGACAGACACAAAGCTATTCCACAGACACAACTATGATATCAAATTTTGCCTCTGAGGATATAAAAGTAGCGAGGCCTGAGGAGGACTAAAATATATAGCGTAAGAAGAGACTGGGGTGAAGCAAAATGTGGGAGAATTCAAGGGAGATCTATGCACAAGGAATTATATAAATTATTGGGAGGGCAAGTAGAGACATCTTCACTGTCAGACAGCTGACAAAAATGACATGGAAACTGATTCCTCAGGGAAATTTTTAGAGAAGTGAAAATGTTGTGTGGTATATAGTAAGTGACTCATGCCCCTTTAAAGCCTTCTCCTCTACTGGGTCTTTAGTGAATTTTTTTTTGCACACACTCCGCTGTGGAGTGTATTTTCTTTGGGGGAATTAGAAAAAAGAAGTTTCAAAGTTACTACAAGAAGAAACCAAGAGCTACCAATGTGAGGCAATTAACACGATTTCTTTCTCAGAAGATAAACCAAAGGTTTATGTGTATAGAAAATCTATAGCCTTTGATTGTGGTTCATATTTAGGTATTCATAAATACTGCAAACACTAAACATTGATTCAATCAACAGATGTAAATATGTGTGTTGGAACTATAACAAGTAGAAAAGGGTTATGTGATAGGAAAGGAGGAACCAAAAAGGAGGAATAAAATGCCATTCCAGAAATTCAATAGGTATGTGTAATTAAAAATCAAGATATATCAGTATGCATGTTATTTAGAAATATGGACTAATACACTAGAATAAGCCACTAAATTAGTTGAAAGTGTTTGTCTCTGAGTAATAGGACTTAGGAATGAGAAGTGTATGAAAGAACCAATTAATCCTTCAAAAAAGTATATTATTTATTTTTTGACAAAAATTAATGTGTAAGTAAAATTAAAGAAACAAAAATATATTCACACTTTCTCTTTTTTAATCATCTAAATTTCTGTTTTGATGTCCTTAATTTTTTAAAAATGTTAACATTATGAAAATTGTACAAGAAAATATATACTCATTTTACAAAACTAGAAAATACAGAAAATTATCATTCTAACTTGACTACATTTCCCTAGCCAATGTCCAGAGTTATTCTATCTCACACAGGAAATGATGATCTAAGATGGAATAAGAAACTACTCAACTAGACATCAGGTTTTGCTGGAATACTGAGAGTATCTTTCATCTCAATATTCACAGGATAATAAAATGCCAACTTAAAAAATAATTATGGATTGAAAATATTCAATTGACAACTGAATGTGAGAAGAGAGTCGATGTAGATTATCAGAGCACAAAGCAAAGCATAATTTTCAGAAAAGACTTGAAATGATCAAGAAAATCATTACTTGTGATAAATTACACAATTATTATCACTGTGAGAAACACATGCTCAACTAATCTATTTCCTTGAAGGATTTTTGATCAATCAGTCAAGTAAAGAAAATAATCAAAGAAGAAAACAGACAACAGTAGACTTTTTCCTGTTCTTTTACCCCCTCCCTCTTTCCCTCTCTCCCTCCCTTCCTCCATCCCTTCAGTTGTAAAAAATGAAGAAAAGGCAATTCTTAGTAAGTAAAAAGGTTTCTCCTTAGGAAACAGTTGTTTCAGGCTCAGGATTCAGCCTAGAATCAATCTTAGCTGAAGAGCAGAGTGAGAGAAACAGGATTAACCAGGCACTTTTTTCATGGTTGTGACCTCCAGGGGTTACCATTCTTGTTGATGTTGTTTTTGACTTGTAGTTTTCTAACATTTCCCACTAAATCGATGATTGCCTTTAGAAGTAATTTCATGGCTTTTGGAGTACTATAGTTTTATCTTTCTAACCTTCATGGTGCTGTGAAAGATTGGTCTCATTTCTTGTTAATTCTGATCCTTCTTTGAGGTTATTCTTTCACTCTCCACAGGAATCATCAGGGATCATTTTATTAGTCTTACACATCATGCCACCTCTGGGGAATTTGTACTGACTAATTCATCTTTCCTGACAATTGCCAAAATAAATGGTAGCCGAAGCACTTGTTTTATTTCTGTGAACTTATTTTATTGCTTGCCACCTTTCACAGCAGTGAGCAGTCATAAAGACCAAATAGAACAGGACTTCCTTTTTCCAATATTATATATAATGGCTAGTTTTAAATCATTTTAGTTGCAAAACTTTTTAAAGAATAGTTTAACTCTACATTCTTTATCTGATATATTTATACCTTCCTGTATATGACAGTAAAGGGTAATGGAAGAAAACAACTCCCTGGCATTAAAGTCTAGAATCTGCTCCCAGCTCTACATATGACCTCACACAATTTACTTAAGTCCTCCAAGCCTCGGTTTTGTCATCTGTAAAATATAAGAAACAAACTCTGAAGCTCGCTTAAGTTTTAGGAGATTGTGTTTCCTGGAAGGAAAAAAAAAAGAAAGGAAAAAAAAAAAAGTATACACACACACACACACACACACACAACTGTCAAATCTTTAAACACCAACAAGTTCACCCAAGAGTACATTTTACCTTCCATTCATTGAAATGTATCCAAAAAGTAATGTTCGAATGTCTCAGTTTTTTAAAAGACGTCTTATTGATGAAGTGCTTTCACATATACACAATTAACAATAGGCCAATGGATGTCAGAATCATTAAAGGTTATGAAGTTTGGAACAAGGTCTTAGAGCAAGTTATTAGAGTAATAGATACTTTTGATTTTTCCTCCCAAATCCAGCCTTCAGAGCCTAAAATATTTACTCTCTGGTCCTTACCAGAAAGTTTTCCAACCTCTGGAATTAAATAAACTAGGAGGGAGAAAGAACAAATCTTCCTTACAGAAGAATTCCAAAATTAAATACAGAAGAAGTGTGAGAAACAGAAAACCACCATTAGAAAACAATAGTAATAATTGCTGCAGACAAGTTTCAATGATGAATGGTAAAATTAACGGACAAAACTCTAAGCAGAAACAGGATACTTGCATAGCTTCAAAGTATTCCCCCCAAACATGTACTAATTATTATGGTGATTTTAATATGTCTACAAAATGTTTGATACTCCTCCCTTCAGAAAATTGAGTTCAATTTTCCTACTCTTTAGTGTGGGTTGGATTTAATGACTCAGTTGTAAAGAACAGAATATGTAAAGGGAAAAATAGGGACTTTACAGTACAGAAACCTGGCAGATACAATCTCAGATGAGCAATCAAGGTTAAGGTAACCAGTGATAATACACAGTGTTGGTAGCATGTGCCTCTGGTAGGATGCAATGACAGGCATTTTCATCTATGTGGTATCCTTCCCCAAGATCCAAGACCTCAGTGTAATCATGAGAAAACACCTTATGCCCAAATCATGCTTCAAAACATCTACCAGTAATTTTCAAAACTCATGAGGTTTTAAAAAACAAGAAAATACTGAAAAAATGCCATAAACCAGAGAATTAAGAGACATGAGGCCTAACCACATTGTAATATCCTGGATTGGATGCAGGAACAGAAAAAGGACATGAGTATACAAATATATATCGATAAACGTTTTGTAGTTGGCGAAATACTTAAAAGTTTGTAATGAGAAGTCAAACAATACAATTAAAATGAAAACCTTTCAGTGGGCTGAGGCAGGCTGATCTGTCCCAGAGTGAAGGTAGAAACAGAGAGGTCTTTGAAGTTAAGTGTGCTCCTTTCACTGTTCTTCTCCACTTCTCAAAATCCTATCCAATTTGCAAGGCCAACATGACATGCAATACTTAGGAACTGCAGTTTTTAGAAGTTTTAATAAAGTTTATTATTTAAATAAAAATATTCCAGTGTTTGTCTATTCTTCTCTCAGAAATCACAATCGCCCTCAACAAATGCTAGACTAGAACAGATGTGAACCTCTCGTTGTTACCAAAATAACAAAACAGACTAAACAACTGACAAAAGTAGGCCTGGACTGACAGAATACAGGAAAATGCGGAGAGAAGATGCTCCCAGCTGTATATCCCTGACAGTGCTGGTAGAGTAACACTTCTCCAAATAAACGTTTCATTCTGAGATACAAAACCAAACATTATTTGTCTACAATAAGGGAGAAAGGACAAGTGGGCATGTGGTGAGAGCATTCCTACATCTCATTTAGTAGAAAGATGAATGGCGGGGGAAGGAACACAGATAAATCATTTTTGAACATTGCTTCTCTTTGTGGATCCTGGTTACTCAAGTATTCATTTGCAATAATTCACTGATCTGTATATTTATGTTTGGTACATTTTTCTGATGTTATACTTCAATAAAAATGATAGATAAGGGGGATCCAACATCTATTTATTGACTTCTATAACCTGAGCAGAGAGAATGCAACTTCTGTTCTAGTTACAGCCGTGTAACAAATTACTCCAAACAACTATTTATTATCTTCATACATTCCGTGGGTCAGGAATTCATACAGAGCATAGCAGGGATGGCTGTTCTCTGCTCCACAGTGTCGTCAGCGAGAAGGCTCCAAATGTGGGGGCGGGAATAATCTGAAGACATTTTACTCACAGGTCTGACAGTTGATTTTGTTTCACAGCTAATTAGAGGATATTATACAGAATACAACTCCATTTACAAGAGCAACAAAAGAAACCAAAAGGGAACAAGGAATATGAAAGATATCTATGAAGAAAATGTTAAAGTTCTACTGTGTTCAAAAATCAATGGAAAATACATACTACCTTTCTGAGTTTAAAAAACTACTAAAGAACACAGATGTTAATTCTCCCTATGTCAATTAACAGTATTACTGTGACGTCAACTAAAATTAAAACAGCATTTTTTTTTCTAGGTAAGGCAAGGAACATCAGCTGTTCCACAAGTTTTTACTAGATGCAGATGACCTTTGTCACTTCTCCAGCTGATCCAAGCCACCATCATCTCTCATTTGGGCAACTGAAATAGCCTAACTGGACTACCTGATCCATTCTTGCCCTCTTCTCCCGGATTACCCTCCCACCTGTTAATCTATTCTCTAAAAGCAGTGTTCCTTTGATAGCATCAATCAGATCCCATCCCATCATTACCTGTTCCAATGGTTTTCCTAAACACTTAGAATATAATCCAAAATTCTTAACATGGTCTAAAAGGCATTCCAGGAAATGACTACATTTCCCAACATTGCTCTACCTATTTACTTTTCTACTTTTTCTACTCTTCACCTTTCTCCAATCATGTTCCTCAGCTATGCTTTTCAAGATACAAGCTTTTCAAGCTCCTGCCAATCAGCCTTTGCACTCATTGTTCCATCTGCCAGCAATGCTCTTACTCTATGGAACCACATTCACTCAACTCTCAACTCAAATGTTACCTCCTTAGAGAAATTGTCACTGAAAATCTTATACAAAATATAGGCATTTATACTGCTTTATTTCTTCATATTACAGATGGACTTGTTTTGGAGTCACTGTCTTGTCTTTTCCACTATCAGGTGTATTTCCATGAAGATAGAAACTTTTTCCTGAACACTGGGAATAATATCTGGCATACCACAAGTGCTCAATCAATACTGAAATGAATGAGTAAACAGAGTCAAAATCATTTTGGAGGTTCGTATATCATAAAAATAACAATGTAGTCCTATGCTAGCATAACATAAAGAGCTCAATGGAATATACTGGAAGGACCAGAAATTGGTCCAAATACAAATGCAACTTAGTATAAAAGAGAAAAAACATTTCAAATTAGGAAAAAGCTTGGTTCATAATTATTGGTGTTTCAACAACTGAATAACCATTTGGAACAAGAAAATAAAATTAAGCAGGATCCTATTCCTTAAAACAAAATGAACTCCTGATGAATTAAGTATTTAAACATCAAAAAGGAAACCCATGAGTACTATAAAACCAATGGAAGAATTGTTAGTCATTTCAGAAATAGGATTAGTTTTATAAATATGGCACAAAGCCCAGAAACTATTTCTTAATGGTGAAAAATTTGACTACAAAACACTTTTTAAATGTCTTTATTTTAAAAAATCACTTAAAAAAAAGGGGGGGAAACATTTCTAACTCATATCACATACAGACAGCAAATTTCCTCAATATATGATGAGTTCCTAAATATGAATTTTTAAAAAAAAAAAACCCAGGAGAAAAATGAGCGAAGCATATGAATAGATATTATATTGAATTACATATTTCTTAAATAAATGAAAAATGCTCAATCACATTAAGATGATGCAATTTGAATGACAATGACATGGTATTACTTACCTATTTTGTTGACAAGCATTAAAAAAAAAATGATACCATGCTGTGTTACAGAGGGTAGATACAGGGTACCAGGCACACTCATACACTGTAATTGGAGGTATAAATTGGAACAACTTCCATGAAAAATATATTGATTGTTTATTTCTACATAAACAAATTACCCCCAAACTTAAGAGACTTAAAATGACAGTAAACATTAATTTTCTCTGATAGTGTCTCTGGATCAGAAATCTGGGAGCAGCTCAGGCTTGGCAGTTCTGGTTCAGGGTCCCTGATGAGGCTGCAACCAAAGTGTTAGGGCTGCAGTCATGTTAAGGTTTGACTAGGGCTGAAGGATCCACTCTTAACAGTGGTTCACACACTTGGCTAGTGAAAGGGACCAAATCTTTGCCACCCTAAAATGGCCTTTTGGGGTATGAATTTTAAGCTGGTTATTAAGAATCAAAAGACTCAAATAATATTTAACCTACCCAAGAGATTCAGATGGAAAGACCTGCTCCAGGAAGGAAACCTTAGCATGATCACCTTGGCCAAATTTGAATTAAGTATGGTAGACAGGAAGGCTCTAAGCTACTGCCCGTTAACTAGATCACTCACTATGTCCCATTATTTCTGGGTTACCTAGCAAGAATTCGCCTATGTGTGCTCCACTCTACCTAAACTAACTGTAAATTGTCTATTTCCTGTGAAATCTCAAACCCCCATCCCTTTCTCCTTTGTCCATAATGACATATAAACCTCAAATGCCCAATGTGTTTGGGGTCTCATATGACACCCCTGGCATGTACATCTGTATAACCTTTGGACGCTATCCCCTGTTAACCTGTCTCTATTAATTTTATTATTAGCCCAGTTATAAGAACTTAGAAGGTGGAAGGGAAAGTATTTTAGCCCCTACTCTAGCAATGGGGTGCTAGTTGCTGATGGAAATCCTCAGTTCCTGTATAAGCCTCTCCGAGGGCTGCAAAAATGTCCTCATGACATGGCAGTTAGAGTCTCATTAAGGCCGGAAATCTAAGAGAAAGCAAGGTGGATGCTGTGGTGTCTTTTATGGTTCAGACTCTGCAGTTACATAGCATTTTCTTAGTATCCTACTGGTCACATAGGTCAGCACTGTTCAAGGTGGGAGAGGGCTACACAGGAGGACATATTTCAGGAGAAAAGGATAATCAGGGGTCTTCTTGGAAGCTGGCTACCACAGGGGACAATTTGGAAAACATATTTCAAACTGAAAATTTCACATAAATTCTGAAACCAAAATTCTGCTTCTAGTTATTCTTCAGATACACAGTCAGATGTACAAAAGAATATGTTTGTATCAGCATTTATAGCAATCACAGAAAATTGAAATAATCTAAACGTTGATCAATAAAGGTCTGACTAAAATAAATTAGAGTGCATCCATACGAAGTGATATATATGCATGTTAAAGGAATAGGATACCTTTGATAGGATCCACAAGAAAATAGAACTAGCATTGCCTTTGGGAAAAGAAAGCAGTGATCAAGGTGACAAGGGAAGAGAGAGAAATTAATTTTTCAATGAGTACTCTTCTGTACATTTCATATTTTGCAACCATGCAAAAGAATCATCTACTTTGATTAAGTGTAAAAAAAATACGTAAGTGCCGAATTTTTGTAAAACTACTTATTTTGCAAGCAAATGTGAGTTGGGCTCCACTGAGCCTTTATGGCTCGCTATTTTGTCTTTTTGTGATATGCTAATCAATTTGCAATCATTACCATCTACATTATTTGGACTTTTAACTCAATTCTTCCCTGGGATTTCAGGCTCTTGAGTGTACTGATTATCTGGCATATTTTGTATCCCCAAATATTTCTAATCATGATATCAAACACATAGGAAATGCTCAATGCGTATTTGTTTAAACCGGGGTTTCCTAACCAATACTAATATTTCAGGCCAGATAAGTTTCTGCTGTAAGGGGATGTTCTGCGCATTGCATGATGTGGAACTGCATCCCTGGACTATTCTTTCGAGGTGCCAGTACAACACTCTAAGTCAGGACAAACTAAAATGCCTCTAGACATTGTCAAATGGCGCCTGAAGGGTAAGAAGCATCCCCAGTTGAGAACCATTGGTTTAAAGTAATCACATAGCCAATCTTGAGAAGTGGCTATAGCATTTAAAAACAAATTTTAAGACAAGACTTAGTATATATATTTTACTACAATATAATAATTTGGTATATACCATTATTATAAGTGAAATAAGAGTTGAACTATGCTATATCCTATTAAACTAAAGATTGATCTTTAATACTTTTGCCATTATTCATTTATTAATCTTAATTGTTCCTTGTTATTTTATATTCAGAATTAACCTTGAATAGGAATGTGAAGAATTTAGAATACACCTTTAGTGAAACAGTAGGATGTGCAACATGATCAATGACCTATAGGTGAGATACATCATTCTCTTCCCCCTTTCTTCTAGATGACTATAAATGATAGTAAAAATTGATTATCAGTACACCAACGGTATGATTTGGAGTAAACACTCCATTCTTTGATTACTTCATGAAATAGGAATTAAACTATAAACTATGTAAAGATTAATTACACTAGCCACAAGTGTTAGTTCTGGGTGATTTATTTTCATTGATAACCTATGGTTTACAAACTAGAAATTATCATCTGTGAAATTGGATAAAGAGCTTTTCAGTGAGAATGATAGGCAGAGTCACACTCAAGCTATCTGGAACAGATCACTGTCCTCTCACAAACAGCATTACTGAGTAGAAAAGTCCTCCATAACACATGGGTAAAGGAATTAACAAATCTCTCCTTATATTTAAGAATATCATTTGGTCATTGAAGTTTTTGTGGTATTAAGAGTATTTCTCATCTCTCCTCCTCAACTCATTTCCCCCCTTTATTTTCCAACAAAAGGAGAAAGAAGAAAAGGAAAAATAAGGGGAGGGAGAGAATAGGAGGAACGGAAAGGGGGAGGGAGGGGGAAAAAAAAGAAAGGTAACAAAGGAAGAATGAAAGGAAATTTTTCTGTGATAGAACAAAATTGCCACAAATCTCTAATCTATAGAATAAAAATTAAACTAGTGGCCTAATTTTGTATCTTCTTTTTCTTTAATTCCACCAAAACACAATGTAGCCAACATCTATAAAGCCCTTTTTGAAAAAATATTTAAGAAATTTAATTAGCTAAATGACTGTTTATTTCCATATTGTAATTTTAAAAATATATTATAAAGGAACACTATAGACAGACTTCTTGGTGGTGTTCAGCCTAACTTATTTTTTAAAACAATATTGTTTTAAAAACTAAAAATTCTGTACACTTGAAGCCTATATAACTTTACTGGTCATTGTCACCTCAACAAATTTTAATAATTAAAAAAAAACCTGAAAATTTCTACTTCCTTTCATTCTAAATGCATCGACTTCTCTTATCTGCCCTGATACCTGAATATTGGCCACCAAATCCACATGGTTTTATACATCTACAAACAGCTCCAGTACTTTAGAAAAGAATTAAAGGTATTTTCAATTAAGGAAAAAAAATGTTTCTCCTAATCCTAATCGGACTAGAATACAATATATGAACATTAGGTACCATTTTTAATAATAACTCCATTTTATTTGTACCATTACTGTATAAGAGTTCATCTAGTTAAAACAAAACATAAGCAAACAATGTGGTATCTAGTTAGTCATTATTTCATATTAACTTAGAACATAAATGCAGTATATTATTATACATTATGTATTTAAAAGGCTACCACTTTTATAGCTTGCTGTTTATAAAGCAAGAAGAAGACATTATAAACTCATACTATCCAGGGAGGTCACATGTATAATACCTAGAAATTCACAAGGAATCCACAATTCAGTCGTTTGAATGACTGGTCATTCATCAAGCTTTAAAGACAAAAATAATCAAGAATGAGTATGGTTTCTGTGCTTCAGGTACAAATATTACATTTTCTTTGTAAGATAAATGTTAGTTCACAGAAAATAATAATTCCTACAATATTATTAACCTCAGATGAATTGATCTTAGAATCTTGATGAAGCTAAGCAATAATGTTTATATTGATGAAGCAACATCTGATTTTTGTCTAAAAATCCCAACTTATCTTTTATCCAAGAAAAAAAAAAACCTGACATATTCATTGGTTTTTCAAAGACAAATACTCTTAGTATAATAAACATTTATCCATTTTCCATTGTAATCCCTCTAATATTAATTTGAGCCAAATGAAAGAAATTGCAATTTCTTATGGGTGAACCTAATTGAGCAAGAAAACTAAGAAACTGAAATAGAAGAAAGAATATGTAAAGGAGAATGCTGGTTTAGTAAAGATAGATAATCTTCTTTAATTGTATTATATCCAAATTATTTTAAAAGCAATTTAGGAAAACCACAAAAAAATATTAACATACAAATGGCTCTTTCACTTTGAAAAACTTACATAAAACATTATGAAGTTTAAACAATGTACATGTGACAAATGAATTTTACACTTTAACTTCGTGTCGTAATTGGTAATCTAATTCATGAAAGATTAATAAATTAAACATTCTTTTCAACACTGAATAATTAAGCAGAATTAATGTATAATTCTGATTATACTTTACAGATATTAGCAATGTATTTGCAAGAGAAAAGATTCTTTATTTTTTCTTTAAAAGTTGACAATGGCAAGGCTTTATCTCTCTCGTATGACTTTGATTTTAAAATTATATTGTAGGAACTAACAGATGGTCTGCAACACTTTACACCTGAAACTGCTCTAGCTCAAAACCTAGGAAGCAATCTGGCACAGGTTTACTAAGAATATAAATATTTACAATCAATTCTAAGTTATAAATCAACTATATAATTGATATATTTTGAAGGATATAAAGGTCAACTATCTATGGTGATTTAGGACATTAGTACTGATGTAAGAAAAACAAAATTGATGAAAATACCACTGATCTCAGCTTCAGTTTGATAACTTATAAAATTGGCATAATATCCAGACCAAGTGAAATGCAATCAGGCAATTTGGGGAATATTGCCTAGGTTAAGATTCTTACAGTACAGAACTTGAAAGCATTCAAAGCCCTCAGTGTAGGGTGTAGGACATTAATCAATATAAACATCACTGATCATATTTTCTATTTGAATACTGAATTTTGGGTATTCCTCTAAGGGGCAGAATCAGCCGGTAATTTAGGTTGAGAGAATTACTCGGCAGTTTGTTGCTTTGTCTAGTACTATTAAATTTTAGTTGTCACATAACACAGTACTGTTAATTATAGGCATTGCAATGTACCCGAGACCCCCAGAACTTACTCATTTTATAGCTGGAAGTGTGTACCCTTTGACTAACATCTCCCCAATCCCTCCCACCTCCTGCAGTCCCTGGCAAACACCATTCCACCCTTTATTTCTACAAGTTCAGCATTTTTACATTGTACATATAAGTGACAACTTACAGTATTTGTCTTTTGCTCTCTGACTTATTTCACTTAGCGTAATGCCCTCAAGGTCCATCCAGATTGTCCCAAAATATTTCCTTATATTTGAATAATATTCCGTTGTGTATATATACATTTCCTTTTTTTTAATTAACAAAATTTTTGTTAAATTTATTGTGGTGACTTTGGTTAGTAAAATTATGTAGGTTTCAAGTGTACAATTCTAGAATACATCATCTATGTATCATATTGTGCGTTCACCATCCAAAGTCAATTCTCCTTCCAACACCATATATTTGACACACTACCCTCTTCTATCTCCCCTTCTCCCACTTACCCTCTGGTAACCACTAACCTGTTGTCTGTGTCTATGAGTTTTTGCTTGTTTCTTTGTTACTTTCAGTTCTATATCCCACATCTGAGAGAAATCATACAGCTCTCAACTTTTCACTTAATAATCTCAAGGTCTACCCATGTAGTCACAAATGGCTGCATTTCATCTTTTCTTATAGCCGAGTAATATTCCATTGTATATATGTACCACATCTTCTTTATCCAATAATCTATATATAGAAGGACACTATGGTAGTTTCTATGTCCTGGCCACCGTAAATAAAGCTGCAATGAACACAGGGATACCAATTATCTTTATGGATAAATGTTTTCAGATTTTTTTGGTAGATACCCAGAAGAGGGATTGCTGGGTCCTATGGCAATTCTATTCTTAATTTTTTGAGGAAACTCCATATTGTTTTCCATAGTGACTGCACCAGTTTACATTCCCACCAAAAGTGGATGAGGGTTCCTTTATCACCACAAACTCTCCAACATTTGTTATTACTTGTCTTATTGATAATAGACATTCTAACAAGTGTGAGGTGGTATCTCACTGTGGTTTTGACTTGCATTTCCCTAAATAGTTATTTAGGTTGCGCATCGTTTCATATATCTGTTGGCTGTGTTCCTAATCTTACAGGAAACGCTTTCAGGTTTTCATCATTAAGTATGATATTATCTGAGGGTTTGCCATATGTGACCTTTATTATGTTGAGGTACTTTCATTCTATACCCATTTTGTTATGTGTTTTAATCATAAATGGATGCTTTATTTTGTCAAATGCGTTTTCTGAATCTATTGATATGATCATATGATTTTTATCCTTTATTTTGTTTATGTGATGTATCACATTATTTGATTTGCGGATGTTGAACCATCCTTGTGCCCCGGGGATGAACCCCACTTGGTCGTGATGAATAATCTTTTTAATGTATTGTGTTATTCACTTTGCTAGTATTTTGTTTATGATTTTTGCACCTGTATTCATCAGAGATATTGGTCTGTAATTTTCTTTTTTTGTGTTATCCTTACCAGGTTTTGGTACCAGGGTAATGTTGGCCTCATAAAATGAGTTAGAAATTACTACCTCTTCTTCAGTTTTTTGGAAGAGTTTGAGAAGGACATGTATTAAATTACCTTTGAATGTTTGGTAGAATTCACTAGGGAAGCCATGTGGTCCTGGACTTTTGTTTTTTGGGTTTTTTTTGAAGGGGAGGGAGGGTGATTGTTTCAATTTCCTTATTGTTGATCAGTCTATTTAGATTTTCCAGTTCTTCATGATTCAGTGTAGGAAGGATATATATTTCTAAGAACTTGTCCATTTCTTCTAGGTTGTTGAATTTCATTGCATAAAGTCTTTCGTAGTATTTTTGTATGATCCTTTGTACTTCTGTGGTATCCATCCTAACTTCTCTTTCATTTCTGATTTTGTTTATTTGTGTCTTTTCTCTTTTTTTCCTTAGTGATCTAGCCAGGGGTTTCCCAACTTTTATATTAATCTTTTCAAAGAACAAGCTCTTTGTTTCATTAATTTTTTCTATTGTCCTTTTATTCTCTATTTCATTAATTTTGCTCTAATTTTCATTATTTTTACTCCCTCTGCTGACTTTGGGTTTCATTTGTTCTTCTTTTTCTAGTTCTTTAAGATGTAGTGTTAGGTTTTTTATTTGGGATTTTTCTTGTTTCTTGAGATAGGCCTGTAATGATATAAACTTCCCTCTGATTACTACTTTTGCTGCATTCCCATAGTTTTAATACATTGTATTTTCATCCTCATTTCTAGTTTCTACATCTTTGAGTTCTAGACTACCCTACATTTCCACTTGAAGGTGAACAGGTATACCAAAATTAACATGTTAAAAAAATGTCTTACTCTCCATCCATAACCCCCAGCCAATATTATCTATTTCAGTTGATGATAGCACAGCTTACACTGATCTCAGGACAACCTCATCATTCCACCTACTACATTCAATCCCTCAGTAAGTGCAGTTAGCTCAGCTTTCAAATTCCAAACCTAATCACTTATCCTATGTACTGTTCACCACCCTAGTCATGAAAAACCTTCTTATAGCTCTCCCAACCCTGGCTCCCAGCAATATATTTTTGGCACAGCAAATAGAATTACATTTAAAATGAGAATGGGTAAGAGAGAAAAAAAATATGGAAAAGGAATAGCAAAAATATGTAAGGGGAAGACAGATAAAAGAAGGAAAGGAGGAAAGTGGAGAAGAGGAGAGAAGAGAAAGTTCAGGAGAATAAGGTGTACATGAGAGAGAACGTAAGAGAGAGAGAAGAAAGGAAGGATCGGGGGAAACTGAGAAGTAGAATGGATAACTAAAGAAAGCAGAGTTAAGAGAGAAGAAAAAGACACAATAGAGTCACCCTCTCTTTCCCACCTTCCATATGTGATTCATCAGCAAATCCTCGATTCACCTTCATAATCCATGTGAAATCTGTTCATTTTTCACTTCCACCACTACTTCTCTAATACAAGACATCACCTCTTGTCTTGACTACTTTTAACACTTCCTGACTGGACACCTCACTTGTGCTCTTGATGTACCCACAAACTATTTGTCACATACTGGTCATAGTGATTCTTTTAAAATGTAAATCCATGATATCATTTCCCTACTCTCAATCTTCCAATGGCTTCCCGTTATATTACTAAAGAAATAATAATGGTGCTTGATTAGCTGAACCCATGCTTGTTCTCTGACTTTGGTTCCCATTACTGCCCCCCTTGCTCACTCTTTTCCAGACACACTGAAACCCCACATGTGTCTTGGGGTTTCCAGAAACCCCAAGGCTGAATAACCCCAAGTGCCTCACCCTCTTCTACCTCATACACATTGCTCTTCCCGTCAGATGTTCTTTCTCCAGAAAATCACATAGCTGGCTCCCTCTGTTTAATTAAGTCCCTGATGGAATACTATGTGATAGTTTAGTATATTAATATATGCTGGTATTTTTTTTAATCAGTCTTCCATATTCCCCCACAAGTTACGACCCATGAAGACAAGGGCCTGTTTTGTTTGCTTTTGTAATGCCTACTATCTAGAACAGTGCCTAGCACATAGTAGGCAATCAATAATTATTTATTGAATGAATGCATGAAAACAATTAAGCTGGACTTATTTCTAAAACCCCATCCACTTGTTAGCATGAGAAAATATAAGATAAATGCACGTAATATCCGATTTCACTTAAACTTAGGCAGAGTCAGCATTTACAAAAGTCCCTTCAAGTTATAGTTGCTCATTTGGACAAAATACCAAGTCTTCCAACTACCTGCTTCCATCTCCATGTCTCTCCCTAAAAAGGTGACTAGGGACATGGGTGACATAATAAGGCTTGCAATATCATGTGGCAATGAGAGGTAGCCCTTAGCTAGTTAATTTAATATGCCTTTTGGCTAGACTATTTTCTGCAAATATTCTTTCTTGTATGGTGTTTGTTTCTTCATACTATTTATAGTTGACTTATTTTTGTCACAGAAAATATCAGAACTATAGATATTTGTATTTGTATAGATAACAAGTTATATTTTGGCACTCAAAAATTTCTGGTCAGAAGTAACTGTGTGTTGCATATGGTTTGTTATAAAATACTAAATAGAAATGATATTAATTCTTGATTGTAAATGAACTAAACGTGTTCATAGACATTGATTCTGCTAAAAGTATTCCTTAAACTTTTATTTATAAATATCTAAACTTGTTTAAGAGGAAGAAAAGGAGTCAGTCTGCATTTTTGGAGATTATCTGATGATGAATATTAGTGTTTGGACCTTTCTTACTTAAAAACATGAATAGACTATGCTACTAAATCATGAACTTGTTTTATGATCTAAAGTGTATCAGAGAAAATTTTGTCCTGATCACATTGTCTGACTCGGTATATTTTGATTTCTAATATAATGAAATGTTTCTCTTTAAGATAAAATAATTTATCCTTTCAAGGTAAGCTCTCCCTTTTATAATATTAAAAACAAAAACAAAAATACCAATAATCTACCTTGCTTTAATGGATCAGAGCTGGGCAATGTGTACTGACCTGGAATCAAGGAATGGGGTTGTTACAATCCTATCACATTTGTTTAGATGGTGTTTTGAGAACCACCTCAAACCTTATCTTTTCCTTCATAAGAGCAAGCAAAGCTATAAAAATGGGGCTCAGCAGCAACTAAATTTTGGTCCAGGAAAGGTAACTGACAACCTCATCCATCCAAAATCTCCAGATTCTTCTACTTTGGGACAACATAAAGGGTGATTAGTGCCATTTCTATTTTTTGCCTTGTTTCCACTACAGCTAATGGATACATTTTTGTACTTTCCTACTAAGTGGTGTTAAAGAGTTCCCAATTCATGTGAATGATGTTGTTGACTGAGGAAGAACTGGTATAGTTTCTGTACTTAACCCCCAGAAGCCACCCACAACAGATAAATACACAAAAGCTATCCAGAAACCATCAGAAGTATTACAGAGTAGGGAAGAAAAGAAGATGCGTGACAGAGGGAAAATGTGATTAAACAAATAGTATAACAAGGGTCATAACTTGGTTTCCAAAGGTCTACAAAAGATATTGTGATACTTTCAAAGACTTTGGACACAACAGAGGAACCTAGCAAAATAGCAGAAACTATAATTTACTTAAGACAGATGTCACCAAAGAATAAAAGATTAACTAAAAAAAATAATACTTCGACTTATGTCAATGTCTAAGATAATGTACTAAATGCGTGAGTTCTTCACATTTGTTCTCATTATGAATTCCTAAAGTTGTTAGTCACAACTTTTTCAATAGTGTTTCAGACTGTGATTATTAATTTGACAATTGATTCCAGAATAAAGTGGTCATTGAATCACTTCATATATGATGCTGTTGTCCAAGTAATGCTGAACTTAAGACAAGTCAAATTACATAATTGGTCTCCCTAAACTTACTGATGTATATAAAAATTAAGAATAAAGAGTAATTCTCAAAATAAGTATTTTAATTTGGTTAATGACCCTAAGTATATAATTGCTACCAAATCTATTTACATTAACATATTAGCAAGTGAGTGCTCTAATAATTTTTGGATTTTTTTTTTTTTTAATTTTGGTTTTTCAGGTTTACCACACACCTTCAAATACACAATTTAGCAGATAATTCATTTGACCAGTTGCCATATCAGTTACATGTATGTTTTCACATGTCAGACACAAACAAATCTCAGATTCTCAGCTTTATACCAGATGAGTGAGCTGTCCCGTAACCACACCACAAAACACCTAGGAATTGAGTTCTTATATAGAGTTTTTCTACAGTGATCTGAACAGGTAATTCCAGGTAAATAGCACTTTAAAGCAGAGGCAACAGCCAAAGTATAGAAAAGTGTATCTTTAATATGCATTTCATTTGAAATACATGAGTTTAAGATCTTTTAGCATTTTTAAATGATAATAACATGCCTCCTAATATCAGAGAAGGTATTTGTATAATACATACAAATGCATGCATTGCACTTTCAAAAATTTAAAGTAATATTTTTAAATAAACTTTTGTCAATATCTGTGTTGTTTTTTTTCCACTTACAAAGAATTATTTGGATTATAGTTTATCTTCAAACCAAAAATATGACATATTAGTTGCACATTTGGTTATTCTTCCTTTTCAGCCTCATATTTTTAATGCTGGATGACAACTACTAATCTAAGGGGAGAATAAACTAAATTTTTAAACTGTTGCATACATTATTATTTTACATAATATTTTTAGGTTGGGAAACCAAATTCTATTCCACAGTCAAATAATTATGAGGAAAAAAGGCAAGTTATGTAATAGTATGATTAAAAATTTTCATGTGAAAACTATCAGTACGCTGACTTGACAGAAAAATTTCATGTGGCCTCCTCAAGCTTAAATATACATACAAATTACGTAACAGAATGTGTTAGAACGCACTCACCAGATCTAGGCTGTGGTCTGAGATCTGCATTTGTAGCAAGTTCTAGTGATGCCAACGCTTATAGACCATGGAACAGGCTGGGTAACAAGGGAAGATTTTAGATAATTCCCAACACACTATATTTTAAGTACTGTAAATGTCATCCTTTTACTGATCATGTTAACCTCCTAAATATTCATCTAAGTTGGTATTTGTTCTTGACAGAAATTAAAGTGACTACCCAGCTCACACTGATCCTTCCAGTGGCTTTACTACTGATATCATTTCCCATCCACCCCCATCCCTGTCATAGGACATTGATCCAATTACAGACACCTGAGCCATGACGACAATAAGATTCTTTCTGGATGATAATTACAGTTTAGTCACTTTAACGTCAGCCCTTCCAAAGGTCTCAGTCTCTGACACTGAGGATCCTTGAAGCTGCCTTTGTGTCTGCCTTTCCGAAGCTCAGTTGATCAATTTGTATTTTAACCCATGAATTAACTTCAATACCCTTCCAAATAAATCCTCCTCTTAATGTGTTACTCAGAGTTGAATTCTGTTGCTTTCAATCCAATGAACAACAATAACACAATTTATCAGAGTAAGGATCAAAGCGTAATTAAAAACATCTGCTCTACTGAATACCAAAAAAAATAATAGTAAGTGCTGCTGTACTGTCCAATAGAATAGCCACGAGGCACGTGTGACTATTTAAATTTGAATTTAAATAAACTAAAATTAAAGGAAATCTACAATCCAGTCCCACTGTCTCACTAGCCATATTTTAAGTGTTCTATATCCATTAAGTGGCCAGTGTCTATCACATTAGATGGAGCCAATAAAGGTTATTTCCATCATTGCAGAAAATTCTATGGGAAAACACTGTCTAAAGACTGGGCTTCATTAAATTAATTAGAGTCTGTGGGTTTGGCAATGTCTGGAAAAACATTACTCAAACATGGTAAGAAATTCCTTCACTGGCCATTGTATTAAGAACATATTTATAAACTATGCCTCTATGTCCTAATTTCTCTTTTCAGAAAGACACTATTCATAAGCTAACTGCCCATTCCTCTAGGAATGCTATGACATTCTTGACCTGATTTCTATCATTCTTTGGTCAGTAAGCTGATCCAACTGTTATATTCATTAGTAAATCATACACAGTTATTACTTGATAAAACAAATTTTCATTTACATGATAAAAATTAAGTCTAAAATGGGAATTATAAATGACTAAAATAAAAACCATTAAAGTACTGGATAACAAATGCTAATTAATTCATCGTGCATATTCATATTAAGTCAAATATGCTAAAATGAGGCCATTCTCAAAGACATTAAAACCAGTCAGCCTTATAGAGTCATTGCAGACTCATGAGGAGGGGCTCAAAGGCCACTCACCATCCATTGGTTGGGCAACGATGTCTTTCATGGATAGTACAAGATATCATTTTAGTATATTATTTTATTTGTATCTAAAGTCATATGTCATAATATATTTCTATATTACCTGCACAGAAAAAGTAAAATAGTACAATGTTAATGTTAGAGACTAAATATTTACTATACCATCCACTAATAGGAATGCACTTATTAAAGTGTAGCATTAATTTTATAAAGGGGAAAAGGCATACTTATATTAATACATTCATGCACACATATATACATTTATCTACAAATCTGGACTCAGACTCTGATTTGCCTGAATCTTCAGCCCTGTGCTGGGAAAATATACCGTGTTTCCCCCAAAATAAGACCTAGCATGATAAGCCCTAGCATGATTTTCCGGGATGACATCCCTTGGACATAAGCTCTAATGCGTCTTTGGAGCAAAAATTAATATAAGACCTGGTCTTATTTTTGGGGAAACACAGAAAGCATAAAAATGGCCACTCTTTTTTGTTTTTTCTTGCTTTCAAACTATACCTCTAGCAAGAGGCAATAATTATTTTTTTAAATCCCCTTATTAATAAAAGTAGTAACAAGTTACAGTCTGTATCCATGTATAAACATGGCATTATAAGAAAACCCACAATATTCTGAAGTAAATTTACAGTAACAAACACTTATAGGCTGATGTTTTCTCTAACAACTTATAAAGCAACTCTTTTTCTGCATGACATTTTAAATGCAACATGGTACATTTAATCTGAGTGTCATGATGAAAATAACGTATGTTGCCCATTTGATAGATTTTTAAATAAATAAACCATTTAATACCCATACAAAAATATGAACAATACCTGGAACACGAAAAAATTCTGACTTTGAAATTTAATTATTTAGGCTTTTGAATAATGCAGGGAAGTTTTTAGAGGTAGATGATGAATTAACTAAGCGATAACAACAATATGCTAATGGACTGAGACTTTTCCTTTATACATCAGCTAATTTCAGTCTTTTTCATACCTCTTAAATCTGAAGACTGTGGGTTTGTATGCCTGTGTGTTTATGTGTACTGTGTGTGTGTGTGTGTGTGTGTGTGTGTGTGTGTATTTGTGTTAGGCAGAGAGAGAGTGAATTAAGATATATGATATCTATATAAGGAAGAACAGCTATGAGTACATGTGCTACTGACATTTCAATAGTATCATTTACTTGAAAATTATATTTAACCATATTGCTCGTTAATTAAATTACAGCATCTTCTAAATCTGGAGTCTTATGGTTTCTGTTATATCATATGCAACTCTATAATTGATAAAATAATTTTGGTGGGTCTTCCCAGCAGATTTACCAGCATAGATTCCAGGAATTAAACCAACCTATTCAACTGAGCGTTCAATTCCATGTAATTGGCCTGTGCTCTCCTAACTCAAAAAACAACACTTATTAAACTGCAATATATCTTATTACTTTATATAAAAAAAAGTATCATACATCTAAGTTATAGAGCAGCCTTAGTGAAACAAAATCCTCTCTTCCATTTTAGAGGCCATTAGAAAACCAAACCTAATAGGTGAATCAAATCCATGGGGGAAGCTCAGATAGAACAGTAAAAGAATATGGACAGGGCTTCTCTGAAGGATTACAATCCTGTTAATTTCTCTCTTGAACTGTCATCAGTGACTCCTACACTTCACTCCTACGTATTGTGTGACAAATGGAAAGTATACCTGTTTCAAGTATGCAATCATATTAAGACTCTGATGATTTGCTATTCAGTTGTCCCATTTCTCTTCTCAAGCATGTCATGATGTTACTATTATTATTTCGTTTATATTACTTTGCATTTTCCAATGAAAGTATGTATCACTGACTCTGAATATTTTTTACTTACCACTACACAAATTTTACATTAATGTAAATATGACTAAGGAAATCTTATTTTGCAACATTGTCATTACTACTGATTATAGTGTTTGCACTTATTCAAAGTAAGTCATTGCAAGGAGGACATCATCAAGGTATTTCTTCTGCACCAAAATGTTGTGATATTTGTTAATGTATTGTTTTATGTAAATTAACATGTGAATGTAAATTTAAATGTCTTAAGAAAACATTTCATTCAATCTATATAAACCTGTTGATTAATTATAACCAGTGATCTACACAACAAGAGCTTGTGAGGTGCAAGTATACAAATGAGAGCAGTAGAAAACTAAGAAATTTAAATTACAATCACATAGACTTTTAATCTAAAATCAGTGTTCCTGTAATAAACAGTTCCTTTTCTACTAGGAGGTGGAGGAAACTGAGTAGGAAAAATGTTTATCAGATATTGGGTATTCCAAATAAAGAGGGGAAGCTAGTACATACTCCTTTTCTCTGCCTCTACAGTACAGCTGCTGTCTATCATCACAGCACTAGAGTAAGACCATGTGGTCCATTCAATGAGTGTCTTCATCAACGGCTATTGATCAGCGTGCTATTCTATAGTAAGTCTTATTATCATTCCATAGTTTGCAATTAGTTCCTTACTTCCTTCATTTTTTAGAGTATCCTTCATGAGTCTTATGAAGAAGTTCAAATGCTTATAAGAGCTGAGTGCAGTGAAATTCTTTTGAGGGAGGGCAAAGAATTAATACTGGTGGGGAGAGAGTAGACAATAAACAAGCCAACACAAATGGGAATAACCAATAATAATAAAAGACTATATAATAATGATGAGTGGAGTCAGTTTTCTGTATCTCAGGCTTTAGCACCATTTAAGTGGTAGTAAAACGATAGTAAAATATTTTTCCCTCTTTGATATTATTCAACAACTATTTATCATTCATCTATGATATTACTGGTAATTTGGTCTGGGATAAAATAAAGTTACTTTTGATACTTTCTGATAAACATGAATTTTAGGTCCCTAAAATTTTGTACTTATACAAGTACCTCTTTATAAAGTACATGAAGTGCCTTCAAGTACAAGTAATTGAAAGTGTAAGTAATTGAAACACTGTAACAAAAAAAAACATCCACATAATTTAAAAATACGTGAAGAAATTTTGATTTAAAATATTTTAATTGGAAAACAAGCAGAGAAGTATTCTTACAAGGCTGTATTTTCACGTGGGAAGAACACGAGTCCTGCCACATGTGAACAATGTCCAAGCTACGTATATACCTTATTAACAATTTCATAGGTCCACCATGGTGACAAAAACTCTTTCCTGAGGTAACTTGTCAAAATGAAATTAATTTTTACTATTATGTAAAGAAGAAAAATTAACTGGAGGAATAGCGAAAAGTACTGGGTTGTAATTTCTCACCTATGTTCTATGCGAGGTTCCAACATGGACAACATGTCAGTGCAACTTTAGAATGATTTGTGCCAAAAGGGAAAAAAAAATCACCTTCACTGTAAAAATTATATAACTAAGTATGTAGACAATTATTATAAACCATATAATGTACTGACACCCAGGTCTAAATATTTAAGACAAAATCCTTCAATGTTTTTTGTTATGACTTAAGACTAGATTTAAGCCACCTATTTTCAGACACTGGACAAAATGCTGAAGTTCAATAATCTGTACAACAATGTTCAAAATTATTTGTAGCTAATCTACATAATATCAGCATAAAACAGTTTACAATTAACACTCCAGGAACTCTTTTTTGGCATTAAAGAAAAAGGTATGGTTAGTACATTTCTGCTCTTTTCAACTTGGATTCTTTCCTTCAAAATCATTAGAATTCTGTGCCTCTGTTATGGATATACTACGTAGGCAATTACCCAGAGAACACAGACATCCATAAAAAAAAAAAAAAGGATAGGTGCAACACATTTTCTCTAAAAAGAAAAATAAGCTGTATTTGGAAATATAAAATTGACACTATGCATTTTACTAAAAAAAATGTTTTAAATGATGTCACCCTTTTAAAAATATAACTAATAAACATAATACTTAAAACAAACTTTGAAGGTTTGGAGTAAGAATTAGAAACATTTACAAAATCAACAGGGGACATAAACATAGACACAATAGAATACCTACCATATTTGGAAATCACAAGAAATGAACTCAGATTTGATTTTTAAAAAGTGATGTCCTTCCGTACACAGGGTAAATTTTATGGCAATTTCTTAATGAAAAAGGAAATGGAAACTCACTGTCGGTTGCACATAATTATGTTCTTAGTTGACTGCATAGTACAGTTTTTATAGTTCTCATTCCATACTAATTTCAGTGATTCTAAACATAAAATATTCTAAGGTAAAATATTCTTAGAGTCCTAATAAAACAATTCTCCCAGGCATATTTGCAACCACGCTATGTACTCTAGCTTAGTTGTATTTAGTATCAGTAGTGTCAGGAAAAGCGAAATACGCAGAACCTTCTCACAGATCATTGTTTCTGTGTTAGGTTTTTTTTCAGATGATTGTTTTGGACAAGGATTATTTTTGTCTGGTTGCTCTACTTATTACGTATGCATACCTGCTCTCTTGTGAAACTAAAGCCTCATAGGAATGCCAAGGTTAGAAGTGAGGCTCTGTAATTTTTCCATTTGTCATCAGGTACGAGACTCAAGTATCAGATTGTCTTTCAACTTGTTTACATAGCTGGTGCCAAAGCCTGTTCAAATGTTCCTGTGTGTTGTTTACTTTTGTATTTGTGACTAAAGTATTGCTGCCAAGTTTTCTATGGGCTCTCCAAAATGTTTCAGTGATAATAGGTTGGAAAATGTTATAGAAATTTTTAAGGGAAAAAGTTCAAGTAAATTAAGGGAAAAAGTTCAAGTAAATCTATAAGCAAATGTGGGCAGAGCCACTTCCATGTAGATCATTAACTCTTAATAAGAAGGATAATAAAAGTAAGGCATGGATGATATACTGCATATTTAATATTAGCAGGGAAATAATGGTTAAGCAGTAAAAAAACATATAAAACTGAGACTGGAAGGTGATCAGCAGAGCAGAGATGAAACCACTGTGGCAGGAAGAACAGGACAGAGAAGGCACAATAGCAAGGATGTAGAGTCCTGGCAGAGTGTTTGTACGTGGATTCCCGAAGAAAGCATCCTGTTAAATGGCCATCCAGCAAACATTCAAGCCCAGATGCCCAGGCTCAGACACTGAGGGGTTAACCGCTACAACAAATGTGAGCCCACGAACAAAAGGGCCCTCTTGCCTGGAATTAATCAGCCAGCTCTTCAGGACACAAATCTCATTTCTCTTTTCTAGTATCTGACAATATCCTTTAACTCCATCTCTGGAATGAAGTGCAAATGACATGCTGATATCACCATCTGATATCAGCTCATCATTATTTTAATTTATTTTTCATGAAAGTGATTTCTTTCAAATTCATCATATGCAATGCCAATATTTATTTCAAAGCCAACATATTCCTGTATTTCATTGAGCAGCATTGTGGAGATAGCACAATGAATGACAAAAATACATAGACACAAGAATGGGCTTTAAAGTCCTTACAGGTATTGAAAGTCAGAAGAGGCATTAGGTTCAAAATCCAGGAAAATAGTTTGGACAACAGAGATAAGCTAAGGAAATAAAGAGACTGGGAAACACAGGCCAGACAAAGGCAAACCTTCTATACAATACTAGAAATTTAGAGCCCAATTCTGAATATTAATGGGAATTATACGATATCAACATAAAACAGGGCCTGAAAATAGCAAATTGGACTTATTCCCTTAGTGTTTTCAAAAAGTCTGAAGTACTGAGCCTCAGTAATGAAAAGCCAAGACAAATAAGAACCTCTGGGGCCTGCCCGGTGGCTCAGGCGGTTGGAGCTCCGTGCTCCTAATGACGAAAACTGCCAGTTCGATTCCCACATGGGCCAGTAGGCTCTCAACCACAAGGTAGCCGGTTCAACAACTCGACTCCTGCAAGGGATGGTGGGCTCCACCCCCTGCAACTAAGATTGAACACAGCACCTTGAGCTGAGCTGCAGCTGAGCTCCCAGATGGCTTAGTTGGTTGGAGCACGTTTTCTCAACACAGGTTGCCAGTTTGACTCCCACAAGGGATGGTGGGCTGCGCCCCCTGCAACTAACAACAGCAACTGGACCTGGAGTTGAATGGTGCCCTCCACAACTAAGATTGAAAGGACAAAAACTTGACTTGGACAAAGTCCTGGAAGTACACACTGTTCCCCAATAAAGTCCTGCTCCCCTTCCCCAGTAAAATCTAGGAAAAAAAAAAGAAAAAGAAATCTCTGAGCTGGAAGACAAAGTAATGTGAAGAGAAAGAAAAGTACACATTAATATTTTTTTTTAAGTTTGAATTTCTTAACAAAGTATTATTTACATATAATAAAATGAAGACCCTAAGTGTTCAGTTCAGTGAGTTTGGGCAGTTGCAAGAAACCCTTTAACTATCACCAAAAACAAGATAAAGAACATTTATAAAATCCCAGAACCTTCCTTTAGGCCCCTTTTCCTGTCCATTTCTACCTCTACCTGAGGCAACCACTTTCTGATTTAAATATCCATCCTGGCAAACACTCAAGCCCATATGCCATATATTAGTTTTGCCTGTTCTTGGACTTCATGTAAATGAAATCACATTGTATACATTTTTTGTTTGTTTGTTTTGTTTTGTTTTTGCATCTAGAGTCTTTTGTACAATGAAATAGTCTTGAGATTCATCCATGGTGCTTCTATCAGTAGTTCATTCCTTTACATTGCTGATTAGTATTCCACTATACACACTCTACATCATTTGGTTTACTTTGTTGATAGATATTTGCTGTTTTTGGTGTTTTTTTTCCCCAAGTGTTGGCCTATTAACAATAAGGCTGTATGAATATTCCTGTAGAAGTATTTTTGTGAGCATACGTTAGATATCACTGTAGGTATCTGGGCCATAGGACAGATGTAAGTTTAACTTTCTAAGCAACTGCCAGATAGTTCTCTGAAGTATTTTTCATTTTCACTAGCAATTTATGAGCAACTATGTACCCGTTTCTACAATATGAAGTTTATATTAATATAGTAACTTTGTTATAATTTATGAACCAATATTGATAAATTTCATATTGTCAGGTGTTTGCAGCCCTGCAAGTGGATGGGAAACTGTACTGATTTCAATTTGCATTTCCTAATGACTAATGATGTTCATTACTTTTACATTTTCTAATTATCTGTTCCTATGTATTTTTTTGCAAAGTGTCTGCCATGTCTTTTGCCCATTTTTGAATTGGATCATTTGTCTTGCATATTTACCTTGTATACTATGAACTTACTAATAATTTATTACTGCTGGTATCTTTCTTCAGGCCCATAATATTCTACATATAAAATCCTGTTTCTTTACAGTCTTGTTTGTAAACCTTATGCCTTTCAGTCCTTTCCATGCCTTATTACATACAGTGGGTAGAAACTATAGTAAAATGTTGATATAAGTTGATGAGAGCAGACATTTTTATCTTATTCCTGATCATAATGGAAAGTCATTTACTAATCTGTCATTATGTATGATTTTATCCCAGTTTGCTCAAATTTTTTATAATGAATGTTAAATACTGTCAACAAGTTTTTCTGCACTTATGTAGATGATCATAATTTTCTCCTATTTTGTTATTTTGTGAATAACATATTTATTTTCAATGTTAATTATCACATTTTTCTCCTATTTTGTTATTTTGCGAATAACATATTTATTTTCAATGTTAATTATCACATTTTTCTCCTATTTTGTTATTTTGCGAATAACATATTGATTTTCAATGTTAACCACTAGCATTATTCTTTTATATATTCTTGTATGGAATTTGCTACTACTAACAAATTTCCCATCTATGATCATGGGAGATATTGGTCTGTAATTTTCCTTCTGGAACAGTTATTTACCAGGTTTTGATATCAAGATCATGCTGCTTCATAAAATGAGTTGGGAAGTGTTCCCTCCTCTATTTTTAAAAAGAATTTATTTAAGGTTGGTTTTATTCTTCATTTAATATTTGATATAATTCACTGATAAAGTTGTCTGAGATTTCAGTTTTCTTTGGGAGGTTTTAATAATTTTCTTAATATATATGGAGCTATACAGATTTTTCTATTCCTTTATGTGTCAATTTAGTAAGCTGTATTTTTCAATTCATCCTTTTTATTGAATTTATTAACACAAAGCAGTTTCTTAACTTCAACATGATGGGCATTATGGCTGGACAGGTCTTTGTTACGGGAGGATGTTCTGTGTCCTATAGAATGTTTAGCAGGATCCTTGGCCTATATCTCTAAGATACCAGTAGCACCACTCCTTCCAGGTTGTGACAATCAAACTATTTTCAGTTATTGCCAAATTTGCCCTCTGGGAAAAACTGTCCCCAGTTGAGAATTAATCAAGTTTTTCATAATAGCCCTTTATTATGAACGTTTGTAGGATCCCTATTAAGTGTCCCTCATTATTTAATGATTTGGGTAATTCATATTTCTCAATTTTTTTCTGTTAGGGGTTACCACATGTATTAATCACTTCGAAGAACTGTTTTTTATTTTCTCCATTATTTATTTTCTTTATCATTAATTTCAACTTTTTTATGTATTATTTCCTTTCTCTTAAGTTGGGTTTAATTTTGTATTCACTTTTCTTTCTTCATGTGGAAGCTTAGCTAATTGACTGTACACCTTTGATCTTTTCTAACATAAGTAATACATGTTATAAATTTTATTTTACTGGTGTTTTGGATGCATCCTACAAATTTTGATATATTGTGTTCTCATGAACATAAGGAGTTCAAAATATTTCTCTTTTTTTTTCCCTGGTTTCTCCTATGATTCATGGATTATTAACTTCTAAGTATGTTGGCACTTTCCAGGTATTTTTGTTATTGATTTCTAATCTGTGGTCACGACATATACTCTATGTTTCTGATCTTTTGAAATGGCTTGAGACTCACATGCTAGCATATGATTTGTCTATCATTTGAATGCTCTTTGCGCAGTTAAAAGGAATTTTTACTTTTAGTTGATGGATATCATATTCTATTAACTCTATTAGGTTAAGTTGGTAGATAGTGTTATTCAAATCTTCTACATTTTTCCTGATTTTCTGTCTACTTTTATATCAATTATTTACTGTAGATTTGTCTATTTCTCCATTTGATTCTGTCAAATATTTCTTTGTGGCTTTAAGGTTCTGCTAGTAACTGCGTGCATATTGAGAATTGTTATAGCTTCTTAAATGATGAAGATTTTTACCACCAAGAATATGCTTTTGTATCTATGGTAATAAATCTTTGTATTGAAGTCTATTTTTTTTTAAATGAATATGGTGATACCATCTTTCTTATACTTATATTTGTCCTGGTATGTTTGTCCTACCCTTTTCCTTTATGTATCTTCAATTTTAAAGTATTATCTTCAAATAATAAATTACTATGTAAAGAAAAATATAAGAACAGTGCAACACAGTAATTCAACTTACATTCCCTCCTACACTTTGTGCATCAGGACTTCTGTCTGGTATCATTTCACATTAGTCTGAAGAACCTGTAGAATATATTCTAGAGATGTTCTGGAGATAAATTTGCTCACTTTGTACATCTGAATATACTTTATTTTGCCTGAAATATTTGTTTGTTTTTTCTAGATACAGACTTTAAATTGATATAAAATTCTTATATTCTTAGCACACTTAAAAAATGTCAATTTCCATGGCATCCATTGTTTCTGATATAAAAAACACTAGTGATTTTTTCTTATCACTGTTTCCCTGCATGTATATCTTTTTCCTGTGACTGGTTTTAAGATTTTTTGCTAATTCTCTTTGCTTTTCTTTGGATTTATGCTTTTTGGGATTCACTGTGCTTTCCAAACATATGTATTGATATCTTCAGTTACTTTTGGAGATTTCTGTTTTATCTCTTTGAGTATTTCCTCTGCCCCCTTTCTATTTCCTCTCCTTGGATTCCAAGTACATGTGTGCAAGACCACTTGATATTATCCTGCAGATATAAGAAACTTTCTCCCATCTGCCCCTTTTCTTTTATCTTTACATTTGGTTTGTATAATTTCTATTGACCTGTCTCAAGTTCATGGATTCCTGTGCTGTGTCCAGTTTGTTGATAATCCTATCAGTGACTTTTTGTGTGTGTGTCTAATATTTTATTACTAGCATTTCTATTTTTTTAACATTTCCCATGTTGTCCACTTTTTCTACAAATCCTGTAACATATCATAGTAATTTTAAAGTCCCTATCAGATAATTCCAACATCTGGTCCATTTCTGTGTTTGCCTCTATTGTTTTCTTTTGCCATGGCTCACATTTTCTTGTGTCTTCAAATATCTCATAATTTTTTATTGTACGCTAGATGCTGTATAAAAAAAACAGTAAATAATATTTACTCTAAAATATATCTTGCCACTTTTTCTGTCAGGCCTCTTGTTTGGAAGGCTGAGTCTACGGAATCTTCAGATTTGCTGAGTCCGGGTTTTGTTGACGCGTTCATTAGATTCAGTTCACCATTTCCTTCAAATGTCCTTGGGTTCATAGTAGCACTGGCTAAACTCTGGAGATCACTTTGTACCTGACAGCTCATCCACTAAATTATCTCCAACTCTTTTAGCTAGAAAGTCCAGCTTTCAGAATGTCCGGGAGTTGTTCTCTTTATTCCCAAGTCTTGCCTGTCTTTCCGTGTCTCAGTAGAACTCTCTGTCCTACGGCCCTGCCCCCAGCCTTCAGAGGGCTGCAGCAGTACACCTGAGGAAGGCCTGGGATCCTCAAAGGCATTGCTCCCAAGGACCCTGACTCACTCCCTGCCTTTCTCTACTTTTGCGCACTTAATTTAGGCCTCTGGAAAGCAGTTCTGAAGGGTGGGAGCAGACTCACTCTGACTGGAGTTCCATGAGACTGTAATCTGTCTTTGCAGCCCACACACAGCCATTTAAACATTTGGCTGGCCTTCCATTGCCCCTGCTTATGGTGCAATCATGCAGTAAAAAGTTACTCAGTGTTCCATAAACTGTTCTGTAAGAACTGAAAGAAGCTGCCATTCTCTGTTCTCTTAGGAAGCTCTCCTTTTGGATTTAAGTTCATTAAAGTTTATTTGTGCCCTCAGCTCTCAGTTTAAGTTTTTGAACTGACTTTTAAAAATCTTGTCTGGCTTGTGCTTGTTGTGAAGTAGAGCATGTCTCCTGTAACTTTATAGATCCTGATTGGACTCTGTATTTTTCTTATTTTATAACCCTTTCAGAATACCTCCTTCAGGGTTTCTGGACTCTTCCTCTTTTCAGAAGTAGTGATGATTACTTACTGCAAGACTGAAACTACTCCGTTTCTCCCCTAGTCACTGAACTTGACTCACCGTCCTCCCTTGATTCATGTAGTAAACAGCTACTGGATCCCCTCGTGACTCTTGTATCTGGCCTTGTCACTTAGTCCCCAGTCTCTTGCTCCAGTCCTCCTTTCCTTCCTCTGTATCTATTCAGAGGTGGGCCTCCTAGTACTTTGAGAACAATTCCAACCTTTGGTAGGAAACATATAAATACACCTTACCTTAAAGACGCTTGGTTTATTAATAAGCTCCATTCTGGGATTAGCACCTGCCACAGATGTACTGCTCAAACATTTTGCCTAGATCCTTAACTTGTGTTACGTAGGTGGTCTGTTCAGGGCTTCTCGCACTGTTTTAAGGATAGCCGCTTCTTAAAAGCTTTTGTTTCTTCAATACTAACCATCTGGTCTAACCCTGGAATCTGAAACTACTTACCAGTTGGGCTGACCTTTTAGATTTGACAAATTGCCCAGCTGAACGCATCAATTGCCTATCATTCTTTGACTTCATCTATAGTTATGGCCTCTGAAGAAAAACGTATCTGTCATTTCCCCTTCCCGCCAATTACTAGAACTCCATGTTGAGTAGTCCCATTGTCTTCCCAAGTCACTTGCTAAACTTATTGTCTCACCTGAGATTGCCGTCTGAATACTTGATTTAATACATAAGCTTAAAATACAAATACAGGAGATACTAATTAAGATATTAATACTAGGAGAATATATCGGGGGTGCCAAAAAAATGTATACACATGACTTGTATTCATCATTTGTTATTGGTAGATATTGAGTGTTATCAATTTTAATACAGTTTTTTCTTTTCTTAAAATGTATGTACCTCTTTTTGGCACACTTTGTATTATTTAAATCCCAAATGATCTTCAATTTGAAAATGTATCAGGATATATTTTTTAATATAGTGGGCTTCATCTATTCCTTGACTGCCAGTGGTTATTACTATTTACTGATCGTTTTGGTCTACCAGCCATCTCATTGATCCCGTTCCACTAGTTCATTAGGGAATATACAAAACATGACGAAATTTCAAAACTTCAAATTATGCAGCCCTACTCCTCAGCTACATCATTGATGCTGTTCAGACTTAATAACTCCTTTCTCCAAATTTCATATTTAACTCCTTTCACAATCTCTCAGGAAATATTCAGTGATAACCAAATCCTGCCAATTCCATTTCCCAATTATTCCTACCTATTAATCTTCTCTGTACCCCAGACATCATTACGTTTGTTCTGGACTCTTCTCACACTTATCTAGTCTCCCAGCCTCCAAAATCCTTCATTCCCACTCCCCATTCATTTTCAGCAACAATTCCAGAAGGATCTTTAAAAATGCATATATGACCCAAATAATTAGCATTATCATTAATTCCTTAACTTAATGCACAGGCTCCTTCATGACTACGTTACTTTCTCAGTCTTCAGCCATTTTTTTTTTTCTATTTTGTCCTTACATCTAGACTATGCTTCAGTCATACAGATGTTTATAGTTAAATGTACCATACTCTTTCATAGCACAAAGCCTGTGCACATGTTATTTTCTTGTCTGCAACTCCATTTCCGGCTTTACTCAGCTAGCTAGCTGCTCCTCAGGTATCTCCTCCTTCAGAAAGTCTTTATTAATTGCTGAATCTGAATCAAGTTCTATTTCTCTATGCTTCCTATGCAAATCCTGATCACAGCACTTACCACATTATGTTGTAATTGTTGATTTACTTAACTCTCTTCCCCACTAGGCTTTAACTAATGTTGATGAATTTGATTCCATCAAAATTAAGAACTACTGCTCTTCGAAAGGCTTAGTTAAGGAAATGAAAGGATAACCACACACTGGGAGAAAATTTTTGCACATCACATGTCTAATCCAAAATCCATGCTTGTATCCGTCATCCATGTTTGCATCTAGAATCCATGCCTGTATCCAGAATATACAAAAACATTCATAACTCAGTAAAAAGAAAACACTATAAAAATGGGTAAAATTTTGAATTTTTACCATCTTCACCTAAGATGTTAAGATGGCAAATAAGCACTTGAAAAGATATTCAACATTAGTAACCATCAGGAAAATTCAAATTAAAACCATAAAAAAAAACACCACAACTTATCTATTATTAAAATGGCTAAAATTAAAAAGAATAACCATTCAAAGTGCTGGCAAAGGTGTGGATCAACAGAAAAGTCTTAAACACTGCTAGTGTGAATGTAAAAGGATACAGTCACTTCGGGCAAATAGTTTGTCAGTTTCTTAAAACATTAAACATACACTTACCACAGTAAAAAAAATGCAAGCAACATGTCTGGAAAGACTTGTACATGAATGTTCACAGCAGCTTTGCTTGTAACAGCCAGAAAGTTGAAACTTTATTCAGTGATAAACATCCATAAACAGCTGAACAGACACATTGTGGTCTAGCTTTATAAGGGGATACTACTTAGCAATAAAAAGGAATGAACTATTAACACTTGCAACAAATTGGATGAATCTCAATATAAGTAAACTGAATGAAAAAAAAAATCTGGACAAAGAAAAGTAAATAATGTTTGATTCCATTAATGTAAAATTCTGTAAGATTCAAGTTAATCTATAATTGCAGAAAATGTATCACTGGAGGAGCAGCAAGAGTGCAATTACAAAGGGACACAAAGAATTTTTTTTTGTGGTGTAAATATGCACATTATTTTGATTGTGGTTTTGGTATTGCAACTGCTCAGATTACACACTTAAACATGTACCATTAATAGTATGCCATTATTGCTTTTTTATTAACCACATTATTATTATTAATCACAATAAAACTTTCTAAAGGAATAAAAAAATGAAAACATATCTACAAATGTGTAAAAATCTCACCTTCTTTATCAATCTTTTAGTACCAGTTACATTATTCTCCTATGCATACTTCTATTACCATATACCTTATCATGTTTCATTGTTTTTGTTTTTGTTGATTTATCTGTCTGCCTCATTAGATTTTCAGCAATATGAAGGAAGAGATATTATTTTTGAGATTGATTTATTAGAGATAAAACATGGTCTCTCAGAATAACACATTGTTTCTGCTCAAAGTTGAACACTGACTTGAACAGACATTGTCTTATACTGATACCTAATGCCTGCTTCTAATACTATTTGTCGTTGTTTTAACATGATCATTATTACTAGTACTTGAAATTTGAACTAATCTGGGAGATCGGAAGAATTGAACACCTTCACAGTGATATTTAAGAAGTTTGAAAAGTTGGAATCAGAACATTAAATACATGTATTCTGACATACCTCTTGCAGGTATACCAGCTTCTACTTGACTCCTCTGTCTTAAATCTAAAACTAATCTGGTCATCCTATGCATTTCTGAGATAGGAAGGAGGCAGGGCCTCCAAGAAAACCATTAACTACCAGTTGAAGACAAAGGACCTGTAAATCAAGAAGAGACAAGGAAACCAGTCAGAAGGGCCAAGAACAAGATGACTCGGAGATTCACCTCCAACTAACCTCCAGCCACACTATAGTCATGGTAACACATCTCCATCCTAAATGATGCACCCATCAGCACCATGACACCTCCAGAGGGCACTATATAAGGACAAAAAAGGGGTGTATCCCAAATTCCCAGAAAAGCTCACCCCTTCCAAGAATGAATACGAATATTCCTCCTCCTTATTCCCACATTAAAAAGCTTAACTAATAAAAAACACAGCTGTAAGGAGGGTGGGGACTGCCTCTAGCCTAAGGGCAGCAGCTTCTGCTCTGCTTACAGAGTGGATCTTTATTCAATAAACTACTTTTGCTTTATTTCCCTGTTCATGCTTGAATTCTTGCCTGCAACATTTCTGTGGTTCAAGATACTGCGTTAGGAGTGTCATGTTGGAAAATAATAAGAAATAACAATGCTAATATGTCAGGCTGTAACCATCTGTCCTAATTTAGGAGTCATAGTGGGGAGGAGCTTTAGAAAGCACTTTTAGGAAGAGAAAGTAAGTAAAATGAAAATTAAAGCAAGTTTTGGGATTAGCATAAAAATCTTAATACAAATTAAGATGAACTGTAAATGGTATTCTTTTCTCCCACAAACTAAAACTTTTAAAACTATGTGCAATCAAAAACTCCTAGGAACTCTATTGGTATTTTATTATATTTAGCTGTGTTGTCTAAAATAATGTGTCCTGCCCACATGAGTTCTTCAAATAGAGCTAGTCTGAATTGAATTGGGCAAATTTTTGACTTCACATGAAAAACAGAATGTAAAATATCTTTTAATTTTATCTTGATCGCATGTTGAAATAAAGTCTTAGGCATATTGGGCTATTAAAATTAATTCCTTTTTCTACTAGAAAATTTAAAATTATATGTATGGCTTGCTTTTGTTGCTTGTTCATAGTTTTGACAGCATTAGTATAGAGAATAAACACTGTCATCCAATGCCTGACCTGATAATTGGCATTTCAGAGGAAGACTTGCCTTAACTATAGTTAGTCCTTCTTATGTTTTAGTCATTCTATTTTGAATAGAGGAACAAAAGAAGAAAAGACTCCAAAATTTTAACAGCAGCTGTCACTGCATTCTAAAAGGATTGGGCGGGTACTGCTGTGTGGAAACAAATGTTAGGGGGCATTTTGGTTATAAAAGAGAGGTCTCTAGGCTAGTCTTTCTTACGAAAAAGAGGTTGAGATACGGGTTGAGCCAAAGTGGTCTGTATAAGAGAAATCTTCTGTTTTCATCTATAGCAGCTTGAGGAAATGGGAGCCTGGGCCCCAGGACTTATAGTAAAGCATCTGGGGAAAAGCTCTTTGGAGTGTCAGAGTGGGTCCCTGCAGAACTCCTGGAGGGCCCCTGGAGCATACTGGGCTCAGAAGGAAGGGGGATCATTACATTATGACTCTTGGGATAAAATGAACTTTAAACTTTAGTAAAAAGCAATGTCTGATATTCCATTTTAAGTTATTTCCCTTTTTTTTGTGCTTAAACCACTTTTTCAATTGCTACAAACCACTGGTAATAATCTGTTGCACATACAGCTTTCAATTCTTGGTAACTTATAGCATGATAGAAAGGAACCATGTTTAAACATGTGGCAAAGGGACATAGAGAGAAAAGAAGCATCCTGAAACAGTAATAAGACAGCACAAAGGGATTGAGACTTCAGCCAGGAGCAGAACACATAAAATAATGACAGTCAATTATCATCAAAAAGTTGTAAGCCCTCCTTCTCAGAAATCTTTAGAAAAAGTGGGGCGTGCACTCCCTTGGAGAAGGGAGTTCAGCTCATTTTATTTGCCTGTTAGTAGTGAAGGGGACCAAGTTTTGCCACCCCAAAATATGCCTTTTGCAATATTGATTTTAATGTGGTAATTAAGAAACAAAAGACTCAGAAACTTTGACCCTCTCCCTTAACTGCTATACAAACCTCAACTGCCCAATGCAACTTCAGGTCTCATTCTTATGGCACCCGGAAGGTACATCCATAACAAATTTTGAGCATTTTCTCCTGTTAATCTGTCTCATGTTAATTTATTAGCCCAACTAGAAGAATTTAGAAGGTGGTAGGAAAGTTATGTTTTGTGCCCCCACAATGGAAAGGGCAACTCTGGAAGATTGGAGAACTAGGGAAACAGATTGGGTAATTATACTCGTACACATGGGATCTCTTCTCAGATATATTCAGTTTCTCATCTACTTCCAATTCGAAGCTCAAATTTAATATGATATGAGAAAGGGCAGATTTACTTAATTACAGGCTCTAGATTTTTTTAAAACATTATTTTGAGCTTAGGGGGTACTAGGTATATATAGGCACTCCCTTAAGACTTAAATTTTAAAATTTTAATTAATATGATTTTTGTTAATTCACTCTTACTTTAAATTCATTGTATTATATTTAGAAGCTCACTTACATTATTAGGGCATTGGTATTTTTTAACTGACAATCCACTGTGGATGAAAAAAGGGGCCGCATACTAAAACTGACCAGCTCAGGAGAGGCCACATGGCCCTACAATCTCAGTGACCGAAATTAATCACATAGGATGCTCTGAACATAAAAATTACTAAAAGCACGTTATGGCAGGCAGACACTCTGGGCCTGTAGCTTTCTTGACAAAGGTCAATCTTTACCTTAAGTAAGCTTGTATTACATCTAAGGCAACATACCCTTGAAATGTCACAATAATCCTGTTTTCTAGACCCCTCAGGGCACAACCCACTACACCAGAACACAAGACCACAAAACCTCTCATTGATATCTTATATCATGTCTATGTGCTGTAAATGTTAATTATTAACTATCCTATAGTCACCAATATAAAAGTGTGTCTCTCCGTTTTACTTTTTATCCAATCCCAGAGGTTTCCCCACTTTGCTTTCTCCTGCCCCCTTAATCTACCATCAATGGATTTCTCCTCCTTTGATTCTAAAGTATAAAATAAGCTGCAAAACTACCACTCTCCAGAGCATTTTCTTAATCCGTTGAGATTTTGCTTTCTGGAAATTGTCATCAGATTGGCTCAAATAAACTCATGAAAACTCTCTACAGGTTTGGACGTTTCTTATGTCCACCCCAGAAAACCCTGAATCTACTTAGATATTTCCCCACTGCTCCTCAGCTATTGGGGCAACTTCAAATCTCTATAGCCAGATTCAACAGTGTCCACGTTGTGCCCCATTTCATATATAAAAATTAAAACTCCTTTAAATGTTAAACTGCAATTTAAATAATGATAATACCTTTTAAAGACAGGAAAGAGAAAAACTTTAAAAACAAAAAAAGATTGAATCTGTTTAAGGTTTTCTATAAAGAAATGTGGGGTCACCTAATATTGATATACGACAAGTGAATTACACCTCTGTATCTCTAATTCATAATTATTGTTTCCCAAAGCCCCTTTTAAAGATGAGGAGAAATAATGGCTAACAAATATAAGACCACTGTGGTAATGATTGAGATCCAAATATAGCCATCTTTATCTAATTGGGTTTTATAATCCATTTTCTTGCCACAAAATCCTTAGCAATTTTACTGCCAAGGTTTTTAATCTGGCCTTCCTGGACAGACTTCAAGAAAACCTGTGAACCTTTGACAATGTATACAAAGCATTGTTGTATGTCTCTCCCTACCCACCCCACCTTGGGAGAAGGAGGTCCCCATGATTCTGACTTTAGCCAAGCTATTTATTTTGAAATAGCAAACAATGTTAGTGAAGGATGTCCACCCCTCCCCCACCTTTGGAAGACAAGGGCTGAAAGAGGAGGTTGTAAATGATTTAATCAGAGTCCCACTGTTGGACATTTAGATTAAAAGAACACACTTTGTATAAAAATATTTTTAAAGTTCTCATTAGGTTTCGGATAAATTCCAAAGGATGGGATTGCTGGGGTAAAGGGAGTGAAAATTTAAAACTTTAATATTCTCGGTACCTACTGCCTAATTGCTTGCCAGAAAATGTGAGTTTACATCTTTGACAACATTGTGAGAAGGCTCATTATTTCATACATGGATATATAATTCTAAATAATAAATTGTATATTGTTTTGAATTGCATGTCTTATTTTTACATATTCCATTTGCCAAACATACCTGTCAGAACAGAGAAATTAGTCACTTCCTTCCTTGGTTAATATGTATATATGCGCGCGCGCGCGCGCGCACACACACACACACACACACACACACAATTGTAACCATGAATATAATTCATTGAATCTTAAACTTTCTACAAGCAATGAGATAACCTAGCCTTTGAGACGTTAGAGAGAATAGCCCAAGTCACAACGAAGAGTTGAAACACTGGGATTTGAGCTGGAATCTCATACTTCTCTAACCACTGAGTTAAGGGGGGGTGGAGGGACACCATGTACAAAAACAGAAAACAAACCAAAACCAACATAAGCCAAAACTAAACGAAACAGAAACAGTGTTCCTGCCCGCTTACAGTTTCCTTCTATTGAGCAAGAGGTTCAAATTAAAATAAGTGGGACTTCTCGGCTGCCAGACGTATCCACCATGCAGTTTATCCCACTCCCAGGGTCGTGAGTGTAAGGGATGGAACGTGGACTAGAACACGGTTCAGCTGAGGCAAAGGCAGACAGTGCACGTTTTTCCCCTTTGCAAACGAAAACGGCCTGATAGCGGGGGTGGGGAGGAGTAGAAGACACTACTGTTAAATTTTTCAAGGCGAGGGTGGCCAATTTTTACCTTTTAAGTCTTGAGAGACCAAGGTAACGCAACCAGAAGTGCGCAGAAGTACAGCAGCTGCGCTTCCGGGTTTTAGGACGAAGGAGCAAGGACGCATGCGTCGTGCACGCTCCTGAGCCGCCCACCTGCGAAAGCACTCTGCGCAGGCGCGAGCGCAGGTTGCTACGGGGTTGGCCATCAGCTGATGCTGTTGTTGCGCTGCCCCTCCTTCCCAACTCCGCGGCGGCTGTGGTGTAGGCCTGTCGCTCCAGCCCTGGCACCGGGGACTGCGGATTCCGTGACCCTGCCCTCAGGCCGGTCCGCGCCGGAGCAGCTCGGGACTGCGCAGCGCCCCGCGGGCGTGCCGGTGAGCGATCCCGGACGCGCAGCCCTTAGGTCCCCTTCCGGAGCGGGGCCGAGCAGAGACGCCTTGGAAGAAACCGAGGGGATAGAGGAGGGGAGGCCGCCGGGGAGCTGGGCCCGCCTGACGACTGGGGAGGCGCTCTGGGTTGTATTGATGGAGGTATTGAGTCACCTCCTCCTACCCGGACCCAGACTCCTGCCAAGGGGCTCCAGGCTTCGGCCCAAACCCCACGCGCGGGGTTGATTCCAGCTCCCCAACAACTTGTGTAGCCAGGTGGCCCCTGATTTTGCTATTCTTGAGTTTTCTTGCACGGTTGCCTGGATCTTGAACCTTTCCAGTGTATGCTTGGTTGTTTTGTTTGTGTAGCTTACGAAGGGACTGGCTTCCATATCACAGAAGATGACGACCTATTTAAGTTGGATGGGGTGCTATACTTTCTATTCGTACTGAGTCTGAGATCTGTATTGGTTTAAAAGACTGCGATAAAAATACTGAGCATAGAGAAGAGAAGAGGGCCTAGCACATCTGTATGCACCAGCCAGTCTCCAGGAATAAAAGTGGTTAAATTTATTAGCGCTTTGAGGAAAATCCAGTGGGAAGGGCAGGAATGCACAGTCCCTGACAAAGTCTGGCGCTAGTCCATTGCCTTGAAACAAACACCTGTAAGAGGCAGACTATCAAGACAAATGTTAGGTGAAGCCCCGAGAACCACCGGTTTTGCCTTCTTTGTGTTTTCCCCCTAAAGGCAATCCCGTGTGAGGGCAGTGATGTTAATTAACCCCTGAACCACCTGTGACTGGCAGGTATTGGTTTGGGTGGGATTTAATGTCATTGAAACGAATCAGACGCATTTGTAGACATAATCATGTTTCTGAACTCACGTGGACAATATGTGCATAGACTTTTGTAATAGTGAAAATACGCATCGTTATTCATCATTCTACAATTTTAAGTATAGCTGTTTCTGTTTTTTTTCTTGATGCTTACACGATGTTTGAGTGACCCCAACACATGAACAGCACACCAGTTTTCGAAAGCAAACTTTTTTGAAGGATAAATTGAATTATTTTGACTGTCATTTTTGCTTTTGCAGTCAATGAAAAATTTTTAAAGAAGTATTTATCTTTTTGTATGTATATCTATAATCTATTTTTAGGAACTGTTACAAAGTGTATAATCAAATTTAGGAAGTGAAGAAATACTTTGCTTTTAAATTCTGCTGTATCATTTTATTTTCCCTTAATATCAGCAATTTGGATTATATCACTTATTTTCATTTTTAAAATTGTATGGCCTTAACTGCAGTGTTATTGCATTACTTACTTGAGGTTATTTTGGTGTACTAATTACATTTAAATACTTGGCTTTAAATTCGTATTTAATTTTCCCCATGTTATGTTTTGATACTGTCCTAAAATTTTGAAATTAAATATTCTAATTTTTTTCTGCTTTGTATTGGTAAATTCAAGATTTTGGAATATTAATTTCATGATTTTAACTGCCTACTGCTAAATGAAAGGAAAATCTGCAGAATTTGTTTTTTTGTTTTTGTTTGTTTTTAAAGATTTTATTGGGGAAGGGGAACAGGACTTTATTGGGGAACAGTGTGTATTTCCAGGCCTTTATTTCCCAAGTCAATTTGTTGTCCTTTCAGTCTTAGTTGTGGAGGGCACAGCTCAGCTCCAGGTCCAGTTGCCATTGTTGCAGGGGGTGCAGCCCACCATCCCTTGAGGGAGTTGAGGAATTGAACCGGCAGCCTTGTGGTTGAGAGCCCACTGGCCCATGTGGGAATCGAACTGGCAGCCTTCGGCGTTAGGAGCACGGAGCTCCAACCGCCTGAGCCTCCGGGCTGGCCCCCAGAATTTGGTTTTTGAGTTGTTTTTGTTGCAAGTGTTTAAATGTTTAAAGCAAGAAATGTGAGAATGAGAAGAATTGTGGATTTTATTGATCACCAAAGGGCTTGAATTTTAAAACTATGAAAAATACTACTTTGAACTAACAATAGCTAGCTGTAGTCAGTCTGCCCAAAGCAACTTTTACCTTCAGTGCTAATTTTAGGTTTAAAAGTGAAATGTGTTTTTGGCTTATTCCAAGAAACTGGAAGCCCATGTTTTTCAGAGAACCCTAAGAAAGTTTTTTGTCAAATTTTAATGTTGTTTGAAAGCCCATTCTCATCACAAATCTGATACAATGTCATTTCATAATATTTTGATGGAAAAACACTTGTGGACTCTAGTAAATGGCTCCCATATTTTAGATATTACTTTGATTGAATATAATTCTAATCCCCAAAGTTGTGTGAACATTCCCTTGAAGTTTTTTCTAAATTAATTAGATTGCCATAAATGTCTTTGAGTATACATTTTTTTCCTGAAGTTTACTGTAAGATTATTCTTTTTCTTTAGACATGGGAAAGTCTTTTTCTCATTTGCCTTTGCATACAAATAAAGAAGATGCTTACGGTGGAGTCGCATCAACTGATAATATGAGGAATGGATTGGTTAATAATGAAGTCCATAATGAAGATGGAAGAAACGGAGATGTCTCTCAGTTTCCATATGTGGAATTTACAGGAAGAGATAGCGTCACTTGCCCCACTTGTCAAGGAACAGGAAGAATTCCTAGGGGTATGTGTTACTGCATTGTTTTCCCTTTAAAGAATGATTCCAAACATTTGCATAAGAAGAACTACACGGAGAGGGATGGTATGTGAAGATGAGCTAAATAGGAAAAAAAAGTCAACTTGGCTTATCACAGGGGAAGTCAGAAGGGAATACTCCCCCTGTGCTATTTGTAGGCTACTTTAGTAGCAGTGGCAGCAATAGAAATAATGAAAGTGCCTTGTGCTGTTCTCATGTTCTACTTAGTCAAAGTTGATATGTGACTCTGGAGAGACGCTGAGGGAAGGACAAAGTGACAGTATAAGGTCCATCAGAGTCTCTGATAAATGTCTTGCAGTTGGGCAAGTTTATATTTGAGTTGGTTGGACTTTGAATGTGAGCGTTTTATCTTTGCAGGCAGAGCAACAGTTTGAGAATAAAAGGATTATTTTAGTTGAAGGGATTAATGTACCAGGCTGTGGAGGAGGAGGAGAATTATCTGTATATATTTTTGAGGTATGGCCGGTGGGGTTTTTTTGGCAGCCTGGAAGTATGTTCTGGATAGTAGGAAATCAAGGATAATTCCAAAGGTATTTTTGTTTGAGCAATTGGAAGAAAGGAGTAGCTCTTTATCAGGATGGAGAAAAGGTATGCGTGTGTGTGTCAGTGGAGAGATCAAGAGCTCAACTTTAATTTTGTACCTTTGGAGATGTATATTTGACACCTAAGTGGATATGTTCAGTTGGCAGTTAGTTATAATAAGGGCCTGGAATTCAAGTGCAAGGCGTAGGTTGGAGTCGTTAGTATATAGATGATATTTACAGCTAAATTGGATAAGAGCACCAGGTTCATCTGTGTGAAAAGAAGGAAGAGACCCTATCATTGAAACCTGGGGCATTACAACATTTTGAGGTAAGTTACATAAGAAAAAATTAGCAAAGACCCTGAAAAAAAGCAGCTAGAGTAAAAGGAAGAAATCTCTGTTTCAGTGGTATCCGGGAAGACAAATGTAAAATGTGCACCAAAAAGGAGAGAGATCAACTATGTTAGATGCTACTGATAGATCAGTTAATGTGAGTGCAGAAAACTGACCTTGGATTTGGTGATTAGAGGCTACTGGAGACCTTTCAAAGAGCAGTTTTGTTAGCCTGTGTAAGCATGCGGATCATGTATAGAATGGGACCGAGAAAGCATAGGAGGAATGAAGTTATTTAGTGGGATGATAGTTTTTCTGAGGAGTGTTGCTGTACAAAAAAGCAGGAAGCAGTATAAATGGAAGGGGCTCTGAGATCAGGAGAGGGATATTTTTTTAAAGATGGAGTGACTACTATGTTTGTATGCTACTGAGGGTGATCCATAGAAAAACACATTGATAATGCAGGAAATGGGAGAATTATTAAATCTAGGCACAAGTGCACAGGGATGCACTTGCAGACCAGCTCCTGTACTTTATTCTTAGTAACAAGAGAGAAGGTAGAGAGTGTGGACACAGAAATAGATAGGTGGGTGAGTGTGGTAGTGGGAGCTTGTGGAAATTCTCTTCTGTTTGCCATATCATGACCTAAGAATGAGGCTAGGGAAGAAGGTATTGGAGGTTTCAGAAAGAAAGTTGAAGTTATGAAATTGTGATTGGTCTTGGATGTCAGATTGAAAGTGTGAACTAGGGAAATACAGTATGATACTTGGCATCATTAAGGGCCACTTGAGATTAGTGATCTAAAATGAAACCAGTGAGCATAGTTGTATGTTTTTCTCTATCCACATTCAGCTGTGTGGATTTGGCATAGTAACTAAAGGGTTGGTTTTAACCAGAATTGTAGTTTAGCCAAATGAATACCACCAAACAAGATGATACATATACAGAGAGAGACACATATACATAATACGCGTGTGTATATTTCTATGTGGGTGTGGTGGGTGTAGTGTAAATGAGGGGAGATTTGTAGAAAGGGCAGGGAGGAATAATGGAAGCGTTATGGGAAGCTTTAAAAGAGAATTTGACTGTAGTGCTTTAATAGTTCGTACGAAGAGCCAACTTCTGATAAGATTGGAAAAATTGGCATTTAAAGATCCATTTATCCATTAAAGTATGTGGATATAGCTCAACCCAAGAAATAAATGATGGATTTTGAAGTGACTTAAGGTAGAGAGGGGTGTGGCCTGAAAGAGTCCTGGAAGAATCGATATATAGGGTTTCTTGAAGCATGACACTTGGTCAGTTTGGGGTTTCCATGGGGATGGCGTAGGAACCTCTTGTTACAAGGGTTTCAAGATGTACAGGCAGCAACTTGTTTCTTCTGCTGTCATCCAGACAACTAACTTGAAGTCTTAATGGAAAACGGGGGGGTTGAAGGAAGGCCTGGCTAATTCAAGTCTTTTGATAGCTGAAACGTTTAAATTTTGTTTTAATGAAAGAATTACTCTTTCTCATTCTTCATACTATTTCAGTTAGCTAGCCATCTAGGTATGAAAAAAACATAAGGTCTGCTCTAGAACTCAACATCTACTGAATAATTTTTGAAGATTTTGAGAGCAATTTACTAAAGGAATGAGACGAGAGCCAGATGGTATTCTGGTCTCCAAACCAGACTTTGATGAGGAGCTACTATATATTTAATTAATCATGTTAATAAAAATTTTAAACCTACTTCTTTCACTTTTAGGGCAAGAAAACCAGCTGGTGGCATTGATTCCATACAGTGATCAGAGATTGAGGCCAAGAAGAACGTAAGTGATTATAAGAAAATGGCTTTTTTTTTTTAATTTTTTGCTTTACAAATTATGTATAATCATTATTCTAGTTAACACTATTAAAAGGAAAAATGCTATCAGGTTATTAATATATGCTTATATGCTTTGTGTCATTAAAAAAAGGGTTCTTCATTGAGGTAAGGTCTTGAAAGCAGCATAGTGTCTGAACCTTCTCAAATTTGTTTATCACAACAGGCAAACCTAGAATAGCAGTAGGAAACACACATAGAGACAACATGTTTCTATCCAAATGGGTGTTAAGGTATTCCAACTAGCCCCAGAGTAAAAATGGGTATTCAAACCATATGACATCAAGGCCTCAAACATGCTGAGCAGCTGTGTGGAAGTTGTGAAGGGAAGCAAAAAGAGTTCCTAGGAGACCTAAGACGCCTGACACCCAATGCAAATACGTTACCTCAGAAGAAGAGGACCCCACTCAGAGGACTTCTAGCAAATACCTGAAAATAACCTGTTAAAATGAGAGGACTCTGCATGCTCTAGCTTGGATAGAGTACCAAAAAAGAGATCCATCCCTCTGAGGGACCATGACAAGGTCAGAAGGAACTGGACCATCGTAAGCCCCCAAAGACCTTAGGGAAACTCTACAAAACCCCTTGCAAAAGGACAGGTACATCCTAAGGAAAAACCTGTTCGGGGTAGAATCCAGTTAGCTCAGGGCGAGAATATGGATATAGGAGAGAAAAGCTTCAGAAACTAGAGAAATAATCTCGGAACTATAGAAATGGATATACCTAGTGCTGTGTTTTTTAATACATTGTATAACAAGAGAGGATGGCTGTAAACATGGGGTGAAATTGACGAGGCATGTGGCTATCGCATTATTTTAAGGGTTTCAGAGGTGGTTCTGATGAGTAGTCACTTTAGGGAATCATGATGGCAAAATTCACATGTGAAAATTCTGTTTCCATGACTTCAGAAGGAAGTCTTAAAATTTATATTTTTATAAAGCTCCCTATCTTGATTCTAGCATGTAGCCCAGTTTATGAATAACTTTAGTGATGTTCTAGCTATAATAAGCCCAAAATCATAGTCTCCAATAAGGTAAATGCATCTTTTAAGGAGTACATTTTAACATGAATAGACTCAGACCCAACCCTACTCGATATTTTTATAATGTAGAAAGTTGGTAAAATACATCTTATCCAGCTGGTATAATAATAGGGGGGAAATTTTAACTTGAAAACATAGTCTCTAAATGTTTATTAAATAATTTTTGATGCACATGTATTTAAATACTCCCTTTTCCTTTTCAGAAAACTGTACGTGATGGCTTCTGTGTTTGTCTGTCTGCTGATTTCTGGATTGGCTGTGTTTTTCCTTTTCCCTCGCTCTATTGACGTGAAATACATTGGTGTAAAATCAGCATATGTCAGTTATGATTTTCAAAAGCGTACAATATATTTAAATATAACGGTAAGTAAAAATTTATATTAAAAATACTTCATTCTTGTATGATGTTAAGCAGCACCTTTGTCTCTATTGAGAGAATGTTAAATGTGACACTGGTCGGTTTCCTTTCTGTATGTGCTGTGGTGACCTCTATCGTTTCTGGTTATGAAAGTGACAAATTGTAAACACTGGCAATTGTGTATACAGAATCAGTTAGCATTTGAAGATGCCTTTGGGGAGTAAAATGAACTAAACAATTAATTGCTGGCAAAAACACTTACAGTCTGTTTACTTTCCAACGTTTGACTCTGAATAGCTCTTAGCAAGATGTCAACATAGTTGATTGGATAAATGTTATAAATGTCATATTTTCACTTCCTTGCATTTTGTAAAATACAGTTTTTGCCATAGTTAACAGACCTCTAGATCCTGTTGTAGTATTAAATATTGTAAGTTTATAATAAAAAATAATAAAAGTCACGTGACATTCCCTTTAAAATACCAGAAAGAGTATTTAAATGTAAATACTCTATTTTAATTAATTATTCAGGAATTCCCACATTTTGAGAACTAGCACTTAACTAAATTGAGAAAGACTGAACATTAAATATGAAATACAATGAACATTACGTTCTAGTTGACATTGAGATAAGAGGCTGAGATTTTTATAGATTCTCTGTCAGTATTTTGAATATATTAGTACTAACTCTTTTAGTGCTGTTTATTGTCTTTCTACTTATGAAAATATTTAATTATTATTATAAGATATTTGAAACGACTGTAATGTATAAACATTTGTACTGGTACCTAGACCTAACCATTAACATATACATACATTTGCTAACGATGCATATATACATTTGCATACATGTATACATGTACAAATGTAATCAGACTTTTTCATATGTATATAGGGGATATACACATGCACATTTTAACTGAGATTTTACTACGTTTTCCCATATTAACTGATTGCATGTAGTCTTTTACATGGTCATATCACAATTTACTCAACCATTCTCTAAATAAATATTTAGTTTGCTATTAAACAAATACTTATTCCGAGAACATCTTTGTGCTGAAATGTTTCCATTTCAGATCATTTCTTTAGGATAAATTTCTGAAAGTAAATTTGCCAATTAAAGATCATGGAGAGTTTAAGCTCTTTGATAATAAGTTATCATTATTTGAAAGCTAATAATTGTGGTCCCTTGACTTATAAAATAAATGGATTCTCATTGCTCTCAGTAAAAAAATATATGATCTTTAGTACTAAACTTTTTTGTCCTATCTTACTTTTTCTTGTCTTTCTTCATATTTTCTTTTTATCTTCGAATGTATCTTTTACTAATTCTCATAAGTATTTTTACTCTCATCCTGTTTTGTATCACTGATCCCTTTAATATTTTAATGAAAACTATGACACTTGGGATAAAGGCATATGCCAACATTATTTGCATGTATGAAAGATTCCAAGATTCTCCTGAATCCCATTCCTTGGTCTGTAGAAGAAGGTCCATTGACCTCAGATCAACAATCCCTTTCCTAAAATGTCTAGAAATGAAATTGACATAATGAGTATTAGGAGCTAAGTAGGTGAAAAAATGTTTACATATTTAGATAAAAGTTATTTCTACTATAATATGGAACTTTAAAAATGTTTTCTACATTTGTAACAATAATAATTTAAATGAATGCATAAATGTGATCATATAGTTCCTGATTGCTAGCACATTCTTTTCTTTATTCTGTTTTTACTAAAACTATCTTCTTTCTTTCTATATCTTTTTCCATATTCATATTAACTTATAAACTCACATGATCAGTTTTTCTTAGGTCATAAGTTAGTTTCAAAAAAAAACAACGTAGTTTTTCTCTCTTACGCACCTTTGTTTTCTCACTTGTTAATACCTTGTAGAAATCTCCTAATTTTCTGGCTTAGAGTTAATCCTTTCTTATTAATGGCTACATAATATTCCATGTAATGACTTAATATTAATTCACTCATTACCCTTATGGAGGGGCATTCACCTTTTTTCCACTACAAAGAACACTCATTAATATCCTAATGTTTTTATTTCTGTGGAATAAATGCTCAGAAGTAGGATTGCTGGGTCAAAAATATATATAATTTTTTTTTAATGTTTATTGCTAGGTTACTTATCAAAATGACTGTAATGCTTTATATATTTACTAGAAATGTAAAAATATTTCCTTTGCCCATGTTATAGCCAGGAATAGAATTTGTCACTTTCTACAAGTTTTACTAGTTTAATGGCTATAAAGCAATATTCTGTTTTTACTTAAATCAACTTTTCCGAGGTTATAAATGAATTTGAGAATTTTAAGTGTTTTTCTGCCATTTGTATTTGTACTCTTTTGATTTGTTTACTCATATCTTTTGCTCTTGTTTTGTTTTTTCCTATTAAGGCTTTGTCTTTTTTTTTTTTTTTCAGTTTGTAAGGGCCCTTTGTATAGATGGTAACCATTACTGTATGCCTTATAAACATTTCTTCAAGATTTACCATTTGTCTATTGATTTAGTTTACGGTTTGTTTTGCTATGACTGTTTTAGGTGTTTTATTTATTATCTGTTATTTCTTGACTTAACATTTTTTCTTTCTTCCTTTCTTGGCTGTTTTCTAAAGTACACCATTTGAGACAGTTGTGAATTAGAGTCATAGAAGTTGTTCCGAGCTGTTACCTAAGCGTAGAAGTGATGTGCATTTCTTTCCATCCGAACAAATTAGAATCTTTCCATTTTTTCTCCTTAGTGACGTGGTGGAAATCTCTATTCATATATAAGTTAAAACTCTGATTTCTTTTAAACACAAAGTTTATTTAAGTACTGTTTAACATTTTAAATGGCCATCTTTGTATTTATTAGAACAGGAAATACCTTACTAATAGAATCAGTAGAGATAGCTACATATTAACATTAAGTAAAAAAGTAGATGAAATTTCAAAATTATTTTTATTCAATTTTTGCTAAGGCCACAAATATATTTTCTAACATTCATTTTTGTGTATTCCTGCACCATACATTTTCTGGGCCAATTTTTTTTTAATTTTATGTTTATTATAGCATATTGTATGCATAGTACTCATATATAAAACCAAATAAGCAGTGCATTTAATGTTCTTTAACATTTGTATTAATACTTCTTTTCCTCCTATTAAATGAAGCATGGCTACAACTGAAGTTAATTTCTTTATTAATTTTGAATACATATTTGTTAGGCTTATTTTCATGTAACTTGTACATTTTCTGCCTCCTTTCTTTTGCAGAACACACTAAATATAACAAACAATAACTATTATTCTGTTGAAGTTGAAAATATCACTGCACAAGTTCAATTTTCAAAAACAGTTATTGGAAAGTCCCGCTTAAACAACATAACCAATATTGGTCCACTGGATATGAAACAAGTAAGGTTCAGTCATGAAATACTTTGGGGGAAAGTTAATGAGTCTCAACTTTGTTTATCATATTAACTTGAGGGAGGTGAGGGTTTCTTTAAAAACTTGACTTTGAAATGTATCCCATGCATGTATAAGATAAAGTCTTAGTATCATACTTATAAAAGAAGAGATTTCTGAACTCTTTGAAGTTATGAAATGCTTGCTATTTTGATCCTGTTCTCTATTGGTTTATTTTCATTTTTGCTTTTCAGATTGATTACACAGTACCGACTATCATAGCAGAGGAAATGAGTTACATGTTGTAAGTTCTGATTTTTAACAATTTTCTCTTTAAATTATAAAAGTTGAAGAACTGAATACACACACCACACGCACGCTCGTGCTCACACACGCGTGCGCACACACACGAAAGGTCAGACAATTAAGTTCTCGAACTTTCCACTTGCACTTACATGGTGGAAAGTTCATGAATTTAATTGTCTGACCTTTGTGTGCACGCACGTGTGTGTGTGTGTGTGTGTGTGTGTGTGTGTGCATTTATTTATTTTTAATATCCCATAATCTTAGCAGTCAGAAAACCACATTTTGGAATACTGCTTCTGGCTTCTGCTCATCTTTGTTTTTCGCTTCTCCCTTTTCAATATATAAAATATTTATTTACATGTACCTGTACATATAATTTTTTTTATAATTAGGATCATATGCACCATAGCACTTGTTTACTATGTTACGAAAACTATATTTTCATATATTCTAGTATTTGTTTATGTTTTATTGTAGGAGGGCTAATGCTAATAATTTCTAAATCCTAGTGTTGGTTTGAAGTTCTAAAGCTTTTAAATTGGTTCTAAATGATGATTAATTCCTGTTAAGTAAAAAATAATGGTAAATTTTCATCATCTTTTCATGTCAGCCTGATGTAGAATTTCTGAGTAACAAATTGGTTAGTAAAATTTCAAAAGGTGAATAAAAAGTAGAAGTAATTTGTTAAAACAACTCTATAACAGCTATAATAGGAAATCATATTGTTTTTAGAATAAGAAATCATGGAAATATTAACCATTATTATTTGAAGTATAGAAAATGCCAAACCAATAAATGCTTACCTATTATATCTTTGTAATAGTATCTCTGTTAGTTTTAACATAGGAAGAATCGTAATTAAACTTTTTATAATGTCAGAGGTTGCATGTATTCACATTGTTTTCTTCAACAGTGATTTCTGTACACTGCCGTCCATCAAAGTGCATAACATAGTACTCATGATGCAGTGAGTATGAATTTTTTTTTGAAAGAGAATTTCTTTGTTCAAACTTCAGATCCCTTGCTGCCTGTAGTAAATAGTCATTAACATTAGTGAGAAGTAATTCGTTAACATCCTCATTAACAGTGACAAGTAATGCTATTGTTTTTTAAATCGGGTATTATCCTAAGCTGTTAAACCATTGTGGGTTATAGGTTTAGTGTTTGGGCCATTAGCTAACATTTGATTAAGTCTTCCTGTGATGAGCGAACTATATGATTACTTTTAATAGTGTAATGAACTCATATATTTTTAACTAAAGATAGGTGTTTTGAAGAAAATTACATTTCTTGTATATAATTACTTGGATAGGGTTTGCTCAGCCAGTATTTCTGTTGCCTGTTGGGGAACTATTCCGTAAGAGGCCCATGTCCAGAATGTGAAGTTATCATTAGTCTAATAATTTCTTTCTGTAAAGAATTTTGATGCTAAAAAAAAAAAAGAATTTTGATGTATAAAAGTATTCTCACTTTAGAAAACTTTTTATATATACCTATTCAATGTTTCTCCCCATTTACTTGACTTTTAGAGTGACTGTGACAACAACATACTTTGGACACTCTGAACAGATATCCCAGGAGAGGTACCAGTATGTCGATTGTGGAAGGAACACAACATATCAGTTGGGGCAGTCGGAATATCTAAATGTGCTTCAGCCAAAACAGTAAAAACTGAAAGATACAGCTGGAGAAGAAAAAAATACCTATTGATATTTTTTAAACTGAGGAATAAGGTATTTACTTCTTGAGAGGAGATCTTAAATTGAACAAACCTAAAGTTTACACACCTATTGTAAGGGTACAACTAAAAGTATGTGGACTTGCAAGTTATTGCAACTCTCCACTCTGTGTTCATATTTGTACCAGGATCTTTTACTTGAATCTAAATTTATTGATTGGTTTTCTTCTCTCTCCACCTCCTATGCCCATTCCTCAAAAGGGAGAACTGAGACTTCTCCTACAGGACAATAAATCTTCAAAATTCACAGCTCTGTCACTACTAAAAACATAATTTTGGTAATGAACATAATTTGAGAAACTTTATTTCTTAATGTTTTTATAGACTATTACTGAGAGCCTCTTCTTCATGAAAGACTTTTAAGGAATAACTTTTCTTTCCTGTTTTATAAATTCCCATTGCTACATGGTTGTATTTCAGCTACGTGGTATTTTATCTTTTAGCTAAACATTTTTAGTTTTTCATTTGTTGAAATTCAACTCAATAGCATTTTTTGTCAATCTTAATTTCAAGCGAGTGCAGTGTTTGAATAATACTTATAAACCAAAATAATCTTTGCAAAATTCTTCACTTAAAATTTTTAAAGCCCCTAAAAAATGTATTTCACATGTCTTTCCATATTAGTTATAGTTTTGTGAAATGTTTGTGTAATCTTCAAACATAGTTAATGTACAATATTGTAAATAAACTGCATGGCTTTTATATAGCTTTAATCACTGTCAAAAGTACAGATGCAAAATAAAGTAAGTTGCTCATAAAAATAAAGAAAACAGGAAAATGAAATTCAGAAACACAGAATGTGAATATGATTCCATTTACATACTGGATCAGGCAAAAAGTAAATTTGAAATAAAATATTTTGATGCTCCACTTTTTTTAACGTTGCTTTTCATACTAAAAAATTGTGAAGACATTTAACTTCTCAACTATTAAATATACAGGTCATTAATTTTATGAATGTTTTAGAGGAGGAAATTACTTCTTTGGCAGAGATAATCCAGTAAACCTTATATTAAATGATGGTGGCTATATCAAAATAAAACCTGTGTTATGCTTTTAAAAATGTAATCACTTTGCACATCACATGGATTTCATGTCTTTATCAATTATACTTTTAAAGTTTGTATTTTGGGTATGGATTTTATTTAAGTTATTTTCTATTTCAATGACTTACTCGCTTCGCTGTTTTATATTTTAGTACCACTTATCATTTGGGCTTTTTGCTTTTTCACTTACCAAGGTCTAAGTACCTTTTACATACATACTACTGAGCACAGGGGCTGAGTATGATACCAAAAAAAAGTGGCCTGAGATTAATTTCTTTCTGTTCCCTAGTGACAGAAATCAGGTTCCCCTTATCCTCCTTCCCCCAAAGTGCCTAACTTAGGTCTAAAACATACCTATTATTAGTCCGAGTCTCTCAACTGTAAAACATAAACTGTATTTAATTATTTAGAGCTAATGAAGCCCTATTTCTGCCTTTAAATACACTCAGGTCTCCCCTTAGCTCCCATACCATTTTCTCCAAGTTGTTCTGAGTGAACATTGTAAATGGGTGAAGGCACTAACTTCTTTTATTTAACTTTTTAGTTTTCTCTTAATGCTTTGCTAACTCATCCATCCTTACTATCAAATTAAAATCACCCCTTTACATTTATTATGGACTTTCTAGTCAAACCCAACCTTCAGGTTTGTTTTTTTTTTAATGCTATGTTTTTTGATTGCTCCGATTCTTGAAACTGAACACTTCTCTATTGATTTTATTTGTGTGTTTCAAATCATTCTCATTACATTTTCCCTCATTATCTTTTGCCATCTTTTAATGACTATTATGTTGACCATCTTTTTCCTCAAAATTTGTACTCCTATGACTACAATAATCACCTATATTAGAGCTTCCAAATCATTTGCATGCCTGACCTTCACCTATCTACTTTCTCATTTAACTAATGACCCAGAGATAACAGTATTTCAGTGACTCTATGTAAAATCCAAAAATGTTTTCAAATTTTTATCATGTTTTGTTCTCCCCTTGGGCTCATGTCCCATTTACTTCAAAAATTGCCATTAATTTCTTCAGAATCATCCTTCAGATAGGCCTCCTTCAAAAAATCAATCCTGATTTATTTTCTTGCTTTTGTATCTTTTAACCTTGGAAAATTAGATAGTGTAAGTTAAAAAGATTTTTCTGTTGGTTTGTGGTTCTGATATTCTTTTAGACTGCATTTATAGAATCAACTGAATGGGAAAATTTGCTTTTAGTGACTTAGGTTCAAATATTTTTGAGTATTTTTTCTTCATTCTTTAAACTAAAAATTCTATACCTACTTTCCATGGAGTTTAAGTCCAAAAAAACCTAGAATTTAAATTAAGTAAAAAGACAATAGTAGAGAAATAAAGATCAGCTATGACTACTTTCAGAGAGAGTTAAGTAACCACCTAAAACAAAGCATGCTGTATATTAATAAAACTACGAATACGCAATTCAGGTAAAGCAGAATTATAGCCATTTAAAAAAACCTAGAAAGAATGAATGAGGCTTTAACTTTTCTTAGGTTGTTGTCCAGTGTAGTTCCTTACATGGTAATAAGATAGGTATCGATGCATTTTTTAAAACTGCTTTCAGACTTATCCAAAGGACATATAAAGATGTTACAAATTGTTTTCTGATACTTCCAAGAAAAACTTTCCCTTAAATTATATCTTTAATAGACTGGTCCTCTTAACCAAATCTAATACTATTACAAGCCTATGTGTGTTGATATTACATGCATACAGCACTTTGCCCTTTTTTAGACCTTTTTCATAAGTTTTTATGTGATTTCCGAATAGCCTTGTGAGTCAGACAAAGGAGGGTGATAGCATCTTCATCTTTTATAAGAGGAAAGAGAGGCATGAAGAAGTTGAGGGACTTGCTGAAGATCATGTATTTAGTAAATAGTTTAATTGAGGCCAGACCTAGTTTTTCTGTCTCTCTTATCTGTGCTCTATCATTTAAAATATCCATTGGAAAGTACTGTTGACATTGGTTAGTACGTTTAAAAATTAGAGAAGACATTCACATAGCTAATTGTGACAAAATAATACTGATGGACTAAGATTTTTTTGGTACCTGAAATATTTAAAATGGGAAATGAATTCTAATAAAATATTTTGCAGCATAATTTATAGATTAATTTTTTCTGTTACAATTTAGTACTCTGTGATCATTCCAATAAAGCTCTGACTTGTGTCATCAGAGTAGACTATAAATAATAGAGATTAATGAATTTGATCTTTGAAATGTGAACAGTGTGAAAATACTAAATACCAGATAAATTACTTGAAATTGCTAAAATGGTTATTTTAGTGCATAACGTAAATGACTGGTTTTATGTATGTGCAATTTTTCTAGTCCTTTTTTGTTTTTTAGGCCAGTAAGGTAATTATTTTCTCTAAAAATCTATGACAAGAAAACAAAATTTACTTCAGATCTTCTGAATTGTAGTTTGGAAATGACATAGTGCCAGGGTTAAAATAGATAAGAAGTGACTGCCGAAACACAACAAAAGTAACCTAGGAGACCTCACATGTTAGCATAGCGAGTCCTTTGTGGTTCTTAGCCTGATCATTATTGCAATATAATTCTGGATATTTCATTGGAGGGCATGTCCCCAACTCTTGCCCATACTATTTTGTTAATCTTTTTAAAGTTCTTAAACAGTTGTTTACATAATGATTATATCTTATTTAAGAAAAGAGTTTGTTAGCTGCTGGACCCAAACTCAGTCACTGTTAGGTATAGCTAATGTTCATTGATTACTTACTGTGTCACATACCGTACGAATCTCTTATGTGCATTATCTCACTCCTCAGAACAGTCCTCTAAGGTAGATACTGTGATTGCCTCCCATTTTATATCTGAGAAAATTGAGTTTTAGGGAAGTTAAGAAATGTGGCTAACCTTATAAGTAACAGATACGAGATTCACCCCAAGTCTGTTCGACTCAAGCATCACTACTCTTACATTTAGCATATTTTCTTTCCAGTCTCTGAAAATGTTTTATTTGTAAAAATATAGTGGTTGTTGCACTTAATATATAAGACTTTGAGGTTTTTGATAATACAGTTGATCCTAGAGCAGTGTGGGAGGTGGGGAGAGTTAGGGGCGCAGACCTCTCACACAGTTGAAAATCAGCTTATAAATATGGTCAGCTATCTGCATATGGGGATTCCCAACCATGAAATTGACCCTTGAACATCAGGGTTTGAACTGCGCTGGTCAATTGAAAAACATCTGTGTATAAGTAAGCCTGTGCAGGTCAAATCTGTTCAATAGTATTTTCAAAAATACTATTGGGGATGCTTTGTTATTTTGTGGATATTTGGTATAATAAAAATGTTTATCATTGATTTTTTAAATACTCATCTGTTAGGATTTTTTCTTTTAAAAGATGTAAAATTTTTAATTTACATGTCAACCTTTGATAAACAGTATGAATTGAATTTCAGGTTATTAGGTTGTAAGCCAAAGGTTACCGTAATGTCATGATTTTTAGCTTATAATGTCTGGAAGTAGCAACTACTTGGCTCAAATACAACTAAGAATAATCAGTTTGATTTATTTCATAAAATCATTTTAAATTAGATATTTATCTTAAATTATTTTAAGGAAGAAATATGTTTGAGAAGATGGGGTAAAAAGACTTAAACATTTCTTTAAAAAAATTATTTTTACATAAAAAATATATTTACAATGTGCTTCAATCAAAAATTTTACTTCTATATCCCAAATCTACTTATTTCAAAGCAAAATTTTTCACTTGTCAACTGAAATTTCTGGTTAGAACTCATATTTGTGTATTTTTGTGCTTAAAATGTAAATTTCACAGTGGATTTTTTTTTTAATTTATCCATACTATGGATAAAAAGCAAGTGATACATTTATAGTTACTATTGAGATTAAAAATGGTAATTTCCATTTTTTTAACTACTAATATAATTGATTATGTTTATAGTTCTTTTTACATGTGTTTAACACAGGCTCTAAATTAAAAAAATGTAATATAGTCTGACCCTAAAAATATTTCATAAATTAATTTAACAAATACATGACAAATTTTTCATAGCTATTCTAGAAGGAGATTGTTCCCTTCTGTTTAGTTACATTAAATGAAATGTGTTTAAGAGAAATGTTTTCAGCATATTTTGTATACTAAAAAAAAAAAAAAAAGATTAGTATTGGGCCAATGGCCAAGATGTAATATTACTACCATGTAGACTGTTACAGTTCAAATTATCCCATTTCCCCCAGAATTTTAGAAACTAGAAGTCTGGGAGATACTGTATCAGCTGTAGTTGGGTGATTCTAAGTGCTGTGTAAATACTATTCATCTTTTAATTGTTTGAGATGGAACATATGCCAACTTGCAAAACATGCATAATTTCATTATGTAATGGTTTGTTTTAGGCATAAAATATCAGCAAACCATGCCTTCTGTGTTTTGTCTTATATTTACTTGTAGAACTAAGATTTTAGAAAATGATTTGAAATGGTTGCTGATTTGACCTGCTTGGTCAGATATTTGAATGACTATGGCATTACTGGGTAGATTCTAACCCATGATTCTAATTGTGGAATAAAGAATAATGTAAAGTATGAGACTATGGGCACTTACTCTTTGTTTATATTATGTATTAACCTCTATCATAACACACTAGTAAATTTCCAAGTTGAGCAGTTCTGTAATTATACCTATTGTTCATGTAACAAAACATTCTTATGGTAGTAAAATGAATAGAAGTGCCCCAAAATTCTGTTTTTAATTCACTTGTAACTGTTACTCTTGTAATTGTGTATGACAAAATAAAATTTGTAAAAATTTTAGCATGAAAAATAAAATTTGTATCAGTCAAGTTATCTTGGTTATGGTTTTGAAATTCTCTTGCCATAGATCAGTGTAGATCTTGAAAGCCCTTTAGCTTAAAGCTCTTCAGTTCTTACAGTCCTTACCCAGATTCCGCTTTAGCATTGTCTTTGATTTTTTTCTTTCATCCACTTAGCTTCCAATCCAGTGCCGAATACTATCTGTTCAACCTCTGTAATATCTCTGGAATCTGTCTTGAAATCTCTGTTGTTATTACATTGATCATCTTAGGATAAAACAATGGGAGGTCTTCCAAACTAACTCCAAAATACAGAAACCAAAAAGTGATACTGGACACAGAAACTGACAAGTAGACAATGTTAATGGGAAACCATATATCTTTTCCTTGAACCTGAAAGTTAAACATATTGAAGATTTAGGTAAAAAAAAAAACAACAAGAAAAACTCCAAAATGGAGATAAATACTCTAAACCAGAAAGTGCACGTTATTTCAAACACAAAATTTTGTCAAAACATTACTATATGGGCAGACCATAGGTAATTTCCACTCACCCTGAATGCAATACAACTAGGAATCAATTTAAAAAATAATAAAACTGCATAAAGTGAGAAATTTAAAAGGTGTGTAAGACAAAGCAAATAGAAAATAAAACGGAAGTCACTTAGAACTGAACTGAAAGCACTACATTTTAAAATCTTTCAGATATATCTAAAGTGACAGGAAAAGTTGTATCCTAAAATGCATGTATTAGAAACCAAGAAAGATTGAAAATAAGTTATCTGTATTTCCAACTCACAAAACTAATTTTTAAAAAATCCCAAAGAAAATATGAGAAAAATCTATGACCATAGAGCAAAGAATAATAGTAAAGCAGAGATTATTAAAAACAAATTCCAAAAATCAGGACTTCTATTAAGGTGTGGTTTGTGTCTAGAGTCCTTCCCCATACAAAACTTGAAAAAACACTACAAGAATATTTTTAAAGACATGATTAGGCTGTTGAGAAAGAAATCTTTGGAGGTCAAAAATCACTTAGAAAGAATCACAAAAGAGTTGCATATCAAAAATTGTGAGGTAGGGCCGGCCTGGTGGCTCAGGCGGTTAGAGCTCCATGCTCCTAACTCCGAAGGCTGCCGGTTCGATTCCCACATGGGCCAGTGGGCTCTCAACCACAAGGTTGCCGGTTCAGCTCCTCGAGTCGCACAAGTGATGGTGGGCTCCGCCCCCTGCAACTAAGATTGAACACGGCACCTTGAGCTGAGCTGCCGCTGAGCTCCCGGATGGCTCAGTTGGTTGGAGCACATCCTCTCAACCACAAGGTTGCTGGTTTGACTCCCGCAAGGGATGGTGGGCTGTGCCCCCTGCAACTAGAAACGGCAACTGGACCTGGAGCTGAGCTGCACCCTCCACAACTAAGACTGAAAGGACAACAACTTGACTTGGGAAAAAAGGCCTGGAAATACACACTGTTCCCCAATAAAGTCCTGTTCCGCTTCCCCAATAAAATCTTTAAAAAAAAAAAAAAAAGTGTGTGAGGTAGCAAAAGGATTACAAATAATGAAGTTAGTCAAAGGAAATGTTACAGCCTTTAATGCATTTGTTGCAAAACAAAAGAGATGAAGAATCAAGTATAGTTTCACAAAACTAAGGGTAAAGGAAAGGAGAATGACATTAAATCAACCCAGACAGCTCCAAAGCCCCATTCAACTCCAACATACGGTTAGAGGTCTGGAATCTTCAGGAGATGGAGAGCCCTTTCTATCAGGTCTAGAATTAGCTTCTCATTTTCTGGTGACTTATATGCTAGCATTAACAAGTGTTCTCTCCCAACGCAAGCAACATACAGGATGACTGTAATTAACACTGCCATTTAGCAAAGGGAAGAGTTGGGAATTACCATTGGGATACCACAGGCACACCAGAGGACAAAGATTTCAACCCCATTTCTGAGACCTTTGGGAAGGAGGAGGGGCTAGAGATTGAGTTCAATCACCAGTGGCCAATGATTTAATCCACCATGCCTATGTAACAAAGCCTCCATAAAAGACCAAAAAGACAGGGTTTGGAGAACATCCAGGTGGGTGAATGCATACGTGTGCTGAGAAGGTAGTAAACAGTTCCACGCACACAAAAGCTCCTGCATTCAGGTCTCTCTGGACTTCATCCAATGTACCCATTAATCAGGCTGTTTATCTGTGTTCTTTATATCATTTATAATAAATTGGTACATGTAAGTAAATGAGCTCTGTGAGCCACTATTGACTCCAAGGAAGGGGTCATGGGAACCCTTAGCCAGTAGGTCAGAATATAGGTGACAACCTGGACGTGCGATTGGTTTCTGAAGTGGAGGCAGCATTGTGGGACTGAGCCCTTAACCTATGGGATCTGATGCTATCTCCAGGTAGTGTCAGAATTAAGTTCAATTTGTAGGATGCCCAGTCGTGTCCACTGAGAATTGGAGTAGTGCTTGGTGGTGGTGGAAAGCAAACCGCTCACTGACTACTTTTCAACTCTCAAGTATTTCTGCCTCTTCTCCGTATCTCTGGAAGGAAACAAAGTGGCCTTTCAACTAGAAGGCTTTGTAAAAGGTGGGTGAGCACTATTTCTACTATGCTATCTGAAGTGGATGATGGCTGGTAACTCACAAGAGACAATCCTACGTAGGAAAAATGAACTAATTTTATAAACCTGAAATGTGATTCACAGATGCAGAATATTAAAAAGCCAACACTTTCTGCCAGAGCCATTCAGTACTCCAGGGGAAACTCGATCTGTCTGAATTATAATGTTATAATGGTAATAACCAAGTGCACCTCACAGGGATACTAAGCTTTGATGACTTAATGTTTGTGGAACCTCCGAAGTTATGTAAGCATAAATGAGTAAGTCGGGATATCATATACCATTGTTATTTCTGCATTAAACATCTCCTGAAAATTTCTTAGAATGTCTTGTAAGGTAGGCGCTTTATGAGATGAATATATGAACAAAGTCATAAAAGAAACAAAGTATAAAATAATATATAGTAGTGATTTCCAATGAAATGATTATACTTTCATATTCGTGAAAGAGAATGGAGTCAATAATTGTACCTCTAAAAAGTCATTCCTAGGTTATAAAGTAGGAAAATGAAAATCTGGACTAGACATATAAGATATAAATGTCTATAAAGAATTTGAAAAAACAGTTGTTAAATATTTTTTTTATGGAGGAAACAGACTTCAGTTGCTTTTTGCACACTGAAGAAAAGAATGATTTCCCTTTAATTTATTAATAGTAATTGTATACATTATTCTTATATATCTTTCATTCTGCCTTTCCATCCTCTCCTCCATCACTAATATTAGTTATTCAGTATGGTAGCACTTTTAATTGTTCCTAGATTAAAAAAAAAAATCTTCACAACCCTTTATGCGTTTATTATATTTTTCAAAATGCACCATTGTTATTGTGAAATTGTTTATTATATCTTTTGTGGATGAAAAGGGGCACTCTAATAAATCTAACCAAAAGTAACCATACAGGGTGATCTGATCATACATTCTTAACTCGGCAGGTCATGGTGGATAGTCATGTTTTAGGCATATGACTTTTTTTAGCAAAAGCTCATCTTTGCCTGAAAAAAGCCCTGCCTATTGTTTCTGTACATCTAGGTTACTACACCTTGAAATGCCTCCTTTCAAGACTTCTCAAGAGAGTACATAATTTCAACTATCATATAATCTGATCTCCACATTACCACCCCTAAGAGAGCACATAATCTCAACTATACTGTAATCCCATCCCCACATTGCATCCTTGCACCTTCATTTAATTTTCCTTGCTTTCCCTCCTTAATTCCAAATGCATAAAAGCAACTGCAAACTGTCATTCTCTGAAGCATTTTTCTCAGTCTGTTGAGATCTTCCTTCCAGGCATATCCTCTGTTTGGCTCCAATAAACTCTTATACAAATTTTCTGTAGGTTTGGACATGCTTACGTTGTTGACACTTTTGTATTTGGACAGGCTGGGCCTGATTATGTAACGGAGCAGTCATGGCACTCTTGGGTACACTTTTTGGTATAGGAATGAGAAAATTATTGATGCAGATGAATATTCTTCCAGGAGAAGAAAGCTCCATAGAGAAGGTGGCCTGTCAGCTGACCTGAGACAAACAGATGTAATGTCACATGGGGCAATATGAAAGAAGGAATATCTTGACATCACTCCCCCACTCTCTAATCTCCTGACTTTGTCATTGGCTGAAGCCTCGGGCTGCGGGCAAAGGAATCATTGATGCCTTCTAGAGTCAGCATCCTGGGGCAAAGACAGGGTGGAAAAGATAGAGGCACACAGAAGGGAGTATCGGCAGGCACACAGAAGGGTGTCAGTGTAGCAATGGAAACAAAGCATAAACAAATATCTCAAAAAAAGTACTCCCTCACTGGAACAATTAATTAAATGTGTTCAAATAATAAGTTTGAGGCTTAAATGAGCTTTCAACTTGGGCTTAATTTATTTGATCAGACATCTCTGATGTGTCCCACAACTTTTCAAATAAGTTCATGGAAAGGTTTCATCAGAAATATGAAAATGACTCTAGAAAAAAAATCAGTCTTCTTAATGACTACGTTATAAGCCAACAGACTTTAAAATGATATCTGGCTTGTCACGACTGTCCAAGCCCTGTGGGGTTCAATATGAGTGCTGTGAAGTGGAATGCAAGGATATGGCAAAACTGAGTTTCTCAATTGATTTTAACAACCTTTGAAATTAGAAATAGATGTTCTCTAACAAATAGGTTAACCTTCTCAGTTTTCAGTTGAAGTTTTATTACACTGCAGCTTTTCAAGCAAGTTCCGGTATTTAAGAGAAAAAAAAAAGGAAGTTGTATATACAACGTTGTCTTTTTAATTGTACGTTATCCATTACCCATTTTCTAATTTAAAAATAGCATATTCCATAATGATAAGGGATACCGAAAAAGAATAAGGACAGCAATTAAGTTTCTTTCAATTTTAATTGAATTTAGAAACTTCTTTTTTCCTCAATATCCTAAAATCCTTTATATCAATTCAGCATCACAATGCTGAGTTTTTTCCTTAGCATTGTGATAACTGATTGTGTATGGATTATTGTCTATTCATAGTTATCACTGGGGGTGACAAAGCAGCAAGAGACATCTAATAGAATCATCGAAATGTCAGATATACTCTTTCCTGCCCCTGTTACTAGGAGCAACTTTACCAGTATCTCTTTACCATAGTCAGGTCTCATTACCCCTCCCAGTATAGGATCTCTTGCTTTGCCTGTTTGTCTTTGGTAGCAGGAATCCAAAATGTCCAGGTGGCAACCACGGCAGTAGGTTTACTAGCAAGCCCTCTATCTCCACTGATAGAAGCATCCCTTCCCTTACCTCTCCCCCGACAAGTACCTCTAATCCAGCAGAGCCTAAAGCCATGGGAGAGTTAAGTACACATTCCTCAAGTGGGTCAGTGTGAGAGAGTCTGCTCCTACTCCCATTCCTTGCACCCAGTCTCATGCATTCTAGCTTTTGAGAGAATACCACCATATAAAGCTTTGGTTTTAGTATATACTGCATCTTGAAGAACAGCATTCCAATCCCCCTCCCCCAACCATTCAGGGTATTATCCGCAGGCTGAAGTTTCAGCTGGGTATCCTTGGGATATGATAATGGAATTGCATCACTCATCAGTTAAATGCCACTACGGTCCCATTGCTGGTGGCAAATAAAATGTGATAGTCCCCGGGATGTCATAGCATCACTAAGACCTTCAGTCGTGGTGAGTTGGGAAGACATACAGCTGGCAAGTGATGTGCAAGCTTATAGAATAGCATTAGCACTTGGGGTATGATATTATGGTTGTGGAGTTCGTTGGTTTGTTGGAGTTAATTGCCATTAAGATATGAAAAGAAGAAGATAACAACCTTAGGTCATCCAGTTCTCCTATCAGTGTATAGTGGACAAGCCCAAGTGTATTTAAAGAGATCTTCACCTTCCATAAATCTACTCTGTGACATCTTTTTTATCTTGGCAATGGAAAAGCAATAAAAAATTACCAAGGGATAGCCACACTAAAACATAAAAGTTGTGATGATGATTTGCACAAAGCAACATAATATGAAAGAAAAGATCACATCAATAAATATGGCTGGAATAACACTCTTAACGTTGTATAACCTATTACGAAGATATAAAATAATTATTTTCTCTCCAAATATAGACTAAGCTTTGTAAACATAAATATCTTTGTAAATTCCCTTTGCACTTCCGGTAACTCAGAACCTAGAAACGAAGTTCAGTTTCCCCTGATTTATAGTTAATACTTTATATCTAAAAATCATTAGAGTTTAAACTATGTCCCCTCTAAGAAATATTTCCAAGTCACAGTGAGAACACAATTCTTGTAAAGTGACATGTAATTTGGCCTCAGAGCCTCTGTACGACAAAATTCTACACTCTTATTAAATTTCAGTATGGTGAAAACTGATGGCCCGGCCATTTGCACTAGGTAACCGAGGATCTTGCCTCTTTTTAAAATTTATAACCTTATTTCAATCAGTAAAAGTTAGTATTGGAATCACTTATACTCCTACTTGTAAAAATTACAGCAAATTTTTGTTTCAAAATACGTTTTCTGAAACACATAATCCTCCTAAGATAAGCATCAGTTTACCATAATAACCGAGTGCTTATTAACCCACTTGGTTAATTTTATTTTTTCCTTTAAATCTTGTGTTAAAATTTATAGTGTAAATAGGACTAAAATGCTCTGTTGATACCTCCATGAATCCCCCAGACTATTTTTGTCACCTCCTATACACAAGGCATGGCAATGGTGCTAGGAACTTAGAATACAGTATAATAGAGACACTTAAAATATGCACAAGGCTCAGCACATAGATACTCAAGCTGCCTGGGCAGAAAGAGAAAATCTTGGAGAGGAAAGGGACCACTCCAACTGGTAAGACTTGATCTGAAGGATGACAAACTATGGCAGGTGACTGGGCTATCGGAGAGCCTTCACTATTGTCTTGTTCTTGCTGACACACCCTGTCTAGTTCTTCCTGCCATGACAGGAGTCTGAACATTAGCCTTGCATCAGTTTCTAGGGCTTACCTGAAGGTGTTTCCTTTCCCATATTCGGAGATATTGAGTCACGGGTGAAATGGCTTCTATAAATTCCTGACGTTGATCCCAGTGATGTGGGATATTCTTTCCAAACACTAGGTTTAGTAGGCTGCTTGTGGATGAGACCTGGTTTCTCTTTTACCCATATCATGAGTTTGTCAACACTTTTCCCCCTCAAATGAGACTATAGATTTGTGAGTACCTCTGTGTCATGTGATTACAAATATATGCACTAGGGAGAACTTTTAATCCCAACAGTTGCCAATCAAATCCTTACTAGGAAGGAACTGCCTCAGTTAAAGAAAAGACCTTATTAAGGTATTTGGGGTAGTAAGTAATATTACTGCAGCAGTAATGAGAAAGCTCATTACTCTGCAGGAGAGAAAGAGAGGACAAAAATGAGATTACATTTTTTTTTCCTGCTTTCATAGGCAAACAAAAAGGGAATGGAGGGAGAAAGCCACAGAAGAGAATAAAAAGAGAGGTAGCAATGAAAAAGTGGAAGGCTGACTTTTACGTGGCGTAAAATGGTGAATTAGAAACCCTTAGTGGTATGGGTGTTTCTAGAAATGTTCAAGAGCAAACGTGTCCAATTAAAGTTTGCTATTTACTGTGTGTAATGTAATTATCGAGTAAAATTTCTGCTCCTTGCAAATCTTATAGTACTGGTTTGGTTTGATAGGGAGAGAGAAAGTAATACAAGGCTTGGATTAATACCATGTGCACATGAAGGAATAACCATAAAACACAAAACAACAGAACAACTCTAAATTTCATGCAGGAATTTGCGGAGGGTATCTAATATTGATTTGAACTGACTTTATATCCCAAGGGATTAAGGCATAGTGCTGACATAAAGCTCATACACAATTATAATAAGCAGTTTGAAACTAGATTTTATATGTATGTCCCACGTCAGAGAATATTTCACACTAATTCTCATAGAATACCAAAATGTAATATCTTCCTTAGTATAATGAAGTAAGTTTCCTTGGGTTTTTAAAAATAAAAGATAAATACATGTTAAGTTTGTATTGTGTACCTTAGGTTTTATTTGTTAATAATGAATTTTGGTTTTGACCTCAATTTAGGGCATATTTAGGTTTCTGGACACTTACTAGTTCTAGTGTTAGATTTAACATTTGATATGTATCCTCAGAAACAGGTGAACTTTTTTCTTACATAATTTCATGTTATTTTGGTGATCATTCTGTGGGTTGTAGAGAAAAAAATTATATTGCAGTAAAAATAATATTATAATAGAATAGTAGCAAATATTCCATAATCATTTATGTGTTAACATTTATTTTACCCCATAAATTTGATGGGTCACATGTCTCATTCTTTATCTGTGTCTAGAAATGCTCCTGGGTCCTACCATTAAACACCCAAATCAAGTAAAGTTTAAATAGTTTTCAATCTCAGTGCATTCATAGAAATTGAGCTCCTATCGTATTAAGTATATATCATGTATGAAAGAAATTACTCCAAATTTGTTATTTTTATTCCCCTTCCTCCTATTTATCTTTATTACTTTATATTTATTGCATATGTAGTATATATATAAATATATATATACATGTATATATATATATACATTATAACATGACATTCATTATGCATTGCATTATAAAGTACATATCATATAGATTATAGTTACCTTTATTAATCGATGTATAGTTCATTTAAGAAATCCCTCTTATTTGATTTCTCACTATAGCTGTGATTCAAATTATCAAAGCAGTTTATTGATATGTCAATTGAAGACTTAAGGTTATTTAAATTTTAAAATATATTTTGAAGTATGATAAAATAAACTTGAAAATGTTTTCTTCCAAATTTAGTTCATTAATATTTTTAAATCAGTGAACCTAGCCTTATATCCAAAGTTGTTACAATTCTGGTATAAATCTAAGAGTATTTCTTGAAAAATTGCTCTGCATATATTTGAGGAGTTCTTACACAACGCTTTTCAAGAAACATTCAGAAAATAGGGAACTTCATGATAGCGACAAAGTGGCTTTTTCTTATGACCAATATGAAAACAAATCAGAAATACATCATTTGTGATACACAAATTGCTCCTTTTGGTTTTATTCTCTTCTGAGTGTGTGTGTATATATATATATATGTATATATATATTACATTGATTTAATAGAACTTGGAATTATTTAATGAAAATTTTGATTAAAATTGCTTTTAATAATGACGTTGAAAGTTAGAATTTTAAAAAAGATTTTTATTAAAAATATAGTTAGCATACACTATTATATTAGTTTCAGGAGTGTATCATAGTTATTCGACATTTATATACCTAAAGAAGTGATCACCATGGTAAGTCCAGCAACCATCTGCCACCATACTATGCTGTCACAATATTATTGACTATATTGCCTATGCTTTACTTTACATCCCCATAACTAGTTTTTGTAACTACCAATTAGTACTTCACCTTTTTCAGCCTACTCCCAACCCCCACCCGTTTATCACCCAGATAAACCTAGTACCCATCTGACACCATATTTACTTATTACAATATTATTGACTGTATTCCTTATGCTATACCATACATCCCCATGATTACTCTGTAACAACCAATTTGTACTTCTTAATCCTTTCTCCTTTTTTCACCCACTACTCCAACCCACCTGTCATCTGGCAATCATCAAAATGTTCTCTGTATCTACGCATTTGTTTCTGTTTTGCTAGTTTATTTTGTTGTTTAGATTCCACATACAAGCAAAATCACATTGCATCTGTCTTTCACTGTCTAACATACTTCACTCAGCAAAATACCCTCCAGGTCCTTCCATGCCACTACAGTTGGTAAGAACCCATTCTGTTCCCTGGCCAAGCTACATTTCATTGTATATATGTACCATTTCCTCTTTATCCACTTCTCTATTGATGGACACACAGGCTGCCTCCACATCTTGGCCATTGTGAACAATGCTGCAATGAATATATGGATACACACATCCCCTCGAAGTAGCATTTGGGTTTCTTTGGATAAATACCAGGAAGTAGGATTACTGTGTCCTTCTTTGCCTCTTGTTGTAGCCTTTTTTTCAAAGTCTAGTTTGTCTGGTATGAGTATTGCTACCTCAGCATTTTTTGTTTGTTTGTTTCCACTTTCATAAAATAACTACTTTTTCCATTCCTTTACTTTCAGTCTGTGTGTGTCTTTCAATCTGAAGTGAGTCTTTTAAAGGTAGCATATGTAAGGGTCTTGTTTTCTTATCCATTCAGCCATGCTATCTTTTGATTACAGCATTTAATCCACTTACATGGAAAGCATTTGTTGATGGATATGTAGTTATTGCCATTTTATGATTTATATTTTTGATCTTTTTTTTCCTTTTTCCATCTAAAAGAAGTTCCTCTAACATTCCTTGTAATACTGGTTTGGTAGTAATGAACTCCTTTAGCTTTTTCTTGTCTGGGAAGCTCTTTATCTGTCCTGAAATTTTGAATAGCCTTGATGGGTAGAGTACACTTGGTTGTAGCTCCTTTCTTTCCATCACTTTGAATATTTTGTGCCAATCCCTCAGTCCAGCAAAGTTTCTGTTGAGAAATTAGCTGACAGTCTTGTGGGAGCACTCTTGTAGGTAACTAACTGCTTGTCTCTTGCTGCTTTTAGGATTCTCTCTTTGTTTTTAACCTTTGCCAATTTAATTATAGTGTGTCTTGGTGTTGGCATGTTTGGGTTCATCTAATTTAGAACTCTTTGTACTTTCTGAGTTGTATGTCTATTTTCTTCACCAGGTTAGGAAAGTTATCAGTCATTATTTCTTCAAATAAGTTCTCAATCTCTTTGTTTCTCTCTTCTCCTTCTGGTACCCCTATGATGTGAATGTAGTTACACTTGATGTTGTCCCAGAGGCCCCTTAAACTCTCCTCATTTCTAAATTTTTTTTTTCCTTTTTGCTGTTTCGATTTGGTGTTTTATGCTACCTTGTCTTTCAAATAACTGATTCGATCCTCTGCTTTATCTAGTCTGCTGGTGATTCCTTCTAGTGCATTCTTCATTTTAGTTATTGTATTATTCACTTCTGACTGGTTCTTGCTTATGATTTCTATGTCCTTTTTTATGCTTGCTATGTCTTGGCTGAAGTTCTCGCTAAGTTCCTTGAGAATCCTTATAACCATTGTTTTGAACTCTGTATCTGGTAGGTTGCTGGCTTTCGTTTCATTTAGTTCTTTTTCTCAAGTTTTCTTCTGTTCTTTCATTTGGAATGTATTTCTTTGTTACTTCATTTTGTCTGCCTCTCTGTGTTTTTTTCTATATGTTAAGTAAGGCTGCTATGTCTCCCAGCCTTGCCAAATTGCCTTATGTAGTAGGTATCCTGTGGGGCCCAGTGGCACAGTCTTCCTGGCCACATAAGCTGGGTGCTCTAGGAGTGTCCTTTGTGTGGGTTGTCTGTGCCCTCATGTTGTAGTTGAGCTTTAATAGCTGTTGGCCTGTCAGTGGGTGGTATTTACCCTCAGGCTGATGGGCTGTCGAGTTTGGCCACATCCACAGCTTATGGGCTGCAGTGTGGGGGGCTTACTCCATGGATGGGTAGTCACCCCAGCAGCGCTGGTGCCTGTTGAGACCACCCTTTGAGTGTGCCACTTATATGGCTTATTGGGCGCTGCTCTGCTGTGGTCTGAAGCCAACCTCCAAGTATGTTGGTTCCGGGCCTCTTGGGGGTGACTCTGGTGAAGGCTCTGATTGCCCACTGCCTATAACCTACCAAGGGCTACCTGGTAAGAGCTACAAAGTGATTTCTGGTTGTTGACTGCCTGTGCTAAACCTGGAGGCACTTGGGAGAGGCCACACTGCTAACCAAGGATAGCTGCCACCAGTATGGGGTCTGGGGTAGCTTTACAAAACGCCAGCATACTCCAAGTCCTGCTGTCACCTGCCAGCTCCCATAATGCTCTGTGATTGATAAAGCCTCCTGCAGTATCCATGTTGGGTGAGGCCGGGTCTCCGTGAATCAGCAGAGTGGAGCATGGGAGCTCACCAAGCCAATCAGATTCAGATTTGGCCTGTGGGGGCAGGCTCAACACAGGAAAGATGGATCCTGTTTGCCAGCTGCACAGGGGAGGGCACCACACATGGAAAATATGGACTGTCCCTCCAGTCCTTGCCAGGAAGTTACACAACTCAGTGTCTTCCCGTATGTTGCTGATTCCTCCAGAGTCAGCGTCCCTCCGCCGGAGCCCAAGGTGAGTGCCTGCGCGGGCCCTTTAAAAGGATGTCTGTGTTTCCCACAGCCTTCTGTCCCACTGTTATAAAACTTATGTTCAGCTAGATTTCAAATGGTTCTCCAGGTTGATTGTTCTACAATTTAGTTGTAATTTTGATGTGTTCATGGGGTGAGGCAAGCACAGCTTTTAGCTACTCTGCCATCTTGGATCTCTAAAAGATTAGGTTTTATTTTTTCCTCTTGCCTTCCATACATAATTATAAATGTGAATTCATCATCACCTCAGCTAACTGTGATAGTAATTCATATTTATATGACTTTCTATATACATATATATCAATTAAAAATAATTACAAAGAAACTGAATGTTGAAACTTCCATCCATAATTATCATCAATGGAAACAAAAAATTAAAAATAAAGCTGTGGGGACGGAGTCCCAGAGAGCAGTTTCCAGGCTCCCGGCCTCACGTGGAAAGGTGCTGGTTCAGGTAGTAAATGGCCATTAGCTGTGACTAGCTGGCCATCAGCTGTAACCAGTTAGCCATTAGTCACTAATATACCTGCCATGGCTAAGCTAGCAAGTGGGGTTGGATGGTTGGCAGAGAAGTGGATGGCAAATTGCAAATTGCGGATCATGTAGAGCCTGCTTCCTATATCTCCAACCCAGACAGCCGCCAGTGAGACTATGCTATGAACCATAGTGGTATGAACCCCCCCATCCATGGCTCCGGTGGTGTTCCTTTTTGGCCTCACCATATCCTGCGTTCTTGTGCGGGGAGTGGGAGCTGAAACCCTGCATGACAAAAGCTATTAACATATTTCAAACCTGAATATTCAGGTTACCTTTCTGAACATGAAGATGCTGCTTTGAAATGTAAAACTTAAATTATTGGCAAAATGCAAGAAAACATTCGAAGTTTAGTAAACTGAAAAGTCAACAAAAGTTTTTGTTCAAATTACAAAGTAAAATATAGATTCAAAGAAAAAAGTCATAAGTTTCTGAAAACTTTACTAGGATTTTGAAATGTTTCCTGTAAATGGAATGAACATCTGGGCAGACTCAGATGAAAACAGAATGCCATAATCAGCTTCTAATATAAGCCAATTCAAATAGGAAAAGACAATTCTTAAAAAAGAAAACCCATTTTGAGAATAAAGGAACATACTCAAAACCGACAATTTATTCTTAATGATGCTTCATTTTTCATTTGCTTTATAGCAGCTTTCTACCCAAGGGGCAAAGATTGACAGACTATTCCTTAGTCCCTTAATTTTAGCTGTCCCCTTAACTATAACTCTGGGGCTGAAATGCACAAACAGGACAATAAATCAGAAAGAACAAAGAACCTTTTAAAACTATTAGGCAGAGGGAGGAAGGAAAAGTATGCTGAAAAATTCCCATTACATGCACCTTTAATAACTGATAAAAAGTATCTAGTTTGCTGATCCCAGTCATATATTTTTCAAAACAGATACATTTGTTCATAATTTTCCCTGTCAAACAAGACAGACAGTGCTATTTCACATTTTCTTGTTGATGTTATACTCTAGTCAATCTCTTTAAAATTAGAATAAATTGTGTTTAGTTTTAAAAATATTCATACTTGCTGTGCCCTCAGCACTTTCAAAACACACGAGGCATGCCTCTGTTGTTTGAAGTAAACCTTCATTTCAACATCATCTTTCTAAAAGAAACACACTGCTGCTTTAGTCAATAATACTCTGAATTTATGATTTCTCTTTAGATAAATCTAAAACTTCTGAGACAAGTTTAATTTGCTAGCTCCAAAACATAAATATCTGTACTTTTTTTGCCTCATGAATTGATATAGACCAGGTATCGTTAAGTTTTTTTTCTTTTCTGACTTAAATGTGTGGTTTTTTAAAATTTAATAGTTGAACTATGTTTTATCTGTGCTGAAACATTGTAAATATTTCCTTTACATAAGTCATAAGATATCTTTAATCTAAGGACCAGAAGCATGCATATCAAGGTCAATTGTTGTCATACTAGTATTCATTACTATTTTATTTCTGTCATTTGTAGGATGGTTAGAAGCATAGTTAGGTCAGAAGGAAACCTGAAAAAGGAGGGGCTGGCTAGAGGAGCTTTGGAGTAGACAAACTGACTGAGTTATTTGGGGAGGACCTTGGGGAGACTAAGGCAGGTTAGGAATGGTAAATGACCATTGGGTAGAAGAGAGGGGTTGGTTAAGCTTTCCTGCTACTAACTCTAAGTAGGGGTGTTGAAAGTGAGAAAAGCAGCTGTGGGAATGATGTACCCATGCTTCAGTTCCATCGAACTTTTCAGGGAAACTGAAAATGAACCTGGACTATGGCAGTGCCCGTACTCACATGTATCAAATATAGATAGTCAGGGAATGCTTATAAAATACAGATGAAGGAAGAAGTTGTGTGCTAGTGCAGCAGTTTTCCTTTACGGTATGTAGTTAGTTTTTTCAACGTTTTTTAAATTCTATTCTTCCTTCTTAAGTTTAAAAGTTAACTCACAATCTTTCTACTTTACATGTCATTAATATTGTAGTCATTGCCTATAAATAAGTAATAAAATGATGCAGAAAAGCAGCAAAGCATTTTTTATGATTAGCATCCATCTTTTATGTCAGCAGGAAAAAAACGTTTTAGCTCATAAATTCACTTTTCAGTAGCCTTTATTTTTCCTTTCCAGAAACTTTCAATCACATTATGCCAAATCTTTAAACACTTTTTCCTTTTTTGTACTCAGACTCCCCATGTCCATTCAAACAACTCCCATTCTGCTACCAGATGTGCTACATCTAAAGAGATTTGCTCTGCCTCTTTTACTTAGAGTGGAAAAGGATTTGCTTGTTTATCTTTAACATTCTTGAGGCAATTTCACACAACACTCAATGATTACGGGCATAGCAATATTCAGGTGAAGCAAAAATGATTTGTTTTTCATGGTTTTGGGGGGAATTGTTTCTGATTCTGAAGAATTTAATTCAGTCTTGATCGAGGTAAAATAACCCTTTGTGTTTTTATGTCTTTCATATATCAAAGACTATATCCCAGCTTTACAAAGACATAAAATGTTAACTCTATTAAAATGCAAGTGTTCTGATAACACAGGGAGAGAGAGGAGACTAAGTGCCCTGACATCTCCCTCCTCTTGGCCTTAGATCTCCTGTTGATGACTCCTGTTGCCCTGGCCACATCAGAAACTATAGGGCAGGGGGCCGAGGTGAGGCACTCTGTAAAGATCACTATACAGAGCGTAGAGTCAGGCAGAGAATGGCTACCCACCTGCTCAGATGGATTAAACAATAGATTAGAGACAACTTAAAAGACAATTAGTGATTTAGACATAAGTCTAAAGAAATTACCCAGTAGCAGAGAGGCAAGCATTTAAAAAATGGGAAAGATTAGTTAATTGACATGAAAATTGGAACCGACAAGTGTTTTATATGTTTAATGGGTGTCCAAGAGGAAAGAATACAAATATTGGGTGGGGAGGGCAATATTAAAGAAGATGATAGAAGTAATCATTATCCAATAATAATAGAAAACACAGAGGTCTGACAATTAAGTTCGCGAATTTGTTGCAACAATGTTGCTGACCTTTTTTGATATCAGGGATTATTCATCATGAATTTGCACCAACTGGACAAACAGTTATCCAGGTTTACTATTTGGAAGTGCTGAAAAGGCTGTGTGAAAAAGTTAGACAACCTGAAATTTTCACCAACAATTCGTGGCTCTTGCATCATGACAATGCACCAGCTCACATGACACTGTCTGTGAGAGAGTTTTTAGCCAGAAAACTAATAACTGTATTGGAACACCCTCCCTACTCACCTGATCTGGCCCCCAGTGACTTATTTCTTTACCCAAAGATAAAAGAAATATTGAAAGGAAGACCTTTTGATGACATTCAGGACATCAAGGGTAATACGATGACAGCTCTGATGGCCATTCCAGAAAAAGAGTTCCAAAATTGCTGTGAAGGGTGGACTAGGCACTGGCATCAGTGCATAACTTCCCAAGGGGAGTACTTCAAAGGTGACCATAGTGATATTCAGCAATGCAGTATGTAGCACTTTTTCTAGGATGAGTTCGCGAACTCAATTGTCAGACCTTCGTACATAGCATTTACTATGTGCCAAATCCCGTTCACAGCAGTTGACATTTATTAACTAATTTACTTCCTATAACAACCTATGAGTAGGTATAGCATGAATCCATAGATAGAAGAAACCCAATAATTATCAAGCATTATAAATAAAAAAATAGACACTCAGATACCTTGTATTCAAACTACAGAGCACCAAATAAAAAGAGCCAGAATAAATGACAGTAACAACAATTAGACTGATAACAGAAATTTTAAGAACAGTGAATAATAGCTCCAATGTATAAAAAGAAAATAACTATAAACTAGAATTAGGTATCCAGGAAAACTATTTTCAAGTATGAGGGAATCGTAGTAATAATTGAAGATGAGAACAGAATGTTTACCATCAACAGACTTTTAGTGAATGAGTTTCAAAATGAATGTAGTTCAGGAGAAAGTACATTGATTGCAAAAAGTAGATCAAGAGGCAATCAAGAATTGTGAGCAAATTGGTAAACATTTAACTAAATTTAACCAAATATTGTCTTTATAAAGTGTTAGTAATACTTTCTAACTTAGGATACAAATGAGGAAAAAACTAAAACACAACAGCATGTAATTTGGAAGGAGGTGGAAGGGAGTTAAACTATTGAAAAATGTCATATTTTTTGAAACGAGAGTGAAGAGCGATTTATATTTTGTTCATCAGTTAAGCATGTCAAAGGCAATAATCAGAACAATAATATGTGTTACTCCCAAGTCAATTAGAAAAGATGAGACAAGAGTCACATCTCAATCAATACAAAACAAAGCAAGAAAGGAAAAAATTAGTAAAAGTGCAACAACTAGCAAAAACAAAATGGTAGAAATCAGTCAAAATATTTATAACCATAACACATTTAATTCTTTCCAGTTGAAAGATAGAATGGATAATTGTATTTTTTTTAAAAAAGAAATTCAGCTAAAAAAAAGAAATTCAAGAGGTATACATAAAACCGAAAAAGACAGAAAGGTTGAAAGTATAGTAGAAAAAGCTTAATCAGGAAAATACATTTTTTTCAGGAAAATATTTTTTTTTTAAAGATGGGGTAGCTATCAAAATAACCTTTAAGTAACATTGAGCATAAAACATTATTAGGGATAAAGAGGTCAAAATATTTATTGGTTTACCGTTAGCTGTATGTCAACCACTGTTATAGACTTGTAAGTATTGACTTGCTTGAACCTCATTTTAATCCAATCAGCTAGGCATTATTTCTATTTCCATTTTTCAGGTGAGGAAATGAAGGGATGGAGGTTAAATAATTTGCTCAAGGTCACACACCTCGTAAGGAATAAAGTTAGGATTCATATCCAGAAGATAATCTGTCCCCAGAGCCCATGAACTTAACCACTATGTTATTCTGCCTGATAGAGATCTTAGTATACTAGAAACTTGGAGACATCTAATTTAATGGCCTCATTTTACCTTTTTCTCAAAAAGCAAAATTTGATAAATCTATAGTGAGAAATAGACAAATACAAAAATTATTTTTAAAAAAGAGATTTCAATATCTTTCTAAATTTCCCAGATGAAGAACTGAATACAAAACTGAAAAGTATGATTTAACACAAATTAATATAATCTGTATTCTTTGTCAAAACTTCATAAAAGGCAAAAATATTGGTTATTAATTGCTGAGTAACCAATTACTCCAAATAACACGTATTTATTATATCACATTTCTTGTGAGTCAGAAATTCAGGTCTGATTTAACTGAATGCCTCTGTCTGGCTCTTGGTCTCTGAGGTTTCTGTCAGGATAATGCCTGGGGTTACCTACGCTCAATGGGGGATGTCCAATTCCAAAATCACTCCTGTGGTTGGTGTCCAGATACAGTTCCTCCTGGACTGTTGGACTGAGGGCCTCATTTCTTCCTGGTTGCTGGCTGGAGGTCTCCCACAGTTCCTTGCTATACAGGCCTTTTCATAAGTAAACTGACAGCATGGCAACTGGCTTTCCTCAGAGCAAGCAAGAGAGAGAAGGAGAGTGAGGAGAATGAGAGAAGAGAGGAGAGTGAGAGAAGAGAGAGTGAGAGAAGTGTTTGTGTGTGGGAGACAGAGAAAGAAAGAGAGAGAGAGGCCATAGTTATTTTATAACCTAATTTCAGAAGTAATAGCCATTACTTCTGTCATATTCTATTTGTTAGAAGTAAGTCACTAAGTCCCCCTCACCTTCTAAGGAAGGGGATCACATGAGGTATGAATACCAGAAAGTGGTAGTCATTGGGCACTATCTTAGAGATTGCCTAGCACAGGCAATAAACATACCAAAAAACAACAACAACAACAAAAAACAGGACAATAGTTTGGGGTGGGGAGAAGCAGGATTTTAAGAGGAGCCTAGAAGTAGGTACAACTATGTAGGCACTGGCATATTTCGTAATTGGATGATTGAATTGTGGGTCTCCACCTTGGTATGCTTTATAACTTTAGAGATATAGCACTATTTTCTTTTTTACGTATAAAATATCACATATTTTTTTCAAAAATAAAGATAATGGTCATCTTCTGAGACAAAACAAATCTCTACCTATTCAAGACTGATCCTTGATAACTTTAGTTTCTACTGAAAATTGACCATTGCATTTCATGTGATTTATGAGTCTTTGACAAGTTTACTTCATCCTTATACACCTCAGATTACATATATAAAGTAATATTTTACTTTAAAGGTAGAATTAATATATGTATATATATTAATATACAATAAAGTAATATATTAATATCTAATAAAATAATATACATTAATGTATAATAAAATAATATATAATATATAATAAAATAATATATATATATTTTAATTCTACCTTTAAAGTAAAATATTCTTTTAATTCATTTTAAAGTATCATTAATTTTTTCCTTTAAAGGTTCCAAAATTTTCATATAAAAGGCACTCTACAGACTGTTAAGTAGAAAAATTATTTTATGGTATATTCGCTTTCATAAATTTAGGCAAATGTGGTTTTTCTTGAGTAATTCAGATAATAAACTCAACTCTGTTGTAAATGTGACCTATAAATATGAGAACTAATGTAAACAAAAGAACTTGTTTCCCTCATTTTGATAATGTTATATAGTTCTCTCCTGGCAACCCCATTGCATGCTATTATCAGAAATATAGTTTGATAACATGAATGAAGCTAATAACATTAACCCATGTCTGATCACTTGTCCAGTTTGGCTTCATATGAAATTAATTTTAATTTTAATCTTACGATTATACTCATGGCACTGCAAACCATTCTCCTAATTTAAATACAACTGTTGTCAAATTAAATGCTTATACAATAATGAATTAGCAAAATCCTTTACTCTGAAAAGAGTGTAATTATAAGTACCACAACTAAACTTTTAAACAAATAACATATTAAAATTTTAATTAATTTTTATTGTCCCTTTTCAGTTAATAAAATGTATGCAGTTGTTCTTTGATTTTCAAATCACATTATTCTGAATGTCTCTTAGTCAGTATTTTAAGAAAGCTGCGTTGTTTGAGGCAAACTGGAGATTCTGCAAAAGTATAAATTACATAAATAATCTAAGACCACTATAAAATTTTAAGCAGTGCATATATATGTAAAGTAATAAGTTAAATCTACCTAAATTACCCTTTAGCTCCTAATCCCACTTCCCTGAGGTAACCAAATTTTAAAAAATTTTATCTGTCATTTTAGAATTTCTCTGTTATTGAAAACATATATGCATTTATAGAAATGCAAACATACACATTTTTAAATGAGACTATACTACAATTATCTGAAAATTTGCCTTTTCAGTTTTTTCATTTAATAGCCATATTTATAAGATATAGTTCTATGTGAATCATTGTTTCATTAGTTATATAGAAATTCCATAGCTGGAAATACAATAATTTAACTATTTTCTTGTTGATGTCATTTTAAATATTTTGTTTTTTTATTATTTTTTATTTCTTAGTATTGAAATTTTAGTAATTTTGATTTTTAGTAATTTTAGTATTTTCAGTGCCACAATAAACTTTTTTGGCAGCGGAATTATTATTCTAATAATTAAAATAAATTATTAGAAGAGTAATATATCAGAGGGTATTATTTAAAATTGATGCTCTAAAATTGCTATATCTATCAAAATTTCCATTGACAGGTCCTATTTCACAGCACTGCTCTTAATAGTAGATGTGATAATGCTTTAAATTTGGGCCTCAATAAGTGGTTACAAATTTGTTAATTCAATTACTATTACACCTTAACTAAAGTATTCATAATAGTATGCCAATTTCAACTCAAATGGGCTGCTTAAAAATAAAATTAGTTTTAAATAGTTGATCTATTTTAGCATAAAAACTGTAATATGGTTGTGGAAGAGTGTTTACTCTTCTCTGCCAGTTTTGTACATATAATAAAGAATTTGCTTTTGAAAAAATAATGAGTAGCAATCATCTTAATTAATTGCAATGAGGCTTTTACAAAGAGCTTGGGGCCTAATTAGTTAAAGTCTCACATGTAATATTTTCAGCATGACTATTCTATCAGAAGTTACAAACTGATTATTCGTTTTGGTGTCAACCATGCTTGTCATTTTAGCATTCCCTGAACAGTGGGGAGCCGAACAACTCTCTCTAACAAGTTATCTCACTATGGCTTAGTGAAATGGACTGGCAGAGCCTGTAATCTGCCTGCCTGCCTGGGTTGGTAAAGGATTTTTGTGTTTTAATGGAAACTCAATATTTATACACTTGGGAAGACTATAATGATGTTGAAAACAATTAGAAATAGGAATTTTGTCTTAATAGTTTGGTTTCACAGTGATTGGAAGATTAGGTCATCTAAGTAGAGCTGACAGTTAGTGCTCTGTCTGGCATCTTTGTTTTCTCATTTTGGGAGGAAAAAAGACATCAATGTGTTTCTTGGCAGCCTCCTTATTTTTAATGTGAATCTCAGATTGGTAGCTTTTTAAAATATGCATCAGGACTTTATCATTAACTGTAAACTGCCTTCTGTCAGTTCTCCCCCATTGCCCTTCTTGATTCAACCATATGGGTTTAGAAAAATCTCTTTGGCCCTGCAGAGCCAGGCACACAGCCATATGCCAACCCTCAAAATGAGCAATTCAGGTTTTATGTTCTGGTAATGTAAAGTTCCATTTCCTACAGCTATTTCATCTTTTATGGGGAGGAAAAGTAAACTAAAACAATTTTTTTCAAAATATTTGTGTGACTTATGTGAGACAGATACATTTTCTCTGTGAAGGTGCCTACATTTTTCACCAAGTTCTGCTGCTACCTTGTAATTTTTTTTTTCCTGGATTGAACCATTCTGCTCTTCTGTATAGGTCACTGTGTACGAAATAGGGTGGTCAGACTACACATATGACCTCTAATATATTTACTTCACTTATAATGCTGTAGCAGAATATGCTAATGGTATTGCATTGGAAATGGCTGGACTCTTTGATATGGAGAGATAGGTTTCAGGCAAATTCCAAAGAAAGAATTGACTATTATCACAAGAAGGGATTAAAAAAAATCCTATTTCCACAGTCCTCAGAAATTGTCAGTCATCAGTGAAAATGAATCAGCAGAGAACACCGACCTGGCAAAGAGCAGTCAGAGTAGGAGTATGAGGCATCCAGCAGCTGCCGTATCCACTAACTAACATGGGAGGCAACATCAAGGTCTTCCCTAGAACTGAAGGACAGGACTTGGCTAAAAATACAAGTTGGAGCCCTGGAAAAAGCAAACCCTAAGAATTTCCTTTGATTTGTAATCAGTGCCTTCAACCAAAAGAGAACATCTCAGCTCAGGTAGCATTGAATACAAACAGTGAAGAAATGCAGATGAAGATCCTGAGATCTAGAATGAGAATCCAAACTAGAACATAACAATATCTCTTGGACATATTAGCAAGGATTACCACTAATTCCTTTGTGAAGAAGATCAGAATTCATTCCACATAGGTTGATCTGTCAATCTGCATCTATCTATATCTGTGAGGTATGATCAAACAATATGGTAAATGTTTACATTAAAAAAAATCATTACAGTAAAAGACACATTGCCATTAATCCCCCTCAAAATACTCCCCCTCACTTCAAACACACTTATCCCATTGTTCTTGCGACTTTCTGAAGCAGTTCTGGAAGTCTTTTTTCATGAGTGTCTTTAGTTGCACTGTCATGGCTGCCTCGATGTCTTGAATCGATTCAAAACGTTTGCATTGTGATCAACAAATACAGTGAATGCTGCTGCCAAGTGCCATCCAACAGAAAGGCAGGGATCTTCAATATGGGAAGCGAAGCATTGAATCTTAATAACTGTGTGACAAATTTCAGCTTGTTTGGTGCAATCAGTCGGGTGCGAGCTACAGTTGAGAGAAGTTGTGTTGTAAAGAATGCCATAAATCATCCTCCTGACAACACTTTGTCATAACAACACTCTATCACACATTGCTTCTGGTATACGTCAATTTCTGTCAAATAAAGACATTACGGTGTGTCCTCATCCATCTTATTCACCAGATCTGGCACTGTGTGACTTCTGACTCTTCCCCAAAGTCAAAATGATTCAGGACATAGAGGCAGCCATGACAGCACAACTAAAAACACTCATGAAAGAGGACTTCCAGAACTGCTTAAGAAAGTGGCAAGAACAATGGGATAAGTGTGTTTGATGTGAGGGGAAGCATTTTGAGGGAGATTAATGGCAATGTGTCTTTTACTGTAATAATTTTTATTTATTTAAACATTCACTGTATTGTTTGATCACACTTTGTATATCTATATCTATATATGTCTATATCTATCTATCATCTATCTACCTATAGCTATCTAGCTATCTAGCTGTCTATTTGAGGGAATTGAAAAATAAAATAAATTAGAATTATTCTCACTATAATGTTTATGTCCAGTAAATCTTATTACTTTTCTCAAGTTTATATTGTCTCAAGTCACAGGCTCTCCAGGTATTGTCATGTATAAGATATATAGCTATGCGGACCCTTCTTACTTCAGACAAAATTATGGTGCCAAAAAAGGAGCATATTCAGGAAAAGTATTATCCTTTACAAAGACTTTTTTCTCTCAGGGTCTGCTACATATTGACTTACAACTATTTGTCAATGGCAGGGAAAAGAAGGTATAATTTTGAAATAACCTGAAAATACTGGCTATTTTAACTGCCAGAATTTTCCAAGTTCAATGTATATATGAAAAATAAAAAGTTTTCTGCTTACCCTAATACCACTCACAACAGTTTGAATCTCGTGGATTCAGGCACCAAATCTTCAAATGAAATATCCCTTACCAGCACGATGGGAATTAACTGCACGCAGCCAAGTGGCTATAATCATTGATTAACCACCAGGTGTAACAAAGACCTCTAGGCTCAGGAAAGACTGATGTTGTGTTAATGGAAAATTTTATTTTTGACAAAAGTCATGTTTGAATTAAATATTTAACACTCTCTTGCCAAAGCGGTCGTTTTGCATTTCTGGCAAGTTCCCCGGGAACTGAGGATCTATCACCATCTGCAGGCAAGAATCTGCTCATTTTATTTGACAGTAGAAACAATTTTACAAAAGCTTTCCAAGTGAGGTTAAAATTGTTTCCACATGATAGAGAAGGCTGTCCTTACACTCAAAATATAAGTTGAATTGATTAATAAATTCCACTTAGATCACCTATGTTGCTTTGTGTGAACAGATGGCTATTCCTCTCTTTAAAAAAAGAATCTTAAAACTACCTATTATTTACTATTATTCATAGTTTATAACATTGTAGATATGCAGTACACCTTTTCTCCTTTAAGGTTTTCAGTATCTGTTTTCCCCCCCTATTTAACATGTTGTTTAATATTTAGGCTACTTCATCACATTTTGGAATTAACTGGCATGCATATTGTAACAAACAAATTAAGTGGTATAAAGAAAAACAAAATTTTATATTAATTTGATTCATATAAATATATATGGTTTAAATTCTAACCCATAAATATTTTTAAAACATTTACATAGTTATAATGGTGTTTGTAAAATGTATATACTGTGTATAATATGTTTATGTTTCCATTATGGGCTCTAAATATCCCCAAATAGTTCTAACCTGAAATTTAAAATTTTATCATTTTTGTTGCAATTGGGACAAGTTTTATAATGTGTGAATATAGAAAATAAAATACATTTATAATTATATCGAAAATATTATGATACTTTAACATTTTAGAATAAGGGGTATTAGGCATATTTTGAAGTTTAGAGAAATGCTGTATTTTAAATAGAGGATCAAAACAGGTAAGGATTTTTGATAACACATGTATTTCATGTAAAACTTAATATGAAGAAACACAAAATGGTCAAGGGTATTTAACAATATCTATTATATGAATTCTTTTTGGAAAAATGATTTATAAGATAAACACTGAATGTTACACATTTTAAAGTACTCTTGCATAAACAAGAGTTATCAAACAACCATTATCTGCAATGTATTTTCCAAATAGATTTTGTGTGAAAACTTTTTAATAGATGTGAAAATATCACCAAGAAATAAACAAAAAATTAAAAATCTTTCCCACAAATTTATTAAATTTCTTGCTTTTCTAAACTCACATTATATTTCTAAAATGTTACTTTCATTTGCATGAGTCATTAGCTTTTATAAAAAATGTTTTTATTTAAAATCTGTAAACCATAGCATTTCTTTATTATTAGCATATACAGGCCCATTAAATCTATTTTAAATGGATAGTCTACTGATTAATATTTTAATTGTAGCTTGGGATTCTTGGTATGGATTTAGGAAATGTTTATGAAAGATTTCAAGTACTGGTTTAGACATTTCAGAATCAATCCCTGAGCAATTATAATGTTTTCACCATAAGATGTATACATTGAAAATTAATTAAATAAGGCTAGTGATAAAATTGCTATGCTGTTTATCAAGCAAAGCTGTCAAAAAGATGGATATAAAATTGTATTTATTTTCATAGTAGGAATATCAATTCCAATTATAAACTTTAAATAATTACTCATTTTTGTCTAATTTTGTATTGCTAGTACTAATGTTTTCATAAGAGCTTAAAATTTTAAGTACACACCAATTACAAAAGGTTTATTTTGCATTTATGTTTCTGTATTTTGGGGAACAAAATAAAATATAGTGAAATGTTATATTCTCTTAAATAATTCTTTAAAACTACCTTTTAGCAAATATGAAATGATAAATTAAAAATCTCATTAATTCTGACATTGAATGCTATTACTTAAAAAATTATCAAAGTTAGCAATAATTTTATTTTAATAATGTCTACTTTATCTTATAGTTTAGACATGGCTTAGGAATGCTCACCTTTCTACTTAAATAAACAAAATGAGTTTTGTAAACATATGATTTAAAATAGATATGTTCATAAGTAATGGGGATGTAATGTACAGCATAGGGAATATAGTCAATAACATTGTGATAGCATCATATGGTATCGGATGGTTCCTGGACTTATCATGGTGATCACTTCTTTAGGTATACAAATGTTGAATAACAATGGTATACACCTGAAACTAATATTGTATATTAGCTATATTTTAACAAAAATCTAAAAAAAATAGGCATGTTCAAATAAAATGAAATGTTTTCTGAAAGACAAATGAAAAGTTTGAAATCAAATGTGAGCTAGTAGGAGAAAAATTTATAACTGTAAGTAATCTATAATTATTTGCATCTCTGAGTCAAATCTTTCGATTGCATGTATATTCCCTGTTGATGTTACCTACTTCCCTAACAATTCATGTCATTTAATTTTGCTTTTATTAAACATACATTTCTCTTTTGATATTTGTGATAGCTTCTCTCTTGCTTCTACACCAAAATAAATCAAGATACCCAAAGAATGGAAAGATGAAACAGATATATTCAGGTTCTTTTTACACATAGATACAATGATCAAGTAAGTCTTTTAAAAACAAAGAAAAAAAATCATTATTTCTTCTCCCTTGTCCAGAAATGGTGTAGGTGAGAGCAATAGAAAGACTGGAGGGGAAACACAGACAAAATGAAATATGGTGTTTGTATCACTGAGAAGTGCTGGCTTTTCTCAGGAATATAGTCCAAAGCAATAAGATGCAAAACATTTAGTACAGCTTGTGTTAACAGCTCACAGGTCCCCTTGACATCACTGTCACTTCCTTCTAAGGCTAGGAACTACATTTTCCAGACTCCCCTTCTCTGTGTGGTTCTGAGTTAGAGTTAGCCAATGAGAAAAGCTTTCTGGAGAGTTAGAAAATGGAAATAAATAGGAAGCCATTATTTTTTTTCAGAGGGATTTGCAGCTATATACTTAATGATGAAAGATTCACAGTGGCTTTTCAGCAAATTTTTTATAATTACACGGTTTGCCTGAGATAGTTGGTGGTATTTTTTAAAGTTTCTCAAGTATTACAGTAGCTCCAGGAAAGCTTCTGAAAAGCACTAGTTGGTGCTGTAATCTGACATTTTTGGTATCAACCTCTTTGACCTTCAGCAGCTGCTTTCTTGACCTCTACCGGTACTGTCCCCCTCTCACTCCAACTCACCCCCTCCTTACCCCCAGCTTATCCAATATTCCTGCAAATTCCTAATTCTGTACTAAACATTTTATGTCAGAATACATCAAGTGGCTTCTATTATGCTGACTGATCCCTGATGATAAAGATACTGTCACAGTAAGGACTGGGAAAATACTCAGTTTATTAAATATTCTGAATGTCTGAACTATCAGATACATCATCTCAATATGTAAATATCAAATCACATTTCAAAGTCAAATTTAGATTACCTGGATTTCTTCTTTGCTTTTCTCTAACAATGGCAACTAAAACAATTCTGTATTTTATTAGTTTCTTCAGTCCTTAGAATAGTTTTTTTTTTAAATGATGGTCAAAGAAACTTCAAGTAGTTATCTTCAAATTTTTATCAATAAAAATTTATGTTCTTAAGAGATACGCTTGTAATTCATATACTTGATATTATTCAATGGTATTTTATCTGTAAAAGGAAGAGGGAAATCAAGTTTCAGTGAATATTAGAAAACCGTTTAACCTTTACTCATTTGCTGCCTCCTGTCCTCTGACATGATACGTAAAGCTCTCTAGGTTCTATATTTGCTACTAGAGACTAAATACTGCTTTTATAACGTTGCGATGTAATCAAGATCATATTTAAAGATCAAAGCAGTTGTGATCAATGGAGCTTGGGTACTATAGGACTTCATCTCGGCAAATAGTTACATTCAAAAAACATCCATGTTCAATGAATCCAAATATTTTTTTCTGATATCCTTCAGGAAAAGACCATTGATATTCACAGTGAATTGCAACATTTCTGTCAAATCTTTTTCCATCCTTCTCCTTCTCCACTTCTCTTGATTCCTCTACTCATGTAATAACTCATAACAAACTTACTGTTTTCTATATACTGGGCACTGTTCTAGGCACTTCACACTCCATTCAGTGATGACACCATTGGGCAACAGGGTAAAGCTAGAGTGAGAATTGAAGTAAAGAACCTGGGAAAGCAGGTTATAGTAAATCAGGACATATAGTCCTTGAGCTAGTCTTTTGTGTTTTCTTTTTCCTTCCCCATGACCTTCTTCTCTTTCTTTCCTTAATGTTGTTCCAGTTGCCATCTCAGTAGCAACACTAATGGGGATAGAGATGATGCTATTGATCTTATGAGAAAGGATTCAGATGGTAAGGAACTCAAGGTTTTATAGTTATTATTCTCAATATTGTTTTGCTCATTAAATAAGTACTCAATAATTTTTGTTTTCTGGTTTTCAAACCATAGTAGTATTATGATATCATGATCTTTTTTTTCCCCAAAATGAGTACCATATACTTCCAGGATGAACACCACCAGTGCTAGGGGAAAAACATGTATGCATCCACTTTGCCCCTAAGCCAGACTGATAGATACAGTATTACACTTCAAGAAGAAAATTCTTTATCATTTTTCAACTTATAGTACTCCAAAATACTTTGATATTTACGCTCCTTAGCCTTTTTGAAGTGCTAAATGGCATGTAATTGCTTTTTCAATTAAACCTACTACAGATGAATTTTGAGCAATTTTTGAGAGCTTCAATTTTTTTGTGATCGTGAGAGCCACCCTGGTATGTGTAAGAATTAGGACTGAAAAAATAATCTCAGCTTTTAATATTTAACAATTTACGATTAGAGACCAAACAAAATTCAGTTTAATCTTATAAGCACAGATATGGTCACAGAGTTTTTAAAATTAGTGTTTATATAGCACTGGCCTTGCAAGTAACTGTGGGGCGATTTCAGAAATTCTACGAAAGTTTCTATTCTTCCTTTGCTTTTTTGATTTCCGAAATACAAATAAATCCTAATTCTAATAATAGGTAGAGGTTTTTTTTTTTTTGCTTTTCCTGAATGGATTTTAATAGGGAGAAAATGAAGAGAAAGAACTACTTTCATGGGGAAAAAATTAGGACAGACAAGGCTTAATGACACATGACCCACTAAAAATGTTTAGGGGATCCCCAACTCAACAAAGTAGTGATTCATTGATTTAAAAGTGGTAGATTTTTTTTAAGAGGGTGAGTGTGATCTTTTTATCTAACATTTGACCAAAATGTAAATTAATGGTGTCTTAAATCCATATTGGGGAATATTTGCTCTCTTTCAGCTCCAGTGCCATGAACTACTGCAAAACATTTGATAGTTATATCTACACACGGAAATTTCTTAAGTGCACGTCAAAATTTTGACTAATAAGATAACTCTATAATGACACAGAATAATATTATTTTTAGTTTTAAAGACAAATAATAAATCTTTGCATGTCTTTTATTTGGAAATAAAAGAAAATAAAACATTATCAGGTAGGTGTCAATTACTAAGTAGAACATCTGAGTAGATAGCAGATGTCAATATCTAATATTTATTTTCTATTTAAAAAATTAAATACCTGTATTTTATTTTCACATTTGACTCCAGAATATCCAGTGCGGCAAGAACAGACATTGGGAAATACACATCTGCCTCCATAAAGACATTTTTGATTGCAAATTGCTGCAATACACAAATTTTTACAGTGACCATTTTTTGACACAAATGCTTGTGGCATATTCTAGTCCAGTAGTCTTAAGCCATTCAACAACTTGGCTACAAAAATCGTCATAAGAATCTATGAATGACCAGCTGCACTGCCATCTTCATGCAACCAGAGCGTATACATACACACACACACACAACACCCCAAACTCAACACAGCAGTTTTACAATGTCTATACAGACGTTATTAAAGAAAACACAATTTTCATTGGTTACATTTTAAAGCATTTAAAATATATCTTTTAGTTTTCTTTAGAGAGGAGATTCAAGTCAGTAAGAAGATAGCATTCATAATTTTCTTTTTAACAATTTAGCAAAAATTTGAAAGAGACCAGTGTATGGAAAAACAGACAATTTTATATACCATTATTAGAAGTTTAAAGTGAAATAATTCTATTGGAAACGTCTTAAAGGCTTTCACACAGTCTGTACTAGAAATTTTTCCCTTAAAATCCCTCCTAATGAAATTTTAAAATACCTCTATCTCAATATATCTCTATTATCTATCTATCTATCTATCTATCTATCTATCTATCTATCTATCTATCTATCTATCTCTATCATCTATCTATCTCTATCATCTATCTATCTATCTATCTATCTATCTATCTATCTATCTATCTATCTATCTATCTATCTATCTACTCACCTACAGAGAGAAAATTTTTATAATAGTAATAACTAAAATATTCCACAGGGGAAAGTTCAAGTGAATTATTGTGATTGATATTGAACTCAATCCATTCAAAATAAATGCATAAACGAAACAAAAACAAACTAATGGATGTGGAGAACAAATTGATGGTTGCCAGATGGGAAGAGGGCTGGGGGACTGGGTGGAAGAGGTGAAGGGATTAAGAAGTACAAATTGGCAGTTACAAAATAGTCATAGGGATATAAAGTACAGCATAGGGAATGTAGTCAATAATATTGTTAATAACTATGAATGGTGCTAGATGGGTACTAGACTGATCAGGGGATCACTTCATAACCTATGTAACTGTTTAACCACTATACTGTACACCTAAACTAATATAATATTGAGTGTCAACTGTAATTGAAAAATAAATAAAAGTTTGAAAAATACACATAAAGTTTCTGCTAAGTTTAAAAACAGGGTGCACATCTTCAGGCTGTGCTCAGAGTACCTCCATCCAAAGTCATTGGAGCATATTTCCACATGAATATGCTTTTGACATCTCATCATCCTCTCTCCTAGTCACATAGTGTTCTCTCCAGAATGAGTAGCCCAAATTGAGGTTGACAACTTTTTTCTAGCATTTTATCATATATACTTCCAAAGAGAATTACTGATTTTTGAGCACATATTTCTTATATAACTACGAGCATTTAATGTATTCTTTGATAATATTTTCCGAGGATGAGAAATGTATAAATTATAATAATAATTACTATTAAAATAAAGTCTAAGAGTCATGAAAATCATATGTAGCATCTCTGATACATGGAAACAGATGTGATTCATAATATGTTGACAAGCAGGGCAGGTATTTCTACATAGTAGAAAGGCACGGTCATTTTTCAACTGTGTAATTTCAGTCAATACCCTTGATTCACCAGTTTTGAAATTATGTAATTATTGATCATTTGAAAATATTTTGAGGGGATTTCCAGTTTTCCCATTAAGTTAATCTTCCTCAGTATTTTAGCATGCTATTTCAAGTTTTCATAAATTTAAAAATTGCATAAAATTTGATTTTCCTCTATATCCTGAGATCTCATCTATGTAAAAATTTATGAGTAAAACTGTAACAAATGGAAATATATTAAAATACTAAAATCATAACAGCACAAATTAGTTCTAGGTGGTGGAATTTGGAGTGATTAATTTTTAAAAACTTTATCCTATTTTCTATGATTTCCATGATAAATATGTATTTACATTATAATATGAAAAAAATATTTAAACTATATGTTAAAACCTTCTTCAGCCTACCTAAGAGAACTTTGCTGGCAATTCATAGACCATAATTTGGAACTATCTATGTCCCACAAAATATTAATATATTATACCATATGTTTTTTTCTCTTAAATGGGTATAAAAATGGATGAGATTTCCTTGTATTTCTAAAATCATTTTTTTCATGGATCAACATGCTGAAATTTTTTTCATGTGGATTTCTCCTAATGCTACACTTCCTTTAATAATTATAACAGATTTGGGTTTAGAACACATAGTAGAAAACAAATTCTGTAGGCTTACGTATTTGACACTGCATTCCTTCCCATGTGGTAGGACAATGACATGTACCAGGAGCAATACATTCACCACCATTTTTACATTTCTGAAAGCAGATAGCTGCAAATAGAAATATAAACAAGTTGAAAATATAATTTGCTAGTCAAATCCTATCATAAACCATAAAAATTTTCATTAAAAAAGAGAAAGTTAAAAATTAGTGATTGAAGCATCTTTTCCCTTAAAATTTTATCGAGAACATTTCCAATGTCACTATTTATGCTTGAAAAACATAATTTCAATGTTTGTATAATGTTCCATTGATAGAAATCACTGTGATTTAACTTTGCACCAATTGTTAAAACATTTATGTGGCTTCTCATTTGTCACTTTGACTAATATAATAGCTGCTAATTTTAATTAATAATTTATGAAAAGAAAAAAAATGAAACATTTGAATGAGGTTAGCTAAGCATTCCAAAAGTTAGCCAGATTTTAAAGCAGGGGCACGCCACCTTTGGAGGTTCTAAATTGGATGGTCTGATATGGGGCCATGGAATCAGAAATTTTTTTCAAACTTCCCCTGACTCCTGCTTAAGAATAGAAGACCAGGATTTAAAGACTTGTCATTTATCCTAGCAATTGTAGTGGACAGTCTGGAAAATACAGTATACCCTCTTCCTCTGCTAACTTGAAAGAATAGGTGGAAAGGATTTGGCATTTCACTCTTTCTATTTCAAAAATGTATCTCCTAAAATAGAAACAAATAAGCAAAAATAAAAATCAACAAATAAAAAGCAAGGAAAATGCTACTTGTCTTAAATTCTGACTTATGTTCTCAAGATAATGTGAGCTTTAGTTTCTTAAGAGTATTCCACTTACGTGTGTTGCATTGTTTCCCTCTCCAACCAGAAGGACAAGAGCAAATGTTAGGTCCTACACATTTTCCGCCATTCATGCACACGGGATCACAGATACCTTAAGGTAAAAGGATGAAATATCAGCTCTTAAATGGCAATCATTTTGCTATTTAATGTATTTGCTTTACCTGTAGTTGGCAAATACGTATAGTGTTGTCTTACATTTTTGGCATCTCCTACCGGTGTATCCTTCACGACAGGCACACACATTACTTCTTATGCAGTGACCACCATTTTTACAGGGAGGGTGACAGATAGCTGAAAGAATACATGGCAGCAATCTGTGAATATTACACATGCAGTTATTATATATTACATATTGCATCATGTTCTTGTTATCTACAGGGACACAAGGCAGAGAGATGTGCTATTAAAATAAAAGATCACAACTGCAAGTCATTGAAACTGTCCTTTCTAAATCATAAAATACAATGCTTACAGCTATAAGCTGCTAGTAGGTTATCACAATTTGAAATGTATTGGCGACATGTTTGTAACAAATGGAGTGTTGGGCATTATAGTGCACTTATTATAAACCTTTTCTTATGTTTCCCCATACTTTGAAGTAAAGAGTGTAATTATCTGGTCAAAACCAATAAAGTAAGTCAACACCTCGCTCAAAATAAGAATTTATTTGTTCCTATGAAAATTAGAAAAATCAGAACAATATATCACATAATATTTAGAAAGTATTTTTAACATTTGAATACCTACTGAGCTCATAAAAGCAGAGCTTTATATGTGACATTTTGTGACTGCTTTGTAAAAATATTTTTAACAATAAATCTTTCTTTTTGTTAGAAATATTTATTGAATGACCTTGAATATGCTATAGTATCTGCTATATATATATGATTTTGTTCCAAGAAGAGCAGAAACTAGTATTTATCATCTTTTATGGGAGGATTATTATTGTTTCCTGCTTCTCCCAAATATGACAATTAAATGCAGTTACTTTAAAATTAATAATACATAGGCAATTTTTAAATTCAATTTTCCTGAAATGACAAATAAGTGGGTTTTAGTTTGTGTTTTAAAAGTGAATGTCAAATTAACTGGTTTTGGTAATAGTGCCATTGTAGACTGACTCCCGTTTGAATTAAATACACCTTTAATATTTATTAAAGCTGCTTTCTTTATTTTCAAACACTGTAAAGAAAATTCAACTGATTTCAAATGGATTTATAAATGAGAACAATGTAGCACTTGTGTAAAAAAAACAATATTACTGAATGATTTGGGCATATGGATAATTTCCACTACTTTAGGCTGAGTCTTTGCTGGTTTAATGCTTGAGTCTACTCTCTCTGGCATTTTTATTGCTATTTTTTATTATGGAGAAATGCTCTTACATTTTCTCCTTCTTGATCTTTATACAATTTAAGATTAATTCTATTTATTAATAAAAATGTATTATTTTCATTGTAAAAAACATAGAAAATACCTATGGTTAGAAATTTAAAACTAAAAATAAATAAAAGGAACAGAAGACCTAGTTATGATGGATGAACTTGGTATATTCAATACTCATCCATTCCACAAAACTTGAGTATAAAGATAAATACTACATTTATACAAAAAATATGTGTAATAAAATATATAAAGATGGCATAAAACTTAGGTTTAGTCATGCCCACCCTAATCCCATTTTAGGAAAAGAACGTTTAGGAGAAAATCTACCATCACGTATGTATTTAAGAAACTCTCTAGGCTTCAAATGAATCTTCCACCAAACTCCAAACTGAGCCAAGTAATCAAGCCTCACCTTCCATGTGGAATGGGCTCATGGCATTCAAGGGATAGTTGGAAGAGTGTTGGAAGATGTATTGAATCATCTCTCCAGCCACGCATTTAAGCTTTATTTATTAATAATGTAGTTTAACTCCTTCATGATGTTTCTAGCTCAATTTCTTTCTTTTTTTTTTATTTTATTAAATTTATTGGGGTAACAATTGTTAGTAAAATTACATAGATTTCAGGTGTACAATTCTGTATTACATCATCTATAAATCCCATTGTGTGTTCATCACCCATTTCTAACTTCCTTTTTTGAAATTTTACAGAACGAACAGTATGTGCTCCTCATAATTTACTTTTAACCATAGTCTGCCTAATTGTATTCAATGGCTTTTGATGTGTGTACCTACCACTTTCCCTTTCCACTATTTGGGCTCACGTGAGTTTCACGAGGGCATGTGATCTAATAAGAATAATGACCATGTTTTATTTCTTTTGCATATTCTGTAACATGTCTTAATGACAATAACATTACATAATGGTAGCTAGCCATGTGCTGATTATCTGTGAAGATGGTCACCTACCTGTGTGTCTCACTTGTACCTCAGAGCAACTGTTTGGTTCAAACTTGAAAACCAAGATTTCTGAGGCCTTAAACTTGAAGTAAATTTCCAAAATCTATGCCAGCTATGAAGTTGTAGAGACTAGCTAATTTCAAAACCTGCTAACATGACATGTTCAACAGATAATTTTTAGTTCAACGTGATAATTTAGAGAATTCCTTCCTTTCCCAGGTATACATATAAATTTTAAAAGAGAACTTTTCTAACTATTATCTTACATCTATTGAAAGTAGTATGAGAGATGTAAACTTTTCATTCCCCTTCTTACATTCTCCACTCAACACTATACCTATAATTCATAAAAGTATGTTTCAACATAGTCTCTTAGTTTTCAAGATTCACCTTGACTTTGTCTTTACTTCCTTCCATTTTGCAAACTGGTTCCTTAAAGGAAATCTGAATTAGAGGAATTCATTTCCTATGCTCACATATCTAGTATTAGAATGATGTTTTTTTGTGTGTGTTTTTCTGCCTCAGTTACAACTTAAGACTCCTAGCCAACCTCCAAATAAAATAACGGAATCCAATTAAAGTATAATCTGGCAAGGAGAGTATAGATTTTAGGAATTAAATCATGACATGTTCTGACATGCTTTTACTAAAAATCTAACCTATATTTTGCATAAACTCAAAAATATAAAGATACAGAAAATACATTTCAAATTTTGTTTATTGACATTAAATCATGCCGACACTGACTGCCTCAGGCCACCCCCATTATTGTGAAAAATATGTAGCATTAACTATATGAGGGAAAGTGTTAAAATAACAGGTCATGAAGGGGAAAATGATGCATCTTTATGCTCCCTTACCACTTTGCCTAGTCTTGTGCACAGCTGGCTCTTCATAAATGTTTAATGAAACTAAAGTGAAGAGAGATCATGAGATAATAATGGACATTAGATTGACCACAAATAAAAAACAAGGAAAATGCTACTTGTCTTAAATTCTGACTTATGTTCTCAAGATAATGTGAGCTTTAGTTTCTTAAGAGTATTCCACTTACGTGTGTTGCATTGTTTCCCTCTCCAACCAGAAGGACAAGAGCAAATGTTGGGTCCTACACATTTTCCGCCATTCATGCACACGGGATCACAGATACCTTAAGGTAAAAGGATGAAATATCAGCTCTTAAATGGCAATCATTTTGCTATTTAATGTATTTGCTTTACCTGTAGTTGGCAAATACGTATAGTGTTGTCTTACATTTTTGGCATCTCCTACCAGTATATCCTTCACGACAGGCACACACATTACTTCTTATGCAGTGACCACCATTTTTACAGGGAGGGTGACAGATAGCTGAAAGAATACATGGCAGCAATCTGTGAATATTACACATGCAGTTATTATATATTACATATTGCATCATGTTCTTGTTATCTACAGGGACACAAGGCAGAGAGATGTGCTATTAAAATAAAAGATCACAACTGCAAGTCATTGAAACTGTCCTCTCTAAATCATAAAATACAATGCTTACAGCTATAAGCTGCTAGTAGGTTATCACAATTTGAAATGTATTGGCGACATGTTTGTAACAAATGGAGTGTTGGGCATTATAGTGCACTTATTATAAACCTTTTCTTATGTTTCCCCATACTTTGAAGTAAAGAGTGTAATTATCTGGTCAAAACCAATAAAGTAAGTCAACACCTCGCTCAAAATAAGAATTTATTTGTTCCTGTGAAAATTAGAAAAATCAGAACAATATGTCACATAATATTTAGAAAGTATTTTTAACATTTGAATACCTACTGAGCTCATAAAAGCAGAGCTTTATATGTGACATTTTGTGACTGCTTTGTAAAAATATTTTTAACAATAAATCTTTCTTTTTGTTAGAAATATTTATTGAATGACCTTGAATATGCTATAGTATCTGCTATATATATATGATTTTGTTCCAAGAAGAGCAGAAACTAGTATTTATCATCTTTTATGGGAGGATTATTATTGTTTCCTGCTTCTCCCAAATATGACAATTAAATGCAGTTACTTTAAAATTAATAATACATAGGCAATTTTTAAATTCAATTTTCCTGAAATGACAAATAAGTGGGTTTTAGTTTGTGTTTTAAAAGTGAATGTCAAATTAACTGGTTTTGGTAATAGTGCCATTGTAGACTGACTCCCGTTTGAATTAAATACACCTTTAATATTTATTAAAGCTGCTTTCTTTATTTTCAAACACTGTAAAAAAATTCAACTGATTTCAAATGGATTTATAAATGAGAACAATGTAGCACTTGTGTAAAAAAAAAAATATTACTGAATGATTTGGGCATATGGATAATTTCCACTACTTTAGGCTGAGTCTTTGCTGGTTTAACGCTTGAGTCTACTCTCTCTGGCATTTTTATTGCTATTTTTTATTATGGAGAAATGCTCTTACATTTTCTCCTTCTTGATCTTTATACAATTTAAGATTAATTCTATTTATTAATAAAAATGTATTATTTTCATTGTAAAAAACATAGAAAATACCTATGGTTAGAAATTTAAAACTAAAAATAAATAAAAGGAACAGAAGACCTAGTTATGATGGATGAACTTGGTATATTCAATACTCATCCATTCCACAAAACTTGAGTATAAAGATAAATACTACATTTATACAAAAAATATGTGTAATAAAATATATAAAGATGGCATAAAACTTAGGTTTAGTCATGCCCACCCTAATCCCATTTTAGGAAAAGAACGTTTAGGAGAAAATCTACCATCACGTATGTATTTAAGAAACTCTCTAGGCTTCAAATGAATCTTCCACCAAACTCCAAACTGAGCCAAGTAATCAAGCCTCACCTTCCATGTGGAATGGGCTCATGGCATTCAAGGGATAGTTAGAAGAGTGTTGGAAGATGTATTGAATCATCTCTCCAGCCACGCATTTAAGCTTTATTTATTAATAATGTAGTTTAACTCCTTCATGATGTTTCTAGCTCAATTTCTTTCTTTTTTTTTAAATTTTATTAAATTTATTGGGGTAACAATTGTTAGTAAAATTACATAGATTTCAGGTGTACAATTCTGTATTACATCATCTATAAATCCCATTGTGTGTTCATCACCCATTTCTAACTTCCTTTTTTGAAATTTTACAGAACGAACAGTATGTGCTCCTCATAATTTACTTTTAACCATAGTCTGCCTAATTGTATTCATATGCTATTGATATTGAATGTTTCTGTTAGTTCACTCTAGATTTACTTTAATTTGTTCATTTATACCTTGTCATAAAAACATTTAATGTGTCTCAGTTTATTAATAATTATATTGACATCACCCAGCATGTATTCTTTAAAAATATTTTTAAAATAACAAATTTGTTTTTTAAAAATTTTATCCATTTTAGGAATACCATTTTATAAACTCTCCACTTAAGAGTTCAATCAAAACAATAAAATTATATGGCTATAGATATGTTTTTTGTTTTTTATTAGTTTCAGGTGCACAAGACAAAGCAAAACTTAGACGTTTATCATTTATATCCCTCACACTGTGTGAACCCCCCTCCGCCCATCCACTATCCCTCTGTACGTTCCCCAAATTAATTTTCAAACCCCCATGACCATCTTGCGGTTACCGACTATTTTTCAAAACCTCTCACCTTCCCCTTATCCCCACCCCCCCGCCCTTCTAGCAACCCTCTGTTTTTTCTCCATGTTTCCAAAACTGTCTCTGATTAGTTCATTCACTTATTCTTTTTTTTAGATTCCGCATATAAGTGAGATCATATGGTATTTGTCTTTTTCTTTCTGACTTATTTCACTTAACATAATGTTCTCTAGGTCCATCCATGTTGTTGCAAATGGTAAGATTTCTTTCTTCTTTATGGCTGCATATAGATATGTTTTTAAAAATCTCTTTTTTGGGCGAGGGGCATATAATCAATAATGTTGTACAGATTTTGTAGGGTGTCAGATGGGCACTTGTCTTATTAGGGAGACCACTACAAGGATGGTGTAGGTGTACACTAAGCTGAATAATATTGAATGTCAACTATAATTTAATAAATATGTAGTCAAGGGATACGGAATACAGCATAGGGAATAGTGTCAATGGAATTGCAACCGCTATATAAAATGTCAGAAGGGTAACAGATTGGGAGAGAGGGTTACCACTTTGTGAGGGATAAAATGTCTAACTATTATATTGTTCTGTACACCTGAAACTAATTTTTTAAAAAATCATTTTTTAGGTTTCTTCTTACTACATGAAATCTATTTATTTGGCATTTCACAGTTTTTTGGAACCATGTTTGACAAGCCATTCAATAATCAGGCATCCTTTTCTTGAAGCTAATGAACAGCAGGAGGGAGAGAGACCATAAAAATTTTATTATTTAAAAAATGAAAGCTGCACATAAGTACAAATGGTGCATAATGAAATATTTTATTTTTACTGCAAGTAAAACCCATAACCTATAATTAATTAGACTTTGCCAAACATAAGAGAAAAGAAATAACTGGGTAATCGCTTTGAAAGTCTGTTCATTAAGCTTACAAATAATACCAAGCTAAGAATGTGGAGGCTGAGATTTGAATTCAGAATGCCCTCAATTAGCTGAACAAATGACTGGAAGTTCGGAGAAGACAATTCAACAGCACAAACAGGATGGTCTGTAAGCTGCTCATGTAGCCATGTGTACCTCTTTAAGTCTCCTTTTTAATTCAAAAAGGAACGGTGCACTCGAGTCCTAGCACACTCAAAAATATTCCTCGTTTTGGCTTCTTTATCTCTGTTCCAATTTGAAAGGCAACCCCAATTCCATTTTTATTTTTTCTCCTTTTTAAAAAAAATTAAATTCATTGGGGTAACATTGGTTAATAACACTATATAAATTTCAGGTATAAAACTATATAATACAACATGTGTATACTCCATTGTGTGTTCACCACCCAGAGTCTAGTCTCCTTCCATCACCATATATTTGACCCCTTTTACCTCCTCAACCTCTTCCCTAACCCTCTTCCGCTCTTGTAACCACCATGATATTGTCTGTATCTATGAATTTATCTGTTTGTGTTGTTTGTTCATTTGTTGCTTTTTGTTTTATATCCCACATACAAGCGAAACCCTTTTCCATTTTCCAGCCCAGGTTTTACCCATTCTCCAAGGTCTACTTCAAATATTTTTCCTTCTGCACTTGCCAAAATTAATTTTATTCTTCTCTGCCCCCAAGGAACTGTACATTAATTACATTACTTATTATAACCCAACTTGTATCATAGTATTTTTTGTAATTGTATCCTGTGCCTCCTTCATTAATAATATGTTACTTAAACTCTGGGCAAAATCAAATAGATCTTTGTTTCCCTTTGCATCATGCTTCACATGTGTTGGCAAGCTACAAACATTGAATTAAATCTACGTTGAAAAAAGTCATTAGGTTACAATGGATTATGTTAAACATAGATAATTGCAAACTGCTGCCAAAGAAGTAAGCCTGATACTGTGTTAAATAAATGGAATAACATGATGAGTCCACTTAACTCAGAATTGCTTGAATGTTTAATAAAAATAGAATATCTGTGTTATAATTTTTTTAAAAAAAATTGAAAGAGCTCTAGAAGATGCAGCACAGATGTTTCTCTCCATCGTAAGGCAATTGGATGAGGAAAATATAAAAGAAAAAAAATGTATTGGTCGGGTTGGATCACAGTAAACCTGAAATACACTCTAGGGTCTAATACAAGAAGAAAAAGAATGAAGATGAAAGATAGGTTTTTAACAATTTGTATGAAATAAAAACCATAACAATCTTGTCAGATTAGTTTTATGTGTTTGGGTGCAACTCTTTAGGACACAGGCTCATTTTAAATTTCTTTTAACTGACAAATGTATTGAAAATATTTCTGATTTTACCTGTACCACAGGTGGGTCCATACCAGCCAGACTTGCACTGGCAAACATCTGGAGTGAGACATTCACCTCCATTTTCACAGTGCCTGTTACAAACCACTGAGATCATAGAATAAAAATAAAGAAAGATAAATTAGCCTTGGAATTGGTCATATTATTGGCTATTACCTAGGTAGCTTATAACTGCCAGTCACAACCTCTAATTAACAAAATCAGAGAGAAAGATAAAAATAATTTATCCTTTGGCTTTAAATGGTCTCCAATTCTCACATTCTGTAATTATTAATATTATTATTTTTGCTAATAGAGATGGGGAAAGTAGAAAACTATTGAGCTTAATGGTAAATAAGAGATGGCCATTGGGAAAATTATTGGTTACTGATGAAAGTAATCACAGACATAAATAAGATAAATTCATACATAATTCAACAAATTTGAATTCTTGTTGTCTCAAAGAAATGATCATAGATAGGGTCAATAAGAGAGTTACTTCTAAGAACAAACTTCTTTATCTTAGTATTGGCACCTAGTACGTTACTCTCAGTGGTATGCAGAATGGTAATTTTCATAATAAATCATAAATGTATATTTTTTACTTAGGGTTTGTGCTTATATCATTTAGCATCAAAACCATCGGCTATTCAGAGGAGCAATTTCATTATATTAGACTGCAAGAGAGCTTTGCTTACTTGTTTCACACCTTGGTCCCACAAAACCATATGGACAAGTACAGCGATTTCCAGCCAGGCAGGTGCCACCATGTTGACAAGGTGGGTTACAGTGTTCTGCAGACACAGATTATGTTATTAAGTCAGCTTTTAGTTTAAAAAAAAGTCAGTTTATGTTTATGAAGCACAGGTACTATAAAAGTTTCTCATAAGAGCAAATTATAATAAGCTCAGTTCTCTTTCACTATGAAATTTAATTCTGTGGGATTGACTACGAGTTCACACTCTCCAAACACCCACAAATCATCAGCATATTGTGGTTTATAAAATGTGTAGTTAACTGGATGGAAATATATGATCATGGGTTTCTTCTGAAAAGTGAGACTTAGATTTACGCATGCCTGCCCTACAAATAAAACACTTCTGTATTTGCATAATTATTTTCATATGCTATTGATATTGAATGTTTCTGTTAGTTCACTCTAGATTTACTTTAATTTGTTCATTTATACCTTGTCATAAAAACATTTAATGTGTCTCAGTTTATTAATAATTATATTGACATCACCCAACATGTATTCTTTAAAAATATTATTTTAAAAATAACAATTTTTTAAAAAAATTTTATCCATTTTAGGAATACCATTTTATAAACGCTCCACTTAAGAGTTCAATCAAAACAATACAATTATATGGCTATAGATATGTTTTTTGTTTTTATTAGTTTCAGGTGCACAAGACAAAGCAAAACTTAGACGTTTATCATTTATATCCCTCACACTGTGTGAACCCCTCCGCCCATCCACTATCCTCTGTACGTTCCCCAAATTAATTTTCAAACCCCCATGACCATCTTCGGTTACCGACTATTTTTCAAAACCTCTCACCTTCCCCTTATCCCCCCCCCCCCCCCCCCCTAGCAACCCTCTGTTTTTTCTCCCTTTTTCCAAAACTGTCTCTGATTTGTTTATTCACCTTTTCTTTTTTTTAGATTCCCCATATAAGTGAGATCATATGGTATTTGTCTTTTTCTTTCTGACTTATTTCACTTAACATAATGTTCTCTAGGTCCATCCATGTTGTTGCAAATGGTAAGATTTCTTTCTTCTTTATGGCTGCATATAGATATGTTTTTAAAAATCTCTTTTTTGGGCGAGGGGCATATAATCAATAATGTTGTACAGATTTTGTAGGGTGTCAGATGGGCACTTGTCTTATTAGGGAGACCACTTCATGGATGGTGTAGGTGTACACTAAGGTGAATAATATTGAATGTCAACTATAATTTAATAAATATGTAGTCAAGGGATATGGAATATAGCATAGGGAATAGTGTCAATGGAATTGTAACCGCTATATAAAATGTCAGAAGGGTAACAGATTGGGAGAGAGGGTTACCACTTTGTGAGGGATAAAATGTCTAACTATTATATTGTTCTGTACACCTGAAACTAATTTTTTAAAAAATCACTTCTTAGGTTTCTTCTTACTACATGAAATCTACTTATTTGGCATTTCACAGTTTTTTGGAACCATGTTTGACAAGCCATTCAATAATCAGGCATCCTTTGCTTGAAGCTAAAATATCTGTAGGGATATGGAACTTTATAACTAAATCTCAAAAAATTATTTCTGAAGATAATTTTACCAAGGACAAATAAGTGATTGCTCTTTGGATCTCTTACTTTAGAAATCTAAGTTTTTAAATCTTCAAATAAATTATTATTTTAAGAAGAAACTAGATGGTTTAATTTATAAAGTCAAGAGTTGTTGTTTTTCTTGAATACAGTGTTCAACATGTGAATTACAAATTATTTCTTGGTACAGAAATGGCACCTTGACACTTCCCTGGGAGTTAATCCAGACAGAATTATTTGTGTGCAACCCTTAACTATGTGTCTGCCAACAATCACCCTCTCTCCCTGATTATAGTGATACGTAAACTCTTTCTTATGCAGAATAACTGGGAAATGCAGTCTTTCATTCAACTGAGTAGACATATACAGTATAGCACCATTGATTTGTCAGTAGACTTGATATTTTCTGAACTCCAGGTCAAGACTTCACATTTAACTTGTTTCTGATGATCTCAAAAGCACTTGAGAATCCAGCAGTGTCTCATGGTCACCGATTATTGCTGGACCGTATTATGAGCTAGAGAAGCTTTGCAAAGTCTGTGCTGGTCCTGGGTTTTCACTCTGAAAAGGGTTTATTTGAATAAGGTGTTGACACATTTGCTCTTTATGTCTGTAGGCTCAAAGTGAACAACATAGGCAGCTTCACCTTATTCATCCATAGTTCCTAAATTTTCAGTAATGAAAATGTATTATTTGTGTAAAAAAAGTTAGAAAATACTAACAAAAAATTAAAGGTGAAATACAGGATGTTTGGATCCCAAGAAAACAGGAGTCTATCGTGGTTAGAAGTCAGGTTGACTGCAAATAATAATTAGGTATAATTGACAATGCCTTTTCCAAAGATTGTGTTTTTGCTAAGTTATATACATTATCACTAGCTTGAGTTTTCACCCCTTTCTCTGACTCTCATTACCAGAGTCACCAGATGGAAAATGTAAAACATTTTAAAAATAGCTGTTTCTGAGTGAGTAAGTCACCCAGCGCACACTCCTCATATTTCCTATAGTTTCAGACATAAAGGGGAATCGGTTCAGACAAGAATGATCCTTGCTGCTCACCCACCAGCTCATGCATCCTTCTTTTTATTCTGAGAGTCTCCTGCTTGAAACAAAAGGTTAAGCACTACTCCCAGTTCCTGATACAGCTAATCTCTGTTTGGTGTTCAAAAAATAGAAGTCTTCAATTCCTTCTAGAACATGCATTGTAAGTGGAGGTCTTTGGTCACAAGCTCCTCTTCAATGTCATCTAGTGCCCCTGGTGATCTGTCAGCTCCAAAGCTTCCCACTCTGTCCTGAAAACTTTGTTGGTGTCTACGGGCCTGGCCATGGCTGCTCCAGTCATTTGCTCCTGCATTATCCATTGGCCAGCAGCATTATCTTGGCCCAGAATCAGAAAGTAAATGCTCTGAAGCCCAAAGACATTGAAGAAGTACCAGGCTGCAGAACTCACCCAGGATGCATCTAACATGAGTGGTTTTTTGCTGTAGCATAGGCTTAAAATGGAGGGTTCAGTGGAAATGGGACCGTGGTTGTGACAAAACCGGAAAATATCGTTAATCTATCCACCGATAAGAATCCTAGAGAGAACATTTGTGATGTTGCCTTTCATCATGTCTGTGAACATAGTGCGGTCAGTCATAGGAAAAGGAGGCACTACTTTCCTTTTCGTGTTTTGAAAATCCATTTTCTGGGTTGTTGAACTAATATCTTCATGTCAAGAAAGACTGTTTGGGAATGTATTTTGCGTTTTTCCTTGAGGACTCTGCTTTGAATTAAGACTTGACAGTCAGAAACGTGTTCCCGGGTGAGCTTCTTGTCGCTCTGTAGCAGGATGGACATGTAGTGGAGGATCATGCCCAGGGAGAAGGTGATGATGATGTTGGGCAGAACCACCCAGAAGGGGATGTTGAAGTCCAGCAGCCACTCAGCCCGCCATCTTCACAAAGCGCCCCCTCCTGGCCAGGTGTAGGCGGGTTTCTGTTCCCCGGGGCGTGTGGGCTCCCCTTCGAGTTCGCCTCCGGGCCTCTCACACCCAAATAAATTATTTTTAATAAACATTAAAATTTTGACTCCCTCACCAGCATTAATGAATATGTATTAGTATATACACAGTAAAACTGAGTTATCTTTTTAAAAGGTTTTAAAGAAAATACTGTTTTATTTTGGCTTTATTATTTGGTTTTTAATTTGAATCATCACCTTCATCACAGGTTGCTCCACCATATCCTGGGGGACATTCACAAATGTTAGGCTTAATACATTTTCCATGGTTTTTGCAATCAGGATGACATACAGCTGTATAAAATAAAGCTCATGGTTAGAAATATCAATTATCAATTAAATTAATTTTGCAAACTAACGGGTGCTATACCTACCAGTTTGGCAGTTAGAACCAGTGTAACCAGGTTTACATTTGCATATGTTTGGGGCAACACATTCCCTGCCTTTTCCACATGGGTGTCTACAAATGGCTGCAAAAATCAAGGAAAAAAGGCTGAATTGTTGAAACAGTATGTACATGTTGCCCATAGGCTTAATTATAATAAAAATAAAAATTCTCTGAATCTTGAAAAATTTGATACTACTATTAAGCAACAACCACTACATTTATTCCTAAAATTATTTTCCCCCTTATATTTGTTTTACTACTAGAATTACTGAGGGAAATGATTAATGGAGTAAGATGAACCAACCATGTGTGGTAATTACTCCCATAGCAAATCCTGTTGTTGGAAATGGTTGCTAACCATAAATGAGATTACAGTATTTTTTCAGAGGGCAATGAAGTTGCAGACACTAATCAGGTAAATGTTGATAAATGGCAGGATAATCAGAATTTCAAAGAGCAAGATGCCAGGAATATATCATAAGCTTACAGGTTTGTATTCCTTAAGCTTCTCCAACTATCTGATCTATTAGGCATTTAACACTTCTGATGTAACTGAAATGCATGAGGTTACTTTGTTTTATTTGTTAATGAGTTTTATATTGTATGTAAGTATTGAAGGTTATTGTTATCATTATGACTACAAAAAAAGAAAAAAAGAATTCCTCTAGGTAATACTGAGAACAAAGGAATATGCCAACAGTTCTATTGCTTAAATTGGTCTCAGACAAATCAAAACACAAACAAAACAACAATAAAGAAATAGCTTCTATCTTATCATAGCCAAAAATTTGATTTGCATCAGAGAAAACAATGCTGATAGTTATGAAAAGAAGTAAACACCTTTTCAAAATTAAAGTGATGCCCAACTTGTTTTATTCTCAGGAACTGGAGGTTTTACAGAGAAAACCTAGGTTATGCAAATAACTGAATATGCCAGAATTAGTAATGTAAAGTGGTAAATGTCCACTGTGAGCTGAAAAGAACCCAGACCACAGTGTCATTCACATTCTTACTTCATCTCTTTAGCTGCTTAATGCCAGGAAAGTCAGTTAGCCCTCTAAGGCTCTGCTTTCTCATCTGTATAATGGGAAAAATAACAACCAATATGTGGGAGTCCCTGTAAATTATATGACGTAATTGATACAGAATGTTCTCAAAGACCCTAGAACACAGTAGATAATAAATATATTTATAATATATTATGTCATTATACTATTTAATATTAACATTATTAAAAAATAACTCAGAAACACCCATGTTGATTTTTTGAAATGTGAAGAGAATAGACAAACACTAAATAAATGAAATGAATAGAAATTAGTGAAATAAATGGAGTAAACAGAAACTAATAAATAGAAAAGCATATCTTCATAACCAGTGTGAACTAGATAACTTTCTTTGTATCTTCTGAAGAGTTTTCATACTACCTCTGCAATTGATACCATCTCCATAATATCCAAAGGGACAGTGTCCACATCGGAAGTGACCATCTGTGGTTGGCACACAGGAAACACCAAGAAAGCAACGCAATTCAGCACAAGTCGATATTTTGGTCAATCCAGGCTTTTTTGGCAAAACAGTGATGGCCTTAGTAACTGGTGATGCAAACCCATCCCAATGTTGGGTGTAACTGTGGGCAGACCTGTTAATTTGAGAATTATACCCTCCTGCCTCTGTTTTGATGGTGCCCTGGGTAACATCCTTTACTTCGCCATGGGAATGGTTTTGGTTAATGCTTAAAGAACTATGGTTGTTCATAGGAACTTCCAACATCCTCAGGCTGAGGTTTGTACTGAGAGTATGATCCGCATGTTTAAAACCTGATATCTGATGGAAAATAGCCTTCTTTGAATTTATCACTTGAGTTGATTTTAGTGAGAAGTGTGAGATGTCATAGGTTGTGTCCAAGAACTTTTTGATAGTAGCAGGACTGTGGGTAAAGCTTGTACCAACTGGTGAATGGTCTCTTGATGGTGACTGAAAATTTATATCTAAACAGCCAAAAGAAAAGAAAAAAAGAAATGTTAGTCATAACAATACTGCTCTACCCACAGTATTTAGTGTTAAATAATTCATTTCTTCATTGATTATCTACTACACGAATAATACAATACTAGGAGCTGTTCAGTAATGAAGAGTCATCATGTTTCCTGCCTTTAAGAAACATATAATCTATTTGGTTACACAAGATAACAAAGAATGTTAAACAGTATAAAAACTAAAGAACACTAATAATTTTAATAAGAATTAGAGTTAGCCAACAAATGTGTATTACCACATGACACACATTAGGCTCAAAGCAAAAGAAAGCACAGACCCATCTTTGAGAATCTCAGTATTGTCAAGAATATAGATATGTGATAAATTCATTTTAAAAATCTGTAAGAGTGACAGCTGTAGGAGCATAGAGGAGTGAACAACTAATTTTGCCTGGAAAAGGGAAGACAGAAACTGAATGCTTAAATGAAAATTAATTGGTAAACTATATAAATGTTATTTTGTATGAAAGGCGAAGTGTGGCTCTAATCATTTTACCAATGTGACAAGTGGGATTTTATATCCCTGTTTTTCTTGATTGCTTAAGTAGGAATTAAACATTTTTGTGTGTTTTCTTTTTGAGGGGAGGTCATCATTTTTTCTCTTTTCCAGGGTATTTTATTTTCTTTATACAATAACTGTTTTTTAAAAAAATACTTTGGTCTGAAAAATTTAATTAATTTTAGAGTACACTGGGGTGTAGGGCTTCCATAACAATGTGAATGCCAACTCTACACACTCACCTAAACCAAATACTTGAAATTTAGTAACTTTCTTTTCCTCACCATGCTAATCCCAATCACTGACCAAGTATTATCAACTTGCTTCTTTAGTGTCTCTTTCATTTGTTATCTCCTCACCTTAGGTCAGAATAGCTTCACGTCTTTCCTACATATTTGTGATATTGTCTTAACTCTTCTTCTCACCTTCAAACTTAAACAGTTCTTTACCTACAAGTGGTCCATCTTCCATACTGCTCTTAAATAGGCTTTCTCAAATGTAAGCCTTATCCTGTTTTTGATAGTTTCTCATTAGTCTCGACACTGGCTACCTATCTAAGCTTCAATTCCTGTAGCAGCTCCCTTCCCCCAATACTTCAGGCATACTAAATAATTACTCACAGTGCCCAAGGTGTGCTGTGATGTTTGTGTGTGTGACACCTCTGTACCTTTGCTCTTGCTGTTTCCTTTGCCTAGAATATCTTTTCCTCTCTTGATCAGATACGTCAGATTTAGCTGTAGTGATACTTCCTTTTGAAAACTTTCCATTATCCCTTCAGGGAGACATGATTCCCTGTGTAGTATTCCTACTATTCTCTCTAGGCTCTTCTATAAAATGACACAGACCACCATATCAAACTATGTGATTAAGCGTCATATTCCCTGCTATTATATCAAACATATTAAGTCAGAGGACATCTCTTGTATATTTCTACATTCTCTGCATCTAGCTTAATGCATACATACTGAATGAATGCATGAGTAAAAGAGAATGGAAACGAGTGATTTACAGTCATTAAATTCAGCAAAAAACATTGTATGGCAGAAAATAGGGACTTTTACCATGACATAGTTTTCCATCACCATAAAATCCTTTTGGACATGAACCACAATGATAAGAAGCAAAAGTATTGAGGCACTCTACTCCTGGAAAGCAAGGCCTGGATACACACTCATCAACATCTTCCTGGCAATGTTTGCCTAAGTGAAATGAAGATTGAGAGTTCAAATTATTTAATTTGAAAAACAATGTATGTCTAATCAAGAGCTCATTATCTGATTTCCTTTACTCTTTACGTATGTCCTCCTAACTCCAAAAAAGCTATCATACCTTAAGAGAAGTGTACTGTTTTTACATTTTATTATACACTAAACCAGACCCATCAATTACATAAGATTTTCCCTATAAATAATAAGACTTCAGAAATCCATTAATATTTTAAGGCAAAAAAATTACCATATTATAGTAGTAATTTGAACTTTGCTTAAAAATTCGGTGATTTTTTTTTTTAATCAAGTTATTAGATGGTTGCCTGCTTAGCTTAAGGACAACTTATTCAGTCCATTTATTGCATTGGCTGTGAAAACCCATGCAAATTTTAGTGTGCTGGAACAGTCTTTCCTCAATAAAATTTTTTGAGGTGAAACAATGCTCTTTGAAATGTTTAACAACTTCTTTGAATTAGTAAATTCATTGTCATTAATAGATGATAGTAAAATCCATGAAGCAATCAACATTTGAATTCTTCCAGTGTAGTCTGTAGCAAAATAGTCCGAAATGATATAATTGTTGTTTTAAAATGCTGTAGAAAACACCTATATATCCCTCTTAGTTCTATTGTAATGTTAAAATAGAATGTCTTCAAGGAAAATATAAGCTGAATAACTGCATGTTTTCTTATTTAACATTTTCATCTATTTAAATTAAATTGGGAAATTGAAGGTTGTCAGTTATATACTTATCTGGAATCAGGCAATATTTTTAGGGCAATTAATCAGACAACTTTTTTAGGGCAAATTAATTTAGGGCAATTAATGGTTAACAAATATGTGAATGTTTCATTTGATTTTAACTCTATACCATGATATTTCTAAGCCAATGAATTAATAAAACCTCTCTTAAATGATAATTTTTACATTTCCCATGGCAAATGTCTTTATTATCCCGTATTGTATTTCAATAGTAATGCATTTTAATATATTTCTACCTACCAAATATAGGTAGAAATGTTTAGAAACCTGCAAAACACAATATACACAGTTTTTCTATTAAAATTATGAAAATGGGCAAAACAGTAAGACTACACATATAAATATATATATACACATATATTTATGCAAATTACAATTTAAAAAGGGATGTGGATAGCAAATATATTTGTGATGACTTTTACTAGAATTTTTAAAGGTGTATGAAAATATTTAGGACCACCCATTTCTTGTGTAATCTATAGATGAAGGTTCCAAGGAGCTTTCCTTTCTAATTTGTTTATATACTAATTTTGTTCATGAGGAACCAAAACCTACCTTTGAGCTCAGGTGGACAATCACAGGAGTAACTGTGAAGTTCACTAATACATCTGCCAAGGCCACAAGGATTCGATTGGCACTCAGTGACATTCACTTCACAAAGACTGCCCTGGAATCCAGGCAAGCAGACACACAGGTATGCTCCACTTCCTGGAGGAAATTTAATATCAGACACACATGATCCACCATTCAAACAATCACAAGACGTTACAGTCAACTGAAAAAGAAACAAAAAATAAGTACTTTATTTTTCAATAAAATCACCTTCAGTTTATGTCTCACAAATCATGATAGGCATACGTTTACATACAAGTAGGACTAGATCACACATTTTTACAAAAATATGTATATTTAATATAAAATATCATGTAAAATAGCTTAATAAGGCAATTATGCCCACTCTCAAGAGCATAGCCATAATATAAATGCTAGAAATAACATTTTTAAATGTTACATGATGATCAATTTCTGTAATGCAAGCAGAACAACTAGAAAATAAAATACTTTTACAGTGCAAAGCAGTTAGTCACCAATCTAGAGAGTAAACAGTCACTTGAATTACCATGGTTGACAGGACATAGTACACAATGGTCCTTCATAACATTACTTCTGTGTAAAAGTGTGTCCTAAGTTTCAAGTGAATATAGGGCACAAAGAAACAGTGTTGAGGGTACATGACTGACATAATCAAAATTAAGTCAATTTAAAAAAGAAATATAGTTCACAATTAGTTATTTCAAATATTACATTTGTATTGTTGATTTTACAATTCAACATCTAAAATTCCTTCACTTGAAGGAAAAAAATATATATATATGTTTACCCTGAGAAGGAATAACCTGCTAAGAAGGGCTCCTTGTGGTTAATTAGGCTAAAACTCAGAACCAGAGTCTAAAAGCCATTGCTCACAGATGCCTCTTGTGCATTCCACATTTCAGTGAAAAAGCCATAGGCTGAATTGCCAGCTTTCTGCACTGGGTTCCTGCTGGCTGAGCTGACCCTTATAAGGGACTTTCTGGAATCATCTTTCAACCAATGGACTGACACCTGCTGTGTCCAATTGGAACTGCACAGCTATATCCTCATTTGCATCTTTACTGACCAATCAGAGCAGGTCCAGAATGACCAATCAGAATACATGACAATGACCAATCAGGACAGTGCTATTTGGACCATTCAGACTGCAAATTTGGATTCCTCAGTTGCATAGAAATGGACCAATCAGGACAGAGCAGGAATTTTCCTTACAAAAGAGGCCTTTGTCTCCACAGAGAGCACTTTTGCTTTCTTCTGGAGGCTGCATATTCTGGGTTTACAAACTGTTTACCTGAATAAAGTTTATCCTTTTGCAGCACAGAAGATTAGGGACTCCTGTTGGCATTAGATTAATGGCAGTGACCTTTTGTTGACAGGTGTCTTAGACTAATCACAGATCTTTCACAGAGATGGAAATAAACGAGTTCTCTATCCTTGTCATAGTTAAGTGCAGAAGAAAATGGTCTAGGAATTTAGGTCTGTGCTCTAGACTTCAGACTCTCTATTCAGACTTTAAATTCTTACAAAAATAGTAAAAATTTTGGCAGTTTAATTTTCCATGGAATGTTTAACAGTTTAGTTCCTCTTTATGAATTCAAAATACAAATTTTATTTTAAATTTAAAATAAAGTTACTAATATTGTTAATTGAATGGCATTTATGTAATTATAAGTAATACCTCAATTGTGATTTTAGTTTCAGCATTGCAGTCATCACTAACGTGTAGAATGAATTCCTGGGGAGTTTGTGACTGTGTTTTCCACGTAAGAAGTCCTGAAGAGGAAACATTTGCTCCTTCAGGACCAGAATACAAGGTAAAATGGATGTCGGAGCCTTCTGGATCAAAGGCCATGAACTGGTACACAAAGTTTTCCCCATAAAATGTCTGTAGTTTGTCTTGCTGTATTTGAATCCTTGGGGATTGGTTGTCTATAACAGAGAAAAGATTTATTTTTGTACCTGTGTAGAAAAGGGAGGGGAAAACTATAATACAGAGAGCTCCTATTGTGACAGACATTTTGATAAAGTTTGAATTCCGCTAAAATTTCCATTACCTGCTTTTGCTTTTTTTTAAAAAAAAACATTCTGAAAAGATTCAATTTTATCATTGGAAAATACCATACAACCCAGCAAACCCTCTTATGGATATCTACCCCAAAAAATCTGAAAACAAAGATATATGTGACCCTGTGTTCATTGCAGCATTATTCACAGTACCCAAGATATGGAAACAAACACGTGTCCTTTGACAGATGATTAGATAAAGATGATATGGTATATATACACAATGGAATATTATTTGGCCACAACAAAAGATGAAATACTGCCATTTGCAACAATGTGCATGGATCTTGAGATTCTTATGCTAAACAAAATAAGTCAGACAAAAAAGTTGAGAACCATATTACTTCATTCATATGTGGGATATAAAACTGAAAGCAACATAAAGGAAGACAAACAAACAAACAAAAGCTCCCAGACACAGACAACAGTTTGGTGGTTACCAGAGAGTAAGGGGGCATGGGGGTAGAAGAGGGTAAAAGTGATGGAAGGAGAATTGACTCTGGGTAGTGAACACACAATGCAATACATAGATGATGTATTATAGAATTGTACAATTGAAACATATAATTTTTCTAACCAATGTCACCCCAATAAATTTAATGAAAAATTTTAAAAAGGAAATGTAAAAGTAACTGGCAGATACAAACTTTAAGCTTTGCTATGAGAGTGTGAAAACACTTTGACTACAACATAAAATATACTTGTGTTGCCCAGATGAGATGCACCTTCTCTTCTGTCTGAAATTACTTAGTGTTGACAGTCTCACCACCTGATCTTTCACTCTCCCTTGTTTGCCCCCTGCCCTTTTCAGCTTTATTTTCCCTTGGTACACCTCCCTTTCTCTATTTCTCACTTCCTTTCCATGAGTGGATTATTCATTTGGCTCCCTGGACTCTCCTTGCTGTATCTGCCTCCCCAATTACAATAATTGGGAGTCATTTAGTCATTACCAGTCGTCTACTCCTCAGAAGTCCTTGTAATGGCTGAGTTCACCCACTGGAATTGTGGCTGTTTCAGGGGACAAGAGGTGTTGCCTTTATGCTCATGAAAGGATTTAAAACATTTTATATTGTCTTATATTTTAAAATGTCCCCCTTTATTGCCCACATGCTTAGTAGATAAGAAAGAATAGCCTCATTTCACTACACTGGACACAGACACTCTGCTTCCATCAATATACAATTTACTGATTTTAATTCCCTCACCCTCAATATAAAGGATTCGGAACACATGATATTTCAAGATCCATTATATCTTTGAACACTGTGAGTCTATGATGAATCAGTTATACCAAAGCCATTAAAAACATAAACACCAGTTCAGAAGTTACGGTGTGTTTTCCCTTATCTCTTGCACTAAATTCTTCCCCCTAATTTCCATTGTCTTCCCATAATATCACAAAAATTTTATCTGAGCAATGAATTATCTGACAGATGGTCTAGTACAGTAATTAAATTTGCACATACAATAACATATATAGTGATATTACAAAACATTGTATAAATATAAGGTCTTAGAACTCCCTTAGGTAAAATTACAAGGGACCACGGAGTAATTATATCTTGTATTCTATGATGCCTGGTCTTTTGACTAAGGAAAGGGAATATGAGGAACACCTATGTGGAATCATAAATAGCTGTATTTAGGAAAGTGTAGAAATTATATGGTATGTGACTATAATTTGGGGTATTTTTTTGGTGGAACAAAGTATCCACAGATTATTCATACCCAATGTTATGCTCACAGAGTCACAGACTGGTGGGCCTGGAAAGCACTTTATAGATGATCAAGTCCAGATAATCTTATTTCACAGGTGATGAATGCATGACTTTTGGAACTTAAATGGTTAAATTCCTTGTCACAAAACTGAAAAGAGGTGAGGCTAAGAATAAAATTTAGACCTTTCATGTCAAAGTAATGTTTTCTTTCCACTAAACCTACCGACCTTTACTGATGGATGTTTTGTGTACATAAGTAGTGCTTGAGAGGCCATTTTGCTAGTAGCTATTTGACTTGCACAAATTGTGTGTAGTTGAATTAATCATTCCATTTCTTCCAAATAATTCACATTTGCTTTCCTTATCAAATATTAAAATAAAAATCCCATACCCTTTGGTAGTATAAAATAAAAACATTACATAAAATAAATTATATTAAATAAAAACATTGATATAAAATAAAAACATTTCATCTTATATTTCCTTTCAGCAAAGTAAATTGTGCAGTTAGGGAGAAGCTAAATTAAATATAATGTTCATCTTAAACAGATTTATGTAACTTGTCGTTTAAAATCACTTAAAAATATCTTGTATAGGAAATATTTGGATTAATAAAGAATAACTTACTTTCTAAAATTGACCAAGTAAATTTTGAAATTTTAGGTCTACAAATCAAACAAGGGCTGGTAGGATTTTTATCCCCTTCAATGTAGCAGATTCCATCAATAATGCAAATATTTTCCTAATGAAAAAATGTAAAAATTTTTATAAAAGGAAAACACCAATAAAGATACAGCTATAATTAGTATTTAGGGGAAAAAAAACTATAAAAAGAAGAATAGCAACATATAGGTATATTGATAATTCCAATGAAAGCATATTTAAATTTTTTTTTGATCAGGAAATATTTTTTTCATAGCTCCTAGTCGTGAATGCATGTTAGAAAACAAACCATTCCTTTATGTGTAAGTGCTTATAGAACAGATCAATATGGAGGTAATAAAAAATATATATAGTTGTATCTCTGTGCAGAATACAACTTATAACTTATAAATAACATGGAAGAAAACCTCTCTTTTCTTTTTGTCTTTTTTACTGCTAAACTCATATTGTAAGTGCTACTATTCATAAAAACATGAAATAAACCTTTTCCCCCAGCACATATTATAGAATCACATTAGCTTATATAATTATCCTCCCTTCTTGTAGGAGTCCACTATATCCTGTAAATACCGCAAAACTAGACCAGATCCATGGCTTAAATTATCCACACATGACAATGGATATCATTACACAAAAAGTGGAAAGAGATGCTGACATGCACAGAAATAATATTAAATGTCACAATTGTGTTTAATCTGGGAAGAAGACCAAATTTTGTTCAAGATATATAAACTTAGTTCACTTTACAAAATCTCCTTTGACATCACTTGGAACGTTGCACAAACATAAGAACAAAATAACCCAAGAGGATAAAACAGTCATGAATAACAACATTTTAAGAGTACTTACTATAGGACATGTGGAAATGGAATATTTGGGGGAAAATAAAAGTCAAACAACTTTTCAAAAACAGAAACGTTTCTTATTGATAGGATCTGATTGCTAATCTCAAGAAAAAAAGATTTAAAATTTACAAATAATACTTTTAATTTCCATATACATAAATATTATGTGATACTCTCCTCAGTTTTGAACAGCCAAGTGATATTAGATCCCTGGCATCTGTTAAATCAGCAGCTGACCTGTGAAAGAGAGCTGGAGATAACCCCAGGAGAGCAGATATAGAGAGGTAAGAGGATATGCTAGTGAGGATTCAGCTCAAATTGTGCTGTTCTGTGACCCCTCAAGTGCTAGGTATTAGCATGGTTCAATGAATTTAGTTGCCACAAAAAAACTTCCTGAAAAAGTGCTAGTCTTACACTTTATACAAACCCTACCCAAATGCATGTCACTTGCCACAGAGACAATTAGGTAACTACAAAGAGATCTTTTTTGGAAAATCATTACTACTACTTAAAAAAAAAAAAAGTATGTAGAAGTGAAAATTCAATCTGAACCTTCTCTTTTGATTTTTTTTAGGAATGAACCTGCCACTTCAAAACGTTGAAGGTAGAAACCGCTTCCTTGCCGTTTGAAACAAGATTATGGACAAAGTGAGTAACAATTTCAATTAATCTTGTATAAATTTGAGGAAGGCTTTTTTGTATTAGTATTTCTGATATGAAAGTTTAAAAACTACATTAATATGCCAACAGCATGGGAAACAGAAATTCCTATAATGCTGGTGTGAAAATAAGTGAAAAGATACATACCTTTATAGTACACGAGTTCTTTTCGTAGAGACCACAAACTTGACAAGCCCCATCATATATGATCATTATTTTGGGATTACTGAACCTATGGCCATCATTAGATACCTGTAAGATGTAGTTCTATAATGATAATTTGTTCTAAATGTAGCTTCATAAACTATGAAATTATAATATACAAGTATTAATTTGTAAATATGAGGATATCTTTTATTTTTTACCTTTATTTGCCACTTCACAATTGGTTTCTCACCCATGAGATCCATGGTACCAGACTGATGTACATCAGCAGGCAGCTGACAATCAACAGTTCTGCTATTTTGAAAAACAGTACGTGCATAGATGGCTTCTCCAAGGACCCATTCACTGCTATTATACTGACGGCATAATGAGAAAGCAATCAACCTTTGTTAAAGTATGGAAATATTTTGCTAGTGAATTACATATGATCAACATACAAATTTGAAAATACATGTCTGGTATAATGAAATATATAATGAATAAACAAAAGTAACACTGATAGTGAGTTTCATTGAGAATAATGAAAAATGTATACACCTTCATTTGATGTAAACTGCTCTTAATGACTCACACATTTCTTGCAGTTCAAGTTTAAAAAGTTACCAATATTGGCCATATATACAATGGATCACTATGCAATGACTTGTGTAGCAAAGGAAACATGCTTGACTATGTACTTGACATAGTGGATTTCTTTTCTGCTCACAAACTTCCTCATCTCTCTGGAAAAAGCTCCCACTTTTTACTTCTACTAGAAACTCCTTTCTGCCCTCCATTCACATTTCCCACAGCCCCTCTCATCCTCTTACATGACCCTTGACTGGTCCAGGGGTGGACTTAAGCTGAGCCAATGCTTACGTTACTTGGGATATTTTAACTTTGTACTAGAGGGAGTATTGGGCCTGTCTGCCTCTGGTGGCTTGAATAGCAAGGTACAAAGCTATGGAGCTGTCGGTGGCCATGTTTTTTCACTATGTGAAGAAAGCCAGCACCGAGTGAAAGGGAAAACTGAAGCCCAAAAACAGAGGAAAGCAAAACTGAGACAGACAGATACATCACACACACTCACAAATGCGTGCATACTGAGTCTTCACAGTAGTTAAGTCTCAAGTTCAAGTTTTTCCCTGAGAATTCAGCTACATTGCTTTTCTTGGTTTTGTGAGACACTCTCTTCATGATAAACATCAGTTTTGCTCAAGCTAGTTGAAATGAATTTATGTAACTTGAAACTAAATAAATCTTAGCCAGTGCACCCTATTTAATAATTCAATGGTGTATCATGCTTAACCTACACATTAAGAATTATTTTCCAGTATTGAAAATGCATTGGTGTCTAAAGAGGAAAAAACAGAATAATTTTCAGGGTACTGGTAGCTACATAAAAAAACTAAAAGGATGTATTTTATTGCCAAAATTTAGATTTAGATTTTGTTTTTAATTTTTTACTGTAGAATGCTTTCAATCACTCAGAAATGGTCATGGAGCCTCCTGATACTTCAATGTTGTAGATCAGTAGGAAAAGGAAAGGAAGGCAAGAACATGTGAATCTTTGCCTAGTAGAAACTATGTTCCTGAAGATTTGATAATTGAGAGTGGGCCTCAGTACAAATCTCCATAGTTAAAGGGGATATACAGTCGAGCCTAGCAGATGTATCAGTGATTCCCCTCTAGTAGAGGGGGACTGACAACAGTGTCTTGGGGTCGTCATGATATTGATACTTAGATGGATTGTTTTTGTGTATTGAAACAAGACTGCAGCCAATGACTGGGAGTATAGGGATTATTTCAATCCCACTCCTTGGAGGAGCCTACCCAAAATGAGGAATAAACAAGGTTCTACTTCTCAGCCATTCATCAATATTTTGAGAGTATCTATATGTGCTGAAGATATTCTGATGAAAAGAGATAACAGAAGAAAAGACAGACAAATAAGGCCGATTTGTGTTGTTGCTATAACCGAAATCAAATAAGGTACAATGAGAGAGAAAGAAGACTAGCATAGTCAAGAAAGGCTTCAAAAAAAGATGATACTTCTCTTCCTGAAAGTACAAAAAGAGACTGTCACTAGGACACTGGGAGCAGAAATGGAGAAAATGCTTTCAGCCTGGCTGGAAGGAATAGCATGTTAAAAGACAGGGACGCATGAAACAGTATGGGATTTTAGTGTAGGATGTACAGGACGTTTAGGTCTGTAACCATAAGCAAAAGCCACGTTATGAAGGGCCATTAATTTCCAGGACAACTTGAATTTAATCCAATAAGTAAGTAATTTAAAATTGGGATTCTGTAGAGTCCTGGCTGCTTTTCCAGGAGGGCGTGAAGGAAATGATTGGGTGATTTGATCTCTAGCTATAACCTTATTTAAAATCATTATTGCAAAGATAGAAAAGAACATCTATAATATGCTACCCTTCATGTAAAACATAAGGGATATATCTCCTCCTTTGTACAAAAGAAATACCATAAGACTATACCAGAAAATAATAACAGTAGATACCTTCAAGGGAATGGGATGGAAGAAAGAGGTAATGGAAGTAGGGTGAGAAGAAAATGACATTTCTCTGTGTATACCTTTCGTATGGCACCAACTCTTAGAACCATGATAATATTTTGCACACCTTCCAAGTAAGTAAATAACTAAAATCAACGAGTGGAAATTCAAAATGGAATACACATATTTAAAAATATAGTTAATTGTATTACAAATGAAATATATAAACACTCTGAACAGGGTGGAAAAGAAAGTAGCTAATCTAAGTTTGGTTTTCGCTACAGAGAACACATTTGTTTCTCTCTAAAGTGTATTAAAGAATTCCAGAGTGTACTCTATTTATCAGAATTTTGGAGGAGGAAAGTTGTATGTGAATAAATATCACAGCAAATAAATGTCTAAAAGTAAGTACCAAATGTACTTTCCAAGAAGATATAAACCTATAAAATTCTCTCTTGGCAAATCACTTAATATTAGATGATGACATATGATTTATTTTGCCAAAAAAAATAAAATATCTACTCTCCTGAGCGATCTTGAAGTGAAGAAATTTATACATTTATACCTATATATAACATTTTATATTGTGTGTCTTATTATTTCATTGGCATTAAGAGATTCCATGGCTCATTAGAAAGATTGTATTCATAGAATCTTGAAATAAGAACACTTCTTGAGTATAATTATTACACTTGACAAAAACACAAACAAAAGTTATTTCCTCCTGTAAATTTTCAGTCTCAGAATCACATTTGGCTTCATCAATTTAGAGAAAAAATAAAAAGAATGTTAAAATATGATTTGCTGTTTTAAGTGTCTGCTTACCCATGCAAATACTTTCGAAATTCAAAGAGCTTTCCTTAAAATAAAATTCTACTTGAGTGAAGAAAAACAAGCCTATATAAATAACCATCAGAAAGAAGGTACAATTTGATATACCAATGTTCAAACTGAGTGATCATGTCTGTCCTTTGTGGCTTCAAGAGAGAAAAACACTACTTATTTTGGGGCTGGGGGATAATTTTCCAGTATGAAACTCATAGTAAGGGAAATAGACAGGATGAGTGCAGCTCATTCTCATTTTTTGGTTTGTAAAGGGGATTGCTCATATCTCTTAACCCTGTAATTCATGTCGGGTGTCAGATAAAAATGATTTCTATTTTTCATGTTTTTATATTATAAGAAATATAGAAGCTTACATAACAACATTGATAGTCTTTTAATTTGTTATTATGACTGAAATAGTGCTGCAATACCTTGATAAAAATCATACAAAATAGTTTAATAGAGTTAACAAATAGGAAATCTTAAAGGTTAAGCAACTTAATCATTTTCCTGTTCACCTCTGTGTGGATATGACACACTTTGGGATTATGTTGCTTATTGATACACCGAATTAATCCAAAGTAAAATTAATCTGAATAACTCATAAACTTAATTGTCTTTCAACTTCGTAATTCACATACCTGCAGCTTAGTAACTTCACATTTAAATGAAGGTGATTCTTTGAAGCCTTGACCAAAAACTCTCACCATCATACAATTATATTTTCTAACATTACAGAATCCAGCATTCTCAAGATCTATAATTTCAGGAGTCTTGTCTTTGGAAAAAATGATAACAAAATAAGACATATTTTCTTTAATTCCAGTAGAAAAAAACCTAATTATTTTTAAGGCCCAAATTAAAAACATGTAAAATAATATTTCAAAGTCTATTCCAAATACCATTAAATGTTAAGAATAATCTGGTATTTAAAGAAGTGTTATCTACCATCAAACCAATAGAAATAGTGTTACAAATACTACCAGAGCCTAAATATAGAGTTCTAATTTATATTTTAATTAATGCTGATATCAATTAAGGGCAAGAATAAAGAAATTACTACTAAAACAATCTATGTTTTGGTTTTGGTGTTTTGGTTTGTGCCCTATAGATGGGTTATAGAAAAAAATACTTTTGTAATAAAATATTATAGTTAGCAATATAACGTATTAAACATTTTTAAATACTTAAGCTTTAGAAAATACTTATCAAAATTTATATATGCTGCCATTCTAATATTGTTGATGTTTTTATGCACTATTGCTATTCTACATGCTACCATAATCTCAGTTGTACTTCTCAGTCATAGAAGAAAAACTTTCTTCTAGAAGTTAGAGTTAACTGACCTTCATATGGCTACATCCCTGGTCTTGGTAAGATCATACATTATATACATAAGCCGGATCTGGCTGTTAAATAGATAAATGAAGTATATACAATTAATTGAGTCTTTTGTCTAAGTATTGACAAATCTAAGCAAATATAACTTTACTAGCTATTAGATACATAAGTTATGTGCACTCAGAAATCTAAAAATATTTATGAATATTAAAAAACAACATTTGTTAGTTTATTCTTTCATATGTGCAATAAATGACTACTGAGCAACTTCTATTTTTCTGGTATTATTCTAGGTTCTGGGTATATAGTAATGAACAGAACAAATTTCTTCCCTTCTTGTAACTTATATTGTAATATGAAGACAAAAAAAAAAAAACACAAGTGATAAAATAAACATAAAATGTATTATATAAGTGTATTTAAATCTATGGAGAAAAAGTATATTGACTATATTAAGGGAGATAGAGATTATGGGGTTGTGTGAGGAAAAAGTACTTCATTTTTAATGACCATGAAAGGATTCTCTTCTAATATGATATTTGAACAGAGAAGAGAAGAAAGTCAGTCATGAAGATACATGGTGGAAGAATGCTCCAGTCAGAGGGAACTGTAAGTGCAAAGGGCCTGAGGAAGGAGCAGACTTGGCCTCTTTGAGGAACAGCAAACAGCCATTTGAAAGCACAGGAGAGCAGTGAGCTATGGAGAGAATGGTAGATAAATTCAGTGAGAGTGGAACCTTAGAGTATATAGGCTAGTCTTCTAGGCCAGAATAGGGACTGTGGATTTTACTTGGAAGGAGATGGAGAGCCATAACAGGTATTTAAACAGAGAAGTAATATGATCTGATTTACATTTCAAAGGAACCACTTTAGCTGCACCTGGAGAAAAAACATCTAGAGAATGTATAATAATCTAGGTGAAAGATAATGGTGGCTTGGACTAAGTTTGTACCAGGGAGGGAAATAAAATTTTTTGAAGCTAAAGCTGGATTTGCGGATGGATTTCCTAACGGATTTGTTAGTGAATTAAACATGAGGCATGAGAAAAAGAAAAGTCAAAATTCCTACACATTTTTAATGTGAGCGATTAGAGGAATGAAGTTTGCATTTACTGAGATGGAAAAGTCTGCAGTTGGAAAAGGGCAGGTAGTGGTAGGAGGAAAATCAGGAGTTACTGGTTTAGTGGTTCATGGAATCAAATTGACTTAAAAATTTCTTTCTGTGATATAGTGAGACAAAATAGTTTGTCCCATATAGATGGGTTATAGAGAAAAAATTAAGCAAATTAGTATAATTAGCAAAATATTATAAAGAGTGCTTAAAAATGCAAAATTGGAGTTCTAGAAAAACTTATTCTCTGCAAGTAGAGTCTCCAACTGTGTGCCAAGTCCCCACGGTCAAGAGAATCGGCATTTTCCAGGAACAGCATGGAGACCAAAGTGGATGGAGTGGAATGAGTGAGGACAATAGTATTGGGAATGACTTTCAACAGATATTGTGTTTGAGATCACATTGTGCCTTACAGGCTAAGTACTTCAGCTTTTACTCTCAATAAGATGACTCTGGGAAAATGATTAACATTAGTTAATATAATTTGTTCTTTCCCCTTTGTTATTTGAACAAACCCTGTTTAAATCCTGACAGTAAAAAAGAACAAAGATGTTTTCATAATCAAATAACCGTCACAACATCAAAGTTGAAGAGTTCTTACTTACTCTGTGAATCACTGCAATCATAGGAACTAAAGCCTGGGGCACACATGCATCCCCACTGTGTACACTGCCCGTTGCTGCTGCATAAATTGGGGCATTTCAATACCAAGAGAATGTCTTCAATTGATTTGCCGTATTCTTCAGTGTTATATTTCCCTTCTTCCAAAATCCTCCTTTCACATTCATTTTCTAAAAGGGCTATACCTGCTTCTACCCAGGTAAGATCATCTTTTAGGAGAACGTCCTTCACACACATGTCTATAATACTCTCGAGTCTCTTGCCAAGGAAGGCAAGACAGTGCCTTCCTATGCTGGAGTTGGCTAGAGTCTGCTGACACAATGCCAATGTGCTGTATTCTGTGAGGCCAGAGGGTGTGGGCCACGTGGGGACAAACTCTGGGTGGACATCCTCAGTATGGTCCTCGGGGAAAAAATAAGTAAACTCATCTAGGTCACTCTGGCTGAGACTTTGGAAAGCAAATAAAGGAAGAAACTCATAAAAGTTTTGCCGTTTCCATCTGTTTTGACGATGCCTCCCTGTTTCTTGGCTGTGGCTAACCTGGTCCTGTGTATGTGTCCCATTGTCCAAAGTTTTTGGTGCATCTTGTTTCTCATTCTCAGGATATTTCTGTAAACTTAAGTCCACTTTGGTTAGGTTCACATGCTTATGTTCTTGAGGAAAGAAATTTAGATTATTTCCTTCGCGAGATGTATGCTTGTTTCTCCCTCTGACAAGAGTTTCTGAATTAATATATTCAGAGGTGACATCTAGTTCTGGTATTAGGGAAGAGAATTGGATGTGTCTGAGGTCTTTGCAACCTGAGACAATATCTGGTGGAGAAACATTGTCCAGATGATAAGATGGATACAGTGAAGTGGTGTCCACCAAGCAGCTACAGTAGGATAGTTTGCCAGGCGATGGCCGAGAAATTGGCATTGTGTCAAACATGCTCTTTCCTGGCAAAATCCTTCCACACAGAAAACAGAAAAGAACAAAAGTTTGGACAAGAACATTTTTCCCAGCAAGTGATGGAAAAACAACCAACCAAACAAACAAACAAAACAAAAAAACAGAGTGTTGATTTATCACTCATTTTAAGTCAAATATTAATACAGTAACAAATAAAAATAATGTACTTTCTTACCTCCATTCATTAATAAAAGCAACACAATTATTAAAAGTTTGATCAATTTTGATCCCATTTTTGTCATGGAAATCATTTTCTGGGTTTTCATCAAAGGTGCCACAAAGTCCCAAAGTGTTTCTGAAATCTAAGCTAGGGGCTCTGATTGTTAAACTCATGCCCCATTCACTAAGATCAGCGCGGATAAATGCTCCAGAAGAAAACCAGATCTGAAAGACAGAAATGAAAGCTGTTTAAATATTCAATATGGATTAAGAAAAAAAAACCCCTATTATTTAAGGAATAAGAAATAAATGCATTTATTCCCTCAATATAAGAAGAAAACAGAATACTGATTTCCTTAGTCTACGCATTTCTTATTAAGGCTATATGTCAAAATAATCAGTTATTGTATTTTGCTGACTTGAAATTTGGTCTCCGTATGGAAACTTTTATTGAGATATTTTGTTCAAACGCTCTTCTTAAATAATTTATACTAAAGACATTTTATACAATTAAAACTACTATAAATGTTGAGGGTAATGTTTACCAAGTAATATCTCTGATAATAGTTATTCGATATTGAACTAAACTACCAAGTAATTAATTTATACATATAAATGCAATTCCAGAAGGGTACACATTCCTGTGGCTAATCAGCATTCTCTTGCTGTCAGTAGGCAAATAGAATCAGAAGCCAAATTATAACCAAATCGTTGCATGGGGATTTAGGTATGAGAGCAGGGGGTTTGTTGAATCATTTTAATAGCTTGTGTCATCTAACTCTGATCCTCCTCACAGGCGTGTCAGCTCTCCCAGGTCAGGAACTTGGATAAACATGCTCTCTCTTTTGAAAATCACTGAAGATGAATCACCTGTTTGTTCCGCTGACTCTCCTTCCCCTTTTAATTTCTTAAATTTAAAAATAGCACTTTTTTCTTTTTTTGTAAAAATGGTAAGTGTTCATTGCAAAAAATTATCATTTTGTAAGATTTTTATTAAAAATATAGCTAACATACAATATTATATTAGTTTTGGTGGTACACCATAGTTATTCAACATTTGTAGACCTAAAGAAGTGATCACCATAAGTCCAGCAACCATCTGACACTGTACCACGCTATCACAATATTATTGACTATATTCCCTGTGCTGTACGTTACATCCTCATGACTTACTTGTTTGATACCTGGAAATTTGGACCTCTTATTCCCCTTCACCTTTCCCCCTCTTTTTTAAATTTTCAATTACAGTTGACATTCAATGCTATTTTATATTAATTTTAGGTATACAGCATAGTGATTAGACATTTATATAATTTAAGTTGTGATCCCCCTAATCTAGTACCCACCTGGCACTGCACATAGTTTTTGCCATATCTCTTGCTTTCTCTCTTCTCTTCTGATACCCCTATGATGCAAATGTTGTTATGCTTGAAGTTGTCCCAGGTCTCTTAAACTATCCTCAGTTTTTTGGATTCCTTTTTGCTGTTCCAATTGGGTGTTTTCTGCTACCTTCTCTTTCAAATCATTGATTAAATCCTCTGCTTCATCTAGTCTGTTGGTGATTCCTTCTAGTGCATTTTTCTTTTCAGTTATTGTATTCGACACTTCTGGCTGGTTCTTTTTATGGTTTCTATGTTCTTTTTCACACTTCCTATCTCTTTGTTGAAGTTCTCGCTTAGATCCTTGAGCATTCTTATAACCACTGTTTTGAATTCTGTCTCTGGTAGGTTGCTTTCCCCCATTTTGTCTAGTTTTTTTCCTGTTCTTTCATTTGGGACACATTTCTTGTTTCCTCATTTTGGCTGCCTCTATGTGTTTGTTTCTAGGCATTAGGTAGATCTGCTATGTCTCCCAGTTTTGGCTGGGTTTCCTTATATAGTAGGTGTCCTGTGGGGCCCAGTGGTCACTTGAGCCAGGTGCTACAGGAGTGTCCTTGTGTGGGTTGTATGTATTCTCATGTTATAGTTGAGCCTTGATTGCTCTTGGCACATTTGTGGATACGATTCACCCTCAGGCTGACTGGCTGTGGGGTTTGGCCACATCCACAGCTTATGGGCTGCTGTGCAGGAGGCTTATCCCAGTGGGGTGGGATTTGCCCCAGCGGGCTCTGGTGCCTAGTGAGACTGCCCTCTGTGTGTGCCGCTTGTGGGGCTAATTGGGTGCTGCTCTGCTGTGGTCTGAAGCCAACCTCCAAGTATGTTGGTTATGGGGCCTTTTGAGAGGGGCTCTGGTGCAGGCCCAGGTCAGCCACTGCCTGTGAGCAGCCAGAGAGTACCTGGTCAGTACAGAGTGATCCACAGTTATTCGTTTGCTGTCCGTGTGGACCCGTGTCATGCAGGGTCTCTGGTCCCGCTCCCGCACCAGAACGTAGGATCTGGTGAGACCAAAAAGGAACAACAATGGAGCCATGGATTGGGGGTTCATACCACTATAGTCTCTATGGCAGCTGTTCGAGATACAAAAGCAAACATCTGCCAGTACCCCAACGAGGGGGTATCCCTGCACCCCAGTCTCACTGGTGGCTGGGCGAGACACAGGAAGTAGGAGCTACATGATCCACAACCCACCATCCGTTTTTGCAACCCCACTTGCAGGCCACGATCTGCAGTCCGCTTCTCTGCCAACCAACCCACCAATCAACCTCTTGCTAACTGCAATCCACAATTGCTAGCTCAACCACAGAGCAGTTATATCAGTGGCCAATGGCTAACTGGTTACAGCTGATGGCCAAATAGTTACAGTCTACTACCCAAGCCAGCTCCTTTCCACGTGAGGCCGAGAGCATGGAAACTGCTGTCTGGGACTCTGAATCCCACAACCTGGAGGCCCATGGGAGAGGCCAGGCTGTGAACGGAGGATTGCTGCCACCAGTACCAGGACTGGGGAAACTTCACAAAAAGCCAGCACACCCAGAAGCCTACTGCCACTTGCCAGCTCCCTTAAAGTTCAGCCACTGATAACACCTCATGCAGTATGCAAGTTGGCTGAGGTAGGGCCCCAGGGAATCACTAGAGTGGGAAGAGTTGTGGCACCAGGTCAATGTAAATTCTGGTTTGGTTTCAGAGCCTGGAGTGACTCAGCAAAAGTTTCAGAGCACACCAAGGCCTGTCACCACCTGCTGGGGGCTTGCCAGCCTCTGTTAGTTTTCCAAGAGTGCAATGTGGGTGGGGCTGGCTGCTTACAGAGAAAGTGCCTCCAGCAGTGGTAGAGTTGAGTGGAATGGGTCCCAGCTGACTCATCAGGGTGGCGCAGCAGAGTTCACCAGGCCAATCACATTCAAATTTGGCCTGTGGGGGGCAGGCTCAACACAGGAAAGATGGCAGCCACCTGCCAGCTTCACGAAAGATGGACGCCTCACCAGAAAAATTCCGACTGTCCTCCAGACCTCCCCCTGCAGCCACACAACTCGTTCTGCATCCCTGTGTGTTTCCAAGGTCCCCCGAGTCACCATCCCTTCATTGGAGCCCAAGGTAAGTGCCTGCGTGTGAGTGAGTCTGTGCACGGACCGTTTAAAAGAATGTCTGGTTTTTCCAGCAGCCTTCCGGCCCACCCAAATGGTTGGAAACCCCACTGTTTTCCACAGCCAAATGTTGTGGGGACTCCTTTTCTCAGCACCAGTACTCTGGGGTGGGGCACCTGGTGTGAGGGGCTGGGGTCTCTAGCTCCTCCGGGGGGAACCAAGGTGGCCAAGATATCTCTCCTGATTCTCGACTGCCACACAGGTGTGAAGCCTGTTCTGAGTCTCTGCCCGTCTTATCAGTCTCAATGTGGCTTCTCCTTTGTAATTTTAGTTATAGGACTTCTGTTCAGCTAGATTTCAGATGGTTCTCCAGGGTGATTGTTCTATGCTTTAGTTGTAATTTTAATGTGTTAAATTTTGAAAAAATGTAGGCACAGTGTTGATCTACTCTGCCATCTTGGCTCTCCAGAAAATTATTTTTAAACAAACAAGTCTTATATTAGTTACTACTCAATCTGAGGTAGCTAATGTTAAGAGCTGGTGCAAATTCTTCAAAAACCTTTCCTATAATTCATTAATTTCTTTGTTAACAAATACACATCTACTCCAAAATTTTTGTGACTACAAAGTGTTCTATTATGTGACATTACTATATTTAAGGTTTGGGTTACACTTTTATTCATCACTGATTAATCATTGGGCTTCTATAACTCCTTAATTATTCTATTATGTTAAATTTTCAGATGTAAAGTTTCTTGAGAAATGACAGAGATAGGTTCAATTTATATTTATATATTATATATGTACATAATATATATAATATATGTATATTATATATGTATACATGTATTACATATATATTACATGTATGTAACATATATACATATATTACATATATGTGAAATATATGTCTGTAGAAAGACTGTAACTACTATTTCTACTCTTGCCAATATTGTGTGACAGATGTTTTGTCTTCATTCTTTGATTACTAATGAGGTTGAGGTTTTTATATTTTTGTTGGTTATTTGTACTTTTGGACATATTTATCAGTCTTATTTCTTCTGTGAATTGCCTGTTTATATTATTTGCTCATTTTAATTGGACTGCTGATTATACATGACTGATGCTTTCATAAGAGTGTTTCTATATTAATTGTATGTTTTATATGTAGCAAATATTTTCCCAATTATTTACATTTTGGTTTTTGATGATGGAATTCAAATATATAGTTATGCTAAAAATTCTTGTTCACCTCAATGTTACAGAAACATTCACCTACATTTCTACTACTTTAGCTTAAATTTTATTCAGCTGGAATTTACTTTTTTGGAAAGTGAATGAAAGATGATCTTAACATACAAATACTAGCACACAGATATGAAATATTATTTAAAAATATTAATGAATCTTGGATCTTTTTCTTGATTTTCTAATCTCTTCCATGTGTCTACCAGACTGTTCGTAAAGTGGAACCATCTGCATTCCTTTCAAAAATTGTTTAGCTATTCCTGAATATTTATTCTTAACTATATATTTCATCTGTCTGATATACCATTTATTAGGCACTGTCAAAATAATTTTATGAATAACCCACCAAGTTATCATATTGAAATCTTAAATAAGAAAGTTTATATTTGACAAAGTTTTAACTATGCTGTGTCTTTTTGTGTGTGGTAAGTAAAACAAATGTTATGCCTTCTAAGATCAGTGTTAATCTTAAAGCGATTTTCTAAGAAAAAAAAAAAGAAAACCTAATGTTGAAAATGATAGCTTCTAATTTAATAGAGATGAAAAGAAGTTCAGATCCAAAATCTACAGAAAAAAGGTGAAATACTTTTAATCCTAAAGAATCATACATACTGTGATTTTTCTTCCTAAGTAAGATTCACTTATCTTGATATTGCTGGTTACATCTTGGATCTTTACATGTAAGTATGGCTGTGATTCATGTAGCTGACCACCACACATATCGAAAGTAACTGTATCACCTTCTTCTCTGGCAACAAACCCGCAGTTACATGACACAGGATAGTGAAGGCTTCCACAGTCCCATTGACGTACATGGACTTCAAAATCACGTGACATACTCTTATAAAGCACAAACGTTCCAGTCTTGAAATTATCATATACCCTATCATTAACAAAAGTAAATTGAGTTAAGAATTGGCAAAAATATCACAATAGAATGTTATACACCAAAAATATGAGTTAAATTTTTATACACATTCAATATATACACATTTAATGCAAGAATGAAAAATTATAATAGCTTTATATATCATGACAATTTATGTATAGGGCACTGAATGAAAAAAGTAGTGATAAACACCTAAATCTGTCTCACTACACTTCTGTTTCACGAGTTAAAGTCAACCCCTACTTCCAGCTTTCTCTTTCCACCCTGCTTTAGTTTTCATTATAGACCCTATCTTCCTCAGATGAACCGTGTATTTTATTTATTCTGTATAGCTCTCTTTACCTCTACAAAGGTAAGTTCTATAAAGGGAGAGTATCTTCATGTGTTTTGTTCACTGCCATAAGCCCAGCACTCAGAACACAATATTGTTGGATTATAATGGATTAAATTAATCACCACTACATTTTCTTCAGGTTTTCCACTAAAATTTCTAAGGTTTTAATTATAACCATAAAGTATTCTTGCAGGTGGGATGAGTTCCTACAACTTTTCGTATTTGTTCAAAGTTTTGAAGTATTATTTGTCATTGTAGAGGATTTACATCTATTCACTAATATTGGCTAATTTTACTGACAGTGATCTCATTACAACTTTAAAAATAGAATTACCTTGCATCGTGAATAAAATTTTGACTCAACAATGAGGTGTTCTTATCATTTTCTTTAGGGACATTTTAAAATCATGAATTCCTCAGAAGTATAATTGAATCTAAATCCTTCTATGTAGCTTCTAATAGTAAGGTAGCTTAGATTGTTTTTTGGTCATTTTGCTTATTTGACTTTCAGTTCCAGAGGCAGATATCCAGATATTCATGATAGCTACAGTAGTTTTTTTCCCCTGAATATCCTTGCCATGAATTAGAAGTGATTCATTTTTTAAATAATTATTATGTGTTAGTTTACTCTTCTTAAACCTTAAACCTCAAAGTTTCAGTATCATGGAGAAATGCAATATCAGTAAATAGCTCTAGAGCAAATAATTTAATCATTATAAAAATAAGTCAAGCTAAAATAATTGTCTGTATTTGTATCTTCATTTTTACAAGATCAGCCTCACAACAAATCCATATATTTACTAAGAACTAGATTTTAAAGAAAAACCCTTGCACACAAACAAATTAATATTTTCAAATAAGCCAGTGATGTCCATGCATGCCTTCCTTTCTAATCTTTCAGTGAATAGGACTAAGATGTAGCAAATAGTATGATGTTTGAAAAACAACAACAAAATCCAAAAGAAACCCAAACTACTAAAAGAAAAAATTTTAGGAAATTACCTGCCATCAAATGTAATTATATGTGGGTCAGTAAATGAATAGCAGTAAGCAGTTGGGACATCCTTTACTCTGATCTTAAAAGCAAAGATATTTTCAGTAAATGTTATCATTAGTTGTTATTTAGTGATTTACAATAAATTGCTTAGCAATCTCAATGAATTTTCAGCTATTTGTATCATAGCTATTGAAAATGAAATCATTTAATAATTGAAAAAATAAGTGAAACTATTCATTTTTAGAAAAAATAATTTAAATAATATTTAATAATTTTGAAAGGAAAAGTTTACAAGGTATAGTGATAAAATACATGTATCTTTTTTAAAGCTTCAATTATGGAGATATTTTTTGTCATTTGTCAACCTGGATGCTGTCTGGAATGTAGCTGTCCCACAGGAAATCTTCATTAACTATAGGTTCCACCATAATGTCTGTAACTCTATTTCCATCTCGAGAAAAATCTGTTACAGCCGTGTAGTACACAAAAGCATGGCTACAGGTTCCATTAGCACAGGATGCTGTCTGGTGAAGGTCCACATGACAGGAAGACAATGCCAAATTTAAGCCTAGGTGTTCTTTACCTTTTTATGAAAAAAAAATATATATACATTGATAAATTTGTAAGGGAATATTTCAAGCATGTAGTAACTCGATTTACATGAAACATTGAATTGAGAGATTATTCTAAAATTGTTTTCTCTTACTTAAAACATGGTTGTAGTTTTTGTCTAAATAAAACCAAAGCTGTTGAACTCTACCTGATCTTTACAAATAATCAACTTCAATATATACATATAAATGTATATGCATATTACTATTTCCAATAAGGTTATAAATCCATATGCATCTGAATAAAATTCAAAAGCAATGTATAAAATTCATCTTTGTTTCTGTAAAAAAAAAATTATAGTTCTAGCACTAAGTAACATAATTTGATTTTTTTTCCTAAGAATTGTGCCTTGGGTCCAAATATGTTTGTAACATTTCTTAGGGCTTGCAGTTATGTCTATCCATTGTTGAGTGATAGCAATGATTATTGATACAGAGCTCATCGTGCAGGTTTAATTATTGATACAGGGTTCGCCATCTTAAAAAAAAGAAAAATCAAAACAAATTAAATTCCACACCAGTAGGAAACTCTCTTTTCACCTCCCAAATGTCGCAATATACTAAGAACCTCAAGATGCTCCTTTGCCTATAGAACAAAGAACAAGAAAAAATAATTTAGAAAGAAAATGGTAACAGAAGAGAAGGAAGGAACTCCAGGAATTTGTGAAACTGAACAAAAAGGATGATTTCCTCTGAAACTTGGCTACAGAGAAAGTTTGCTCACATATTCCATTAATGAATACAAAGTCCTTCTGAGAATCAAGGAGGAAGAAAGAAGTTGTTAAAAACTTTTTTCCAAATATCATTTTCAGGTATAAAATTATATTTGGTTAACAAAGGAACACTGCACTAGATTCAAAATTCTTGAAAACATATTTATCTTTATGCATTTTTTAGGACTATATCCTTTCTTATGCACATAAAAGATAATAGAAACATTCAAACTCTTAACCAGCTCCCTGAAGAGAATACAGAATAGAGCTGGCTCATATGTAGCCCCTGACATCATTTCCACTGCTCTATGGCATGAGGGCCAAGTATTGCTTCTCCTTAAGCCTGTGCAAAAGCAGCCTTGTCTTTGCAGAAATACACTAGGAAACACCAACTTATTCTCGATGAATGTAGAGATGTAACAGAAATATACTTAAAGAATATTAGTTAAGTAATATCCAGAATAAAATCAAAAGATTTTCCTCCAGAAAAAAAGGAAATTATTTTTAATGGATAAAGAATAAAAACATGCAAACTTCTAAATTGTAGGAATACATTTAGGCAGTTTTATGTCACTATAGCAATGCTAGCCTTGTTGAAAGAATTGAGAACACACAAATATAATTTGAAGTGTATTTGTAACTTGAAAACATCTTGCCCTAATACAATTTTGGAATGTATCGATAAAATCATCCTCTTCCTTTCCTCCCTCATAAACTGTAGGAACATTTGCATCATATGCTCTTTAGTGGTAGTTTGAAGTAGAATTGTGTCAAACAGTCTGAGAACAGATGGTTTAATTTTGTATTTCTAGGCTGTATTTCAAACTATAGTGTTGCTCATGGCATTCCTGAAATTTGAGTCAGTAGCTGAGTATTATCAACTAAGCCTGTTTACTGTCACGAATCTTAGAATAGCCTCTCTTGATTCCTCCTTCTATCTCCATATCATCTCTTTTAGTGGGTGCATTATTCCCATGAGTCAGTCTCTCTCTGTCTCTCTCTCTCTCTCCTTCCGTCCCTCCCTCTCCCTCTCCCTCTCTCCCTCCCTCCCTCCCTCCTTGTCTCTCTCTCCTCTCTCTCTCCTAGCATTTGTATCCTTTTGTTTCTCTAATTTAATTAGGAATAATATAAACAAGAAGACCTAGAGACCTACATACATTGTATTTGGTGTATTTACTAAATAAAATTTTATGTCCCATGGTGAAAAGGTATGCAAACAGAATTGTAATCTCTCTTACAGATTATATTTTATTTTCTGTATTCCTTAATGTGTTTTGGTCTCTACCTCAGAGGCTTATGGAGACAAAAATAACCCAATCAACCATATCACTGCAATACCTGGTTTGCCCCCTATTTTTTTCATTCTGTAGGAGAATTTCAGCTCTCTACATGGCTGTGACAGTGACATATATGTGGCCATATATCATACAATCTATAAAATTAGTAATTTAAATAGAAGACTTTTAAAACAAAGCTCTCAAACACAAGCTTACTTTAGAGAGAGAAGTACAAAGAATGCATCATGCGATCCATGGTGCATAAGCTTGAACTTTTAGCGTAATTTATCACACCTCACTCATTAGGGATGAGTTGGAAAATGTTAAAGAGCAGTTTTTCCCTCAATCTCTGAAAACAAAGCAAAGAGAAGAATAAGTAGGAGGGTGAGGAGAAAAGAAGGAGGAGGAAAATGAGGAAAAGGAAGACAAAAAAGGAAGAAGAGGAGTATATTGTTCATCATTTTTTTTTAATTTATACTTTGAATCCAGGAGGACTAAACATGGATTGCAATTTGAATTGCTCTGGCAGTCATAAATCTGGCCCATATTATTAATATGATTGAACTATAATTTGATGGAACACATGAAGCATAATTAATTACATGAGTACACGTCAATGATTTTCTCTAGGGAAAAAAATAATTAGTTATTATTTGAAATCTAATAATAAAATTCAGTGGATTTAGTATATTACCTTGATCAACAGTTTTCAGTTTTAATGAGATTTTGCATTCCTGATCCAGCTCACTGAATTCAGGACAAACGACAGGAATTGTGCTCTCTATTCTTAGCTGGTATTCTTTCCCATCTTCTGATATAGTGCTTAATTCAGGTTGTAACTGGTATAAGAAAACATGTAGAGCCATCATGTAAAAATATAATTTATTTCTAAGATACAATAATTTTGAAAGGGCTTTTTTTCCCCCTCAATATACTGTTAAATGAGCTGGTAGTAAATAGCTTCAGCACTGGAATTTTTGAATTGCACAAGATCAATTAAAACCCTTAAAAATATCAGCAATGCCTAGAGGACTACATGGAGTCGCTGTACTGCTCTGAGTTTGGGCACAAGTTTGTTTCCCAGCCTGACAGGCAGTCTGGTTGAAGCCTGCCTTAGTGATTCTGGTTTTATAGCGGGAACTGGAGAATGGAGGAGACAGATTCCAACATCTTTCTGTCTGTTTACTAATGTTTACGGACATTCTAAGGACTATTTGTCCTTAAAAATTAATATCATCTGTAATATAAATTAGAAAACTACATATTTTTAATACATAAATCAAAACATTACTGTCACCTGAAATACCTCAACCTTCAGCTTATTTCTCAAGCCTCTGCTTTCACAGTTGAATTCACTTTGAGTCCTGAAATCTAAGATTGGTCTTATCCCAGGCCAATCCTTTTCTGAGGCAGGAAGTTTTTAGGCAGCTTCAGTTCTTGGCTGGCTCTCAAAACAGGTGGTTCATTTTTTAATTTTTTTTTTATTTACTTTCAGGTATACAAAACAATGTAATAGACATTTATACCCCTCACAAAGTGATAGCTTCCCCAATCTACTAGCCCTCTGACATTGAATATAGCTGTTACAATTCCATTGACTCTATTCCCTATGCTGTACTCCACATCCTGTGACTATATATATACACACACACATATATATACACACACACATATACACACACACACACATAGTTTAATTATAGTTGACATTCAGCATTATTCAGTGTCAGTTGTATAGAGTAGTGGTCAGGAATCTACAGAGTCTATGAATTGTTCTCCCTAATAAGTCCAGTGCCCATCTGCACCCTACATAATCTTTACAACATTGTTGATTATATTCCCCATACTGTATTTCATATCCCCATGACTATATTGTGTTTACTAATTTGTACTTTCTAATCCCTTTACCTTCTCCTCCATCCCCACCCCTCTCCCAGCTAGCAACCATCAGTTTTTTTCCCCTGTATCTCTGATTCAATTTCTGTTGTGTTTGTTCATTTATTCTGTTCCTTAGATTCCACATAAAAGTGAGATCATATGGTATTTGTTTTCTCCATATGACTTACTTCACTTAGCATTAGATTCTCTAGGTCCATCCATGTCGTTGAACATGGTTAAGATTTCATTCGGCTTTATAGCTGAGTAATACTCCATTGTATAAATGTACCACAGTTTCTTTATCCAATCAACTATCGATGGGCATTTCAGTTGTTTCCATATCTTAACTATTGTGACTCACGCTACAGTAAACGTAGAGATGCATATATTTTTTCCAATTAGTGTTTTGGATTTCTTTGGATAGATACCCAGGATTGGAATTGCTGGGTCATAAGGTAGTTCCATTTTCAATTTTTTGAGGTACCAACATACTGTTTTTCATAGTGGCTGCACCAATCTGCAAACCCACCAGCAGTGCACAGTGGTTCCCTTTTCTCCACATCCTCACCAGCACTTGTCATTTGTTGATTTATTGATGATAGCCATTCTGACCAGGGTGAGGTAGTATATCATTGCAGTTTTTATTTGCATTTTTCTAATGATTAGTGACATTGAGCATTTTTTTCATGTCTGTTGACTATATGGATGTCCTCTTTAGAAAAGTGTCTCTTCATGTCCTCTGCCCATTTTTCAATTAGGTTGTTTGTTTTTTTGGTATTGAGTTGTATGAGTCTTTTATAAATTTTGGATATTAACCCCTTATCAGATGTATCATTGGCAAATATCTTCTCCCATTAAGTAGGATGCCTTTTCGTTTTATTTCCTTTGCTGTGAAAAATCTTTCTAGTTTTATGTAATCCCACATGTTTATTTTTTCTTTTGCTTCCCTAGTCTGAGTGGATATACCAGTAAAAATATTATTAAGGGTAACATCTGCATATTTATTTCCTATATTTTCTTCTAGGAGTTTTATGGTTTGGGGGATCTTACATTTAAGTCTTTAATCCATTTTGAATTTATTCTTGTACATGGCATAAGAAGGTGGCCATCTTCATTTATTTTCACGTATCTGTCCAGTTTTCCCATCACCATTTTTTAAATAAACTGCCTTTACTCCAATGTAAATTCTTGCTTCCATTGTCATAAATTAAATGGCCATATAGGTATGGATTTATTTCTAGACTCTCTATTCTGTTCCATTGATCTACATGTCTGTTTTTATGCCAAAACCATACTGTTTTGATTAGTATAACCTTGTAGTATGATTTGATGTCAGGCAGTTTGATACCTCCCACTTTGTTCTTATTTCTCAACATTGCCGTAGCTATTTGGGGTCTTTTATTGTTCCATATAAATTTTAGGATTATATGTTCTAGTTTTGTGAAAACGTCATTGGTAATTTGATAGGGATTGAATTGAATCTATATATTGCCTTGGGTAGTATGGACATTTTAACTATGTTAATTCTTCCTATCTATGAGCATGGTGTATGTTTCCATTTATTTGTATCTTCTTTAATTTCTCTCTTCAGTGTCTTATAATTTTCTGAGTACAGGTCTTTTACTTCCTTGGTTAAATTTATTCCTAAATATTTTATTGTTTTTGAAGCAATTGTAAATGGGATTGTTTTCTTAATTTCTCCTTCTGATAGATTGTTATTGGTATACAAATGCAACTGGTTTCTGAGTACTAATCTTGTATTCTACTACTTTACTAAATTCATTTATCAGTTCTAGTAGTTTTTTGGTGGAGTCTTTGAGATTCCCTCTATATAGTATCATGTCATTTGCATATAACAACAATTTTACTTCCTCCTCTCCAATTTGGATGCCTTTTATTTCTTTTTGTTGTCTGATTGCTGTAGCTAGAACTTCTACAACTATGTTGAATAAAAGTGGTGAAAGTGGGCAACCTTATCTTGTTCCTGATATTAGGGGTAATACTTTTAGCTTTTCCCCATTGAGTTTGATGCTAACTGTGGGTTTATCATATATAGCCTTTATTATGTTGAGATATGATCCCTCTATTCCCACTTTGCTCAGAGTTTTTAATCATAAATGATGCTGCCTCAACAAATTAAAGTGTGGAAAACACAGTTCCAGAGGAATAATCTTTCTGATCCATCCCCACTCGTACATACCTTAATGCCTGCAAAAAATTCTTGACTTTCGATGGCTGAACTTTGTACATGTGGTTTCTCCAAGAAAAAGATGGAAGCAGTACAGAATATCTATAAATATGATTAAGAAATAATCATTTATCAATAAAATTGTGGAGGAAATATGTATAAGTTACTGTTTAAGTACTTAATTTTAATTTTTAGTAGATAGTACATGAGACATAACTAAATAATTTTAAAAACTTGCTTAGAAATTAAGAAAAAATTTATCTTCATAAAAATATTAATTATTCAAACATCAACAAAATTAGTGTTGTTGACTTGGTATTTAAGACTGATTTAAAAGTGGATAATAAGTATTATCATCATTGAAAAAACAAAAATATTGTTTTCTAGAATAGAAGTGTATCATTTTAAAACCAGAAAGAGACATAAAATTACAAGGGTTCATTAATAATAATCAACGAATTGCTAGAAACAGATACTCATAGTCACTAAGATTACTCACTCATCCAGTTGTCACTGGAGTTGGCACAATTGCCAGGGGGCAAAAAACAAACAAAACATGAATGCTTTATAGTATGGGGACAAAAACTTTTTAGGATCTGATTAAAAAATCAATTTTTGAAAATTAATACATTCATGGAAATAAAAAAGAAAGAAAATCCAATTGTTTTTTAACATACCCTGTCTCCAAGTCTGAGATTTATTCCATCCAGTTCTAAAAGAGAGAATGCCTGAACTGTGGTCTCTTGTTTCAGTTCCTCTTTGATTTCTTGAAAAGAAAGCCTAGACCAGACTATGAGAAATCCCACTGAGTAGTTTGTAGGGGAAACATCAAAAGCACACCTACAGAAAACCCTGGACTCAATCAGCTCCACCAAAATCTCTGGCCTTCCTGGAGGTGGTGGTGGCAATGAGGCAGACAGCTGACCTGGTGGGAGAAAATGCATAATTTGTAACTGGGCATCTTAAAAAATGGAGTCTGCTTATAGGAAAAATTGACAAAGACTAACTCAGGGATTTATATTAAGAAAAAAATACATTTAGAAAAATAATTATTCTCTAGCAATCAGCAAAGTAGCACATTCTTATATTGGCCTATAATCACATAAATTTTGATAGCAGAGAAATTTATCAGCTAAACACGCTTATATAAATGTATGTTGAATGTGTCTACCATTGAAAAATTTAGCTTTTTAACACAAAAATAATTTACCTTCTTTTAAGCTACTACCTTTTCTAAAAGATGAAACAAAACAAAGTCAAGGTTTCTTACATTGTAATTTCTTGTTATAAAGAAGTCACTATAATATAAAATCAAATGACTTATTTTACTCTTATATGTTATTATAACTCAACGCATCATTATCTGGGTTGAAAGAGCTGTTCCTTATGAAAATGATTATACTGTGTTACTGAACTATACGCACATTAAACAATAGTCTTAATCTTTTCATTTTTCTGAGGTTAAAAATGTTAGATGTTTCCTCTAGGAACTCAGAGAGATTTCACAATTTTTATCTTTGGACATTTACAAGATTAAATCTAGGCATCTAAAATGTTTCTAAATGAGATTTTTATTTGCTTTACTTTGTTTTAGAAAAGAGAAAAATACATGAGTGATAAACTTCAAAAGTAAGATTTTTTTAAATGTGAAAATATTTTTTCTATGATGTACATGGGAATTTTATGATAATCACAGTATTGACTTTTCAGTCCTGTAATTCAGATTTTGGAAAATTCTGAGAAACTGTAACCTAAATGTGTGTGTGTGTGGGCGGGGGGAGAACCTTAGGTATTTTCAAATATTTTTAAGTGTTTTTTCATTAGATATCCGGTTACAAAAATCCCAATAACAAATGAATTGTTTTCAAATTAATCAAAATAACAAATATTTTGTCAAATATTTTAAACATTAGGCTAAAACATCATATTCAGATTTAAAGAAAATAATAGACTACTTTTGAGTATGTACTGATTTTTTTTAAATTATATATCTTAGTGAAAATTCCTTCTTAAACAAACTGGGAAAAAGAAGCTGAATTTATTTTTAAACAGGTACTATCTATGAAAATAATTATTAGGAATGAGAGATTACAAATGACTGAAAACTAAGTAATTCATGAAAATTAAAATTTTCAAATCAATTATTGTAAATAGCATCAACTCTCTAGGTGAGTTGATCATTGCTTGCATCAACATTGATCAGAGAAAAAATTTTAAAAGATACTTAAAGCTTATAAAAATGACAAATAAATTATTTCTGCTTGAAAAGTACAATTATTATCTATTTGTCAATTCTAATATTAACATGTGCTAAATAATTAATATATTCCTATTCCATCATGAAGCTTTATCAGTTAACTTTTGACTCAATATTTTCACTCAAGTGCTACTTGCCCAAATTGGATATAATTTTATATAGTAATTTTTTCCAGTTAATTACATAAACATTCTGAATAGCATAACAAGTAGCTTAAATTTATTGCTTATTCAAGGAAGAAGAGTGATTTTACTATGTGTGTATGATAAAGATAATGCAAACCTATTATGCAGACTAGCCAAACAATTGAACTTTATGGTTAATGTTACTGTTATTAGGGATATTGTTTTAGTCTCTTAAAAACTTAAATCACAGGGTCTAATTAAACTGAGGCTTTCAGATAAAATAATAGCTTTTTATAAAAACACTAGAAAAGGAGACTGGAAAATCCATTTACAACTGGAATAAGGCATAGAAAAGCAACTCAGAGTATTTATTTTGAGGACTATTATACTAGTACTTTTTAAATACAAAGCATATTAATTTTTAGCCCTAGTATCTGTATATTGCATGATCTATCCTGATTTGTTTTATGTAATTATGGCTTATTTCACCATAAAAAAAGTCTTTGTTAATTATATTAATTATATGTCAACAATCCCTCATTCATTTAGAATATCTAATTTCCACCACAGGCCCCAGGAAAAGGCTAATGTTTCAATAAATAATTTTGATTTCTAACCATTATTTAGGTAGAAGTCATAAATTTTATTAGAAAATCTATTTAGAGTGGTTTACCTTAAGGAGTATTACACTTGGGGGGTTTCTTAGTATTTGAAATACCTTTAAAATTTTTAACTAAGTTAGAAAATGAAAGATACAAAGTGAAAAGAGGAGAATAATTGTGACGACCATTTACCCTTTTAATGTTTATCTTTCAAGACTTATTTGGTACAAATGCAATCATTCCTAGAAGACAAAAATATTATTGTGGTGCATAATCTGATTTCTTAGCTACAATATGTCATGAGTATCTACTAATGTCAAAGAATGTATTCCTGCGTTTTAATATTGTTTACAGAATAGTTTATTATTCTGGATGCATCAAAAATACTGAATCAACCAACAGTTGTTGGTTATTTGCAATTTTCTCATATTACTAGAAAATGCTGGGCAAATACTGCATTTGCACTCTTCTTTAAATATTTCTCTAAGCTAGATTTTTGGAAGCGGAATTGCTACGAACAAATACACGTGGATTTTTAAGATTGTTGAGATAAATTGCCAAATTTTCTCATAAAATGATTTCACCAATATACACATATGTCTGTAGGGTATGAACATGCTCCACTATCTGTTTATTAAAGGCATAATAAAGTGATTTTTATTTTTGATATTCCATAGACTGAGGCAGTATCAAATATTAGCATAATTCAACATCTAAAGTAAGTCACAGAGTTGTTTTTTTCTGGTCAAGATGGTGGAGTAGGTAAAGGCTGTGCTTACCTCCTCTCACGACCGTATCAAAATTACAAGTATCAGGGGTGATCAAAAAATACGGTGCATGTTTAAATTTAAAAAAAAATTATTACAGAAAGACACATGGTCATTAATCCCTCTCAAAGTACTCCCCCTCACTTCAAACACACTTATCCCATCGTTCTTGCCACTTTCTGAAGTAGCTCTAGAAATCCTTTCGTGATTCTTTAGTTGTGCTGTTGTGACTGCCTCTATGTCCTGAATCAATTCAAAATGTTTTCTTTTCATGGTCATTTTGACTTTAGGGAAGAGCCAGAAGTCGCACGGGCCAGATCCAGTGAATAAGGTGGATGAGGACACACCTAATGTTTTTATTTGACAGAAATTGCTATATACCAGAAGTGATGTGTGACACAGAGCATTGTCATGATGGAGGATGAAGTAAAACACTCACAAAAGAGGACTTCCAGAACTGTTTCAGAAAGTGGCAAGAATGATGTGATAAGTGTGTTTGAAGCAAGGGGTAGTATTTTGAGGGTGATTAATGGCAATATATCTTTTACTCTAATATTTTTCTAATTTAATATTCACAGTATTTTGTGATCACACCTTGTAAACTACAGAACAACCAGAAGGATCCAGTAATCCCACTTCTGGGTATTTATCCAAAGAAACCCAAAATGCTACTTGGAGGGGACATACTCATCCATATGTTCATTGCAGCATTATTTACAATAGCCAAGATATGCAGGCAACCTGGGTGGCCCTAAATTGTACATACTTGTGTATAGAATGGAATATTACTCAGCCATTAGAAAGAATGAAATCTTGCCATCTGTGACAACATGGATGGTCCTAGAGGGTATTGTGCTGAGTATAGTAAGTCAGACAACAGAAAATAAATGTCATGATTTCACTTCTAATTGCAATCTAAATAACAAAATAAACAAACAAATGAAACAGAAACAAATTCATAGATACAGAGAACATTTTGATGGTTGCCAGATGGGAAGGAGTTTGGGGGTAGGTGAAAAGGGGAACAGATTAAGAAGTACAAATTGGTTGTTACACAGTAGTAATGGGATGTAGGGTATAGCATAAGAAGTATAGTCAATAATGTTATAACTATGATTGGTGTCAGATGGGTACTAGATTTATCGGGTGATAGATGGAGGTGTTGGGGACAGGGTGAAAAATGTGAAGCAATTAAGGAACACAAATTGGAAGTTACGAAATAGTCAATGGGATGTAAAGTAAAGCATAGGGAATATAATCAATAATATGGTAATAATTATGTATAGTGCCAGGTGGGTACTACACTAGTTAGGGGGAATCACTTCTTAAATTATAAAAGTGTCTAAGCAGTATGCTGTATACCTGATGTAATGTACAGCTAGGGAATATAGTCAATAATATTGTGATAACATGGTACAGTGTCAGATGGCTGCTGGACTTATCATTGGGATCACTTCCTTAGGTATATAAATATTGAATATCTATGGTGTACACCTGAAACTAATATAATATTGTATGTTAGCTATATTTTAATAAAAGTCTTAAACAATAAAGTAGGTCATAGAACATAAAATCCTGTTGAAATTATTACTTTATAAAAACATTAGAAATTAAAATGTGGTACTTACGAACACAGTCGTCTCCAATTTCAATTTCGTCAGGGCCACATGGGTGTAATTTTACATCAGAAGTAGCTGTAAAAGGTTAAGGTTTTTATATTTATCCAAATGACCAGAGAGAGAGAGAGAGAGAGAGAGAGAGAGAGAGAGAGAGAGAGAGAGAGAATAGATATATGGACATATAGGTATATATCTATATATTAGATTGGTGCACAAGTAATTGTGGTTTAAAAGGTTAAAAATAATTGCAAAAGCCACAATTACTTGTGCACCAACCTAATACCTCTCTCTATATATCTGAGATGACAATTCTTGGGGGAAGAATGTTTTAATACAGAGTAAAACTTATTTGTTTTCTCTTTTCTCATAATACATTTTTCCCCTTTTTAGGATGAGATCAAATGGAGATAACATGATATCATATTTTGAAACAATTACATCTTTTATATTTTGTTTTCAAAATTTTAGTCTGCGTTAAGTAATGAAACATTACAATCTCCAGAAATTTATGTAACCGTTGGTTTACTACCAGTTCCTCAGGAAATTCCTTCGCCATAGTCATGCACAGGATTACAGAAATGAGTCGACAGCTGTCATGGTGATACTTATAATCCAATGCCAATGTTGGTTTATTTCTGGCCTCTCTATTCTTTTCCTTTGTTCTATTTGTCTATCTTGATGATAATATAACTCTGTAGATTACCGTGACTTTAAAATAAGTCTTAAAGTCAGATCAAGTCATTTGCATTTATATTCTTGAGGGATATTGTTCCATAATTTTCTTGTAATGTCTATATCTGGTTTTAGTTTCAGAATAATGCTACCCTTACAAAAGTTTAGAAGTAGTCATCCTCTTTCTTTTCCTGGAAGAACTGTATAAAATTGGTATTATTTCCTCCTTAAATGTTAAGAATTCCCAAGCCTTTAAGGCTTGGTGATTTTTTGTTGTTGTTGTGTTTTCTTTCTTTTTTTTTTAAATTTCAGTGGGATAGATTTTAACTAGAAATACAATTTCTTTAGTAGATATAGGACCATTGAGTAGGACCATTGAGGTTATCTAATTATTTTTGAGTTAGCTTTGGTTTTCTGTGTATTTAAAACAAATTTGTTCACTTTATTCCAGTGGTCAAATGTAGTGGCAGAGTTCCTCACAATAATCCTTTTTTTTTTATTCTTGTAATATCTGTAGAATCTGTAGTTGTATCTCTCATTTATTCCCAATATTGGTTATTTTTGTCTTATCTTTTTTTACTGATTATATTGCTGGAGTATTATTATTATTTATGGAATTTCTCAAAGCACCAACTTTTGATTTTCTTTATCTCTGTTTGTACATTCTGCTTCATGGCTTTCATTGTGATCATTACTTCTTTTTGTCTGCTTATTCAGGGTCTCATTTGTGCTTCTTCTAGTCTCTTGTAAGCTGATGTCTTTCATTTGTGACCTTTCTTATTTTCCAACATAAATGCTTAGTGGGTTTTTCTTTTAACTAACTGTAAATTCTTTCTAATATTCTAATTTCCTTAATTTAGGGCCCAGAATGTGATCTATCTTGATAAATGTTTCATGTGCACTTATAAAGATTATTGATTATGCTATCCTGTTATAGAATCTTCTCTAAATGTCATTTAGATCAAGTTGGTTAATAGTTTGTCTAGTGTCCTCCACTTTTTGCTGTTTTGGTTTCTATATATTCAAGTCATTATTGTCAGATGGGTGTTGCTCTCCAACGTTAACTATAGATTTGTCTGTTTCTTCTTCAAAGTCTACGGTATAAATTTTGCTTCATGTGTCTTCAATCTCTTTATTAGGCACATAGGTACTTAGAATTGTTATGTCCTATTGTTGGATTAACCCTTTGTCATTAGAAAATGACCCTTATTTTTCCAGGTAATATGTTTTGCTCTATAATCTACTTTATCTAATATTAATATAGCCACTTTATAAGTCAGATGATTCACGTTACCTAGTTATACCTTTTTCTATCTTTATACTTAGAAGCATATGAGGTTAAAAACCTAATTTTTCTTCATAAAATTGGTTTGTCTGGCCAGCCTATAGTTAGTTCTTGCTTTTTTATCCAATCAGACAATTTCTGACTTTCAGTTGGGTGATTAGACCACATAAATTTAATATGCTTACTGATATTTTAGGATTTAAACTTATCGTGTTGCTGTCTGTTTTCTGTTTATCCTATTGGCACTTTTCACCTTTTTCTGAATCTTCAAAAACATTGACTATATGTTATGAATCCATATTTTCTCCTGTGTTGAATGATTAACTATAATATTTTATTTTAGTGAGTGCTGTAGGGTTTACAGTGTACATACTTCTCCCAGCCTACTTTCATTGATATGATGCCTTTTCATGTATAGCATAAGGACCCAACTAGCTTGTTAACTAGAAATATGGAAAATGTGAACAGTTTTCCCCATGGATTCTTCTAAATAAATAACATATATACATATTTTATTTTAATGGCTTTGCTTACAATTATCTTGAATTAATGTTTCTTTTCTTATTTAGCTTCTAGAAGTCTTTAAGGGTAAATTGCATGGAAATGATATATGAATTATAAAAACCAAAACATAGTCATGAGAATGTATTATTAAAGTGAAAACTTGTCCTTCAATTTTTGCTCTTTTGATGACTTTCAAATAAATGTGACTGTAGACTTTCTCCATCGAGGTGCTAATGGTTGAAGGCAGCAACATGTCCAAATAAAACAAAACAAAACAAAACAAAAAAAAACTGCAATTCACGAACTGCCTTTAAAGCTAAAGATGAGCCAGGAAATTCTTCTAAGTAGCTGTGATAAGGTTTTGCCAAATAAACTACTTAAAAGAGGGTAGATTTCTGTTAGCACAAGCCCTTTATAAACTTTTGGGCATTCCCTTTTATCCCATCTAAAATACAGATAAAAAGGCTAAAACTGGACTTTCATCCTGTTGCCCTGAGGTGAAAACCTAGAAACTCATGGAGACTTCAGCCTGCTGTTTCAAAATGGCCACATCACCATCAGCAGTGATCATCTACTCTGGTTTCATGGTAAGCAAAAAAAAAGAAAAGAAAACTCTTAAATGGATTAAGTCCTGTCACTTTAGTTTGCTATCCATGCAGTCTAATTCAAGTTCTAAGTGATATTTTATGTTAAGGATAATTTATGTATATGTCTGATTAATAACTTATACATTGAGTGAAAATAAAAATCCTTTCCCAGAAATTCCCTCTCCCTAAAAACAGTAGGAGGACTTGAATATGGTACAAGGAGGTCATTTTGAATATTCAAGCCTGAGAAATTGAGTAGGTGGTAGTGATATTAACAAAACAGGAAACTTTTTTTTGCTTTAGAAGCATGTCATAAAAATGCAAATTTTAAATATTGAGTTTTTTAATTCAATGTAAACAACATTTCTGTTGAAGTGATTATGCGTATTTTATGGTATCCTCTGGTGTGAACATTTTATTTTCATTTTTAATAGTTGTCAATATTTCTTAAACGCATGTAAGTAAATTGTGGTGTTTTTTTTTCACTGAAATACCTACAGAACTTTCCAAAAATATTTGGTAATATTATTTAACATTTTATAAAAATTAGCTAATTTTTGATGGCAAGAGTACTGAAAAATACCAAAGAGGCATTTTTCAAAATCTCTCATCGTGGCCACCCAATGAAGCTGATCCACTTCTCTGGAGTTTGTCCTTCCCAATGACATGCTACAATATTAACTATTAAGCTATTTCCACTTCCCCTAACCTTTAAGCTACCACCATCTCTCTATTGAATTAATGCAGTAGCCTCCTAAATAAAGTCATACTGTAGAAATGGTAAGCTTTGAAATACAATCCTCAGAGCATATTATTCACCTACTTAAAATTTCTTAAGACTTTACACTGCACTATGACTAAATCTAAGTTGCTACCATGCACTGCAGACTCTACAGACTTAGTCCCCTTCCTACTACTCTGACCTCATTTTCTGAGGCCCATCCACTCAGTCTGTTCCTCCTACATTATTTCTCCTTCAGTTCCTAGAGTCGTCATCTTCATACCTACGTAAGGATATTTGCATCCGCTGTTCGTTTTACCAGGAATGCTCTTTCTCCATATCTTTTCATGGCTGTCTCATTCTCCTCATTCAGAGCTCAGCTCAGGTTCATCACCTATTCAGAGAGAACTTTCCCTGGTACGCTTACAAGATAGCAGTCAATTCCTATTCATTGACCAGTTTTCTTTAACACCCTGATAAACATTTTATTTTAAAATAATTTTAGATTCACACCAAAAGTTGCAGGAAATAATACAGAATGCTCCCTTATACACCTACCCATCTTCCACTAATATTCACATATTACAAAACCACGATACATTTGTCAAAACTAAGAAATTGACCTTTAGACTCTACTCTTAAATAAACTGAAGACTCTATTCCAATTTAGCAGTTTTCCACTAATGTTCTCTTCTGTTCCAGTATCCAAGCCAGGATATTACCACATACATTACTGACCATGTTTTTTTAGTCCTTTCTAATATGTGATAGTTTCTCACTCTTGCATGGTTTTCCATGATTTAGACACTTTTGAAGAGTACTATTAAGGTATTTTGTAGAATGTTTCTTAATTTGGGTTTATATGAATTTTCTCATGGTTAGACTGGGGTTATGACTTTTGAGGAAGACTATCACAAAGGAGAAGTGTCCTTGGTATTCATGTTATCAGTAGGTAGATGACATCAACATACATTATCACTGGTGATGTTAACCTTTGATACTTTCATATCAACAAATATTTTTGAGGATTTTAAGATCTTGGCAAAGAATCCTAAACAAATATGGCCAATTGAAACCAGAAATTTAGCTTCATTCTAAGAATAATATTCGACCCAGTCTCTTACTGAGATTGGCATTAGCTTCATACAACCCGTGCAGAGAATGGCAGAAACACACCCGCACACAAAGTTCCATGATTAGCAGTTCATGTATATTGCTCATGTTTTCTTACCTTCTGCACAATATCCCATACATCCCTGAGTGGGTTGCAGCAAGTATACAAAATATTGTCCACAGTTTCTTACGGACACTGGGATTTGAAAAAAACAGCAGTCTTTCGTAGTGCTAAGCAAAAACTGCCATGTAGCACAAGCTGTCAGTTGCTTGATCTCCCCAGGTGACGGCAGTGTTTCTGCATCTCTCAGAGACAGCCAGATGGGGGCTTGTGTTCCACAGTGGTTCATCTTTTGTGTCAAAAGAGAAAACAAAAGTTAATAATTCAGTTTATTGTCATACATGATAGACAATCAATTTTGCATTTTCTTCTGAACAAATTTTAAATATTAAATTATCAATCTTTTTTTTAAATCTAATAACTTGTACCTGTGTTATCAAAGAAAAACTTAACTATAGAACAATAAATTTAAGGGTAGATTCCTTATAATTAATATAATCTTATTCAATTTAAATACCTTTATTCTATTTGTTATATTTGTATTGTGCACAAGAGAAATTCAGTATCAGATAACAAACTAAAATAGCTGCTACATTCTAAGTCAATCTAAAGTCATTTTAACATATTCCCACAAAGATAAACTAATCTTGGAGATTTCTTGAAAAATTGCTGGAAATAGTATATTTAAGAAGTTACTATACAGTTCAGAAGGCATCAAAAAAATCAGGGGAGAAGGAAAAGATTGTTCACAATCTGGTGAAAACAAGTGGTTGGCAAATTGGAAAAAATGAAGTTAAAGCCTCAGTTGAAGACAATTATCAAAATCATTTCCAGATGGAAAATAGAATCAAATAGAAAAATAACCCAGGAAAAGTAAGAGACTATATATGATTTAAGAAGGGCTGAGGCACTTACTAAATGCATGACCTTGGCAAGTGATTTAAAATTAATATTTCCATGCTTATAAGCAAAGAAAATCATAAAGAAAAAGATAGTTATGATTAAAAAATAATTTTAAAATATAAGACAAATAAGTTATCACTTTGTGAGGGATGAAATGTCTAATTATTACATTGTTTTGTACACTTGAAACTAATACAAAAAATATATGTATAAGACAAATAAAAATTAAATAAGGAGAAAGTTATTTAATAGCATTGTATTTAGTATATTATTTATTTATTGTTACGTTATTATATTTCTTATTTTATATTAATCATGTAATATTATCCACTTAAAAATTCTAGGTCACAAATAGGCAAAATAGACAAATGTGTAATTCAAAGAATAAATACAGGTGCCTAATGAATACATGAGAATATTCAATATTCCTACAGGCATTTTTATGTACTGCTACCGGAATTAAAAATTAGCACGAGATTCTTAAATAACTTAATTATATGTATTAAAACCCTTTAAAAGACATTAACCTTCACTAATTTAACTTATAAATATCTATCTTACCAAATACACTAAAATATAAAATATAACAATGATTTATATACATATGTGCTAATTACAGGATTACTTATTATAGGAAAAGCGTGAATGTGCACATATGGTAATGGTTTAAATAAATATGGTATATACATATGACAGAATATTATTTTCAACAGCTATCAAATAATTTTTAAAAGCATGGGAAAATGTTAATGCTGTAACAACTGAAAATGAAAACGTTATGCAATTGAACGTATAGCATGAACCTTATAAAATAATATAAATCAGAGGAAACAATAGCAAAATGTTAGTGATAGTATGAGTGTGTGGGTGGATTATGAATGAATGTCATTCTATTACCTGTCCTTTCTTTATTTTCTATGTTTTCTATAATGCACATGAATTACTTTAAACATTATAAATAGAAATGTATTTACACAGACTTGTATTATCCTGTAGACTAAAAGAAAATTCTATCAGTTCTTTAGTTAAGTGGTTGGTCTAAAGACTTGGCTCAAGAGGGCATGAAAAAATGGGAACAGGGAACACTTCCCCATGAGGCACAGAATGACCATTTATTAGCTGACCTCTAGGAAAAGAGTCAGTGAAAAAAAGATCCAGTTCATCTTTACATTTGTGTGAGGTTCTAGAATCAATTATAGTTAATTTAGCCAAAGGAAAAGAACACAAATATTTAGGGACATAATGAATTTCCTCTGATTTTCTCAAATTTTACTTTTAAAATCTGATTTTTTTCCTTTTTTTTTGTTCACTTTATTGCAAAGGAAATGTTACAAAAGTGCTAAGCAAATAAACCAGGAGAAAATAAGATAGCTACCATGTCACGACTTAAAATTAAACACTGTTAAAATTTGTATCTCTTTCCTGAGGGTTTTTTTGTTTTTGTTTTTATTTTGTGTGTTTTTTCATGCTTAAAAGGGAAAATAATTCCTGCTTCTGTATAATTCACAAAATCTGGGCAGTAATAAGGAAAATAATATTTCTATTTAAGATTGACAAGAACTGAAGCAGATTTTCTGGTTACTTGTGGTTAAGTATACGAGCCTGAAAAATGACAGCCTGTGATCAAAACCTGGTTGTTAGACCAGCTAGCTGGGTGACTCTAGGTGTGTTATGTCTAAGAATATTTTTCCTGCACTGTGTGATAGAAATAATGATGATAGACTGTATTCTAGAGTTGTCAAAATTATATAAGAGACTGGAGGTAACAATTCTTGGTGGACTACATGAGCATAACATCAACTATTACTACCATTGTTGTATAATATTAATAGGAAACATGGGAATATTCCTTTAGATGAATTCAATCTTGACACAAAATTAAAATAATATTTCAGCATGGGAAATAAATTGGTTGTAATGGGACTCAATCCTCATATGAAAAAAATAGATCAGAGAAAGCACATATAGTTCTTAGTGAGTTGCAATACCTCAACACATTTGGTTGGCATCTCAGCAGGTCTGTCAAAGATGAGAAATCGGTACCATCCAGGAGTGAGGGAATGGTCACATATCAGGTCTTGAATGGCTGACTGCTGGAGGTGCAATGAGTCAAAATGGACACTTCTATAAGGACTCTGAAGTAACTGGTGTCCCCCGGGAGAGCACTCCTGAGCTAGGATGAAGAGATACGTGTCTTTATGTATGTGCTTTCTTCATTAAGATAGTTCAGTCCTCAATGAAAATTGATACCCAAAACAAAAATAAAGCAAATCAACCTGTAATGTCACATAGAAACCATCTGAAATGTCAGGGTCCCTTAGTAAGTCAAAGATGACTTAGCTTGCACTTTCCATAAATACAATAAACTCTTCAGAATGTGTTTTTGAGGTGTTTAAACTTAAAGAACTTTATTTTCATTTTATTTTGACAAAGCGATTTTGCTACTGATGGTGAGTTAGGATATGTTTATTCCCACCATTGGAAGTCACAGGCCCTACAAAGATTCCTCTTGAGAATGGTCTTTTAGACTTAAATGCCATTATTGACCCTCCATGACCTGCCTTCCTCTACAGTAGCAAATCCCATGTGCTCATGTGCCCCCCAAACCCTGTGTTGGCCAGGTCCCAGAATACAGCAAACTAATTAATCTTTTAACGCCAATCTAATTTTTGTAAAATGACCTTCTACTGAGGTTTCCTGCATTCTTTAGTATAGGAAAGGATATAAAGTTTTTAAACGTTTGTTTGTTTGTTTGTTTAAGATAAAGTATTGAAGTCCATTTTTATTACTAAGCACAGGAAAAGGAATGTGGTAAAGGCAAACAGTTTTGAAGGGGAACCAAAATAAGACCAGAGAGAAAGAGATAGTTCTGTATTTTTTTGTTTGTTTGTTGTTTTTTTAGGGAAACCATTTTCTGAGCAGCAGTTGGCTTAGAAGATACTTTTTCTGTCAAATCACAAAGGCAGAACATAAAGCCATAGAGGAGACAGTCAGAACAGAGTTATCCTAGAAATACAGCTCTTGTTTAAGGCTCTGACTCCCAAATAATAAGAAACTCCCAAATAATAAGGAACTATCCTTACTTAGATACCAGAGTATCTTGTTGACACAGTAGCTAGTAAATCTCCAAATATGGAATATTATGTTAGTTGAAGGAAAACACTATAATAAAGATAATATCTATGAAATAAAAATGTGAAAAATAATTTAAATATTCACAAATGTACCTCACTGTGGAAAAAAATTAACTGAACAAAACTTTCAAACATTCGTTACATAATTTTAGGTTACAGAAGTGTTTATAAACCAAAATCAGTTTCTGAAATTAAATGAATAAGGAGCAGAAAAACTAGAGATATTAATTTGCAAGTCTATCTCATAACTGTAGCTTATAAAAATTGTCATTCTTATCATTTATTTTGCTTTTCATTTTATTGCTTATAGTTATAGAAACTAAATTATACAAAAGGTATTGTTGTGAGAGATAAAAGATCTCCCTAAAAGTTTTTTTTAGTAAGATATTTTAGGAATGGGGCTGGCCCAGTGGCTCAGGTGGTTAGAGCTACGTGCTCCAATGGCTGCTGGTTCGATTCCCACATGGGCTAGTGAGCTCTCAACCACAAGTTTGCCGGTTCAACTCCCGCAAGTATGGTGGGCTGTGCCCTCTGCAACTAGAAAACGGCAACTGGACCTGGAGCTGAGCTGCACCCTCCACAACTAAGACTGAAAGGACAACAACTTGAAGCTGAATGGCACCCTCCATAACTAAGATTGAAAGGACAACAACTTGACTTGGAAAAAAGGCATGGAAGTACACACTGTTCCCCAATAAAGTCCTGTTCCCCTTCCCCAATAAAAAAAATCTTAAAAAAAAAAAAAAAAATCCATGAAACCAAAAAAAAATTTAAAAATGTATATATATTTTAGGAATGACCACAAAACGTCTCTCTTCCTTTTGTCTCTTGCTGTACCAGTTTTCAATTTACCAAGAAGAATTTAACCCAAAAGGCTCTAGTGACTTTGATGATCTCAATCTGTCAACACTAAATAAATATTTTATAAAATGTGTGTGGATAGAAGTCATGGGATGTGCTAGCATTTCATCTAATTTTAAAATAACTCTAAAATCCTGTCAATATCAGAACATTGCACCTGGTTAGAAAATAAGGAAAATGTTTTAAAAGATATTACTAGTGAGGTCTGCATGAATTATTGAAACATTTTCTCTGATCTCTTTCTTGCAGTAGAATTTTGTCTTGGGAAAAAAGTCAATAACTCCATCTTTATTCTGTGCATTATTTCTTCTTCCCAAGTACTTCTGTAGTTCTCACATGTCCTCTAATTTTTTGAAGAATTATTTTCTAACCCAAAGATAAAGATGCAATGAATGTAAAGAATGAAGTAATCATAGTGTGACATCAACAATACTAAAGAAGTGCATAATATTTAAACAGGAATTTTCATTTAATATTTATTTTAGAGGAAATTTCTTAATTCATGTAATTAATAATAATAGCTCATATTTTACATTGGTTATGTCATAATTTTTCTCCCAAAGCTACTTATCACTTTTAAAATGTTGAATGTGTAGAACATTTTAAAATTTTACTTACAATAAGCCACACTCTTAGAAAACTCATTACAATTTTAACTCTAGAATGTAAGATATAATTAACTAAATGAGAATTGTAAGGATGGTTTGGGCTCCCACTTGAGAACTTGGGGGCTTAGTTCCTCAAGTAGTAAAAGAACAGATTTACAAGCCCATCTCACTTATCAGTCAATTTCATAATATGGATGATGTACAGAGCTTTCTAGCAAACCCCCAATGCTTTCCCTCAAAACAAAAGTACATGTGAAACATATGTACATTAAAATCTATATTTTATTTGTCCTGCCTTTTTTCCCAAGATAATTTAAAGCAGCTAGCTAGTATATAATAGAGTCTGAAATACTTGGATTTCAAATACTTTGAGAGAACGTATCAAGTTATATATGATTGATACATAATAATACAATATGCAAACGGTTTTCAAGTTTTGTTTATAGATGTAAGGTAACTTGTACTAGATCGCTTTCTGGTTTATTACAATGGCCAAGACTAACATGCTTTAAGATTCATAAACGGTTGAGAAATGTGTTAAGAAACTTAATGAATCATGATATTTTCAAGAACTGAATATGCTTAATGCTTAAAGACAGAAACTTCATAACATCTGAGTTTGTCATAAAACCTTTGGTATATTGCTCTATGGGAATTTCGAATATCTGTGAATTTAAAAAAATTTTTATAATTTTCCCAAAACTGTGGGAAAGAGATAAACCACCTCTGAGCTCCAAATTCAAGGAGAAACAAAAGGTAATCATTAAGCTTCTGACACTCAAAATAGAATTATGGGTTCTGCAACAACACAAAAGTTCAAATAGAGAGCGATGGTTTGCTAAATCTCTTTACTTTGCCCTCCTTTATGTTTAAATTTAAAAAATTATTAAACTAAAACACATATTGTAATCCCCCTCAAAATATTTCCCCCTCGCTTCAAACACACTTATCCCATCGTTCTTGCCCTTTCTGGAGCAGTTCTGGAAGTCTTCTTTCCTGTGTGTCTTCAGTTGCGCTGTCGTGGCTGAATCATTTTGACTTTGGGGAAGAGCGAGAAGTCGCACGGTGCTGGATCCAATGAATAAAGTGGATGAGGACACACCATTATGCTTTTATTTGACAGAAATTGCCATATACCAGAAGCAATGTGTGCCATGGAGCATTGTTATGATGGAGGATGATTTATGGCACACTTTAAAGCACACTTTCTCAACCGTAGCTCATACCCAACTGACTGCACCAAACTAGTTGAACCTTGTCACACTGTTACTAAGGTTTGGTGTGCCTCTTCCTGTATTGAAGATCCCTGCCTTTCCGTTGGATGGCACTCGGCAGCAGCATTCACCTTTGTGTTCACAACGGAAAGGCTCTGTGTCACACATTATTTCTGGTACAGCAATTTCTGTCAAATAAAAACACATGGTTTGTCCTCATCCACCTTATTCACCAGATCTGATGCCATGCCGCTTCTGGCTCTTCCCCAAAGTCAAAATGACCATGAAAAGTAAATGCTTTGAATCAATTCAGGACATGGAGGCAGCCACAACAGCGCAACTAAAGACACTCAGGAAAGAGGACTTCCAGAACTGCTTCAGAAAGTGACAAGAATGATGGGATAAGGGTGTTCAAAGTGAGGGGGAGTATTTTTTTCTGGGGGGGGGGGTTAATGGCAATGTGTCTTTTACTATAGTAATTTTTTTAAATTTAAATTTTTTTAATTCACCATATTTGTTGATCACACCTCGTATGAGTCTCAGTTTCCCCACTTGTAAAACAGGAATAACAATAGTACTTGTGGAGTTATTGTGAGAATTAAATGATTTCATGTATATAATGTATTTTAAAGCACTTAAGATAATGTCCCACACATAGTAAGTGCTTTCTATATTTACTATCTTAAAATAATCTTGCAAGGTTATTACCTTTCCAATTTCACAAAGGAAGAAATTGGGAGCTACCCAACGTTTTGGGTCTTAGGGTGGTTAATTAAATGCAACAAATAGGCTGAAAATGAAATAAGAAAACAATTCCATTTACAATAGCTTCAAAAGAACAAAATATTTAGGAATAAATTAACAAAAGGAGCACAAAACATATACTCTGAATATAACTAACATTGTTGAAAGAAATTTAAGATCTAAGTAAATGGAACTACATCCATGTTCATGGATCGGGAGACTTAATGTTGTTAAGATGGCAATACTCCCCAAATTGGCATGCAGATTCACAAAATCCCCATCAGAATATCAGATGACTCCTTTGTAGAAAATGACAAAGTAATTCTAAAATTTCAAGGGACCCAGAATAGTTAAACCAATGTTGAAAATGAAGAACAAAATAGGAAGACTCACGTTTTTCACATTTCAAAACATACTACAAAGAAACTGTCATCGAAACAGTGTGTTGTGGTATAAGGATAGTCACAGATCAATGAATAAGATTGAGAGTCCAGAAGTAAATCCATATATCTTGATTTTTGACATAGGTGCCAAGACCATTCATGAAGAAAGAACAGTCTTTTCAACAAATCATGCTATGAAAACTGAGTATCAACATGCAAAAGAATGAAGTTGGATTCTTACATTATACCACTATTTCATTATACAAAAATTAACTCAAAATGGATCAAAGACCAAAACACAAAAGCTACAACTACAAAACTCTTAGAAAAAATATTGGAGTAAATCTTCATGACTTTAGATACAGCAATAGATTTCAAGATATGACAACCACACACAACCAAAGAAAAGAGATAATTGGACTTCATCAAAATTAAAACTTCTACGCTTCAAAGGACATTATCAAGAAAGTGAAAAGAAACCGCACATAATGGGAGAAAATAACTGCAAATCACATTACAATAGAAAAATTGTATCTAGAATATACAAATATCTCATACAACTCAATAATAAAAAGGCCCACAACCCAATTTAAAAATTGTTGGAGGATTTGAGTAGGTATTTCTCCAAAAATATACAAATGTCCAATAAACACATAAAAAAAAAATGCTTGATATCATTAGCCACCAGGGAAATGCAATCAAACCACAAAGAGATGTCACTTCACACCCACCAGGATGGCTAGAATCAAAATCTCAAATGATAACAAGTGTTGAAAAGAATGTGGATAAATTGGAACCTCATACACCACTGCAGGAGTACAGAACAGTATGGCCACTTTGGAAAATATTCTAGCTGTTTCTCAAATGGTTAAACACAGAGTTATCCTATGATCCTGTAACTTTACTCCTAGGTATATGCCTAAGAGAAATGGAAGCAAGTCCACACCAAATCTCTACCCAGATGTTTATAGCAGCATTACTTATAATAGCCAAAAGGTGGAAACAACCCAAATGTTCATCAACAAAACATGGTATATACTTAATAATGGGAAATTATACCATCACAAAATGAAATGAAGTATTGCTACATGCTACAACATGGATGAACCTTGAAAACATTATGCTAAATGAAAGAAGTTAGTCACAAAAGACAATTATATGATTTCATTTATATTAAATATCCAGAATAGGCAAGTCTATAGAGCAGAAAGTAGATTAGTGATTGGAAGTTACCAACTTTACCATGATATGAGTTTAGAACCTGATAAGGGTTAATATTCACTTTCAGTGGAGGGATTGCAAGACCATTATAGTAGAGGCAAGGAGGGCTTTATATGATCTATAGTAAACACTGAAGCAAATTCCTTTATAACTATTGGTCATTTTTCTTGCAATAGTTTATCTAACAGTAATAAATGCATATTTAATGTTATTGCATGTACTTTTAACAGTTCTTCATGAAGATCTAGTAAATCTTTAAGCAAACTAAAGAAGGCACAGACTAACAATACCTTGTTAAGATGTATCACTTCAGGAAATAATAAATTGGGTTTTAATATCCTTTTGAAATTTTTACATGGTAATTTTTTTTTAACAGAGGAAATTTACCTTAGTATTATAAAATAGATTGAGCTTGACAAGATGATAAGAAGAAAAATTATACCCTAAGTAGTTACAAATATCGCACATCATTTTTTTTTTTTCGAGCTGCAGGTAGTTGTACACAGATCAGATTTATTCTGAAAAATATAAGGAAACTTACAATATAAGAACAAGTCATCTTTCGTTTAATGTAGTTATCTGTATGAACACAAAAACAATCAGAAAGAGCTAATGAATGTAATTTTTTTAACCTTATTGTATTTCAAACTTTTCTTTGTCGTGGAGTAAAGAATGGGAGGGGCGCTATTCTCTCCGTAGAGATCTCTTTTGCAGCAGCAAAACGGATTCTAACAGATATATGAAAAATATCATCACCCAACTTAGTTTACTGATTCGTTGTAGGAATAAAATGCTCGTCAGTTAATCGTTTCCAGCAGTGGGGCGGGAGTGAGGTAGAGATAGTGCAGTTGGTAACTGAACTTTCTTTTCGGATAATTCAGATCCCCTTGCTGCTAGAATACCTGACATACCCGGCGAAAGTGTCTTATGGTAAATTAAAGGGAACTTAAGGAGCAGGATATCAGCGGGAAACAAACAAAGGAACAAAAACAAGACCGAGGGTCTTAAAGAAGGGCCAAAGGAGGCAACAACCACCTGTACACTAAGAAAAGCTAACGAGCACCGAGACTATAAAGTGACCATTTAAAGACAGTTGTAGGACAAGGTGGACGTCGGTGAGGGACAAACATCAGATGCAGCCATAAAGATGCACAGGATCTCTCCACGTGTCATCTGGGAAGTCACCCCCCTTCTCCCAACGTCCAGGTGACGCCCCTGCGCTCCCATCCGCTAGCGCCCTACCTTGCCGACCTTTTCCCGGGCCCACGAGCATCAGCGCCAGCGCCAGCAGCGCCCAGACTCCGCCAGGCATCGCTGCTGCTGCTGCTGCTGCTGCTGCTACGGGTGGGGCCGAAGGCGTCGCAGAGCTCCGGGCGAGGGCGCAGGGAGGATAGGACCCCCGCAGCCCCTTAGTCCTCGTATCCCAGGACTTTTTCCGTCTCCTCCCGCTGGGCCTTCGTGGTCACTGCGTGTCCTCGCTCTGGGTGCTACAGTCCTTTCCAGGGACAGCGGCACTAGCCTGGTGACTCCTCCCTCCCAACCTTCCGCCCTGCCTGCGAAGAAGCCACGCCCAACTCATCCCAGGTACGGTGGTTCCCACGAATCCTGGCTGTGGCCCCTTGGAAGTCAGCAGCAGTCGCACATCCTGGGGCCAAGCTCCCAGGATATAGCTTGGCATCCTGCGTCTCGCTGTTCTAACACATACGCTTGGAAAATGTGACAAGCCTAGAAACTCTTCAGATGGAATCCAAGAAAAGAAGGCTTGCAAGGCTCTGCTGAAAAGACAGTGCCTGTGATCATACCTGCAGATGGGTTTTTAACCCAGTAATCAGGGTTGCTTGCTTGTTCCCTCCCCAAAGGTGCACATGCTTCGCAGCAGTTGCTCCTGCCACCTCAGGCCTCAGAGATGAAGGATGGAAGAAGGGAGTAGAAATTAATGTGGCAACAGTAGCCATTCTCTTCCTATACCTCTAGGACAGGTGCTCAAAAATGGAAGTGGGACATTTAGACATTTTCTAAATATGCGGGGTCAGTCATTGTGTATTTGCTAATGATTCCAGAGCTGTGTCATCTACTGGTGACCCAGTGACAGGATCCTTCAGCACCTGGTCTCTTGACTCCTCAGGTTGTCCTGGGGATGGGCTCCAATCTGAAGTTGTCTTCGGATGTGTGGTTGATTCTTCAAAGGGAACACACACACACACTTTTTAAAAATTTGATTCTTCATCTTTTTATGTTATTAAATGAAACCTCTTCTAGTTTTTCTTTGGCAGTCTCAGTTCTTGAGTCCCTTCATCCATCACCTGGGTCTTTGCCCTCAGAATGTGTACCTGAGGGAAAGAAGAAACTGGTCAACAGAAGGTAGTCCTGCAGGGTGCCAGAGTTCAGGACACAATTCCATCCATAGATTTGGAGGATTGAGGCTTGGATTAGGCATGGTGATAAAGACAGGAGGTGCCCAAATACATAAAGAACTCCTTTTAAAAATCATTTATAATTTTTGTTATTTGAAAGAGAAATTGCCATCTAAAAGCTGTTTCCAAAAGTATAAATATTAACACATCTTGCAAAAAAAAAATATTTGTGGTACACAAAACGTGTGTGGAGCTCCCTTTGACATGCAGAGAAGGCACCTAGTCTTCTAGAACAAGAATGAAATAAAACTTTGGTGGGGGGAAGCAAAATGATTGTCATCTTCAAGTCTAATTGTGGGAGAACAATTTAATGTGAACAGGATGAAATCACAGAGATTTTTAGTGCATGTCGTTTGTTTCAGCGTCTAAAGCCCTAATAAAACCGAGACAGAAAAGTAAACGTCAGTTTTCTCAGTCTGTGAAATCACCGGGAATAAAGTAATGGCTATAGTCAGGAATAATTCATAACAGGTTTTTGTAAATTTATCGCACAGTAATCGCTGTAAAAATGCCACCAACTTTTATACCTTCTTGTCGGTGTACATCACTTACCTAACTGAAACCAAATTTAAGGGGCAGGAAGACAGTGATTAAGTGCACAAACCCTGGGGTCAAGACACCTGGGTTCTAAACCTAGGTCTGCTACCTCTTTACTGGCTGTGTGACCTTGAACAGCACACTGAACCCCTCTTACCCTCATTCTTCTGTACAGTGGGAATAGTGGTAATGAAACATACCCCATAAAGAACAGTGTGCGTATATGTGGGGGTGAGCACAGAGGAGGGGTGTGCAGAAAGAGCAGTGCCTGAGAAAGATAAGTGTCTGACACAGAGTAGCTGACATGAATGTATATATAGTTTACGGTTAATAAAACAAAGGTGCAATGACACATAATTATACTTTTTCTTATATCTTGTTATTATATACAGGTGTATCATTTTTCAGCATTATCCTATTGCAGTGTGCAGTATAATTTGGAGTACCTTTACCCAAAAACACATATTTATATAACATATGAATTCCTTGGCCTATGTATGTTTTACTCAATGAGAGAGCCTAGCTCTCTCCTGGATACATCTCTTTTGGTATAAAAGGTAGAAATAGTATCAGGGAAGAGGATGGTGTCACCAAATCAGTACTTGAGCTGCACAAATGAATGTCTTGGCTCTGGCTCTGAGTTTATATTCAGGAAGCCGTTTCTCCCAGACAGAGACACTAAATGGAACAGACATTCCGCTCCCAACAGTAAATTCCTGTTTGTTAATGAGGAGTCAACTGGAGACTTGATATATTAAAGAAAATTCATTTAGAATGTCCATTAACTGTGAGTTTTATAATGGTTATTGTGGCATGCCTCTAGAAAATAATATAGATAAGCTGGGAGAGGGGAACTGCCTGACTGGTATGAAGGGTTATAGGAATGAATCTTTCTACACCCATATTCATAGTAGCATTATTCACGATACCTAAAACATAGAAGAAACCCAAGTGTCCATCGATGAGTGAATGGTAAACAAAATATGGTATATACATACAATGGACTATTACTCAGCTTTATTAAGGAAGGGAAATTCTGATAGAAGCTACAACAGGGAAGAACTTCAAAACATTATGTTAAGTGACATAAGCCAGTCACAAAAGGACAAATACCGTATGATTCCACTTATATGAAGTACCTAGAGCAGTCACATTCAGAGAGATAGAAAGTAGAATGGTGATTGCCAGGGGCTGCGGGGAGGGGCAATAATGAGTTATTGTTTAATAGGTAGAGTTTCTGTTCCGGAAGATAAAGTTCTAGAGATGGATGGTGGTAATATTTGCACAGCAATATGAATGTACTTATTGCTACTGAACTGTACATTTTAAAATGCTTAAAATGGTAAATTTATGTTATACATATTTTACTACTACAGGAAAAAAACAATTTTTTAATGAATCATTTACTTATCAGCCTGAAAACAAGCCTTTCATCTGAACATCTCAATATCATTGACTCCAAATCGGTTTCTTGGAAATGTTCAGTATAGAAATGGTTTAACCCCAAATTGAGTTAACTTTTGGATATAAATTCATAATCATAGAGATTGACAAACTAATTACATATCAATCAGCCATGCAAACCACATAGATTGCAATATGGTGATGTAAGCTTTTTCAGCTAAGCAGTTTTCCTATCTGATTAGGATATTTTACAGAAGACTGAGAAATTACTTTTCAAAGATTTTATTTCTGTCATTTTTAAACAGTAAAAGCAACTTGTAAAAATAGTAATTTTAATAAAGAAATTAACTTGTTTCAACTTAATATTTTCCACAATGTGATTTAAAATTAGATTGGAATACTAAAGTTCCTTTGAATGAAGTTGGAAAAAGCGTATATTTTCCCTTTTAACAGCCATCCATAGACATAAGCAACACTGTTCGCATCTGAAGTATATATTATAAAATACCTTTGTATTTGAAATGTCTGACTAGTAAGAGTCATGATTATACCTGAATGTTATTTAGATTCTTGTAGAAGCTTTCAATAAAATGTTGTAGCAGCTGGTAAAGCTGTGTGACATTTCTGTTTTTGTTTATATGATTTATGTTACTACCCCTTTCGAAATCATGAAGCATTTTGAGCCTCACAGTTATAACTTGTAATATATAATTAGTTAAATTCTATAACTATAGAAAGAATGCTTGATAATCTCAGAGCAGTAATGTTATTATTTAGGACATGAGTAGTTAGATTTATAAAACAACCTAATAGATGTAAATACATTTAGTTTTTGTCCAACTGTCCCAAACACCCACACTAATCCAATATGAAATAAATCAGAATTTTACAAGATGTAAACATGTTTTTTAAAACAGCTTTATTGAGTTATAGTTTACATAACATAAAATTCACCTGTTTTTAGTGTACAATTCAGTGAATGTTGGCATATTTACAAAGCTGTACAAATATTACCATGATCTAATTTTGGAACATTTTCATCACTGTAAAGATAAACCTCATGCCAACTTACAGTCGCTTCCCATTGCAATCTCCAATCTTAAACAACAACTAACCTTTTTTGTGCCTCTATATATTTTTCTTTTTTGGACATTTCATATGAATGGAATCATATGTATGCTTTTGCGACCAGCTTCTTTTATATTTTGAAATTATCCATGTTGTAGCTTTATCAGTACTTTATTCTTTTTTATTGGGAAATAATATTCCATTGTATGGATATGCTATGCTTTGTTTATCTATTCACTAGTTGATAGACATTTTAAGTTGTTTTCAATTTTTGGTCACTGTAAGTAATACTGCCATGAACATTTGCGTGTAAGTCTTTGTGTGTACATGCATGTTCATTATTTTGGTCCTGTTCTAGGAATGGACTTGCTGGGTCATGTGATAAGTCTATGTTTCATTTTAAAAGAAATGTCACTATTGTTTTCCAAACAAACTTGCTTTAAGAGGGAAAGTAAACTTGCATATCGCATGTGTGTTCTTGGCTTCTATTTATTTTTCTCCAAAACAAAAATTCCTCAGACATTGTTTGATTAAAAAATTAGGTCTCTTGTTTTTTCCATGATTTAATTTTAAAACTTTATTGGCAAAATTTTATAATAATGTAAGCCATGATTTTTTAAAAAACTACCTCAAAAATGGCAATGCATTCCATTTGATATTAGGTAAACTAAAGTAAAATCTCTTAAAAATCTGTATAAAACTGAGATGACTGGTTTTGAAGTCAATCTCTTAAAGGTTCTCAAACTCTTATGAATATTGCACCTGAAAATACTGCCAACAGTTTGGAAATTTTCAGCAGCTTTTCTTCATGAATAATTTGTCCAAAGGATGCTTAGAACATTCAAAGAAAAACACAAAAGCTTTAGTGTACTTTGTAAAGACAGTCATAGACAATATGTAAATGATTGGGTATGGCTGTGTTACAAATAAAACTATCCTCCAAAACAGACTGCAGTCAGATTTGACCCGTGGGCACAGTGTGCAGATCCCTCACGGATAATTAAAAGATTAAATGTGTTAGTATCTACTTGCATTGCTCATAGTGAATTACTTTCTTCCTTAATTTTTAAATATATGATTTTATATTTTTGTTTTATTGAAACATTTTAAACTTACCTTAGGATTTCTGTATTTTCTTATCTTCATAATAACAAAAATAGTGAAAAAGATATGCTCGTTATATCTGAATAAAAGATACCCATTTTAGAACCAGAAAAGTCATCTAGATCAAGAGTTTTTAGGCTTATTTTAAAACAAACAATTTATTTAAAAAAATAGTATCAAAGGCCTTGGTCGAAGATGGAGGGGAAGTCCTGGAGCCCCACCCAGCAGTTCTGTGGAGGATAGTTGGAGAAACGCGGCTTGAAGGCAGGGTACATCCTCAAATGTGCACAGAGGCAGGGCAGGATATGGAAATATGTGACAATGATTTGGTGGAAGACAACTGAGGTAGGTAGGGACTCAGGTGTGAAGAATGCACTAACCATATAAAGGGAGCGGCTGCCTCCACATGCTAATTGTTGTACTAAGAATTTAGGCCTATTTTGCCAGATGATTTCTCTTTTCAAAACAACCTAATATTTTTCTTCTTTCATTCTTTTTTTATATATATATATTAATGAAATACTACAATTTTAAAAGTTGGCAACTGGTTTAAAACAAACAAACAAACAAACAAAATACATATTACTTGTCAAGCCAAAGAAACAACTCTAGGGGACAGCTGCCAGTCAGGTACCTCTGCTGAGGACCCAGTTCCTCGTTTTATGAGCAAAAGAATGGAGGACCAGGAATCATGACGGGTCATGCTGGCATGTGCTCTTGGACTTCAGTGTCCAAATGTACTTTTTATTAACATGTTATCTTTGATTTGAGAAGAGAATAGAGCTGATCATGTAGCAGGTGAAAGCGCAGACTTTGTGGTTGGGCAGATCTGTTCTAGAAATCCCAGCTCTAGTATGCCTCAGCTTCCTCATTTGTAACATAAGGGAACAAATGTGTACCTTATAGGGTAGTGGGAAGGACTAAATGGAATATAGTGAATGGAAAGCACTTAGCCCCTTCCTGGCATATAGTAATCACTTGATAAAATAAGCTATTATTAAATTTTAGATTGTAATGAAACATTTTGACATGTGGTATTAAGAAAATATTGGGTAAGCGTGACTATGCATACGCTCGTATACATTCACTTTTTCTAGGTCTACAGAATACCTCTAAAATTACTATGTTTACCTGAAAATAAGGGGGGTCTTACATTAATTTTTGCTCCAAAAGACACGTTAGAGTTTATGTTCAGGGGATGTCATCCTGAAAAATCATGCTAGGGCTTGCTTTCCGGTTAGGTCTTATTTTCAGGGAAACACGGTATTATACAAATCAGAATTTTTAAGTTACATTAGTTTTCAGTCAACGGAAAACCAACAATGTGAGTGCCTATGGAAATTTGCAAAGAGAGATGGGATGAGACTATTCTTCCACCTATGTAACTCTGATAATTCATGTGCAACCAAGTCATATAGGGGAGCCCATCAGCTAGGTGACAGTGACCCATTATGTATCTCAGTTTTACCCTTAAGGTTGTGACACTTAATCTGGATGAGAAAGAAACTACACCTCAAAATAAACAGATGAATATAATTCACTACAAAAGGAGACTGAAAAAATTATCATGTTCATGAAACATGTGGCTTCCTGTAAATTATGTCATGTTGAACAATTGTTTTAATGAGAGACTTCCAATAAAATGAAGCCTTTGAAAAAGGCCTCTTTCTCCCCCTTTAACTACCAAACAAAATCCCCAGTCTTGCTTTAGAGAACTGAACTTCCTGTCTGTAATTTCTTAGAGCCACAAGTTGTTTCTGTGAGTGGCAGTTTTAACTTCAGGCTGTAATGAAATAGGTGTGTACCACTAAAGCACTGTAATAAAAGGATTTTATAGATGATAGAGGACAATATCTGAATTAAATGAAGAGAGGTTTCAAAAAACAAATCACTATATTCAGGTTTCATTTCTTAAAATCATAGCTCACCATTAGAAGCAGGATATAAAACAAGAAGATTCCTGGAAGTCCTTGGCTGCAAACATATTCTTTACGGTTCTCTTTAAACCTGATTATTTAAACAATAATCAGCTTGCTTTAATGAATCAGCATGACCTATTCTTAATGATAATCTCTAAAAACAATAGAGGAAGGATCAAACTGGCAGCACAGTTGTGTTTTAAAATCTTCTAACTGCATTGAACATTCCTAAAAAAATCAAACTAGTAATACTTATTATATTTTTCATTAAAATAAATATTTGTGGGCTTTGATTTGTTGGGTACTGAAACCAAAACAGATATAAATAATGGGTCACTTTAAAATAGTGAGAAAGCTGTATCAGTAAGTTGCAGTGCAGAAACCATATGACATTGTGATACGTAAACAGGAAGGGGGTTTAATGGAAAAATTGATGCTCATGAAATCATTGCAAGGGCTGAGAAAAAGACGAGGTTGATGAGTATACTCACTCACCTCCTGGTCTTCATTTGTGCCTCCCTTTCTCTTTAAACTGTTCAATGGCTCCCTGTCATCTTTGTTCATGCGAAAACATGCAGGACTCTTTAGGCTTGGCTGCTGTCCTGTCATCTTTCTCTTCAGTCTCCTACCATGATACAGCTCTCCAGGCACAATAAGTAGCTTGGAATTTTGGACTGATCAAGTATTTTCTGTTCCTGACATACTTTTCAGATATTTTTGTTCCCAATCACTTGCAATTGAGGAAATGTTCACGCCTTTTGCGGAGATTATATCTGTCCATGAACACGAGCCTTCATCACTCTATTAAATAAAACTTCAGAGAACACCCGTCTGTTCTCTTTTAGGAAGGTCTACTGTATCTCACTGACTTCACCATATTTTTCAATTTGGGTAGAAAATCTTTCGGCTAGATCTTTTTCCCTCAAGGTGCATTAGCTTTTTAGTAAAAAAACAATCAAATTTGTTCTATTCTGGCTCTGTTACTCTGGACAGCCCAAACTAATGTATTTACAAGGAGCACTCTAGCGTCAGGAGTACTTTATCAAATATATTCTGATTTAATCCCCACAACCAGTAAGTGAGGGCAGGTACAGTGGTGTCATCAGCTCTATATTACTCATCTTACAGATGCAGATACAAAAACTCTAGGAGGTTAAGCGACATATCCAAGGAAAAACATTTAGCAAGTGACAGAATGAACACTAGAACACAGGATTTTTGGCTCCTAACTCAGAACGTTTTCCACAACATCACACTGTGCTACTATTTAAAACAAAACAACACAACACAAAACAAAAACAACTTTCTTGTTGGCCTAGACTGATAATTTCTATTCTTATAAATATTTCTATTAAATATACCTAAAGTACACAAATCTTCAATGTACAGCTTGATACATTTTTTTCAAAATAAACATACCTGTGTAACAACCACCCGGTTCTAAATCTACATTATCCCCTCCCAGAAGCCTCCCTCATGTTTCCTCCCAGTCATTACCCTGCCAAAGTTAAATGACTTTTCTGATTTATTTTACTATGTGTTATTTATTTTGTGATTTTGAACTTCATTCAAGTGGAATCACTCATTATGTACAGACTTCAGTCTTGCTTTTTCGACATTATATTGATAAACTTTATTCATGGTAATGTATCAGGTGGACAGAATTCTCCATTGTGTGAATGAAACATAATTATCCTTTTTTTTTTTTATTGATCAGTGTTTAGGTTGTTGTCTGACAATCTTTTTCTTACACTGTACTTATACCACTTACATATAATGAACCTATAGATACTTTTTTGTTTAAATCTACCAAATTATAATTTGCTATTTTTTTCATCTTTTACATTTCCCTGATTTTTACACTTTTTTTTGTTTTCTTTTTAATTAGTTCACTTTTTTGTTTGCTTGTTTGTTTCACTTTGTTGGGCTTTTGTTTTATTTTGATTGTTCTTTTCAATCTTCCCCCCTCTCTATTACTTTGGAATTATATGTATTTTTTTATTCCTGTAGTGGTTATCTTAGAGATTACAGCATAATTCCTTAAATTAATAGCCTTTACATTACACTATTATTTCACCACTTTTTAGACCTTGTAATGTTTTTACTCCTTATTTTAATTCCTACCTTTTTTGCTATTGTTGTTGGGTATTTTTATTTTACATGTATTAATATTTGGCCTCATATATCTTATTTTTTGTATTCTTCATTTGTTCTTGCATTGCCATGCTTCTCTGTAAAATCATTTTCTTTCTGCCTTTCTTTCCTTTCTTATACTAAATATTAGATGGTGAGAAATACTCTGAATTTTTGTTCAACCAAAATTATTTTGTATTGCCTTTATTTATGAAGGATATTTTCACTTGATATAGAATTCTAAGTTTGCATTTAATTTTTTCAACATTTTTAAGATGCCATTTATTGCCATCTTCTTTCATCATTTCTGTTGGAAAGTCAACTACCAGTTGTATTTCCTTGAGTGGAAAAGCTGCTGTGAATTCAGGGCTCCTTTCAATACACTTTTCTTCTACTTGGGATCTTGGTCCCTCATGTTCTGGCTGCCTTAGTGCACTATGATGACTTTAAACAGCTAATTTTTCAACCTTTATATTTGTTATTTTTGGTAATGTTTGTTTGATATAAGCTATTCCATATTAAAGAAAAAAAATTCAAGAGCAGTCATAACACCAAGCTCCAAAGAAGGAAAAAGAGATATAGACGTGCATATACATATACACATGTTTTGGGTGCGGTGAGAAAAGATGCAGCTCTGACATCAGCAGCTCACTCCTTTACTCCTACCCTTTTCACTGAAGGCAAAATATTCTTGTGGTCAGACTCTGTTTTGTTTTGTTTTAACTTTATTTTTATTGGTTTCGGTTGCACAAAACAATGTAATAGTTAGACATTTAGACATTTATCATTTATATCCCTCCTCTGAAGCTGAAGTGGAACAATAATGAATGCCAGACTCTGTTTTGAACTTGATGGTTTTTCTTTTCTCTTTTTGGCAAACACAGTGTAATTGATCCTTTCTGGACCATGTCTTTGACTATTCTAAGGCATTCCTCTTAAGTTATTAGTTCAAAGGGAAACCCAATGTTTTGTGTTGAGTCTCTATGCATAATGCAAACAAATGTGATATTTAGTGTAGTTGTCCGCACTAACTCCCTGTGGATCAGTTTTTTCCTGATGACCAATGTGTGTTTCCACCATCAGAACCAAGAAACTCCTCTTTATCAAAGGAATCTTTTTCAGAGTTGTTTTACCACAGTCAGTCCCACCTCTCACCGATTCATTAAAACCTCAGTTACATGGGGCACAAGCCTAATTGTTATTGGCAAATCTACTTTATCTTAATAGTAATTCTAGGAAGTAGAATTTTATATTAACCAAGTCACAAGCAGCCATAGTCTTACTTTCAATTTATTTTCATTATAGATGCAGTCCATAAAAATACTTGATGCTTATTCTTTTTCCTAAGCCCACAAAGTGATAACTGGCAACATTTAAAGAAATTCCTATCATGAGAAATCAAAAAAAAAAAAAAAATCCAACATGGAACATAACAAAAATAGGTTTTTAAATTCATATTCTATTACGAATGACAGCTAAGTGTAAGCATGAAAGATTGGGGATAAAAAGAAAAATTATTGTTGATAGTACAAAGCAACCTAAAATATTTTAAGAGCAGATGAGCATAAAAGTTTGCCACTTGAAATTTTCGCGCTGATTCTACTCACCTTCCAATGTAAAGCATCAGATATGGGATATTTTAACTGCACCTTAGTGATGGTGGGTGTGGAAGATTGGAGAATAGCAGACGAGGATTATTTTCAAATCCATATTAGTTCTGTTTATGTTTAAACAATCTCTAAAGTAGTTTTGGTGTGTAAGCTAAGAGATTGTGAAGATTGCAAATACCTAATATTGTATATTATTGTTATGTTAAAAAAAAAAACCAACAACCCATAAATATATAATAAAGAAAGGACACTAAGAAAGGATTGAATCAGTGACTTAGAAAATAAGTAGCAGAAAACACCCAAACAGAACAGCAAAAATAAAAAAGAAACCAAAAAATTGAGACAGTTTAAGGGGCCTCTGGGACAACATCAGGCATGCATGCATTCACCTGACGGGGTGCCAGAAGGAGAAGAGAGAGAGCAAGGAATTGAAAACCTATTTGAGGGAGGGACGGAAAGAAGGAGGGAGAAAGGGAGGGAGAATGGGAGGGAAGGATAGAGGAAAGGGGGAAATGATGGGAGGAGGAGACAGAAAAGAATGGAAGGAGGGACAAAGGAAATGGGAAAAATGGAAGGAAAAGCAAATGGAGAGGGGCAGGGGATAAGAAGCAGTAAAAGGAAAGGAAGTAGGAAAAGGAAGGGAAGAAGGGGAAAGGGAATGAAGAGAAGAAGAGGGATCCTTTGGATTCTTGCTTCAGTAAGAACTGGATCTCTTTTCAGAGACAACTCATCGTTCAGCTCAGAGTTAACTGTCACTTCCCTGATCTCTTCCACTGGGTAAATGACCCTGGTATATGTTCTCACAGCACCTTTTAACTTTCTTCAAAGCAATTACATCACTTCCAGTTTCACACTTATTTGTGTGATTTTCTGCAAACTCGTTGCACCGTTTCTTGCAGGCAGAGACCAAGGTGGTTTGGGCTCACCATTTCAATGGCAGTCTAGAACAATGTCTGAAATATCATAGATACTTAATAAATATTCTCCTTCCACCCAAAAAAAAAAGAAAACCTATTTGAAGATATAATGACAGACAACTTCACTAACCTCATGAAGGAAATAGACATACAAGCCCAGGAAGTGCAGAGCATCCCAAACAAGATGAACCCAAAGAGGCCCACACCAAGACACATAATAATTAAAATGACAAAGACAAAGAGAGAACCTAAAAGCAGCAAAAGAGAAACAGTTAGTGACCTACATGGGAGCGGCCATAAAACCATCAGCAGATTTCTCAACAGAAACGTTGCAAGCCAGAAGGGATTGGCAGAAAATAATCAAAGTAATGAAAAGCAAACAAGATTACTCTACCCAGAAAAGCTATCATTTAGAATCAAAGGACATATAAAGAGCTTACCAGACAAGAAAAAACTAAAGGTGTTCATTACCACCAAACCAGTATTACAAGGACTCTTAGAGAGACTTCTTTAAGATGAAAAAGGGAGGGAAAAAAACAAGATAAAAAATATGTATACTAAAATGACAATAGCTTCATATCTATCAACAATTGCTTTAAAAGTAAATGGAGTAAATGCTCTAATCAAAACAGCGTGGCTGAATGAATAAGAAAACAAGACCCTTACATGTGCTACCTACAGGAGACTCACTTCAAATCAAAAGGTACATACAGACTGAAAGAAAAGGATGGGAAAAAGAAATTTCATGACAATGGAAATAAAAAATAAAACATGGCTTAGTAATACTTATACCAGACAAAATAGACTTCAAAACAAAGTGTATAACAAGAGACAAAAAATGACCCGTAATCCCACTTCTAGGTATTTATCTGAAGAAATATAAAACACTACTTCAAGGGAATGTGTGCATCCATATGTTCATTGCAGTATTGTTTATAATAGCCAAGATACGAGGTCTGACACTTAAGTTCACAAACTCGTTCTAGAAAAAATGCTACATACCTCATTGCTGAATATCACTATGGTTACCTTCGAAGTACTCCCCTTGGGAAGCTATGCACCGACACCAGCACCCAGTCTACCCTTCAAAGCAATTTTGGAACTCTTTTTCTGGAATGGCCATCAGAGCTGTCCTCATATTACCCTTGATGTCCTGAATGTCATTAAAATGGCTTCTTTTCAATATTTCCTTTATCTTCGAGGAAACAAAGAAGTCCTTGTGGTCAGGTGAGTAAGGAGGGTGTTCCAATACAGTTATTTGTTTACTGGCTAAAAACTCCCTCACAGACAGTGTTGTGTGCGCTGGTGCATTGCTGTGATGCAAGAGCCATGAATTGTTGCCAAAAGTTCAGGTCATCTAACTTTTTGATGCAGCCTTTTCAGCACTTCCAAATAGTAAACTCGGTTAACTGTTTGTCCAGTTTGTAAAAATTCATAATAATCCCTCTGATATAAAAAAAAAAGATTAACTATATTGTTGCAACAAGTTCGCAAACTTATTGTCTGGGCTCGTCTGGAGGCAGCCTGGGTGTCCATCAATGGATGGATGGGTCAAGAGGAGATGGTGCATACATAGAGTGGAATATTGCTGGACCATGGAATGGAATGGGTTCTTGGCATCTGTGGCAGCATGGATGGACCTGGAGGCTTTTGTGCTGAGTGGAGCATATCAGACAGTGAAAGACAGATGCAATATGTGAAATTCAATTTGCTTATATGTGAAATCTAAAGAACAAAATAAACAAGCAAGTAAAACGGAAACAAACTCATAGATACAAAGAACACTTTGATGGTTGCCAGCTTTGAGGAGGTTTGGGGGACAGATGAAAAATGGAAAGAGATTAAGAAGTACAAACTGGTTGTAGCAAAGTAGTCATAGAGATTTAGGGTATAGCATAAGAAATATAGTCAGTAATATTGTAATAATTATGTATAATGCTATGTGGGTACTAGACTAGTCAGGGGGGTCACTTCTTAAATTATATAAATGTCTAACCATTATGCTATAAACCTGAAATTGATATAAAATAATATTGAACACCAACTGTAGTTGAAAAATTAAAAAGGGGGGGAATGTGAAGAGGTTCAAACTTCTAGTATAAATCATGTAAGTCATGAGGATGTAATGTATAGCATGGGGAATATAGTCAATAATATAGTGCTAGCATAGTACAGTGTCAGATGGTTACTGGACTTACCTTGGTGATCACTTCTTTATATAAATGTATATAAGGTATATAAATGTTAAATAACTACGATGTACACCTAAAACTAATATAGTATTGTATGGTAGTTGTATTTTAATAAAAGTCTTTTAAAAAGTGCTTTGTCCTCAAATTTTTTCCCCTCAGATATTTAAAACACAAAACTTAAGTGGATATACAATCATTGCCAATTGGCTCTAGTTGCTTACCAGGTCAACAAAATGCTCAGTAATTAATCATATTCTCAGGAAACTGTCCATATAATTTTTCAAGTCACAGTATAATCTATTTCAGTAACACTTACTAGCATGACACAACTGGTGGCATTATAGCTAGACTACAGAATATCAGATGATAAAAGTGTCTTGTATTTGGATTAGGAAATTGAGATTGATACACACTCCTCTTTGTAGCTGCACTATATTGCATGGTGAAGTCCAAATGTACCACATGTTCTCACAACACCCTTATTTACACTGTGTGCTTGGCCTAAACTGCCTTTCCCACTATTTCTTATTGGAAAGATCTTCTTCATGATTCAGCTGCAATAAACCCAGTGATAAAGGACTTGTAAATTCCATGGCAAGAAAAGTAAGTTATCTCCCAAGTGTCACATTCATTGTTCTCCATGCTCCCACTTTGTTGTACCCACTAATCTTCATTTACACCTGCATAGTAATTGTTGAGCTGTATTCTAATAAACTTTATATGCTTCTCTCCAACATTGAATGATTTGTTTCTTGTAAGTAAGCGACATTGGCAGGCAGTGTTTGGGGGGGGAAATGTTGTTGAACAGGCGGAACTAAAGTTGTAAAGCAAATACGGCATTTTTGTAAGGATTAATCTTAGTTGTACTATGCTATGTAAAAGTAGAGACTGAAATGGCTACATACTGTTCGACTGCACTTATATGTCATTATTACAAGGCCATACTATCTGGTCAGAGGACAGAGAAGCAGTTACCAGGGACTGCAGGTAAGACAGTTGTTTCAAATGGACAAGGACGTACATTCTGAGGAGAGATAATCTGTTTTACATCTTGCTTATAAAGCAGGTGCACACTGACTATGTTTATAAAAACTCTCAGAACTGTACACAAAGAGGGTAGGTACATTTCGTGTATGGGTATTGTGTTATTTTGAAATGAGAAGAATAAAAGAATTGGGAAGCAGCCACATGTGTGATCCATACCCATAAACAAAAATCCTATCTGTGGTCAAGCTTTCCAGCTTGGCAAGAGGTGAGGAGGCTGGGAAGGTTTGTTGCCAGTCCTTTTTTTCTTGACTTGGGCGTTGTAACAGAGATTACTTTGTATTCAGATTGTCCCTGATTTATTTAATTTTATGTACTTGTATGTGTGCTATAAGTGACATTTTAAAAGTTGACAAAATTTTTACAAAATCTAACCCCCAAGTAAGCTCATTCCTAAATATCAACTTATGAAAAATACATCCCAAATTTAGTAAAATATTGAGCAAATAAATGGCAAGCTCTGAGATAATTCTGTGAATTTTAAGTAGTTCACAGAATTCAGTAAAAATAAAGAGCGGCAACTAAAGTGTCAACATAGTATTTCTCAGCTGAAATGACAAAGTGAGGGATGTAGCACCATACCCTAATTTCTAATAAGTCACAAAATGATAGGATGTGTGTGGGGTTAAATGAGGAAACACCATCAATATAACAAATTGTGTGTGTGTGTGTGTGTGTGTGTGTGTGTGTTTGTGTGTTTGGCATAGGGGTTTTTTGGAAGAGAAGAGAGTACAAAGATATTCTAATTATATCTGAATACAAAAATAATTTTTTAGAACTGGAAAAATCATCTAGATCAGTGGCTTCCAAGCTTTTTAAGATTAAAAAAAATATTAAAAGAAAATTGTGTTTCACTGAAGATAGAGTGGGAGTCCTGGAATCTCTCCCTCACTTGCCAGAACAGCTGCCAACTGGCAAGCACATCTTGTTAGTAGGACAGACTGCCAAAGATGATACCATCAATCCGAGGACAAAGGCAATCATGGGAAATGCATTCAGCTTAGAGTCTAGAAAAAATCTGACTTTACGTTACACTTACCTACTCTTTTCTGGCAAAGCAGACTTCGTAGTTTATTTCCTATAGGTAGCAATGTCATTCTATGAGTCAAGCTTTTCAGCACTTGTTACCATTAAAATTGAAATATTAATTTAATGTCATATATAAATATTTCACATGTGAGTCGACTTTGCAAATTGACACTCAAATAATAACATATTTTCCACTATACTATACTTTTCTTTACTTCCAGGTTTTATTTCTGTATTTGAAAATATTACAGTAAAGGGACACGGATGTACTCATTAATTAATATTGGTTTTATGTTCTATAACTGATTATATGAAATAGATTAACGCCCACAAATTAATCCTGATTATATGTTACACTAATTGCTATTAGTTAACATTATATATTCTATTTAATGTTATTTTATATTGATTTTACTACACAAGCACCACATGTTTGTATCAAACATTTTTTAAGACTCCTGTGACATGGAAAACACAATTTAACTTTTTTCAGTGCCCTAGGGGTCTCATGGTTTTACCTTTGTAAACTATCTCCTGGTAGGCTTCTTGCCCTTCTGACTCTTAAAAAAATGTGTTTATAACTTCTCTCCTTGGCTCATTGTTCTCAATTTGTCTATATAGCATTATTTTATAATCCATTCTCTGTCATGTTGTATCTATTCTTCATATCCAACTCATAAATGTGAATCTCCTGAACTTTTGTCTAAGCTTCAGATTCATATTATCAACATGTTCTTCCAACATGTCCAGGACGTAACTAATTGCATATTACCCACAACACACACAAATACACTAATGTTGTATTAATTTACATGAAATATTTTTTCTGTTTTAAAACAGTTTTCCGTTTTCTGTGCTGTGTCTAACTCCTCAGCTTCTGCTCCTCATAATTCCTGCTTTGCTCTTATACAATATTAAAACTGAAGTCTGCTCTTGTCCCATAGCATAGTTTCTTTTATCTCATGGTATTGAAATATATCTGTTTCTAGTTTATTTCACCTACTAACACTTTGAGGATCAAAGCTTTACTTCTTTATCTCTGAATGTCCAATGCCTAATTTAGTGTTAGTATTGATAATAAATATTGTTTGAACTGAATTGAACTAATCTCAAATATATGAAACTCAGTCTACATCTGACATTCACTGCTGTGTAACAGGTGGATTTTAAGAAATCTTGATGCAAACTGTAACACTCTATTTTTATCCATAGGTGGCAGCAAGACCTTAAAATTGGGCAGGGGTGGGAAATGATCTGGGCATACATAGGTAGAACTGGTCACAGAGGTTAGAATCACAGTCTAACTTACATTTGGGCCTTTACATGAATAACATCATGTAAGTTTTCATTTTACAAAAACACTAAGGAGAAAAGAACACAATCTATTAAACTGGAAGCTCTTTGAAGTGAGCGTTTTTCTGCCTTAATTTCTCAGTATCTTCAGAGTCACCTACAAAGTCTCGTCTCACTCCTTCCAGCTTGTCCTATTCGGCTGTTGTGCTGGCCTCTACATTTTTGTACGGTAGTTGTTGAGCAAAACTGTTAAGTTGGTTAAATTCATTTTAGTAACATCTTTTTCCTTTGACAAAAGGCCCTCTTTCTCTAGCTATTCCTGAACTACTTATAGCTCATTCTATACCAGTCTCCCTGCAGTATTCATCAATTAATATCTAATAAAATATTAGTTACATATTCTGAAGTATCCATAATACAGGATAATCTTTAAAAGAACAAAATTACTAAAGGCAGTCTACCCTCTATTTTCTAAGTAACCAATTATTACACAGGGTATGTGTGTATCCTTCTCTGTATTTATACTCACAGAAAGCACACACATACACACACGTATACACAGACACACACAGAGAAACACAATATTTGGATAGTACGGTTTATAAATTTAATGAAAATGAGCTTATGTTCTATTAATTTACATGAAGTATTATCCTACCTTAAAATAGATACTGATATTCTTCCAGGTCCATGTGTAGAGAGAGCTCTTGTTATTTTTAATAAATAAAAAATATTCCACAGTATGAACATATTAAAATCCAGTCAACTCTTCATGGTTAGTCAAGTTGATATCAGCTTTCGATAGTTCCTTCCCTCAAAATACTGCCATACAGATAGATATTTTACAATTTACCCTTAGGTATGGTCCTTTGTCTTTGTGGAAATCATATACAAACAGGAGCTCCAAAGAATCCTTTTCTAATTTTACTGCTATCATTGCAAAGCAATAATAATTAATATTCCCACCAACAAAGTAAAGGTCATTGTTTTAGAAAAAACCCACAACTAATACGTACTCAAAGGTGAAAGACTGAAAGCTTTCTCCCTAAGATTAGAAACAAGATGTCTACTTTCACCACTGCTATTCAACATTGTACTGGCAGCTCTAGTTAGGACAATTAAACGAGAAAAGGAAATAAAAGGCATATGAATTGGAAAGGAAGGAGTAAAACTATCTCTATTTACACATGACATGATTCCTTATATGGAAAATCCCAAAGAATTCACAAGAAAAGTACCAGAGCTAATAAAAGAATTCTTGCAGGGTACAAGATAAGCACACACACACACACAGACACACACACGCACAAATTGTACTTCTAAAATACCTGCAGTGACGATCCAAAAAGGAAATTAATAAAATGACTCTATTTACAATAGCATTTAAAATAATAAAATACATAGGAATAAATTTAACAAAGGGAATGCAAGTCTATGCACTAAAAACTATAAAACATTGCTAAAAGAAATTAATGAGGACCTAAATGATGGAAATGCATCCCATCTTCATGAGTACAAAGACTAAATATTATTAAGCTGTCAATACGATCCAAAGTGATCTACAGATTCAATGTCATCCTTATCAAAATTTCAACAGTGTTTTGCAGAAATGGAAAGGTGGATTTTCAAATTCATATTAAGTAGCCATAAAATCTGAAAATGAAGGACAAAGTTGGAGGATTTATAACTCAATTTCACACGTACTACAAAGCTACAATAAACAAAACAGTGTATACTGGCACTAGTATAAGCATACAGACAGACCAGTGGCATAAAATTGATAATCAAAAAATAAACCCGTACATTTATATTCAATTAATTTTTGAGAAGATTGCAAAGCCCATTCAAAAGGCAAAGAACAGTTTTGTCAACAAATAGTGCTGGGACAACTGGATTTCCACATACAAGGGAGTTAAGTTGGACCATTACACCACACCATATACAAAAATTACCTCAAAGTGGATCAATGACCTAAATTTGAGAGCTAAAACTATATAACATTTAGAAGAAAATGTAGGTGTAAATCTTTAAGAACTTGGACTTGGCAATGAATTCTTAGTTATAAAACCAAAAGCAAGAGCAGCAAAAGAAAAAAAAAAACAGATCAATTGAATTTCATTAAAATTTTTTTTAAATGTGCCTCAATGGATATTATCAAGAAAGTGAAAAGACAACCTACAGAATGGAGAAAATATTTGGATACCATATATCTGATAAGAATTGAATATTCAGACAATATAAAGAACTTCCTACAACTCCACAATAAAAAGACAATTCATTTAAAAGGCAAAGAACTTAAATAGACATTGCATCAAAAATGGTATGCAAATGGATAATAAGCACATGAAAAGATGTTCAATATCATAAGTCATTAGGGAAATACAAATTTAAAGTACAATGAGATACCCCTTCACACCTCCTAGGACGGCTATAGTAATAGTAGTAGTAGTAATAATAATAATAATAATAAAAACAATGAAAAATAATTTTTTGTGAGGGTGTGGAGAAAGAAGCTGAAACACTTGTTCATTGCTAGTGGGAATTTAATGACGCAGCCACTATAGAAAATAGTTTTGTGGTTCCTTAGAAAGCTAACTATAGAATTACCACATGTCCTAGCAATTCTACTCCTAGTTATATACCCCAAAGAATTGAAAACAGGGACTCAAACACACACTTACATCCATTGTTCACTGTAGCATTATTCACAATAGTGGGAGGGTGTAAACAATCCAAGTATCCATTGACAGATGAATGCATAAACAAAATGTGATATATGCATACAACGGATTATTATTCAACCATTAAAAGGAATGAAGTTTTGATACATACTGCAACATGGATGAACTTTGAAAACATTGTAAGTGCAAGAAGCCAGACACAAAAGGACAATTACATGATTTCACTTATATGAATAGGCATATTCATAGAGCTAGAAAGTAGGTTAGAGGTTACCTGGGGCTGGATGAAGGGGTGAGTTGGAGTTTTTGCTTAATAGTTGCAGAGTTTCTATTTGGGGTGATATAAGTTTTGGCAATAGAGAGTGGTGATGGTTGCACAACACTGTGAATGTAATTAATGCCACTGAGTTGTACACTTAAAAATGGTATTAAAAATATATATCCCCACCAACAATATGCAAGTTTTCCTTTCTTCATATTCATGGCAACACTGGATAAGAAAATATGTTAACTCTTGCCAACCTGGTGAGTGAATAATGACATTGCTTCAGTCTGCAGTTTTCCAACTACTGGTGAGATAAAATATTTTTTCACATTTACTGAACATGTAAACGTGAGAGTTTCCTTATCTGTGATTTTTTTCTTTATACTTTTTGCATATATATGTGTGTGTATATATATATATATATATATATATATATATATATATATGTGTGTGTGTGTGTATATATATATATATATATATATATATATATATATATATTCCTTATCAGTTTGTAAGAATTTTTGGCATATTATGAGTATGAAGATAATCTGACATGTGTATCACCATTTTTTTCTTATTCACTTATTTTTTTTTGAAACACAAACCTTTAAATGTCAAAAGACATAACTCCTGTTAACTATGGGTAGAAGTTAAGAGCATCCTTAACATTAGTTTCACAAAAAGAAAAAAGATAGATAGATAGATAGATAGATAGATAGATAGATAGATTGATAGATTGATAGATAGATGATAGATAGATAGATGATAGATAGATAGATACATAGATACATAGATACATAGATACATAGATACATAGATAGATACATACATAGATACATACATAGATTCATAGATAGATAGATAGATAGATAGATAGATAGATAGATAGATAGATAGATAGATATATAGATAGAGTTGATATGTCTATGGGTTTAGGTATAGGTATATTTTGAGTTCAATGAGCAAGGGAGCTTGTGGTAGCAGCAGCTCTGGAAGTTAATCCATTTTTGTGGTGCAGGCTGTCTTCTGGATTTGACTGCTGACAAAAACAGTATTATTGATCTCTTCTTGACCAAGTCTTTGAGTAGTTCAGAACAACCTGCTTTAATACAAGCGGAAAGCCAACATTTTGAGTTAGGTCTTTATGCATAACCCAAATAAATGTCACATTCAGTGCGATTGTCCCACTCCGTCCCTGAGGATCAATCCGTCTTTTCTCTATCCTCCCAAAGTCATTCCCACCACCCAAAACAGGAAGCTGCTCTTCATTGACTCGTATTCCAGAATTGTCAGACCAATAGTTAGGTGCTGTTTCTAATTAATTCAATGACATTGTTGTTGGAATTAAATTTTTGTTTAACCAGATCACAAGTAGCCTTATTGTTATTTTTTATTTATTTCCATTATAGATGCAGTCTAGAAAGAAACCTGATGCTTACCTTTTTTTCATAAGACCCCAAAAAAATCACTAACATAAAAAGCTTCCCATAATAAATAAGCTACACAAACTAGACAGTGAAACATCCAGATAGAAGAACAAATAGTTAAAGATGAAGATCAAGGATATGGAAATGCAATGGCTCTGTGAGATGTCAGAGGGATAGTGGATGGGGGGAGGGGGGTTCACACAGTGTGAGGGATATAAATGATAAATGTCTAAGTATTAAAAAAAAAAGATCAAGGATAATGATGAAGTCTGAGGATAACAGTAATCAGATGGTGATCAGCATTTTTTTTCTTCTAAAGGAAGAGAGAGGGACAAAAATTTTATTCTGTTAAAATTCCATATATATTTGTTTGGTTTAAATAGAAACTGTTCGTATCAGTTATGATACTTTGAAATATCTACATTAATAGTGAGCACATATTGGATACTTATATTTGTCAAATCATTAATTTTAATCATTTACTCAGTAAATAAACTGAACTTAGCTAGCATCTTACTTCTCAGGCTTTTTCTCCAATATCAACACACTATACGAATTTGAAAAATTTTACTACCCATAAAATTATTTTATAAGTTTCTTCTGATACCTTTCACACTTAAAGCAGTAATGAGGCTCTGTAATAACTCAGTACCAACTTTACAAATAACACTGAAGCAGTAACAACAAAATAATTCTTACCTAGGACTTTTTCTTTCTCAACTGTTTGGAAGAATGAAGTATTAATATTATTTTTTTTTATTAGATCAGCATTAGACTCTTGTTTCTGATATGTGACTTAACATTGCCATTTATTTTACTAAGAAATGCCAAACGCAGCAATATCATCTTTCACTGGTTTTTATATACAATTTGAATAGTCATAATTTTATTTTATTATTTAATAACATGATTGTATTATTATTGCTTAAGTCACAAAATTAACTTAAGTTATTCCTAAAGAAAAAATACATTGAAGACTAAGACTGTTTCAGTTAGATGAAACAGAGTGAGAAGAAAATACATTTGTGTTTGTACATTTGTATATGTGTAGGTGTCAATTCACATGTGTAATACTGTTTAAAAAGATGAAGTATGCAATATGGCTTATATTTACCATACTTTAAATTCTGACATTCTATAAAACACCTTTGTTTATTTTATTACCTGTAGATCAGCAATCTCTCATTCATTAAAAAATATTCCATTTAGTCAATAGACCCCATAAAGAGGCTCTGGTTTTTTCATTAAATAATTATAATCTGTCCTTTTTTTGGAAGGACATAATAAATATAATTAGTTAATCTAGCCCCAGTCTTTTAAATTTTGCTTTATTTTTAGTTAGTATCCATATATTTTGTGAATAACAAAGTATTTTTAAGTAACAAAATAATGTTAAGCTTTAAATTTACCTAGAATAATATAATTTATTTTCACCTTTCTTTATTGGCTTATTATACATAGCATTGCTTTTACTGTATTCTATTGGAAGAATCAATCATTAGTTTGCCTAGATTCAAGAGAGGGACAAAGACCCCAAACTCTCAATGGGAAGAGAGCCAAAGGATTTTGGTCTATGTTGTGAAACCCCCACTATACAGTAAGGCATACTTACTCATAATGCAAAGCCATAACAGGCATTATTTTAATAAAATAACCTATAAACATTTCTGTAATGGAAAAGTGTGAGCTATTTCACATCCCATTCTACTCAAAGAGCTCATATGATATCAATCTTACATTTAATACATGAGGATCTTTATAAATCGTTACGATCTTTATGTGATTTCTGAACTAGGTAAGAAAAGGCCATTTGGCTTCTTCCTGATTCTCTTGGAATACTGGCTCTGAGATAAGCAACCACTATGTAAGACTACCTACTTCCCCAATTAAATTGAGTGTCACAGTAGGAATGCTGAAAAGGAAACAGGCTTAAAGACACTTTAGGGATAAAAATTTGAAATGTTGTTCTTTATACTACACTGAATAATAGCTAAAATTACTGAGAACTTGCTTTGTACCAGGTAAATGCAAGAACATATATCTATATGTGTTATCTTGTATAAGTTTCATATGATATTTGAGGATATTATGGGAAAGCCATGCTATGGAATATTCAACAATAGAATGAATTGGATCTAACACATGGATTTGTAAAGATGCCCATTATATATCACGTAAAAATGGAAGTTTCATATATATATATACATATATATGTATGTATGTATATGTATATATTTCACATATATATGTTTCACATATTCACATATATATGTTTCACATATATATGTTTCCATATATATACACACATATAGATTATATATATATATGCATTTCAGTTACAAATGAAAATATTTGTGTCTGTATTAGCTTAGAAAATATATGAAAGAACACTTATCAAATTGTTATAATTGGTATCTTAAGAAGTTGGGATTGGAGTAAGGAAGGGCATTTTCCTTTTTTTGTTTTTGTTTTATAGACCTCAAACTATTAGAATACATGTATATTGCATCTGTAGCAATAAAAAAAAATAATGTCAATATTTTCTTTTGGTTCATTTTTTTTTCTTTTTGACCTCTTTATTTTTAAAAGATGGTTATTCAAATATAGCTAACAAATAATATTATATTAGTTTCAGGTGTACACCATAGGTATTCAACATTTATATACCTAAAGAAGCCATCAACATAAGTCCAGCAACAATCTAACATCATACCACGTTATCACAGTATTATTGACTATATTCACTATGTTGTACATCACATCCCCATGACTTATTTCATTTATGCCTTGAGATTTGAACCTCTTATTTCCCTTCACCTCCCTCCTTTTTAAATTTTCAATTACAGTTGACATTCAGTATTATTTTGTATTAATTTCAGGCATACAGTATAGTGGTTAGACATTTATATAATTTAAGAAGTGATCCCCCTGACTACTTTAGTGTCCACCTGGCACTATACATATTTATTATCATATTATTGACTATATTCCCTGTGCTTTACTTTGCATCCCCATGACTACTTTGTAACTACCAATTTGTAATTTTTAATCCCTTCACCTTTTTCATCCTTCCTCCCAAATACCTTCCCATCTATCACCCCAATAAAACTAGCACCCATCTCACACCATACATAGTTGTTACAATATTATTGACTATATTTCTTATGTTATACCCTACAACCCCAGGACTATTGTGTAACAACCAATTTGTACTTCTTAATCCCTTCCCCTTTTCCACACACCTCCTCAATCCCCTCCCATCTGACAACTATCAAAATGTTCTGTGTATCTATGACTTTGTTTCTGTTTTATTTGTTGGTTTATTTTGTTATTTAGATTCCACATATAAGTGAAATCATATTGCATTTGTCTTTCTCTGTCTGACATACTTGACTCAGCACAATACCCTCCAGGTCCATCCATGCTGCCACAGATGGCAAGAACCCATTCATTTCCATGTCTGAGCAATATTCCACTGCATGAAGGTACCACCTCCTCTTTATCTATTCAACCATTAAGAAACACCCAGGCAGACTCTAAATCTTGGCAACTGTAAAAAATGCTACAATAAACATGGATAAATACATCCCCTTGAAGTAGTATTTTAAGTTTATTTGAAAATATATCCAGAAGAGGAATTACTGGGTCATTTTTTTCTCTTGTTATAGACTTTTTAGAAAAGTCTAATTTGTCTGGTATAAGTACTAGTACCTCACTTTTTTTTGTTTCCATTTTCATAAAATGTCTTTTCTATCTTTTTAGTTTCAGTCTGTATATGTCTTTCAATCTGACGTGGGTCTCTCGTAGGCAGCATAAGAGTTGTTTTCTTATCCATTCAGCCACTCTATCTTTTGATTGGAGCATTTAATCCATTTGCGTTTAAAGTAATCGATACATATGTAGTTATTGCCAATTTTATTTTATTTATTTATTTATTTATTTATTTATTTATTTATTTATTTATTTATTTTCATCTTAAAGAAGTCCCCTGAAGATTCCTTGTAATACTGCTTTGGTAGTGATGAACTCCTTTAGCTTTTATTTGTCTGGGAAGCTCTTTATCTGTCCTTCAATTTTAAATGATAGCTTTGCTGGGTAGAGTAGTCTTGGTTGTAGGTCCTTGCTTTTCATCACATTGAAAACAGAGGGTGACAAAAAAATGTTTACACAGTTTAAGAAGGGGAAAAAAACTATATTAAAATTCTAATACTGAATATATACCAATAGCAAAAGATGAATGCAAGTCATGTATATACTTTTTTTAGCACCCCCTGTATTTCCTGCCAATCCCGTCTGACCTGCAAAATTTCTATTGAGAAATCAACTGATAGTCTTATGGGAGCTACCTTGTAAGTAACTAGTTGTCCTTCTCTTGCTGCTGTTAGACTTTTTTGTTTGTCTGTAAGCTTTGCCATTTTAATTATGATGTGTCCTGGTATGGGTCTCTTTGGGTTCATCTTGTTTGAGACTCTGCTCTTCCTGGGCTTGTATGTCTATTTCCTTCACCAGGTTAGGAAAGTTTTCTGTCATTATTTATTCAAATAGGTTTTCAATTCCTTGCTCGCTCTCATCACCTTCTGGTAATTCTATGATGTGAATATGTTACTCTTTATGTTGTCTTAGAGGTCTCTTAACTACCCTCATTTTTTTAGATTCTTTTTTCTTTCTGCGGTTCCAATTAAGTGCTTTCTGCTACCCTGTCTTCCAAGTCACTGATTCAATTCTCTGCTTCATCTAATTTCCTGTTGATTCCCTCTAATGTATTCTTCATTTTAGTTATTGTATTCTTTATTTCTGACTAGCTCTTTTTTATGATTTCTATGTCCATTTTTATGTTTCTTATCTCTTTGCTGAAGTTCTCCCTGAAATCACTCAGCAGCCTTAGAACCAGTGTTTTGAACTCTGCATCTGGTAGATTGCTTGTGTCCATTTTGTTAGTTCCTTTTCTGGAGATTTGTTATGTTCTTTTATTTGGGACATGTTTCTTTGTTTCCCATTTTGGCTGCCTCCCTGTGTTTGTCTTCTGGTCTTAGTAGAGTGGCCTTATGTAAGGTATCCTGTGGGATCCAGTGGTGTAGTCTCCCTGGTCACCTGATCAGGTGCTCCAGGTATGTCCCTTGTGTGGGTTGTGTGTTCCTTCCTGTTGTAGTTGAGCCTTGATTGTTGTTTACATGTTCAAGAGTGGGATTAACCCTCAGGCTGATTAGTTGTGAGGACTGGCCATGTCTACAGTGGAGGAGCTGTGTTGCAGGGGCTGACCCTATACAGCAGAATTTGCTATGATGCTTGCCCAGTCTGCTTTTTGAGTGTGTCGTCCATGGAGGCAGTGAGTGAAGCAACTGGTGGATGGCTTCCATCCATGCTGATCTTGGAGTTACCTTGAGAGGCCAAGCTGCAAACTGAGGCTGGATGCTGCTAGTCTGTTCTTGGGACTGCTCAACAAGAGATTTGCGGCATACCAAATCCATATACTGTTTGTTTGGGTTGTGTGAACCTTTGAGAGATTTTAGGAAAATCCATGAGCCAAGACAGACTATTTGTATGGAAAAGCCACTGGAAGTGGCTTTTGTGTGCCCACAAGTTGAGTGGGGTGGAGTCTTATCCATGTTGATTGAGACTAAGATATGTCAACTGCCTGTGTCTGTACTCTGAGAGGGAGGAGGGCTCAACAAAGACACAATGATTCTGCCAGCACTTCCGTCTGGGAGAAAACTACCTCTATAGCACTCACTCAGAAGCCAGACAATTCAGTTTCCACCCCCCCACCCCCACACCGCCCCTTCCTCTCAATGTCCCTGGCAGCTTTCAAACTGCTGTCCCAGTGCTGGAGCTCAGAGTGGGTGAGTACATCAGCAAGTAAGTCCAAGCACTTTAAGTGGAATGTCTAGGACTCCAGGCACCCTCATGTCACTGAGCCACAACCTGCAGTGGTTTTCACAGCCAGAAATTATAAGGACTTCTCTTCCAAGCACTGAAGCTTTGGGCTGGGAAGCCTGGTGTGGGGTCAAGACCTGTCACTCCTCCAGGTGAGTACTTCGAAGCAGAGATATCGCTTCTGATTTTTAATAGTCACATACAGGTGTGGGACCACCCTGTTTCACAGCTCTGCTCCTCCTACCAGTCTTGAGGTAGCTTCTTCTGTACGTCCTTAGTTGTAGCACTTCTGTTCAGGTAGACTTCACACAATTCTCAATGATGGTTGTTCTGTAGGTTAGTTTTAATTTTGATTTGGTCTTGAGAAGAAGCAAGTACTGCGTTTACCTATTCCACCATCTTGACTGGCCAATGTTATAATATTTTTGAGAGAAAGAATGGGGACAAAGAAAACTGAGAGTCATAAATTTGACATTTTAAAACTTAGAGTCATAAATTTTAATCATGGAGAGGTACAAGACTTTGAAACCAGAGTAATAAGTACTATGGGAATCTGAAGGAAGGAATGTTAGATCCTGCTTGTGGGGTTGGGAACATTCTGTGCTCTAAGAAGGAATTCTCTGGACAGAAGCAAGTTGAAGGAACCTACATGCAGAGGAGACTATTCATGCAAAGACATGGAGGAAGAAAAAGTCTGAGAATAAGAAAACTGGCCATGTTTAGTTTTGTATGAGAAAAATGTCATTGGGCAAGAGAATAACAAGTGATAACTGATTAGACCCAGTTATAAAAAACTTTGAATTTTTGGGAGAATACTATTTTGAAATATTATTCCATCTTCTTTCTATTTCTTTCAATATTTTTGCCTTTGATCTGCTCACATTTATCATACATAGTCTGCTCTGTGTTCATTGCTTCAAAGAGAATTCTGAGACAGAAAGCAGAAAGTTGGAATATATTGAGAATCTTCCACCTATTGCTTTAATTATACAATTATACTTAGTTTTATACACAAGGAAATATCTGTACTCTGTGGATAGAGTGGTACCCTTGCACCTCTGCACTCCATTCAAAAAATATGCACATCACCAGGGAATAGAAAACAGAGGGTGATGATGAAAGCACAGAGAACATGGGTTAGAGAGCAGAAGGGCCATGCTCTCTATCATTGTTCCAACAGTGAGCCTGGAGCAGAGAAGCAAATATTTCATGTGTGATTATTAGTTTTGCATTAACATTTATTTTTACCTTGCCAAATTGCAAAGTTATTACAATTATTGTGACATCCCATTTTGCCCAAGATGGCTCTCTTGTTTTGATGTAATTATCGTAGTCTCTCCATTTTATTCTCAAAAATGCCATGGTTTGGGTGATAAACTATACAGTCACTCCAATTATAATCAATATATATCAGAAGTATTCTCTAGTTTGTGTTCTTCCACTCATTTCCACTTTTCTCATTTTCAAAGAAAATTCAAAATGTGTTTCAGATTCATAGTTCAATTATAGGGCTATTATGCAAAGTTTTAGAGTTGTAGTTTTCTTCATTTATAAACTATAAGGCTAGGACAAATTTCCATAGACTTGTTTTGACTGTGTATATTTCAAGACCATTTTTTTTTCTTCATTTCTACACTTCTAACATCCTATTTTTGTTGGACATATTTGTAGAGAAATATGCCTCTGACTCAGGTGCTAACATCTTTGTTACATGACACAGCTGAATTGTCATGATGGATAATAGAAAGCCAATCTTAGAGAGACAGCTAGCAAAGATGTAAGAGACTATGAACCACATAACTATCCCATATTAAATTCAATCTCAATGTACCCACCAACTTAACTTCCTTTTAGACAGATCTCAAAAATTCCTGCAGTCACTCCAATCACGTCACCGTGAGGAAAGTATAAAGAAGGCAAATAGAAGAGAAAACAGTCTTAGCTGATTTCAGATAAAATATTTACTTTTGTAAATGTCACAAAAGTATATGCTCACAAGCATTACTAGGGCCCCTTACAAGGCCTTGAAATTAAATGGTCAGGGGTAGTAAGAGACCTTGAAGCTTGAGCTTTGTTAGCTTCCTGGTAAATCTACGTCAACCTGGAGAGTTGTGCTTTGTTTTACCAAAAGCTGATCTCCTGGAATTCTTCCCTCATCCAAAGTTGATGAATCTTTGTAGATATAGACAGAGCTCTGTGGCGCAAAGCATCCACATAGCTTCATAAATATTTGCTTAGCTAAGTAGATCTCTTTCCATACCAAAAATTATTTCAGTGAATTAGACTAATAAGTTTAATGATACATTTAAATTATGATAATATGTTTATACTATGAGGGCAAATAATAATAATAATGAATAGTTAACTCACCTGTAATAATGTTTCCTTATGTTTACATGGTATTTTTAATGTTTCCATGTACATTTCCATAAAGCACTATGGCTATTAACTAGATTCACTGTCACCAGTAAAAATCTAGATAATACATGTAAATATGGATTAGTAAAAAGAGCCATAATCTCACTTATTTACATAGAAAAAAACCTGCATTTACCTACAGTATGATGACTTAATGTGTCAACAGACACAGCAGGAACTATAACCCTCCTGCATGTAAATATGTGTCATTCTATATATACAAAGTACCTCTAAAATAAAATGAAGGTTAGATAAATGGGATTAAAAGCCACAGTATATTATTTTATCATTATAAATATGTTATTTCAGAAATTTCAAGTATTATTTTGAGACCTAAAAATTAGTAATCTCTTTTATTACATCACATATTTAGTTATTTTAATGACCCAGTCACTAATGATAAAAATTAAAATAATACTCTTGTATTAGTTATGGAAAAAAAATAATACAATGATTAATTATAAACATACCTGTATTTTGATAATGGATTATGACCAGAATGAGAGTTTAGTGGTAAGAAAAATCTCTATTTATGACTTTTTGTTTTCTAAAAATTATTATAATTAGAAAATTATCTTTCAAGTAACACATATAAGAAAAATGGAAATGCAAAGTCTTATAAACAAAGACACACAACAAGCATTCTGGTTCTTATTTATGTGCATTTCATCTCAATAGATCAACAATGTGTTAACCAGAAAAACAATTTAAAAATCAGAATATCACTTCAACTTTAATCGTGGGAACAGTAAATCAGCTGTGTCATCTGCTTATTGAACATGATAAATTCTGAACCTACATTATATGACACCAAAAAGCTGTTTTTTATAATCAAGTAGTGGACATGATTCTGTCTAAATGATTTCCTTTGAAAAAAATTGACTTGAGAAGATATTCCATAGAAATCAGTCTTGGTATTCACAACTGATGCGTTTGTTTTTTACTACACCAAAGAAAATGCTATAATTACATCTCATTCAACTAACACTAAATTAATTAGTCTCACAAACTTCTTTGAAATTAAAATTAAACTTCAAAATAAGTAACTTCACTTCTGACCAAAGGATTTTTGGATTGACCCACCACAGATTTTGATGCAAATTTTCATTGAACTTTATTTATTGTGTTTTATAAAAAGATAAATCTCCAAAGATTATTTTATAACCATGCCCAACATGTTAAAATACAATTGTTTTATTTTATTTTATTTTTTATTTACTGATTTTTTAAGGAGGGCACAGCTCACAGTGACCCATGTGGGGATCGAACCGGCAACCTTGGTGTTATTAGCACCACACTCTAACCAACTGAGCTAACTGGCCACCCTCCAGGTGTTTTAAAAGTTAGCTATTCTGACCTTCCAATACATATATCTTTGTTTTCTTAATCTGGGCCTATTATTCATGAATCAACCTCAGATTCTGTGAAACCCCGGAAATTATATACATAATTATTTTGGGGGAGGGGGGCATATTGTTAAAAGAAGATGGTTCATCATATTTATCAGATTCTTAAAATAGTCTGTGACCCACATGGTCTTAATACCTAATTTACATCACTGTCACCTGGAATGTAAGAAAGTGAAAAACTAGTATCTAAGAAAGTCTTTGGAGCCCCAAGAGACCATGTTTGAATGTCTGTATCCAACTGAATTTTCATGTTGGTAAGTTATTTTTATATATAACTATTGTACATTTCATTCAAGATAGATTTTCGTCTGTCTTCACTGCAAACCAGTCACGTATCACTGATAATACTTAAATGAAGAAGTACACAGAAATCGCTTGCTTAGTATTTTCTGAAAATTACTAAAATCTAAGGCTACATATTTTTCTTTCAGTTCCAAATAATTGTATAACAAGAACTGTAATATCTGTTCAAATTAAATGAAAAGGAGTCCCAAAATGGTTCACTCATTTTGTTATATTTAATACAATGAGTTACTTATAAAATAAGACATAAACACAACCTTTTGCATCTATGAGGTCTGACAATTAAGTTGGTGAACTCATCCTAGAAAAAGTGCTACATATCGCATTGCTGAATATCACTATGGTCACCCTCGAAGTACTCCCCTTGGGAAGCTATGCACTGATGCTAGTGCCTAGTCCACCCTTCAAAGCAATTTTGGAACTTTTTCTGGAATGTCCATCAGAGCTGTCATCGTTCTACCCTTGATGTCCTGAATGTCATCAAAATGTCTTCCTTTTAATATTCCCTTTATCTTTGGGTAAAGAAGTCACTGGGGGCCAGATTAGGTGAGTAGGGAGGGTGTTCCAATACAGTTATTTGTTTTTTGGCTAAAATCTCCTTCACAGACAGTGCCTCATGGAGCTGGTGCATTGTTGTGATGCAAGAGCCATGAATTGTTGGCGAAAAGTTCAAGTCATCTAACTTTTTCACGCAGCCTTTTCAGCACTTCCAAATAGTACACTTGGTGAACTGTTTGTCCACTTGGTACAAATTCATAACCAAAAAAGGTTAGCAACATCGTTGCAACAAGGTTGTCAACTTAATTGTCAGACCTCATATGTGGTATGTGTGTGATTTACAGGAAAGAGCCTAATAAATACATAGTCTTCATTTTTTCAACTTAATATTCCATCACTCTGTCTGTTACTCACTTCCTAAAAAGCCATTATAATTTGCTTTTCATGTGGTTTTCAGCACATTAATTTTTGTGTCCAGTGATATTTAACTTGTTAAAACTGACACTTGGGAAACTACCAGTATACACAGGCAGCATTGCATCTTTTAAGATACTATTTTTAGAAATTTATTTTAAATATTAAAACTTACTGTATTACATTTTAATTTCCCTAATTGAAGAAGGTTTTGCTCTTCATTATTATTTTGTTTGTTTTGTTTTGTTTTGCTTTGTTTTGCTTCCTAAATGGCTTCCAAGTAATTTATATAGGATCCAGAGTTGTCATATTTTTTTTTCTTGAGAAAGTAAAAATATGTATTTTATTGATACCTCTACTTAAAAAAAGTTAAATTAGGATACCCAGAATTTAGAGTACAAAGTAGACAAAATCCTTTTGTCTATGATCAAGGTCACATGTTGGGTCTACCAGGTCTTTCTTTGTTAGTGATGCCATGTTTATCAGATGGTTTTGTTCCTCAGTCACTCATTTTCTGAATCAATTCATTTGAGATTTTAAAAAAAAGCTTTTAAAATCACAATAGCCACATTATTAGTTCTAAAAACAATGTATCACAGGAAAGAGTAAAACACTGTAGTATCCACAGGAAAACAATAGAAAGTGTTATATGTCTAACAGCAGTTCAAGATAGTTTTCAAGTTTGTTTGAATGGTAGTTTTGCCCTTCATGCAATATGTGTATGCTTCAATGAAGGAAAAACTATTAAAAAGCAGTTTTATTGGGAGAAAAAAAGTATGTCCATTTTTCTTTTATCACGTAGAACAATATATGATTTTAATATTGTGAAATTGTCTAACCTTGTTATCTGAGAAAACTAAAATCACTTGAAATAGCTATGAGCATTTTATAACTTATTCATACATCCACTGCTAGGAAAGGGTAGAGGATATTGTGATGGTTTAATTCTATAAGTTCCTACTGTGAGATGTTTCAAAAGAGCAGTCTGAAAGGAGTTCCTACACCTTCTTATTTAAAAAGTCCACAGAAAAACAAGAGTATATGTGCAAATTTTTTTAAAAAAGCAGATTACTGACAACTTTTATTGAGTACATAACATATTAAACTCACTCAGTTTCTGGTCTTATGTATGTAGATAGCTTCACTGTCCCTCCCAAGATTTTAATTTGATCTTCCGTCTGACAGACCCTCAGTATGGTTTTCTGAAAAGCAAATTAGTCCTTGGAAGGATTCCTCTCCAGTAGCACCACCAGACGAGCATCTTCCCGTGAAATCCAGGGTCTCAGCTCTGCAGTTCAACAGTCATCCATTCTGTCACCCACTATAAAATACACACTAAACACCAGCAGGCACTTTGTACAAAGCTGTATCTTTTTTTGTTTTCTTTTTTAAGTAAAGAGAAGCAGAGAAACGGATGCATTAAAAAATGTGATTTGGTTAGATGTACTCTTTTCACCTAGCAATGACAAATTATTGATTTAAAAACAGAGAAATTTAATGAAATCTATAGATAATTCAAGAAACTTAACACTTGGTACTGATTTGAAGATTTTTCCTAACCCAAGGAACCAAATTACAGGGGAATAAGATGAATTGTTCAAAATTCCACCTTTTAAAAAAAAATCCCTGTTTTTTAGTAGAGATAGTAATGAACAGTGAAATGAGCTTGAAGGAACTGGATGTGCACTGCTCACATCATCAGTCTATAAGAGTCTATATAAATGTAGACCAAGTGAGAAAGAGGAGCTTAACTTCTTGGCAGAATATGTTATCAATCTTAAATGCCTCTCTCATACTTACCAGTAGATTTCCAATATACTCTGAGTTTCACCTGTTGACAGTGTATTAAAAGGTATTGAAACAGATTAAAAAACAAAGCATAATAGCTAAATTAAAGAGTTTCCATTAGAATTGCTTTTACAAATGATGCAATAAGTTCATATTCTGCCAAATAAATACATAATGACTTTTATATATATATATACAAATATATTTAACATATATATATGTTTAACTTTGTCTTTTGGATTAAGAAACTATTTAAAGCTTAAAGATGAAAGGAAGTTCCCATATCCCTCAATCACAACAAAGAAAAAACAGGCAGCAGGTATAAACAAACAGATGAGTCACAGAAGAGAAATGTTAAGTGGATAATCCATATATCTAAAAAAACATTAACCACAGTTCTAACTATGCAAATAAAAAAGTAAATGTAATTTTCCCTATCAAATTAGATAATATCTTTAAAAGATTACACAAAATGCTGCTAGATATACAGTAAACAGAAGCTCTCATTCTGCTCATTGGATGTAAACTGGTTCAATTTCTCTGGTAACAATTTGGCAATATATTTCCTGAATTTAAAAATAGTCATATACTTTAGTCCACTCCTATGTCTTCACCTAAGGAATCAGAAATGAAGTCAAACAATTATGTGAAAAGATGTTCCATGTATATTATTAAAAATTGGGAGCAACTTAAACACCTAACAAATTAAGAATAATTAATTATTGCATGACTGTATTATGAATTTTATTTACCTATTGGAGATAATGTTTTTGGAAGATTATTTACAATATGACAAAATACAATATATTGGAAAGAGAAACAAGCTGCTGCATCAATGAGTTAAGTTGTCAATGTGCTACGTGTACACATGGAACCCTTTTCATAGTAAGTATATGTAAAATGATTACAACAACATTCTTTTCTAAAGAAAAAACAATGGAAATTGTATTGAAAGTTTATGCAATTGTGATTCTAGACCTAGATTAATCACTAATCTATATTTGACAAAAAATATTTTACAATATTAGGGTTAACATTCTTAGAACTATAACTAGCCTTGACTAAAGATTTCAGTTTTCATTTGGGATAGTCAGCAAGAAAAATTTCCACCAACAGTGTATGAGGGTTCCTTTTTCTCCACACCCTCTCCAACACTTGTTACTATTTGTCTTGTTGATGATAGCCATTCTAACTGGTGTGAGGTGATATCTCATTGTGCTTTTATTTGCATTTCTCTGATGATTAGTGATGTTGAGCATTTTTTCATATGTCTATTTGCCATTTGTATGTCCTCTTTGGAGAAATGTCTCTTCAGGTCCTCTGCCCACTTTTAAATTGGATTATTTGTGTTTTTGTTGTTGAGTTACATGAGTTTCTTGTATATTTTGGATATTTGCCCCTTATCAGAGGCATTTGCAAAAATATTCTCCCATTCAGTTGGTTGCCTCTTTATTTTGCCGATGGTTTCTTTTGCTGCACAGAAGCCTTTTAGTTTAATATAGTCCCATTCATTTATTTTAGCTTTTATTTCCCTTGCCTTTGGAGTCCAATTCATAAAATGCTTTTTGAACCCAAGTTCCATAAAATTAGTACCTATGCAGTTTATTGTTTCAGGTCTTATGTTTAGGTCTTTATCCATTTTGAATTAATTTTGGTACATGGTGACAGATACCATTCTACTTTCATTCTTTTGCACATGGCTTTCCAGTTCTCCCAGCACCATTTATTGAAGAGGCTGTCTTTTCTCCATTGTATATTTTTGGCTTCTTTGTCAAAAATTATCTGTCCATATTTATGTGGGTTTATGGAAGACAGTGTGGAGATTCCTCAAAAAAATTAAGAATAGAATTACCATATGACCCAGCAAAAGAATAGGATTACCATATGACCCAGCAATCCCTCTTCTGGATATCTACCCCCAAAATTCTGAAAACATTCATCCATAAAGACATATGTACTCCAATGCTCATTGCAGCTTTATTTATGGTGGCCAAGATGTGGAAACAACCAAAGTGTCCTTTGATAGATGAATTGATAAAGATATTGTGGTATATATATACAATAGAATACTATTCAGCCATAAGAAAAGATGAAATAGTACCATTTGCAACAACATGGATGGATCTTGAGATTATTATGCTAGGTAAAATAAGTCACACAGAAAAAGTAGAGAACTATATGATTTCACTGATATATAGTATATGAAACTGAAAACAACAAAAGAGCAAGACAAATAAATGAAGAAACAAAATCTCATAGACACTGACAACAGTTTAGTGGTTACCAGAGTTTAAGGGGGGAGGGAGGTGGTAGATGAGGGTAAAGGGGATCAAATATATGGTGATAGAAAGAGAACTGACTCGGTGGTGAACGCACAATGTTCACACCGAATATAGATGATATTTACAGAATTGTACACCTGGAATCTGTGTAGCTTTACTAAGAATTGTCACCCCAATAAATTTTAACTTAAAAAAAAAGAAAAAGTTAAAAAAAAAATTTCTTAACCAATGCCAAAACACTGAGATTTATTCACAAGTAATTTGCCAATGATCACTGAGCAGACAGAGCAGGGTAGAAGGGAATCCAATCTGGACTCAAGAAACAGTAGAAAATGCTGAGACCAGTCCAAATGGCTGATACCTGCTGACCTACATGAAGGATATAACCAGGTTTAGATGCTTATTTCCCAAGCTAATAGGGTGGTAACCTTAATCCAAAATGTGATGATTGGATGCAGACCTTTGCAAAGCTATGATGTGTCTTCAGGGATGAAATTTAAAATACGAATGACCATATTATTAATAAAAATGATAAAGAGACACTGTCTATATACTTGGCTTTCCCTTTTGTAGAGGAATCTGTTTAACAGAATCTGTGGTTATATTGAGTTAACTCTTTAACATATATTTTTAAACTTCCTAGAAAGAATAGGGTCATTTTGTAATTTTAGTCATATTTATTTGACTGATCACTGATAACTATTGAGTGATTTGATACACCAGTTATGGGCATGTTATTTTGCAAGATTTACAGTGAATGGACATATACTCTTTTCACTTGGAGACAGAACTGTTCTAGCATAAATACACAAAGGAAAGTTTCTCAAGAATTTCCTTATTTTCCTCTACTTATCAGTAATGCAAAATGTTAGAGAACCAAAATATATAAATTTCAAATAAATATATCTCCTACAATGTTGGAATTTTTACACATGGGTACATTTTGACAAAAAGTTCAGTTTACACACTGTTATGAATGTAATCTTTTTTATTCTCTGAGTTAGCACAGAAGTCCCACTTGACCACATCCATATGTAAATCAAGGGAAGGTTGTACTACTTTTTCTCTACTTGTGAATGGATTGCTTCATTCTGAAAGGTTCATATACTGCCACTTCAGTTCATCAGAATTTCTTCTGAAATGTCAGTATCACCGAAACCGGGCATGGAGCTTTTTATTTTCTATAAATGTTGTCTCAAGGTAACATCCCCTAGATCTCAGACAAAGAAAAATATTGTTTAATTAAGCTTTTGAAATATCTCAAAAACAAAGGAGATGGAAAAAAAAGACAGAAATTGATCTTGAATTATGAACACTCCAAACTACCAGAGTAAAGCTAAAGAAGATAAATGATGGTGTTGGACTTTTAACTCGTTGCCAACTGGTTTCTAGCTGCTACAAATCTTTCCTTTTAAGAATTTGTCTTTGAACAGATCAGAAAAATAGTAATAAATATATCACTCTCCAACAAATTGCTCTCTGTTTGCTTTGAGTCCAGAGCGCCTCTAGAAATATAAGTGTATAGCAGGGTCTTACGTTGGAATATGGTCACTTCATATATGGAATGGACATTGAAAAAATGGATATAGAAGAAAACACACACTGGAAAAAGTGATAAATCACTGTCAAAATAGGTAAACATTGTGTAGTTACTCAAATTTATTGACATAATTTAGCCATTAAAATGAGCTAAGTAATAGCCTTTCATTCATTTTTGTATTGTTATTATGTGTATTCTGAACCATGATTTGGAGTTACATACTTTTTATATCTCAGAGTATGAAATGGCTCAACTATGTAGAAAATGTGACTTAGCGTACCAGAAAAGTATCAGTTTGTGTATAGGGAGATCAAAACTTGATCTGCTTTTGTCATGGATTGTGTGGTTAAATTTAGGTAAGTTATCTAACATCTCAAGACTACACTTTCCTGTCTCTACAATAGAGTTAACTCTTCAACAAATACTAGAACAATTTTAATAGTTAAATGAGCTTTTTGCACTCAGTACTTTGGTAGAGAATGTATCATTTAATTATGCCCCATTTACTTTTTTTTTATATAAACTATTTTATGAAGTCTGAATTGTAGGAGTGCTATGCTATTAGTATATTTTCCTCTGTCAGCTGCTTTTACTGATTACATGCATGTTATTAAGGAATGCTATATATCTAAAGGTGGCTACAGTCCATTTTAGTATGGAGATATAATAGAATGCATGTTTTACTTTTGTTAGCAAACCATTCTAAATACTTCTCTCTGACTCTTGGATTAAGCCTTTCCTCTTTTGTCTGTGTCTGTTACGTTATTTAACATTTATTCAATTGATATGAAAAAAATAAAATGTTCCTCTCCCAAATTTGCCTCTTCTATTATCTTAGATACATATCTATTATATTCAGCCAGCTCGTAGCAACTAATTCACATTTTCCATCTTTATGCAATTTTCAAAAATATTGCATCCTTAATTTCCTGTTTGTTTAAATTGTCCCATGGAATAATAAAAGTTGAATTTTAGTGATAGTGTAAGAAGATAATGAAGTCCTTAATTAAAAAGTCTCTGAGAAATTGAGCTCTTCTCTACCTCCTCATTCACTGATTGTCTAAGATACAAATTAAAATTTGCACATCAGAAGGCCTTCAAAGTAGAATTATAATAAACATTATGATATCAGCTTGGGTTGGGGGAGTTGAGAAGCTGGCTCATAAAAAGGACATTAATCCAATATATTAATCAATGGATCATGAAATCCTATTCTTTATGTGTCCTAGATGAGACATAGCTCATGCAAAGGCAGCTCAACAGCTTCAAGGTTTTGGCGGAAAAGGAGTCTGAAAATGTTGACAAAATCAAAATTGCAGCTATCCACCTTTTTCCCCCCATATACTTGTTTTGCCTATGAAGAAATGAGAAATGTAAGCCTAGAAAAATTGAAATGACCTACACAAGTTCTGCTAGTTTTTACTCATTGAATCCTTGAGTAAATCACTTAATCTTTTGGATTCCAAAATGTCTTTCTCTATACAATGGAGATGTTTGAGGTGAAATCTGATTCCTTTCTTCTACCAATAAGGTTTTTATGACTCCTAGAAGTTCTATAACTTTCCTGTGAACTGAGTTGTCTCTCACTTTCCACAGAAAAGTCAGTGATAATGTATATTGAATACTTACTACTAGGTTGTATTTGCTGTTTGCTGCCTAAGTCCCGTGACATCCGGATGCAGGCAGATATGCTAATAGTACAGGGTCTCCATGACTTCATCACTTTACCAATGCTCCTAAACAAGTAGATCATATTTAACTTTTTTTTATTCATATCTAAAGGAAAGGATTACAGCTATTAACATGTGATTCTCCAGTTGATTTTACATGTGCTAACAATTTTGGTGACGCGAATGATTCCAATCTGAATATAGCATTGTGATTTGGGCTTCGGACAGAGGCATACTGTAGTCAAATCCTTGTTTACATTATCTTGAAGCTTCGGTCTTTGAACTTCATTTTGTCCATCAAGTGAAATAATTCCGTATTTTTTTCAGTAAGAATTAAATAATAGTAAATATGTAGAACAATGCCTACAATAAAATAAATATTTGCTAATATTATGCAAAAATTAACTGATCTATTATTGTCGAATCTGAAGACAATTAGCAAGTTTCCTTAATTTCTATTATTTAACTTAATGTCTACTTTTTTAATTCAGAGAATAACTGATGAGTGCAGTATAACACATGTTGGAATAATTTTGGCCTCTAGGATTACGAACGTGATACTCACTCTATTTGAATTCTCCTTTCCTCACCTTATACTTAATATTATAGGAACTTAGGAAGGGAACTCAGAGACTAAATTTTAAAATTTGTCTCCAATCTCAAACCCATACAGACAACCTATCTAAATACTGAAATCAACCCAACATAAAAGAAAAAATACATTGATCATAAAAAAACATGAAGACATATTGCATGGACTTTAAAACATTGTTTCTTCAGGGACTCGAGTCTGGTCTCAACAATGAGACATTGGCCCAAATGCTGCCAATATTGTGAACAAGGGATTTTTCAAAACCACATAGATTCCTCCTTTCACTTCCTATGACCATCTAATGACAAGAAGACAGTGTAAGTGACATTTTGAATTAGTTTTTGACAGAAAGCCAAAACACATTTTGAGTTTTTTTCACAAAATAAGCCAATCTGATGGATTAATTTGGACCAATAATGGATTCAGTCTTTAGAGCTAGTCCTCAGCAAAACTTCAACACCAAAGCAATGGTAGCAGAAACATTGCAAACAAAAATATTTTCAACTGCAACAATGAAAACAAGCTTCAGTCTTATTCATGATTTATAAAGCACTGAAGCACCAGAAAACGGTAGCAATTCAATGTGTTTCTTTTAAAAATTCAGACATTTGTACAGTTATAACCTAAATGACAACTAAATAAGCTGATCTCTGTGTATGGAAAACATTTGGTCATAATACCAATATTTAAAGTTTATCATAATTTTCAGAGCAATCTATGAGCATCATCTTAGAATCAGGTGGCTCTAACCACATTGTTCAAAGTAAAAGCAAAACAAACAAACAAACAAAAAACTCTGCTGGAGTTACCCCAGTTTTCAAGGTTTATGTGAGCACGTAGAAGAACACGTATTGATTAGAAGATGAGTAAACTGAAATTTGCTTAATGAATTATAAATGTCCAATGTCTCTTGGTAGATATTGTTATTTTTTAATTAATTAATTTTTCAGTAAAGCTTTCAGAGGGTGTTTAATTTGAAAATCATCTCTCCATTTGGCCGCTGAGTTTTCCAGATCTCTAAATAAGCCTATGCATTATTAATTTCAAGATTGTCTCACTCTCCATTAAGTTTCCCAGATCTGAGAAAGAGCTTTTCACTAAAATTCTCTTTCCAAAATAGGATTCAATAAGGGCAAATGCAAAACAGTCCTTATATGATAGGAAAATCACAAATGCAAATACAAACCAGCTACATTACAGCCGAACATCAATTACACCTTTACAATAGTTCTTGGAAAATTCAAGCGTTCTCTTCAATTAACTGATGTGTTTAGGCAGGCAAATAAAAGCTGGAATCCAGGATTTCAGAATGAAATCAGTTCTGAATAAACTCAAATCGTAGAATCGTATAACTCATAGACCATGCTGCCAGCTCCACCAGTATAAGTGTGACAAATAGAAAGTTGTTTGAAACCAACTCAATAAAAAAATTTAAATGACTTAGACACTCAATAAGGATAGATTCCAGCTTATAAATTATAAAATGTTTTGTATGACTTCATATTTTCTTAGGGATTTATGTATCCACAGCATATATGCACAGTCTGAGGTAGCTATTATAAATATGCAATTTCATAAAAAGATGTGCTTTTTATAAAATATAATTGTCAGAGAAATTAATCTTGATAACAATAAATTTGTTAATTTTTTTTGGCTATCAAGAGTTTCCATATATTGGTCCATCTTTTATTATCCTAGTTTACTATGGAAAATTGAAAGAAATGACCATAGCAAAGGAATAATGGGGAATAAAGAAGATAATATGATGTTGTCTCTCCGAATACTGGTTATCATGGTGAAGATATTTGAAATATAAAAAGATCCATATTGCTGCACTAGAATAGGATATATTTTTGATATGTTAATATATCCTTTGCAACAGTATAGGCAAAAAGCAATGAAACCTCTTTCATAATTAAAAAACAAACAAACAAACAAACAAAAAGTTGTCAGTATACCCTCCAAGATTTTTAGTTTAACATTACATAATTAATAAATTGTCATATAAATATAATCTGGTTGGTTATGCATATGCCAAATTGTTGTCCATCATTTGTTCAAGAGTCTTTAATTCAACTAGCTCATTCAGAGAAACGAAATCATGAATCATGACAAAATATTAATTAAAATGTCATGTTTGGAAAATTAAACACTATGATTAATTGAAATTTTATTTTTTTTAACTTTTTTTAATTAAAGTTTATTGGGGTGACAATTGTTGGTAAAGTTACATAGATTTCAGCAATACAATTCTGTATTACATCATCTATAAATCACATTGTGTGTTCACCACCCAGAGTCAGTTCTTCTTCCATCACCATATATTTGATCCCCTTTACCCTCATCTACCACTCCCCTCCCCCCTTACCCTCTGGTAACCACTAAACTATTGTCTGTGTCTATGAGTTTTTGTTTAAAGAACCAGAGTCTGTAATGGTCTACAGTATTTGAAAACTTAGTTATCAGTTCCTTTATATGCCATCATTCAATATATATAACCCAGGTGGGTTGCAAAACCAGTAGTTTAGAAGAGATCGGATGGGATAAATCTTGTTGCATTAGGATAGCTGTGATGTGTAGAAGATGAGTGGGAGGGTGATGCAACTAGCAGGTGAATGCCACACAGGTAGCTCTGACACTGGCTTTCATGGGCTAATGGATATACATTTTATGGATGACTTTGGGAGGCTTTTAAAACCATGAATGGTGTGGACAATGGGTGGAAAATCTAGCTCTAGTTGTTTCTATTTTCAAGACTCCTACAATCTTATTGAAAATATTTAAACTATCTATTGAAAATATTTCTTTTTCTTTTTTTTTTAATTTATTGGGGTGACACTTGTTAGTAAAATTACATAGATTTCAGGTGTACAATTCTGTATTACATCATCTATAAATCCCATTGTGTATTCACCACCCAGAGTCAGTTCTCCTTCCATCACCATATATTTGATCCCCCTTACCCTAATCTCCCATTCCCCACCCCCCTTACCCTCTGGAAAATATTTCTAAGTAGAATAATTATTTTCATGCTGGGTTAAACACAGTATGAAGACAAACATTTAATAGTATTAACAGTAGTTAACATTTGTTGAATGCTTAGCATGACTTAACCACTTAGCTAAGTACTTTGAGCACCATATTTTATCTATAAAGTAGTAATGATTTATTTACATTTTATCAGTGATGTAAATACATTTCAACAAGGTTATGTGAACATTTCTTTGTAATAGAGGAAGCTCATTTTAACACATAGGTAATTATGCCCTCAGCTGATGTTTAGAATTTTGTGTACCCTCTACCTTTTGAAATGATGTCTTTAAACATGAATATTAGATGATGTCAACATGTGGATTAATTGTGCACTGCTTTTACCATTGTGGTTTGCTAACTCTCAGGTCAGAATTCTACCAGGAAGGCTTTGAAAATATAAGGGATCACTTAGGGGAATGAAGGAGTCTTATACAAAGTTAGTTCCCGGGAAATGATTTTCAAGTCTGGGGAAGAAATTGCCTTTGGTGGAGCTTGCATCATTTATTCAAGTATACTGGAATTATTATTAGAAAAGAAAAATGTACTAAGGAAGGGCCACATCTGAGGTTGAATACACGTGGCAACAATAGGAAATAGCTGTCTGTTCCAAGGATGTGGCATTTGCCATTAGGAGAAAAAAAGAAAAAAAGGAAATAGTAATAACTGAAATAAAACATATTTACAATCAGATTTTTGGCAAAATTGCGTAAGAGTGTGAATTGAATAATGCCAACAGGCCAATTTTTCCTAGGATGTAATTAGAAGACCTAACCATCATTCAAATCTTCAGATTTGCATTACCTCAGTTTCATTTGAAGAGCCTCAGATTTCAAAAGTAGTCCCTCTGATTTTCTTTCTTAGGTGAAAAGTCTAGTGCAAGACTGCACTTTTGATCCAGGAGTTGGCAGAAGGTCATATTTCTCAGTATCCGTTCCTACCTGCAAGACCATCTGGAGGAGGTATTTAACACCACCCACAACGAAAAGCTAAGATTTGTGGTAGGAAACATGACCTTCTCACCGGGTATTCCTCATTTTATCATCATTTCTGCAGAATTTATCACAGGGATTACAGTAAATGGATTTCTTATAATCATCAACTGTAATGACTTGAGCCAAAGCAGAAAGCTAGCACCAGTGCCACTCCTTTTAACGTGTATAGGAATGTCTAGATTTGGTCTGCAGGTGGTGTTAATGATACAAGATTTTTTCACTGTGTTCTTTCCACTCTATTATCAGGACACATTTTATGATGCAGTGGTTGTGCTCCTTTGGGTGTTTTTTAGCTCTACTAGTCTCTGGTCTGCCACCTGCCTTTCTGTATTTTACTGCCTCAAGATTTCAGGCTTCAGCCAGTCCTATTTTCTTTGGCTGAAATTCAGGATCTCCAAGTTCATGCCTTGGCTCCTTCTGGGAAGCCTGCTGGCCTCCGTGAGCACTGCAGCTCTGAGTATCACCGTGGATTACCCTAAAACGGAGAAATACTATGTCCTCAAGAATGCCACGCTAAGAACGACTACACTCAAGATACAGCCAATTAATGAAGTGCTTTATATCAACTTGGCACTAATATTTCCTCTAGCCATATTTGTGATGTGCACTTTTATGTTACTCGTTTCTCTCTACAGGCACACTCATCGAATGCAAAATGGACGTGGTTTGAGAAATGCCAGCACAGAAGTCCATCTAAATGCCTTAAGGACAGTGGTAACATTCCTTGTCCTCTTTGTTTTGTATTTTACCGCCTTCATGGTAAATGCATCATTCACTATTCCTTACAAAAGTCAACGCTACTTTGTGATAAAGGACATAATGGGAGTATACCCTTCTGGCCATTCGGTTATAATAGTCTTGAGTAATTCTAAATTACAACAATCATTCAGGAGACTTCTCTGCCTCCAAAAGAATCAATGAAAAAGAGGACCAATGTAAAATATTTCATATTTTCTTCACATGGAGTCAATGGACTTGTGTTTTGTTTTGTTTATATATATTTTGTGTGCTGTCTCTCTCTCTCTCTGGAAAATTCCTGCCCATCTCCCAACCCAAAGTCATGTGAAACAGTAGTTTTGATGTTGGATGGATAGGATATCTCTTTTTCTAGGGCTTGTGTACTTAAAAATATTATGGTAGTAGTAGTACATTTATAGCTAGTACTTGTGTTGGCATGCCAGGGGTGTTAGAAATCCAAATAAAATACTAAATCTTCATTTGCTGACCACTGTAGTTCTGTTATATCCTCCCAGGTCATTGAGAATTTTCTGGTTTAGATGAGGAAAATCGAATTGATTTAGTCTAAAACTTGGAACAATATAATAAGTTGGCTATTTGGTTGCACATAACTATTTTTCAAAGAGAGTCATTAGTTTAATTATTGTTAAGATGCAGATTCTATGTCAAAAGGGTATATCAAGGCAATGTACTCAGATAAACAAGTAATATCTTATTGCTTTTGATTGCTTACCAGTTGAGATTGATAAATGGTAAGCTGCAAATAGAGCTGTGTATATGCATATACACAGACAATCCAGGGTCCCCATTTTTCACAAGATAAAAAATATATATTTTTCACGCCCAAAGAGAATTGAGGTAGGTTGCAGATAAATCTTGTTGCATTTGGACAGCGGTGATGTGTAGAAGATGAGTGGGAGAGTGATGAAGCAGGCAGAGGAATGCCACACAGGTAGCATCATGGGCTAGTGGATATGCATTCTATGTATAGTCCTAGCAGGAAAACATTCAACTGGTGTCTTCACCCCTTACCCCTTAACTGGTGTCTGGATTCCTTCCAACTGGGAGTCTTTTCTGGAGTGTGGCAGCAGCAAATGACGTAAAGATCTTAGGGAAAACTTTGACATCTGTTGCTAAATTTGAATGGATTCTGCTCTTCCAAGATCTTAAATAGTCTTGCTTTGAGGAAGAAAAATATTTTTTGCACTATCTTACATCTCAGAGTTTCTGTTTGACTCTGTGAAATTTTTATTGGCTCTTAAACAAAAAGATGTCTAGTTATTTTTTATTTTATTTATTTATTTTATTTGTTTTAATTAAAGTTTATTGGGGTGACAACTGTTAGCAAAATTACATAGATTTCAGATGTACAATTCTGTAATACATCATCTATATATTACATTGTGTGTTCACTACCCAGAGTCAGTTCTCTTTCCATCACCGATGTCTAGTTATTTTAATTGTAAATAAATTGTATTAAAGTGGATTAGAGGTTGCCAGGATGAAAAAAAAAAAAAAAAACTTGATGTATGTATGTTTGTGAACATGTATATATGGATCTTTTTTTTATTTTGCAAAATATTTTCACATACAAGTATTTATTTCAGTCTCAGAACACTTTGTAAAGTAGGCAGTACAATCATCTCAATTTCACACTTGAAAAAGTCAATTCTGAAGACTTTATTACATATGTCTACACTCAAGTGGTATAATTGGAACTCAAACCTGCCTCTTCTGTCTCTAAAGCCAGTAACTTCTCTGTTGGTTTTCTTTCCATTATTGTGTGTGTGTGTGTGTGTGTGTGTGTGTGTGTGTGTGTGTGTGTAGTCATTTAAAGTAAATGTTTACTGATTACATTGTTGATGTTATTTTTATTTCATACTTTGGTTTATTTTTCCTTTAAAAAGAAATTTATTAAAATGTAGCTAACCTACACTATTCTTTATAGCAACTTTAGATTCTGAAAGTCATAACAGAATATACATTCAACCTATGACCTATTAACATCCTGTGACCTTTTCTCTGTATGTCCCTAGAAAGTAAATTAAGAAATATTTCACAAATCTCTGAATTATTGGTCAAATTATTTATTTTCTACTTCATTTCGTATTTGGTTTACTAATAGTCTGAAGTGATCTAAACATAGGTGCCCCAATTTACATTTTAATATCACTTGACTCATATGGTAGAGAAATTTCTATGGTAGAGTCTCACTTTGTATAGATCAAAACTCTCTGCTGGGAAAAACTGGTATTCACTGTTTTACATGCTGAGCTCTGGGTAGTTGTGTAACTGGAACTTACTCCTTAGATTACAGAACAGACCTAGAAGCTTTAACATCATCCCATGACTCGTGGGACCCATGGCCAAGCTGAAAGTCTTACTCATGCTAGTGCCTGAGGCAGTCATGGCAGACATTTCCATACTGAGGCCTGATATCATCGGGCCACTTATATCCTCTAATATATTCATTTATTTCTTTTTAATTAAAAAAATAATTTTGAGAATTGTTTTTTAAATTATAAACTAATACATAGCCAATGTAGAAAATTGGGAAAATACACAAATATAAGAAATGAGCCTGATATGATCACAGGTAAATTTTTCATATACATTTTTTCAGGCTTTAAATTACATGTGAGAAATTTTGCATTTTTAATGGCTTCATAGTATTTCATGTCATAGATGTAACTTAGTTCTTAATCACTCCTTTATTATTAACTTGTATCTCCATTAACAAAGAGAACTACAGGGTTGAACATCATGTTTATATTACGGAAGAAAAAAAGGAACTCACCCAAACAAAACAAAATAACAAAAAAATGAAATAAAAGTCTACAATTAAAGAAAAAGGAGAATTTTTATTATTATTATTATTATTATTATTATTATTATTTATACATGAGTAATCAAGTTAGACTTAATGCCTTGAAAAATTTTGAAGTGGGAATTACTGGAATGGTCCTGTTGGCATGGGAACCTCTCTAATGATCTTATTATGGGTTGGGAATTCTTCGGAATGGAGCTGTGGAATCTCAGGCATTCTAAAATCTTATCAAGTCAAGTCTGTATAAAGTGGCATCAATGCTTTAAGGAACTTCAATAATCAGGTAATTAATTTTCTATTTCAGAATTGTTTACTTTTTTGTGTATGTTATTCTTACTGATCTTTACAACGATGGTAGAGAATATTATTATCTATATTAAAGATGAGGAAATCTAAACTTGGAGAGGCAACAGAATGGGTTATTTACCTAGACCTTAATCTCACCTTCTAAATCTAAATTCCAAATATTTTTTCTAAACATAATTGTGTGTCAAAGTCACGTAGGAAATATTTTTAAGTTGATTCCCAAGCTTATCCTGGACATGGTGAATATAGGTTCTGGGGATGGAACCCAAGAATCTATATCATAAATCTCCACAGGCAATTCTGATACAACTTTTGAGCCCAGAGTTTATGAACCAGGGTTTGTAGCCCATCGCATTACAGCACATTAATGCTGCTAATTGGAACCTAAACAATATATTCATGTCAATATAAAGTCTTTCTCAGCAAAAGGTTTTGAAGGCATTTAACTAACATTCTTTTCCATTACAAAGCATTCATGTTATAACTCACCCTTTTATTTAGACTCTTGTTGAAAGGAACTGATTTACATTTTGGTAACCTAATGTAATGAGACACATGGAATGATAATGAAGAAATCCTGTCATGGAAATCCAAAAATAGAAGTGAAGCTGGCTGAGTCAAAGGCAACTCTATAGAGCTCAATAGCCATAATTTTTGGAACTTTCTCTAGTGCCCATTCAATATTGTGAGTCAATCTCTCTGCGTATCTACTTTCCTCCCCTCACTATAAACATTTGTTCTCTGACCTCTATGTATATCATTTCTCTATCATATTTTTCTCATCAGTGCTTCTTATACATAATTCTTACTTCATCATAAATATACAACTTATTCTGGGCCTTGAGTATACCTCATAACTTCTCTCTAGCCAACCATTATATTTTAATTCCTATCAGTATATGTGATTTGCTATATTTCTCTCAATTCAAATTTTTCTAGAGTAAATCTGAACTACACGTTTGTCATGATTATCAGACCATGTATTAGGATCACTGACTACCCATGGATCAGGGTCCAAGTCTGAACCAACCAAGTTCAATCTGGAAAGCGAAGCCACTGGTCTGCCTAGGGCTATTCCTGTCTCTTCAGCTGGGTTGTGAGCAAGAAAGTTCCTCTGAAAGCATCTTGGGGTAGCAGGCACCAAGATTATCATGAATCTGTATGCTTCTGTAATGCCTAATTTTTTCAGAACTCAGATAAGGCAAGGGATACCCAATAGATTAAATGTCACCGGGAGCTTGAAATCCACAAATAGGAGTTTGACTTATCTTCCCACTATATTCCAGATAATTTTTTAAAATAAAAAATGACTCGTAATATATAAAGGTGAGATATTTTACTGTACAAGACCATCTATACAATATTCACTAAATAAGTAAATACTGGGAGTCAATTAAGTAGGCACACGGCGAAGTCCACATATATATGTTTGCAGTTCTTAGGCACACCACAGCTGATTCAAACCTGAGTCTGAGGACATCTATACTTCTTCTATTTCTTCTGGCTTTTTCCTCAGTAGACACAGCTCCCTCTTACTGATCTCAACACTGACAATTTACATTTAATTAATCAAAAGAGAGTTTTAGTTTTAGTCACTGGAGTTATTAGAGAGAAGGTGTTTCTAACTTAAGCCTGAAATCTTACACCTCTTCTGTGCAACACTACTTAAATAGTAGATCTTTTGAAAATTAAAGGCTTCCTCTCCACATACTCACACATCTATCCAAACTTCTAAAAAAACAAAGAATTACAAAATCTTATTGCTTAATAACTTCTTCCATTTTATAAGGCAAGCTTCTTGGATTTTACTGAATGGGTAGGGAAATTACCAATAAGTTTCACATAAGTAATTTCAGGATGAAAAGAGGCAATACAAATATCTCATGATCTAGGTTAGGAAGGGGCCACTCACACTGCTATGATACCAAATGTTACTATGTTGTTATCAGAAGGAGTTATTCTGGTAATAGAATGGACTAGCTTTGTATTAGTTACATGACCCTTGATTCCATGGAGTAAAAAGAGGAGGTCAATTTCAATAAGGATGTGTGCGCTCCAGAAAAACCAGCTCTCTGTATGTTTGAGTCAAATGGGATAACTCGCAGTATGAGAGCCAGTAAGGGGTGGGGTAAGAAAAAGGATAATGGGGAATAAAGGTATATTATATCAACTTTGCAATTTTTGTTCACGGTTCTGCTCTGTGTTACAGATTCTTTGGTACAGAGGTTCACTGACACATGGAAAATTATAGCCAGATTTCATGCTCAGAGTTGAAGGGAATGACACATTAATGGAATTCTTCTTATGATGCTGTCCTCTGAGCCCATGTTAGATGTAAAAGACAAATGAAAGAAAATATTTAAATGTTATAGCTCAGGAACTAACACAGAGGTGTTAAAGACAATGGAAATGGGACACCTTGGAAAATTATAAGAATTAGAGAGGTAGGGTTTTATGGACCCAGTTTTCTATGTTATGAATCTTAACTTTCAAATTTAAGAGATCTTAGTTGTTGCAATATGTTTTACTAATTAATTAAAAATTAATTTAAAAATTGTTAAGTTTATGCTTATGTCCTTTATGAAAAATCTGACTTCCCCATTATGGTCTACTATAGGTTTCTCAATACCTACTATTACAGAAGTATAGTAAAATGCCCCCTCCCTTTTTTTTTCATTAAATCACCTTAAAATCATTAATAGATTTTTTTGGGTTATTAGTTTTGTTTTTGTTTTTGGGTTTGTTTTTTTTTTGCTTTTCAAATATATACTAAGTTTTCTAAGGAATTCTGTAGTAGCTCTACTAGTATTTCCAAGTGTTCTAACACATGCAAAATAATGTGTTAAAGCTTCTACAATAATTTTAGTCATAAAATCATATAAAGAGAGCAATTATTCACTAGCAGATAATACGACCTTGTCTTTTCAACAAAGTTTCAAAAGATACTACCTCATTTCCCACTGTCAGTTCTCTCATTGTTCTGAAATGTAACTCATATGGTTTTATGGAGATGAACTCATGTAAATAACTGTTATTTTATTATCTCCGCATTTATCTCAAGCTTCAATTCATTCCTATTCATTATTTGAATGAATTTTTTTCATTCCCATTTGAATTATTTTTGGTTTGGAAATTGTTCCCTTTTATAATGAAGGAGAGACAATAGAAGCTAAGTTATTTAGCTACATTATGGCACCCGTTAATATTATTCCTTCTGCCCAAGTAAAGAAACTTCCTTATTCTTCTTTTCTTATTCTGGGCATAATTTAAAACAGATTTTACTTCATTATTAATTTATAGAGTATTTCAAACTATAGCTACTGGTTATATGATGATATTACTACAATGAATTTTAAGTTACTTCATTTTTATAAACATATAGTATTGAAGTAGATTTTTCAAAAGTGTGCATATCCCTTAGTACCTAGAAACATAACAGTCAGAGTGTTGAGGTTTTTATTTGACACAAGACATTACTTCCCTAAATTTGTGGAAATTGAGTAACCGATCCCTGCACATCCCGTAGGTATTCATGTACAGTAAAATTTTATTATACACTCAAAATTATCTTCCTGAGAGTAGATTTTTCAATGGTTTTATATATAACTTGAATCACTTAACTATGAAGTAATAATTCCCTATCAGGAAATTCTGGAAAGGCATTCATGAAAGCATAAAAAAGTATTCCAGTAATTTTTATGCTGCTTACCCATCCAAACCACCTTTCCTTCCTCTCCTTTTTATTAAGAACTTTACTATTATCAAGGATCAGAATTGATCTTAGTTGCTTTGAGAAATCTTCAGAGATGTACTCAAACTTCAGGGAATTTTAATTTCCTATGAGAGTAACTGTCAGGACTGATCACTTGGCATTTAGTACCTTGATTTGTAATATATTCTTATAGATTTGTATCTTTTCTAACCAATTACGTGTGTGTGTGTGTGTGTGTGTGTGTGTGTGTGTGTATGGAGTTATTTTATATGTATTTTGGCATCCCTACCAACTAATATTAGTGAACTCAACATAGATACTTGAACATGGGCTTTTGAGAAAGAATCATATACATCTCTTTGGAGAGAGAGAGAGAGAGAAATCAGATAACATAAAGATAGGTTAATTTTACTTCTAAAATTGTAAGAAATTGAGTAAGCTCAACTTTACTGTCATTTCCACGAAGAAAAAACATGATAAAATTGAACAATGAGGGAACCAGTACAGGCAAATTTATCTTTGTGTCTCAGTTTATAAACTGGGATAAAATTATAAGTAATGCACTGCCACCCAGTGGCAAACTTTCACTTTAAATAAAATAATGGTTAAAACAGACAAAAGACTCCAGCTATTAGGGATCTTTTTTCAGGAGCTTTTATACTCCATTAGGAAAATATGAGGAAAAGAGAAGTTAATACTCAGGTCATAGGAAATGTTAGACCAAACAAGAGTAAATAACTATCCCAAATCAAATAAACAAACTCTAAAGAAAACAGCAAAAACAAAATTATTTTGATATTTATAATATAAGATAAATGGAAATTTGAATTTTGCCTAGATATTCAATATCAATAAATTGATGTTTATTTTTTAGATATCAAAATGGTGCTGTGCTAATGCTTTAAAAATAAAAGCATTTTTATCTTTTAGGGGAAAATTCAGGAATAATTATTAATAAAATGATGTGCTGCATCAAAATAATATGAGTAACAGAGGGAGATAAGTTGGAGTTACATTTGAAGAATTTGAGCTAAAAATTTATCATTTTTTAAGCTAGGTGATAATTACATGGGGATTCATTATACAACTCTGAATGAATATATCCTATCCTTAGGCCTATAATTCAACACATAAATGACTCTTGCCAAGTAAAGAGAAAATCAATAGGACTGATAATACAAAAAAAATGGCTAGCAAGAAATAATAAATTTATTCCAGTGGGAAAATATAGGAAATCAGTTAAGAGTGTGGCCTTTGGAATCAGATCATTCCTGTTCTTTCACTTGCTATTAATTTTGGACAAGTTATTAAACCTCTTTCCTTATTCATAACAAGGGACAGCAATACATAACTTTAAATGGTTATTTTAGGTAATGAAGGACACACTTATATACAAAGTAGTTACAACAGGATTGGAATATTGAGGTATTCAATGAATGTTGACTACTATGAACTATTAGAATAAAGGTTGCAAAATCCAGAAAGCCAAAGTCCATATCCTTCTTTACTTGTTCAACGTATGTGATCACTTCTATTCATAGTAAATGAAAGATGTTACCTTTTGGAGATGAGGGGTGGTCAATTAAATACCAAATGTCACTGGTTTGGTTAACTATTTCACTAGGTACAGCTGGAATTATAAGACTTGGGTGACTAAGTGTGGTGGGACATTTTATTTTAGTTGAATTAATTTGTTTCTATTTGGTGAATTGGAGGCAGCATGACATAAATTGTGAAACCACCAGGTGTCAGTATTGTCACAAATTGAACCTCCACTGAAGATTTTTTTTTTTTTTTAATTAACTTGGTCTCACATTGTATTTAATTAAAGAGTGAAAAATCTTATATTAGAGAGTTTCCTTTTTTAGGACTTTTAATATATCCTATTGGCTTGTGGCAGGACCTAGAGTCACTCACTAAGAAAAGAACCCTGTATAACTTCTGCTTGATACCCCCATGTTCACTCTTTTATGCCACATTGATTCTGCCTTCAAGCAGAGACATTTGTAATGTCTTATTTGATTAGTTTCTGGAAGTGCAAAAATTAGATTTCTGTTCAAATTGGTCCATTTAAACCATCTTTTAACAAAAACTACTTTTTTTATAGCTTACTAAAAAACAATCAATAGTTACTTTATTCCAGGCACAGCAAATTATTTTAGCTTTGTTCAAAATTTTTCTTATGTCCCTGAAGTAAGTTCAGCTCTAGAAATATAACATATAACTCTATGTGCACTTAAGATTAAGTTGCCAGATTTTGAATAGATTCCCCTAATTGCATCCTGTTTAAAATACAATTTCTGATTTATTCACACAAGAATACTTGAAGTACTCTTCACCATAAAATGAATTCATCATACAGTATCTTGAATCTTAGATTATTCTTTCAAATTTTCATATGCAAGTTTTAAATACTACAACAAAATTCTCAAAATTGCATTTTTGCCAATGAAATGTTTATTATTTGGAAGAATCAAATTTCAAATGCAGTAAGAAACAGTATTTATTAATAATTGCATAATCTGTTCTTTACATATCTAGTACCAACGTGATTTACCAAACTTTGTAATAACTTACAAAAGAGACACTTTTGAATTAAAATTTAAGTCACAACACTTAATAACAGTAAGTCATTATCATAAAGTTATGAATATGGTAGGAAACTTTCTGCATTATATTTTAACAGTAATACTTATAAAGGCATATAACTAAAAAAGTGGGGTCTTTACTTATCACATTTAATATTAAATGGTAAATATTTTAAATGCCCAGTTAATTAAGGGTAACAATTCATTTACTTTGTTACCCACAATTTTAAATTTATTATTGAAGATTGAGTGTGCAATCAATGTATCATGTGTAGAGAACCAATCAGTTTCTGTTTAAGAGTGTAGACTCTGGAAGCAAGCTGGGTAGCTTTGACTCTTGGCTTCGCTGCCCCAAATTATCTCAACTGTCTATCTCTTGGTTTCCCCTTCTATAAATGGGGATGTAATAATTGAATCTATATCATAGAATTATTGTGAGCATTATCTATTATATGTAAAGCAAATAGTTAATATATGTAAAGTACATGGTACACACACACACACACACACCGTTATTATCATGATGGTGTCATTTGTATAGTGTTTATCTAGAGTTCATTTGTATTATCTAGTATTCTTATTTGGATAAGGGTAAATAATATATGTCTGATATATTTAAATATTACAATTACATATCGGTTATAAACAAAACAATAGGATGTTAACAGTGGTTGTCCCCAGGTAGTGGGATAATAGTTGAATTTTATTTCTTTTTAAAATGAGAAACAAATAGTTTTATAATTGTAAAATTTAAGACAATTTATTTGCAAATAATGTACACAGTTTAGCATGGATTACATTGATAAAAGTGTAGTCTAAGTGTGTAAAAACTGACGCACATCAACTTCCCTTATATGGTAGAAAGTAAAATATGCTATTCAAGTCATAAAGAACTATTGAGAAGTTTTAAAAAGGTTTCCAGGGAAATAAAGGAAGGTGGCTTTGATTTGGCGTTTGAAGAAGAAAGACAACATTAATTCCAGCAGAAACAGCAGAAAGGATAAGCAAATTTTATTTAGATTTGCACTTATAAATTGTCCAGCAATTTACTACTCCTGAGTCCTCACCTCTAAAACAATGCCATATTCTGAGACACCATGGGCAAAGAGTTATGTAATTGTTAAGTTTCTCATTTGTCTTCATATCTCTAATATATGGGTGCCAGTGGCTGAAAGATGATAAACAGGATGGTATAGAAAGATGTATCACCTACAAGCCTTGTCAATGCAGCTGGGATTCAAAAGCAATTTTACCAAAAGCCCGGTGGCCCATTAAATCTGCTTCATACATGGTGAGTTTGACTTTCTCTACATTTGTTAGGAAATGCCTCCAGCACTCTTGTTAACAATTGCTTTAATGCAGGAGTTTTTAATTTGTTGTTAGTGTATTATATAAAGTAAAAGCTTTCCTATCATTAAAAGTAAATCATGCAGACATCTGCTTTTTTTTTTTACATGCAAATAATGGATTATCTAGAATTTTGAATTTTCTTACTACAAAGACACGTAGATTGAGGCCTGAATATTGTGAGGAACTTCCCCCATATATACTCCCACCTCATTTGGAGCAGTCCATTTTGAGTGAATTACACTCCAATAAAAAGACATTGAAAAACATACTTTTACCATGGCTCAAATTCTACCTTGCTTTGTAGCCCTGTACAAGTGTGTCTAAGCAGATAAGATGTGTATTTGGCATACAGAACAATCTTTTCAAGCAAAGATGATGAAATAGCAATTTTAAAAAGATAACAAAGCCCATACATGTTTACTTTCACTAACTTCCTTTGTACCATCTTCCTTAACAGATACAGAAGGTGAGGAGATGTGTATAGTGTGATTACAGATAGCGTGGAAGAAAAGTTTACCAAGAAGACATTCAAGAGCAGGTGAGAAAAAATTTTAAGACTTGTTATTGAACGCTTACATTAACTCTTTAGAATTACTACTCAAATGACTTTCTTCAATAACATGTACCTTATAGAAATCCTGCTCTCATACAAACTGTAAATAAAGTATTTTTAGTGGAGTCGGAAAGAATGAAGTCCCTCGATCAGAGAATTATTATTTGTCTTAGGTTTCACTTAGGAAAACCACCAGTGGTGATGTCACAATTCCAGGTTTGGCAGACACTGTTGGTGCCGTCCGTATCCTCTCCGTCTTCATCATTCCCAGGCATTTCTGCCTCACTCCTGTCCTTGCCCAACAGCTTTCTCGGGCTGCTGGAGCTGCCCACGAGGGTCAGAAGTGCTGAGGGTTTAACATCACCCAGCAACAAGTCCTCAAGCAATAATTGAGGTGTTCGCCCTCCCCAGGCCTCCCCAAGGGGGTTAAACTCCAGTTGCGCCAGTGGTTATTTGCAACTTGTTGGCTTCCTTTCTTTGCCTGTCTCACTTACCCACATCCTTACCTCCATTTTAGCGATCACCTCTGCTTCCACTAGAACTCTTAAGTGTCTGCTTCTGGAGAAACCTGTCAGGACGTCAGAAGGCAGTATAATGATCTTAGCAGGCAGAAAAGCCTGGCTTGGAATTCCAGCCTTGCCAAGGGATCTTGGGCAGATTATTTAACCACACTCTCCCTCAGTTCTTCACCTGATAGATGGGAATGATGTGTACTCTCCTTAGACCCAGACAAGGGGGGTCTGCGTCACAATATGCCTTATAACTTCTCTTACTTGTCTTTATTCACTTGTCAGTGTCATTTATGGGAAGGGGTCGAAAGGCAGATTCATATGGTGGATAGAGTTTGAGCTTTGGGTTTGACTAAAATAGATTTCAGTTCTAACCAAACTCCCTATAACTGTGTAATCTTGGCTGATTCGCTTAAGTTTTCTGAACCAATCTTTATTTGGGGGGAAGGGGTTTAAGATAATTAAATGCAATGGTATATATAAATTGCTGGCAATGTCCCTTATATCTTCTGGATGCACTTGTCATTGATTATTATTATTAATGATAATATAGAGACATGTCTTTGCATGACCATGGAAAAGTTACTTAATTTTCTGTGGCTTAGTTTTCTCATCTGAGAAAATGACAATAATCATAGTATCAACTTCAAAGAGTTGTTATGAAAAGTCAAAAGTTTGTATTTGTAAAACACTTGGAACATAGCACATGCCACTTAGAAATTGGCATGTTTTATTCTTATGAATAAAAGTTTTAAAAACTATGTATTTTCTGTGTGCAAAATAAAATATATGCAGGGACCAGGGACTAGCCAAGTTCAAGAGTTGACTGAAGACGTGTGTGTGTGTGTGTGTGTGTGTGTGTGTGTGTGTGTGTGTGAGAGAGAGAGAGAGAGAGAGAGAGAGAGAGAGAGAGAGAGAGTTCAATAAGATAGTCAATGGATTTGTGTAAATGAGGGGAATCCAGAGAGTGAGCCTTTAGTAGACAGTTCTCCAAGAGGACCAGATTACAGATTAGTATATAAAGAGGAAACAGATGGCCAGAAAACTTCCTTTAAATGGGCAAAAGTTCATTTTATATTTACAAGCAATAGGTATGAAGTCATGCCACCAATGACTTAAGAGTGTAGACTTATCCTTAAAAAGTTTACATTGTCGTTATTTCAAATTGTAAAGATCCTGCAGCACTATGAGAAACTCTTGATTGCTACAGCGATAGCAGGGGCTTCTCCCCTATAGAGGATATTATACTTGAACTTAGTAATTGGAGGCTCCAACCACAAAGGAAATGACATGGCAGTCCATCACCAAGTTTCTTAAAGCGGTTACAGAAAATCATAGACTACCACTGACTGTAGCACGATGAAACAGGGCCTCCAGTCTCGCCAGAAACTTACTCTTCCTAGCTGTCCCTAGGAAGTGGCTTCTTCCATTTACTTCAAGAGTAAATGTACCTTCATATCCCACAGGCTTCTCACAATAAAAATGTTTCAATCAAAAGTCACAGTTTCCCTTTATTTTTTTCTTTTCAGAAATATTTGATATACTACATAGCGAATTGAACTCGGTGATGTTTCAACAAAATAGCTCTATTTTTCCTCAAACAATGACTTTTAAATGTGCTGTGTTGGATCTCCTTCCCTCAGCTTGAGAACTTCTTTGACAGACACTATAGGTTTTTAACTAATTCACTTGTACTAGCAGTGTCATTTCAGTAATTTAAACTCATGTTCTGTCATGAGACATTCAGGCTAGGATAAAAATATGTATTAGTCAGATCTCACACCATGCATAAAGAAATCAATTCACGGCTGGATGGCTCAATTGGTTAGAGCGCGAGCTCTGAACAACAGGGTTGCGGTTTCAATTCCCTCATGGGATAGTGGGCTGTGCCCATTGCAACTAAAGACTGAAAAACAGCAACTGGACTTGGAGTACGCCCTCGACAACTAGATTGAAGGACAACGACTTGGAGCTGATGGGCCCTGGAGAAATACACTGTTCCCCAATATGCCCCAACTTAAAAAAAAAAAGTTTAAAAAAATAAAAAAAAGTTTTAGAAAAAGAATCAATTCGCATAAATTGTAGATTTAATATGAAAATAATAATAATAATAAAGCTTCCAGAATACATTTGGGAAATTAAATGAAAACTTAGGACCCCCCCAAAAAAAGCAGTATCCACACAGAAAAAAAATTATAAAATGTTCTACTGAAGCAGTAAAACTCCAATCTTCTCTTCATCAATAGACACCATTAAGAAAGTAAAAAGACAGCCACAGAGTTCAGAGAAGATATTTGTTACTCATATAAGCAAAGGAAAATAAAAAGATATGTATTAATAATATATTATGAACTCATGCAAATAAATAATAGTCAAGCAATCAAATAAAAATAAAATATTTCACAAAACAGGATATCTAAATGACCAAATATATGAAAACGTGCTCATCTTCCTAAGTCATCAGGGAAAGGCCGTGCGATACACAATGGCATACTATTGCAAACCCAGCAGTATAGCTAAAATAGAAGACAACACAAAGTACTAGTAAAAGTATGAAGCAACTAAAACTCCTATACACTGCTTGAAGGAGTGTAAAGTAGAACAAGTAACCTGAAAAACTATTTGACAATATATTCTAAAGTTGAATGTGTGTACATAACTTATGACACAAGATCTGTTCTTAAGTATATTTAGCTAAGATATATACAGTGTGTACCCATACACTCTAAGGTATGTGGAGTGCATGTATTAACAGGAATGTTAATAGCAGAATGATTTGTGATAGCCTTCAAACTAGAAACAAATCCAATTCCAATAAATAATAGAATGGATAAAAAAAAGTGTGGTATATTTACACAATGGATTACCATACAGGAAATGAGAGAGAGGAGAGGAGAGAGGGAAGGGAAGGGAAGGGAAGGGAAGGGAAGGGAAGGGAAGGGAAGGGAAGAGAAAAGGGAGGGAGGGAGGGAGGGAGGGAAGGAAAGAGGGAGGCAGGGAAGAAGGAAGAGGGAAATGAAAGAAACCCTCACCCATTCTAAATTAAAACTTGAACCTCACAACATCTTTACTCTCCTCCACAAAAGCCTGCCCTGAAGCTGGGGCATTTACAGTGGGAAAGGGAACATCATCTCCCTGTTTTCTCTTTCTCCACAATTGGACATTAAATGGTCCATTGTTAACACTGGTCAGCACTCCTCCACCGTACTGATGCTGAAAGAGGAGACATTTAGTAACTATGTGATGTATGACGTATTTAGAAGTCATTGATTTTTGCATCCTTTACTGTCTTTTACAAATCAAACTCAGCATTGTGCAATCACTTTCATAGACATAACTTCACTCAATTCTTTACAGAGCATGTGATGTTTAGTTAGGTATTACTATTATTGTTATCATCATGATTATTATTACTACAATTTTATAAACTAGGAAACTGAAGTCCTCATGGGGAATGTAATGTTCACAGCACTTAGTCACGATGAAGCTCCAAAACACTCACAGAGCTGCAGACTGCAGTGGCCTTTGCATACCTTCTGATAAATTACCAAGAAATAATTTGTTTGGCTAACACAGTACAGTTCTCATTCCATATCTTAGTTGTAGTCAGGCTCAACTATTCCTGTTTGTTAACATGTGGTTATGAGCTTGGTTTTAGACGGACTTCTCTCTAATGAGATAAGAGGACTGAGCAGATGACATCTAGCCTTTGCAGTCATGTTTCTTGTTCCGGGAGTGACCTATCAGGTAAGCTTCATGCTTTATAGAAGTTGATTCAGGAAACCTTGCTTTCACATTTTCTTTTGTTCATTTCGATAGCTAAGGGACCAAAACAACATAGGACTTCCTGAAATCTCCTGAATATTTATCTTCTGTGCATTTCCTTACGAAAACACTGATGGATGTTGGCATTGTTCTGGATTCGAGGGAAATATGCACTCTCCGAGAGGCTCTAAAACAAGCTTTTCAAAAAAAAAAAAAATGTTGCCTAAATTGAAATTTTCTTGTAACAGTGGTAAGAATACTGTCATCAGGGTTTTGATTTAGTTTGTGAAAGAAAGATCTTTTAACTATGAGCCAAAATGCTTGTACTTTCTGTTAACACCCAGAGTTAAAGCGATGCTCTAATCTCAGGTTAAGCTAAGAAAAGTCAGGTAAATAATAAGAATAATGCTTACTGATTTTGACCACCAAGCTTCTCCAAGGCGGGCATTGCAAATTTTCTGTTTGCATCCTTCATAGTAACAAGAACTCCCTGTATAGCATATATTCTCTTAGAGGATGAATATTATACTATTTGGCAGGATATAGTTGGTTAAAAGTCTACATTTTTGACCTCAAAAAATAGAGAACAATGTAGCAAAAGTTGAAGTATAAAAATAGGGCATTTTTTCAGGGGGATATTATCCAAAGAAAAAATAGAAGAAACTTTAATTTGAGGTATACAGCATTGTTTCTTAACATTTTAATTGTTCCCAGAAGTAGATTTTATTTCAGGAATCTTAGGATAGTATTTATTTGTTAAAATAAATTTAAGAGCTATATGTATAAACTTTATGTTCATATTTAAAAGGTGACATAAGCTGAAACAATCAAAATTTCTTTGTATGTTTACTGCATAGTGAATCAAAATCTTAAACTTTATTTTCCAATTTTTGCAATACATTTTTTATTTATTTATTTGAGACACTCAAATATATTAAAAGAGAGAGCACCTCCAGCTAACTGAGACAGACAAAATATATCCTTTATGAAGATCATCAGATACTTGGAGAAATTATAGTTACGGAGGAGGAAAAAGTCTTTCTTTGAACATGTTAAAATCATTTTCTAAAATTTTGTTTAAATCTTAAAAAAGGAAAGAAAACAAATGACTTGAAATATCTTCCTTGTTTTTGATCAGCATTTGATAATTATCATTTTAAATAAACCAAAAGGGGGTAGAACCTCATACCACTGATATTTTTATCAAATTAATTAGCCTGTCTTCTTTTCAATTTGATATGAAAACTCATTGGAATAAAGTCAAATAAGGATTTCATAGCTCTGTTTGCATAAGCAACATTAAGTGGAAAGATGAAGCAACGCGCTATATTATTTCCCAGAAGATGTTCGACATAATACAAGCTCCTAGGAATTTTAATAGGCGAACCACAAAAAGGAAACATATTCTTTAGAAAAATAAATGTAGCAAATACTAGATTAAATATATTAGATAGCTGAATTTATTCAGGACATGTGAGTAGAAATGTTGGAATGCTTCAGGGCTCAGTTCTTGGCCCTCATCTCTTCCCTGTCTACACACACTGCCTTGGTGATTTCATTAATTCTTGTTGCTTTAAATGTCATTGGCATGTCTAAGATACCCTGATGTATATTCCTAGTCCTGGCTTCTCTCCTGAACTCCAGACCCTTAGATTCTTATGTATGACAACCTACTTCACATCTCCCCACAATGTCTACCAGTCCTCTCAAACTTATCCTTCCCAAATCTTAGTCCTGGTATTCTTCCCCAATCCTCTCACAGTCTTGCCTGTCTCATTAAAGAGCAACTCTATTCTTCCATTTCCTCAGGCAAAAAACAAATGTAAACTGGAATCATCCTTGATTCTATTCTTTATTTTACACCCTTTGTCAGCCAATCCTGTCCTTTTAACTTCGCATTATACCATGACCCCAACTACATTTAATCACTTCTAGTAGATACACTGATCCAATTCCCTATCATCTCTTGCCTGAATTATTGCAATAACCTCCTATCTGGAGGTCCCATGGAGGTCCATCCCCCCACCTCAGTCTATTCTCAAACAACAGCAGAGTTGTTTGACTCTTCTTATAAAAGGCATTTCCCATCATGTCATTCCTCTGCTCAAAACCCTCCAATTCTTTACATCTTAAGCCAAAGTTCTTTCAATATCCTTTGCTACTTAGCCCTGGTTACTTCTCTGGGCTCATCTCCTCCTATTCTCCTTATTTCCTTTTTTCCAGCTACTGGGGTCCTCCTCTAATATGCAAGCTTCATGAAGGCAGGGAATTTGTGCGCTCACTGTTGTGTCCCAGTGCCAGTAGAGTAGCTGATGCATAGTAAGTGACTATGAACTATTTGTTAAATGAATGACTAGGGATTAGCATGTTCCCTGAATATGTGGTAGGAATTATGTATAATTAAATTAAAACAAACTTTTTTTTCTTTCAATTATAGTTGACAGATAATATTATATTGGTTTCAGGTGTATTACATAGTGATTAGACATTTCTATAACTTATGAAGTGATCACCCTAAGTCTAGGGATCCATCTGACATCATATATAGTTATTGCAATATTATTGACTTTATTCCTTATGTTGTACTTTATAATAATTTTTTGGCTGGTACTTACTCTGAGAGAAAACTTTCAATTAGTAATACAATATACTTTGTGGCTACTAGTCTTCTCAAGTTGTTTTTTTCATCTCTTACTAATTTTTGTCACTTCACATTTTTACATTCTTTGTTCATTTAATTTGGTTTTCTAATGTACTGTGAAATCATTATTTACAACATAATTTGATAACTTGTCAATATCTTTTATATCTTCAGTTATTTTACCTACTTCATTCTGTGTTTTGTTTGTTTGCATACATACTCTTTTACTGATGATCCAGTTTTTCAAATGTATGTCTGGCTTACTATCTTTAAAAAACAGCTTTCAGTTTCGTAAATCATACCTCTTTCTTCCATTTCGTTTTAATGATGTTATTTTTATTATTTCTTTGTTACATGTTTGATATTGTTGTTTGTTTATTCTGTTGATATTTTTCTATATTCTTTATTTGAAGGTTATCGATAATTAATATGCTGTTTTAGTTTCATATAATGTTTTACTTTCAAATAATGTTTTCAAAACCATTACCTCTATTCATTGCTGTATTAACTTTGAATTATCTCCTAGAATGAGAAGTACTCAATTTGCAATGGTTCTTTAGGTTTTCTTAGTTATACTTGCTGACTTGATCTGATATTCTTTATTTTTTTCAAATACTTGTCCTCTCACAAGGAAAATTTGTTCAAAAACTTGAATTTTATATATAGCTTATTCATTTCATCCCAGTCTCCTGTTGAAGACTATGCTTCCTTTCTGGAGCAGTGACTTTCTTTGACAATTTGACTATTATACTTACTTAGCTTTCTCAAAGAGTGAGAAAAAAATAAAAATGTTATGAATTAAGAGAAGTTTTAAAAATTAAAACCATGTGAAAGGTACATATTCTACCCAAGGAGATTATAAATTGAGCTGCCACGAGTCTTCCCAGATTTTAACATTATGTCTCATAATTTCCATCTATAATTTTACATAATAAAAGTAAATTTCAATAAGAAAAATCATGTTCAACATGAGATTAATTTTGTTTAAAAAACCACATATGTATACATATAAAGATTGGAAAATATTTGAAGTGATTGTATCAAAATAGAATTTTACTTTAATTTTTATATATTTTCTAGATTTTCTCCAATTTATGTGCATTAATTTAGCAATTAGAAAATAAACAATAAATGCCAATAAATAATCCTAATAAAAATAAAACTGATTTAAAAATCATCCTTCACGAAAACAAACTTGTACCACAGATTATCCCTTTAAAATTTTTGTCAAGTGTGCCAATATATATATTTTAAGATCCAAATGGTATGTTTTCCTACCTGATTCTGGCCTACAAAACTGAATATCTTCATGGCTGGTAGACATTTATAAGTGGAATATTAAACTTCATTATTTTCAAAAGAAGGGTTGTGCCAAACCAGAAGTTGAAGAAACTCCTTGAGTTAAAGTTTTGAAAAAAATATACCTTGAAAGAAACTGTGTTTGAAATGCACTCCTATTTAGCTGAAATAATGTTGTAAAGCCCTATGATTTCAGGAAAAGGCAAAAATACCCAGAAGAGGAAGCTAAACATGAAAAGAGTACCAGCCAAATTTCTCAATATGGACCCATGTGACAGGAAATGTCTCGGCAAGAGATGATCTGCACAAATAAAGCAATTTCAGACCAGACATCAAGCCTTCACTTTCAATTCAAATTACCCTAAATGCTGGGGTGAATTATTTGGTTTTCTCTTGTTGGGCCTTAGTCACTGAAGAGCAATATATAACTACGGACTGAATAATCTTTACAGTCCCATCCCCTCTCAATTTCTACTTCTGATTTCATGTTTATTTAACCACGTCTGAGGCAAATGGCTACTTAATCGATAGAAAGCTATATAATTACAATCACATGTGCAAAGTGTTTTATATGAAGATTAAATGTCTGAAGAACAAAAAGCTATAAAATTACCTTAGAACCTGGTTAGTGTTATCAACTTCTCAGGATCCCAGGGATCCTAGCCCCTCTTCTCTGAGTGATCCATACGCATTTTGAGAGCACTTGGGCAGTTTTTAACGGCTGGGTCTCCTTTTCTTCTCCAGCAATAGGTGGCTGAATTCTGTCTCTGATCTCTCAACACCCCTAAGGAATAAAATGGAGGGTCAGTGAATTTCAAACAGTCAGGTCTTATTAGATAAGAAATAGCTTTTGGAGAAAATACTGGCACTTGTATGACAAGAAGCTTTTCATTGGAGCCACAATAACATTGATTTAATTCGGAGGTTGGTGAAAATATTAATAATTAAGAATTGAAAGCAGTGAGAAGAAATATTCTATGTTTGCCTATAGTTGTACAACAGTGAGCTGGAGATGCATTTCTACACTTTCTTAAGTTCAAACAATTGCTTTAACAACTGGTACAGGCCCAGGTATAAACTGCAACTTTTCTTTGTGAAAGTTTTGAGCAATCAAAAGCCTATCCAATAAAATAAAATAATAAAATAAAATAAATAAAATGATGCCATCATCAGGGTGAGGTAGAGATTATCAAACACTTATGTTCTAGTTACTTGTTATGTACCTTGTATATACAATTTAACCTAATCTTTACAACAGTGTGTGCATTTTACAAATGGGGAGGTTGAAGACGTGACTAATTTGCCAAAGGTCATACTGCTTATAAATGGAGGATCTGGAAATCAAACCCAGGTAGTTAGGGTTTTACCAAATGCAAAGTCCAGATGCTAAACTACTATATGCAGTGCCTCTAAGAGTTATAAGCATGCAAAGGGCAGGAACAGGTTTCAAGTGTCTTCATCTCTTTAAGGGTTTTTATTCTTCACTTTAAGGTGAAGAATGCCTTTTCTATGTTTTCTAGGATAACAGAAAAAAAAACTTTAAAGCAAAAATAACTGCTGTATTGTTTTTCTTTTTAATTTTTTATTGGGGAATGTTGGGGAATGGTGTGTTTTTCCAGGGCCCATCAGCTCCAAGTCAAGTTGTTATCCTTCAATCTAGTTGTGGAGGGCACAGCTCAGCTCCAATCACCATTTTCAATCTTAATTGCAGGGGGCACAGCCCACCATCCCATGTGGGAATTGAACCGGCAACCTTGTTGTTAAGAGCTCATGCTCTAACCAAATGAACCATCTGGCCACCCTGTATTTTTAATGACATTCCAGTTTTTCACTCACTGAAACACTAAGTTAAAATATTCAGATTTCAAACTATCTTCCTTTCATTGAGGTCAAACTTTAAACTTTTATTTTCTATTTCAATTTCATCATGAAATTTTTAAATTTCTCTTAGCATATGGGCAGGTGCTTTCTGTAGAAAAGATTCACTCTAAGTCTCATAATCCCAAAAGGAAAAATTGGAGGCTCTGTAAATTAAAAATCTGCCCTCGTCATGCAAATGACAAAAGAAAGTTAACTTTCTGACCACCTTATGAATGATGTCACTCTTCTCTAAAAAATGGGCTTAATTTATTCAATATGTCAAGGAAAAAAAGCCAGCTAGTTATATTGTTAAATAGAAAGGCTGCTGGGCAGAGACATCCAGAGTTGTTCTCATCAGCCTCTCAACATTCTCCTTTAGATTTTAGTGCTCATAATTTAAAATGTTTAAATTATCATGAACTTTCAAAACAAATGTTACTCATTTTGAACTAGTATTTTAATATAGAAAATTCGCCCTAAAAAGAATGACTCACTTATTTAAGCTGTGTCAATAACATTAACCAATTTCACTCACTAATCTCCTTTTGTGCAATTGTTCTCTGTACCGCCTTTTGGAAATTGCAAAAAAAAGAAAAAGAAAATCATTCTATTCCTTCACAGTTACTTGATTATAATAAAGATTCATTACTTGACAGGTTAATTTTTAAATTGTTCAATGAGAGGGAAAACAATATTTGTAGACATGAGCTTCCCCACACAAAATTGGAGAGGAAGAAAACTCCCCAAGAATAACCACACATATGGAAAAGCAGCCCCCACCTGCCAGTTGAAATGGGATATGTGTGTTAGGCCATCCCTCATCCTGAATGTCACTGGCCTTTTGGACTGGCATCAACAACACTTCTAAATGTATCACGCCCTCTAGCTCTAAGAACTTTATTCATTCATAAATATTTCAAAAGGCAATTATAGTAAAATGACTTTTAAAACCACACAAAGCCTGTGTGTAGTTAATAATAATAATAACGTAGTTCCCCCAATGATTTTATTATTGTTTTAAGAAAAACTTTTGACGATGGGGAATTTTAATCTTATACAAAAGTTGGCCTAAGAAAATAGTGAACCCATATATACCCATCACTTCATAGCAATAATTATTATGACTTTGCCAATTTCATTTCATTTATTCCTCCCCAAGTTTCTTCCTGGGGTATTTCTATTTTTTTTTAATTAAAGTTTATTGGGGTGACAATTGTTAGTAAAGTTATATAGATTTCAGGTGTACAATTGTGTAATACATCATCTATATATCACATTGTGCGTTCACCATCCAGAGTCATTTCTCCTTCCATCACCATATATTTGATCCCTTTTACCCTCATCTATCACCTGCCTCCCCTCTCACCCTCTGGTAACCACTAAACTGTTGTCCGTGTCTATGAGTTTTGTTTCTTCATTTGTTTGTCTTGTTCTTTTGTTGTTCTCAGTTTTATATACCACATATCAGTGAAATCATATGGTTCTTGACTTTTTCTGACTTATTTCACTTAGCATAATAATCTCAAGATCCATCCATGTTGTCACAAATGGTACTATTTCATCTTTTCTTATGACAGAATAGTATCCCATTGTGTATATATACCATGTCTTCTTTATCCAATTATCTATCAAAGGACACTTTGGTTGTTTTCATGTCTTGGCCATGGTAAGCAAAGCTGCAATGAACATTGGAGCACATATATCTTTACGGATAAATGTTTTCAGATTTTTTGGGTAGATACCCAGAAGAGATATTGCTGGGTCATATTGTAATTCTATCCTGGTGTATTTCAAAGGAAACCCCAAACATTGTGTCATTTTATTCATAAATATTTTATCATATGACTAAATAAGAATTAGATGCTTTTATCTTTTTTTACCTCTTATGGTAAAGAAATATATACACTGTATTTTTTGTTGTTATTTTAGTAATTAAATATTGCAATCACATAACATAATACAGGGCATAAATGCAAGAGCATAGTAATTAAGACCATTGGAAGGAATATAGCTAAAGGGAATAAATATTTTTCTCCATTTTTCTGCCTTCTCTTACATTAAGTACTCACCAAGCTGTTTCCTCTTTGTTTCCTTGATTGAATAAGTAAGTATGTTTACTGGGTCCTTTAAGCATTAAAACTAAACAAAAAAGAAAGGCCAACATAAATCCCTTATAAAGCATATCATCCTTAACAATTATTTGAATGTTTTTATAATGATAGTTTGTAAGGCTGCAAGATTTCAGGTCATAGAAACAAGTATTTTTCTACACATTCTTGAACCAGACAGTAATAAAATAGTAAATCAATAACCCAGGTTTCACGATTCATGTGAAACACTTCCTGATTTAAAGATTTTTCTTTTTGTCACATAAACTAAAAGAATATACTACAGGGGAAAAAATGGAGTTAGAACGACTATGTTCTTCTCCAATAATTAATTCTCTTTGTGCTATTCTTTAGGCCCCGGATTGATTTAAATCCCTACATAATTTTTTATTATAATAGGTATAAGTTTTATATATTGATATGCCAAAATTAAAAAAAAAATTCACTTCAGATAGATAGATTGATTTTAAAAGTTTTTTTCTCTATTTTCATTTTGTTTTGCTTTGAAATTTTGAATCTCAGTTGCACAGAATTGAATTGACTGTATTCCTTGGTTCATGTCAAATTTTTATTGTCAACCAGTATACCTTCCCTCTTTTGTTTTATTTCATGATTTTTCCCATTCATTTCTCTGTCATCAATTCCCTTCCCACCCCGACCTGGCACCCACTCACATGCAGTTAATGGATGCTCTTCCAATCCACATTCCATATGGTTCATGATCATTTGCAAATATATGCATCCATGAAATTTATTTTTACTAATATAGGTATAATTTTAATGGCACAAATAGCATCACGTTCTGTTTCTTATTATTTTATTCAAATTTATAGTTTTGAAATCTGCCTATGCTGCTATTCTTTCCATGTTGTTCTTTGGCTCTGATACTGCAGAGTATTCCTTTCATGCATGTCCATTTTATTTATACATTTACCTATTTTTAAACTCCTAGGTGGCCTTTAAATTCTTTCTACCACAATATGCTTTGGTGGACATTATTGTACATGTCTCCTTGTGCTTCTATGAAGAGTATCTCTAGAATACATACCCAAGAGTGGAATTTTGGAGCACAAAGTACGTGGCTGCAATTTTCACTCCGTACTGCCAGATTGCTCTCCAAATGGTGATATCATGTTAGAGCTGCCCCCTCGCTATTATTATATGAGATTTCTCATTTCTCCACATTCTCAATGGCCTTTGATGTTATTATTCTCATTTATAACAATCTGATAGCATAAAAAGGTGTAACAAAAACAGCAGAGTCCTAGTGGTGTGGTGGTTAGGTGGGTGGACTAAGATTCTAGATCTACCACTTAATACTTGTGTAACTTTCTGTTTCCGGATTTGTAAAAAGAGAAAATAATTATACCTAGTTTATTGAATTGCTATAAGGATCAGAACAGTTATATTTACAAGCACTTAAAACTGTGCCTAAACATAGAAAGCACTCAAATATTGGCTGTTTATATAGTTCCCCCAATGAATAGTGAGGCCAAAATCCATGAATACTGTTCATATATTTAGTGGCCAGATTACTCCATATATTTACATTACTTTTCCATAAAGTTCCTTCACTTTTCTCCTGTTGCAACCTTTTTTGTTTGTATATATTCTTGATAGAAATTGAAAACATTTTTCCACAGTCTACCACCGTCATTTAATTTTGTCTTTATTGTCCTCTTTGAGGTCATATCTTTATTTCAATGTAGTCAAAGCAATCAATTTTTCCCTTTATATTTCATGCTATTTTTGGTATTCTTTAAGAAAACTTGTTTCAGTTTTGAATCTGAAATCATAGACACATACAATTTTAAATATTTTAGTTCTTTTGAATTTGTATTCATATTATGTCACATTCTAGTCATTTGATAATCTTGTTCAACTTTTTTTATTAATTTGTCAGTGGAGTCTTAGACTTTTCATTTTCACATTATCATCTGCAAATAATGGTTTGATTTTTTCTAGTTATTGCCAATATATTTTCTTACTTTTTCTGATCTTATGCTATTGTCTAAGACTTTCAGTACCCTATTGAACAGTAGTGAGATACTGGGAATCCTAGTGTTTTTTTCCTGTATTTTTTCAATCGTAAGTGAAATTCTTCTAAATATTTTCCATTTGATATGTTATTGCTGTAATTTGTTATGTCATTAGATTAAGAAAGTTTCCTTTTTTCTAGTTTTCTCCCTTTGCCAGATTCAGAATACAGAGTTCTCTGAAATATATAAACTAAAATTTTTACCAAATCCTTCCAATCAATGTGAATTGTCCGTAAGAACCTATGATTTCAGGGAAGCCTCAAAATATTGAGATACGGGGAATCTAAGAGTGAAAGGAGAACCAGTCAGATTGCTTAATTTAAACTGATATAAGGAGAAGTTGAAGTAAGAAGAGAATTAACTAAATAAGTGATTTCTGATCAGTGAGAAGGAAATCTTCAAGACTTAACTCTTAAATGACCAGCCATTTGGTTTAAGTGAATTAATGAATCTTATCTTTGTAAGTACCTGCACAACAAAATGTGATCATGTCTGACTGCCACCTTTCTCTATGGTCACACAATTCTGACATTCAAATATTCCCAGTAATTGCTGATGTACGAGGTCGGACAATTAAGTTTTCGAACTCATCCTAGAGAAAGTGCTACTAACCTCATTGCTGAACATCACTACAGTCACCTTCGAAGTACTCCCCTTGGGAAGCTATGCATTGATATCATTTCCTAGTCCACCCCTCAAAGCAATTTTGGAACTCTTTTTCTGGAATGTCCATCAGAGCTGTCGTCATATTACACTTTATGTCCTGAATGTCAGCAAAATGTCTTCCTTTCAATATTTCCTTTATATTCAGGTAAAGAAAGAAGTCATTGGGGCCAGATCAGGTGAGTAGGGAGGGTGTTCCAATACAGTTATTTATTTACTGGCTAAAAACTCCCTCACAGACAGTGCCGTGTGAGCTGGTGCATTGTCGTAATGCAGGAGCCATGAATTGTTGGCGAAAAGTTCAAGTCATCTAACTTTTCACACAGCCTTTTCAGCACTTCCAAATAGTAAAGTTGGTTAAGTGTTTGTTCAGTTGGTACAAATTCATAATGAATAATCCTTCTGATATCAAAAAAAAAAAAGGTTAGCAACATCGTTGCAACACATTTACAAACTTAATTGTCAGACCTCCTATGCCTTGGAAATTTGAAGTTATTTCTCACAACCTGGTAAAGTCAGGGCTACACACAAACAAAACTGAATAAAACGTTAATTGTGATTATTAATTAACAGATACATTTAGAAAAAACAGACAAAAAAGCTGCTATATTCTCAAGCAGATTTAGCCTCAATTTAATTTTTTAAATCAGAATTATCCTCCGATTTCTATTTGCATAAACATAAGCTTAAAGCAAAAATTATTCTTCTTAAATCATAAATCTCTATGAACTGTGAATCCTCAACCTTTCTTTTGGTCATAAGCATTCTCTAATATTTAAACTCCTAAAGTAATGATGATGTCTTCTCTTCTTCTCTCAATAATCTCATAAGGGTTAGCTATTTCCTAAAGAATAATAATAATAAATTTTTATATATAATAAAAAAAATATTAAGAAGACAGTGCTGAATTAACCTGCTATGGTAAGCAGGTTTACAAAATATGGATTATTGATCAAAACAGCAGACATTCACGACCAATAAAACCTTCACATTAGTATTGAGCCATGACTATTCTGTGGACAAAAAAGTGGTCACATAGTAAACCTGACAAGTTCCGGGGAGGTCATCATGGTGGGCCCTGCAAACTCAGAGACTGAAAGTAACCACATAGGATGGTTGCCCATAAAAATTCCTAACTAAAAATGGGTCATGGTGGGTACTCATGTCCTAGGCCTGTAGCTTCCTTGACAAAGCTCAGTCTTTACCTTAATCAGGCCTAACTATGTTGTCTTTTTGCATCTCAGATAACACCCCTTTGAAATGTCAGAGTAAACTCCTTTTCCAGACCCCTCCGGGCACAACCCACCACAGGAGAGCACCAGACCACAGAACCCCTCATTGTTATTTCCCAAATGTCATCTGTATGTGCTGTAAATGTTAATTATTAACTATCCTGTACCCCCAAAATAAAAGAAGTGTGTGTTTCTCCATTTTACTTTTAATCCAATCCCAGAGATTTCCCCACTTTGCTTTCTCCTGCCCCCTTAATCTACCACCAATGGATCTCATCTCCTCCTTTGATTCTAATGTATCAAATAAGCTGCAAAACTGCCGTTCTCTGAGTATTTTCTCAATGTGCTGAGATTTTGTTTCCCAGCAATTGTCATCAGTCAGAATCAAATAAACACATAAAAATTCTCTACAGGTTTGGACGTTTCTTATATTGACAATGCCTTATAGTTACAGTATGTGCAATTTAAAAAATGACGAATGAGTGAAAGGGAAAGTCCTAGATCCTGATTGAAGCTTTTTAAAAATAACAGGTGAATTGGGTGAATTTTTAAAATCATTTCTAGTTTGTCTAGTATTGACAGGAAGGATGAAAATATACTTCCTTAGAAGACATTTTCACTTTTAATCATCACATAGCTTTGATAAATAATGGGGCTAAGGGACCCTGCTGATTATTAACTGTGTTTATTTATTGTATTCCCAGGGCTTTCACATACATTATCTCTTTTAATCCTCAAAGCACTCAAAGTCTTCTGACTCTAAGTTCCAGGCTTAAACCCTCAAATCATTTGGAAAATCAAACATAAGTTATTACAATTTAGCAGGATGTGGTGGCTAAAAAAAAACAAACACTTATCTTTGCACTTTCTAAGTTCCTCTAGTTGGGCTGATAGTCAAATTAACAGAGACAGATTAACAGGGGGAATCAAATTTTAATACATACACATTGCGGAATTCACATAAGCATGAAAATTCCAAAGACAGTGAGGGAACACTGGGTATGTATATTTCGGACAAAGAGAAAGGGTGGGTGGAACGGGGTATTAGATGTCAGAAAGGAGAATGGGTGATGTATAGATAGTTGAGGAAGAATGGAACATACATGGCAGGAAAATTCCTGCCAGGCAACTCAGAAACATTGGGACACAGCGGGTATCTAGCTAACAGTCCTCTGCCTGAAGACCTCCTATTGACTATACTTAATCCAAATTAGGCGAAGGTGAACATCCTAAGATTTCCTTTCTGAAGCAGGTTTTTCTGTCTGAATCTCCTGGACAGGAACGGGGGGAGGGGCAAAGGTTCTTTCTGAGTCTTGTTTCTTAATAAATAGGTTAAAATCAATATCCCACAAAGGCAGCTCCAGGATGGCAACATTTTGGTTCCCTTCCCATGTTAGAAGAACACCCACCTTGAATTCAAACAGAGGCCCCACACCTTAGACCTGACTTAGTAAAAGGCTTACTCACCTTGGCTGTTTCTACCTGGATTGAGAGCATATGGGTAAATTGATTTTTTAATGTCATTTAATCCAAAATCAACTATTCAACCACATCTTTTCAACATATATTATTATAAAGCCAGGGAATAAAATAATTAGACAAAAGTCTGTGAGTGAGCCTACAATCCTGTGAGAGAAAACACAGTTCAGTGTAATAACTGCTAGAATATAAGAGCATCTCATATCAAGGGTGTTAGGAGCACAGAGGATGCAGAAACTGGGTGAAGCCAGGGGAATAATGAAGATAAAGATGTATGTGTAACTTTAGTTAAACCTTAAAGAATTGGTAAAACTTCAACAGACAGATAATGAAAGAAGGGTTATAACATGAAGGGGGAGGAAATAATCTAGTTTTAAGAACCTGGGGGGGAGAGAGAGAGAGAGAGAGAGAGAGAGAGAGAGAGAGAGAGAGAGAGAGAGAGAGAGAGAGAATAAAGGCATGGAGAAGAAATTGGCATCTGGTTTTAGAGACACTATTTTTCATAGGAAACAGGCAGTTCTTATCTGAACTAGACTTTGAAACATTATTCTTATAGGGTTAGATTTGAACAGGCAAATAAACCACTCGTCAACCTCAGGTGAGCTTACTGCCACAGTATATATGCAGGCACCATTCCAGCTTTATATTTATTTACCTATTTAATACTCACAACAATCCTGTGAGGTCATTTCTTTCAGTATTCCCATCCCACAATAAAACAATACACGAGACACAATAATGTTAGGTAACTTGTCCAAGCTCAATCAGTTAAAAAGTACAGGCATTAGGATTCAACCTAGAACAAGGTCATACTGTAAACTAGGCCATTTCACTCCACTGCATGTTTCTCCTGAAGATGGGAATCAGAGAACTAGCAAGAGAGTGGGCAGCTGGGATGGATTTGAGAAACGATTTGGACACCATAATTGAATGAATGTGGAGATAAAATGAAAGTGCTGAGTCAAAATTAACTCATGCTGTTAATGATACTAGGATGACTAGGGGAAGCGTGTTCGGAGGTAATGCTGAGATTGTTTTGAGCATGCTGAACTTGACCTTAGCAGGATCAGTTAGGTAGTTATGACTAGTAGGAAGTTGCAAGTTTGAATTTGGAGGTTGCTTAGCCAGGTCAGAGCTGGCATGATGGGAATGAGGCACTTGCCTTAGGCACACAATTTAAGAGGGATGGCAAAATTAATGCCCAAAATGATGAACCAAATATCAAAATTTTACGTATAGGAAGATCAGTATTTTTCCTTTAAGGCCTCAGCCTCCAGCATGGCCTCATACACTATTAACAAGTATGCCTTTATTTGAAATTTTGCTGTTTTTATTATGATTTTTCAATTAATTTTGATTGTTTTAAAATACTGCCTCAAAATAGTACACTGCCTCTTCATTACTGAGCCTTTTTTGGTGCAGCCCAGGCCTCACTTAGTCCTGGCCTAAATGAGAGGGAATTTCACTTATCTATGCCAAAGTTGTTTTTTATTTCTCCACTAAAAGGAATTCCTTCACTTAAAGGAGGAATTGTCACTAATACTGAACTTAAGTGATAACTCTGATATTTAACTAACTTAAGTCCAGAACATCAGTTCTCATATTTGTTTCCCTAAAGAAGGGAAGAGAACAAATCATTTTCACTTTACAGACAAGGAAACCAAGACACCCAAGTATAATGGCCCAGTTACAAAGTTAAAACTAAACTTGGTGCTGCTTGGGACACCCTAGATCAGAAGCTTCTCGAGGAACACGGAAGAAAATGAAAATATAAACTACACTTATGCGAACAAATCTTGGCCAAATAATTTGCAGTGAAAGAATAAGTTTTTGTAAAGAGCACGTGCTTTTGCATTAGACACAAATGGGCTTGAATTCTTTTGACAGTCACCAGTTGAGTAACCTCTGACAAGTTTCAATGCCTCAGTTTCCTTATCTGTAAAATGAGCCTCACACATCTGCTCTTCATTGTCTGGGTTAGGAGAGAAAAAGAGAATGTAGCTAATGATATTTCTCAATCAGTGTCTCAACCTATAACAAATGACACACACACACACACACACAAAAAGAAAAAAAAAAAACAGGAAAATTCCAGGAGATTTTTCTTAAGTGGTGAAATGAAGATAAATTGTATTGCACAGCTTGTACTTTCAATTTTTTTTTGACCATTTGGACATGTAACACCTGTTTAAAAACAAGTTAATTAAGATAAAATCAAATTGTACATTATTGGTGACTTTTGGGGACTCTTGTAATTTGGGAAAAAATACTTTGCTTCTGTTAAATGAATGCAAAATAAAGAATAAACCTCCGTTTGTATTTTACAGTGCTTTGCCTACACTGGAAAAGCAAAAACGGTAAGGAAAACAATGAGAAAATGAGCACCTTGAAGTTAGAGAACAGGTAACTCACAAAGCAGGCCAAGCATGATCACAGCCACAAACAGCCCAACCTGAGAGCACCTGTTCTTTTCAGCAACTTTCTTGGCCAAAGGACACAGGTGGCAAGGAGCTTCACCACAGCTCCTGAACCCCTGGGAATTTACAGAGCTCTGTCCCCCGGGGTAGGACCGCCAGCCTTCCAGGTTTTCATTCTTTCCAAGAAATCCGACGTGTTGTTTTTCAAGATATATTCAAACCGGGAAGATCAAGACAGAGAATGGAGAGACTGGCCAATGGAACGATGGCGTTGATGATTAGGATGATTATTACCTGGCCAGTCAATTTTTTCAAAACGATGCGCCAATCACTTTTTATTTTTAATCTCTTCCATCTGCCGCCCGGGATAACGCCCTTCCTTGGAGGAGGCACTTCCAGGAGTTTCTATAAATTCCCTCCGGATCTCAATTTTTAGAGACCCCGATTTTCCTCCCACCCGGGATGGGAATAGGAGTTTGGTGCGAGGCGCAGCGCTCCCCCTGGGCAGGGACGGGCTCCTAGTGAGCAACTCCTGCTTGGGCACTTAGCCCCTCCCGTTTCGGTGCCCCGCCTCCCCGCAGGGCAATCCTATAAAGTCGCCGCGAAGAGGGTCCCTCCGGACGCTCTCGGTTCTGTCCGACTCCAAGGTCAACAGGGCCCCGCGCCCCCTCTCAGGAGCATCGCGTGCCAGTCATGGCCCAGGAGCTGTACCACGCGGAGTTCGCCCGCGCGGGCAAGAAGGCGGGGCTGCAGGTTTGGAGGATCGAGAAGCTGGAGCTGGTGCCGGTGCCCAAGAGCGCTCACGGCGACTTCTACGTCGGGGATGCCTACCTTGTGCTGCACACGACCAAGGCGTGCCGGGGCTTCACCTACCGTCTGCACTTCTGGCTGGGTAAGGGAGGCGGGCAGCCGAACCCGGACGCGACCAGGTCGGGGAGGGGCGAGCCTCGGTGGGGCTGAGATTTGTAGGCTGGGGGAAGGGACAGGGCAAATGGGGCTGGCCTGGTGTGCGCCCCCGCGAGGCCGCGTCTTTGAGGCTGGCCACCTTCTCAGAACCCGTCCTGCAAACGCGGGGCGCAGCGAAGTCAGGGGCAGTCATGCCCCTGACTTGCACCTTTGTGGTGTCCATCTCCCGGGTGTGGAGGCAGGTTCCTCCGGCTGGTTCCTCCCCCCTTTCACCTTCCAGCTCCAACTCCCACTCCTTTCCCGGCCCGCTGCTCGGCGCACCCTGGCTCTGGCCAAGTCCCGCGGACAAGTTCAGTCCTGGTTACCCCGTCAGGGAAGAGATGAAGTCAGACAAGTTCGTGGGCACCCGCCGCAGCTGGCGAGAAGTTGTTTTCTGTTGTTTGCTTTGGTTAATTCCTGTGTGTGTTTTGTTGTTTTTTTTCCCGTGCATTAAATCACCGTGCTGCTCGCAGGTGTAGCGAACGAATTCTTTAGTAGGATGCTAAAGACTTTGGATGGAAGCAGGAAACAATTTAATAGCTTTATATGGCCTATTTATTTATTTATTTATTTATTTATTTTTCTTTTAGATGGAGGCATAGGCTCCCCGTACATATGGCCTATTTATTTAAATGAACTGCTTTAATTGTAATTATTTTTAAATTAGTATGTATCTATTTGAACAAGGACACCGTGTGGAAGGAACAAAACGTCTCCTTCAGCAGTAATTATTTTGGGCTGCGCTCACGCCAGGCTCTCAGGACACTGGGCCTTGTGTGTTCTACTTTTTCCACCTTCTACTTTTACTCGTAAACATCCTGAATGCCCTGCCTCTCCGGGTGAGATCCTGCACCAGTGAGCACACCCATCTAACAACGCGTCGATTATCTGAGCCTCGCTGCCTTCTTTTTAAACTACTTTGCGTCCCCTGGAGTTGTGTTTCTTATTTTCAGTTTTATTCCTGAGCTTCTGGGAAAACACACAAAACCACACACACTTACAGGTTTTGAAGACTCTGGAAGCCAACATTTTTATTAATAACATTTGAAGATTTTTAAGAAAGAATGATAGAAAACATTGAGAAACGCTGTGCTCAATAAAGCTGTTATGGACGTGATATTCATGCAGAAATCTATACAGGAATGTCCGCAGCAGCTTCACTGGGAAGCGCTGTTCTCAATGCTAGTTAACACCTGGTGGAGACACTCCAAGTGGCAAATACATTGAGGGAGAAAGGACTGTTGTTCTCATTACAGATTTTGATGTTAAAATGTTGTGCTTGCTTGAGGATGCTGAAGCTGAGTTCCAAACTCATTTTGGTCTCCCACTGTAATGTCACTATTCCTGTTATCAGTGATCTATTTACATTTTCTACAAGAAAACACTGAAACATTAATATATAATCCTGTTCATAAATGAATGATGCTAGATAGAATAATAATGTCCTCACCTTGGGCTTTCCATCCAGAACTTGGATCTGGAATGAATAAAAGTGTCTGAAATGCTACATTTGTCATTTTGTTGAAATGTGACAGAACTTCGTCTCTTGCTGTAGACAACAGCTGAGTTTGACTTTGTCAGAAGATTGCAAGAGGGCTTTGAACACACTTTTTTTTAACACTATAGTGTCCTTCTTATCCAAAGAAGGTCTTTAAGCACTATGTTTCCTAGGGTATACAGAGAATCATTATTAATTATTAACTTAATTATTCATTTAGTACTTACCAATTTTAAAAATGTAATAGAAAATGCTCTGAGCAGAAATATGATCTGAAAGATCTGCAAAACTGAAGTTAATAATGGGTTAATTAGTAAGTTGTGGGGGTTTTTTGGCAGTTTTATAACTTTATTCAACAATCAGCAGTTAGTTCTCATCCACATTATTAACTATTTGTAGATTTTTGAAAGTGGTGACAAGTACATAGGTACAACCAATGTATGGAGCTTATTTGGTGACTCTTCATCCTCATTACGTTTTCTGGACAGCCACACCCGTATATGCTATGGGGAATTATTCCTTTGGCCCAGACAGCTTTGTTGAGTCTAGTGTCAATTCACACATTTGGGGTTCCTGTCTCCTTCATGGCAAATTTCCGATCTCTTTGAGTGCCCTAGGGGCACGCTTCTTGAATGTGCTTGTGAATGTTGATGGTGTGTTCTCTGGTCACTACCTCATTGAGAGGTCCTTCTTGCCACTCCTCTGTGTGGGAGCATTCTTGCTGGCCCCAAGTTGGAAAGAAAGCAAATTAATTTCTTCACTAATTATTCAATGTGTCCAGAATTGTAGAAGGCATTTTTGTGTATGAATAATTTATGAACCTTTATGAAAGTTTATAATCTCAAAGGTGCAATAAGGCAAAATGTGATATAACACAGGTAAAATGTGATAAGTGCTGTGAAAGAGACACTCAGTGTCTGGGGTTAGGGGGAAACAGAAGCCTTGACAGAAAAAGAAAAATGAGAGTAATTGGGAGGGATCTTGTGTCGTGAAAATCATGGGGAACATGGAAAAGTTTAGAGTAAAATAGTCAACAGGCCTTTCAATGAAATTGTTCAGCAGTTCTCCCTATGTGTGGTCCCTGAAGCAAGGTGGATTTCATCCAAAATATTCTACTCAAAGACCTAAATTTAGGTAAATTCATGAGGATCAATCAGACAATTTCAGAGAAAGTTCCAAGAGGGAGAGCTAAAGTTCAAGGGAAAATAAAGTTTGACTAACGGAAATCAGTTGGAAGGAAGGTGAAAGGAAGGGAGTGAAGTTAAAATCAGATTGAGATGAAAAAGGTGCATACAGTAGAAATGGAGAAACAGACTAAGTAAGAGGAAGAAAGGGATAAGGAAGAAGTGGGACATGAAATAGGAGAACAGAGAGTTATCTTCCCTGGTCTCTCCTTCAGTGACTTTCCATAATACCCTTGCATATCTCCGATTGTTTTTTTTATTATTTTCTTTACAAAATAAGAATTTGTTGCATATAATTTGAAATGTGCTGTGTTGGTCCTTTGTAAAAAGCATTTCTGCTTTGTACCTAGTGGTTTAAAGGCATCCACATTCTGCATCTGGTTACTTACAGCATCGTGTCTATGAGCAGGGCTAGGCGATAAAGCTACTCACTGTCCTATCCTGGACTTAGGCTACAAACACCCACCCTCACCATTTCTCCTTGCCAGTTTTAGACTTTACATAACTATATTTGAGAACGACAAACATACATGGTATAACTAGTCTGTGGTAGCTACGCTCTATGCAAGGCACTGGGAACCCAAAGAGTTGGATTATAAATACATACAATATAAAGAACTGATACAAGGGCTGGCGAGGATGCTGAGAAACTGAATTTTTCTATCTTGCTTGGGGGAGGGGTAGAAAATGGTACAACCATTATGCAAAAGAGCTGGGCAGTTTCTTAAAACACTAAACATGCAACTGCCATATGACCCAGCAATTTCATTCATGGATATTTATTCTAGAGAAATGAAAATGTCTATTTATGTAAAAACCTATGCGTGAATGTCCATAGCAGCTTTATTTGAGTAGACAAAAAACTTAAATCAGCCCAGATATCCTTTAACAGGTGACTGGTTAAACAAATTGTGGTACATCAATAACAAGGAATACTACTCAGTAATAAAAAGGAACAAACTTTTGATACACACAGCAACTTGGATGAATGTTCATGGACTTCTGCTGAGTTAAAAAAAAAATATATTCGCCAAAATGTTCCATACTGTGTGATGTCATTTATGGCAGGGGTGATACATAAAGGAGGTAGGTGTAGATATAAAAGGGCAACAAGGGATTTTTTGGTTATGGAACTATACAGTATCTTGACTGTTATGGTGGGTATATGAATTTACACATGTGATAAAATTTTATAGAATTTTAATGTACAAACACACATCGATGAGTACAAGAAAAATTGGGGAAATATGAAAAGGATAGGTGGTTTGTATCAATGTCAATATCCTGATTGTGGTATTCTGTGGTGTACTGCACTTATATGCTTATACTTTAGTATACTAGAGATACTAAACTATAGTTTTACAAAATGTTAACCTTGGGGGAAACATGGTCTACTGATCTATGTGTCTATACTTCCACTGTAGCTACATAGTGGACATTAATATCAGATAGAGTTGTTCCTTCTAGCTTTGTCAAGATTCTTTTAGCTATTCTAGGGCCTGTGTCTTTTCCTATAAATTTTATAATAACCTTGTGGAATCTATAATAAACCTTGCTGTGATTTCAATAGGAATAGCATTAAGCCTATAGATCAATTTGGGGAAAATTGACATCTTTATTATATTGAGTCTTACAATCCATGAACACTATCTTTCTAGTTACTAAGGTCTGACTTCTTTTAGCATCATTTTGTAATGTTTAGCATAGAGATCATGTATCTATTTTGTTTTATATATATACACCTCAGTATTTCAGTTTCTTTGATCGTAAATGGTATCGTGCTTTTAATTTCAATTTCTGCATGTTCATTGTTTCTATTTAAAAATGAGAGTGCTTTTGTCATTATTTAACCTTTATCCATCTAGTTTACTGAATGCACTTAATATGGGAAGTTTTACTTTTTTTGTGTTTCTGTAGATTCTTTAGGATTTGCTATGTAGAAAAATCTCTAAATAGAGACATATCTATTGCTTCTTTTCCAGTCTTATGTTTTTCTTACCTTATTGCAGTGGTCAGAATTCCGTACATGATGTTGAGGTCTTAGGGAGAAAGCATTCAGTTTGTGCCGTTAAGAATTACGTTAGCTGTATGTTTTTTGTAGATGTTATTTATCAAATTGAGGATGTTCCCCTGTATTCCTAACTTGGCAAATATTTTTCTTTTTTTTAATCATGAATGTTTGATTAACCTAGTTATAAAACTTCCCTTTTAATCTATGTTTTACATATAAAACATCACATCCCCAAAACAATTTTAGGAAGTTTATAGCATGTATACAAATATACCATAATGTAACATAAATAACATAACATAAAACAACACGAAAGACTGGTAAAATTAGCATAGGGGAAATATAAAATGAACCAGAATTCATGCAGAAAGTTTCTGATCACTTGCTAGAATTTCATCATGATACAACTGAATTTAATTCTAGTTTTCACATTTAAAGGCCGATGTCGGCTTCATTAAGACCTTTCACCTTTAGAGCAAGGACTCTGGTTTAGTCATATTGGTAGTCCTTGGCCTAGCACAGTATGTCAACACCAACAAATGATAGCATAATTTAATTAACTTACTTCCAGTTCATTCATTAATTGCATGCCTGTCTGTTTGCATCTACCTATAGAGACTCAAGTAAGAATGTTTGCTTGAGTAAACATTCAATGTTTCAACTTGTACTTAAGTAAGAATGTTTGTGTCAAATACATCATCCTTAACACCTTTGATATTAACCTTGACTTAAGTTTCCCCTTTTAAAGCATCTGTGTGCAAATCTACATCTATGCCTTAATTAGTATTCATTTATCGGTGGGAAAGGGAAAGTGGGCAGAAGAATGACACTGAGTTCTTTCGAACTGCAAAATTACATGTGTGTTTTTTTATGTGTTATTGCATAATTTCCTTTGACCACAACAAGCTTACAAAATTTATGTCCTGTCAAATCCTCTTATAACTACTGAGAAGATACTTGCTGCACAGGTCTGGTTTGAGAGTAAGGGAGGAATTGTAAAGAAACCCAGTTCATTCTTTAATATAGCTGACTGATTTTCTTTCTTCAACTTTAGTGAATATTTTCAATTGGGGTTTCAGGTAAACTACAGTATTGTTACAGCTTTTAAACACTTATGCATCAATTGTCCATGGAGGAGAATAACATATCTTTGTTACCACAAAAGTTTTTTGCTTATGAGAATCTGAGTATGAAAAAAAAAAATTTAGTATTGTAGTTTCTAAGAGCTTGTGCTTCAGAGTCACAGAAACACAGGTCTGGGTTGAGTTCTACCAAAGGTCAACGTTAGACCTCAGGGAAGTTACTTGGCCTCTCTAAGCCTCTAGATCTTCTGTTGTAACATGATAGAGAATAGTTTCTGCTGCAAGGGGTTGCTTGGAGATTAAATGAGATCATCCATGTACAACACTAGTGTAAATTCTGGACCATAGCAAGGGTACTATAAATGTGTAAATGCTATCTATGATTATTTCTAGAACCATTCACGATGGTCACACCGTTCAGATGTTGTAAGGGTTTTGAAATGTCTTTTATAGAATTTGAGTTCCCTTTAGGACTGTCCTGGCTCTGATTTTCATGCAAACTGAAGACACTAGTTCTTAAGAATTGGTGTTTCAAGCTCAGTGAAATTGCCTGGATGGGATCTGTATTAGAATTGTGAAAATTAAATGTCTGTGGAGTGTGAAATTCCTGGGATAGTGCTACATACGTTAACGTTCAATAGATGTTAGCATGCTAGTTGCTTTACTCTCCCTTTCCTTCAGAGAGTATTCTCTTATATCAATAAGATAGTGAAGTGGGAAAACTAGGACTCACAAATAGGGGTAAGGTCAAGTTATATTCATTTCCCATTCTAAAAACCACTTGCTTTTCTGAACTTGTTTAGCTATGGCCTATAATGTGTATATTCCTTACAAATATTAACATATCACATAGTAGATTCCTAAACTTACTTACTTGATAAAGGCTAAAGCAATTGTGAAATGTTTTCGTAGCCTGATCTTATTGACTCTACCAAATGAATCTGAATCCTACCAGAATATCTATATATCTGTATATCCGTATATCTATATATCTATATATCTCTCTATATATATATATATAACTATATAACTGTATAACTCTAATACTATATATTGTTATAGAATATAACTATGTTGTTATAGCTTCTTGAGCATATTCAGACCATGGTATATATTTTTCAATTAAGAAATAAAGAATTGGAAAGCAGTAAGAAAACAATTATTTTAGTTATTGGAAAAATAGTGTTTTTTACATTACACCATTTCTGCTAAAAGAGTGTTCTGTTGAAGACAGTGTGTTGTATTGATTTATAATATAAAGAACATTTCTGTGGTTTTTATGTCAGAAACTGCCTTTAGCCTTTTCCTTGCCTGATAAATGAGGTGCTATCGTTTGCTGTTTCAGGAAGGGAGTGTACTCAGGATGAAAGCACAGCCGCCGCCATCTTTACTGTTCAGATGGATGACTATTTGGGTGGTATGCCAGTGCAGAACAGAGAACTTCAAGGCTATGAGTCTACTGATTTTGTTGGCTATTTCAAAAGAGGTCTGAAATACAAGGTAAGCAGTTCTCTCAAACGGTTTCTGTTATTACGCCCTTTCTCTTTCTATCCATCCATACCTCATGTCTTCATAGAACCAAAGTACATTAACAGCAGAGTTTTCTGTTTTAATCCATTTTGTTCACTGAACTAGAAGCTGCTAGACACATAATAGGTCATCAACAAATGTTTGTGGACTGTTATGGGACAATATGTGAACTATTCTTACTTGATTTCACTTAACAGTTTCACTTTTATCAAAGTTAAGAGCTTCCAGTTATGCTGTCTCAAGGAATTATTGGAGTGATGTTACTTCAATAATTAAATATTGATAAATTGGGTATTAATAGTTTTTGATTTGCTATTCTAGAGAATCTCTGAATTTGCTGCAAACAATCCATGATGTGGGAATCTCAGTTGTTCTGGAACATCTTAATATAGTATTTGTAACAATTATAACTTCAGTTAATACAAAGAACTATACATATAGTGTGGTTTGATCTTGGAAAGGATACAAATGAAACCATTGAATTGAACATATGTGTGGTTCAGCCTCACAAATTTAAATGAATATACACTGGCACACACACACACACACACACACACACACACACACACAGTTTATTGGCCTGAAACACTAATCATCAGGTCAAGTACGTAAGCTTTCTGTGCTCAGTAATAGGTCTAACGATAGCTTCCTTGGTGTGTTGTAAGGATTAAGGATTAAATTGAATAATACAATACCTATATCTTACATATATAATCGATGGGAACTTACATTATTATTTGTCCTTCCGGGTATTAACAGGACTTCTGAAATCAAACTTCTAGATACATATTTAAAAGTGGACACAATAAAAGTAATTTTAGAGTTATTGGGTAATTATTTTCTAATTATCAACATTAAACCCACTACCAATCAGCATTTTTAGAAAGAGGATGTTTGCAAATGGAGGTCAAATTTATCAGTAAAAAAATCAGTTCACTAGCTTATTATTAGTGACATTGAGCAAATGGCAATGTGTGTGGTTGCAACAATACTTGATAGGAAATGTAGAAGCAGAGATAATTTACCACCCAGAAGAGCAAAGGCGATTATGCTATACTTAATTTCATGCTTATAGGAATGTGCTAAGCAGTTCATGTATGTTAGCTCATTTAATCTAAACAAAAACCCTGTGGTGCAGTTTCTATCCTTATCACCCTATTCAAATAAGTAAACAGAGGCTTAGAGAGAAAGACTGTGTAACTTGCCAAGGCCTAATAACTGGTATGTTACTGGGTGACCATCTGACTCCACCGCCTAAGCTGATAATCATTATACTGTGATGCTCTCCACATAAATAAATGCTTCAAATGTCAGGACAAATTTTTTATGTCTATTTGGAATGGGCAAAGCTTGGCAAAGCCTACCATTACCAAGTCAGCCACCACCATATTTAGTTGTCATACGTAATGTAAAGATTCAGCTAGGAAACATTAAGACCATCTTCTCATGTCGTTTCACTGACTTCACTTTTTTTTCTCTGTGAAATGTTTTAGGGGGTTGGAAGGGATTATAGAGGGCTATTACTTACACTGCTCCCTTATATTAAATCTCTGGTTAATTATACCTTTCCCAAACTCAAGAAGACCCAGCCCTCAGCTGTGATTGTAAATAGCAACCACCAGACATCTTCCAGCTAGCAAAACTGTATTTATGTCGCCACTGATTTAGGCGACCTTGTTGTTGAATGAAAACATCTACCTTGTTCTAATTCTGTAGAATAGGTAGGAAGAGGCAGGGGGGTTTTAGGGTTGATTCAAACAACATTCACAAAACTACTTACTGTCTCAAACACACATACATGAAACAAAGTCTTTTGTACATTTTTGGCATCAAATATTAGAGAGAAAATTAGTTTTTAAAATACTGTTAAAGTTCATAGACTATATATCACCATGATGGTTCATCATATGAAATTAGCCTAAATGTTGAATATTTATTCTTAGTCTACATCTATTCTATATTTTATAACTTTTTTGCAGATTATAGTGTTCTTATACTATATATTTTTGTACTTATTGAACAAAAAATCGAAATAGCCAAGAAGAGTAGTATATAGATAAAAACTTGTGTTTTTTTTATTATTATATAGTACTTTGTTCCATCAAGAAATATGGCAAACTTTGTAAAATTATGGACTGGGAAATTATTATATATTTCTTAAAATTTGTGGTTGTAATTGTCCTGAAGTCAACATTTAACCCCTACTAACAAAACCTTTCTATTCATGAGGGGCTTTTCCTGGAGAATGGGGGAAATTTAAAGTTAATGGAAATATAAAGAGTGTGCTAATGATTAACTATGCAGCTTAGCCTCCTTTTTCGGATTCACTGTATATGTTTGTATAATAAATTTGAAAGTTGAATTAATATATAGATTTCTTATACTGCTAATTTTTCTTATATCATCATAGGAGGCCTTATGTCCATCAATGGCAGAGATTTGTTTACACTGCATCTTTATTATACACATTGCCGCATGATTAATTGTGGAAATAAAGATTATTGTTCTTAGCATTTAATTAGGAAAAAATGAAAAGATAAATGCTGATTTCAAATAATGCAAGAAGATGTACTTGATACAGTTAATATTTGGCCTTCAGAATTTCTTAATTCAATGTGGTTGTGTATTGCTTTGTTTTGTTTTTGGTTGGGGATGTGCAAGCAAGATACTGCACCGCTCCTAACTTAGAGTATAAATACCTAGGCATGGCATATTTAGTAAACTCTTATTACCAAAAAATAAGCAAGACAGGTGATTTTTTTTTTTTTAACTTAAAAACAAGGACCATAAATAGTAGCAGCCCATACCAGGCCAGAACTTAACTCCCCTTCTCTGTCCTAATGCTGTGACAGTGGGTGCCTTTGAGCCCCTCCTTCTCTGGGAGCTCCTCCCCTGTACTTGTTCCCTCAGACTCCCCTCCATCATCTTGCTGCCTTCTTTGAAATCCTTGTCTGCCTTCTCAGTCCAGGACTTACAAATAATTAGTTCCCAAAGGACAACAGCTACAGCTTCTTTTTGTTCATGTAGCAGGTTTTAGACAACTGAGGGTTCTCAGTCAATATTTGCAATATTAAATTGAATGGTTGAAATAGGAAGAACAAAGAACCTACATTTGTTGTTGTTGTTGTTGTTAAACCTATTGATTAGCCAAGGAATTCTCTTCTTCATATTTAATTTTTCACATGCACGGAGGTGGCTATTGTATTTTGGCTTGACAGGCAGTTTGGTCACAAACATCTGTGGTTTTACACATGGCTGGGTCTAGTTAGAAGCCTCATCGGTTTTGTTTTTTCTGTCTTCTTCCCACTGATCAGGCTGGAGGTGTGTCATCGGGACTACATCATGTTCTCACAAATGACCTGACCGCCAAGAGGCTCCTGCATGTGAAGGGTCGGAGAGTGGTCAGGGCCACGGAAGTTCCCCTTAGCTGGAACAGTTTCAACAAGGGTGACTGCTTCATCATTGACCTTGGCACTGTAAGTTTATAGACTCATGTAGACATCTAAAGGAAAGTAAATTGTCTTCTGATGTACGTGTCATGGGAGATAATCACTTTTTCTACACACTAGAAAGAGGTCATGTTTATGTGAGATATAACCCTATCATAGGAGTAATTGGCTAGTATTGAAATGAGACATATAGTGAAACTTCAAAGTTTTTATTTTCTGATAGGTTTAGAATGTGTAGTGATTTAGTTCTTCCTACCATAGAACATAAATTGAATAATTTTTAATTATATTTCCCCTTTTCTCTGAACAGAGCTTCCTCTAATTATTTTTGTCACTAATGGTGTGTGGGAAAACATTGCTTGAGGGGAAAATTGATTCCCCGAGAAAACAAAGTTTCTAGAATTTTACGTGGACATAGTATAAGTCCCAACAGCCTGCCTGAAGGGTTTTGGGCAATATTCCTTACACACACACACACACACACACACACACCATACTATTTCACACTTTTTAATTATCTTAGGTCTATTAGAAGAACAGGGACAAGTATTAGGTGGGTACAAAAGTAACTGCGGTTTTTGCAATTATTTTTAACCTTTTAAACCGCAATTACTTTTGCACCCACCTAATACTAATATCAAGTATCATCTTAATGGGATACACAATGGTATATTATATCTGACCTATGTGTGCTTTCAGAAAAAGAGACCTCTCTCATTTCAGGTATACTCAATTACTATTATCATGACAAAGAAGTAGCATTGCAAGGTTTTGTGCTAGACTCTAGTAGGTAGAATTTAAGTTGTGTGTTGACAACATTGTAAGGTTTTAAAAGTAGAAATAAAGGGCATGGCCCCAACCTTTAAATGCCATTGATTTCTCTACATAAGGGGACACCTACAGTTTTATTACTGCTAATATATAACCCAGCTGTTTTGGATCACACCAGCTCATGTGATCTCACAGTTGAGATCATAACATTAATGTCCGAAGTACAATTCTCAGGGTTGCACTTAACCATCTGCACCCAACAATGGTAGCACTCTTGCCCTGACTCTCAGAATGGGGTTCATGAGAAAGTCCTTTCAACCTTAAATGCTGACCCATCCCCCTACCCAGGCTGGTCTTGACCCTCAGATTGAGGCAGAAAACGAATGCTGTTCCATCCCTCCGTTCTTCTGAAACCAAAACTGTAACGTATACAATTAGATAACTGTGTGTGTCATCAAGCTACACAGTTCCAAAAACAATTACCAGTATTCAGAGTCTCTCAAAGCCTATGCACAGTCATTGATTGCCTGTCTCAAATTTCATCTCAACCCCTTACATAGTAAAGCCCTTTATCCCTTTATAAAGTACTTTTACATATAAAATGGTGTTTTTCATAGCAAAAGGGGACCTCAGGTTTCATCCAAGTTTACTGTAATCTCAGGTTCTTACCTATGAAAAGTTAGGTATTTGATTCGATGATCTCTATGGCCCCGAAACAAGAGACTCTTCCCATTGATCCTGTAGTTCATCATGGCCATTACTTGAAAATATTTATTTTCTAAAAAAAACTTTCTATGGGTAATATAATTGTTCTACAAATGCAATAGTCGTGAATAGTGTTCAATTCAGCTCTCCAGTCATCTACTATGTGTTTTTTTGTTTTGTTTTGTTTTATTGGGTAAGGGGAACAGGACTTTACTGGAGAACAGTGTGTACTTCCGGGACTTTTCCAAGTCAAGTTGTTGTCCTTTCAGTCTTAGTTGTGGAGGGCGCAGCTCAGCTCCAGGTCCAGTTGCCGGGGGTGTAGCCCACCATTCCTTGCGGGAGTCGAACCGACAACCCTGTGGTTGAGAGGATGCGCTCCAACCAACTGAGCCATCTGGGAGCTCAGCGGCAGCTCAGCTCAAGGTGCCGTGTTCTATCTTAGTTACGGAGGGCACCTCACTGGCCCATGTGGGAAATGAACCAGCAGCCTCGTTACCCAGAGCTCGCGCTCTAACCAACTGAGCCACCTGTCTGCCCCTACTGTTTGGTCTTGAACAAGTAATTAACCTCTCCAAGCCTTAACTTCCTTATTTATTTATTTATTTGTTTTCATCTTGACTCTGGTTGTAATAACATTTTTAACCTTAGCTGGCTATGATTCAGTCTCATCTGACACACAGTCACATGTGGAAATGACAATTATTATCCCAGTTTCGCAAGAGGAAGAAAAGCCTTAGAAGGAGTGAGCAAGTCACTTGCATTAGTACAGGTTGAGTGCTGACCTGGGATAGGACCTGGGTTTTTATATATCCTTTTCACTACACTAAGTGAACTTGGTAGTATATCAGATGATATACTGATATACTGATATCTATAACAGAATACCTTGCAACAATTTCATAAATTGCTGGATTCAGAATTGATTATGTGTAACCTGGCTTAGAATGTACTGAAAGTAGTATTATAAGTGAAATCATTTATTATTTTGTTGAACAAGCATCAATTGAGTTTCCATAGTGGGCTAATTAATAGTTGGGTGCTGTGGTAGACAGATTGTTGTTCTAGTAACACATGCTGTATATGTTCCCATAGATAATGTCTGCCCTTGGGAGTATGACCCACAAATCCAGGCTCACAAAAAATGGACAGAGTCTTCATAATAAGGTTCAAGAACATTCATCTGTTTAATAGTAAATTATCTTTATTTTACATAGTTAATGATCCTCAATAACTTTCAAGTGGTCACCCACTGTCATGCCTGGTTAGAGACCTTTGGAATGATTTTGTTGCGGAGATACCTGAGTTTGATTATCTCTTCTGTTGTGGAAGTTTCTTACACCCCAAAGGGATACCTTAGGAGGAAATCAAGCACTGGATTCCTAAGTATGTTGGAACAAATACCCACATGATCTGTGTTTATTTTACTAACTTTTAACTAGTTGGTGTATCGCCAAAGGTTACTAAATGGTGATGATAAGATCTTGCAGTTACCTTGGGGACTTTACTTTGAGGGTGTGTCAAAATAAACAGAGTAGGCATGGAACCAAAATTTTCTCTACCGTAACATTTTAATAGTAAGGTAATTATTTAGTGATCACCTTCTGCTTTAGAGCACACCAGAGGAAACCCGTGCCATTTCTTCAAGTTTGTTTGATCACCCAGGTATGAAAACAGTAGGTTAGACATCTAAAACTGTCTCCCAATGAAAGCCCACTGGCCAATTCTTGGGTTATGGATATAACCTAAATCTTATATCTTACTTGTATTTAAGGGAAGTCAGCTTTTTGATAAACAATCACTATTACTAATATCACGTGCCATATAATTTAAAAACATTTGCTGTGATAAGATTTTGGACTACAGTAAATATTCCCTAGATGTGACAATGTAACCTCCTCAACCTAAAATATGAGATTGTAACATTATCCATTTAATCACTTTGAAAGTTACGCAAAGCATCAACATTTTAGAGGATGATTTGGATAAGTTGTCTTATATTTAGCATGTTTTCAGAAAAACTAATATGTACCATAGCTAGATCTCACCAATTTGGAATTTAGTGTATCTTTGAAAAATGCTTTTGAACCATATATTTTAATGTTGGTGAATTTATACATCACTATTTTCCCGCTATTTTTAAAGCTATGAGGTATTTGTAGAAATTAACTAATACAATACGTCTAAATATATCACAAAAAAGCATCCATAACTACAGAATGTGAATGATAATGAAAAAAGCTCATATTCTCCAAGCTTGGCACCTAGAGTTAACTCTTTTAGAAATATGGTATATGTCTGAGTCAACCACTAGTGGAGAATTAGATTTTACAGGGTGGGAATTTCTGTGGTGAGTTCTTCATGTTCTGTTTCCTTGTTAACTTGTTTGGTCACTCATGCAGCTTTGCCCTAATCCCTTTGCTATTTATATTCCATCATCCCCCTCATTGTTTAGTCATGCTGCTTTGAAAAAGCAGTCTCCACTTCCTTATTTACCAGTCAGTCTTCAACCCACATTTTCTGACTTTCACTCACATTATTTCTTTGAAACTGTTCTTCCTAGGGGCATAATGCCTTTTGCTGAATCCAGTGGCCACTTTATCATTATCCACTTGATTCCTGTGCTGCAGTTGACACTTGATTACTCCTTTCTGCTTCAGCCTCACTCCTCCCCTGGCTCCTTGCTTCTCCTCCCTTTGAAGCTACATTTTCTTATTCTTTTTCATATGGTCTGCCCACCCCCTCAGACTTTTTGTTTGTTTGTTTGTTTAAGGATTCCACTTTTGATCATTGCCTTTTCTTTATATAGTCTTCCTGAGCAAACTCATCTTTACCCACAGCTTCAACTACTCGCCTACTGGTAAATCTCATTTGTATAGTCCAGTGCCGACCTCTTACCTGAGCTCTAGCTCAGTATTTCAGACTGCTTCCCAGATCCTTCAGCTTGTGTGCATCATGAGAACCTCAAACCCAAGTCTAAACAAAAATCATGAGCTTCACCCTCTCATTCCAGAATGATTTCTCCTCTTACTGTCCTTATCTTGTGAATGGTGCCATCACTCAGTCAGGCCCTCAAACCCTAAATCCAGGAGTCGTCCTGACAACTTCTCCCAAATGCTGTGCATTCACTCACTCATATGTTTAGCTCATTCTAGCTCTTAAGTGTCTCTTGAATCCCTCCTGTCCTCTCAGTCACCTTCAGACTACCTCAGTACCCTGGGTTTGAAACTTTCCCTCAAGTCGCCACGCTTTTGCTTTTGTATGCAGTTTCCTTTGCCTAAAATGCTCTCTTCTTCTGGGTCACCTTTCTCCAGTAAGCATTCGATACCATTTCACCCTTAAATATTCAACTCAGTATTGCCTTCTTTGTAATGAGTTCCCTGACCTCTTCCTCCACCCCTTCCGCTGTCCTACAACATACCCCTGTAGGTGTAGGCATACCTTACCTTAACTTTCCTGTCACCATGCAGAGACTCACCTCTCAGTACTTTTCACATTGCCTGCCCGTTCATTTATTACCCTCACTCATTCCCTTTCTCCCTAATCTAAGGCCCAGAACTTAGTCATTCCAACAAATGTATAGCTGTCCAACATAGTCTCATGCAGTCATGCATCTAAAGATGTAATTTTCTTTTTTCATCTGTAACTTAACCTGACTTTATTCACAAGCCCCTAATTCCACAGGAAACTTAAAAATAAAATAATCTTGGCTTATTAAGGTGAAGTTTGTTTACCACTAAAGCAATTCCAACTTACCCCACCCAGCCCCTTTTGTATACCGCAGGTTGGAATTCTTGTGTAATATTATGCCCTAAGCATGGGGGTTGGGGTTGAAAATGGACCTGTGAGTCTGGTTTGCTTGCAGTCTCAGGCTTCACTCCTCTCTAATTTTCATGGAGGCCCAGCCATTTTATTCATTTTTCAGCTTTGGGCTATGACCTCTGTCCCAAGATATTTGCTGGAAAATATCCATGGTCTGACCTTGTTCTCTTGATATGCCTGCATATCCACTGCAAGATCCTTTGTGGTTCTGTCAGCCACTACTACACCACCCCACCCCCACCTCCCCACTCAGGAATTCTGCGTTGCTTTTCCCATGCCACACTGGAGTTGTGGGGACCCTGTATCCACATTGTACCAACACCTATTGGTCCAACTGCCCATCATTGTTTCTGCTCTGATGCTTAGGATCATGGATGAATATACGACAAATATGTTGGGGGGTAGGGTACCAAACTCTTCTCAAAGATTTGTTGCACCTGATCAAGTTTCATAGTTCTCTTGTAATCTGCTTTTCTCTTCTTGGGCCTCACAAACGAGTCTTACACCATTTTACACTGTCATCTACTCCATGGTTCCTGCAGTGCACTCTAGCCCCTAAGGACATGACTCTGTGTGTGATGGGAAAAACCAGCTTTCCAGACTGCATCCTCACTTTTCCTCAAAAAGACCTTTAGCAAAATCAAGGTTCTTTTAAATTAAAATGATGTTGGCTTTCAGATGTTTATCTCTGCTGTGACTTAAAACTGCTTATTTTAAAACTAAAAACTGAGCAAAGTCTTCTTTGTATGGGATAAATTTGTCCTTACCTCAAAGTAATGCTATTCACTAGGTTTATAAGGGGAGAGCCTTGAGGCAACAAGAAAACATAATGGAAAAGATTACTTAATCTTAAATCTCCAAAACTTACCTTGCGATGAAAGTAGGGATAAATGGCATTTATTGTTTGCTTAGCTGGGTACATGGAACATAAGGATGAAAACCATATAGTCTTTGACCTCAAGGTGCTGTCAAATGGTGAGAGGCACTCACACATACAGAAGCCATAGTATTTCACATCAGAATCATTTGGAAGAGGTTTTACAAATACTAATGTGATTTGACCCCTAAAGATTCTGATTTTAAAGTTCTGGGATGGGATTTTGAGTACTTATTGAGCCCCACCCCCAGGTTATTATAATGTACAGTGAACTTTGGGAACCAGTTCAATATGGGAAATGTCTAAAGGTGCTGAAACATTCAGGGACTATATGCCTAAAGAACCAATAGGCCAGTTAAAAATAGTTCATTCACCAACTAGGAGAATTAGTTTTTGATAAAATGTGATGTTAAAACTTCTTTGGTGTGCCAAATACTTTGAGAGAACATGCTTTCACCTACTCTCGCTGTCACTACAAAAAGAACCCTCCAAAGTTGTCTCCCAGTCCCAGTAAGTGGTGTCATTAACAGCAGCCAAGCTGGAATCATCCAAGTCATTTCTCCCTTGCCCTGTCGTCCAGGACACCCAGAGGGCATTGTTAGCCAATCCTGTAGATTTCAGCCTTCTACAGAGCCCTCGATTCTTCTCTTCCCCTCCATCACCACTGCTCTGCCCTAGTTCACATGTAATTGGTTCCTTGCTAGTCCCCAAGCCATCAGTGGCCCTACATACCTAGTCCATTCATCTTCTTTTGTCAGAGGTATTTTTTAAAAAACACATATATATGTCATTGATGGACATTGAGTTGGCTTGGCTTTGATCAACAACACTATAGGACATAAACTGCTATTTGTTTATCCAAAAACAAAGTCATATTATAAAGTTTTTTTTGGGGGGAAAAAAACGATGATTCCTGGAATTATCGCATAAATTATTACCGCTTTTAAGCTATGCTTAGAGAAACTCCAGCCACGAGGTATAGCTGAATGATAACTAGATCTAAGGTGAAACTAAGCACAGCAAAAACAAAGCCAATAGAAGCAAGAAAGAGAAAGAGGACTGCTCCCCCTTCTCCTTGTAACATTTTAGATGTATTTAGAATCAGTAACTTAGAAAAGGACAAAAGGGTAGCGAGTATGTGTTGAATTATTTGCACATGTTATGAGTCAACGTCACATGGGCTGTTTGGGGCGTTCCTTTAAAACTCAGCTTCCGAAATCTTGTTTCCCTTCAAGGGCATCATTGAACATTGTTTAATTCCTGCTCTTATTTCCTGTCTCCAAATGAGGTTTGGCTGTACTTTGATGTCTTACTAATTAACTCTGACTACATAATTTAAAGGAAATTTTAGAAACCTCTAGTTTGCCCCCAATGTGGTGGTTTCTTTAAATATCACTCATTTTGGTTTTGTTTCTTGTTGCTAGTGAACCAGACTAATTGCCACAAACAGATTGTCTTTACTCTCCTATTTCTTCCTTTCGCAACCATCCAGAGTAATTTTGTTTTCCTTTAAGAGTTCGTATATTAAGAGTTAACTATAGTTCCATAAACTTCTATTAGAGAGTGTTCATGGGCCATATATGTCTATTAACAAATTTCAGCTAAAATTTAAGTGGACTTATTCTGAATTGAATGGATACTTCCATATTTACAGGGAGTTTTTGTGTCCCTTCGCTAAAGAAATATAACATTTAGTGTTGAGTTGTTAAATTCTTTAGGATCTTAGAGCATCAAATAGCTTCTTCTGAAACCATGTTTGCTTTAAACATGGTTTTAAATTAATGATTTTCCACTTAAATCAGGTTTACAAAAGGTTTCTCTTTTAAATCCCAGGAAAGTATTATAAATAAAACAATTTAAGTGATCATGAAAAGTTTTTGTTGTAGTGATACAGATCAACCTCTCTCATCAATTCAGACATTTGTTAGCTCTTTGAAGAATTTCCTTTTTGCATCCCATTCGCTCTGAAAAAAGGGTAAGTTGAATTATAGGAGAGACTTTTTCAAACATGGTGCCAATTGAGTACAAAGTTTCCTTGTGCACAGTGGTGAAGTCGTCTTAACCAACTACCTTCAAATAAAGCGAGCAGCACAGTTTATTAATAGTACTCCGTACACACATTTATTTTAGCACAGTAGAGCTCTGTTCAAATGAGGTACCCGAAACACATCACCCACACATGGTGGAGAATATGAATTGCTCAAATGTAATGAACTGCTAAAATTCTGTTTAAGATTTTAAAGCACGTTTAAATGTGCTGCAGTCATAATCGAAAAATTAATTAGCGTTGAATGAAAAGGGTGTTTTAATTAATAAGACTGTTGAAACAGTTCTGACTTTTAGCAGTTTATAATTAGAATCCATATTTTATTGCATTTCTTATCTGACTAAACCATTGAAAATTAAGCTAGTAAATAAGATGTCACTTTTATGGAAATAGTAGCACAAAGTAAGGTGAAAATAAGAGGAAGCATAACATAGCATTCATTTTTGTGGTCAATAAAAAATAAAAATAAAAAACATCTGTACAACTTTCTTTAGTGACTTAGTTATCTTTGAGTTCAAAGGAAAATTTCACTCTTAAAAGTTATATTATTTTTATGACTATTTCCTGGATTTTTTTCTTTTCTTTTTTTTTTTTTTTTTTTGCTGTTTTAAAGGTAGAAAATGTGGCCTATAAGCAATGATGAGGAGTATTTCCTACAACTAAATTTATCTGATTTATCTGTGAATTGATACTGCACATAAAAACTCCCAAACCAAAGTAGTAGTAGAAAATGTTTTGGGATCCATAGAATATTGTGAAATACTACATTAAATAATAATTATGTTTATAAGATGATTATCTTCAATTCGTTTTTAAACACATTTTAACCAAGCTTTCATAATGCTTTATAAATGCTAATAAAATTTTGTGTGATTTATATAATCTCTTTGAAGTAAATGAGAGGTCATTATACAACCAAGGTAAGGAGAACATAAACAACTGTTAGATGATCATATAAATACAGGGCAAGTGTGTGATGAAAGTTGCTAGTAAATTTGAGAAATCTAGAGAGCTAACTTCTGATCTACCTACTAAATTTCATTGTAACGTAAATTAGCAGTTTGCTTTCTCAGACCTATTGAGGAAAGAGTCATTTGCAAAATCACGTGGAATAAGGTAGGAAAGGAATCTGAGCTAAGAGCCGACCTAGGTGTACTCAGGAGAGTAGCATGCTTGGCTGCATTGGTAAGTACTAGATGTTACAGGTTCTCTCTAATGCCTGCCAGGTACCACGTGTTCAGGGCGACCAGCAGGGGTTCTCAGCCCTGAGAGAATGCTACAATCACCTGGGGAGTGTTCAATAAACAGGGCTGCCCAGAACATACCTGAGAGTCCCTAAGGTGAAGGCTTAGGTAGCTGCATTTTTAAAAATAGCCTTTTTACTCCAACATTTGATTTTAATGTGATTGGGCGTTGCCTGATCGTTGGGAATCATTTTTTTTTTTTTTTTTTCACTCTTTGTCACTCCTAACCTGGGCATGGTATTCAAATTACCTCCACATAGGAGCCTGATCCTCAGAGGCCCAGACTAGAAAGGAGGTTACAGGGGAAATAGTAGAAGTGCAGGATTCGTTCCGAAACAGAAAAGCCACCCCTTGCCCATATTGACTATATCAGATTCTAGAGTGAAAAGGATTGCAAAGCCTAGTTCTTTTTATTTTACTTCTTTCGAAGGCTTTAATTCCTAAAATGTATATTTTATTTTTAAAGAGGAATATGGACTAAGTCCATCAGGATCAGAGTGGGGTGAGAGATCAGAGAGTCTGTAACAGCCGATGTGGCTCCAAGAAATACCTCCAGGGCCTGGAAGACAGCCCGCCCCATTTTAAGTGATAAATACACTTTTTGAATGAAGAAATGACTCTGAAAATGTCTTGTGATCAGAGAAAAGAGCCAATGTTTTTGAATGTTTGGGTGCTCTTTTATTTTGCTTTTATTATTTGCTCTTTTAAAAATTGCACATGCAAGGTCACGGAGCCAATAAGTGGCTACCAAGGTCTGTCTTCTTCACACTTAACCGCAATGCTAACTGCCTCTGAAGTATGTATGTGTGGAAATGTTTTGAAAACCAAATTTAGTGCAAATATATTACTAGCATTAGTTGTCTACATGTCAATGTCTCCTGCTAGTTTTCTCTCATTCATTTCTCTATCCCCACTATCTAGCTCATAACAGACACCTAATAAATGTGAGTGGCATTTTTGTAGGAAAAGTAAAAAATCACTGACTTAGATACTATAAGAACTGAAGGCTGTCTTTCTGTGTATAACAACCCCACGCCATGCGTTAAAGCTGTTTTAGGACGTGTTTTTCTGCAAATGCATAAAGAGCATATTTTTGTTTCTACATTATTCTATGGGACTATATTATTCTATGGCTTTAGTTTATTCTTGATGATATACCTTGCACAATTTTCCACATCAATATTGATACTTTTTCCTCAATTTTTAACAACTGGCAACCTGTAGTATCCATTTAATGACATTTATGTAGCTATCTTTCTATTGATGAAACATTTTTGGTTTGTTTGTTTCTTTGTTTTTGTATCCCATTATGTTAGTGAGGCACATGATACTAATATAATGGGATAGATGTTTGAATGCTTCTACAGAATAGATTCCTAGAAACGGAATTTCCTAATTGTAAACGCACATATAATTTTTTGATATGATCCCAAACTGCCCTCCAAAAAGCCTGCGTTAGTTTATACCTCCCACTAGTGTGTAATAATGCCCATTCCCACACCCCACCGGGGCTAGGTACCATTAAACTTCTCTTTTAACCACATTTAATGGAGAAAATGATATTGTTATTTTACGTTTATATTTGTATACCTTCTGAACACTGTACTGAAGTCTAAAATATATACTATTTTAATCTAAATGGCAGTTAATATAATCTATCTAATTTACAATATATCAAACTGTTGTTCAGTTTATTTTTTTAAAAAATATAACTTTGATATTTAAGTATTTTTTCTATGTATCATAATTTATGTAACTGTTGTTTTATTATTGAACATTTAGTGTCTTTCCAGTGCCTCACTTATATAATCTCATAGCAATAAACACTTGTACATGTGTTTTTCTATCTTTTTATGAACAATTTATTAACATAAATTTTGGATAGTGCTATTATTGGGCCAAAGGTTCTAACTCTTTTAATGGTTTTTGATAAGAATCATTAAATTGCTTTACAAAAGTGTTGTATCAGTTTTTATGACCATCAAGAGCATATTACTGTAACAGCTTCTTGACCACTTTTCTGAAGTATGGTTTATTATTTATGATTTTAAATGTAAGTAACCTACATAAGTTTACTTTCATAAATTGTACTTAGTGGATTATACAAAGAATGGTGAAATACGTATTTATGTTTCCCATATTTAAAAAAGGCTTACTTTATCATTCTGAGAGCAACAAGGTACAGAATGAGGTATAAATTAAATATATAAAACCATATGTACCTCAACTATAGATAATTTTAAAACATTTTCAGTAATAAATTGATTGGGGTAATATTGGTTAAAAACATTATATAAATTTCAGATGTGCAGCTGTATAATATAGTATCTGTATACTCTATTGTGTGCTCGCCACCCAAAGTTTGGTCTCCTTCTATCACTTTGGTTTTTTGGGGGTTTTTTTTATACCTTTTTTTTGGTCATAATTAATAACCATGTGTATTACAACATGCTTGAATGTCCACCACATATTCCTGGGGTCAAAAGATCTATCTCTTTCTTTTAGGAAATTTACCAATGGTGTGGTTCTTCATGTAACAAATATGAGCGTCTGAAGGCAAGCCAGGTTGCCATTGGTATTCGGGACAATGAAAGGAACGGAAGATCTCAATTAATTGTGGTGGAAGAAGGAAGTGAACCATTTGAGCTTATACAGGTATTGTGACTTTGGTGGTTTTTTAAAAGGTTACCACTCTTAAATTGAGTGTGTGAGGAGAGACATGTGTGTATGTGTGTGTGCGTTAGGTTTAACAAATTCTCTACTACTTAGGCTTGGATTAGGTAAGAGGAAGTATCAGCGTTATCTTAAATCATGGTACTAGGAGAGGAGAACATTAAGACTGTTTTCTCTCACCATTGAAATCATTATCGAAGGAAGCCTTGGCCCTGTCTTCTGTGGTATTCAAGGACAAATAGGTGGGCAATACTTTTGAGAGTGACTTAAGAATTTATTTTGGAAGAAAAAATGGTTTATTCATCTTGGCGTCTTGACTGTTTTTTAAACAGTGATGTTGAATTTTAAAATCGAACAATTATTTCATTAAATAAAGTCTTACACCAAGAGATGGAAAACACCAATATTTTACATATTTCAATAATTTGACACTAAAAATTACAGACAAGACATTTATAATTTTAATATAGTTGTTAATGTAAAATGTGTTTACATGGCTCTTTATACCTATGTCATGTACTTAATCATTATACCAGTCACATTTAATGGTGACCAATTTTGCCCCTTTACTAACACTGCAGGGAGTATCTGAGTGTATTTATTGCATATATTCCCTAAAGTAAGATTATAAGTCAAAGGGTTATCGTGTCATATTCAGGTGTCTAGATATATATTGATCAATTGATTTCCATTTATTCATTTAGCAAATATTTATGGAACGTCTATGGTGTGCCAGGCACTAAATGTTTGCACCAAATGCTTCTTCCTTGCACAAGCACTGTGTTCCCTCATGGACTTACAGAACTCTGTCAGGATATACTGTTGTGACACTTTTTGAATCTTCCTGCATGTAGTAGTAGCAGGTGGTATCTCTGAATTTTCATTTCTCTAATTTCCTGGGATATTACACATTTTCCTCCCAATGAGGTTAGCCATTTGCATTTAAGTTTTCTTAAAGATTATCTTGTAAACATATGTTTAAATAATATTGATATAGAGCAATGTAATACATTGCGTTACCTGATCCAGTGATAGCCTTCATAGTCTAGTGATCAAATATTATATAATAAGATCATTTTTATGGCTTATAATGTCTTTAAACTTTATGACTTTAATAACCACCAAACACAGACTTGCACATTAATGATGTTTTAGAAACAATTTTAATTCAGTGGGGAGATGCTCATGGTATATAATGCTAAGAAAAAAGACAGACTATAAAATTTTGTATATAATATTATGTTAATACGTAAGCTTATATGTGTATGCTTTTGGTGTCCTTACTTATTGGAATTCATTGAAAGTTCTGAGACAGAAAAGTTTAAACAGTTAACATATTATACTGTTAAATTAAGAAAATGTAAACCTGAAAAAAAATATGTGTAAAAATATAACTTTGATTATAAAATATTAGTGATAGGGATAAGGGACATATTTCCTAATATAAAATGCCATGTCTGTATTTTAGGGGCATTTCACTTTTAGCTTTTTTAAAAATCCTAGAAAATACCTACTGTGTTTCCATTCAGTACATTCAATGTATACAGCATTATATTGACAGCTCTCACAAACTGAATCAAATTTTCAGTGAGAGCCTTCATTTTTTTTTTTTTTCAAAGCGTGCCATGGGATTTTTGTTTTTATACATGTTGTTTTGTAGCCTGATCACAAAGTTTAGTAGTTATCTGATGAATTAATTATGCTATGATAAACTGGTTTGTGTAGGCTCTTTTAATGTTGTACTTGTAACTATGGAATACAAAAAGATCACGAACTTGGTTGGGAAAAAAATCAAAACTTCAGTTTCACTAACCTCTTAATGAAGATTTTCTCCAATGTGAAGATAGTCAGCAAACTAGCATGAGCAGTACCTGTGACTTTTCAGATCCCATTATTGTTATTGCAGGTAACCTCAAAATATCATTTACTTTCATCACTACTTGGTAATTTTTATGACAGTTATTAGACCTGCTGTTCAATAATGTTATTTAATGTTTTAATGAAGAGGCCCATATATTATTTTATCACATGTATTTTAAATATATTTTGATATTTTGATAGTTGTATTCCGATATAATTGGTTTCCATCATAATACTTTGTATTGTATCTTACACATTTAAAAATATTTTTCTTAGACGAGGTTCATAAGCTTCAAAAGTGGTCTAAACTGGTTCAAAGAATACACACACAAAGTTGCCTGGTTTAAAATAATGGAATACTGTTTCTTTTTCTGAAACTCTAAAGCAACTGTTGACATTGCTAGAGAAGGATTCTAAAAATCTTTTAAAATATCTTTTTCAATTGACCTTTTAAGTGACTCATTTTTAATGAGAATCTTTTAAAATTATTTATCTTCTAATTTTTTGAAAGTCTTAATATAATGGTTAGTAATGGCTTTGAAATCGAGAACTTTTCAGCCAGTTAAATGATCCTATTATCATTACTTCATATTCAATGCTGAAATTTTGGAACATGTTTTTCTAATACATTCGAGTGATCAGTACCGAAAATATTTTCTTAATTTTCCTTAAGGCAATGATACTTAGCATAAACCCAAAATCCAAAGAATGATAGTAACAAGTAATGTATGCTGCAAGGTTGTGATGCTTTCAAGAGCACGATAGTTGCTATTGCCATTTATTCCACCATTTATTGATAGCTTACCATGTGCCAGGTGCTGTTCAAGGAACCATCCATTACTTGTCATTTACTTAATGAATCTTTTGTTTGCATTTCTAGCATTCAGGTACCCATTTTGTTCCTTACCAGTTCATCCAGTGGGGGAAGTAGAAATATTCTGAAAAAAGGAATATAGTAACAGAATAGTTATCCATATGCTACAATAAAATAATATTCCAAATAATCTTCTACTTTGTCACACCAAAGCTCAACATGAAGAGAGGTGACCTTACTGATAAGATGTCACTTTTATATAATCAGTCCAAATTAATACCACTTTGCAATCATTTCTGACTGATGTAATTTTCCCGTTAGCTTTGCAACTGAATTGAGGGACTGATGATAGACCTAAATAGAAAAATGCAATGCTAAGATGGATGGACTGTCTAGGAGGGAGGATCTTTGCCCCACAAAGAAACTGTATGGGACAAACTGTATGAGAAATTGACCTACTGAGGCTGAAGGGACTGCGGATTTAGCTGGTAACTCCCATCCCTCACTGGTTGAGGGACACTCCTTGGGTGTTAACTGCCCAGAACCTCCAGCCTGCTTGTGTGTGGCTACAGTACAGCTCGATGGCCAGATAAACCCATCAGATGGAGAGCAGAAGGCTTTGACTTGATGAACTATCTGCAGATGACCTCTGTGGTAGACTGAGGTGAGGTGTGTAGAGCACCAATAGCATTTCTACACCCTCACTTTACAGATGAAGAGAGTGAGTCAGAGAGAGGCTGTGCCACCTCCCCAAGTAGGAATAGGAAGGAGCCATCTGTGATTCACACACAGGCAGCCTTCCTTCTAGAGAATGCAATCTTAAGCCTACAGAGATGGCTATCCCATCTGCAGGGAAGTTATTTTATAACTGCCAAACGTTTGCCGCACAGTTTTGACAATCATACCTATTTTCTGTATTCCACATCCTAAGTAATAGCCTTAGTAGCACGATGTTTCTGCTCAGTGGACCCGCCTGACCTTTTGTTTTATATCTCTTACTATGAGCATTCAACCTTTCAGCCAATGCCATGCAATCATTAGATACAGGGTAATGGGGGTAGACATTTTTTTTTTTTTTTGGAAAGAAAATACATTCCTTTAATATGAGTATAAAATCTATGCAAATATTTCTCAAGCATCCCAGAGTACATAAAAGCCATTTTGAGTTTGCTCAATTAAATTTTGGTGCTTGGAAATTTTCTGAATTATGTAGATCAAGAGGAAGTTTTCACAACTCTCTTGCCATAAAACTGGTGATAATCTGCTTAAACATTTTATGTGAATCAGGTTTATTTACCTCTCCCTGCATAGGCGAGGGACATAGGCGGCAAGGTGAAATAAATGTGCGTAAGTGTGCGAGTATGTGAATATGATGAGGAGGATAATGAAAAAATACTCCTCGAGCTGTAGCTCATCTCCTCATAAGCATGCTCTGTGTAGCTCTTTGTCTGATTGTTGGCCTCAAAGGAAGAGACTGGAGAAGAAGAAACTGAAAAAGGAAAACAGTTTCTTGTCCATTCCTCCACTCGTCCAACCTAATGTAGTTTTTCCTCTGGTTATCTTCAAAGTCGATGAAAATAAGCAATGCGTTACTGAGCAAAGAAGCCCAGAGGCATAATGGTGGAGAGCCAACTTTAAGAGGAGCAGGGTGGTCCTCTGTGGACCTGAAACTCTAAATATCTCTTAAGAATTTGAGAATCCTTACAGGCTATTTTCATCTGTTTGGGGTTAAAAATAAATGATATACATATTATTTCTCCTACCTGCCCATGCATGTAATAACTGGTAGGTCATGTTAAATTTTTTCACTAAATTTGGAAGGAACCTCAGAATCTTTCTCTGCAGACTGCTCCAGCAGCCACTCCCTGCATGGGAATTTAGCAAGGACAGGTAAAACCTAGTTAGCATTCCTGCACTGAAAGTCCTCTTGCTGAGGGATCACAGCTAACTGTTAACCATTACAGCCTGGCCCTTTGTAATGCTGATAAATCATAGACACCCTATGATAAATCTTATATAACTGATATGTCCTGCCTCACCAAAAGATGGTCATATGTACAACACTACATGGGGAGATGTGATTGAATCATGTGGGAAGATCAAAGAATTCGTTTTGTAACCAAGGAGGACTAATGAGTTTGTACACACCATAATTGTGGAGGAACTTCAAAGGGAAGAGAATATTACGTCTTATTCTTCTGTTTCAGCATTATCAGCTATTCCCTTTCTGCTTGCACAGGAGATTACTGTCTAGATTTTGCTCGAAGAACGATTTATAGATCTGTCTTCAATTGGTAGTTTTAAATCTAAAAGATAAGGCTTTGACAGAGTACACTATCAAGACATACAGATTACTTAATGACATCATTAGATCAAGACATGAACCAAGTATTAAGTGTAGGTTGATGGGGCAGTGTGTGACAAGAGCCTTAATGGTAAAATTGTCATGCAAAGAACCAGAGCGGTGATATGCAAGGGCATCTCCAGGAGAAAGAATGACCTTTTGACCAAAGTAGGATTTGACGCTGGATACAAGATCCAACTTGTGTTGAGTTTTCACTATGTGCCAGGCATAGTGATAGTCACTTCACATACATTATTTCTCTTAATCCGCATAATAATTGTGAGTGATATACTAATTTTTATACCATTTTAAATATGAGAACAAGGTAACAGAGTCACTCAGTAGTGGGTCCATGCGGCTCAGATTGCCTGAGCCTACCAAATGAAGGGGTTGTCAAAAGGAAAAGGAGGCGGTGCTCATTGTAAAGCATAGAAATTAGGCACCCCAAAGGCAAACGATGGCAGTGTCCATTCCAGCCCTGGTCAGGTAATTGTCCAAGTGGGTTTAAGGTCTTACTGAAAAAGCTTTAGCGATCCCATACAGGGCAGATGGCCTAACATTTTTACCTGAGGTTTGCTCCAGGGCACCTTCCAGACCACCAGACCGTGATAATTTGTCCAGGGGAGAAATTTCTTAAGAAGCTATGGGAACATCAGAAATGCTTGGCAGATGTGTGCCCTCATGGTTGAAGTGAATGGACCAGGTTTACAAAGCTGATCCTACTGAAGACTGGAATTTATCACTGAGCCAGGCCCAGGGAGATTTTTGAAAACACATTGCCAGGGCTTCAATCGGAATCTCAGGTTCAGATGCAGATTTTTGTATCTTTATCATAACTCCTCTTAATATGCAGCCAGTGCTAACAACTGTTCTAGTTTAAGAAGTTGGCATTCTGGCTTATGTATTTTAATAACTTGTGAGTTAGCGGTCCATGTAATAGTAATTTGTAAGTTAGCTTTCCATATTATAGTAACTGGTAAATTAGCTTCACATAGTATAACTTATGAGTTAATTCTTACGAGTTGGATCCTCTGAATCTCATCTCTAATATGCTAATGTTACAGTAACACTGAGGATCAGAGCTGCATCAGGGTGAGTTGCCCAAGGCCACCACATCCCCTGTCAACTACAGCATCCATGAGACACAAATGGCTGTTGAAGTTCTGATTTAAATAAGATAAATTTAAATAGAATTTAAAATTCAGTCATTTGGTCACACGAGCCACATTTCAGGTGCTCCATAACTACAGATAAGCTGGTGATACCATATTGGACAGCACAGCTATAGAATACTTCAGTGACAGAAAAGTCTGTCATTGGACAGCGCTGGCCCAGATAATTAAATAGCCAAACCTCTCTTGCAGCTACCCAATTCACTTTATCCTTTTATCCAAATATGTATTTCACATGCTTTCCCTCAATCTAAAGTACCTTTATCCACTATTTGATGTATTAAATTACCCTTTACTTGATATGTCAATAAAGGGATAAAGGTGTTTTAGAGGCGAGCACATCACTGAGAGAGCAGGAGAGCAGGGGTTGGGATCTCATACCCAGATTAGGTGGAGCTGGCTACAGGAAGTCACAGCTTTCCTCAGAATTACCTATCTTTGATTGATCTGTGTATCTTCCCTATTAGTAAATATTTGTCTTACCTAAGGCATAAAATGCCTTGTAGGCAAGTAAACACACCATAACAAAAAAAAAAAATTCTTCACTTTTTATAATGTATTTCTATTCACCATATGCTTGCAATCTATTGACTTTATGTTTTTTTTCTTGTCAGGGAAAGGAAATAAGACACAAGAATTACTGAGTAATTAAAATGTTCTCTCTTAGAACCTGATAACTTGTTGCCACGCAGCAGCCTACCCGTCTGTCACCTCGTACCTACCCCTAAAGAAAGGAGAGTCTGTGAGACCAAGCCTTTCAGGGACTTAGCTTCACCTTTGTGCTTACACCTTATGTCTCCCTGTTTGGCCCCGAAGCATGGCTGGTTAGCCAATGCCAAGTAAGAATCTCCACGGGGGGACAACTCAAGCCAGGCACAGTCGAGTAGGGACCAACAGGAGAACCCATGGGGTTGATAGAGGTGGGCATAGACCCCCACCTTCCCCCGGTTAAGGAGAGCTTCTGCCTCTGTGGCTGCATTCCTCCATTCAGCTAGCTTCAGTGTTGTCAGATTGAGGTTCTCCCGGTGATCTTTTACAAGCTTTGGCTATTCATTGACATCAGGGTGATCACAGCTTTGAGTCACTCATTAAAAACAGGTGTCACACCAGTCTAGCTGCTACCTTGATCTGAGCGTAGATTTAATAACTCATAATTCGCCAAACTTCTGAGGAGCTGGTGAATTCTAAAATCAGGATCTTACAGAGTTTGACCTGTGTTCGCGCCCGTGCCTGGGCTGCGGCGCTTGCCACAGCGGCTGCCTCACTGGTCATCATCTCCCTCCCCCGCCGCCTCCACCTGCCACCACCTTGTTTGCTCAATGCCTGTGTTGCGCTGGATGCGACAACAGCTTACTTTCTTTTTAGTGAAAATAGAAGCAGAGCCATTCACACTAAACTGATTAATGTAAGAAGAATGCAAATGTCTTAATCAAGATAAGAATTTATGCAGAGAGCTTTGCAGTAGATTTGGAAGGTCTTTGCTTTAGTATTTATGGGACTTGGGCAGTAGGCAAAACTCAACTTTTCTCAGTCTCAGTTTCCTAATCTATTAAGCTGAAATCAGAGTTGAGAGGCACATAACACTCTCTATGGTAAATGCTTTTAGGACTTGACACCAACTTAGAACATACTATTTATCCAGAGTGATCTGGAATTTTGAATTATATATTGTCCTTCCTCCAGGCATGTATTATCTGGCTCTTTTTCCTATTGTTCACTTCTAGTACTTATTATAAAGTGTCCAAACATCTTGACTTTTTTTTGTACAAAGTTAAAGGAGGAAAAACGCATCTTAAGCAAGTAGCATTTTAAATGTTGGAATTTCATATCAGAATAGAAAGGGCTGGCTAAAAGGTTCAAAATAAATAAAGACAGATACAAAAGTGAAAATTAAGTAAAGCTTATGAGGATGCAGCAAAGGTGTTTTTTTTTTTTCTTTTTCAATTACAGCTGACATTCAATATTATATTAGTTTCAAGTGTACAGTATAGTGGTTAGACATTTATGTAACTTACAAAGTGATTTCCCCCCAATAAATCTAGTACCCACCTGGCTCCAGCAAAGGTTTTCATGACTGCCTCGTTCTTCTTTCTAAGAAAACAAATTTACACAGAGACCAACTTATATGTTAAAAGAAAAAGTGACAATGGGTCATACAGACAAAAACGTAAGATACCGAAGACGGTCTGGAGACAGGTCGTGAGAACTAAAAATTCTGCAACAAGTAGACTGTGAATCTAAAGCTAGATTGTTTATGTGCTTTAATGGTTTAATGTAAATATTTTCTGACTAATTTTGAATTGAACTATTGAAGGCAAAGAGTGAGCAGCAGAAAACGTCTATTTAGGCAGAGAACAAAGTTGTATTTGTACCAATTTCCAACATCTTTCATGTACTTGGGGGCAATGTCTTACATTGCTAAATATTTCCATTATGTTACTGGCAAAACAGAGAGGAAAAAATACAGATTTTTCCCATTTTTCTATTCATATAACACCCATAACAAAATAGCACCTGTGGTCTCTGGAATCACTTAATTCCTAGCTGAAAACTTAAAGCCCCTGTGCCACTGGTGGCCCCTTCTAGGTCTTTATATTAACAAGTGTTTCTGTGGTCAAAATGCCTAGAGCAGTTAGGAATCCATTAGGAATACAGTACCCAGCCCCTTATTCTCAAGGGGATACATTCCACGACACCTGGTGGATACCTGAAATCATGGATGGTACCCAACCCTCTATGTACTGTTGTTTTTTTTCCCTATGCATACATCCTGATGATGCAGTTTAATTTATAATTTAGGCACAGTAAGAGAATAGCAACAGTAACTAATAATAAAATAGAACAATTATAACAATATGCTGTAATAAAAGTTCTGTGAATTTGGTCTCTCTATCAAAATATCTTGTTGTAACCATCCCTCACTTGCAGTAAATAGTTTGGTGTCACTGGTTTCAGGAGATCCCTTGCTGAAGTCTTTGTATAGGCTCGATGCTTTCTGGTACAACACATTGCACTCAGCTGGGCCACGTTTGCTGTTCATGTCTTATCACATACTGTGGCTGTAACTTTTTCAGTTTGAGGCGAGACAGCAAAATTAGCATGAGTTTCTTTCTCTTTCACACTTTCATGGATAGAAGATTCATTCTTACCATGGATCTCAGCAAACTCATCAAACAATTTTTTTTTCCCCTTTACTCAGTCTTCTAAGAACACAGCCTATTAGTTATGAACACATACTCTGGAGCACTAACTGGTCAAATCCTAACGTGTCACTTATTAGCTCTATGACCTTGGCAAGTTACTTAGCTTGTTCCTTCAGGTGTAAAATGGTGCCATAATAAACAGTGCCAACTCATACGGTTGTTACGAAGATGGAATGACTTAATAAATGTAAAGTGCTTAGCACGGTGTCTGGTACATAGTGAAATGTCAGTCTTTGTCAAATAAGAGTTTTAAAGTGCCTGGCATAGCAAATAATAGCACTTGAAAAATGTTAGCTGTTGCGACAACGTGAATGGATCTTGAAAGTCTCGTGCAAAGTGAAATAAGTCAGATGGAAAAAGTCGAGAACTGTATGATTTTGTTCATATGTGGGATATAAAACTGAAGGTATTATATGGACAAGACAAACAAACAAACACTCATAGACACAGACAACAGTGTGTGAAAAGTGTTAACTGATACATACAATACTAATAAAAAGCAATAAATATATAAACAGGCCCAAAACATGTAGCTTAGACAAGAGGAATACTAGACATTCAAAGGTAGTTTTCAAAGAAGTAAAATCATGAATAGTATACAAATATAAAATAACTTACTTTCAAAGATTTTATTTAAGTCATTCATTCATAAGAGAAATAATAAAATATTGTGACTAGTTCAAAGAAGAATCTAAAGAATAGACAAATGTATGGGCAATCAGTCTTTAGATGAATGTTGTAAACAATGCAAAAGTTACCTCTTTCACCGGGCGTAAATTAGTTTCACCTCCACTTAACAAAAATTCCTGTGAATCTCTGTGGACAAAATTGTTTGCTACTATCAGTCTTCTACTGAATTAGAAAATAACTGAAAACGAATAAGAGAGAGAGAGAGAGAGAGAGAGAGAGAGAGAGAGAGAGAGAAAGAGGAAGAGAGAGAGGAAAGGAGGGAGGGAGGGAAGGAGGGGGGAGGGAGGGACGGAGGAAGGGAGGGAAGGATTGGACCTCTATAGCATCAGATCAACAGAAGGGTCCCCTAGACAACATCCATGGAATGAATCTTTTTGTCCCCATCCATAGTTATTCCAATATTACTGACGATATTCCCTATGCTGTACTTTACATCCCTGTGACTATTTTGTAGCTACCAATTTGTACTTCTTAATCTCTTTTTCACCCAGCCACCCAAACCCCGTCCCATCTGGCAACTATCAGTTTGTTTTCTGTGTATGAGTCTGTTTTTTATTTTGTTTGCTCACTTATTTTGTTGTTTAGCTTCCACATATAGGTCAAATCATATGGTATTTGTCTTTCTCCGTCTGACTTATTTCACTTACCGTAATACCCTCTAGGTCCATCCATGTTGTCGCAAATGGTAAGATTTCATTTTTTGTTATGGCCGAGTGATATTCCATTGTATATATGCAACCAATTGTTTTTCAAGTTATTGAAAAGACATTAAAGGCACCTGTGCCAGAGTCTTCACCTCAACACTTAGCAGTTCTGTGCAATAATCACTTTACCTCTTTGAGCATCAGTGACATTTTCTGTAAAATGCTGATAACAGTAGATAGTTCATGGGGGCTCTTATCAGAATAGAATGAGGTGTGTAAAGCTCATGATACAATGTGTGGCTCATAGTAGGCATTCAATAAGTGGTAACTATTCCTCTGCTGATTATAGTTAGCTGAACCAACCAAGAATTAATTGCTCAGTTTTGCTTCTGCCGCACCCAGTCAACCTAGGCAGCAGTTACGTACAGCATTAGGTAAGGCCCTGGGGTAGGAAAGTGTGAGGCTCCCACAGGGAACACCGAAAACATCGGCCTGTTTAAAAAGGGTGCTTGGTAGAGAATGCTGAGAAATAATGCAAGGTGTGTAACAGCCAGCCCCTGGAGGAGCTTTGGAATCCACACCGAGGAGTTTGAGCTCAGTCAGTTTGCATCCAATTCAGAATCACCTGGAGTGCATGCAGATTCCTGGGCCACACCTATCACTTGATAGTTGGCAGTTGGGAATCTGTTATCAAGTCATGCAGACCTTGCATGAGCACCTTGAACTTTAAGAACCACTGCTGCAGATATAAGATATAAATCTTTGTCTATAGTCATACTCTTGAAATATAGGAGTAAAGTGAAATAAGAGCCAGCTTTTTGGATGAAAAAATAGGCAGACTGAGGCAGGAGGGCGGTGACTAGAGTAGGTATAACCCATGATGAGGGCGATGAAGGACTTCACTAAGTGAGGTGGGAATTAAGGAATAGAAAGGAATCTGTGACTCTAAACATTATCATAAAGAAGTAGAATTGAATGACTAGGTGGGTAGGAGATTCAAAGTGGGGGACAGGAACTATTCAAAACTGACCACATGATTTTAAGTTCAGGTGAGAAGACCCAGGAGGTATGAGGTACGCTGACACAAATTGTGAATTGAGAAGGGCCAGTTCTGTGGAACGATAAGTTCAGTTTGGAGCATGTTAGAGGATGGTGATCCTTTTAAGTGGAAACTTATAGAAAATCATTAACGGAAAGCGGCGGGGGCAGGGGGGAACTCAAAGCTTGAGTGACAGGTCTTGGCTAGAACAACAGATGAAATTTTTATGAAACATCCTCAGATGAGGATTCTCGGTTTCCTTTCCTCTTTAAATTGTCAGAATATATGTTATTTCACACACAAAGGATTACATGATCTACATTCTAATCACTTGAGAAACCTGAAATGAGTGTTTTTAAATTTAAGCATTATCCTACCTGTAGAGAAAAAGTGGTGTTTACATTTTATTTCAAAGATCAAAATATATGGCGTAGTTGATAAAGTGAGCATATTTAATAATTTTTCTCTTTCTGGGTAGGATGCAAAGTGCTTAAGGGCTGGGAGAGGTGGTTGGAAACTCATATGCCCCAGTGAGGTATTGGTAAATGCTGAGTTGTTGAACTGAACATTAAAATAATCCTTAGAGATGTCTGGCAATATACGGCACCCATGACTCCTGGAGTTCATCCCGTTTTTGGTAAATCCCGTGGGTGGTTCAAGTCTCAACTATTCTTACTTAAATTAAAAGTAAGAGTTGACCCAAATCTGAGACTCACTCGGCCTGCTGGGAGACTTTTCCTAGATTAGATAATGTCCTGGTCCAAACCGTTGACTCGAAGCTCTCCTGCCTTGGTTGGAGGAGAATTACAAAAGGGTGCATGAGGAGCCCTTTCACTGTTCTTATAAGAGACACATACTTCTACTAAAGTAAAATTGTTGAAGAAATGTTTTTGGTTGTGTTTTAATTTTTGTCTTGATCGTACTTTTAACAAAAAAGAAAGCTATATTATAATAATTTAGTATGTCTAATCATGAAAGCATTTTATTAATTATTGTATCAGCAAAAAAGATGGACATGTTCCCAGAGGAAATACATTCTTTAATGCATTTCTAAACTCGAAGCTATGCCTATACTCATGCAAGGATTAGAATTTATGTACATTTTATGATTGCCTAATACTCATATGCTGTATTGTAAGAAACACTAAATATAAAACACATTATGCAAGCAGTTTCATTATACGTTGAATATTTATTGAGTCCCAATTAATATCTGTTTTGCATGTTTTCAGCTTGAATTTATGCCTATGTTGTTTAAAAAAGTCACACTATTTAGAATACATATATGTTTTATTCCTGTCCTTAACATTCTTTGTGTCAGTTAACTTAATTAAGGTGCTTCCTAGACATATTATTTTTGTGATTTTAGTGCACAGAAATTCAAAGCAGATTCAAGTGTACTTCCTACTACATGGTTTACTTGAACTTTTGGATTGCATCATATATGCAAGAATAAATACACTTATTTGTTCACTTGACAACTAGTTATTGAGCACCTGCTATTGCCCGAGCATTGCTCTAAGTGCCGAGGATGCAGTAAGGAAACCATGATATGGTCATCAAGAACTTGCGCTTTATCTAGCTTATAATATGTCAACCAAGATAATAATACCCAACCCTCAAACAGTTATTTTGATCCAGATTGTTGTAAAAATAAATCATTTAAAACTATAGATTGCTTCTTCTAGAAGCAATAACAGAAGAAATTATGTTGCAGAACTACACTTAGAAATCATATTTTAATGAATTCCTGCTAGTTTTCAATAATACGGACACCTAGTCTTTCAAGTTTGGGGTTTTGCTTTCTTGGAAGTTCACATCACCAACAAACTCAGGGTTTTTGTTTACTTGATGCCATTGATTGATTTGACCCATGGGAAAATCCTATGCAGCATAATTACTGAGAAATATTTGAGCCTTGTCATTTTAGTTGTGAATATTTTTAATCTATGTCTTTAGAAATATAAGATGGTTTTCTTTCTTCAAAGCTGCATTCTTTAATCAGAGATCTTTATCTTTTATCTTTTCGCTTTTTTCTCAGGTTTTAGGAAAAAAGCCAAAGCTTAGGGAAGGAGATGATTATGACGACACCTTAGCAGACATATTTAACAGGAAGATGGCTAAACTGTACATGGTGAGTTTGCTGTGAGAGTTCTGTTGTTTTCACGGGACTGGAGGCAGCTGGGGAGACCTGTCTTGGAAGGGACTCTAACTGCGACAGTTGATACTCTCCTCATTGCCCTCAAAGAGAAATGTGTAGGTAGAATCTGTTCTTTGCTCTAGTATGTTGATTAATATTCCTCTTTTTATTACTTTTTGTTTTGTTTTTTTAAAACAAATAAGTGAACTTACTGCTGTGAGAAATAAAATTGTATATTGTTGCTGTACTCATTTGCAACAACATGTTTTGATATATTACATTCAATAAAATGTTTCCTGCATGGAGTAAAAATACCTTGCAAATTTTTCTTATAAAATTTTGATGAGCTGTAAAATCTTCACCTTATTTTCAATATCCTGTTTGGCCGTAATGAAGGCTTTCTTTGTTACAGGAGGGCAAAGCTATCAAATCACATAGCTGGAAGGAAACATGGTCAGAACAGCCCTGTCTGTCCTGGGCATTGGCAGACCTAGTTCCATGCCAGCTCTGTGGTGAAAGTCTGGCTGGGTGACCCTGGGCAAGATATGACCATTCTTAATTTTATCTGGAGAGAGAGGGAAAAGGAATGGGAGAGGGAGAGGGAGAGGGAGAACACATTAAAAGACTAGTCAGGTTCTTTCCAACTCCATAATTTTATGATGTTTTTATTACTGGTGAGGGTAACAAAAACCACAACATATACCAGTTGAGGAGACTGCTCAATTGAGATTCTTCAAATATTCCCTCCCCTGTAACTTGAAGCATGTGATTTGGAGCAGATTGTAATCTCCTTGCAGAACTGACTTGTTTTCTCATCATTTATAGGAAGAAATTATATTTGTTTTCCTTTGAGTGACCTTCAACCTCAGGAGCGCTGATTTTAAATGAAGATTGTTACTAACTTGGGTAGCATAACTTCTTTTTTGTAAAGGAGAACTAGATTCTTTCTTCCTACATGGCAAAGGAAAATGTCGTTACCTCTTCTGCTAAAATGCTGATAATTTTAATATAATCCATACAGAAATCGTTATCTCAAGACGTCATGGCTGCTTTTTTTTTTCCATTGCTATTTGTAAAACTTATTTTCAACGGCTTAACAAATCTTTTATGTCATATCATCAAATAAAATTGTTCTCCCTCTTGGACAACATGATGGACTAAAGAAATAGTTTGCAGTGTGAACATCTTAATCCTGGGTCATTTCTCCCTCTAGTGGATATATTATGTATTGCAAATATTTAAAGTTTCAAGTCCGTTTGAAAATGCTTTAATTTGAGATTGCTGAAGAAGCTGGGAAATAGAGTCACCTGAAAGCAATTTGTAAACACACAGAATCTAAGTCCCACCACTGTGCTGCAAAACACCATTGATCTAGGGAGAACCCTGGAATCTGCCTATTTAAGAAGTGCCCATGTTGCAGCCCATAAAAACTAGCTTTTGAAAAATCAGTGAATTCTAACCTGGCCATTAATATCACTTTCAATTTTGTTAAGTCCACCTCCAACATTTAAAAAACATGCTTTTTGAAGTCATTTCCAAACTTCAAGAGTCTAGATAAATAGGAATTCATTTGTGACAGAGGAAATTGTACTTTAATAATGTATATAAAGTATACTTAAATTGCTGAAACTATAATGAAAGAATCTATAAGCACAAACTGTAATGTAGCAATGACTTCTTCAGTACAGTACCTGGCATATGATAGACACTCAATAAATGTTGCCTGAATAAATGTTTTAGTTTCAGCTTTTTGTGTGTGCACCATGACTGCAAGGTTATCCATTTGAAAAGATTACTAGAAAAATTAAGAAATAATCATATAAAGTTCATAGCCTCATACCTAGCACATACAAGAATCTCAACCAACCTTAGCCATTATTATTATTGCTATTATTTTCTGATATTTTAGGCACAGTGTGGAAACTTAACTTTGTATTTGCAGTTATTTTATCCTAAGGACTTTTTAAAAAGCCTTTACAGTGTAATTAAGCTTGTGGGTTTTGTTTGTTTGTTTGTTTGTTTGTTTTCTTTGAAACAGCTTTCCTGAGATATAATTTACATACCACAAAGTTCCCCCATTTAAAGTGTAAAATTCAGTAATTTTTATTACATTTACAGAGTTGTACAACCATCACCATAATCTAATTTTGGAACATTTCAATCATACCCAAATGAGCTCATGGTTTTTATATTAGGTTTCAGATGCCAGTGGCTACATGAAAGTGACTGTGGTGGCAGAAGAAAATCCCTTCTCCATGGCAATGCTGCTTTCTGAAGAATGCTTTATTTTGGACCATGGTGCTGCAAAACAAATTTTTGTATGGAAAGGTAAAAGACACCATTGACATTGTCTCTGCACTTCAGATGTATATATATATGTCTTCAGCAGGGTAAAGAAAATATCTTTTCTGATTAAAAAGAAAGCCTACCTTTCTGAGATTTGATAAGTGAATAGCTCATAAAATGCAGACATCAAAACCATATTTTTTTCCTAGTAGCATCATTCGTTAGGGATGATGGGGTTTAAAAAGCATTTGGGCAATAGAAAAGGGATTTTTTAATATGTACTGTTCATTATTACATTATTAAATATATTTAATACACTAGGAAAGTTTTGTCATTTTCTCAGTGTTATATTTAAATTAAGTTATGCTTATCTTTGTACACAAGGATTTCTTAATCATATATCTTCCCTCACTAAAATTATGTCTCTTTATTTTGTATTTTAGGTAAAAATGCTAATCCCCAGGAGAGAAAGGCTGCAATGAAGACAGCTGAACGTTTCCTACACCAAATGAATTACCCCATTAATACCCAAGTATGTGTAGAAATGAGCTAGATAAAATAATAATAATAATTAAAAACATGGGAGCTCATGACATCACCAACACATGAAAGAATTTGGTTCAAAGTAATGTATGTGTGTGAAGTCATTCTTCACTTGAGTGTATGCAATCTGTGTCATAGGTCTCTAGAACTCTGACTGTGGAGGATGGAATTTTGCAGAAACTGGAGAAAAGACCTTCTGTGGGGCTGCATGATGAGGATGAGTTCATCTACTTCCTCCACAGCTTTCAAGTCAAGATAATCAACCACAGTTGAATTAACTGAGACTGCTTATCAGTTTTTCCCTAGAGCAAGTTGTGCAGATATGGACTAATACCCAGAAAATAATCGGCTTCAGGGAGATCAACTTAGACTGGCTAGTTACTCTTCCTGTCTGAATCTGTCAGCCTCATCTTTTGTTTCCATGTTTTATGTCCTGGCGCAAGAAACAACACCATGCAATCATTTCTTCTGGGGCACAGTCCTCTTCCGAACCTAATGTAGAAAAACAGTTACACTTATTTGACTGCAATGGTAACATGAAAGAACTTCATTCTTACCTCAAACATCCAAATTTAGTGGCGATTCCTTTAGTTGTGGAAAAATGTAAGGTTGGATTGTTTTAGCTTTGTATTTGGTAACCTTTCCTTTAGTGCTCACTTAAGGATCCCAGCTTCTAAGTTTACATCTGTCATCACAGAAACCAGGACAATCTTTTATTTCCTTAGTTTTTTTCTTTACTACTAGATTAATGTTTTTCCTCAGCATCTTATTTTCCTGTTTATAGTAATTATTATTTTTTAAATTTCAGATTCAGGTACTTCCAGAAGGAGGTGAAACACCAATCTTCAAACAGTTCTTTAAGGACTGGAAAGATAAAGATCAGAGTGATGGTTGTGGGAAAGTATATGTCACAGAGAAAGTGGCTCGAATAAAACAAATTCCTTTTGATGCCTCTAAATTACATAGTTCTCCACAAATGGCAGCCCAGCACAATATGGTGGATGATGGGTCTGGCAAAGTGCAGGTATTTACCTTTTTGGTTTGTTGTTTGTTTTTCTCAAGCCCATTTATGCCAATATATGTGGAAATATAACTTCAGAAAATTATAAACTTCGTAAAGTGTGACTTTTATGTATTAATAAACATGATCCAAGACTGTATATTAAATCAGGGAATTGAAAGCAAAAAGATGTCTGAATTTCAGTTCTAGTTTACAAAGTGTATGTTGCTATTCCAATAAATTAGGTAATTCCTGCAAGATCACCTCATTACCATCTTAGAGATCTGACATGGAACCCGCCATCTTGTTTCCTGGTCCAAAACTGCTCCTGTTCTCAGAACTGGGATTGTCCAGTGAGAGTGTGTTGCCTCGACTGTACCAATTACCATCAGTGTGTCCTTCCCTCGCATTTCAGAGGCATTCACAAAAACAAACTGGGCATGCATTATGTGCCTATGGATTACTGAATTGAGTTTGTTGATTATTCCTTTTTTTTTTTTTGACAAAAATTGCTTAAAACTCCATAATAATTCTCCCTAACTCATATCTCTCCACACTCAATCCATTCTTGAGTCATCTAACTTCATGAGAACTGGGTGATGTCATTTCCCATTCTAAAATATTTTAATGTCTCTCCACAGTCTTCCTGAGGAACATCCATCTTTGGCTGGGGTAGCAAGGTCTTCCATGATTTGATCATTGCCGCCCTCTCCACCTCACCCTTCCACTGTCTTGAGGGCCCTGCCCTCCATTGTCTGGTTAACATGCCCATTCCTCCTTTGTAACTCAGTCAAGTCATTAGCTGCATCTCTTCTGAGAAGCCTCCCCTCCACGTTGAAATTGCCTTTCTCTGTGCTCAAACCATAAGTGATATTTTTCAGACAACTTACCATATAAGTACCACAGAATTGTTCATTTGCTTACAAATTTCTCCTAGACCTCTTATAAGTTCCTTGTGGTCAAGAATTGAATATTTTATCTCTGTATTCCCAGGGTTTACCACAATGCTTGGACCAAAGTACAAAAAGATTTAGGAAGTAGTTTTTCCTCTTTTCAAAGACATGAAGAGTGAATCTAAGTGTACAAGGATTGTGGGAACTGCAAAGGGAGAAATGGCTGCTGTCAGAGAGCTATCAGTTTCTGGGTCTGGGTCTGTCTCCTGCTCAGACATCCTTTTCTGGATCTCAGCCCCTGTGACAGATTTGGCTCCCTGGCACCAACTATATCCCAGCTGCAATCTCCACGTCAGGCCCAGTGTCTCTGAGATGTCCTCCAATGCTACTGCAGAGCTACTGAAATCCAGGGGTCTCTCTAGGCTCTTGGGTTTAGCCAGACCTTGCTGCCATCTCTCCTTTGCTCACCAGGATGGTGTGGGAAGGCTTCTCTCTAAAAGCACTGCACCTCTTCTCTCTACTTGCTCATCTCCAAATTTCAATCAAAGGGTCTATGCGACTGCTCCCCAGGATACAGGCAGGAGGGTGCCTGCATGTTACACAAAGTGCCTGGCAGTCTTTCACTCATACATTACTTTCCTGTTTCATCTACAACTTTCATCATCTCTCCAACTTGGAAGTATCTTTAATCTGCGATAAGGATGAGGAAGTAGGAAAAAGACTGGCTCTGCCTGCTTTTGTCTTTTCAGCCTTATGCCTACATGGCGCCTTTTAAAAATAGAAGTCATACACTTGGCATCTTTATTTTTAAGTCACAATCTGTCAGTCTTGCCTGGGAAAACAATAGTCTCATGCCTTAAAGCACAGGGGGAAATAAATTTCAAAAAATGACCTCCCGGGGCGGCCGGATGGCTCAGTTGGTTAGAGCGCGAGCTTTCAACAACAAGGTTGCCGGTTTGATTGAAAATGGCGACTGGACTTGGAGCTGAGTTGTGCCCTCCACAACTAGATTGAAGGACAACAACTTGAACCTGATGGGCCCTGTTCCCCAATACTCCCCAATATAAAAAAGTTAAAAAAATTATCTCCTAACTAATGGAAAAATTTTAAGTAAGTTAAAAGGTATATTTCTGAGCTAAATGTTTTAGTTTGTTATTCCACTAAAGTGTCATGTTCTTTTCACTAATCAATCAAAAATAGGTATTTATTAATGAACAGGCTCAGAACTGAGCAAAGTGCTGTGGAGGATGGAAAAGAACTATAAACACACTTAAAAAGTCAGCAAACAAATTGCCAAAGGGATCAAACTGCTTCTCATTGCTTGATTTGTAAACTGATTAGAAAAATGATAGATCTAAGCTAATTTTTTTAAACTTCTGAGAAGTATTTTTAGAGCCAGAGAACTTTAATTTTGGTACACGTGTTCCGTTCCTTTCAGATTTGGCGTGTAGAAAACAATGGAAGGATTGAAATTGACCAAAACTCATACGGTGAATTCTATGGTGGTGACTGCTACATTATACTCTACACTTATCCCAGAGGACAGATTATCTATATGTGGTAAGTTTCCTCTTTTGTAAGATCTAAGTTCCACAGGGGCCATATTTTCCTCCAAAGTTAAATTCCATTACATACCGTGCAATATGGGGTAGAATTTTCCTATAGGTGCCCCACTGAGATTTGTATAACATGCATGTAATATTTTCTTCTATATGCTTTTGACTATCTTTTGTAGCTACTGTCCATAAATAGAAGAGGTTAGGTAAAAATATCCTTCTAGTTGGGAAAAAGGTTTTAATATCCAAAGAGTAGTGTTATCTGAATTGATATGTGGTTGAATATCTCATCTCCTATGCGAGCTTCACTCCAACTGGCCAGCATTAGGTACTATGTCTTCTTATTGCTAAAATCTCATTCTGATTAGAGCTGCAAAATTATAATGAGGCAAGCCCTCTAAGGGATATATATAATTAGTGATTCTATTTCATACTCCAGAGACTTCAAATTGATGCATCCTTATTCTCTGTCCCCATGAAATTCATAGCAATAATGGAAAAAAATGCCAGTGTATCCACATCTGATATGGTTTTGCATAATGATTTGAGTTAGTTGCAGGTTAAGTTGACTTAATCAGAGTTAGTGTCAAGGCCCTGCGCAATGGGACGTGTCCAACCAAGTACGGTACCACATACCAGCTGGGCTATGCAAAGGGGTAGGGGTTCTGCAACAAATCATATAATGTGGGGTTCTCAAACTTTTTATGATGTGAAATCAGGTAAAATAGAATATTGCTGAGAAGAGTGGAAAAAATAATTCTCAAGAAAGGTCTTAAAGCTGAGAGATGTAGGCGGAAGGCACAAAGGCAGAGCAGGATCTACCTTTGCCTGTATAGTGATGGCAGCCTTCAGTGGATGTACATGGACTCAAGTCTCTGTTTATATGGTGACTTTTCTCTTTGGTGAGTGTCCCACCAGATGAGAGAATCATGTCCGTTCTCACTCACAGTGTGACCTCACTACTTACTGCTTACTACTTACACTGACCAGTGCCTTGAACCCATCCAAATTCAGAAGATTGGATGATTATCTCTATCCTTTAGGTTCTTGCTACCCAAAGTGTGGTCCGGGAACCAGAGACCTCAGCATGACCTGGGAGCTGGTTAAACATGTAGAATCTCAGGCTCCATCTCTGACCCACTAGAGCAGAACCTACATTTTAACAAGATCCCCAGGTGATTCATACGCACTTTAATGATTGACAAGCACTGCCTTAGGCAATGGTTCTAAACATGAGCTGAACATAATAACCTGGGCCCTCACCCCATACCAAATAGATCTGACTCAGTGTGGAGGGACTCCTGAGATTCTAATGTACAGTACGGCATTAATGAGAACCACTCTACCCAGGGATGTTTCTGACCCCACAGCCATATCATAGCCTGTCAAAGATGAATGTATTTAGCTATTTAGCTCTGTGTTTAAGATGTCATTTTCATAGCAACCATTTTTTTGAGCAGCACGTTTGTGCCAACAAAGTGCAAGATGTTTTCATATATGATCTGTCTCACTCACCACCAGGCTCTTTCCAAAAGGAAAAAAAAAAAAAAGGAGGGGAGGAATCAGACAGATTAAGTAACTGAACCCAAAGACACAACCATTTTAACTGGTGTGGCAACATTTGACTCTTTGATCTGTAGGTCTCTTTAATTCTGAGGTGTGAGTGCAACTATACCCTGTAGGTATGTACTTATTTTGCAATTTCCTTTCCTAAAATTTTAATTCAGAAAAGTTATTTGAGCAAAGTTTGGCATTTATAGGGATAAATTAATTGTTCCCAATCAGCTTTTCTTTTACATTCTGTTTCTTGGTCTTACACTTAGTTCTCTTTTGTATGTAAAAAATATAATTGATTGTGGCACTTAGATCTAACAAGAAAGACTAACCAAGCAATTCAAGAGGATGTTTTGAGGAATTAACAATTTGAAACCCACATAAATAATTATGTGGATATGACTAAAATAGACTAAGTCAGGTTATACATTTTAAATTTAGAGACTATTCCTTAAATCAATTGAAAGTATTTATTGAGCACTTTCTATGTGCCAAGCACTGTACTAGATACTGAAGATACGATAGGGAAGAAAAAAAAAAAATCCTGCGACCCTCAAAACTTACACTTTAAAGAGAGGCAAATGATTAACAGGCGTTTTAATGAGATATAAATGATTCTAAGATAAGACCAAGCTGAGTGATCTTTGGGGAATTATAGATGGGCACCCAAGCCCACTCCTAGGCTAGTAGTGAAGAGCTCCTAGAAGAAGGGACATCTCAGTGGGAGCACAGGTAGGAGCTAGGCTGGCAAGCAAACAGGGAAGTTGTTCCAAGTAGTGCCGGGAAGTGGTCTCTAATCAGCTAACAATAATGTGTGGCTGGAGCAAAGTTAGGGAGCAAAAGATTAAACTGGAGAAATTAGAAGGAGCCAAATTGCCAATTACTTTGAAGTCATGCTAGGGAGGATTAACTTTATTTTCAGACCATTGGGAACCAGCCAAAGAATTTGCACAGGAACGTAATTGGTTTTCATCTTAGATAAATTATTCTGATTGACATCTAAAGAATAGACCATTGGGGACAACCAGTTAGCTCAGTTGGTTAGAGCATGGTGTTCTTAACAAGATTGCCAGTTCGATCCCCACATGGGCCACTGTGAGCTGTGCCCTCTACAACTAGATTGAAACAACTACTTGACTTGGAGCTGATGGGTTCTGGAAAAAAAACACACTTAAATAAATAAAAGTTAAAAAAAAAAATAGACCATTGGGAGAAGGTTGGTGGCCGGGAGGTCTCTGGGATATGGTAATATTCAGCTGAATGAGAATGTGGCCAGGATTCAGTGTAAGGTTAACGGGGAAGGAAAGGACATGGCAAGTGTGCGAGGTATTAAGGAGTTGGTATCTGAAAGACTGATTATGGGGAACAGACAAGATGACTGTGGGGACAGAGCCAGGAGTGCAGTTTCCAGGCTCTCGGCCTCACATGGAAAGGTGCTGGCTCAGGTAGTAAATGGCCATCAACTGTGACTGAATGGCCATCAGCTGTGGCTAGTTGGCTGTCAGTTGTAACCAGTGAGCCATTGGCCAGTAATATAACTGCCGTGGTTACGCTAGCAGCAAATGGGGGGCTAGCAAGAAGATGGTGGCTGAGCTAGCAGGTGGCGGAGTGTGGATTGCAGCTCGTGTGGCTCCTGTTTCCGGTGTCTCCAACCCAGCCGCCAGCAAGACTATAGTAGTTTGACTCCCCTATCTATGGCACCGTGGGTGTTCCTTTTGGGCCTAACCACATCCTGCGTTCTTATGTGGGGAGTGGGAGCTGAGACCCCGCAGGCCGCCCCCCACGACAATGACCGAGTCAAGGGTGACCCCCAGATTTCTGGTCTGTGCACAGTGGGTTGTGTTTCATTTACTGAGATAAAGAACTCAGGAGAATAAGTTTGCACCACCATCACCACTCCCCCAATAAAAAGTTCAAAGAAAAAAGGAAGATAATAAGAATACACTACATTGAAATAGTTACTATCTTTAGGATAGGACTGGAGATGGGGAATAAGGTCATTTCATTTTCTTTTTTCAATTTGATGTGTTCAAAGTTTCTATGATGGGAATGTCTGAATTTTTTGCGATAGCAAGTATATAAGGTCTTGAGAATCCTTTTGTGAGTCTTTGCCACTTAATGAAACAGATGTTAGATATGTACCTTTGTTAACGTTGTATGGTTTGTGGAACTTCCGAAGCTTCCATAAAGGCAGTGAAGAGGCATTTAGAAAATAAACAGATCTCTTGAAGACAGCCTTTCAAATTAAAACACATTATAGTTTATATGATAATTTAGATGCAGGCTAAGCCTAGGAGGCAGAGCTAAAGGTGAAAGATTAGAATTAAATCAATTTTTGAATGCCCGAATTTGTCTTCTCATTTCTAAAACCACTTATATTCTAAAATGATACAAGGCAAATAAATAATTTCAGCAGTGATCTTTTTCGCTAAAGTGTCAGGTAATTGAAGTTGAACAAACATTAAACAATGGCAATAATGAATCCCTTGAAGCAGCAAATTCCATTTTCAGTGCAGCATTTATGTTTAATGAACAACAAGCACCACAGGTTTATAAAGAAATCACATCAAAGTAGATTGCTTCCCTCCACCCCCAGCAGAGGGTTTCAGAATTAGAAGCAAAGAGTGACTCTTTATGTCTTGATTGTAGTGGTGTACTTGACTCCCTGGGTCACAGATCCATAAAGCAAATTAGTTTGAATCTGTCTGGATGGGAGCGTGGTCACTTTGACAGGAACGGGAAAAGGGGCTCCAGCTAAGTGGTGGAGTATTTAGTAAGAGTGTCAGAAGGTAAAAGGTTGGTCAGGTTTTTCAGGTTTGCTGGTTGAAATACTTGTGTGTGGGTGGGGAGCAAAATGTAAATAAAGATTTGGTGATATTGTCTATTAGTTGGTTGATTTTTTTTTTTTTTTCCCTGTATGAAAAAAGCAAAATGGAGAAATAGCCAGGAAACTAAAAATGTAGTGACAGGTGGTCACCGGTCCTGCTGTTACCGTGTTTCCCTGAAAATAAGACCTAACTGGAAAATAAGCCCTAGCATGATGTTTTCAGATGACATCCCCTGAATATAAGCCCTGATGCATCTTTTGGAGCAAAAATTAATATAAGACCAGGTTTTATTTTCGGGGAAACATGGTACCTGTCCCTCCCACTCTGTGCTCCCAGTGGGTCCCAGAAATGTGTGTCAGCATTACAGACTTAGGGGAAATGTAGCCTATTAACATTAGAAGACCATATGTTTATGGGTGCCTTTTTTAGGGAAAACACTTTTTTTATTTCCTTTTATATCATGAGTATGTGGTTGGTTGTTTTTTTTTTGTTTTGTTTTGTTTTTTGCACCCCTCTGTAGAACATGTTTATATTAATCATTTAACTCTGTAGGTGCAATGAAATATTATGAGATAAATAAGGCATGTTCCCTGCACTCAGTGTTTTGGGGGGGGTGTGTGTGTGTGTGTGTGTGTGTGTGTGTGGTGCCCAGGGTAGGAGATTATTGTTCATCGTTCTGGGTATAGAACAGGTCACTTACATGGTTTCACAAGAAAAAGTATTGTTAACTTTCAAAATCCAATTCTGGGATTCATATTTTTCCTGCTACCCCCAGTCATATAGAGATGGGAGAGTTGGCTAGACACAAACAATACCTTATGCTTTGGCTGATTCCCCACCCCCATGCTACCCCCCCCCCCCCCCACACACACACACACACACACACGTTCATCAAAGAGACAGATCTCCCAAAAGTTGCTTTACAGGTTAAGCTAATGATTGGAGTTATAGCTGCAAGCTATCCAAGAAAGAGAAGTTGCAAATGAACCAGACAAATTGGTCTATTGACCCTTATGTGGGTTGCTGGTAGTTTAGCCACTCTTACAGTTTTATTAATAATTTCTTTAAAGAATTGTTAGGATGAGAAAATCAGCCCTCTCCATTGCCTACTTCTGATTATTATTTTGTTGATTTTTCTGGGCTCAGATATTGCGTAATATGCTCATTGAATACTCATGGAATAATCAAGTGCCTCTAATGTCCAGCCTAAGTTATGGCTCAGATTCTCTTACTCAAAATGGATCATTTTCATTATTGATATGGTTTCCCAAAAATAGCGGCTTTGACTGAAGTTGGACATGATTACTTATCTAAGTTATGTAAGGAGCTCAGGCTATATTTCTTTACCTACAAAATGGAGATAAAGATACCTATCACATGTAGTTCTAGACAATACATAGGACAATTCATGGCTTAACCTTAGTACTTGCTAAAACCCATAGCTTCTACGGCCATATCATGTTAAAACAGTTGGTTTCTTCTTGATCTTTTATAATAACTTAAGTCTCTGCTTGAAATGCCTGTGCTAAAAAGTCTTAAAACTTAAATACAAGCAATTTTTTTTTTACTTTGGTTCTTCCAGGCAAGGAGCAAATGCCACACGAGATGAGCTGACGACATCTGCATTCCTGACTGTTCAGTTGGACAGGTCCCTTGGAGGACATGCTGTGCAGGTGGGGAGATATTTACCTCAGAGAAGTTAAAGTTTTACTAGTTCAATGTCTAATTAAAGCCCTCCTCCTAAGTTGGGATGGCAATCTGACATTTTCTAGGTATTATCTTTTTCATATTGGAATTCATATATTCCTACTCTCATGCTATACTAATTCTCTCAGACTCTGTGAAAGAGGAAGCAAACAAAATTTAAGAAAAATAGAAGAAATAGAAAAAACAAAAAACTATTAATAGATTTAAGAGCCCAAAAGAATCTTTTTTTAGAATCACATCATATGTCAATGACAGTCACTTGACATTAAAACTGTTCTGAGTTTTACCACTTCCGGCTATTGTTAAACAGATTCCGTAAGGCAGAATTATTCCCCCACCCCCGTCCCTGCTAAAATGTCAACATCTTAATCCTCAGGACCTATGGATATGTTATATTACTAGGAATTAAGAGTGAGGTTAGAATTAAGGTTGGTAATCATCATTTCTTAAAAGAAGAATATACAGGATTACTAAGTAGCTCCAGAATAATCACAAGGATGTTTATAAATGAAACAGGGAGGCAGCATGAAAGGGATTCAACCAACAATTGCTAGCTTTAAAGATGGAAGGACCCACCCAGCCCCAGCCATGTAATATGGGCAGCCTCTAGAAGGTGAAAAAGACAAAGAAATGTATTCGCCCCTAGAGCCTCCAAAAAGGAACAAAGCTGTGCAACATCTTGATTTTAGTTCACTGATGTGCCTTCATAACTTCTGAACTCTCAAACTATAAGACAAATTTGTGCTTATTTACAGTAAAATTGTGGTAATTTGTTATAGCAGCAATAGAAATTAAATACAGCAGTAGAACAAGTATAGATTAATGATTCTAATTAATAGTAAAAAAAGAACAGTATTTTACATGCTTCCAAATCATAAAGTATGTAAGTTATGTTTTGCACAGGCAAACTGAAATAAACCTTAATAAAAGAGCATGGGTCCTTATTTTTCTCTTTTGCGTTGTGGAGTCTTGACTGAAAGTTCAACGCCCAAAAGTGAGGTGGGTAGTGGAGGAGAAGAAACAAGAAGAGAAAAAGGAGGGAAAGGGGGAGAGACCAAGGGGGGAGGGGAAAAGGGGAGAGAAGGGAAAGAAAACAGATAGGAGGGGAGAGCAGGTGATAGAGAGGGAGACAAATCACAGAGGAGGAAATGAGAGGGGAGAGAGGAGAGGATGGTGTGAGGGAGGTGTGAGATGGATTCTTTATTTGGGTATTTCTGAAAATAAAAAATAATTTCTTGAGACTGACTGAACCCAAATTCTGAATGACAGTTCCATATAAATGAGTCAGGTTTTGGGGGAGGGAGGGAGGGAGGGAGGGAGGGAGGGAGAGAGAGAGAGAGAATGAGAATATTGAGACAGAGAAAGGGGAAGAGGGATATAATGTGTTGACTCATTTATTATAGAAGTTTGAATGTCATACAATGGAACTCCGATATCAATGTCTAGTTCTAGATCTCGTTGTGTCAAATGTCCTGTTTCCAGCCTGGTTTGACCTTCTTGCCTCTTTTCTCAAGTTCAGCTGCTCCTCTTCTTATATTTATGGTAAAAAGTCAGCTACTTGTTTTAGGACCCTTATTAGTAACCACAGAACATTCTTGGTCTTTGCTTATTTTAATTCCTTGATGTGTAACTTAAATGCAGACCTCGAGGAGACTTTGTTTCCCTTCAGTGTACTCCGATGTGTCAGTCTACTTTTCTTGTTAACCCCAGGGTGGCACTGCCTTGTTCCTTGGCCCTACCCAAGTTCTCCCTAGTCTTTCTCTCTCTCTCTCTCTCTCTCTCTCTCTCTCTCTCTCTCATCCATTCCCTCCCTCACTTCCTACCTAGAGCAGCTCACACTGCCTGGGTATTTTCTTTGACTGGTTTTGGGGGAAGGAGTCTGCTCCCATCTGTTGAGAAAAACATCTTCCAGATTGGGGTTCAGAGTGAGGGCAGGTGCTCCTTTGGCCAGTGTAGTGACACTTCTGACACAGCAGCATTGTATGTTCCCTTCTCAGAAATGTGTCTAACTTCCTCATGCCTGAGATTCTATGTGGTATGCAAGGTTTTTTGTTTGTTTGCAAATCTTTATAAATAAATGTGTAATTGCTTCTTTGGAAGTAATAATTAAATAGATAGGTAAAGCAGATACTTTGGTCCATAAAAATCTAAGATGTTGAGGCTAAATTTGGTCTTCCAGCTGGTTTCCTTTCCACCTTGATACTTGTTAATAGATAACACTATAAAGCAAGTTAGATATAAATTTAAAAGTGTAAGTTAAGTTTTTGAAAAAATAAATTTCTTAATTGTTAATTAACAAATTAATAAGAATGAATTATTTAAATGTACTGAACTCTATTTCACTGTGAAGTATATTCATTTCTTGAATGAAATATTCCTTGCTAACAACTGACGTCATCTATGCCATTTAATTGATCTTTAACATTTCTTACCAAATTATGTAAAAACTTTGAAGATATTTATTATGCCTCATAAATTCCACTTTTCATAGTAAAATATTTGAGATACCCAATAGATGAATTTCCATTGTTAACCAATTGAATCCTAAATTGACAATGAAACGGTAATGTTTAGTTTAATCACTAGATGGCAGTAGTTTATAATAATGCATAAACAAGTCTTTTATTGCTGTTTTAAGCATTAGTTTGTAGAGTAGATTAACAGTATCAAAGATTTTTCAATTTAGTTCTTCTCTTATTCTCATTTCACAGGTAAAATGGGTCTTAATCAATGGTCCCTTTCTCTTAGGTTAGCAATTGAGGTTTTCTCAATGTTATAGGAAATGCTAAGCCATCGAGAGCTTTAGGTGTTCCCAGCTAATCTCACCCCAAGCTTTGGAACACACTCAGAAGATGTTTTTGTAATTTGCCCCTCACTTATTTGAATGTTTACTAATTGAAAGATCTATGAAGTCAATCATTTTCAATGTTCCCTAGCATAGGGCAGAATAATTGAAAAAAATAAGGGACCGGCACAAAATTTAAACACTTTCTGTAGTAAAAAAAAAAAAAAAAATGCATCAATAACTTATGCAAGAAATAGGAAATTTATTTCTAATCTAATATCTGGTGTTAAGCTAATAGGTGAAATTAAATAATTTACCATTTATTTACTTCAATTTCCATATCCTGAGAAGCCCTTATAATGTATTTTTTAAAGCGCTTATTTAAACAAATCTATTATATTAGTACCAGTTCTAAAGTAAGTTAAAAGGTAGAAAGTATATTTTGTTTATTTTTGCCAGTTTTGGATGTTTGGATAGAAAACATACCCATTCCCAGATGAATTTACAATTATTTTTTTCATATCAGTTGTGGGGATGTGGAAATAATGGCTATGCTTCTGTACTGTCTTATTTGTGGAGGCATTTGAACCTTCTGAACAAGATCCAAAACACGTGAGAAACAAGTGTATCCTTAAACATCTGTAAAGTGTTGGTGCTATTGAAAAAGAGTAATTTTCATTAAAGATGGCATATATCAGCACTTTGTTCTCTCTTGGAGATGAACAGACTACATATTTACGCTTTCTGGAAGCAGAAAGTGGTGCAGTATGGCAGGGTTTCCCCTGAAAAGAAACTGGTTGGGAGCGTGGGTCTGGACTAACAAACAATTCTTAAGTCAGTGAGGCAGCTGTGCTTTATTATCAGTAACCCGTATTTTCTGTCAATCATTATTCCTCCTGCTCTTGACTTATGGTTAAGTTTTTGTTTTTCTTTTCAAAAAATAAAAATAAGAACACATTTGCAAATGCAACCTTCTTTCATGGCACCCTTTATGTTATTTCTTTTATCCCCTTGCGCCCAGATCCGAGTCTCCCAGGGCAAAGAACCTGCACACCTGCTGAGTTTGTTCAAAGACAAACCGCTCATTATTTACAAGAATGGAACATCAAAGAGAGGAGGTCAGGTACCTGCTCCCCCTATACGCCTCTTTCAAGTCCGGAGAAACCTGGCATCTATCACCAGAACTGTGGAGGTATGTTATACATTCAAGAAAACAACCTGAGCCATCAACAAGTATTAGTCTTTTAAAAATTGGCAAGTAAACTCCTTCATTTCTATAATTAATCCATTGTCCACAATTTTTTTAACAAAGCACTAAATGCAGGAGAATTAAGTAAAAAGTTAATTCCCAATACCAGGCCTCTCACATTTTTCAACTGCATTGCACAAAAACAAATGAATTTTAAGAATAATGTAACAAATCAAGGTGTCAGAGGCATAAGGAAACATGCTTTATCTTGGAAGGCCTGGGGGAAGATGGATGGCGGTGGTGATCAGGTGACCGCACTGGGGAAATCTGAGAGGGACGGCCCTTGTCTGTACAAGTGTAACAAATGTGGGAAGCAAGCTTCACCACACTGTGGCAGAACCATAACTCAGCTGGCCAAATAAGCTGTCTGACAGCAGCTGTGAAAGAAATCAAACCCCGTATCATAGTGTCATCAGACAGGAAGACCTCCAGGTATGAGCAAGGCCAGCAGATGCAGGTTTTTAAATAGCTGAGTACTTTTACCTCTACGATGATCTATCACACCTCATATCCCAGTCACCTCAGTCACTATTGAAATCCAAGTCTCCCAAACCAACCTAAACTGTCCTGCATACCCTGTATATCCTCAAACCTGAACTCATCTGCCAATTTTTCCTCTCCACACAAGCCATTCAGCTGAGCCCTTAAAACCAGGTAGGTCATCGCATCGCCCCACCGGCAAACTATTGTCTAAACCACCCTCCCCCTTCATGTTCTACGGTTCTCTGAGGACACAGGTTCCCACACAGACCTCTCAAGTAGAAATTGTGTTTTTCCCCAGTGTCCAGGTGCCAGTGATGGACTGTACGTGGTACACTTTCCATGAGGTACCCTGCTCACCCTGGCCTCTTTGACTTGTCTGCTTTTCAGACTCTCCCTTCCCCAGCACCCTTGTGCTGCCATATACTGAGCTGCCAGTCCTTCTTAGACTTTAATGGTTTCAGCCTTTGCTTCACTATCTCCATCACTCTGGCTTCTCTCATCCAACAACCTTGGCCTTGACCCCATTTCTCTCACACTCACATGGCTCAGTACTAAACCTTGCCATTGGCAATAACTACACCACCTCAGATATCTGTTTCAAACCTCTCATCTCTGACAACCATCTCCTGTCCTAGCTCCTTTACTCCAGGATGCATTTTTGAGCAATTCTCCATTCTCATACCTGAATCCATGAACCCTCTCCATCCATCACACCCTTTGGGTCCTCCTCTCTCTACAAATCTCCAGCATGCCTGCTCTCTACTGGTAACTGTATCAGAGTACACAGAGCACATAAATGTGATCACACAAGAATCACCTTCTCTTCTCCAATTTCACCAACTTGTCTGCATCGATACATGTATATTCTCCTTCCTGGCTGTTTCATGAACTAAATTTAAATTGTTTATTTATATTCAACAATTAACAGATATTCTATAATAGTTATTTACATATAAATATTAAATTGTTTTAAAAAGAATGTCAATCTATTGTCACCCATAAATTAAAAATAAATAATGTTTATATAAATTATGTATTATTAAATAATTTAATGCATATTTAATACATAAATAAAACATGACTCCTATTTAAGGCCCAAATCCTCCCACCTCCACCCCCCACCAACTTCTGCCTGGAATACCCTGCCCTCGGGGCTTCATAAGGACTTTCCAGTGTTTTTATCCCACTTCCAGTCCATCATTGTTACAAGCAAAAATCTTCTTATTCTTCTGTACACCATCAGTTTCTTCTTCTGTTCTGGATCATTTACTTCAGAATACAAATATGCCTTAAAAGACTGCCATTCTTTCTTTAAAAACTATCTCTTGACTATGACACTCCCCACAACGCCCTTTCTCTGCCTTCCTTAAAACCACAAATCCTCAAAACAGTTATCTCCACTTACTCACCATCTCTACATTTTTAAGCCTATTCTCTCTAAAGCCACTCCACTCAGGTATCATTCCCCCCATTCTACCAAAATGCTTTTTATCTAGTTTGCTTATTTCCTGCTTTCTGCCTTCTCTGATCTCACTTTTCTTAACCTCCCACTATCATTTCCACATCACCATTTCCTGTCTTCTAGAAACACCATTGTTTTTCCCCCACTAGCCTTCTGAAACACTACGCTCACCAGGATTTCTTCCAAATTCCAGTGGTACTCTTCTAGGGACCATTTTTCTGCATTCTCCTCCTCTGCTTGTCCTGTAAGCACTTGAGCACTCCAAGGGTCAGTCTTGGCGCTCTTCCTGGTGATCTCATTCAGTCATATAGTTTAAATGCCATCATGTGTATTGATCTCATCCAGGATACACTGTGCATGGATTCTCACGTGTTCAATTATGACTAGTTTTTTTTTTTGTTTTTTTAATGGATCAAATTAAAGGACAGTTTAGCTCTCATCTATGGGCACTCTCAGTCGATTTCAGATGGAAGAGTCAATGAGAATCATTGCATTCCCAGCCTCTTGCCAGTGGACGTTCTTCCTGAGACATGGTACACACTTGTGATGCACCTCCTTTATTTCCTTGTGCCTCTCAAACTGGCCTTGTCATACCTTTCCCCTTGGAAATGCACGAATCAAAATCATTGTTTATAGAGCTTTCTGTTTTTATTTCCTGGGAGGCTAAAGCTTTATAACGTTCTGTTTTGGAACTACCTCCCTGATCCACACCAATCTGGACATGGGCCGTTTGTCACCTATCTCTCCATCAACCAAGATCTTTCCTCTGTATCAATAAGGTGACCTTTGGATTAGAAATCGGAAGTCATGATTTTTAGAATTTTCCATCACATCTGATTTCTTTGAGCTTGGTCCATAAGGCTTTGTTCTTACTGGAAGAGGATGATAGCTACATCCCTAGATGTTACCAACCCCTGGAACATCTTTATACTTCTAACAGCCATTCCTTCCTCTTGTAGTGCTCTCTCTGAGGACAGAGTCCTGACCAACCTGGTGGAATCTAACACTCCGCACGGTTGATGCCTTCGTTTGGCACCTCAGCATGGTTGGCCAAACAGCATCATTGGCCCAGCTGCTCACCAGCTCCTTCTTGAAACACTGTCTTCACTTGGCCTCAAAACACCACACTCTTGTTTTCTTCCTCCCGCATGGGTGTCCCCTGTCAGTCTTGCTTACTTGTTTTTCATTTCCCTGTTATCACACATCGCATGAGTCCCACAGTCATGAAGGAGGTCATACACATACTTTGACAGTCACACAATCCCATAGTCAGAGGTTCTCACAGAGACTGGCACAGAGTCACAACATCACAAGGTCATAGACACAAAGACAAGCCCATCTTAGACCCTCGGGATCACTACCAAGCCTGAGACTCTGCACGTGCCTGTCCCTGCCTACAGGTCCCACCTTTAGCCTCACCCTCCAGTCTGGGTTGGCTAGAGGAGTCTGGGCCCACCTGGGTTGCTTTCACTCCTCTGTGTCCCCATGGAGCAGAACTGTGTTCTCTTGGCCAATCCCAGACAGTGTCCAAAGCTTCTGGTTGAAAGGAAGGGCTACATCAGTGCCCTATGGATATTCTTTTATAATTTGGGCTGTAATGTAGCCAAGCCTGGAGAACCTTTTGGTGAATCCACATTATTCTCTCTTTCCCTACAATGGACTCCAGTCCCTATGTTGTGATTTTTAGGTGTGCCTTTGATTATTTGATATACCTTCTCTTTAGCGAGCGAAATAAAACTCAGTACCTTTGCTTTATGTATGTCATTTTTTAATATTACACCTTTTTTTTAAAATTATAGCTCATCCTTGTTCTTATGGCCTCTGAATATTATCTTTATTACTTTGTCGCGTCCAGCGCAACACGGGCAGTGAGAGAACGAGAAAGGGAGGCAAAGGGTTAACAAAAAAAACAGAAGTCAAGAGATTTATACAGTAGGGGCCAAGGGTCTCACAGCCTCAAAGGACTGAGAGCCCCGAATTGGGCCACCTTGTGGCTTTTATTGGTGTTCACACAAGGAAGTGACATTGTTTTCTCCACGGTCTATAAATTTCATACATTATACTAGGAAACTGATTCAAACTAATCACCCTTGCCTGCAAGCAGCGGAACTGTAAGTCTCAGGATATACCTAAGGGACAAAACCTTTATGCTGAAACTTACTGATATGAATAGATGGAGAACTGATGTTAACACATCATTGAATCTCTTCCCAAGCAGGTTGTGGGAAGGAATGCAGCCACAGAGGCAGAAGCTCTCCTTAGCCGGGGGAAGGTGGGAGGCTGTGCCCACCACTGTCAACCCCGTGGGTTCTCCTGCTGGTCCCCACTCGACTGTGCCTGGCTTAGGTTGTTCCCCCCGTTGTGAATCTTACCTGTCATTGGCTAACCAGCAATCCTCCGGGGCCAAACAGGGAGACATAAGGTGTAAGCACAAAGGTGAAGCAAAGTCCCTGAAAGGATCCATCTCACAGACTCTCCTTTCTTTAGGGGCAGGTATGAGGGGACAGACGGGTAGGCTGCTGCATGGCAACATTACTTATCATTTAAGTTTGGCTCATTTTATTCTTAGAGCCTTTTGCTACTCCCTGCATGCAGCTGAGCATTAAAGTGACACAGAGCAATGTGCTCCTGCTCTAATGTTTGTAACGCCATAGTGATGTCCCATTGCCACCCCAAATTAATTTCCTGGGGTCAAGACAGAAGGCTGTGGATGGTTTGTCACTGCCACAGGCTTCTTGGACTGTTATTGAGGGGGCGGCAATGGATTTGAATCATTGTGGTATTTTTCTTCATGCTCTAGGTAGACGCTGATGCAAATTCGCTGAATTCTAATGATGTGTTTGTCTTGAAACTGCGACCAAACAGTGGCTACATCTGGGTAGGAAAAGGTGCTAGCCGTGAGGAGGAGAAAGGAGCAGAGTACATGGCAAGTGTGCTCAAATGCAAAACCACAAGGATTCGGGAAGGAGAGGAACCAGGTATGTGCTGTGGGGCCAAGGGCATGAAGCAGAACTGATGTTGGGCATGATTGCTAATCAAGTATTTTTCCCATAATTCATGACTTTGTAAAGGTTACAGGCAGTTAAAAGTCCTCCCATCAGTTGCAAAAGTAAAAGATGGTAGCAGTTATATTTAAATGATTTCTTAATATTAAAATCAAGGTGAGATAATATTACGCTTTGTTAATGGAAAGCAATATAGACCATATGCCCCTGAAAATGCATCAGGTAACATACTGTGTTTTCCACAGAGGAGTTTTGGAATTCCCTTGGAGGGAAAAAAGACTACCAGACCTCGCCACTGCTGGAAACCCAGGCTGAGGACCACCCACCTCGGCTGTATGCCTGCTCCAACAAGACTGGAAGATTTGCCGTAAGTGTCTTGGGAGAGACATTCCAGTGTTAGCTCTGACTTTCCTGCCATGTTACTGCTTTGATTCTCCATTTTAGCTTACTTGCAAACCATAGGCAATGCTCTTCACTCCACAGAGGGCTGTTTTAAGAGTCAGTGCCATAATGGGTGTGAAAGCATAGGAATAGTGTAATGTACTATGTAAATCAAGCTGCTCTTGAAAATATCAGCAAGTTTGCACCTGTGTCAGCATGTATGTATTACTGTATGAATACGCAGTTGGTTAGATTTGGTAATTACATAATTTGCCACTTTTTGTGGGCAACAATTCTGGTCAAACTATGTAAATTTCATACTTCAATTTCCCAGGAGAATAAAAAGTTTCACCAGGTTGACTGAATAAAATGTATTATGGAAATATTATGATCATTGGGCAAAATCACAGAAAGTGATATGCACACCTGCAAATTAACTGAAATCAGCAGGAATGTTTTATTTCAGAGTCATTCACAGGCTTTGAATTCTTGGCAATTTAAAGTAAAAATATCTATGTACAAGAGTGATTTCATACTGGGCTCTGAAATATCCTGGACGGCACCCCCTCCTCTCAGTTAACCATGAAAGTTCTGTCTTTGTTTGACGGGCTAGGCTCTTGTATAAAATTTTCATTTAAAGAATGAATTCCTTTCCTATATAAAATTTGATCTAAAGATTTCATCACCATGTCCTAGTAAATATAAGCTTTATTTTTCAGCACACACGCTTGAAAATTTCCTAAGCATTTTCCCAGATATGTGCTTACTAGAAATAAAATGCTTTGAAGAAGAAACTGCTCATGTATAAACCATACTTGAAGTTTATAAGTGATATGGCCTAAAAATTAAAGATTTGAATAGTTATTGAAAATTGTTGATTTATGAAAATGACCAGACCTAGTGATTTTTTAAAAATCATCTTGACTTACAAAATGAGAGACAATTTAATACGCCAGACCATAAACTCAAATGTCTTCGGAGACTGGGAAGGCGACATAAATCTGTGAAGCACTTGTCATAAGGAGCTGGAAGTAGAGAGAACTCTGGTCAGATGAACTGTATATGGCCCATGTAAGGCATTCAATGCAGTGTTTATATGAAGCACTCCTAATAAGATAACATCCGTTCATGATAATTGACTAAATATATAAATAATTTTTTAAAATCTTTAGTACACAAAAGGAAGAAAAAAATGACTACCAAACTTTATTTTTGCTGTGCTCCACAATAATACAAGGCATTTTTATTCTACATACTAGAAAAATTACTACTTTACTGTTTGGTCACAAAGATTTTTTTATGCATTTCAGATTGAAGAGGTTCCAGGAGAGTTCACTCAGGAAGATTTAGCAGAAGATGATGTCATGTTACTAGACGCTTGGGAACAGGTAAAACTATATTTTGTTCATGCCAGAAGAGTATATGAGTTGGGAATTGATAAAACCTGCTTTGCGAAGCGGCAAGTCTAATAGTAAATGGACCTGTGGATTTAGTCTGTATTTAAAAGAGATGCAACACATTTTGGCGAAAAATGAAACTGATGCATGTAGCAAGTTGATGTTTCAACATGGAAATAATTCCATGGCTACCATCTTTGTCTGTATAATTTTAGGCAAAACTCTTCCATTTTTCATTTATTTGTAAAATTAACTCACTCCTAACTTATTCATCCATTCATAATAAATGCATTAGCGGGTACAGTAAATGTGGAGTATAATAGGGGTACAAAGCCGTGGGGGAGACTGAAATATTCAGAATTTCTCTAAAAATTTGACAGAAAATCATAGGAGACCCTTATCCTGGGAATGAAACAGACAGAACGGTTTTGAGTCTACAAAGTATGTCACTGTTATATATATCTTTATTTTGGAGATAATTATTGGTCATTTGACATGGCACATCTGATGTTGTTGTTTTTTTAAATTTCTATGTAAACTAACAATTGTGAAAGAGAAAAAGACACTAGAAATTAAATGATATAAAGCAATTATAAAACACTTATTTGAATTTGACTTACTCTTAGAGTCAACCAAAGATTGTTACTTTTAGATGTGCTCTAATTGCTAAGTCATTCATTTATATTACACCTTAGTTTTTTGTTAACTAGACCTACTGTGGTGCAATATGTAAGTACAGTGAAACTACTGTAATGTTATATAACAATTATACCTCATAGTTTTTATATACATTAAGTATGTTCTATGCCCTTCAAGCAATATTCTAGCACTGTCAGTATGAATTAGAACACAATCAAAACTAATTTGACTAAAATTTGTCTGCCAACAAGTGACTTTTAAAGTGATTTAAATATAAGGTAATTCAGGAGAATTTTCAGCATTGAAGTACCCAACCTACACATTTAACAAGGAGAAGGATATATAATTATACCAGTTAACAAAAACACAAACAAACTCAATATTTAAATGCTAAACAGTATAGCACTTTTACCAAAGTGTTATAGGATACAGGACTATATGAAAGCGCGAGACTTAAGTCAGGGGTTCATAAAGGGAGTCTCTGGTGCCTACAAACAAGCTGAATATTGTCCCCACAGTATAGGAATATAGGGATAATGATTGCCTTACGTAATCCAGGGGTGGGTGCACACACATACACACACACATACACACACAAAAAATATCAGGCATTAAGTTGTTTTTGAGAAAATTCACTCAATAAACTAGAAAATACAATATAAACATATATCAAAATATGAAATCTGGAGTCCAACTAAGTTTAGGTGTTTCTTAATAAGTGTAAGCATTGGGAAAGTGGCTGACCTTCTCCACACCTGTCTCCACATTTCCAGCCTCAGGGGTTGTTGTGAAGATTCAATGAGCAATGTATGAGAAGCACTTCACATAGGGCATAGTACTGAGTCAACACGCCCCAAAGGTACATATGGTTGTTGTTTCATTTCTCAGATTTTCATTTGGATTGGCAAAGATGCCAACGAAGTGGAGAAGACAGAATCTCTGAAGTCTGGTAAGCTAGATAGCAATTATTCTGAAAAATTTAAATTCCCTTACAGTTTTCATTATAGAAATAAAAAACCTCCATAACTGTGGTAACCTAGATTTTTTTTAAATTCCTTTTGAGAAATACGGTTCTTCCTGGTTCAGTTTTTTTCTTATTGAAAACATAAGAATAATTATGCCATAAGGATAATTGAATAAAGTTTGGATTTTTTTCAGGCAATAATAAAACTCTGATGGCACATTCTATAGTAGATGAGAAAAATCTATACAGAATTGTTCATATGGAACAGTATTTGGCTACTTGGGGGCAAGGAAAATTTAATTTATTACTTTTGTTGGAAAACTTCTCATTCTATAGTTAGTTGAATCAAAATTAACTGAATTTATATCTTTGTGCCTCTTTTTAGCCAAAATGTACCTTGAGACAGATCCTTCTGGAAGAGACAAGAGGACACCAATTATCATCATAAAACAGGGCTATGAGCCACCCACATTCACAGGCTGGTTCCTGGGCTGGGATCCCAATAGGTGGTAAACTGATTTTTGTAGGAAACAAATGTTATGGAGCAGCGTCCCACTGCTGTTTTGAGGGGAAGAAGAAGGGCTTTGTTTGTTTGACTTTAGAAAATTAACCTCAGCCATATGGCTATTATTCAATGCTTAGTATTGGTTTGAACTTCTTTTTAAACTGGAATTTTCTTACGTTAATATTTTAAAATACCCTAAACTTTTGTTATGGATCATTATTAGCTCTGCTGAAAACAGATTTACATATTTTTTGTATGATCTCTTAAAGGTGAAAAGCTACTCACAAGGTAGGGGAGACTGTCAGGAAATTGTTATAATTCAGGAGCCATTAGCCAAACTTGTTCTTTAATGTGCCAGAGAAGAAAGCCGTAATGCCTTTGAGGTTATTCTTTCTACGTTGGGTTCAAAAGAGAAGTGTATTTGCAGTAAGGTATAAGTTAAGATGACTTTAAAAGTTTATTGTTTTCCTTCTTTAGCCAATGTGATTTCGATATCACTAACTCCAAAGTGTCACTTTCTAAGAAAAATTTCACCTGTCTTGTCTTTTTAAAAGCCTTTGAAAGCACAGCTCTTACATGACAAAATAATTTGTATTCATATATATACATATATACACATATATATACATATATATATTTGCCAGTACATGTTTAATATCACAAAAGATATGTACAAAAAAAAACTGCACTACTCCTGTCTTTCATCATTAAAATACATCTGTTTTTGAAAAGGTTTTTTGTTGTGACATTTTCTTCAAATGTGATACGTGAGTTAATTACACCATTAATTTTAAGGTTAAATTCTTTTATGCATAAACAAATATGAATTTAACATTTCTTATTTCATCCTCATTCGCAGTATTTGATAACTGGTGATACATCCCTTTGACTGAAAAGCCCTTTCCATGTCTTATCCTTATCTCATCTAAAATTTGTGGCAGTGAATACTCTAAAAAAATCTACACATCAACAGCAAAGATTTATTTTCTGTTTACTCTAGAAGTAGATTTTTATTTTAAAGCATTAAGGATGGAAGTTATCTATTTGTATATCTCTTCAAGTTCTTTAAAACAATGTTCTGCCTGATTAAAACAAAATTAAGAAAAAAAGTAACTCAGAGATGTCTACACCCAAACAGCACAATAGAGGGCGCTCTTTGTCCATGGTAATGAGGAAAGACTGCTAGTTCCTGAAAACACTGAGAAATGCAGTGATATTTACTTTTATTTTAGATTGGGAAAGAGTAGTATTTCTAGACGGTCAAATGTGGCTGTGTACCAAGTCTGGAAGTATTGTATACTGATTTTTAATTTTGAGATTCAATAGAGTGCAATCATTATTGATTTTATAATATATTTGACACATGCCAGGCTATCCTGGCATATGTTGTGTGTGTGTGTGTGTGTGTGTGTGTGTGTGTGTGTGTGTGTATGTGTCCTGGTGTATATTCTAGTGCTGGCGATACCTGGTGTATATTCTAGAGCAGGTACTTAAGGCTGCCCTGCCCTCAGAGCTATAGTCTAATGGGGAGAGAGAGAAAAGAAGCAAATACTCAAATACATATTCTGCCACGTAGCAATAAGTGTTTTGAAGAAAAATAAGGCTAGAGAGGGATAGGAGTTGTGAGATGAAGGATTCTATTTTAGATAGAGTGAATAGGGAATGCCTCTTCAAGGTGACATTTGGACAGAGACCTGAAGGAAGTGAGGGAATGAGTCTGTGATGGTTAATTTTATGTGTAATCTTGACTAGGCCATGGGATACCCAGGCATCTGGTTAAACATTATTTCTGGATGTGTCTGTGGAGGTGTTTCTCAAAGAAATTAGCATTCAAATTGGTGGACTGAGTAAAGCAGATGGCCTCCCCTGGTATAGGTGGGCATCATCCAACTTGTTGAGGGCCTGAATAAAACAAAAAGGTGAAAGAAAGTTGAATTGGCTCTCTCTACCGAACTGTTTGAGCTGAAATATCAGTCTTCTCCTGCCCTTGGACTGTGACTTACACCATCAGCTTTCCTGATTCTCAGGCCTTGGGACTTGGACTGGAACTTAACACCACCAGCTTTCCTGGGACTGCAGCTTGCAGACAGCGTATTGTGTGGGACATCTCAGCCTCCATAATCATGAGCGAATTTCTTATAAGAAACCTCATTTTATACACACACACATACACATACACACACAAGGTTGGACAATTAAGTGTGCACACTTATCCTAGAGAAAGCGCTACATACCTGATTGCTAAATATCACTATGGTCACCTTTGAAGTGCTCCCCTTGGGAAGCTATGCACCGACACCAGTGCCTAGTCCACCCTTCAAAGCAGTTTTGGAACTCTTTTTCTGGAATGGCCATCAGCTGTCATCGTATTACCCTTGATGTCCTGAATGTCAGCAAAATGTCTTCCTTTTTATATTTCCTTTATCTTCGGGTAAAGAAATAAGTCACTGGGGGCCAGATCAGGTGAGTAGGGAGGGTGTTCCAATACAGTTATTTGTTTACTGGCTAAAAACTCCCTCATAGACAGTGCCTCATGGAGCTGGTGCATTGTTGTGATGCAAAAGCCATGAATTGTTGGCAAAAAGTTCAGGTCATCTAACTTTTTCATGTAGCCTTTTCAGCACTTCCAGGTGGTAAACTTGGTTAACTGTCCAGTTGGTACAAATTCATAATGAATAATCCCTTTGAAAACAAAGAAGGTTAGCAACATCATTTCAACAAGTTTGCAAACTTAATTGTCAGTCCTTGTGTATATATAGTGCCAAAAAAAGTATACACATTTTAAGAAAGGAGAACTGTATTAAAATAGTAATACTCAATACATACCAATAACAAAAGATAAATACAAGTCACGTTTGACTTCTGCAATTACAAGAGGTGCTCAAAGCGGTTACCATCAACATTCAGACACTTCTGATTATGGCAAACTACTGCTTGAACTTTGACCAAAGTGTCCACTTATATACATTTTTTTGGCACCCCCAGTATATGTGTATACATATATACACACACACACACACACATATATATATATATATACACACACACACATACACACACACACATATGTATATATATGCATATATATGTGGATGTGTATATATACATATATATATATTATAGATAGATAGATAATAGCTTTGTTTCTCTGAGGAACCATGGCTAATACAGAGCCCTGAGCATCTCTCTATATCTCTGGATGGGGACCAGCAGAGCCTTTCATACAGAGGGATTAAAAGCTGCTTGGCTTGTTCAGGAATTCTGAGGAAGCCTGTGTGGCTAGAGTGGATTGAGAGAGATGGAGAAGGGTGGGAGATGAGGTCAGAAAGGTAATAGGAGCTTAGATCATATGGAACTTGTGGAATTTTCATTTTCCCTCTGGGTGAGATATGGTAGAGTGACATGATTTGTTTCACATTTTGAAAGGATCGGTCTGGCTGTTGAGTCGAGAAGAAACTGCAAGATTGCAGCCTAGAAGGAGAGGCCAGTTAGGATGGTTTGCTTATAATCCAGGCAGAGCTGATGGTGGTGGTGGCAAAGCAGGACTTGACTCTGATATGTTCTGAATATGAAGCCAATAGGAGGGTAATGGATTTGATATAGGGTGTGAGAAAATGACAGAAATAGAGTGTCAGAGAGCAGTTGCCATTTACTGAGCTGGGAAACACTGTGGAGGAGAAGGTTTAACTGGGGAAACAGGAATTGGTTATGTTCATATTTGAAATGCTATCCTATTGGACATTCAATTGAAGTTGTTGAGTAAGGTGTTCAATAGAGAATTCATGGCTGGGGATGTATATTTGCTGAGTCAGTGCATAGATACATTTAAAGACATAGGAGTGGTGTGATTACCTAGGGTGTGAGTATAGATAAAGAAGACATCTGAGGATAACTGAGTCCTGGGATATTCCATCATGTAGAAGTGTGGGAGGCGAGACAGAGTCTGTAAAGAGGATGAGAAACAGGTCCCAGTGAGGCAAAAGAAAACCGAGGGAGTCCATGAGAGAATGCTTTGCTGAGGTTGTTGACCTTACTCAGTTATAAACATGTGAATTTTAAGTAAACACCAACCTATGCCTTTCGGATAATTTCCTCGTACTATAACCACATATTCTTGTGAATGTTCTAGCTAATGGGGTATTTAACACCAAATTGAGCGTTCCTAAAGCAGTGATTTTTAACCAGGGCTCATTTTGCTCCCCAGGAGACATTTGGGAAAATACCTGGTGACATTTTTGATTGTCACAACTGGGGCACATCTAGTGCTACTGGTATCTAGCGGGTAGAATCCAGGGATGCTGCTAAGCATCCTACAGGGCACAGGAGAGTCCCTCACCACAAAAGATTATCTAATTCAAAGTGTCAGGAGTACTAAGGCTGAGGATCCCTAACCTAGAGTAACTACATTTCAAAATGGAAATGAAGTTCTGTGTTACTACAGAGAAATGTTACGGAAAAGAACTGAAACGAGCTAACACCACGAGATAAAATAGCTGCTTCTTTTCTTCACATGATGTTTCACATAGAGAACCAAATAAGATCTCTGAATCAGTGAACTAAACTTGCCATATTCTTTTCATCATGAAATGGAGACCTTATACCTAAGACCAAATTATTTAACAAATATAAAATATATGGATACAAGTATGCTATAGGTAATATTTTTAAAGATTTTTAAGCACTACAGTTTTGATATTCTATATTTAAAATCCATGTTGCTGAATCATAGTGTGTGCATTTCCTATTGCTGCTATACCAAATTATTCCAAATTTAGTAGCGTTAAACAAAACAAATAGATTGTCTTTCAGTTCTGGAGCTCAGAATTCTAAAGTGAGTCAATAGGGTTGTGTTCCTTCTGGAGGCTCTAGGAGCAGAATCCCTTGCCTTGCCTTTTCCAGCTTCCAGCGGCTTCCTGCTTCCCTTGGTTTGTGGCCACTTCTTCCATCTCTACAGATCACAGTGTAACATCTTCAAAAATCTCTCTCTCTCCCTATCTGACCTCTGCTATGTGGCCATCGGTAACATTTCCTTCTCTGACTGATTTTCCTGCGTCCCTCCTTCACTTATAAGGATGCTTGTAATTACATGCCCCCCCCACCCACAATAATCCTGGATAATCTCCCCATCTCAACAGCCTTAATTTAATCATATCTGTAAAGTCCCTTTTCCATGTAAAGTAATATATTCTACAGATTCCAGACAGGATATGGTCAGAGGGCTATTCTACCTACAGCACTAAGGTAAAAAGGTATACAACGAAATCAGTATTCTAGTTTGTTGGCATATTGGGTAAAAGCTGACAACCTGAGAAGCTAGTGCATTTTCCCACTCTCTTTCACCAATTCCATCTTCCACCTAGACCCTCATTTCTAAAATAGAAAATAAATATAATTGTAGCTGGGGGAAATCTAGTCAGCATTCCATCTCTTTCCTAATCCTTGCAAAGTTGCTGTTCTTGTTCCAACCTGGCAATCTTATAAACAGAGGTAGAAAGAAATCTCTCATTCTGGACTCACAAAAGGCAGCTGCTGTCTGCACAAGTATAGGAACACTACTGGAAAGACCAAAGTGCAGGCGGGACAGTTACGGAGACAAGGGAGTGGGTAGCTATCTCATTTGAGTCTAACCAAAAACAAAATAGTTTTGAACAACTAAAGATCTAATTTAATAAGATAATTTGGAGCTTTGGTTTTTGAGAGAGGCATTTTTCTATTCTCAGTCACAGGATATCTGTAAATTTTATGTATTTGAAGATCCAGTGGGGACATTGCTAGAATGGTAATATTCTCAGTGAATCATCAGTGAGGGTGGGCAACAGGCTTCTAATGGCGCATAATATTCAACCCAGGTTTGACTGTAAAGAAGGATTATTTGAGATTTTGAGTTATGAATGTAAAAATGCTTCTAAAAAGGTGATGTTTATATAAGGTCAAGTATTATTTTACATGAACTTTTATTGAAAGCACCAGAGATAACATCTTTTTTTTTACAATCTTTGAATTGTCTCATTTGAGTCTGCACTTTAGTCTTTTGTTGTAATGTTTCTGGCCCCACGAGGTCATCAGGGACTGACAGCAGAGAATTTTCCTAGTGCCTCCACATCCCTGTGGAATCTACACAATCCCTTCTTTTATGTTCCTGTGATGATATTCCTTAAGAGAAGAAGTCACTGCCAGATACAGTATATTTCTCAAGGAATTTCATAAATGACACATAGGAGCAAATCATTCCATATTCCAGCACCCAAACCGCTACAAGCTCAGAAGACTGTGTAGGCAAAAATAGTCACAGATAATGATTCCCCAATTTTTAATGAAAAAAGAGTTAATAGCAAAAATTATAGAAATGATGTTGTATTAGGCTGGTGCAAATGTAACTGCAGTTTAAAAGGTTAAAAATAATTGCAAAAACCGCCATTACGTTTGCACCAACCTCATATTTCCTACTGAAGATTATGGGTACGCTGTAGTTTGTTAAAATATTCTATGATCCTAAAACTTCCAGCTCTATGAGTTTCTTTAAAAATGTACTTTGTACTTGTTGGCTTTTAAGGTGACTGTTAAGGAAGACCAAAATGGAAAGGATGTCATTTTATTCAATTTTCTAGACGTGGTTTTCCACCCCAGGAAAGTGATCTATTCAGCTTCTGCAGAACCAGATGCCCTCCTTAGCATCCCCATGATGACACCTAGTGGCCAAATATAAGGGACAATCAGTGATGCTGTTGGACTTCCCTTGCTTTGTCTGGTTGATTATAATAACAGTGCGATACTAATGAACACCGTGTGGTGTCTCGATAGGTTCTTTAGTTAGAAGGCCCTGGGAAGAATCCTGGCCCCACCATTACTCCACTGGGTGCATTAAGTAAATCAATTACTTTTTAATTTGTTTCTCTAGTGGTTAAGCACACATTTGCCTACCTCCTCACCTTACAATCCACATATCAGATGGCCTTCACTGGTTGGGGGGGGGGGGGGAACCTAGCATCGCTGCAGGGAGTCAGGAGGAGGTCTTTGAGCTGCTGCCCCAGTTTAAGCCAAAGGAGAAGAGGAGATTTAGGGAGCATGGCATAGTCTCAGGACATACAGAATGTAAAGACAGAAAGACAATCTGAACAAAACAGTTTGAATAAACAGATACATCAAAAAGTGGGTATGCTGAGGAAGGGAGTTATAAGCCTAATTGTTCACCTGTTCTTGGAAACCTTGGGGGAAAAAAGGAGGGGATATTGGGAAAAGCTCAAGGATTGAGTAAACTGAATAAGTAAAGCAATAATGATGGTGAGCATGGAGTAATGATAAGAAAACTGAATGCCAGAAACTATTACTAGTTTGAAGTACTTTGTTTTTGCTGAGATCTGCTATACATACAGAGGTGAGAAGTAAAAAATGAAATGAATACCTACAAGGTCTGATAATTAAGTTCATGAACTTGTTGCAATGATGTTGCTAACCGTTTTTTGATGTCAGAGGGATTATTCATTGTGAATTTGTACCAACTGGACAAACAGTTGAACAAGTTTACTATTTGGAAGTGCTGGAAAGGCTGCATAAAAAAGTGAGATGACCTGAACTTTTCGCCAACAATTCATGGCTCCTGCATCACGACAATGCACCAGCTCACATGGCACTGTCTGTGAGGGAGTTTTTAGCCAATAAACAAATAAATGTATTGGAACAACCTCCCTACTCACCTGATCTAGCCCCCGATGACTTATTTCTTTACCCAAAGATAAAGGAAATATTAAAAGGAAGACATTTTGATGACACTCAGGGCATCAAGGGTAATACGATGACAGCTCTGATGGCCATTCCAGAAAAAGAGTTCCAAAATTGCTTTGAAGGGTGGACTAGGCACTGGCATCAGTGCATAGCTTCCCAAGGGGAGTACTTCAAAGGTGACCATAGTGATATTCAGCAATGAGGTATGTAGCACTTTTTCTAGGATGAGTTCATGAACTTAATTGTCCGACCTTGTATGCTAAAGGTAGAGAAAATTCCTTCCAAAGGAATTTTTGAGAAGGAATTCTTTGGAAGAAAATAATAAACAGTTCTTATATTTATTAACCATTTTATATATTCACTCACCTTTTTCATTATGTATCATATGTGGTCTACCAACATCAAATACATCAGTAAGACATTTTAAACATTTTAGAGAGTAGAATTTAGAAGTTTAGAGAAGTATTCTCTCTAGCTCTGAAAAAACCTGTGTAACTTGAAGGACAAAAGACAATAAAAAAGCAGAATGTAATGTAATTTAAAAATACTTTTATTGCTTAGTGACTTGGCGCTGATAAACAGTCTGAATAGTCCAAAGATATGAAATCTAGGTTGAAAATATATAATCTTGTATGTGACTTGGGAGCTAAAAATATTGTTTCTAAATGCACATGTTATTTCACCCAAAATGATGTCAAAAAAAAAAAAAAAGCAAAGGAAGAACAAATTATATTAATATCATATCTATGTCTGCTAATTGGTCTCTATTATCCATTCTTTCCTTTTTCCTTTTAGTGCTATAATAGATACCTGCCTGCACGACGTAGTAGGTCACGTTCTCTGTGTCCCTGGCAGCAAGGTATGGTCGTCTGACTGAATTCTGGCCAATGACATGTCAGCAAAAGGTCAAGTTATAAGGGCACATTTCTAGTCACTTCATTTAAAAGGAAGCTCTTTGTCCTTCACTTTTCTATTCTCCGTTCTGCTGGCTAGGAAGTGATGAGAGTTCAAATAGCCACCTTGGACCCAGAGATGGAAGCCACATGTAGCAGAACTTCCCTACCATGACTGGATCTGCTTATTTAAAGACTGATAGATAAAAAGGAAGATCTTTCTGTCTTATTTGAGCCACTGTATTTTAGAGTCTATTTTTAGAGCAGTTCAGCCTGTACCCTAATTAATACAAAAATTGGTATCAAAAGTGGTTTTAGATAAAAATGTTCTAATGTATGTGACCCTGCCTTAATGGTAAACTTGCGAAGAATGAGTAAATAGATATTGCAGGCTGGGGAGCCAGGAATCCTTTTTATGCTAAAACATTAATATTTACCACTGTTTCCTGTGGTAACTAAGAGGGCAGATCATATGCCTACCAAGGCTGTACCTCCTAGAAAAAGGGTTAGGAAAACTCAAAATATTAATGTGCATTGGCCGTTCCTGGCAGCTTTTAGCAATGTACTTACTATAAAAGAGGTGAAATCAGGCAAGAATTAATTAGTTGAAAGCAGAGATGAAGGTGGGGAAGGGGGGGAGGATAACTCTGCTCTATTCTCAGCAGGTGTTCTTTAATCTCAGTTGACTAAGGGATTAGTGACTTGGAAAAGCCAACTGTTTCTGTAAACAAAATAACAGCAGATAAAGTTGTCCCTGGGGACATTGCTCAAGAGCCTTCCCTTATGTGTCATCAACCAGTAATGTGAGTCAATCCAAAATCAGATTAAGGTGTTGTTTTCACACCCGATGTAGCTGCTCTTAATTTAAGGGAGACAGGGCTCATAGCAGTCAGGTTATAAGCCTTTGTCTGTGGTATATTCAACTACCTGGAACCAAATAGACAGAGTCAAATATGTTTTTGAGCAAATTACATTGCTAAAGAACTTGCAAATCTAGCCTACAAATGTTTGTGATTGCTTGACCATAAAGCACCTCCTGAGATCCTAACGCGGGCAACAAGTTGAGAAACTTGTGCTGCATTCAGCTCAAAACCTAGAATTCCTTGTCCATCATCCCATCTAAAGTGGAAAGAAGGGATGCTTTCCAACATGCACAGTAGATGTGTCCCAGAGGATTGTGGACAGAGAAGAATTTCCCAAAGGACAAACCCAGGAGGCCAAAAGGACAACTGGCTGAGAGAATTCCTCCCTCCCCCAACCCAGAGAGCAAAGCCAGGATTTCATCAAGATACTTACTGCACTGTTAGTGAGGGAAGCCTTTGCAATTTCTATAGCAATGCAGAAAGATTTCAGCATTGCTACAGACAAGTGGTCCTGTGTGTTTCCCTTTCTTCTCTTTCCCAAGTACAAATTTCTATAGCAGTTATCCTGCTTCTGTTCCACTAGGTGTATCAGTGTATTTGTGTGTAGGGATGTGGGGGCTGGAGGGAGTGGTAGTGAAATTATCCACTAGTTTATAGGTCACACAATCAGAAGAAGCCACATCAGGCTTCATGGAAGGAACTTGGAATCATGTAGAGATTCTAGATTTTGAGCTAAACTGGGTTAGACTCTATATTGTTCATCATTGAAAAAGAGGTGTGCCCTTCATGTGGGATGAAAGAAACAAGAGATAGAGTGACCATACAATTGGTTATGGTAGAAATTGCTAAGTGTCCTCTAAAACTCAACATCCCTAATCCCTTCTAATCATGGAACCCACTAAAATTTTAGCAAAGATGCTGTTGTCCAGGTAGAACTGAAATTTCTCAGCCTCACTTGGAGCTGATTATGGCCACATAACTCAGTACTCACATTTACCTAATAGGACATTTACCTAAAAAAGGAATCTTCTTGCTACAGCAGCTTAACCTGTAGACTGATAAAGATAGCACTTCTGCATTCAACAAGAATGATATAGCAAGGTATTTAACTATTTCTAGGAATAATAATCGAATGAAAAAGAATAAAAATATACATTTATAACTATGAGGCAAGCTTAATATTGTACTTGTTTAAGGATAGTGAGAAGGAAATTTTTAGAGTATTTTTTCACAAAATTAGTAAAGAGCAACGTTAGTGGGTCAATGTTAATTGTATTTGACTATGTTCTGTAGCTTAGCTACTGGCTTTCTTATCTCCAATTTTGAAGTATATAGTAAGGCTTCAGCTAATACTTATTGAATGGCAATCTCAAAAGTTCTCTGGATGACAAGATAATAAGGTGGCATGTTGTGAGAGCCTAAAATGTTCATTCAATTCTGTGGCAGAGAGTTTTAACCTGCCCCCACAAAAGGAGAATGAAACACAGCTATATAATTTCCGAATGCGTCACAGGAAAAATATATGCACTCAGAAGGCAAAAAAGGAAAACATGATACAATTTAGTACATGAAAATATAAGACATACATAGTACCAAAAACAGATGAGAAACTTAGAAATTAATGTGTAATTTCTTTAATGTGTACAGTTAATGTTATACTAATTTCTTTTATTGAAAAGAAACTCTTATAAATCAAGAGTCAACAACCCAATGGAAAAATGGTCAAAGGACATGAAGAGACAGTTCACAGAAAAGCATAAAAATAACCAGTAAATATTGAAAAGATGTTCTATGGCACTTATAATTTAATAAATTCAAAATAAAACAGGAGAACATATTTTTTTCTATTTACCAAATTGTCAAATGGTAAAATATCAACATGTTACTAATCATCAGGTCCACAAATATGCTGTAAATGGGTATATAAATTGGTCAAAACTTTTTGATCTATAGCAAAGTATTATTTTTATAAAGAAATGAATACTCCTGAAACATTATGCATTTATTGAATATGCACTAATCTAAAATCAAAGACATTAGATTGGGTACCTATGGAAGAGAGGGATGTATGTTTTCCCAAGGAAGCTTACATGTTGATGTCCCTCCAAACTGATCTATTGCCATATTTATCTAATGTTTAATCAGATGCAAGGAAAGACAGGATCCAGATACACTATTAGCAGAGGTTAGTCTCGTTTCTCCTCTCTGATCTCAAATGTGCATACTCTCTTCAGTCAGTCTGAAGTCCTGAAGTTACCTTGGAGAGCCATTCAGAGATCGCCTATGTTTGTTGAAGCATGATTCTTGGTATTCTCATCTCCTATCTCAAGCAGCTTATCAAATATTTTTCACACCACCTATTTCTAACAGCCCTGGTAAAGAGAATTGTCTTCACATTGCATGTTTAGTAATGGCCTCCAGCAACGGTTAGGAACCCACTATAGATTTAAACATTAAGCATCTGTCTACCTTGCTCATCATTTGATCATGCAGAAGTTGTCACACCGGTCATTTTCCAAAGCTAACCGCGTTAAATGTATATTGTTGTTTAGAGAAGCCAGCCCTTCTACTGAAAAATAATAAATAAGTTGAGACATACTTTGAATTAAAAAAACAACAACTAATATTTATTTTAAGCCTAATGCATTTGAACTAGGTTTGAATTTAAAAGTCTGCATATGCCCGGTATGTTAGAATGACCACTCATTCCAGTTTGCTGTTGTCCTTGGGTAAGATAAACAACGAGAGAGAGAGAGTCTTCTAAATGCACTTCACAAACAATGATATAAAAATGCCATAAAACCTGTAACATGTGGTTCAACCTAAGTATTCATTAGGGAATGGCTAACATCACATATTTCTACTTGGCAATATCAAGTAAAAATATTGGCGAGGATGTGGTGCAACTGGGACTCTCATCCATTGCTCGTAAAAGTACAGACTGATACATTGGTTTGAAAAACTTTCACTTTCTATTAAAATGAATGTGTAGGGTATGTGTATATGTCCTATGACCCTGAAATGCCACTCCATGGTATGTGCCCAACAGAAATGCATACAAAAGTACAGCAGAGGATATACTTAATTTTTAAGTGATAAATTTCTTTTTTACATTGACAAAGAAATGAAGATATTGATTTCCTTGTATAATGCAACCAGCAGAAGACAAATCAGAGGTATTATTATTTTCCCTTGTGCTTTGCAACTTGTGTTTCTGTCTTTCATACTGATGTGAAAAGTAGCCTACTGTCACATCAGACCCTTAAGATGTCATTTTCAGTATGTAATTGACTATGACCCTTGCATGTATTTCATCGGATCTCCTTCTCTTCAGAATGATGATTTCTAATATATTTCTCCTAAGGTAAGAATAAGAATTCAGTAATCGTCATGTTTTTTGTTACCTCTGAAAAATAGGTCTTTTAATTTAGTTAATATGACAAAGTCCATTTTATTTAAAGGGATTCTTTTTAATGTTATTATAATAAAAATGACACCTTTACTTAAAATTCTTGATCATAAAATGCTTGTGCATTATTTCTGCCCTGATTGTAAATAGTACCGAATTAAAGTCTTATTCCTAAAAATTAACTGCCTCAGTCTAAGGCTTTAATAATTCATTAATTTAGATTAATATTGATGTTATCCATATCATTCTGTCTAATGCCGACTCCTACATAAATAAGTAAACAAGAACGAGTGAATTTCCATTTTCCTAATTATCTGACATTGGCATGAGCTTGTGCTAGATCCATAGCTGGAATATAGTTTTTCCGATCTCTGCTCCCAGGGGACTGATGAGGCCTCACTGGAATGGAGTGAGAATGACAGGGGATGGTCCTCAACTCCTTAGAATGGTCAGAGGAGGGGATGAGCATTGAACCACCAAAGATGCTACAGAGGAAATTGCTTGTGACCCATTCCCTTTCCAATGAATAGAAAAGAGCAGGTGAGCATGTAGTTATCAGTATCACAACACCTTCTAGAAAACAGTCTCACTCCATGTTTTAGGTTTTTGGTATGCATAATGGAGCTCATGGCAGGTCGAGTTCAGGGGACAAGGTGATACCAGGAAGGGAGGCACCTGAAGTAAGGTTGTCTCCATCTTTTTAGACAGGCCAGGTTCTTGGAAAGAGTGACTGTAATGACAGGTGGTGCCAAGACTCACATGTCTGATCTCTTTCTAGCTTCGTGCTGCTTCCTGCTTTTTGCCTGTGGGAGGGAGTCCAGGCAGTATTTACATATCTATGTATCTATCCTTTCATTTCTTTTAGATAGATCGACTCAGGGGACTTGATGGAGTGTGAGAAACAGAAATTGTAATTGCTGTAGAGTATGGAGTATTCTGGGTGGAACTGCTGTATGTTTTTAATTTGATGGGTTAAACATTGCTGCATATGCTTTTTGAGAGCACATTAGATCACTTATTTGTGGGTTAAATCCACTTCTCTATGGATGGTTAATAATGGGTGGGTAAATGCCGACTTGGCTATATTTAAACACCACCTTTAAAAATCAGAAGTCATAGATCAGGTAGCTAGACCTGACATGGAGTTAGAAGATTCACTGAACTGGTGATGCCTGGAGTGGAGATAAGAGGTGTGCTAGAGGTAATGTGCCATTTGGGCATGGATGTACAGCACTGCCATGATAACATTGGATTAATGAAAGAAATAAAATTCAGAATAAGTTTCTCCATGGCCATCCAGGGGAAGAAAATGACTTAGATAATCCATTATGCTATGTATGACTTAACCTAGGGACAGACAGCACATGTAAACATAATACCAATCACTGTCCCTATTCTGAACCATATTTCATATGTTGACAGAGCCACAGGGGCTGGCTATAATGGCACAGTGACAAATCCTGGCCATAGGGTGCCCCATGCAGAATATATCATCCCCCACTTTACACAGAATGTTCTGCATGTGGTCTTGGAGCTTTTAGATACGTAGACTGCTGCGTGTAAGCATCTGATGTTCACAATGGCCTCACTCATTCAGCACCAAATGGGAATCAACAAAAGCAAAGTTTCCAGAGCAGAAGTATTCCCTTGTTTGGGCCTCTTCTTTTACTGCCTGGTAACTGGGCTGTGTGAATTCCAGAGCATTCCACAATATTGCTGTTGCTGCTGCTGTTGCTGTTTTGGGGGGTGCCCCGCATGTAGATTATGGTGCACACAGAGTGCTAAAATCCATAGGCTATGGGGCAAAAAGGAGGAGGAATTCTGGGTTGCCTGCAGCTGCTCCAGGCTACAGTGAATTTTAACTGGATTAGTGCTACAGAGCCCCAAAGGCATATGTGACAAGTAATTTCCATTTTTAGATGAAGGAGTAATACTTCTGGGGTGAGTTTTCCAGGCAAATCGTGCAGTGATAGATGTTCTGAAGACTGGGAGAAAACATCTCGTCCAACTGGAAGAGTAGGTCCTGACTGTGGAAGTCTGGGTACATCAGGGTGCCTCGCAGAGCAAAAGTAAATGCATCTTTTCTTTTCTTAAAACATCTGTAGCTGTCTCTGAATATGAGATATCACGAGTACCCTAGTATACACACACACACACACACACACACACACACACACACGCATATCCTTATATATTTTGTTTTGCCAAAGAGAAATTACCTTTATTTTATTTTCTGATTATAAAAATGTGACCTAACTTGAATATTCCATACTACCCCACTAATATCTTAGTAATGTATCCTAAAAAAAACAAAGACCCAGCCCCAGAGACACTCTGAAGCAGTTACAGTGTTTACTGACGTCCTCTTGAGATGGCAACAAATGGAGATTCATATTTTAGGACATAGAGCAAGCCTTCCCCCAAATCTTCTCCTTGTCACAGAAGCTGCTCATTTTTCCTAGTTTTCTCATGCCCTTCCCACCCTCCCTGTCCCCAGCTTCCAGCCCAATCCCTGCTCTTCGTGTTACCCTCCTTTCTACCCCTCAACAAGATCGAGCACGAAAACAACAGATATGCACAGTAGCTGGCTGAGCTGGCAAGTGCTTCTTCCCCTCCAGAAGGGAGGAGAGAAGAGAAGATAGTAAATATTGTGATTTAGTTGCATTATTTTATCGCTGTCACAAAGATTATAGGTGCTGTATTAGTTTCTTAAGGCTGCCGTAAAAATTACCACAAACGTGGTGGCTTAAAATAAATTCATTCTTTCACAGTTCTGGAGGCCAGAAGTCCAAAATCAAGGTGTCCTCAGGGCTAGTCTCCCTCAGAAAGCTCAAGGGAAGAAGCCCTCCTTGTCTCCTTGAGATGCTGGGGGCTCCAGGCATTCTTTGGCTTGTGGCAACGTCCCTCCTATCACTGACCTCTCTCATGTGTCTTCTTTTCTTAGAAGGACATTTGCTCTTGGATGAGGGCCCATCCAGTTAATCCAGGATGCTCTAATCTCAAAATTCTTAGTTACATCTGCAAAAACCCTGTTTCTAAATGAATTCACATTCACAGGTATAAATTAACACTCCAACTTACATTTCCCAATATAACTATGCACAGAAGTAAAGCCTAGATGGATATACATCTTCCCTTGTTACATTCCCTGATATAGTCCAGAGTGCAGCCTCGTCAAATTGGCTGAGCTGTGATGTAAATGCAGGTAGCTTGTCCCCACAGCCTATACTCCTAACCTCAAGGCCCATCATGAGCTAGTACGCTTGAGCGTGTGTTAATTGCTTCCACCTGGGAATGAACCCCCCCCCCCCCAAAACCAGACCTGTACGAGAACGTGGAAGAGCTTTTCCACTAAGAAATACAGAATATGATTCAGAGTAGGGATTGAAAGATGAGAGTGTCTTCCTATATCAAGATAGTCTCAATCTGCCAAAACTGAGATTGTACCACCGCCCCTCCTTGACTCTGTCAGTGTGGAGTCCCATGCGACGAGAGTTGTGGGGAGTGAGGAGGTTGGCACAGGGTTAGAAAAGACAGTAGTCAATAATAGATTATAAACAGGGCCAAGGGACCCCCAGTCTCAAGGACACCCCAAATCGGGCCTAGCATCAGCTTTTATTAGTTAGGTGGGGAAATAAAAGAGATAAAGCTTATCAATCTCAAGATCTGTGAATCCTATACATCATAATAGGAAACTGATTTGAGCCAATCACCCTTGCCTGCAGGCAGCTGAACCATAAGTCTCAGGATGTATGTACTTCCCCAAGGGACAAAACCTTTATGCATATGAATAGATGGAGAGCATATCATTGAATCTCTTCCCATGCAGGTTTTGGGAAGGAATGCAGCCACAGAGGCAGAGGCTTTTCTTAGCCTGGGGAAGGTGGGGGGCTGTGCCCACCTCTAGGAACCCCGTGGATTCTCCTGTTGGTCTCCACTCTACTGTGCCTGGCTTGAGTTGTCCCCCCCCCCCCCCCCGCCCCATGGGGAATCTTACTCGTCATTGGCTGACCAGCCATCTTTCTGGGGCCAAACAGGGAGACATAAGGTGCAAGCACAAAGGTGAAGCAAAGTCCCTGAAAGGATCCGTCTCACAGACTCTCCTTTCTTTGGGGGCAGGTACAAAGAGACAAACAGGTAGGCTGCTGCATGGCCACATGTCAGGAGCGGAGGGGGATTGCTTGGGCACCTTGAGAAATCCTGAGCACATCCATCAACAATGGACCCTCTATGTGTTTATCCTTCAGAAGTTAGGAAGATTGTAGCCTTGTAACAGTTTAACGTGAAGAATGTTTTTGAAACCTTCTAAGAAAGGAGACTGTGAAAAAAATGAGGAGTACGGCTTGGCGTCCTTTAGAGTTTTGGTGGCCACATCTCCCCGAACATATGGCTCAGTGCTTCTGGGAGGCTAGGAGTGTTGTTGACCAGTGTTCAGCTTGTATGAAAGGGGACTGTTACACATCACTCTACCTTTTCCAGAAGCAAGCTTTCCTCCCTTCCTCCTTTCCTTCCTTCCCTCCTTCCTTCTTTCCTTCTTCCTTTCTTCTTCCTTTTTCTTTTCTTTCTTCCTCTCTCTCATTTCTTTCTTTCTTATCACGTAACATCCTCTTTGACAACTATTCCTTCATTCAAAGGACATTCATTCAAACAATTTCTGATAAATGAAATAGAAATATTAAACAGAATATATTACTGTTGCAGAATCCAAGACTGGAAAGAACCCAAGCGGCACTCAGAGAGTTAGGAGAGTCAGCTTTATTACGCTGGCAGGCTCAGCGGGATGTTCCCAAAGACTGAGCCCCTAGCAAAATTTTGAGCAGGTTTTTATGGGTTGGGGACTTTCTTGAGTCGTGGAAGGGGTAGGTGTCATCTGGTGATTGGTTCAAGGTGTGGCTTGGAGGGGGTTATGCAGAAGTGGCTGGGGCTTAGGCTGGGGACCTCTCTCTCCATTCAGGCCACCATTTTAGGTCAGTTCCACGTGGCAGGGAACCATTTTAAGGTCACTTTCCCCATCCTTACCCTTGTATAAATCAGAAAAGCTGCTTTCCTCATCATCTTTTGAGGAAAATCCTCTGAAGTTGTGAAATGAAGGTTATTTCTTTAAAAATGCACAAAATGATTTCTTAAGAAATGTTGGTTCTACCTTGAAGGCATCTGCTTAGCAAAGTAAGTCAGACAGAGAAATACAAATATGTGGTAACTCTTACATGTGGAATCTAAATATATATATATATATCATAAAAAATAGAACTCAAAGAAACAGAGAGTAGAGTGGTAGTTACCAGGGTTTAGGTAGGGGAAGTGTGGAGACATTGATCAAAGGGTACCGACTTTCAGTTATAAGATTAACAAGTTCTGGGGATCTAATTATATCATGATGATTGTAGCTAGTAATACTATGGTATATACTTGAATTTTGCTAAGAGAGTAGATATTAAATGTTGTCACCATGAAAATAGAAATGGTGATTACGTGACAGGACAGAAGTGCTAATTAATGTTATGGAGGTATCATTTTGCAATATATAAATGTAGCAAAACATCTTAAGCTTAAATAATATTATGTGCCAATTATATCTCAATAGAGCTGGGGAAGCAAAATAAAATAAGAGAGAGAACAAAAGGAAAATATTGGTTCTAGGTTTGGGAGCAAACGTTTGCCCAGCAAAATCTTGGAGGCTTCCCTTATATTAGGGCATGTGATAAATATGGATGAAGATATAGAGAATGCTTAATTAATGGTTTATTTATGAGTTGGCTTTTAACTTCACTTATACTTTGAGGCCATTCTTTATTTGTTTTCATCATGTTTTTGCAATCTTATGATAGCTCACTAAAAATATAAAAGCTTCACCACAGATTGTCATTGCTTAGTATTTTGCATTATTCATATTAGTGAAACTTTAAAGTTATATTGTATATTTTATTCCGAGATATGGCTAGTTTTCCCAAAGCACATTCTCTGATGTCTATCCCACTTAGAATGATGTTAGCAAATATAAATTCTTTCTGAATCTTAATTTTCAGTGTATATTCCAGTTTTTCTGTAATTTTTCAGAAAGTATTAATTCATAAGTAATCTATCTAGATTTGGAGCCCATGTTTAGCCAAGAGTGAGGATTTCTGTGTTAAGTCATCAGTACATGTCGTAAGAGAATGATTAGGAAAGAACTACAGAATTCTGCACTGAGAAAAAATTAAGCCTGAGAAACCTGCAAGGGGTCTCGGCCTTCTGCAGAATTCAACATGAAAATCCCTAGGCAAGAGTTTCTTCCTAAGCTTTATCAATCTCCACCATTTTTCTCCCCATATGAGGAATAATGACACATCCAGCCACTTTCCCTGCATGTATTTCATTCAACAAATATTCATTTAGTTTCTGCTAAGTGCTAAGACATGTGAGAGGATGTGTAATAATATTTGAGAGTTGAGGTTGGAAATAGAACTATTTTGTTTTAATTTAGAAAGATTTCATTGCCATGGTGAGAGCAAGAACTATTAGGATCTCTCCTTTGATCCATTACCTGACATACGCTTTAATCCTCGCCCTTGGACTTGTCAATCATTTCTTCAAAGTAACTGACTCTATTGAGTCTCATCTATCTGTTTTATATGTACTCACATCTTAATGATATTTCTGAGAAAAATAAGCAAGTGTCCCAGGGGAGAGTAAGGCCAGTCCATGATGGGTGGGGAGCATACTATTAATTACAAGTAAAATTGATCCATTCCATATGACTCACCTCATATTTCTTTTCAAGTATGTTCTAATGTCTTGGATCTCTGTATACTGTGCTTCATATATATATATATATATATATATATATATATATATATATATATATAATATAGATTATAACATATAATGTATACATCCTTTTGATCTCCATCATATTCATATTTATTTCATATTCATTCAACAGCTTGTCTTGAATGCAAATATACTATGTACTATGGATATGCAGTGGTGAGCAAAACAGGCATACACGTAGCCTAGTGGGATATTCTGAGAATTTAAGAGAAAATGATATCACATTTTAAAAAAGCAAATCTTGCTGAGAATACATAGGAAGGTTAGTTTGAAATTTGAGGGTGGATTGGATAGGAGTGGCTCAAAGACGACATTCTAAAAGAAGTACCATTTAAGCTAGGCCTGAAGAATAAATAGAAGTTAGCCAGGCGAAGAAGAGTTATGAACATCTTCTAGATGAAGAGAGCAGCAGAAACAATGACAAAAGGACCTGCTAGAGAATGTTTCATATTTTAGGCTTCAGAGAAGGTTCCTGGGGTATATATTGTTACTTAGTCAGAGTTCTGGCCAATGAGACATAAGCAGATGTTTGGGTGATGTATGAGTAGGTTTTGCTCTCCTGATATAGGCGTTATCTCTTCCTCCTTGTTGCTTCCTTTCTCCTCTCCTATCTGGAATGTGGCTGTGCTGCTGGAGGTGGAGCAGCATCTTGTAACCATGAAGTAACCACAAGGAAGAAAGACGTGAGCTATGGGTGGTAGTATAGAAGGATAAAATAAGGAACCTGGGAGGTTGATGATATCATGGAACCTGTGTTCCAGCCCTGATCTGTCTACCCCTGGATTTCTTGATATGGTAAATAATAATAATAATAGTAAATAATAAATAATAATAATGCCACCAGCACTCCCCATTCTGTTATTCAAGTCACTACCTACATGTGGCTGGATGTAATCTCTAACAGAGCCAGTGCTTATGGCTGGTGCATTGTGTGTGAAGACTAAGGATGACAAAACCAGTAGGCAGAAGGTCAATGAAAGACCTTAAAACGTGTTAGTTAATGCATTTAGACTTTACCCTTGAAGACTGTGGGATACTAGGAAAATATTTTAGATAAAGAAGCCAGTAGTCAAATTTGCATAATAGAAAGTTCAGCTTCGCTGCAGGGTAAAAAATGAACCGGAGGGAGCAAGAATGAAGGCAGGGGGACCACTGAAGCTGAGAGCCAACCAGACATAAGATAGTAATGGCATAAACTAGTGTAGTAGCTTCAGGGAGGAAAAAAAGTGAGTAGTGCACAGAGGGATACTGAAGCGGTAAATCAGTAGGGAGAACTTTGCAAATGATTGCACATTAACGGTAAGAAAAGTAGACACGTGAGCGGTGAAAGCAGTTTCTGGCTCAGTCAGCTGGGAGGATGGTGTCATTTCATGAGGATGTGGGAACAGGCAAGTTTTGAGGGGGAATTATGAGCCCAGTTTTTTGTGTGTTTTTTTAAAGATTTTATTGGGGAAGAGGCACAGGACTTTATTGGGGAACAGTGTGTACTTCCAGGCCTTTTTTCCAAGTCAAGTTGTTGTCCTTTCAATCTTAGTTGTGGAGGGTGCAGCTCAGCTCCAGGTCCAGTTGCCGTTTTCTAGTTGCAGGGGGCACAGCCCACCATCCCTTGCAGGGGTTCAACTGGCAACCTTGTGGTTGAGAGGATGCGCTCCAACCAACTGAGCCATCCGGGAGCTCAGCAGCAGCTCAGCTCAAGGTGCCATGTTCAATTTTAGTTGCAGGGGGCGCTGCCCACCATCCCTTGTGGGACTCGAGGAGTTGAACTGGCAACCTTGTGGTTGAGAGCCCACTGGCCCTTGTGGGAATCGAACCGGCAGCCTTCAGAGTTAGGAGCATGAAGTTCTAATCGCCTGAGCCACCAGGCTGGCCCCTGAGCCCAGTTTTGAGCATTGTGAGTCTGTAATGCCTATAGGATGTCCATGAGGCCATGTTAGTTAAGTGTTGGTAACACAGGTCTGAACATAGGTGATATCTCTAGGTAGAAGATACAGATTCAGGAGTCATCATCATTTAGGTGATATTTGAAATCCTGAGGGGAAATGCGGAAGTCCAAGGATGTGCAGAGGGAGAAAAGGTGAGGTCAAGGACAAAGGCTGGGGGATAACAACATGTTTAAGAGATAGGCAGTAGGGAAAATCAAAGCCTTCCAAGAAGCCTGAAAAGAGGCCAAAGTATGCAGGAAAGGAGGGAAAGACTGTGGTATGAGAGAAGTTCAGGGAAAAGGTGTCAACAGTCTCAAAGCTGCTTAGTGATCAAGGAAGATAAAAATCCATGACCTGTTTGTTAGATTCAGCTCTAACCATCTTTGGTGACGTCTGTGACAGCAGCTACAGTGGGATACCAGGGGCTACAGAGAGACTGGGAGGTGAGATAATAAAGCTGGTACAGGAAACTCTTGAAAGGAGTTTGGCATCGTTCTTGGCCATGCGGTTTCTAAACTAAGTTCTCTGGCCCTCCTATAGATTCAGAAAGCTACCTAACATCCTTATAGTACGTCCCTTTTCTGCTTAACTAACTAGAACTGATTGGCAGCTAAGAATCCTGACTGCTACATGCAGACCAAAATGTTGGAACTGAAAATGTCTTGAAGGAAAACACGATCTTTTGATGTAGTCCCCTTTAATGCTGACCTCAGTGAAAGCTTTGGTTCCAGAATATTAGTGGATAATCAAAAAATTCCAAGATCTCAGAAGAGTCCCCAAAGTTGCTTCAGCAGATAATTTCAGTTATCTCAAAAATCTATGAAAGAACTAACAGTTTCTTCCTTCCATGTGTGAGATGATTTGTTGTCAGAGCGCTTCAGGGTGGAAAAAGAGAAAGCTGGTGTCCTGATCCCTTTGAAGTCACTTAAAGTTAGTGACTTAAGTAACTTAAGAAGAGGAGTAAGGGGAAAACAAAGCAAATTTAAATATTAGTGTTCTGTGTATTTGATTAAATAATTTACAGTGTGTTTAGGGCTAACATCATGAAAGAAAATAATATGTGGTGAGACCTATTATAACAATGCTTAAAGAATGTATTGTATTTCTTTTGCTTTTTTTTGCATTCATGCATGTTTAATTTCCAAGACATAAATATCAGGCCGCAAGAGGAATTCATATACATAGCACTGTCTGTGTTTATGCCAAAGTTTTACCAGTCACACGAGTGTTCAGCTTGGTAAGGAGTTTGAGAGTTCAGTCTAGATTAGAATGTATACAACGCAGCTGCCAAAACTGAGAGTTCTGTCTCCATCCACTGGCACAGTGGATTGCCAAATACCTTTGGTTAATCTTTATTTAGTCCTCTTCTTTGATGTTGCAGCAGTGTAATTTTTATATTACATTTGGAGTGGATTATCTGTGAGATGAAAACGCGCAGTAGACACAGTTCTAAACCTAACCCCTCAAAGGCCTTTTGCTGTTTTGTGAAGTCTTGCATATGTAACTAGAGATAGTCAGCTAGTACATGCTAATTATTTGCTTGGCAAACAATCACTCTTCAGATGACCAGATATTTAGATACAAACACTCAAGGCGATCTATTAAAGCCTGATGACGTTTTCCCTTTGAAGTAAAAAAACTGTAATGCATTTTGTCAAAATGTTAGTTCTTCTGAACACAGCACATTTAACAGCCTATATACCTATCCTGAAGAGCTGGAGTATTGCAAATGATTTTTTTTTTTATTTCTATAAGTATGCTAGATTTAAATATTCTTGTAACTGGGAAAGTGTGTAAAACTTTTTTTTTTTTTTTTTTAATTTTATTGGGGAAGGGGAACAGGACTTTATTGGGGAACAGTGTGTACTTCCAGGACTTTTTTCCAAGTCAAGTTGTTGTCCTTTCAATCTCAGTTATGGAGGGTGCTGTGCCGTTCAGCTTCAAGTTGTTCTTTCAGTCTTAGTTGTGGAGGGCACAGCTCAGCTCCAGGTCTAGTTGCCGTTACTAGTTGCAGGGGGCACAGCCCACCATCCCTTGCGGGAGTCGAACCGGCAACCTTGTGGTTGAAAGGATGCTCTCCAACCAACTGAGCCATCCGGGAGGCAGCTGAGCTCAAGGTGCCATGTTCAACCTTAGTTGCAGGGGGCGGAGCCCACCATTCCTTGTGGGACTCGAGGAGTTGAACCGGCATCCTTGTGGTTGAGAGCCCACTGGCCCATGTGGGAATCGAACCAGCAGCCTTCAGAGTTAGGAGCATGGAGCTCTAACCGCCTGAGCCACCGGGCCGGACCTGTAAAACTTTTTAAGAGAAATGTGATTTACTTGTACAAACTGATTACTTTTTGAGTGCTTGCTTTTGCCCACCCCCTATTTATTTATTTATTTATTTATTTATTTATTTATTTATTTATTTATTTATTTATTTATTTTACCAATTCAATGATTTTGGGTATAGTCACAGTTGTATAACCATCATCAAAATAAATTTTAGGACATTTTTATCATCCTAAATAGAAACTCCATACCCATTAGCAGTCACTTCCCATTTTTCTCCAACCCTCCCCCTTCTCAGTCATAGGCAATCACTGACATACTACTTTCTCTCTCTACAGATTTGCCTGTGGTGGACATTTTATATAAATGGAATCTTGCCCTTTGAGACTCACTTCTTTCACTTAGCATGTTTTCACGTTTCATCCATGTTACAGCATGAATCAGTATTTCATTTATTTTTATTGCCAAATAACATTCCTTTGTATGGATACACCACATTTTGTTTATCAATTCATCATTTGATGGACATTGGGTTGTTTCCACTCTTTGGCTATTATGAATATGCTGCTATGAATATTTACATACAAATTTTTGTATGAATATTTTCATTTCTCTTGGGTATATACCTAGGAATGGAATTGCTGGCTCATATGATAATTCTACTTGTATGTTTAACTTTTATTTAATCAAATGGAATTTTTAAATTGTTTGGAAATTATAGTTTGAGATCCAAAATATTAAAACATTTGATTTTCAGAAGCCTCATTTTAATATCCGTTTCTCCAAAGAAAGGGAAATTTTTTTTTTGCTTTATTGCATATAATTATATTTTGTAAATTTACAAGTTGTATATGAACTTCAGAAGATTCAATTACAGTCTACCTCGTATTCCTGCATTACACTAATCCAATGCCTACCTCTAACCTCCAACTGAATATGAATAAATGGAAAGTCCATTTAGTGACAGAAAGTACAAAATATGAATCATGTCCATCATTTATAATTTCCTTTTTTTAATAGAATATACAAAATTTTTAATATTTTACAGATATATTTACTTTTTTTTTTTACCTTCTGACCCCCTTCACTCATTTTTCCCACCCTCACCTCCCACCTCTGGCAACCACCAATCTGTTCTCTGTACCTATGAGCTTGGTACTTCTTTTTTATAGGGGCTAAGTGTTATTGGATTCCATATATAAGTGAAATCATATGGTATTTATCTTTTTCTGTCTGACTTATTTCACTTAGCATAATGCCCTCGAGGTCCATTCATGTTGTTGCAAATGGTAAGATTTCATTCTTTTTTATGGCTGAAAACTATTCCATTGTATATGTACACCACAATTTCTTTATCCATTCATCCATCAATGGACACTTACGTTGTTTTCTATCTTGGCTATTGTAAATAATACTGCAATGAGCGACCCTTAGCAGTGTCCTGATGAAAGATTGATCCAAATAGTCTGCCAGGGTGAATGACTCAACCATTCATTCATTCATTCATTCATTCATTCATTCATTCATTCTTTTCACAAACATTCCCAACAGATCTAAGATGCTCTGGAGAAGCATACAGACCAGTATGGAGGGCAGACACAATTGGAAACCTGGGGTCCATAAAATCTTACCTTCACTAGCCATTTCTTTCTTCTTTGCTTTCCCTGGTTACTCAATAAATGCATCTTTTGGGGGGAAAAAAAAATTACAATGAACGTGGGTGTATATATCTTTTCAAGTTGGTGTTTCAGTTTTTTTTGTTTGTTTGTTTTCTGGTAAATACCCAGAAATGGAATTACTGAATCCTATGGTAGTTCTGTTTTTAATTTTTTGAGGAACTTTCATGCTGTTTTCCATAGTGGCTGCATTAATTTACATTCCTACCAACAGTGCATAAGGGTTCTGTTTTCTCCACATCCTTACCAATACCTGTTATTTACATTTACCATTTATAGATATGAATAAACAGAACTAAGACATAATTATAAATTTACTCTCAAAGTTACAAAACATTACATTTCTCTTAGATAAAAACATTACATTTAAAATTGATTTTCTGATACTAATAGTTCAGCAATTATTGGTATGGTCAGATTTTAACACACACACACACACACACACACACACACACACACACAGATCTGTAGTCATCCCAAAATATTCTGGTGGATCATTCATACTTTTTCTATGCATCTGTTTTGAAATGAAATACAATTTTTTTCCAGTGTGAGACTGAAACAGTAAGATTGAGTTCTACTGTGTGGTCTATGTCACAGACTATCTTATATAGAGCAGGATTTCAAATTGAATACTACTTATCTTTGTAATCATTCAACACAGAGCTTTCTAACATCTCAGATTTTTCCTGAAACAATGTTGCCTTATTGTACTTAGCGTTTAGGACGTCTTGAGGACAAGTTTAATTTCAGAATTATAGAAATAGTTGAAAACCTGACGTATTACACATTTTTATCTAATGTCTTAAGCTATGATTTGAAACAGAAGTGATTTCCCAGTCTGAATATTAGACTGATTTAATGTTTAGATTCCTGAGGAAGCATATTGCCTCCCAGTTTAATAAGCCATCCAGCATACTTTGAATTTGTATCACAGAGAGTTACTATTCTAAAGAAAATATAAAGACCCACTGGTTTGATGTATAATGATCACTTGAGGCGTTAAGAAAACCCCCAATTTTCTATTAAAAGGCAGTTTTATTTTTAAATAGAAGATAACAGGGCAGTCCCCCAACACTAGTTATTTCTGGGTAAGTGTTCAGCTTTAAACTTATTTCATTCCCTGATTTGGAAACCACATCTGGATATGTCTTAAGAACATAAAATCATTTTGGATGGAGAACATCATAGATTTGTTGCCAACTTACAATACATTCCTGACTGATTGTTATTAGTCCTTAAATATCATATCCTCGTGATAAATGAAGCCTACTGAGGGATTATTGTGCTAAAAACAGGAAATGTACTTTCAAAACAAGGACACATTGATCTTCCATATTTTTTCACTGCCCTAATCTGTTGTAGTGGAAACTTTCTGAAAGAACCTTCTTTCCTCCCTTGCACTCCACATCCCAAAGCGAGTTAGCGTGTGGTCACAGGCAGAGCTCTTACTTGGAGTCAGCCAAGTAACAACTTCAAAACACTAGCCTCGGGACCCTCAGCAAATAAATCACTTACCCTCACAGAGCCTCAGTTTCTTCATTTATAAAATCAGAATAAATCACACAGATCTTGCTTTCCTTATAAGGCAGTTTGGAGGCTAATTGATAAATAAGGAAAATTCCTTTTTCAATAACTTTGTAAACTGTATGTGTTCTTCATGTATTTAACAAATACTGATTTTTTAAAAATGCAAATGACTTACTCAATATCAAATTAGGATTCAGTTTGCTCATTAAATTACTTGAAAATAGACAGCAATTTTATTTTTCTCTTCAACGGAAGGTCAAAAATAATGAAGTAATTTTGCTCAGTTTACTTGTTTCACAACAAAAACATTCAGGTAGCTTAGAGTAATTTTTAGATCCTAACTATTTATGACTAAAATGCTGTTGAGTTAACACCATCAGGAAGCTAAAAAACAAAAGTAATCATATACCAATAAGGTACTATTTTATCTAACAATTATTGGGTTATGCATAGAATAAATTTATTCAATGTCCAAAAACAATTCATGGAGGAAATGAGGCACAAAGAGTCTAAGACACACTTAATTTGCTCATTCATTCATTCTGTAAATATTTTTGAAATGCCTGTCAGTTGCCAGGTCCTGACAGGCAACTGCCAGGTCTCCTAATTGAGGAGAATTAAGGTTCTTCTGTTTGATTCTTTCTTTGATCCTGTACCATCGACAAAGGACACTCTTCCCACCCCTGTCTCAGACATTCCTGGCAATCTTGTTCTACTCTCATAGCACAACCTTCTGGGCCAGGGCTGACCTACATTCCCTCTAGTGAAAGGAAGGACCCATGTATTAGATCTTTACATTTTTTCAGTTGAATTTTGTTCTTTAACACCCTCAATCCATTTTCTCTGTTATTAACCTTGTTTGTTTAGGACTTTCATTATCTCTAACCAGGAGTCTTTAACAAGCCTCCTAACTAGTCCTCTCCCTCTAACCTTACCTTTTTTTTTTGCTAGCGTTATCTTCCTAAACCACAAATCTGAGATTGGCAGTGTTCAAATGAAAAAAACAATACATATATTTGATGACTATTCATTCTGTGTTTGATATGATTCACCTCAAGAGCGTGGGGTACAAGTAAGGTCACAGATCTTATTTTTCAAAATAAAACCACCTCAGGATCAAATATTAGGTTAGCAGGAAGACTGGTATCTTTCTCTCTGAACCTCTCCTCTCTCCCTGAGTGATCCCATAACGATGGGAACTTAATTTAAAGTGCCAACCTTCCTTCTAAATACTGTGATGAGTCAAAGATAATCTGGCCAGTTTTCTATTGATGTCTGTTTTTCAACGACTACTGTTTTGGTCTATATACTGCAGTATTGCTGTTCCAAACAGGACCTACTATCATACTGTGATTATTGAGCAATATCTGACGTAAAGGAAAGAGTAAGCCTGTATCTGGAGTAAGTCTACCATGCTAAGAAGACAGGATAAGGAGGGACATACATTAACTAACAAGAATAAACATAGGATTGTATGACATGAAGCAAATTCAGAAGGGCAGAAAAAGACCCTTATAATAGTGTCTTGAATCTCTTAATAAGGAACTTGGACTTTAGCTTTGGCAACTCCTTAATGTTACCACCTCCCACCCAGTTAGTTCCAAAGTCCACATATGGTGCTTAGTAGAGTGGCTGGCCAGAGCAATAACTCCTTAAAAGCAGGTGATAATGTTTTCTTTCCTGACCTGCATAGGAGTTACATAGACAGAGAGGCATGAATTCGCATAGTATGCTATGAAATACCTGGAGAAATAGAAGTAGTTCCATGCAGATGGAGCACAGGAATAAGAGTGGGGGAGTGGGAACGAAAGAATGGTGATGAGGTTAGAAAGCAAGCCAGAAAATAGTAATCAAGGGCCTACAAATTAGAGTTTTATAATTCCAGGGATACAGGAAGGTATTTGGGAGGGTATGCAAATCTATAGTGTAAACATGGTGCATTTTGCTGAAATATTAATTTCGCTTTCTGATGAGAAGAGTGGAATTTATGGTGTGGATGAAAAAGGGGTCACATACTTAATCTGACAAGCTCAGGCGAGGCCAGCATAGTGGGCCCTACAAACTCAGAAACTGACAGTAACCACACAGGATGGTCTAAACTTAAAAAATTTCTAACTAAAAGTGGGTCATGGTGGATAATTACAGCCGAGGCCTGTAGCTTCCTTGACAAAGGTTATTCTTTACCTTTCAATTTCTCTATTGTCTTTGTCCAGCTAAGATAATATGCCTTTGAGGTTGTCTATTTTGTTTGTGCATCTAAGATAACATACCTTTGAAATGTCAGAGTGATTTTCTTTTCCAGACCACCCAAAGACACAACCAGTGGCATCAGAGTATGAGACCATAGTGTTATCTTGTTGCCTACGTACCATCTCTATGTGCTGTTAATATTAACTACCCTGTACCCCTAGTGAATTCTTATGTAGGTGTCATTCTAAGTGAATTTTGGGTTGTACTTTCCTCCTAACATCCTCTTTTTACAGTCTTGTCAAAAAATGTACCCTGGCTTTATGTTATGGTGGATCAAAGTGAATTAACTTAAATGCAGACTCCCGACAATGTAATGAATAAGAGAATATACTCTGGTGCCAGACACAGTGGGCAAATCCCAGCACCGCTGCCTATTAACTGAAAAATCAGTTAGGAGGTGGATTAACTAGTTTAGGGGAGACATCATGAGAACCAGATGTAAGTGGTGGAAATGGAATGTAAAGAAAGAAATTGATTAAAGAGACAGTGGTGGGTAATCATAAATGGGCCATAGGAGAAATTTGAAAATAACTGAGATTTCTACTTGGGGCTCTTAAACAAATTACTATCAGCCAAAACAGGAACTACCCTGTTTCCCTGAAAGTAAGACCTACCCCAAAAATAAGCCCCAGCTAAGATCTCAGCCAGACAGACGCATTTAGTACGTTATGACGATGTTCCATAAGATGACATGACTGGAATTAAATAAATGTAGATTGCTGTACATGAAAAAATAAGACATCCCCTAAAAATAAGCCCTAATGGAGCAAAAATTAATATAAGACCTGGTCTTATTTTCGGGGAAACATGGTAATACAGGAAGACAGAGGTGACAGTGAAGTGATAATTAAGTTGTGAACACGCTGGATATTTGGCAGAGGAGTTCAAGAGGCAATTGGAGATAGAGTCTAACTCCAAAAATCTTTTGACTATAAGGTTATGAAGCATTCATAAATTATCCCGAGTATGAATGATATTGATACACTTCAGAAACATAAAATGCACCAATTTTCTTCTGTCATTTGGGGTTCAGGAAAATAGCCTTTTTCTAGCACATCTTTCCCCTCAGCTTTATTGAGACATAATTGACATATAACATTGTGTAAGTTTTAAATGTACAACACGATTTGCTGCATGTATATATTGTGAAATTATCACAATAAGGTTAAAACATCATCTCCCGTAGTTACCATGTGTGTGTGTGTGTGTGTATCAATAACATTTAAGATCTACTCTCTCAGCAACTGTCAAGTCACAATGCAGCATTGGTAACTATAGTCACCATGCTGTACATTAGAACTGCAGGAATGTATTCATCTCATATTAACTATAAGTTTATACCCACATATGACTTGACCAATATCTCCCCATTTCCCCTACCCTCCCAGCCCTTGGCAATCACAATTCTACTCTGATTCTGAGCTCAAAGATATAAGTGAAATCATATAATTTTTATCTTTCTCTGACTTATTTAGCATAATGACCTCTAGTTTCATGTTGTTGTAAATGGCAGTGATTCCTTAATTTTTAAGGCTGAATAATACATATATATGTATATATATATATGACATAAATATGATATATATATGGTATAAATATATATGTGTATGTGTATATATATGTATCACTTCTTTATCCATTCATCTATTGGCACGTAGGTTATTTCCATGTCTTGGCTATTGTGAATTATGCTGCAATAAACATAGGGGTGCAGATAGTTCTTCACAATAGTGATTTCATTTTCTTCGAATATATACCCAGAAATGGGATCGTTGGGTCATACAGTAGTTCTATTTTTAATTTTTTGAGGAATCTCCACACTTTTCCACAGTGGTTGAAACAATTTACATTTTCATCAATGTGCACAACAAGAGTTCCCTTTTCTCCACATTCTTGCCAACACACATCTCTGGTCTTTTAGATAATAGCCATTCTAACAGGTGTGAGGTGATACTTCATTGTGGTTTGGATTTGTATTTCCCTGATGATTAGTGATATTGAGCACCTTTTCACATAACCGTTGGCCTTTTTATGTCTTCCTTGGAAAAATGTCTTTTCAGGTCTTTTGTCCTTTTTAATTGGATTATGTTTTTCTGAAAGGAGAAAACATACATTTCCTCATAATGTCTAATCATTAATACCTGGGCTACGCATTGAAAATGCAGATCTCTAGCCCCTCCCCTGGTGTTTCTGATTTGGCAGGTCTGTAATGGGGACCAGGAATCTATTAATATATTTTTACAAGCACTACCAGCTGATTCTCATTATTAGCCAAGCTTGGAAAACCAGAACTAAAGACAGAGTTTCATGGAGTCCCTAGTGTCTCAGTAATTTTCATGGTGCCTCAGGCCAAAAGAAATACCCCAAGGTTCCATTTAAGTACGTAGATTCAACTTTAACAGTTGTAGTTTTTAAAAGGGTCCAACAGATGGCACTCTGTTTCCCTCAAAAAGTTAAATTATCCCATAGAATCCCCAGGAGTTCCCTGAGGCACCCCAGAGCACCTACCTCAGCACAGTTTATGAACTATGACCCTAAGAGAACATTTTCCTGGCATAGCTTCTAAATAAAATATCTGAATGGGCCTTCTATAGGAAGATTGTGCAACAAAGGAGAAAGCGTATGCCATGAATTTCATCACTTTTTATAACATTTGTTAGTTTCATGATTATGATTGCTTATATAGTAGAAGTATCATTTTCCTATGAAGGGCCAGGCAGCAAATATTTTTAGGTTCTGTGGGCCACAGATAGTCTCTAATTCATATTTTTATCTTGTCTGTTGCAGACCTTTAAACATAAAAATCATTCATCTCTTGAATTTGGCCTAAGGCTGTAATTGCCACCTCTTGTTCTAGTTATAAGTCTAGTTCTAACGTTCAAGTGCAGTTCAGTGAAGGTGCTACCGCAAGGCTGGATGTTCTGAAGTTATTTTCCTATCTCATCCATTTTTCTCCAGGGAAGAAATGCACCCCTGCAACTAATATGGGAAGGGCCTAGTTGATTTCGAAACTATTATAAACATAAGACTGTCATTGAATCTTGCTCCTTATTCTTGATTTAATGAGAATTTGCTCAAGTTTTTCCAGTTTAATAAAGAATCCTGTTAAATTTCCAAGGAGACGAGCTATTCCATTAAGCCCTTTGCACTTGATGATTATTATAAATGGTTAATGAGATTACATAATTATAACTATTAATAATAAGGCCTTAGCGTATACTAGAGTCAATACATAACTTGGTGGAATATGCCATTTGAGACTTCCAGCTTTATTTCCAAAATTAGTATGGCTATTTTGGAAATATGCATTGTTCTTAGTCATTAGGTTTTATGTCAGTTAATTTTTAAATATCTAATAGGACAAATACTGTTCCTATGCTAGTCGTGAAGAAGATAAATATCACTAAGAATAATGGTTTTGAGAAAAATCAGGAAATTTCAATCCATATTTGAAAAGTAAAAACTTTTTAAAATGTACCATATAGATTCTTCCAAGTTCCAAACTCTTAACAATCTTCACCAAAAAGATGTTTGTTCATTAACGCTTTCCCAGAACTTTAAGTCAGTACCCGTCCTTCTCTGTTGCCACAAGGACCCTGAAATTATCAATGATCACATTTTGTAATTATCTTTATTCATGTGGCAATTTGGTTACTTTCTTTTTCTCCCATGAGACTTTATTACGCCAGGAGAGCAGAGGCAATGTCTGCATTTGCTCACCATTCTGTCCCCAGGCACACAGAATTGTTCCTACTAGCCATTTTCAAACAATATTTGAAAATGTATGAGTCAAGCACACAAACTGCGTTTAGTCAGAAGTATCCAATGAAGGTATTACGCATTTAATGACCAGTAGACTTTAAAATTATGTTCCAGGACCACTACTCAGTTTCCTTGGGTCCTTAGAAACAGCCATTTAATCTTTCACGGCATTTCCTCATTTATAAAACCGGGGTATTTCTACCTGTCGCCACGTCCCAGAGATGTTACTACGATCACGTGGGAGACAGACCGTTTATTTGTCTTCCGAAAGAAGGTGCGTTACAGGCACCAGTCCAGCCCAGGCCACTCAGGACAGCTACTGAGACACGTCCACGTCACCCATTATATAAGGGGCCCGCCCGTCCGGTGTCCTGTGAAATCCCTGACCTGCGTCACCGGCCACCGCCCCGAGGAAGCCGTACAGTGCCCGAGAATAGGCGGTGCGGAGCGGGACCCGCCCGAAGCTAGCGGTCCGCCGAAGAAAGCAACCGCTAAGGGGACTGAGACCGGAAGCCCCACCCGACCTCGCCCGCCACTCGCAAGCTCTAGGCCAGTTCGAACGCGACCTTGTTTTGCGGTTGCTAGGAGACCGGGCTCCCGCACGCCCCCGACTGGCCCGCGCCGCGGCGGACGCTGGAAGGGGGCGGGGCCGCGGGAGGCTCGGGAAGCGGTCTGCCGAGCGCCTTCGGGACAGCCCTGGCGCGCGGCGCCCTGTCGGCGCCTCTCGGAGCCGCGTCTCAGCTCCTGCTACCGCCCAAGCCTCGGTGGTGCCCTCAGGCAGGTATCAGCGCGCTCCCCAGCGACTGTGAGCAACGTGGGATCTGGACGCGACACAGTTAGGTGAGCCGCAGCGGGGCGGGCAGCTGCTGTGGCCGCGCCTTGTCGAGGGAGACACGCCGGGCGGGTACGGAGGGACGAGGTGCAGGGATCGGGCTGCGGGAACAGTGGACCAACCCCGGCGAGTGTCGCGGATCGGATCATTCACGCTTGGGGGTGGTGCAGCCGCAGGGAGCAGCCTCCGGGCAGCGTACAAAGGGTTAACGCGCCGGCAGTGACCGCGGGCCCCGGATGTGAGAGCCGCGGTGTGGCGTCCGAGGGCAGCGCTGCAGGTGCGCCCAGGCGGGCGGAGCGAGCGGGCTGGCGCCCAGACGGACCGGCCGACGCTCCCTCTCCCCTGCAGGGGCCGCTCGATTCCCTCCGCGGGCGCCTTGTTTTCTAACTTGAGGGCAACAGGTGGTGCGTGTGGACCGAGGGAGAGTCCAGCACCGCGGCCCTGGGAGCGGCAGTTACTGTCAGCGATTAGGGTGCGGGGGCTGGCAGAGCACGGACGAAGGCAGAGCACGGACGAACTGCCGCGGGTGACCAATGGGATTTGGGCTCATGGGTGGACCATGAGAAATGGGCGTGGTCAGAGTCTGAATCCACGGTTTCTAGTGCAGAAAGCGCCAGAGCTGCGTGGAGAGCTAAGCAGAGCGGACCTGGGGTGCTCTCCCTCACCGCGTAGAAACGCCTACCAATGCTTTCTCTTTTGGATCCAGACTCCAATTCGGGAGGTGAGAGCATTGTGCTGTTTTGGGGGGGATGTAGGGAGGATACTAGTGACTTTGGGCTTGCTGTTGAGTATGTGGAATTAGGTCCTCAAGATAAGATTGTGTTGTGAGTTTGCTGCCAAAAAAGACACTTGTGTGGTTACTGCGACCTAGACTAGTGTTAATAGGTTGTCTCCGGGATGAGGTCTTTGAGGTTTGGGGACTCGGGGGCGGGGTAAAGTACATATTACAGCAATTTTAGTGAATGTTAAAGAATTTCCATCACAACGTTTATTTTATCATTTGCCTCAGGTTGCTTACGTTTCTTTATTTCATTTGGTTTGTTTACTGAAGGAAGTTTTAGTTCCTCGTGTTGCCTATTTTAGCACAAAGAAATAAAAAGGGTACGCATTTCATAAGAATAACTTACTCATTTTTCCCCTCAGCAGTCTTGTAGCTGGATCTTCTAGGAAGAGAAGTTGTAAAGCAGAAAGAAGAAAGCATTTCAATTTGGAACACTCATTTGCAACTGAAATGGGGAATGGACTGTCAGATCAAACTTCTATCCTGTCCAGCCTGCCTTCATTTCAGTCCTTCCACGTTGTTATTCTGGGTTTGGACTGTGCTGGAAAGACAACTGTATTATACAGGCTGCAGTTCAATGAATTTGTAAATACCGTACCTACCAAAGGATTTAACACTGAAAAAATTAAGGTAACCTTGGGAAATTCTAAAACAGTCACTTTTCACTTCTGGGATGTAGGTGGCCAGGAGAAATTAAGGCCACTGTGGAAGTCATATACCAGATGCACAGACGGCATAGTGTTTGTTGTGGACTCCGTGGATATTGAAAGGATGGAAGAAGCCAAAACTGAACTTCATAAAATCACGAGGATATCAGAAAATCAAGGAGTCCCTGTACTTATAGTTGCTAACAAACAAGACCTGAGGAACTCATTGTCTCTCTCAGAAATTGAGAAATTGTTAGCGATGGGTGAACTGAGCTCCTCGACTCCCTGGCATTTGCAGCCCACCTGTGCCATCATAGGGGATGGGCTAAAGGAAGGACTTGAGAAACTTCATGATATGATAATTAAAAGAAGAAAAATGTTGCGGCAACAGAAAAAGAAAAGATGAATGGTTTTGCCTTTCATATGTGTGTGGAGTAGGTTTTCTCTGGTCTGACTTTGACAAATGGAAGCGTGTCTGCAGCCTGGTTTGCCTGCCTGCCCTCCTGGATGCTGTTAAAGCTTTGTTTTGTTGAACAGTCAGATGCCCAACTCTGTTGCCTTGTGGAAGATGAGTAAATGCAGTGCTTCTTAAAATGGGCTCTTCTCCCTACCCCTCAAATCTTTTGGTACTACCATTTTGGGAAGCCGAGCAGGGATAGTTAATTGACCAGAAAACAGTTGTGGGAATTTGACCTGAAGTTAGTGAAATAAAACTTTGAAGAATGTCTCCCTAGTGTTTTGTGCTTATATCTTTTTTGCAGGAACCCTTCATAAGGAAATTGCATACAAGTCTTTGTATGTTAAGATAAAATGCTAATGAATGGAAATGTTAAGATAGACTAATATATCTATATATCTATTTATGTTGGAATGTAGATATATAGATAGTTAAATATTGACCACATTGGTCCAGCGTGTAAGGGCCAAAGAGGAAGAGTTTGGTTTTTTAAATTTTGGTCAAATGAATTTGACATTTTCTGGAAACAAATCATGTAATTCTAGATCTTAATTCTCATCAATGTTTAATTTGGTCTAACTTAAAATAATAAAGGTAAGGTATTTGGGGCATATTCAAGTGCATGGATCAGTTTTCCTGACAAAGCATGTTTTGGTGTGTAGTGTTCTTTTTAGAAATAGCTATACGTCTTACTACACTGTCAGGTTTAAAACACTTTTGGGATTTAGGGCTGCTATAGAAATAGTTTGTTGTCTGAAGCACTTTCACTTGGAAAACCTAAAATAACTTTTTCATGCAATAAATTTGGGCACATAGACTGAACAAAAATTCATATGCTTGGATATATGAATGGATTTATGAAGAAAGTAATTGAATTCAGACAAGTGGATGTAATTAAAATACGTGGTCTCTAAAGTATTTCAGTTTAAAATGTTTTATTAATATTTGCTGGCTGAACACAGATGTGGTTTTTCATATATTTTTGTAGTATTTTGAGAGGAACGAAAGCTTTATAAACACCTGATGCACTGTGGAGTGAGACTGTAAGAGATATTGTGCCCTGAGCTTTAATTTTTTGTTTACAAACTGAAAAGTGTTACACAAGCAGTTCAGTCCTAATTATAAGTTAGAAAGAAATGATACGATACCGCAGAAAGGAATTGCAATTATATAAAATGAGGGGAAAGTAGCAGCAAAGCTATGTTTTGTGAAAATTCACTGGTGCTGTTTACATTGGAATCCAAAAAACCGAAATTACAGGAGAAACCTTTATCTAATTCTTATCTACAGACAAAGACTTAACTTCCAGTGATCACATATAAACAAACCAACATAATTTCTACGTGTAAAGCCAACAACTATTTGTTTTGAAGATAACTAAAAGAAAAGCACTTTGCAAGCAAGGTTTTATTTTTGTTTGGTTTTGTTTGGTCTTTTAGTGGCACAGCTGAATTTTGGAACCTTGATTCTTCTTATACACAAAACGAAATAGCTTCCTCTGGAGCTTTCATATGTTAAATGTACCTGCACTAGTGACAGTCACTTAGAATGTTTATAGAAATGTGGATAATAATTACCAATAAACTACTAGAGACACTAGGAGAGCAGTGTTTTGACTTTTCATGTATTTCCACTTTCACTGAAGCTTTTAATTAACGTGTGTGAAAACTTTGACATCTGGGTTACATAGTCCTATAGTAGTTTGGTTCTGCTCAAGTGTGACAGAGTCCCTGGAAGCTATTTTCTGGGAGGACCTTTATTTTGCCCTTCATTGATATGAAATCATAGTGTATACTACAAACATCACTAGATCCATGATGGATTAATAAAGCTGGCTGAAAAAAACGTGACTCAATTTAGATTTTCAGCCTTCCTGTACTTTTTATATACTTGCTATACAAAACAGTACTGTTTTAACTATCTATTGAAAGTTTAAGTGTGTTGACCTTTATTTTGTACCCTAAGAATTTGATAAGCAAGTCCATGTTATCTAAGTTTTTTATATTTAGTGAACGACAAAAAAAGATGAGAACACAGTACTAGCTTTTATTTATAAATTTCGATTACAAAACTCATTGTAAGATTTTCCAGGTCGCTAAATTCAAGTTCTCCACCACCCTGTTAATACCATAGGATAGTAGGGTGAGTCTCAAACCTGGAGGAGTTCAGACGGTGTTTTTATGTCTAGTTTTTATTAAGGTACACCTTTTCCAAAGTATATTTCTAAAATATTTTTATGTATTTGAGGTTATTCAGTTTAATACCAAATATTAATCAAGGACTGGACAACTCTAATTTCAAATTACTGTCACAGGCAATGTTAAAAGAAAAAAAAAAAAGTTAAATGTCCAGACTTGTTTAAAATGGATTGTAAGCATTTAGGAAAGAAAAAAAAAAAGCCAGCATGTGTTCATTAAAAATCATAGAAAAATGAATAAGTAAATCATTGAAAGTCAAAAAGTGAACTTATTAATAATATATGTATATAGAGAATTACATGATGGTTTATGAACACAGGGAAAGGCATAGACTTAGAATGTTTTTGTACAAGGCATTTGACACTTCAAGAGTGTTTCATTAATTATTCATGTTGACCTGCAAGCAGATCTTGGGTAGAGTGTTTCAAGGTTCTATTTAATACAATTTCATCAGTAATACAAACAAAATGGTTTCATCAGCAATGACACAAATGTTTCTTTAAACTTTTCGGTCGTGTAACACTTAGCATTTAGCTAATGCAACTTGGAAGCTTACATATACCAATGTTTAAGTTGGAATTTTACATTTAAGGTTTAAATTTAGCAGTACATTCTGTAAATGAATAGTGATGATGCTTGTGCAACATGGTCAGTGTACTTAATGCCACTGAATTATACATCTAAAAATAGTTAAAAATGGTAAATTTTGTGGATCTTTTACCACAATAAAAATTTAGAATATTAAATGTACACTTAGTTTCAAAACTCAGCTAAGAGTAGAGTGAGGGCAACCTGATTTAGAGACCAGATTTAATTGCAGATTAAATGAAAGACTGGGGTATTGAACTAAATGAAAGCTTAGTGTGAACCACCAGCGTGCTAAACTAATGAAGTTACTATTAAAATGTATGGCAATCAGATCATAGTCTCAACCAACCACAGCTGATGTATCACATTCTGTGTATGCAAGTTAGAAATGTAGAAATGCCTATATGGGAGGCTACTTTAGAGGGATGTGAAGTGTAGTAGCTTTAAACAGCATGAGCTTTGGAGTCATATCAGGGTTCAAATCCTGACTCTACTGCTGTTGCACATGTGACTTAATTTGGCAAGTTCCTTGAAACTTCTCATGGTGTGAATGCCCTCTTGGTAAAATGAAGACTCAGAATTTTGAGAATTTGAATGAAATAATCTAAGCTATTTAGCCCATCACTGAACATTTGATAAGGGCTCAATAAATTGTAGATGTTATTGAATCAATATGTGTTGAGAGGCAATGTGGTATAGTTGATGATGGCCATACAAGTCCAGGTTTGAACCCGGGGCCCACCACTTACTAGTTTCATCTTGGATAGTTTACTCTCAGCCTTCGTTTCTTCATTGGTAAACTGAGGCATGTACCAATTTGGGTTAAAGGGATTAAATGAAACATTTAGCAGAGTAACACATAGTAAACATTTAATTGATGGTTATTCATATAGTAAGAATATTTTCTGACATGTATTTAAAGAAAACTTACTTTGAGGGGGACTGACAAAAAGCTCTTAATATGTTTTTCTTAGCATTCATGTAGATGACACAAAATGGTAGCTTGGTGGAACTTGAAAAAGACTAAACATACTGAATTTTCTTGAAATCTGAGTCATTTCTTTAAATTTGTAAAGCACCAGTCTTTTAGCAAGTAATATCCTCCCCAGTAAGAAACAAAATTTTAAATCCTGTTTATTTTCTGGTATAGACACAAATCAAAATAGAATACTTCGCTTTGCAGAAATTAAAAATCTGGAACTGTGCATTATGGTTCTTCAAAATGCCTCAAGACTGTTATCAGTCAATTCACAAATTTTATCTAATGATAAGTAGGGATCTGTCTGCTGACCCTTCTGTGGAAACTTGAAAATATTGTGGGCACGTCTGATAGATCATGGTGGTGGTTTGGGTTTGTGGGTGTGTGTTATGTGTTGTTTTTCAGTTACTTTCAGGTTTTGGTCTTGTTTTTATGTTTTCTGCTTATGTTTTACTAGAGTTGAGATTACCATATTAGGCACTGGGTTATAAACAAGTTGAGTAGAAAATTCTGGGTTATTAGCCAAAATAAACCCATACTTTCTTGGGCCCTCTCTTCCCTAGCTCTATAATAAGGAAGAAATTAAAGCATTGCCAAAATAAGAATTACCTGGAGCATTATCCCTTAGCCCTTTCCCTCCTGTTTGAAGGCTAACTCAGGTAATGCAGCTTAGATACATACTGTATTTTATTACCTGTTCTCAGCGATTGGAAATGGTATGGGTTAACAGTGGTTTTCAAAGTGTGTTCTCTGGACCACAAACATCATTAAGCAAAGAATTGGCTAGAAATGCAAATTCTCAGGCTCCACACTTGACCTACAGATACAAGTTTGGGGTTGGGCCCAGCAATCTGTGTTCTCACAAGTGCTCCAACTGATTCTGATGTTCCCTAAAGTTAACCATTAAGTTAACAGAAAACCAGTCATTTGTCATGCTTAAAAATTAAGATAAACTTTTAAATAATTTCAATGCTATAAAATTCAGGCCTTTTTAAAAAGTGCTTTTTCAAGAAGCACAATGTTTGCTTTATTTATAGTTGGCATCCAGTAAAACTATGTTGAATGAACTTTAATTGATGTCAGCAGAAAAACTATCTTGGTCACATCTTACAAATTTATACGTAAGAATACATATGCACACAAGAAGGGAGTTTTACTTGTGAGCTATGCTAAATATCCTAGGATGTGTGGCGTTCTAAAAATCGGTAGTTGAAGAGAGATGTTGAAGTTGATTCATTTCAGTGATGCTCTAGTTTTAAATAAAAATCTTAACTTTTTATTATGACAAACTTACACAAAAGTTGAATAGCATGTTGAACACCCAACTATCTCTCACCTAGTTTCAGTAATTATAACTCATGGCCACTCTGGTTTCCTCTATATTTCCATCCATTTCCTCCTCTGCCACCTTCCCTTTCCCTCCCACCCCACCACGCCTCTATTGATAAATATTTTGGTGTGTGTCTCTAAAAGACAAGGTCCCTTTTTTAAAACAATATTGACACGTGTAAAAAAAATTAATACTTCTTCAAAATAACCAAATGTCCAGTCAGTGTTTAGATTTCCCCAATTATTTTAAAGTTTTTCCAATTCTTTTTTGGAATCAAGATCAAACCAGTAACAGTCCATACATTGTAATTGGTTGATATGTGTCTCTATAGGTTCTCTCTCTCTTTCTCTCTCTGCCTCCCTCCCTCCCTTCCTCTCTTTTCCCCCACTCCTCTCTCTCTCTCTCTCTCTCTCTCTCCCTCTCTCCCTCTCTCCCTCTCCCTCTCTCCCTCTCTCCCTCTCTCCCTCTCTCTTTCTTTCCCCCCATTCCCTTTTTTATTGCAATTTATTTTTGTATTGTTTCCCACACTCTGGGTCTTGCTGAATGCATCTTCCATGTGGTGCCTAACAGGTGCCTTTGCACTCTCAATTTTTTTTTTTCCCCTAAGACTATTTCAGGGTGGTGGTTTGTCTTTCATCCATAGATACTATGTCTGGTTGTCTCTTTTTGTGAAGTTAGCAGCCATTGATGGTCCTTAACCAATAGATCTAATAACACTGTGATGATGAAAATATTCTATATCTACAATGGCCAATATGGTAGATACTAACCACATGTGCTTATTGAGTACTTGAAATGTGGCTGATGTGACAGGAGAAATAAAATTTCAAATTTAATTTAGTTTTAATTAAATAGCCACAGGTGGATATGGCCACTGTACTGGATAGGGCTGGCCAGATTTATTAATTCACTAAGTCTTGCAAAATGGTGACATTTTATATTCTACCATCTTCATTTGTGAGCTGGAATATTTCTATATTTTGGTTATTCTGAGGTCTAATTCTTAAAGGAAAGGCAAGATAAATGTCTGTTTCTCTTGATTTACAAATTTTCAAAATGAGTTGGTTCCCTAGCATCCTCCAAAGGTAAGCACTGAGTTTTGCTTTAAGTATCATAACCTTACACATTTAAACATATTTGATATATTTTGATCCTTTGCAGTCTGTTATCCCCATTTATGTTTACATTGCCCTATCTTTAGAGAACTGAGTCCTATTGACATTTGTTAGTAATCTTTGGTAGTTTATTTGCTTTCTGGTTTTACAAAAATTTCCTGCCTTACCTTGTGCATTTCTTGCCCCAGACCTGTGGTTTTTCCAGGATCCTTTTGGTGGGCAATGGTACGTAGAGTCCACAGTATAAACTACTAGATTTGGCACTGTATCTAGGCCTTTTCAGCTGATTGGAGCTAGGGCTTTTTTAAAAAAGATACATCATTAATTCACACTGATACTTCCAATTCAAATCTTAAAGTTCACAATGGTAGGGTTTTTACTTGACCTTAGTGATAGTACTTATTATGTCTTTACACCAATGCCGGAAGTCCTACTTATCAGCAACACACACTTAGCCCTTTGCTTTATTTCACTCTAATCTCACTGCAGTCTCAAGAGTAATACAACATTACTGCAACAATATGATTGCTGTAAATGGTTTAACAAGTCATAGTTCCTTTTATCCTTAGGTTATACCTCACGAAGGGTATGCAGTCAAATTCATGTGTTTTAATTTATTTTTCTTTTAAATGTGTGATTATGCCACAACTGGAATGGGTTTAGGTACATTTGTTTCACAAAAATTTTTATTTGCTTTATAGAAATGTTGACTCTGGCTTATTTAATATATATATAGTTCTTCCAATACATTTGAAATTTTCAATTTGGGATTAAAAAATTTACACGTTATACTGAGCTACATGAATATTTTCCACAAGAATTTTTTTCTAGGCAATTTATTTTTAACCATTTTTAATTTGAGACCCACACTTTGCAGTGGAATTGTTTCACGGAAATTTAAGTTCATGTCGTTTGCCTTGGAAGACATCAGATATAGAATAGTTTCTGAATGAAAATGGATTTTTGCCATTCTACTGAAGTTCTACATCATGTCAGTAAGAATATGCATAGTCATTTTTTTTTAAATTCAGAAACTGAATAAGTAAGCAGCCAGTAATTAGAAATCATTGGCATCTAGTAGACCAACATATTTTTCAAATATTAAAACGAGATGTGCTTGTTTCTTTTAATCTGTCATCTATGTGTAGATCCCCTGAGATGGATCAATGACGAAACGGACTTCCGTAGAACAGTATTTTTCAAACTGGCTATACTTCAGAATGGCTTAAGGAGCTTTTTAAAATCTCTAGCCTCCACCCTGGACATTTTGAATCAAATCTCTAGGAGATGGAGTCAGTAATTTATAATTCTAACTCTTCCTAGATTTTTAACACACTTAGGCCAGCCAGATTTAGAAACCATTCCTTTGTTGGAAATGGCAGAAGGATTGTACTTTTAGTGGCAGGAATGAAGGGATCATAAGTCCAACTGGCCTAGGAAAAACTTGCCTGTCTCTCTTGGATCCCTTTTCTGCTGTAAGGTGGGATTTTTTTTTTTTTTTTTTTTACTGACTTGACATTGATATCAAAATAACCTGAGAACATTGTCTGATCCAGGAATGTCTCACATCAGATGGCTTAGAGGACATTTGAGAGCACCCAGAGGAAAGGCAACGTGGAATAGACACTTCCTTCTATTGACGTTGCATATACCTTGTGCTAAGAGGTATAAGGTGTCCTAGAAATTCACAAGTAGTCCTATCATATCACAAAAGATAGAGACCTTTAGAGATTTAAAGTACTAGCTAGTGCCTACAGTGTTGCTTTTCCATAATCCTCGGAAAATAAGCGTCACAGGTTTCACTGGTCATGATCATAATTATTTTGGGACTAGCAGGAATGATAAGGAAAAAATCAAAGGCATATGGCAATAGCAACACCTGAGGAAAACGGACATTGTCAAATGGCCTAGACTAAACCCTGACACATTTGATGAATCAAATAAAACATTTTCAATCACTCAGTTTGGTAGACGGGGTTATTTTTGCTCAATCTGTCAACAACTCCCCATCCTAAAAACTGGGCGCTTGTTTTAAATTTTACAGAGAGCGTTTAAATCATGATCTTGACATATATTAGCTATGTGACTGAATGCAAGTTACTTAATTTCTCTGAGCTTCACCCTTGTCACCTTTAAGTGGTGACACTGCCTCTCTTACAGTATTATGTAACGAGAAGTTTGTACATCGTCTGGCATAGTTTCCAGCACATAGATCAAACATTCACTCAAGAAGTATTTGAAGGACTGCCTCATGCTGCCAGATGTTTGGGATACAGCGGTAAGCTACAGATGGGTACTGTGTCTCTCCTACTTTAGAAAGTAAGCTGTACCATCCACTGTCGTATCCTTAGCTCTTAACGTCCTACACGGCACACGCATGCGCATACGGAACATTCACAGGTACATCATGAACAGAACACGCTTCATTTTAATTGGGGAGCCAGACAAACGTTAGTAAACAAAATAAATATAACATGTGAAGAGGACTATAAAGGAAGCAAAGGGCTGAGGAATGGAAAGCAGTATTGATAACTTTCAATAAAGTGGTAGGAGAACCACTCTGATGTATCTAAAGAGCTACAGAAAGACTAGAGGAAAAAGCATGTTGGGCAGAGGGAACATTATATGCTAAGGCCCTAACATGGAAAAAGCACTTAATTAGAGTTGAGAACCAGGAGTAAATTAGGATGGTGGGAGCTTGTGAGGAAAGGAGAGAATGGCAGGATGTGGCGTTGAAGGATGAGAGTAAAACATTTATTCAGTCTGACAAGTGGGATAACAATAATACTCCCCTTTAGAGTTATTATGCGAATTACAAGAGTCATTACTTGTTAAGTATTTAGAATCTTGCCGCACCCTTTCTAAGCATTTGATTTATTATTATTACTATTATTATTATTATTTTGCCAATAAAGTTTTCTCTAAAGTTCCCCAGATACAATAAAGTTTGTGTAGAATATCTGCAATCCCTGATGTTCTGTCAATTGATGTAATTTCCAGGGATTCTTCAGCAGTTTGAATGAGCTATGGCTCTCTCCAATATGACATTGTTTATATCTGTACCAATTCTATATATAGCAATCTGTGGTCTGTGGAATAATAAGCAAATGTTTATTTTAAAGTCCGTGTTGGAAGAGCGAAGTGTAGATTTTGCCATAAAGAAGTAGGAGAGAATTGGAGAGATTTTTCAAGAGCCAGCACTAAAATGTTGCCTCTTAGCTGTAGAGAGGAATGTTCAGGGAGCTGTGATTTTGAGGGAGCAACAGCAGCCAGCCACCGGTTTTCCCAGGTTCTGCCTTCATGGGGTTCCTCTGACCCCCTTTGTAACTGAAAGTCAGGTGGGCAGAGGGCTGCTGCGTCCTGGAAGTCCCCAATATTTGTAAGTAATAAGAGTTACCACTCTAATTACACAGCCTTGACGAAATGTTGACGGTTGGGGTTGCACAGGTGTAGTGTAACATAAATTGGCCATGACCACAAACAGGATGTCATTGTCATTCCTTTCAAATTACAGGGCAGTAATTTGGTAATGTGTGAACACCTGGATTTGTATCTCCTTTAACCTGAAATAAAGGGGGGAGGAATAGCTAGTGTCTAGTTTTGTCTTTGTGAGATCTGACCCATGGCTCTTCTTTAAAAATATTGTATTTGGCTATGTGCTTATGTATACGTAAGTTTTTATTTTTTTTAGAACAACACCTTGAGGGAACCATTACTTTTGCGATATTATGTACAACAGTTTGGGTGCTAAATGAATATTAAGTACTACTGATAATAAGTAATTCACAGATAAGACATTTGGTGAGTGTTCAGTGTTTAAACTTGGTTATGCAAATATATCAGATTATTTCTTTTATGAACTTGACTCAGAATATTTAATCACTGGAGTCATAGTCAAGGACTTAAAATATTTTTTTCACTTTTAATTTTGGAACAATTTCAAGCTTGGAGAAGAGTTGCAAGAATAGCACAAAATGTTTCTGTATACCCTCCACCCAGATACTTCACCCAAGGTTGGCCAGTTGTCTCAGTAATGTCCTTTATGACACGGCGTACAATCCAGGATCAACTGTGGTATCTGTTTATCTCATTTAGTCTAAATGGTTTCTCTTTCTTTCCTTGACTTTCTCAGCCATATCATTTTTGAAGATTATAGGCCAGTTATTTTGGAGACTGTCCCTCAAGTAGATTTGTCTAATGTTTCCTTATAATTATATCCAGGTCATGCATTTTGGGGGCAAAATTTCACGGAAGTGATGCTTTGCTGTTTTTCTTGCATCCACTCCTGTGGCACATGGTGTCGGTGTTTTTCAGTACTGGTGATGTTAACTTTGATCACTTAAGTGTGATGGTGTCTGAGGTTTCTCTACTGTAAACGTACGGTTTCTTTTTTACATTTTGAAGTTAGTCATTATTTTGTGGGGAGAAATTTTGAGGCTGTAAAATCCTTTTCCTAAGCCCACATTCGCCAATTAGTTTTAGTATCCATGGTTATTTCTTGCCTAATTATTGTTATTATTTTGGTTGAGGAATATTGATTTTCTAATCCCTTCATTCCTTATACATTACTTATTATTAAACTGTGAGGAAGAGCTTTTTTTCCTTCCTGTTGATTTACTTGTATCACGGAGACTTCATGAATTCTTATTTTATTCAACCATCTATATAATTCAGTGCAGTCATATGCTGCATAACAATGTTTCTGTCAACAATGGACCACATATATGATAGTGGTCCCATAAAATTGTAAGGTCTCATTTATTCTGGAACGGTTCCTTTTTCCTTCCTTGACTTTCTCAGCCATATCATTTTTGAAAATTATAGGCTGGTTATTTTGGAGACTTTGGTGATGCTGGTGTAAACAAATCTACTGTACTGCCGGTAATCGGCTGTACTAGCTGGGTTTGTGTAAGTGCACTCTATGATGTTTGTAGAAGGACGAAATTACCTAGCTACACGTTTCACAGGATCTATCCGTGTCGTGAAATGGTGCATGCCTTGTACTATCATTATTTATCTTTATGCTCTAATTGTCCCAGGTTTGACCAGTAGGAACCCCTTTACACTGGCTTCTGTGGCGTGTATCCATCATTCTTTAAGCACTTCCTTACTTTCTGACACAGTCAGATGATCCAAGCTCATCTTCTTCTTTCCTTGTACCAGCTCTGGGATCTCCCATTTCTCCATGAGTCTGTTTTCTTTTAGCAGAGTGGAATCTAGGAACTGAAATCTGAATGCAAGATGTGCTCATTGCTGGGATACTACTACTTCTAGTTTCCTCTAATGGAAAAGGATATGTATGTACATATACATACCACTCTCTCTCACCCCCCATATATATAGTGTGTGTGTTTGTGTGTCTGTGTATAGCCATGAGTACACACTAATAACTCCAATTTCTGTTTCCTTTCACCACAGAATTTATTATAGCTTTATTCCTTTCCATATTTGTACCTTCCTTTTCTGACAGTAAGAAATCTAGTTAGATGAGGGTAAAGGAAATCCAATATATGGTGATGGAAAGAACTGACTCTGGGTGGTGAACACACAGTGTGATATATAGATGATGTGTTACAAAATTGTACACCTGAAATCTATGTAAATTGTCAACCCAATAAACTTTAAAAGAAAAAAAGACAAAAGAAATCTAGCTTCCATTATCTCAATCTATTATTTGCCCAATCTACCTATATGTAGCCAGTCTTGCAGGGCTGCCTGCCTGCCCTCTTACACCTGCCTAATGGCTTTTTCACTGAATAGTAAATAAGGGACAGAAAGAAGGGTAGAGGGAGGGAGGGAGGGATAAAAGGAGGAAGAAAAGAAGAGAGGAAGGTAGGACGGGAATAACACATTTTAAAATAAAAATACTTTTTTTTTGCAGATATTTTTTATGTATAGGTATGGTAGAAGTAAAGTTTTGGGAATGGAGTTTATTGTTTTTCAGATCTTGAATATATTTTCTATAGTATTTATGTATTTCTTCACAGCACTTAATGGTAACAGGCATTAGGCATACAAAGATGAATGAGGGGCTCAGTTGGTTACAGCGCAATGCTCTTAACAACAAGGTTGCCAGTTCGATCCCTACATTGGCCACTATGAGCTGCGCTTTCCATTACTACATTGAAACAACTACTTGACTTGGAGCTGATGGGTCTTGGAAAAACACAGTTAAAATAAATAAAAAAGTTAGAAAAAAAAATGAATGATCCATAGTCTACAAAGAAGTCTGCATTTGATAAAGCAAGTAGATATGCTGACAATTCCTATGATAGTATGATAAGGGTTATGAAAGATGAATACAAAAAGATCTAGGAGCACAGAGAAGAGGCCCATAGATTTGACAACAGGCCGCTGAATGATTTTCTTCTCCATTAAGAGTAAGAACTGACATGCTAAAGGCTTCATTTCTAGTTGGCCTTCTGAATTCTTTTTCTTAATCTCCTTTTCCTTCCTCTCTTGTCAGTCTAGAGAAGGCCAGAGAAGCCTGGACAGGACAGTCTCCCTCCATGGTAAGTTAGAACAGTTACTGAGCAATAGGAAATACCACTGTCCCTTAAAAGTCTATTGTCCTGTTTCCCCAGCTCTGAGGTTGGGGGCCTTTGGCAAATTTTGAGTGTAGCTTCTGACTTCAATAGATCAGCATTTTTTAATATTTAATACCACATAATTCTTTTGAATATTATACTTTTTCAGTGATTTTTAAAGCCACTATTGTAAAAATTCTTATCAAATAATGTCAATAGTTTAGAATTTTTATGCAAATCAACTGTGTCATTATAATTAGTGGACTTATAGGCAAATCACTTCAATTTTAATTATTTTGGTTAAAGCTTTCATTGTATAAGGTGTCTTTAAATTATGCTTATTAGTTAAAAGGTCTCAACAATGTGGAAATGTGGGTTGGTTTTATTGTTCTCCAATTAAAAGTTATTGCTCCATGGTTTCCAAGGAAGGAAGTTAAGGCACTTGGAGACATTCAATTTTACATGATACAAGTAGAATAAATAAATCCAGATGAATGAATCTTGACCTGTTTTCTGCCCCAAGTCATCTGAGAGATAAATACAGAGGGTGCCAAAAACATGTATACACATTTTAAGAAAGGAAAACTATTAAAATTGTAATACTCAATATATGCCAATAACAAAAGATGAATACAAGTCACCTGTGACTTCTGCGATTACAAGAGGTGCTCAAAGTGGTTCCCACCATCAGGATCCGTACACTTCTTTTTTTGTTTTATTAGTTTCGGGTGTACCAAACAATGTAATGGTTAGACATTTCAGACACTTCTGATTACGGCGAACTACTGCTTGAGCAATGTTGACCAGAGTGTCCACTTATATACATTTTTTGGCACCCCTGGTATACCCTCTGCTCTGATTGAGTGTCTATTCCTGTTCAGAAAACCATTGTGCCTTCTCAGCACTGGCCTTCAAGAACTTGAGATGCTCAAGTTTTAAATAAATCAATTTGCAATGAAAAAATAATCTTTGAGATTACAAAAAAGGCAATCGTAACGTAATACAAAAATCCATTAAAGCTATCTTCCCCCTGCGTTACAGAAATTGACAACTCTAAATATTATAGTAACCATATTACACCCCCCATCATATATTTTGCAATATAAAGACATTTCTTAAACCAACTACTAGTATTACAACCGCAATTATCTGTCTATAGTTGATATGGAGCATGGATAGTGATCATATCTTGACAAGGATTTCAGGTCTGTTGAAAGCTGGTTGAAACTCAGGGTGGAGTCTGAATGAGAGGCACAATATGATTATATGTTGGGCACAGCACAGTGACATTTTCCTAATAGCTTACAAGTTCACAGAGTTCAGAGGCAATTCATATAAACTCAAAATGTCTTAGTAGCCACGTGAAAGACTACTTGTACCTTGGGGGCACCTGGGTCTCAGATTGAGACTCATTTTTATATATCTAGAAACTGCTGGAGTCATCATTTTGGAATCCTAGCTTAGTGTAGGTATAATTAACTCTCATTACTTGCTTTGGATTTGGATGATTTTATAACCAGAAACTCACTAATTACAGCACAATCATCTTGTTCATTTTTTTTAGAGCTTTCTTCCTATTTTCTTTGGTTTCACTCATAACTCTAGTAAAAGATAAATGTCATGTGAATAGATAAGAATTTTTGAAAACCTGTTTTCAAAGCTGTTAAAGGAAGATAACTCTTCTAAGATTTCCCTTCTGGATTGCTTTAGTCAGAAGCATACCATGATAAAATACTTTCACAATTATTTTTATCAAGCATAATATTCAGCAAACTATAATACTAACCTTATCATACAGTTTCAGGAAATAGGTAATAAGTATTATTATTTTGTGTTTAGTGATAGAAACATTAAAGCTGACAGTAACAAGTGATTTTAAAATAATGATTAAGTTCCAGCTAAACTAGTGTTTTGACAAGCATTTACTAAAAATACTTGAGAGAACAGCAGTGGTAATGATACCAGTAATAAAACATAGCAGGACAGACTTGCCTGTTTCATGCCCCTGACTCTTGTGCAATGTGTGTAATTAACAATCCATCGAAACCACTGGAGGAACATCCTGTAACATGGTTTAGGGAAACCTTTGTCCTCAGATTTATTAGCTACTGATATTCTATGGTCATTTGGTAAATAATCGAATTCTATTGATTTTTTAATACATACTTGAAAAATATGAAGTCTGGCGGAGGACTTGGAGTTGATACCTTTTCTTTTAAACTCTTCACAGTAACCTCCCAACATGTTCTCAGTTTCCCTGAAATACCTAGAGTGTCTATCTCTCAGCAGATGAAATGAAGTGTCAACAAGAGACTTTCGTTTTGAAATCCAGCAGTTGCATAAGCATATCAAAATTAGGTTCATCATTACTAAACTCTACTGGTATAAATATTACATAACAGAATTGTGACTTATTGGTAAATCCATTTTAATTTTGGTAACACAAAGATCAAGAAATGCAGCATGTTCTGCATTTCTTTCTGCCAACAAATATCTAAATCAATATATTTTAAAATTATAATATCTGCAATTGTAATAAATGTCATAGGTCTTTAAAAATACAAAGTTTTGAGGAATAAAAGTTATATGAGATGTACCAACTCACAGTGGCAGTAATATGAGTGCTCAACTGAAATGTGAAAATTTGGCTGAGGATTTGCTGAGAATAAGTAGTTAAAATATGTTTTCAGGGGGAAAGAAAAAGTAAAATAGATAGAAATTAATTCTTTTTAATATGGTTTCAATTGAATTAAAGAAAACAATAAAAATAGGCCACTTCTTATTGCCTTCCCCTGAAATAGTGTCCACAAATAGGCATGTTTAAGGATTTTCCTAGCACAGAGTTTCTTAAGCTTTCTTAGTTTCTGGAAGTCTTAGTGTCTCCGTAATTTTTTTATGGCGAGCCTAGGACAAAATAAATATTGAATATTCTGTTTACTAAGTATAATAGTTAGGCCCAAATTTAATGGTAGTGTGGCAGTGGTAGTTTGTCTGACTGATGTTCTGTGCTTCCCTCAAAAGTTAAAAATATCCCATGATACTCTGAGTATGCAGCAACCATCACAGTTTGGGAACCATGGTCCTGGCAGCATTAGTGGCAAAACACTGGTGATGACTTACATGCTCATGAATTGGAAGATGTTTAAGTGACAGTGTTTCTATATGATGGAATAGTATATAGGAGTTAAAAAGAATTAAATAGATCTGTATACTGATCTAGAAATATCTCCAATACATATCATTGAGTGAAACTTGGAAATATTCAGAGGAATAGCTTTAAAATGATACCATTTAAAACACATATATGTATATGGAAGCAAAACTGAGGGTGTGTCTGTATATTATATATACACACACACACACAATGTATATATTCTCTCTCTCTCTCTCTCTCTCTCTCTCTTTCCATATATGGATGCATAGAAAAAAGCCTGGAAAAATCTATCCCTGACTGATAACAAAAATAGTCTTAGATAGAAAGTTGAAGATAATTATCAAAGGGCCCTTTAGCCTTATTTGTAATATTTGTAATTTAGCTATAATATTTATAGTTTAAGACATTAAATTTATTTAAATTAAATATATATGTTTTAGTTAAGCTCTGATATTCTTCTAAAAGCTAACAGCCTAAGATAATATAATTTGAAGGCCTAGATCTTCCCTTAAATATAAACAGAAATGAATAGAAGTAAATATTAAAAAATTATCCTAAAATCACTTTAAAGATATACAGGCATAAAAGCATTCTTTCTTCCTTCCTTCCTGCCTTGACCTATGAAAGCAAGACATGTTTTATAATAATAATAATAATAATATAACACAAATAAAAAGACGAGTCTCCACTTCTCCTAATCCCAGTCGTTGAATGCATATATCTCTACATGTAAATTTAGATAGTTCTTGTTTTGTTTTTTTAACTATTCATATATGATAACTTGCTTTTGTCACTTAATGTTTTTGGAGATCTTTCTAGGATGACCAACTCGTTCAACGTTTGTCAGGGAATTTTCTGATTTCAACATTGAAAATCCTGAGCACTGCCCACCCCCAATCTCATATAAACCAAGAGGCTGGTTACCAATCTCTAAGTCAGCTTATATATATATATATCTACCTCAGTGGTAATAGCTGCATAATAAATAGTCCATGAAATAGTAATACCCCTATTGCTAGTCACTGAAATTGTTTTCTTTTTTTTGCTATTATAAACAATTAGATTTTAATTTCTCTGTTATAAATTGTATAAATTATATATCAAGTGTCTGACTCATTCTTGCTCTAAGAGGGAGTAAAGCAATGACTTGTGCAAGCCTCTTAATGGTTTTCAAAATACAGAGCTTTCTGATTAAGAGAGTAGTTTGGCAAAATTTTGATCCAGTACTTAACAGCATGAAGTACCATCTCCAGATTACCCCTAGCCAAATTTGAGGTGTTGTGTGTTGTGGATGGCACACATATTTTGGGCTGGTCCCTGAAAATCCCTGCTCTGTTAAGCGTGTTCCCACCCCTTACTGTTATCTCATCTGAAGTGTGGGGTGGAAAAATCCAGGCTTCTCTATTAATGATTGTCTTTTCCCCCTTTTCCCCAAATTGCTGTATCTGGCTGTGCATATCCCATTTCCTCCTCCCCTTACTTATTTTTTTTTTTTTTTAAAGATTTAAGACAATTTTTAAAAGAAACTACATTGTGAATGGAGTAAAATTTAAAGTTATTCCCTGTAGGGCTTTCCTGATGATAGAAGGAAATCAATTAAAACCGTAAAAATTTCTCAAGATATTTTCGTTTACAGAGCGTATCTACCTAACTAGGTTCTTCTGAGCTCAGGTGCATACAATTCTCTCCTCCTTGTAGCCTTTTCTGTGAGGGTCTCTAATATGTTACACAGGATGCTTCAAGCCCTGCCTAGTGTGTCTTCTCATTCTGTACAGGATCTGCCCTGCCTCTCCAGTCCGTTTCCCCATTCTTCCTTAGCATGTTTCCCCTTGGCCTAGCGTACGAGGTGGGAAAGAGTTCTCTTGGTCAGTTCTTGACCATCACAATTTCTCAACCATGTGATTTGCACACATGTGCTTTACCTCCCAGGCATGCACACTTGTTTCTGCTCTAGCTTATTTCTGGCATGCTGTCAATATCACATTCTCTTACAGTCTTTCCCAACCTTCCAATTTATTAATAAGAAGTCTCCCAGCTAGAGATGCCAGATAAAATACAAGAGGTGAGTGAAATTTGAATTTCAGGTAAGCAACGAATGAATATAGATAGATAGATAGATAGATAGATAGATAGATAGATAGATATCATGATATCTATCTATCTATCTATCTATCTATCTATCTCTATATATATATATCTATGATATATATATATATATATATATATATATATATATATATATATATATATATCATGATATCTATCTATCTATCTATCTATCTATCTATCTATCTATCTATATCATGTCCCAAATATTGCATGGGACATATTTATTCTAAAAACATTATTCGTTGTTTATCTGAAATTTAAATTGAACTCTGTTTATTTGCTACTTCTAGTTATTTTCTCTTATCACACTCTATTATAATTTTATTTTTGCATTTCCCACTCTTGTTTATTTAGTTGTTTTTGTGTTTAATGCCTGTCTACCTTCACAGGAATGCAGGGTCCAGGAGAGAGGGAACCCTGTTTGTCTTATTCCCCAATGTAGGCCCAGTATCTAGGGCACTGCTAGCTATTCAACACACTTTTCAGGGAATGAACACATATTTTCCAACGACAAATGGTAATTCTCAATGGTAATGCATTTTAAACAGAAATATTCTCTACCTGCCTTGAATTTTGCAAGGAACCTTACCTTTCATGGAGTTCTGTTGTCACATAATTATACACAGTACAGTTTATCCTTTACTGCTCCCAACTGTGCCCTTCAGAACTTCTAGGATAAGAAAGGAGTCATGTAATCAGTTACAGAAAGAAAAACTTTCAAAAGACCATTCTAAAAAAACCCACCAAAACCCTATTACCTTATTACATTTACTAATCTCAATGAAGGGAAGGGAGATCCTATATTTTTGTCAATCACATTTACTTTAACTATTCTTTAAAACTTTAATAAAAACATTCAAGAATGTATAACATGTTAACCCATAGGATACTGTCAACATATTAGATTGTCCTGGGGTTAACTTTAAATGTTTTTGCAAAAATCTCACAATAAAATTTCTCTTAACTATACGTATTTCTGAACTTTTTTGTAAATGTAGCATTATATCTATTCATGAATTTTTTTTTAATAATTTCTTCTTAATAACAGCTTTCTGGTAGTTTAAGGAAAGGTAAATTAATAGTGTTTCTTGTTCATCCTAGTAAATTTTATTTGGAATGGAAGTTCCACAGAACTTTAATCTTATTAATAGAACATACAGTTCAGTATGATCTTTTTCACAAATAGTTCTACTTCTTTAGGTAAAGTTAGTTAAGTGGTATTTAGACAAAATGATCTGAGTAAAATTAGAGTTGTGCAATTTTATAATCACTGTGGACTGATTTTGCATGATTTAGACCTATTTTCCTTAATTCCAGATACAGGGATCAGAAAATTTTAAATTATGTGACAGTTTCTAAAATATGCTCTGTTTATTTATATGAAGTCTAAACTGCTGGGGGTAATGATGTGAGTGTGTAGAACCGAAAAACTACATGATTGAAACCTTTGGTTTTTAACTCACCAGTTCATTTGTACACAGCAAATGTGTAACTATCAATATTTTGCTTTCAAAACACAGACCTCTTTTGGACATTGATAATCAAAACATCTATTTATCACGATATTCGTCCTCCCAATATTAAGTGGGGATGTTTGATGTGGCAGCCTCTTGCACCGCTGATGCCAAAGGTGATTCAGCATATGGAGAGGGCCTCCCTCACCCCTGACATCTACTAGGTTTTGCTTGAATAAAACAACGAAAAAGCAGGAAGCTGCAGAGAGGTTGTAAACAGCAGGCACTGGCCTCCACCAGAGTTCCCCGCGGGCGTATCTCATCCTCTCGTGGGTGTGTGTGTGTGTGTGTGTGTGCTGTGAGTGTGCGCGCGCACGCGCGCATAGCTGCTGAAACCCCTTTCCTGTTGAACTGGGACAGAACTAAGTTGGGAAGGTTAGCTTGTGGGGGGGCGGGGGTTGGTTCTGAAATCTAAGAACAAGCTTCCTTTCCCACCACTTTCCGCTGAGTCAGTTCACTGCCGAATGCTCCGCAGGATCTGAGGCCTTTGTGTTCGGATTATTTTACTAGCTACAAAAGCCACACCCTTGTACTACACAAACAGAACACTTTGTCCTTCCCGGAGTTCCCTGCTTTGACCACAGCCCTGGGATTTCACAGCTGCCTCACAGTGGCTTTCCTATGGTGATATGAAGTGTTAGGCCGGTGAGAGTCTCCCTGTCCTAATCCAGATTCTTACAGTTGTGAACTCTGGGACTCCCTTGCTGGTAAAGCTTTGAACAAAGATTGACTCTGTCACTTAAAACAGGTTCAGAAACCCATTTATTATACACTCAAAAAAAAAAAAAAAAAAAAGAAAGAAAAAAGAAAGAAAAAGTTCAATGACAGTGAGAAAGAAATGTATTAAAGTGTTTTGATTTAGAAAAAATCCATCGTTCTATTTTTTTTTTATTGTTTTAAATTAAAGTTTATTGGAGTGACAGTTGTTAGTAAAGTTACATAGATTTCAGGTATACAATTCTGTAATACATTATCTATATCTCACATTGTGTGTTCACCACCCAGTCAGTTCTCTTTCCATCACCATATATTAGACCCCGTTTACCCTCTTCTAGAGCCTCCCTCTCCCCTTACCCGCTGGTAAACCCTAAACAATAGTTTATGTCTATGTCTATGAGTTTCTGTTCCTTCATTTGTTTGTCTTCTTCTTTTGTTGTTTTTAGTTTTATATCCCACATATCAGTGAAATCATATGGTTCTCTACTTTTTTTGTCTGACTTATTTCGCTTAGCATTATAATCTCAAAATCCATCCATGTTGTCACAAATGGTACTATTTCATCTTTTCTTACTGCCAAATAGTATTCCATTGTGTATATATACCACAACTTCTTTATCCATTCACTTATCGAAGGACATTTTGGTTTCCATGTCTTGGCTACTGTAAATAAAGCTGCAATGAACATTGGAGCACACTTGTCTTTATGGATAAATGTTTTCAGATTTTTTGGGTAGATACCCAGGAGAGGGACTGCTAGGTCATACGGTAATTCTATTCTTAATTTTTTGAGGAACCTCCACACTGCCTTCCATAGTGGCTGCACCAATCTGCATTCCCACCAAAAGTGAATGAGGGTTCCTTTTTCTCCACAACCTCTCCAACACTTGTTACTATTTGTCTTGTTGATGATGGCCATTCTGACTGGGGTGAGGTGATATCTCATTGTGGTTTTTATTTGCATTTGTCTGATGATTAGTGATGTTGAGCATTTTTCATATGTCTATTTGCCATTTATATGTTGTCCTCTTTGGAGATTTGTCTCTTCAGGTCCTCTGCCCATTTTTCAATTGGGTTGTTTGTTTTTTTGTTGTTAGAGTTGTATGAGTTCCTTGTATATTTTGGATATTAGCCCCTTATCAGAGGCACTGTTTGCAAAAATCTTCTCCCATTCAATTGATTGCCTCTTTATTTTGTCAATGGTTTCTTTTGCTGTGCAGAAGCTTTTAAGTTTGATTTAGTCCCATTCATTTATTTTAGCTTTTACTTCCCTTGCCTTTGGAGTCAAATTCATAAAATGCTCTTTGAACCAAAGGTCCATAAGTTTAGTACTTATGTTTTCTTCTATGCAGTTTATTGTTTCAGGTCTTATGCTTAGGTCTTTGATCCATTTTGAATTAATTTTGGTACACGGTGACAGATAACAGTCTAGTTTCATTCTTTTGCTTGTGGCTTTCCAGTTCTGCCAGCACCATTTATTGAAGAGGCTGTCTTTTCTCCATTGTATGGTTTTTGCTTCTTTGTCAAAAATTATCTGTCCATTTTTATGTGGGTTTATTTCTGGGTTCCCAATTCTATCCCATTGGTCTATGTGTCTGTTTTTCTGCCAATACCATCCTGTTTTGATTATTGTAGCCCTGTAGTACAAGGTAAAGTCAGGGAATGTGATCCTTCAGCATTGTTTTTTTTCTCTTAGGATTGCTTTGGCTATACGGGGTCGTTTGTGGTTCCATACAAATCTGATGATTTTTTGTTCTAGTTCTTTAAAAAATGCCGTTGGGATTTTGATGGGAATTGCATTAAATCTGTATATTGCTTTGGGTAATACAGCCATTTTAACTATGTTGATTCTTCCAATCCATAGCACGGCTGTCTTTCCATTTCTTTGCGTCCTCTTCAAAATTAATTTACAGCAAACACCCATTTATATACATTAGGATTGCCAGTAACCCCTTGGTGTACACAGGCTGCTGCAGGGAAGAAGGGGTGTAGTGGAAGGAGGGCTGAACTAGGAGACCGAGCTGCAGCCTGCATCTCCTGCTACCTACGTAGCCACAGTCATCCTCATGAGATTTTAAGTCATGTTCCTAGTCTCCTCAAATCCTGTTACAGGTTCAAATGCCTCTTACGTAATATTGCATTCTGAACTTAATACGATAGACATTGCAAAACTACCTTTTTATTGAATGGTGATTACAGGCACTACACTAAATGCTACTAAAAAAAAATTCAACTGAATAAATTTGAAGATCTAATTGGCTTTATTAAGCCATTCACGAATGGGGCAGCATCTCATTTAGCAACAGGAAGGGTGAGACAAAGGAGCTATTTACAAAAGGAAAGAAAAGTTTATTTTCAGACCAGGACATCTTTTGGGGAAAGGGAGTGGGAAGGGTTATTATCATGCAGATTGCCTCTTCTCTCTATGGGGAGAGATGGGGGCCCCCCATGACAGATTACCTTACTGGTGCCTAACCAGAAAATTCCAGACTGGTTGATTAAGTTTATGTTTCTGGGAGAGGTTGAAACTGCAATTAGATCAGATATTAAATCTAGGTTTGGTATCATGAGCTTTAAGTCCGAGTGACACCATTTTGGGCCTATGGTTTTCTCTTTAACAGAGCTGTGTTCATTTTCCCATTTAATTCTTTGCATAACTGTGAAGTAACTTCAGTAATCTTCTTTTCACTAACAAGGAAAGAGAGGCTTAGAGGCGTTAAGTCTCTAGACATGCATGGTCACTCAGTTAATAATAGGAAGAAAGGGCTGCTAACAAGGCCTGGTAGAATCCAGAGCTCAAGATCTTAACCACTAAGAAACTCAGCCCGCTAATTACACCAGTCTTTGCGTTAAAGAAGTCTCAGGGTGGCTGGCTGGTCAAACTGGGGCGGGGGGAGGTGGGGGTGGGGGTGGGGGTGGGCAGAGGACTTGCTTTGAAGTACTGGCATAAGAAGCATGTTGTTTTTAATGTTTTTATTTAGATTGGGTGCTTACAGGAGGAGTGGATGATGTTCATAGATATTACTAGGAAATAATAAGCACTTCCCCACACTGGCCTCACAAACCCCCTCCCCAAACCTTGGCAGGATCACCATTTGTCTTCTGTTGCTTTGCAGCCTTCATAAAACTGTTTGGGATAGAACTGTCACTCTAGCCAAGTGAAGTCTTTCTTTTTATTATCAAAGCCCCTCAATGGAATAGGTTTTCACTATCGTCCATCAAACTATATCCTACCCCTTCTACGAAGTGAATCTCAAAAAATTTATTATTAACATTTTTCTAAAGTCTCACATTGAGAGTAATCCTACCAACTTCAGTCATTGCAAGAAATACTGTAAAACAACCTAGTCCTTCATTTCTTTCTTGACAAAATCCAATTGGGTCTCTCTGAGGGATTTTTAAAAAATTTTGGTTTATGTATGCGTATTTTTTTTATTTTAGATATGTGACTTTAATGCTAGCCAAAAAAAACAATACAGAGATCATTCATTTGATGAGCTCTTATTTATTTATTTATTTATTTATTTATTTATTTATTTATTTTAAGAGTGATGACTCATTCTAGCAATGTTCTATTCTCGTGGATTCTGTGTCTCCACAGTCATTATCATCATCATCATCATCATATTATTATTATTATTTTATGTTTCATTTGCTGTTCCTCCTTGCTTACCTTGGCTAGTTTTTCCTTCTCTACTCAGCTAGTAAATGCTGGAGGACCTTAGATTGGTTTTGGGCTCTCTTCTCTGTCCATTCTGTATCTCTTTCTGACTTCATCTGGCCCCACAAATTAAAAAGCCATGTCTACGCTGATGAGTCTAAAATTTTTCTTCAGTCCTGACATCTCCCTAGTACCAGATGTCTAGTTCACATCTCCCTTTATCTATACAATTACAATGTTTGTCACATGTACAAAGAAATGAAGTAGGAATATTTTTCCGTGAGTCCCCCAATGATGTAAATGATGTTGGATCTGCCAGCAGTGTCTGGGTGTGGGCCGGGATCCTGTCTCGTGAAGTTGAAGAATGGACACACGGACCAGGGAGAGGCAAAAAGTTGTAAAGGAAGATAGTTTATTAGAGGCAGGAGAAGAGGTTGCAGCTCCCAAGCAGGAGGGGGTCCCGAATGGGGGTGCTCACTGGCTAAGGCAAAAGGCTTTTACTTTTATACTTTCCCCTGCCTGCTTGGGGAAGGGGGCTGGAGACTTCTCATTGAATTCATCTATTAGGTTTGTCCTGTTTGTTCATCCTGAAGGGATTAATGAACCAACCCATTCCTATCTATCAGATCTGCTCCTTTGTCCCGCCAGAAAGGATTTGAGATTATCTATTAACCTTAAGGCGTATTCTCATGTCTTTGTCTGGGAGTGAAGGAGACATTCCAGGGCCTGGAGTTTGGGGATATGGCTGGTTTTTTTTTTGTTTGTTCCACCGGGCACCCCCCTGTCTACCTAGCAACCATACTGACTAACCTGTCTCAGAAAGACTTTAAATTTTCACTCTTCCTATCCCAGTATTGTTCATTTTAATTAAATCACCAACTACCTTATAGTTCAAGCTATTTTGTGGTCTCTTGTTTCTGCACCTCTTCACATCTCTTTCATTCTTTTCTCTCTCTATAGACAAGCTTTTCTGCTGTATATTACTTCCTACGTCTGGCAGCCAGGAGAGAGGGACAAAGCTTCTGAATCCCAACTCCAGCCCTGGCTTAGAAAAGAGAGTCATTTGGATGAGCTCTCATTACCTGTCTGCCCTGATGGATGACAGCAAGAATGGGACTAAGGTCTTATTCTATAATCAGGCCTGGTTATGGGGAAGGTAATTGTTAGAGAAGGGGGATTGGTGGTGCATGGGTTGGACAAACATCCTGATAATGTTACCATACAAAATTACCAAATTTTCAATAAATTTTATATCTGTGACCCCCATGACTTGAACATTAATGTAAAAAATCAGAAAGGGTAATATTTTTATCAATAATGATTGTAGTCAAAAGATTTCTTTTTCTGCTCCATCATTTCTCTTTTTCCCTATTGATTAAGAAAGAACTTAGACTGTAAGATTTCCCAGCACTCCTCTCCTTCACATAAGCTCTTTCTATAAGCTCAGCCTACTAAATTTGGTTTTATTTTATTTTTTTCTTCTCTGAATATGCATGCCTAGTTTAGACTACCAGCTTTTGCCAAGAAGTCCTTTTGGGGGCAATCAAATATAGTGGGAGTGGTGGTGACTAAGTAGCCTCAAATTCAATGGACTCTGCTAAAGTTGACTTATTATTAGGTTGGTGCAAAAGTAGTATGTCCCCGAGTAATTGAAAAAAATGTACAATTATAGGAACTCCCCCAAAGAGAAGAAATCTAATGAGAGGAAAAAATAGAACAAATACTCTTAATTTTGACTATTCAGTGACAGTCTGGTGGATGGTATTTACCTTTCCTTTAGCCAGGATTTTTATCCATAGTCAGTGCATCACAAAAGGATAAGCTGATTGTACACTGTGATCTATCTTTCTACAAGAAAGTGGCTGTGCTGCTTAAGGGGAAGACCTCTCTTTTCATGAACTAGAATTAGTCATCTTATTTCTTACCTTATCAGTCTCTCAATAGTAATGTTCAAATGGAAATCTACTGGGGTTTTTTTGCTGGGATGGACCTTCCTGTCCAGCAATGCAGCTACTTTCATTTGATAATTACATAATTGTTATGGAAATTCCCTTTTAAAAGCATTACTTAAGAACATTGTGTAACATTTCTGCCTAAACTTCTTAAAGAATACATATAATCACACCAAGAATAAATGATGTTGTGAAATTGCTTTTCTGTGATATTGTTGCCTTTAGAAAGAAATGAAAGCAATGTTTTAGTGGCCTATTGCTTCACAGAATAAGCATCATGTTTGTCATTGTTCATGGATGGATTTTGTCTTTTTGACAACAGAATTCTTCCCATGATAGCTAAATTGTTTTAATTACTTAAAATGTCACAATACAAAAGGTGATACAACTGTAATTTCCTCATCTTTAATCCAAATGATACACCAAAACTGAGAAAAACAGGTTTGTGGATATTGGAGATTCACAAGCAGGTAAAAAGTGGAGAATAAAAATAAAAGAATGAGTCATAAAATATATTTTTGTTAGATAAAATCCATTTATCCTCATGAATGATATTTCTTTTTTTCTTTTTTCCAACATACAACTTTCGTTTCATCTTTAAAATATCACAAATAAGTCTAAGGAATCACCTGACATCTTGGTGTTTCTGTAGCTGGACAACTTAGGTCTTATTCATCAGCCTGCTGAACTGTTCCTTTTTCAGAAACATAGATACCATCCAAAATTTTTCTCAGATCCTTGTTTTTAACTGTTGTGACTTCTTGAATCAAAGCAGCTGAATTTGATACAAGTTCAATGTCATTTCCTTCAAAAATTAACTTATCTTTCTGTGCTTGAAATACTGAACAAGCAACACCTGACCTCTTTGAACCCTGCGGTTGTATTTTTCACCCAAGAAATTTCAGATTTCAACAAGAGAACCATTCTCTAGAATAACGACGTTAATAGGGAAGTGAGCACACACAGACCTCATCTTGTCACAGAAGCCCCATATAGTAACACCCTTGAACCTGTCCTGTGCATGACTATAGATAGTGCCAACAGTAGCCCATTCCTTTTGATTTCCCCACTGTTTGTCAACCTGGAGCTTCTTCTTTTTCTTCCCAAGAGACTGAGCTCTACATTGATGTGATAGAAGTCCCTCAACAGGGTGCCTCTGGGACCACCATTACTGTGGTCCTTTCAGAGTGATGTCCGCATTTTCTGGAATGTCCACAGTCTGACTGCTGAGAATGGTCTTTATCCTCACAATAGATGCAGGAAAGAGATGAATATTTCTAACATAGTTCAAGTAAACTGATAAAATGTCTTTGATAGAATAATAGACTATGGAGAAGGTTCAGATAGGGGCCCCTGCTATCTTCTTCCTAATTTTCTTCAATAGCTAATCCATTGTTGAAAAAAAAAATGGGAAGGACTCACTGATAAACCTTCATTATTTTCTCAGAAGGAGTTATAAGCTCTATCTCAGAACACTTGTTTGATCAGATGAGTTTGGGGATCACTATTGTATACATACCCCGTGATTTCAGCCATGACCCAGGCCTCTTCTTAAGTGTCAGTCCCACACATTCAGCCATCTTTGTAACACCCTGGAAGTTCCACAGGGAATTCAAACTCCAAAACTGAATTCATAGTTTTTTCTCTCTGTAACTGCTTTCTCCCATTAATTTCCTGCCAATTGTCCTGTTGCCTCAGTTAGAAAACTGGTATTCATTCCATAGAGTACCTCTCTGTCTTTGTCACCTCCCCACCCACCTTGATGGAAGTCATCCAGTTCTTCTCTCATGCCTTTGTGATCCCTCTGACACTCTCTTTTTCTCCCTTGTCAATCAGGCCACTGTCCAGGTTCTGGCTTATTTAGCCTGCATTCATTCTCCTCCTCTTCCTCTAATTCCTCTTGCACACTGTTGACACAGATTTCATACACAAATCTGCCCCAGCAGGTCCTCTAAAATATTTAGATGGTTCCTCTTCAGGATAAAGTTCCTACCTCCACTCTTTCCCCCTCACACTCCCTATCTCCCTTCCACAAACCTGGTGCTTCTCAAGTTCCCTGAAGCTGATGCTCTCTTTCCATCACTGATTGCATGTGCTGTTTTACTGAAAGCACCTTCCCTTCCTTGTGTGATTGGCCAATTCCTTCTCAGTCAAGGCTCAGCTCTTGCATAAGCTTCCTGACACTTCTGTCTCCATCTTTTTCTGAATTATGTGCCCCTCCTTTATGCTTCCTAAACACAGCTCTGACATAACACTAACAGGCAATAGGATACTCTGTAGCTGAGAGATTATTGCCACCTAGAATCAAACAGATCTGGGTTTGAATCGTGGCTCTACCATTTATTAAATCAAAATCCCAAAATATAATTTCATCTCGATATACCTCAACTGTTTACTTGCTATTAATTATATTAATAATACCTGCTGTATGGAATCTATGTAAGTTTTAAGTAAAAGTATATAAAGCATAAAATAATAGTGCCTGGTATGATAGGGAGATATAGTCTGATCTCCCCCTTAACCGTAGTTGTATGTGTTCTCCATGGGGTTCTCAGGTCTGGAACAGAAATGGCCCTCAGATATGCTGATAAGAAGTCAGCATTTGACATTGTTGCCAAATTTCTCCTAAAATACACTCTCCTGTCTTGGATATCTTTACACAATTCTCATCTAGGTTTCTCCTATCCTTCTGGCTCCTATTTTTCCATATATATTTGCTGTGGATTCCTCATGTATAGTGGGGGGAACCTTTTCCTCTACCCTCTTAGGTTCAGTCTTGGAGGATGGCAAATTAAATTGGCAAAAGACTGATTCAGAGGAGGAAACGCATAAAAATTTATTTTTCATTTTACATGCATGGAGTCATCACAGAAAAGAAGTGAGAACCCCAGAAAGAAGTTAGACTTGGTGGCTGTTATACCATTTTAACAAAGCTTAATAAATTATGGGAAGGTGACTAGGAAATGTATGGTAAATACTAGTTGTTTAATAAGGTTTGTTACGCAAAGTCATCTCTTTGCTATCTCTGGTCTTCTTGGTACGGAAGCAGGGAAACACCTTTACCAATGGAAATTTATGTTACCTGTATGAAGGGAATTTTATTCCCTGCTTTTGGCAAAAAGGGGGAGGGCAGAGAACTCCTCCTATGTCTGCTGTTTCTCAGTTTCCTTCAGTTCAAAATAATCCTTACTCCAAAATGGCATGTTTTGGGGTGTCATATTCTGATCCCCTTCATATATTTACCCTTTAAGTGTTATTGTTAATCAAGCCCTGTCCTAATCCTCCCTCTTCTTATCTCATTTTCTCCTTCTAGAGTTTCTTAAAGTTTAATTGACGAACTGTGTAAGAGTCACCTGCCTCTCCTTTCCTGGATACACGCAGGATAAGAGTAGTGTGAGTTGGAGGGAGATGGGATCATGGATCTGCATTTTTAACAAGTTCTTCAAGTGAACCTTGGACAAATTGCACTTGAAATTTTGGCGTTAGACATTTCATTCTCTCCTGTGGCTTTCATAACCACACATCTGCTAAAGATTTCAAATTTCTGTCCTCCTCCCAGACCCTGGTATTGGACTTCCAACCCATATAGGCCACAACCTCTTTGGCATTTCCCTTTGGAAGCTTTTCAGGTAACAGGTTCAAAAGTAAAATTTTCAGACTCCTCTGCTGAGTGTTTCTTATCGTAAAGGAAGCGACATCTACCCAAATGCTCAAACCTAGGGTCAGCCCTCTCCTCCCTCTTACTTCCTGGACTCCAGCACTAAAATGCTTGTCATATCTTGTAAATCTTTATATTTCTCTCTAACCTCATTCCCTACACCACAGTTATCTGAGTTTCTGTAAAGGGCTCTTAACTAATCTTGTGGTATCCACAGTAAATAGTAATAAAGTATGGACTCTGAAGTCTGACTTCTACGTTTCAAAATCCCTGCTTGTTGATACCTTGATTAGCCTCAGTTTCTTCTTCTATGAGATGGGGATAAAATAGTTTTTACCTCAAAGGGTTTTCCTGAGGATTACGCAAGGTAATGTGTGTAAAGCTTTTTGTAGTGTGTGGGGCACATAGGAAGCTCACAAGTGTTAGTTGTTGTTCTGATCCACCGCTATGTCCTTGAGCCCACCGACCACCCAACATCAGTGATCTTTTAAAAGTGCAAATCAAATTACATTTCTACTAAAAACTTTTCAGTGGCTTAGAAGCATCTTTAGAATATTGACCTTTGCAAAGCTTGCATGACCTTCTGTGATCTGATTAGCCATAGTTTAAAGCCCAAATGCTATCTTTTATTACCCTTCCTTTTGATTTTTTTCTCAGCAGTTCTGGATTTCTTTCATTACTTAAATATATTACCCTCTCTTTTGCATCCAGGCTTATGCATTTATAGTTCTTTCTTGTCTGGCATACAGTCCTGCCACCCACTTCACTCTTTAGAGGATTCTACTCTTTCATGATTTTTTGTATTTGTTTGTTATTGTTTTTACTCTAACAGGGTTATTTATTTTTTTATTTTTTTTGGTGTGGGGGTATTTCCCTGGGGTGAGAGCCTTCCTTTGGACTCATTTTTTCCTTTTTGTAGCATTCATCACAATTGTAAATTTTCTTCAGCCTTTATTCCCATGTTCCACTTTGATGAAGGGGAACATATCTGTCCTCTTCAGGGTTATGTTCCCCAATGCACACCATGTTGAAGACACTCAGTAATATTCATTAACTGAATGAATATTATGATAAGGTATTGGCAATTTCCTATTTATCCTTTGCACATTTCTTTTCTCTTAAATATTAAATCAAAATTTTATTTTCTCTAGAGTTCTCTTTGGTTATTAGATTTGAATTAGTATTAAGAACAATTGAACGATGTTCTAAAAATCCTGAGTTTTTTCTCAGAAATGTCCACATCTGCAAAATTTTCCTAAGAAAATGAGTTTCCAGGAATGAGACATTTTAGATGTTGAGTAAATTATTCAATAAAATTGAGTGTTCTTGATTATGAAAACAATTTAAAAATAATGTACAGTACATTGCTATTCCATTTAATATGCAAAACTGCTTTCAGACATATTTTATCCTCAAAAAGAGATATTAGGTTTTGTTTGGATAGGACTAAGTATTTTCTAAAGTGTATTTTAATTATGGTTTGACCTTTTCTAGTATTTAATATGATAGTTTATATAGAGAGAATTGATCAGTTCTGTAAGCTAATGGAAAATTTGGGGTCTATTGTATTGAAAGCATCAGGACCCCTTAGCTTATTTCATGTTTTACTTATTGTGTATGTGGTTTTTTGTTGTTGTTTTTTTAAACAATAAAGAGAATATTTAGCCTTTTCTTCCTCCAGACTTGTAGCAGGTCATTAAATTTGTCCACAGCTGTCCTTTTCATCATTTTGTTGCTTGCTCCACCCTTTTAAAAAAAATCCCTTCATTTGTCTCACACAGTTCATTAGAACCCAGCCTTTTAATTAGTTCCAGTCTCTTGGACCCTGACCTTCCAAGTCAGCACCCAAATTGCCTCTACGATTTATAGCCCAGGATGGTAGCTATAAATAGCTCATTTCTGTCTACATTTAAGTTTCAAAAAAAGAGTAAAATGGAGTGTTCCTGTGGATAAAGGTTGGTGAGGAATGCAATTCTTGTAGGACTGCTAACCAGCTGCTAGATAGAAAATATTATGAGGAAAGAAAATTTGAGCCCTAGGTCTCCACAGTTTGTACACTGTCACACATCTTGATACTTGTGACTCTAATATCATTTATTTCACAGAGTCTCTCTGTGCCTTGCATATGAGCTCTTCTCTGAGGATGTACATAGGTGTGTTTGAAATGAAGAATCTGCATGTCAACATGAGTAAGTGATGTGTGATTACCCTGTCCAGTAAGTTGTGGGGTGGTGTCCAAACCCAAACCTGCCTGACGGTAGAGTCTGTTCACTTTCCAGGTACCTCGCTGCTTCCCCTCAACATGCAGAGCAAGACAGCTCTGATCCAAGTGGCTGATTTCATAAACGATCCTTCCTATTTTATGTTTATGTTTTATGTTTATTGCAGCTCTCTGCCCCTCCCACACCAAGTAGCATGCATGAAAGTCCTCCTCCGTTGACTTTCCCCACTATTCCACACCTCCCTTCAGCATTTGGGAGGTTGGCTTCCTTGAAGGCATTGCATTATCAAAGTACTCTTTCCATTAAGGGATAAATCTACTAAGAACCAGCTTTGTTCATAATAAAGTAGTCTATTTTTTTACAAGGTATAAAATGAGGGAAGGCCTTAGCCAAAAACATGTCCACAGAAATCCCGTCAATAAATATTTGTTCCTTAGGCTTTACAAGTCACCTAAAAGTATATAATTTCCCAGGGAGGGTTAACACTTGTTGTTACTATTTAGCATAAACTGAATGTTTTAGTCAATAGCTTTCCTTCTCCCAATCAGCTGAGATCAGCTTTCCTGAGTGAAGGTAAATGTTAATGTGCTATGGGGTAGAATAAAGGGAGTGGGGAGGGAAAAATAGTTGGAGGTGGGTGTTACTGTGACTTCCGTTTTGAAGTAGAACCCATTATAGGGAAAGCCGTTCTGAAACAAATGCTATTTTCTTGTAAAACTGCCAGGAGTTGGCAAAATCTGCTGCACCTTGAGAGCAGGTAAGATGAGACACAAGGAAGATGGCTCCGTCTCTGTGTTGGAGATAAAGTGTTTCCCAGTTTGGGGGAGGGCAGTCCCTGAACTCTGAAAAAGTGATAATTGCTTTCCCATCTTCACCCACTAGTTTTGCTGTGGCAAAAATGCTTCCATCTGAGCATATTTTTGTTTCATTCTTTCTAAGTCCTATCAGTCTTGGTGAGAAATTGCTAGATTGCATGCTACCCGCTCAACCTGGCTTAGGAATTTTCTATGGAGCATCCTCGTGGCTCTCATGAAAGAAAATTGCAGGACGTGTCGCTGGCCTCATGTGAACTGGACATTGGTCAGGAACTGTTTTCTTTCTCTCCCTTTCTTGGGCCACCTAGTTTCTTCTTGTCTCAGCTTCTCTCTTGGAGTCAGCTATATTTTTTGGTCACTGGAGACTAATTTCCTATAAACATTTCCAAAATTCTATATAGGAAGGGTTAAAGACAACAATCTGTGGTGGTTGTGGCTGGAGTGTTATGGGACTTATACAGAAACTTTGAGCAAACTGTTTTAAATTAAGACTGCGTATTAATTTTGGATGAGTTGGGGGGCGCGGTGAAGCCACCCATCCACACACCAACACCCCCCCCCCCATGTATTTGGTCTATTTGTGAGTCGCCTGGCAGATGACTTAAGGTGTCCTTTCAGTGTCCTGATTCCAAATTCCTAGGCCAGATAATATACTTTCCCCAGCTTCTGTTTTCATCTGGTAAAAAAAAAAAAAATCAGTGCTCAACCTGTTGTTAATAATTCCTTCCTCTTCCTGCGTGTGTTTCAGCCCAAATTAAGAAAAACTGGCACTTGGCTTCAAGTGAACAGCTTTCAGTAATAGAAAAAGCTTGGGGCTTATACCCTTCTAGATGTTATCTTATCACCTTGGTATTCCTTTTTTGTACATGTGAAAGTCAAAGCATGAAAAGCAAAACAAAAGTACCCACTGGGAAAAGCTTTCCTCAAATCCCTTGAACCAGACATCTCCCATTTCCTTTGCTTAAGCTCATTTCCTGACAGACAGCCTTATGCCTTTCTGAAGTCTTTTATTTCAGTTTACTAAAAAACAAGTAGTTCTCTGCAAGCCCTTTGCTTGCTGACATCATCTTTGGAAGGTAGTTTCTGAGACTTTTCATCTATGAATTTTTTGATGGGGTTCAATTTTATACACACACGTGTATAATTCTAGAGGAATTATTCATTGATACTTTTAAAATTTTTGAAATACAATTGTCAGCAAAGTTATATGCCTTTTTATTTTCAGATTTTATTCTTAAACACCAAGAAAAATATTGAACTCTTGCACACTTACTCTAAGGAAACTGCTTTTCTCCCTCTGTAGCTTCTGAGAGACAAGCAGACTGATTTATTTTTTATTTTTAAATTTGTATCTGTGCATAAAGTTGGATATTGATTGGTGATATTTCTGAGAAGTCTTCCAATAAGGTTTGACATGCTTGTTGTCTCCTTTCTTTTTTCCTTTCTCTTTTTGCCATGCTTTTCCATTTTAGTCATTTACCTAAACTTATTTCTTATAACCTTAGACAACTTCATCCAGAACTCATTTTTCTGGGTTTTCTCTTTTCAGTAAATAAAATAAAACCTCTATCTGCAGTTTAGGCCAAAATGTGTGTGATCATTCAAAACAAAGCAATACTAAACCACACACGCAGGCTATAGCTCTGGCTGGTTTCCAGGTTCCACCAGCCAGACAATGGAGGCCCCAGCCCACAGGAGGGGGTGGTGGGAGAAAGCCTGCCTTGCCCTCTTTGGAGTGTCAGAACCCTAGGCAGGGTCAACAGCAGGTTGAGGCTGGGAATGAGATAGACTGATTGTTTCGCAAATGGTTGGTGATAAATATCTGACATGGCCTGTTTTACTTATACTTGAATTAAAAATGAATTAAATTTGGTAGTACCTGCTTAGAAATCCATTTTACAAGTTTATTTTTTTCCCTCATAGAACAGTTCAAACTAAACTGTGACCAATTTTGGAACAACTGAGCCAAACAAGGAATGGTTTAGTAGGAAGCTAAAAATAGATGTCTTCCTTTAGATTTTTTTTCTTGTTTATTTTCAAAAAATTTGCCAGCATACTTGGGATTATAGTCTAAAGACTAAATTCGTCAAATAAAACAATGAAAAATTCACGGATTAGCATTTTATTGCATAAAAAAGTAATTGCTGTTTTCTGTGTTTGGATTTCTGAATTCTTATAGTGTCTCAGCAATTGTGTATCAATGTTTTCAAAAGATTGACAAAAGTGAAGAGGACTGATATATGAGAACTATACACGCCTAGAGTTGTATTTTTGAGGTGACATTTTAATTTTAAAACACTAACACATATAAAATTCAGTTTCCCATATGTTATTTCAGTTACTCCTCCAAATAACCCCCACAGTTCCTAGAATGTACAATCCACAAATGTGGGGGATCTTGGATTACTACTAACCATGGCATGCACAGACCATATCCATGCTTCCCAGCTCAGATATGAAAACCTCTCCGAGAGGGAAAGGGTGAAGAAATAACCTACCCATTGAAAGAGAACCTGCCAAAGCTATGCTGGTGCTTCACATACATAATTTCATCTCATAGCAGGGCTTCCTCCCACTTTCTCCTCTCCCCAGAGTTAGGAATTTTTATCTCATTTTACAGATGAGCAAACCGAGGCTCAGATAAGACCTACCCATTCTTATAGAACGTATTTTTTTTCTTTTTTACGCTAAACCACAACGCCACAAAAATTATATCCTGAAAATTGCACAGCTTCTAATTGGCAGACCTAGTACATCTGCCCACAGGTTACGTCTCCAGTACAGTCCCCTTGCTTTACTGTATGTCACCTGTTTGTTGTATTTTTTAAACCTACCTTTTTGCAAACATGGAATAATTGGGAGACAGTTTTTAAGACTGGGCTGGAATAGACAATAAGAATTTAGATTTTGACTTGGGAGATGTGGCAAGGGTCTGGAAGGAAGACTTGCATAACCTCCCAATAAGATTGTAAAGAGTCGAAAAACAGCATATAGTCCCCAGGTTGGCACGGCTAGCAGCAAGGTGGGAAAACAGGATACAGCTTTTAGGATCCCTGTGTTTTTGCTCCTGCCTTCCTCACTGCTTTCTGTGTTGGCGAGATACTCATTCTTTGAGATCGACTCCTTTGTCATCCTCCTTTTATCTCTTCTCTTCACATTTTAAAGAGTAACCATGCCCCAGTCTTTTAAAGAAAAGTAGGGCCTGCTGACTTGAGCTTGGAGCAAGGTGAGCATCTGGGGAGAGAGATTCACAGGTCTCGTGTATCAACAACGTGTGTTGACTTGGATATCCTGTTCCAGTTTAAGGGTGACTTGGTAACTTTACAAAAACACCTACTCTAGGTTATTTCTACCATATGAATGTGAGTCAGGTGGGGTAGGGGGTGGGGGTGGGGTAGTGGAGGGAATGCTATACTAATACAACAGGAGGAAAACACCAGGCATGGAGTAAGACAGACTAGGTTTTCTTTGAGAAAGCAGGTCTGCATGACCTGAGAAAAAAACAAGAGACAATGAAAATTTTAGGCACAGCTCTTGCTTAAGTTTTGAACTTACACAGACAGAAGTTGGGTTTGGCCTGGAGAAGGAACAAAAATGAATATTCTAGTTATCTGCAGAAGAATTGTTTCTAACAGAAATACATTGGAAAATCTTGAAGTCCTTACTGTGTGTTCATTTTTTTTCTATTTCATTTTTTTATTATATAGTTAACATATTTCATTCCGAATACAAAATTGACCTAAAATATTAATAATGCTGGACTTCCTGTTTTGAAATTTAAGAGAAACTATCTAATACTAATTGAATTCACACGTGCATACACACACATATTTCTTTTTAATAAACATAAGGGAGTGAATGAAAAAGAAGGGGGTTTTATTTTGGCCCTCACTTAGAACTTTTTTTTTTTTTTTTTTATCAAAGGATGACAGGTTCTCCAGCCACACCCACCCAGGAAGTCTCTTAAAAATATTGATAAAGTCGTTGCGGCAGACACATCCTTAGGTAAAGGGAAATCAACACATTGCTGGTGTAAGAAGTTTGTATTTTATAGAATAAAAAAGATATTTTCTTTAAGTACAAGGTCTAGCAACATATTAGAAAATGTGTTCGTGTAATTTCATTGATATACACTTTTTAAAATTGCCATAGCACATTAGCTTCTGATTTTACTCAGCTTCACTGAACGCCTCTAGGACATTTTGACTCCTGCAAATAGATTAATTGGGTGGAGAAATTTACAGACCTCATTTTGGTGAAGTAAAAAAAATATATATATTAAAGTATGAATAATTTTCCAAAGCCAAGTATTTTGAAGTATCTCCTGTGACTAGATTATAAAACAAGTACAGATTAAAAACAAATGTGCCTCTAAATCCATCTGCGGCTGCCATTGCAAGGGACGTTTTGAACAAAAGGTTTCAGTTCAGTGGAAAAAATTGGCTATTAGCTGATTATCATCTCTTCATTTAAACATAAAAAGACTATGTGAATCCAGCCTGCATATTTTTCAGTTGGTTTACAGGCCTACTTACACTCATAAACTTCTTCAATCAAAAATTTTCTTCACTTTTTGACTTAATTGGTGTATCAGCCAGAGCTCTCCAGAGAAACAGAACAAATAGAATGTATGTATCTCTCTGTCTGTCTATCTTTTTATTGTGGAGCAGGAAAAATAATTTTCCCTCTATTCCAGGTTCTTGGCTGAGAGTCCCTTGTAATAAAAGACAGATTAACAGGGAGGAAAGAAATGGAATTTTAATAACAGGCATACTTCCTGTATACATGGGAGACACCCAGGAAAACTAAGTAACTCCTCTAAATGGCCCAAGCCACCACCTTAAATACCATCTCTAGCCAAAGACAAAAGAAATATGTTGGGGGAAAAGAAGCCAGTTATGGAAGGTTACTAGGAAAAGCAAAGTAATCAAGGGTACGGTTGTTATGTGGATTTAAGTTAGTGCCTTCTCCGTTCATAAGAATTTCTAGAGATTTGGTCAGTCTCCTCTTGCTACTACTGAGGGCGCTACCCTTAAAAATGGAGATTTCTCATATAAATATAAATGTCTCTTGTAAAGGGGTAACTTTTACTTCTTTTTGTGAGCTTCTCCTATGTCTACAGTTTCTTAAAAATAACCAGCTCAAGATAATCCTTATGCCAAAGAGGCATATTTTGGGGTGGCAAATTTTGTTTCCCTTTACTACCTTTGAGAGATTTATTTCTTCATTTAGGAACTGGTTTACAGGCTTATAGAGAGACTGGCAAGTTGAACACCTGCAGACTAGGCCGCAGGCTGGAGACCCCAGGGAGAGTTGAAGTTGTTGCAGCTTGAGTCAGAAGATAGTGTTGAGGTAGAATTCCCTCTTTTGCGGGGGATGTCAGTCTGTTCTCTTAAGGCCTTTAAGTAATTGAATGGGACCCAGCATCATTATGGAGAATAATTTGCTTTACCCAGTGTACTGATTTAAAGGTTAATCTCATCTAAAAATACCTTCATAGCAACATCCGGGCTGGCATTGTACCCAGTATCTATGAACCCTGGCCTAGCCAAGTTGACATAAAATTAACTATCACAGTTATTTAATCTCTGACGTTAGATACTCAAGTTAGATTCCCTGAAGAGAGAATGGGTCAACACTGTAAAGGGGAATGAAGAAATTCTCCATGGATTCTATGGCAGATAATATTAACTGCCTGTCCAGTAGTTAGTTCCCCCTTCTTAGAACAGCCAGATTTAGTAAGTAAAAAATATATATGTAGTATAAGTATGTATGGGGCTTACTTATATGAAAAATTTATTCATTTATCTGAAATTTAAGCTGAACTGCATGTCCTCTATATTTTCCCTCTAATTATGTATTTAAAAAAAATAAGACTTTGTTTTTTAGTGCCCATTTACATGAAATTGAGAGGAAGGTACAGAGGTTTCCCATATAACCCCAACCCCCTCACATGTGTAGTCTCTCCCATTATCAGTATTACTCACCAGAATATTACTTTTATTATTATTTTTTTTTACCAAGGATGGTGCGACATTGACACATCATAATCACCCAAAGTCCATAGTTTACCATAGGGTTCATTTTTGGTGTACATTCTATGTATGGATTTGACAAAAGTATAATGACATATACTCATCATTATAGTATCATATGGAGTATTTTCACCACCCTGAAAATCCTCTGTGCTCTGCTGATCCACCCCCTACCCTCCCACCAGCAATCACTGATTTTTGAAATTTATTGTCGCCATAGCCTTTTGCCTTTTCCAGAAGACGTCCTGTATTTTTACTTAGTACTACCACATTTTTTTTGGAGAGTGATTACATCTTGGTCAATATAAAATAGTGTTCCAGTCCCCAGCTTGGCTGGTGGTTGGACACACAATTGTGGCCAATGAAATATAATTAGAAATCAAATGATTAGCTTTTTCATTTTTGCTATCTGATCTTTGCATGTTCATACTTCTTTATGTCCAAGCAAAAATATCGTGTCTAGAGGAAGTGAGGCTACCTTTGGACCAGGAGAATGAGGGACATCTGTTAAAAATGGTAGTGAGGAGAGAAGAAGGAGCCTGACTTCTTGATGAGACTCTTGATTTGATGCACCAGACCTAAACTGCCCACTTTAGAATTTCCTATTATGTGAAATCATAAACCTTTTATTTGCTTAAGCCATTGTAGTTACGTTTCTGTTCCATAAAACTACACAGAAGTAGATTTCTATGAGTCTTTTGGAATCAAATTCAGGAAATGCTTTAGTTGGTTTCTCCAGGATATACCTTTTTTTTTCACTCTTCTTGTCTGTTAAAAACAATCCTTTCTGCTTCCTGGTTCCTGAGTGAGTTGCGAGATAGACAGAATTGTGTCTAAGCCAGTCTTGAGGAAATGATAGGGTTTTTTTCCTGTTTGTTTTCTTTCTTTCTTTCTTGGATTCTCTACACTTGTGTACAAACATATGTGCTGCAGCATAGTTAATTTTGTCAACTACCGAAATAAGAGGATGGTTTATACTTTATAACAACCGTGGAAGCAGAAAAAGGATTCCCTTTTATCTGCCACAAATTGGTATCTTTAAATTCTGTTCCAAATTCTGTTGCTCTTTATCAGACCAAGTAAATTTAAGAAACAAGCTATTTTTCCAAAAGACCTTGTGTAAAAGTAGGATTTAGTAATCCATAAGGCTGCACTTGGAACAAATGGGAAAAAGAAGCATTGTTAATTATTTCTAGTAAATCAAATAGTAGCTACAAGTAAATTAGGGGCTTGAGTAACATGTGTAAATGTGAGAAACATAAATACAGGTATTTCTGTATCTAAAAAAATTATGCAGCTCTCTCATGAGCACTGATGGAGTTTATATTTATCAGGTACAAAATAAATTTAGTGTACCTTCAAAGATACTTTTAGAAGCATAACCCCTGCTAAAGTCTTGATCATTCATGCATCCCTGACCCTCTGTTCATACAAAGGAATTTGTGAGTCGCAAGAGTTTTTTGTAGCAGATAAAGGATTATGTCTGGTCTTTTGAGAATATCTACAGGTAGAAGACATAGTGTCTCATTTTTGTATTCCCTAAAAAAGGAAACTGAAAATTACTTATATCTTTTGTTTTTATTATAACCAAACCATCCAAACTTTCTGAACCCTAATTTATCAGGATAAAAAACAAAGATGGTCATGAATATAATCCATTACTGAGGGATGTTGAAATAAATAACAAGAGAAAAGATTAATATTCCTTGTGCGAGAAAACAGATGTTCTAGCATATAAATTGTTTCATATTGTTTGCCAGGATATAGGAAACATATTTCTTTAGCAAATAAAACCGTATTTGACAATAGTCAGGAAGTAGGTATATAAATCCCATCCCTGAAAGGAAATGCAAAAAAATAAGAATGTTTTAAAAGCAATTTGTTTTTTAGATAATGTATAGACCATTATTTTACTTATAAATCACACACACACATATATACATATATACACATATATACATATACATACATACATATATCATAAAATTTTAGAGAACCCAAACTCAAAGTACAGGAAAATAAACTGAATTTTTCACTGTTGATAGGATCACCTTAATATTTTAGATTATAATTGTACCTACAATAGTCAATTTTAAACTATGTGGAAAATAACTATACTTTTTGACTTAACACTGTAGGGGTCCAGAATCAGTCACCCCAAGATATGCCCCTGTGGTATGACATTATTTTGAGCTGAAGGCAACTGAGACCCTGTGGGTTCAAGAGAAATTTCTGCCCTGCAACCCTCCTTTATGTATTAGGTTGGTGCAAAAGTAATTGTGGTTTTTGCAATTATTTTTTACCTATTAAACTGCAATTACTTTTGCACCAACCTAATAGAAGAACTTAAATTAGGGGCTTTGCCCATAATAAGAGATTATTATAGAAAACCTCTTTTGACCTATCTATTGAGTGGGGCAAACTATTAATTACTGAACCTCTGCTCTTCTTATAGTCCTGTAATTACCTTCCTCCCCTCTCAAAGCTCCAAGATACCTCAGCTCAGCTCAGAATGCCATATATACCTCATATATACCTCATTTTAACTTCCTGTCTCTGAACCTCTCGTGTATGTGGGGTCTCCCACTCACTCATATATGTGGGGTTTCCATATATATGTATGTAATTAAGTTTGGTTATTTTCTCTTGTTACTCGTTTCATGTAAATTTAATTATTAGACCAGCTGAAAGAACCTAGGAGAGTAGAGAAACGTTTCTTCCTCCCCCAACAATGATGTCTGCCAGGCATTACTGATATTATTTTGAACAATACCTGAATTTTATTTAAAATAAAACACAAATAAATTTTATTTTATCTAAAAAATATTAAAATAACATCTAAACTCCTATTATACAGAAAAAGAGAAATTCTTGTTTGTAGAATTTAATTAACTAATAGCCCAGATGCAGTTGTGCTATATGCCTAAATAGAAAATATTTTTAGGGCCGGCCTGGTGGCTCAGGCGGTTAGAGCTCCATGCTCCTAACTCCGAAGGCTGCAGGTTCGATTCCCACACAGGCCAGTGGGCTCTCAACCACAAGGTTGCCAGTTCGATTCCTCGAGTCCCGCAAGGGGTGGTGGGCAGCGCCCCCTGCAACTAAAATTGAACACAGCATGTTGAGCTGAGCTGCCGCTGAGCTCCCAGATGGCTCAGTTGGTTGGAGCGCTTCCTCTCAACCATAAAGTTGCTAGTTCCATTCGACTCCCGTGAGGGATGGTGGGCTGTGAAACGGCAACTGGACTTGGAGCTGAGCTGCGCCCTCCACAACTAAGATTGAAAGGACAACAACTTGACTTGGAAAAAAGTCCTGGAAGTACACACTGTTCCCCAATCAAGTCCTGTTCCCCTTCCCCAATAAAAATCTTAAAAAAAAAAAAAATAAATAAAATATATATATATATATATATATATATATATATATATATATATATATACTATAAGGTGAAGAAAATGTAAGGATATTTGATATAAAGCAGAGACTGGTATTCCCTATAGTCTTAAATATTTTAAATTTAATATTTACTTAGTAATTTATAGGTAAAATCGGGGAAAATTATAAAATAAAAAGCTCCAAAAAGTAGGGGTAGGGAATGAAAAAAACACCTTGGCACTTTTTTTGTCACCTCACATTTAGTCTAGTTTCTGATTTTTGGGGCCATTCCTCAGGGCCACAGCAGTGATTGGCATCTGTACCTTTACTAAGACGTTTTATCAGATTAAGCAGTTCAAACTAGTGCTAAGAAGATCTACATAGATCTGTGCAAACTGTCAGTTAGTATCACCAAGGCAAAGAGGTCATGCTGGAATTTTCTTCTCTTTTCGGAGCACCAGAATTTATTCTGATATAGCTAGTTTGAATTGTTTTCTCCTGTCTAAAGGCTTTCCTACACATTAATTTTAATCTGATTTTCCTTGTTTCTAAATGTGAGGGTATTCCACAGTGTAATTACTGCCTATAGTTATTCAACATAAGACTAATATTCAGAAAGCATGTTAGCCCATGTTCATTTTAATACACTGAAGTACACTGAATACCAAAGCACAGACATATTTGAGAATAATTTGAATGTTAAAACCCTAATTGGCAGCTACTCAGAAAATTCAGTTAATCAGAAAACTACAATTCCCTACACATTCCAAACATTGGGATTTTTATGATAAAAATATATAATTATACTCAGCATAATTCAATTTTGTTTAGAAGTACAGCATAATTTTTTCATACCTTTAACTAATCATGCTATGTTCTCAATTAAATCAGTCTAGATTACCTTGGATACGACCAGAAGTCATGCTACTGTTGGGAAGGGGTAAAAATACCCTTCCCTCCTCTGGTTCTTTTGGCTGGCCAAAATCAAATCAACAGGGGGCAGATTGACAAGAAAAAAAATCAAAGTTAATATCTGCACACCTGAACCCCACATACATGACACAGTCAGAAACCTCGCATACATGAGAGGTTCAAAGATAGAAAGAGGGATTGAGGTCTGTAAGATATCCTGAGCTAGGGATGAGGTGAGGTGCCTTGCGGGCTTCTAAAGGTCATTGCAGGATGATAAAAAGGGCAGATGTTCAGTAATTAGTAGTTTGCCCTGCCCTATAGATTGGTCAAAAAAAGAGATAGGTTTCAAAAGAAGGGGGTCAAATACCGGGGATGCCAAAAAAATGTATACATTTTAAGAGGTGTTATCTACACATTTTCAAAGTTGAATTGAATTATAGTAGTAATGTGTAGTATGATTGCGCAAAAGATGGCGTTAATCAAATGAATGCTAGCATCATTCATTGTATTACAATTTTAATACAGTTATTTTTCCTTTCTTAAAATGTGTATACATTTTTTTGGCACTCTCTGTATACGGTGATGGAAGGGGAACTGACTCGAGGTGGTGAGCACACAGTGTGATATATAGATGATGTATTACAGAATTGTACACTTGAAACCTATGTAATTTTACTAACCATTGCTACCCCAATAAATGTAATAATAATAAAAAAAGATAGGACTCTGATAATGTCTTATTGGCAAAGCCTTTAATTCAAATTCTTCTAGGTAGTTAAAGGAACAGAAAGAAGTTTCTATTGATCCTAGCTCAAAGTAATCTTCAAACCACTGAAGCACATCTTGGGGTGACTCATTCTGAACCCCCACACTACCCAGGTCACTGATATCATACCACCCCTAATATAACCCAGCTTCCCATCCCTCCCTAGCTCCTCTAATCTTACCACTGTGTTCACTGTACTTTTCCCAGAAATGAAAATCTCCTTTATACTTCTTCGTATTTTCTTTACTTGCTCCTTTACGTTTTTTTGTTATTGTTATTGTTGCTACCCTTCTTGTTTTCCCCAACTTCTGCATATTTGAGTATTTTTCTCTTCCCTAACTACTTCCTAGACAAGCTCTTCCAATCTAATGGCGTTAAATGCCATTTAATGCTGATGAATCCTATATTCTAATCTTCTTCCCTGACCCCCTTTTTTCCGAGTCCCAGATGTCTATGTACATTTGTTTACTCCTTATTTATATTTTGGCATCTCATTGGCATCTCAAATTAACATATGTAAAAATAGGGCTCTTGAACTCTACCATCTCACCTCAGAATTTGCTCCGTTCGTTTATTTCTCACTTTAGTATATTGTATTTATATGCATCTGTGGCACTTAGGCTAACAAGCTAGGGGTCATCTTCAACTATTTTCTTTCCTCTTAATCTACCATCTAGTTCTTTGGCTCTATCTTTAAACTACGCTTTAATTGAACCACTTTTCATACTTTCCCCCATTACCAACTCACTCCAGACACTGCTGTTTCTTGCCTGGACTACTGCAGAAGCCACCTAACTGGTTACCCTCCTTCCATATTTGCTCACTTACAATGTGCTCTTCATATAGCAGATTTCAACCTATTTATAATTTAAATCCAGTCACTTTAGTCTCCTTATCAATGCTTTCCAAAAACTTTTCTTCATATTCAGGGTAAAAGCCAATGTATATTGAATGACCTACAAGACCATCTGTGGACAAGCCCTTGCCTAATGCCCTGTCTTGGTCCACTTGGCTTCAGATCATATTGGCTTTCTTGCATCCTTAAGTAGGTCAAAGTTTGCCTGTATCTGGATCTCTGCAGTGCTTTCCCCACTGCATGGCACAGTCTTTTTGAAATCCCTTTCATGTTTATCTTCTTCACATTATTCAGATTGCTTCTCAAATTTCACCTTATTCAGAGGTCTTTCCTCTAAAACTTTCTGTTTCCTTTCTACCCTGCTGAAATTATATGGTTCTTAAAAACATGTTGTATACCACTACCTGAAATCTTCTGATTTATTTATTAAATAAGAGTGGCACCTAATTTATCTTGTTCACATCTTATATGGATAGCACCTGGTACATGATGAATGCTCAATGAGTGTTTGTTGAACAGACAAACGAATCTATTAACACTGTGTGGTTTTATAACTTTGAATGCATGACATTGGTGGGAATCTTGTCTCATCATGTTAGATCATTTTGAAATTGCTTATTCAACTTGCATATTTCTTTATTCTTTCTTCGGAAATGTAGTGATAATTTATTCATGGGCTTTGTTGTTAACAGGAGAGACACAGTCCACATCCTCGGGCTCTTGCTTTGGTCAGGTTTATCTACCTTTCTAAAAATCTGTTATCTCACTTTTTTATTTTAGTAGCAGCGGTAATGCTTTCTACTTTGTTGAATTAAAATATTGATAGATAGTATATTTGAAGGTGTCTTTATAGAAGCCAGCACACAGTAAGTTCTCAGTAAGTGGCAGCCATTCCTACCATTGCCCCGTGCCATACACAGCCTTCACACACATTGTATTACTTTTTTGTTTTTTGTTTTTAAATAGGTAACGAATATGGACTTGTGATGGGTATGTAATAAAGTAAAAATACATTGGGTCAGGAGTCGGAAGACCTGGCCTCTAGGTGAAGCTCTATCATTTACTAGGTTTACTAAGAGATTAAGTGTATATTAAACTCTCTGATCCTTCAAATCTTCATAGGTAAAATGATGGTGTGGGTGGGCATGAAGGGTAGAAAAGAACTGCATTATTTTCAGATTTTGTAGGTCTCATCACGCTCTGTACATTCTGTGATTCTGTGTGTGGGGAAAGCTGTTTTCCAATCTCAAAAGAACTTGTTGAGAGTTTTTTTGGCAAACTTCATATATTTCAAAATGAACATTTCTCAAGGCGGTTCGTATTTCTTCATCTTTTGTGGGGTGGTTGAGGACATGGGATTGGAACCACTGGTGACAGAAAGTGATGTTTTGAGAGTATTGCATGGACATATTTCAGGCTTTAATTCTAACTTATCCAGGATGTTAACTATAACAAGTATTGAAAGCAAATGTGACTTGCCAGCCTTGTAAGCCTTGATTTTGGAAAAGAAGGCCACATGTGATAGCGGTACGTAAAATCAATTATTTTGGTCACTAATTATGTGTTAACAGACAGGTGAAATTAATTTAAGCCTTCTTCATATGGTATTAGCTAAGTCTGCCAGGGTATTTTCCACAGTTTAATTGAACTCCGACATCCTCCTAAAATCAGTTGTGATGCACACAATAACAGCCCCACAAAGTTGTCCATGTCTAATCTTTGGAATCTGTGAATGCAGAGCCAAAGGAACCTTTCGGATGTGATTAAGTTAAGGGTCTTGAAAGAGGGGGATGTTTTCCTGGATTAACTGGGTGGGCCTGATGTAATCATAGGATCCCAATAAGAGGGAGGGAGATCAGAGAGGAGACAAGGTGCTTGGAAGATGGAAGAAGTGGCCACAAGCCAAGGAATATATGTGGCGCATAGAAGCCAGAAAAGGCAAGGAAACAGGTTATGTCCTGGAGCCTCCAGAAGGACCATAGCTCTCTAGACCTGTTTGATACTTCTGTCTTTTAGGACTGTCCAATAATGAAGATTGTTTCTTTAGCCATTACATTTGGGGTCATTCGTTATGGCAGCAATAGGAAACTAATGTTTGTGTCATAAAAATGATTGTATGATGTAATTTTCATTAGAAGATCTTTCTACTAAGTTTATAATTAGGAGGTCAAGTTGATAACTTTACTTAAAATTTTTCAAAAATTTAATCATCTGGGGGTGGCCGGTTAGCTCAGTTGGTTAGAGTGTGGTGCTGATAACACCAAGGTTGCCGGTTTGATTCCTGCATGGGCCACTGTGAGCTGCGCCCTCCTTAAAATAAATAAATAAGTAAAATAAAATAAAAAAGTAATTATCTGGAAGTGCTAGTGTCTGTAACAAGTTACCTATAGTTATATTTAACCACAGGGAAACCACCTAGAATAACTTTTTATTGAGAATCATATACTTTTTCAATTAATTATATTGTGGTAAGACCATATACCATGAGATCTACACTCTTAACAAAACTTTAAATGTGGAGTATTGTTAACTAACAGTGTTATACAGAAGATTTTAGAACTTCATCATCTTGCATAACTGAAACTTTATGCCCTTTGAACAGCAAGTCCCTATTTCCCTCTGCCCCCTGCCCTTGGCAACCACCGTTCTACTTCCTGCTACTATAATTTTGGCTATTCTACTTATCCTACTAATATAAGTGGGATCATGCAGTAATTGTCCTTCTGTGGCTAGCTTATTTCACTTAGCATAATGTCCTCAAGGTTCATCCACATTGTTGCATTTGATAGACTTCATTTTTTATGAACAATAATTGATCTACTTTTCTGAGGAGTGATTATTTTTCAGATGGAGATTCCAGACATTGTATATGAAATTGCTGAGATAGGTGACCTTCAGATAGACTTCCCCTCTGTGGTAATTTTAAAATATATCCACAAATTTGAAAGGCTGAAACTACGAGTCCTCCCCCGTGTGAGTTGGGCTAACTAACTTGCTTCTAACAAAGGGAATATTGTACAAATGATGGTATATAACTTTCAGGACGAGGTCATAAAGATATTGCCCATTCCTGTACTCTCTCACTCTAGGGGAAATAAGCTTCCATATCTGAGGACAACCAAACAGCACCATGGAGAGGTCCATGTGGTGAGGAGCTGAGACCACCTGCCAACGGCCATATGAATGAGCCATTTGGGAAATGCGTCCTTCAGCCCTAGTGGAACCTTGAGCTGACTGAAACCCCATTCGAGGCCTTGACTGCACTTCATAAGGGACCCTGAGGCAGAATTATTCAGGTATGCCACTTCCATCCTGACTTGCAGAAAATGTATGGGGTAATAAATGTTTATTGTTTTGAGTTGTTGAGATTTGGAGGAATTTGTTATGTAGTAATAGAAAACAAATGCACTCTTTCATGGTATTTTTCCTGAGCTAAGTAATATTATTTATTATACCATGCAAAATAACTTTTCTTCATTATTGAGATGGTTTTGTGTTTTGTTTTTTTTGTTTTTTGTTTTTAACATAGAAAGAATAGGAATGGTCCAGCTTCCTATTTAGAGAAGTGGAAAAGTGAGAAATCACTTACTTTGAAAATTCCTTTTGAGAGACAAATTAAAAGTATTCACAGGAAAGTGACTAATGGGGGATGAAAGGGTAAAAGCAAAAAAGGCTTTTCTTCTGCCTCCTTTATTCTGTCTGTCCTACTAATTAACATCATTTACTTTCATGGTTCGCCATCAGGTCATATAATTAGAGAAGGATTAAGCTCTTCTCTCTTGGAGAGAATGGTTAATTTAAACTGCTTGGAAACCACTTAAAGAAAATCAGTAAAAGACTCTGAGGGATGGAATCTAGATATCATGTAAAATGAGTGTATATGTGACCAAAGCCAGCATGATAACTCCCCACCAGTATCGGTGCCAAATGATCTCAAGGTTAAATCATGGCAGAAAATATTTGTTATTTATGAGTTTGCCTGAGTCTATAATGCTGCCTTTCCTAACTGCCAGTGTGTGACTGTCTAAACACTTATTGACAAGATATCATAATTTATTTCAGATAGTGTGATTAGAGTTAACATGACTGAATTATTTAAGTTGTTTTTTTGCTTCGAACTTCTCATTATTTTTATATTTATTTTGAGTACCTGCAAGTATGTCAACTAAGTGGGTGCTAGACATTTCCCTCTTGGCATGTACAGTGACTGAAATTTGTACTTTGAAGAAAGTAGCAACAATGGCCTACCACCCCTTGAAACTCCCATTAGAGTGAAAACACTGTATCTCATCCAGTGCAGGTATCTAGCTTCAGAACTAGATTATGTTTAGTCTTCTTGGTTGCTTTGTTGAATCCAAGTCTTCAAGTCAACAGAAAGGTCTTATGATTAAAAAAAAAGTCTCTTCTATAAAAGCCTGAAATTGTGTGTCTGGCCTAGAAGTCAAATCTTAAACAGACTGGAGGTCATTCATTGTCCTTTATCGGCAAAAATGTGATTCTTCTGGCTGTGATAGGGACAGGTGATGGGTACATATGAATATGGCTTCAGTAAACTGTGCTAAAAACATCCACTTCTTTCTCATCCTCAATGAGTTCAGGCACACCAAACCTGGGTTTCCAGTGAGAACTCACCTCCGAGGGGCTGTCTAGCCCTTTTAAGTTAGTCTACTGTTTCATTTGCAAGTGAACCTTTGCAGGACCTTCCCTTAACCCCCAATCTGTCTCTGGGCTTCTTCAGTTATTTTATTATAGATAAGAGCTTTATTTATAGTGTGAAAGGATAGGCAGATGGGGGCCCTGTGTTGGTGTCACCACTTCAGGCAGCCACAGTTGCTGCACTCCCCAAGTGGAGTGACAGATCTGGGAGGAGGCTGAAAAGCTAGGGGAACATTCCCAGCATAGAAAATGCCTGAGAAACAAAGAACTCTGGCTGACCACGGAGAGCATGTCACACGGAATCCCTGCATCACTTTATTGAGAGACTTCAGGCTGCAGCTGTTTCCTCTAATTCATTCATATTGTGGCTGGGGGCTTAGGTCAAATCTCATTACTTCATTCCCCCTGTTCAAACCTACCTGACGTTCCATCTTGTCTCTGAATGTACTCTAAGAATGGAAGAAAATACACCTCGTTTTATTGAAAGTGTGAGGGCTGAAAAAGAAATTAATACATTTCCTCATCCCTTCTAAATTCTTCTAGCTGGGTTAACAATCAAATTAACAGAGATTCAAAGGAGAAAATCAAATGTGTATTATATGCACATGGGAAATTTACATAAGCATGAAAATCCCAAAGACAGTGAGGCAACACTGGGTATGTAAGACATTTTAGACAAAGGAGAAAGAAAGGATGGGGTATTAGATTTCAGAAGTGAGAATGGGTAAAATCACAGGTAGTTGAGGAAGAGCAAATATACGCAGATACAGATACTGGAAAGAAAATTCTTGCTTAGCAACTAGAAACAATGGGACACAATGGGTATCTAGCTAATAGGCTTGGAGTCTTCCTGACTAATGCTGGGGTGAAGATACTTACAGAGATTAAGCCAAGGTTTCCTTGTAAGGCAGGTTTTTAAAATCTGAATCTGTGAGGAGGAAATGGGTTGGGGCAAAATTTCTTTCTGAGTTTTATGTCTTAAAAAAAAATCTTAAAATCAATATCCCAAAAAGAAGCTTCAGTGGCAAAGTTTTGGTTCCCTTCATACTCCATCAAGTAGATATCACAAATTGGGTTTTCTGGGCAGCAGCTGCTGAAGTGAAGTTCAGTGTGTAGGATGTTTATTAGGAAATGCCTTGGGATTAACATCTGTAGAAGAGAGAGGAAGGAAACAGGACTGGATAGAGGGAGAGATTGACCTGCTATGCAGATCTGAACACGTCTCGGTTGACTCTTTGGGGGGACTATGAAATTAAAATGTCTTGTCCGAGTTTTCTTGGTTTGGAACAAAACAGCTTGGTCTTTTTGTACATGTCAACTGTTGGAAGGATGAGAGCTTAACTGAGATGCAAGGTGGCTCTGCAGCACAGGCCAGCCCTGAAGGGGCTGATAGAGGATGGTGTTTGATGACAGTGCTTTTAGCAGCTGGGCAACAAGCCCTTCCTTGAAGTGACATCTGGGCTGCTGAGATGTGTGTCCATTACACCGTTCAGTGACTTTCAAAGTTTTTTACTATGATCCACAATAAAAAAATACGTCCTATATCACTACCCAGGTATATGCACATGTGCATGCACACACACATATAAACAAACATTTCACAAAATAATATTTTAGTATTTGTCCCTGTTGCATGGGATACCCTCTGATATTTTTTATTTAAATTTTTGTTTCGTTCCATTTCATTCCATAGTGTTCTAGTCTCCTTTAATTTTGAAAATGGTGGTTATAACACACTAATTTGATTTCAACATGGAATTTGAAAAATATGAAAATAGATTGTGGAAATTAACCAAATAATATTGAGCAAGGACTATAGTATAAGTAGAATGGGCTAGTATTCCATGATGTAGTTGGATTGCTTTCATTTCCAGGAAACTGGAATTTTGCCATAGTAGGCATTTGTAGATCTGTGGGCACCAGAGAGTGTATGGTTCACCCTAAATCTCTAAGTCCTTGAATACCTTGTTCCAGGTAGCGTGTCATTTGTGATTACTTGGTCTAACAGTGTGAGCTCCAGGCAAGATTGTCAAAGAGGAATCTTAATTATGAGAGGATCATACAGTAACTGTCAGGGAGAACCATGATTTCCATTTACTTGTAGAGGTTTTGAATGAGGTCAGGTATAAACACCTTAGTTTTCCAGACAGTGGATGTTGGTTATCTGTTTTGTATTGCAATTTTCACATGAGAGGAGTTACTGAAAGATGCATTTGATATCATGCTATAAAACAGATTTGAAATATATAGGGTAATGCCTGAGTGGGGTAATGTGGCTGAAAATTAAAGTTAAGAAGAAAGACTCCATTTTTAGACAAAGACATGAAAAAGATCATGAATACAGTGAGATGAAATTCAGGAAGATGACAAATCAATAAATGTTATTTCTCACCAACAACAACAATATCAAACTAAAAGATAATACATGTGCTTGAAACTAGAGAAATGAGTTCAGCGTACTTACTTACATAACATTTACCCTGGAACAATGTGGAAATTTTATTTCATGCATATACAATTTCAGATCTATAAGCAGAATAAATATGGTCTTACTGGAGAAGTATATAAGCAAAAAATGTAGTAAGAACGAAAATGAAAGATAGCTACTATTTTCCATGTTTTAATGTTAGGAAATCTGCAATCTGTTATCATATTTAATACTTGCAGCGACCTTCCAGGTGGACTTGATTGCTACTTTTTTTTTTTTTTTAAGATTTTATTGGAGAAGGGGAACAGAACTTTATTGGGGAACAGTGTGCACTTCCAGGACTTTTCTCCAAGTCAAGTTGTTGTCCTTTCAATCTTTGTTGTGGAGGGTTCTGTTCAGCTTCAAGTTGTTGTTCTTTCAGTCTTAGTTGTGGAGGGCGCAGCTCAGCTCCAGGTCTAGTTGCCATTGCTAGTTGCAGGCGGCACAGCCCACCATCCCTTGTGGGAGTCGAACCGGCAACCCTGTGGTTGAGAGGACATGCTCCAACCAACTGAGCCATCCGGGAGCTCAGCGGCAGCTCAGCTCAAGGTGCCGTGTTCAATCTTAGTTGCAGGGGGCAGAGCCCACCATCCCTTGCGGGACTCGAGGAATTGAACTGGCAACCTTGTGGTTGAGAGCCCACTGGCCCATGTGGGAATCGAACCGGCAGCCTTCGGAGTTAGGAGCATGGAGCTCTAACCGCCTGAGCCACCGGGCTGGCCCTACCATTTTTATAAATGAAGAAACTGACGCTAAGCTGTGAGTGAGTTAGCCAGGTTGGTGGAAGCAGGATTGGAATTTAGATCTGGTACCATCCTTTTTGGTACTTCAAAGTCCCAAAATGTTTAAATTTCTAACTTTTAAAATTCTGCAGAATAACTATACATGAAAACCAGATATGTATTTATTTATTTACATGTCAAAATATAAGTTGAAAACTGGTTAACTATTTCTCTACCGTATTTCCATATTTGGCATTATTGCTGTTTGTGAGATGAGTGCATTATACACTTAAAAAAAATATATTTATTCCTGTTGCAAGTCTTTGGAAATTTTTTCTCACATGGTTGTATCTGTTCAGTTACCTGTTAGAAATCCAGAATCCGAGTTTTATCAACTTGAAGTAGTAAGTATGCATATACACTGAAGAAAAGTTGAGATTGAAATCAAGCAAAGATATGAAAACCAGTGGAAATAAAATATTTTATTGATGTATTTCACATCAATTATATGTAATAGTAGGGAATCTCTAGCTCTCTCTCTGTGTGTGTTTCTATCTCTATCCCTAGCCCCCTCTCTCTCTCCCTAGCTCTATCTAATCTATATCTCTTCAATGTGTGACTCTTTTCAAGCGTTATCACATCAGAAAAATGTAATATTGTGTTGTAAAGAGAATATCAGACTGTCTTTGACTTGGCAGGATATATCCACTAGTGAACTTATGTTCCCTTCAGGTGTTATTGGTGCATTACCGACAATAGTTCTACAAAAGGGGAAAAGACACTCATAAAGGACAGACTTAAAAAAAGTCATTATTAGCCCAGTTAAATCAAAATAGCACAAGAAATTAAGCAATTGACCTCATTAGATCTCTCTCCTCACATCATTTTGTTCTCCGGAAATTAGCTCTGAGAAGTGTTACAGGACAAATTCAACTTCAACATTAGAGTTGAAAAATAAACCAGAAAATATATTCAGAAGCTGATGAAGACAACTAAAAAGAGCAAAATGTAATCACATTATCTATATTTCCATTGTCCATATAAATGAAATTTCAGAGTTTAAATTTGTTGTGCAATTATTTTTATATCTCTCTGAACTTGGTCAAGTCATAACATTTCTGGATCTAACTTTTCCTTACTTGTAAGATGCGACAGTATTTTGGAATTTATGTATTGTGACACACTATTGCCTTTTTCATCTCTATTTACTTCATCATAGGAGTGATTACAAGAGACTATGTGAAGATTTTTAAGGTCTTGTACTTGAAGAACAGCAGAGAGCAGTTTTCTTATTTATATTCTGGTGGAGCTCTTCTGTTTGATCTTGAACACGTCACTTAAACTCTGTGTGACCCAATATCCAAAACTGGAAATTCTAATTTGTACTCCCCATTTCTCACTGGAATCTACTGAGGATAGACAACCTGGAAGTATTCGAGGAGTCTAATATATGACAAATATATAAGGTATTATTACTGAAACAATCTATGATGACTTCTACTAAAGAAAATCAGTTGTCCTATTAGTGAGTCAGTGAATTACCACTTTCATATATGAACACAATTTCAACTTTTGATTTACCTAAGACATTTGTTAAATAATGATACATGAAGTATTTGTCTTTTGAGATGAGTGTTTAACAATGCTAGACAGAATAGAAATCTAAACTTCTTACATCTTCTGGAGAAAAGATGTATTAGGTATTTTGTGTGTATTCCAAAATTATTATGGGAAACAAAGACATTTACATTTTGATACCAACTTAACAATGGTATTTATGATTATTGTTCTCTATTATCTGGGTATATATTGATACACAGAAGTTTTTGAAGTATCTAACATGCTCTTCATGAATGCTTCCCTCAGAATATTCAGAGTTGGTGTTCACAAATTTGTAAGTTTCAGAAAAGATGAAAGATAAGTCAAATTTTAACATTTGATCATATTTTCTATTATAGTTGAAGTGTTGAGGGTCAATAAACTTCCAATAAGAGAGTGCAAAGAAAGAAAACATAGGGCCCGGGACTGTCTGTGCCTGAGAACAGACTATGTTTAGGAAACTAGCTCACAATAAAACCCATGAAAGAAGTGGCAAAGAAGTATTCAGAAAGGAAGGATGGAAAACAAAACAACCCTGAATAGTTCTAGAAATTAAGGGAAGAGAGAATTTTCACAACTCGGGCTTTGTTGGTGTAAGACATAGGGAATTGGAAATGGCTGGGATTCAGGAATCAGACATATAAAGCCACAGTGTGAATAATGAAACGGGTCTGGGAAAAAAAATGAACTGGACAGGAAGCCGGAGGAGAGACTAAGACATTTCTGGGACGGTATGGGAAATCAGCAAATGGATGCAGCGTTGAGGTTGGGGCTAAGCAAAAGGAATACGACCAAATGTCCATTACTGGAAAGGGGGGAGATCATCATAGCAGTGCTAATAGCAAAATGGATTTGGTGCTCACCTCCAGAGCTCTACAGACGTTCTTTACGTTTCACAAGTTTAGGGATCTGATTGAAGTTTGGATCAGACTTAAACGAACAAGTGGTAATTAAGTGCTTAGCAGATGCTCAATCAATATTGCATAAAAGAATGAATTATAAGGTAGCTCTGGAGAATGGAAGTCTTCCATTCTCAGCCACATAATTCCAAAGGTATCAGTTTACAATAATGTTTCCTAAATGTGTTCCATGAAAAATGAATTTCTCAGGCTATAAGTTTTAAGATCAAAGAATGTTTTGACCAAGTAAGTTAGGGAAGTGCCAGGTTAAATACAATAAATTGCATTTCTATACTGTAAGACGTCTCAGAGATTTTATCTTAATGTGTCTTATGAATCTCTGGAAGATAGGTAGTAAGCAGAGCTTTCCAAGTTTGTATGACCACAGAACTTTCTCTTCGAAAATTACCTATCTTTCTGTAAGTATCCCCTGGGCTAGTGTTATGAAGAACATGTATTAGCAAGGGTTGGGATCTGGAGTCACATAAAAACCAATAGACAGACGATAAAAAGATAAATGAATGTTGGTGATATTGGAGAAAAAAGGGTATTCCTTTTAGGAGTTTCAAGGATTTCAAAAGCAAACATTGAAAGAATTAGAGAGTCCTCATTGTACATACACCTAATGCTCATCTCCAGGGATGAGAGCCTCCAAGAATCTTTGTTAACTTCTGGTCCACCCTTGGATGCAGGGCTGGAAAAATTTGGAGAACATGAGACGTTTTCAGAAAAGCTATGGGATGAGGAAGATCATGAGTCAGAAGTAGCAGATTATGAGTCAGTCATTGTATTGTTTATACAACATTAAAGCTTTATGTAATTTTTTTCTATTTGAATCTCCATGGGGGAAAAAGAGTTGTCTGAGTATAGAGAGAGGGTAGCAGGGGGTGGGAGGCATGGTAGAAGAGAGCCTTTTCCTCATACTAGAAGATGTTTTCCGTTGCTCTGTCTGTGTCCCCTCATTTAAGGGTAGAGTATGCACCTTGATTCATTGTTGCATCGGCAGCATCTCTCACTGCTTGTGGCATACAGTAGGTGCTTAGTAAATATTTGAACTGAATTGAACTAAGAGGATCTGAAGAAATGAATCAGGGCTTGTATTCTTATGGTGCTTGTTTTTACCAAAATGGCAGGGTCACAGATTGCCCTCCCGTCCCCCTTGTGTGGGTGATCTAGGATAACGGGAACACTCCTTTCTTGAGGATGATGTTTTGCTGACACGGCCACATGGAGTTTTGCACTGTGTTTCACCTAAGTGGATACTGAAATGTATTTTAAAAACAGAAGCCCCTAGGCTGCGTTTTATTGTTTACAGAGGGCCGTAGGGGGAAGCATCCTCCAAGTTTACAAAGCTTACAGTTCCGGGAAAGGGGGAGAATACTGGCAGAATTTAAAAACCTTTACTTCCAGGAGTTAGATGGTTTAGGGATATTATCAGAGGGATTTATATTCTATCCCTTCCTCCAGCTTTCTATGCAGAAGGTAGTTTGACTCATTCCAAAACAGATCTCAGAATAATGTCATCACAACAGTGGCTAATAAGCTCTTACAGAAATAAGACTCCTGGATAAAGAATTCAGAATTAGTTGATAGTGTATCTTTTATGTGAACTTTGTATCTGGTTGAAGCAGTAGTATCTAATTAAAGTATTATTATCAAAAATTAGAAGTATTTTGTAACTCAATTTTTTTTTTTTAGCAATTGAATACCTACAGTGACGAAGTACTATGCTTGTCACTATGGTACAAAGATAGGTAAAATATGTCTTATATCTTTTAAGTTGTTTATAGTTGAGTTACAGTGACAGGTATGTACCAGGATAATAAAGTGAGTGACAGGAGTCAGTGCAGGCAGATCACGGAGAAGATCTGAATGAGGGCTGAGTGAGGAGCTCTAGATTCCAAACTTACACGCTTGCGTAGTGAGGGAAACGTGCTGACTTCCCAGGCCAGCCCCTTGGTTGGCTTTGAGAATCCTAACAGAGGATGTGTCTATGTCTTAGGTAGGCAAACTCAAAAATAGTTAAATGAAAATCATTATGATAAAATGGCTAGTTCCAAAAGGATTCCTTATAAGAGAATCCCTCCGTGCTTATTAAGAATTCAGAGAGATCTAGACATCACACAAATTCTAGCATCCTCTGAGAAATGTATTTTATCTTTCTCTAATTCTTAACTTTAGCATTTAGAATAAAACTGGGATGGCCACTTCACAAAATCATGTGATGTAGGAAAAAGACCATGAACCCTAAGAGACTACCACTGGCTTAAATCCTGGCTTCAACGTCTAGTTTCTGATCGACCTTGGGGAAAATTTCTTACTTTCTGTATGTGTCTGTTAGCACCTGTGAAACAGAATTGCAGCATCTAACTCAAGTGGTTATTGTGAGGGAGGCAACACATGTAAGGCTGGCTTCCTTCCTTCCATCCTCTCATGGAACCCTACACTTTTCTTCCATAGCACATTTTACAATTTGTAATTCAGTAATTGTAAAATCAGCTCTTTCATGTCTGTCTCCTCTGACTTCTGCTGGGAGATACACTTCCTGAGGGAAAGAACCACATCTTTCCTATTTACCATGTTGCCTACTCCATTCTTGGGTAAATGCCAACTGGAGGAAACCAGAGCAGTATGTATCATATCCTACCCTATTATCAAGCCTAGCTTCCCTCGTGTCTCATACCCAGGAACCTGACAGTGTGTTCTTGCTCTGTTCCTCTGTGAGTTTTGGGAATTTCTGTGCCTCTCTCATGGTATTTTTAGCATTTGCTTGCTTATAACACTTCTGAGGTGTTCCTCATCGTCCTTCTTAATCAAGATCATTTCGTCTGAACTAAAAACATAAGCTCTCCTACTTTTACCTGTCCTTAAAATGGGATTTTTCCTGAGTTGCTTCTTGTAGATAGATTTTTTAAAAGTGATTTTTGGGTCTACTTATACTATTTTGAAATTTTTTCTTTCATTTTACTTAAATTTATTGGATAAAGTTAAGATTAGGCTGATTACTGGTACCTTTGGATCTCACTGCTATTGTACAGTTAATTATTTCATGTATTAAGTAAGAAATCTAAATCCTATAGACTCCTACATTATATTTACCCAAACACAGAGGAAAATTAAAGTCATCACCTGACCCATTGTTTGCTCATTTTACTCATTTTCATGGTGACTGACCTCTTTATGAATACAACAATTATTCCTTGATTTCACCAACTCATGGCAGAACTGAAATAGATTACAGCTTAGGTTTGTCTAGCTTGCATTCACGATGAGGGCTCTGAAGAATTGCACATTCCAGGACCAGAGTTTCCATGGAAACCTGGACAAAGGCAAAGCAGAATCATTCTTTGAGGCCCACAAGAAAAAAAATAAAAAATTCCACCTTGGTTTTTGTTTGCAGTTCTGTGCCCCCTGAGCAGTTCTTCTGGCTGGCACTAGTCCTTGCTCTCTAGGAAGTCCTGTTTGAAATTTATATATAGCATTATGCATCTCTGAAATCTGCAAAATAGGATTTGGTGAGAATGAGTAGAAAGTTATCTCTCAAGAGGGCTTAAACCCAGAGGTTTCTTGCAATAAGATTAAGAAAACCCAAAACAACACAGCATACATTTAAGCAGCCACTGAACTTATGACCATGGAGTTGCTTTTCAAATTATAAAATGTTTGAAATAGGTCTTGAAGAGAGTGTTAGAGCAAATAAATGGAATTAATGATTAGAGGTAATTTGGTATTTCAAGACAATTTTTCCATTGAAAATAAAGACCAGATCAAATGGTTTCTGATGAATTTTTGGGTCATATATTTTATGTAAAAAGAAGTCATGGGGTTCATATGAATTTCTTTGGAGACTGACGTCTCTTGCATTGGTTTGCAGTGTTCCAAAGCAGCCCAACTGTCTTATTTATGTATCTCCCATTGTACTGAGCACAGTACTTTGAAGCTATTTTGGGGACTGCACTGATGTTGTGAAGAGCACCCACCATGTTCTCCCACAGAGGGTTTTTTAGTGTCACAGAAACATAATCGTCTGTGCTTCTGAGGCTATTGCCACTGGTTAATAAATTCATGGCACAATTCATACTTCACTTTCTTTTCTGTATTGAACTAAATTACAATCATGTTCAAAAGTATATTCACTATTTGATTCATTCTTTCAACAAATAACTGCAAAATTATTGCACACCAGGTACTAGGCTAGGAACGTGCCCTCAGGGAGTCCATCAAGGACTGCCAGATTAAAAACAAAAACAAGAAAACCATCGAAAGAACACAAAAGAAGCACAAACAACACAATGTAACCATTACTACAAGCTATAAAAAGCCATGGAGGCTTGTTCTGGGTTTTATGGCGCTCCACAGCAGGTACATGTCTCTGCTTCGTGGTGGTGACCATACGGGGTTGAATTGGGTAAGGCCTTCAAAAAAAATGATGTTTGCTTTGAGTCCTGAAGGATGATCAGATGCGAATCAAGCAGACAAGTTGGGGAAACACATTCAATGGAAACAAATATAAAAACACAGGAAAAAGGAAGAATGCCATTGTTTCAGGCACTCCCTGATGTAGGGAGTAAGGAAGTGAGCGTGGAAAAGGAGGCAAGAGCCAGATCTTCCAGGGCTTTGCAGAGCTAAGGGGTGTGAGTTTCACCCTAATGATGGCGAAGCCACTGAGTGAATTTAATTGAAGTGTTAAATCTATACAGTTGCCCTGGTGGAAGTGTTGAAGGTGGAGGAAGTCACTTATAGGGGGAGACCCGTTAAGATGCCAAGGGCAGTGCTGATGAGAAATGATGAGGGTCAAAACTAGGGCTGTGTAGAGAGGGATGGAGAGGAGAACTAGGTCGGCAGGATGGCTGGACTTGGTAACCAATTGTTCGGGTGGGTTCTAAAGGAAGGGAAGACTGGGTTTCTGGTGCAGGTGCTGGGAAGGTAATACTGTTAAATGAAACTAGTATGAAAGGCAAAAAAAAAAACCCCCACAAAGTCCATAAAGATTCAGAGTAGTGCTTTAACCCTTGTGTTGCCTGACGGCTCAAGTGAACTGGGTCAAGATTCTGAAACTATTTGAGCCTCAATTCCCTTGAAATGATCACATGGGATTATTTGGAGGGTTAAATAACAGAATACTTATAAAACATTCACATATTCACTCAATCTATATAATTTTTTAGCATTTATTATATACCAGGGCAAGGGATTTAGAGGTGTAGAAGACAAAGGTTTTTCCCTCTTGGAAATTCTACTGGATTAGTGGGAATGTAGACATAAATGAGTTACTAAATAAATGAGTAAATGAATGATAGATTTGGAAGAATGCTTTAAAAGAAACAAACAGGTTGATGGGATAGAGATAGGGTCGAGAGCTCTACTTTTGATATTTTGTTAGGGAAGGCTAAAACTAAAAAGGGATCCAGAGACAGCTACTAAGTTGAAGAACATTCCAGGCTTACAGAACAACCAATTCAAAGAGTTTGAAGTGGGAAAGAATTTTGAAGGACAGTACACACTTAGCAGTTCCTCAAATTAGTAAGCGTATGGTAAATAACATAAATTTAGAAACAAGAAGGCATCTGTTTGATTATATACTATGGAAAACAAGCGTAACAAAATATCTCATTCATTTATTACATATAGTAGTCAGAACAATGTTTAAAACTGCCATCTTTACAAATGTATTTTCATATTATGAATGTAAATAAAATTTAGTGAAAAGTGGGAGAGGAACTCTTGGAAGCAGTGTTGGTTTATTGGCCAGGAAATCCCACTGGGCACCTTGTAATTAATATTTTTCTCAACAGCTCTAGAAATATATTTTTCTTTTAATTTTCCCAATTATTATTATTATTTGTTTGTTTGTTTGAACCAGACTCAACCTTACACACAAGTTGATCCTTCAAAGATGGGAGACTGTTAACTACCTTTTTGCAGTCTAAAATCCATACACCCATATATGGAAAACTCTATTAACCTTCATGCGTTCAGTAGGACTTTTTATTACTAGTCACTTCTGCATATTTTTCTGTGCAGCGATAGAAGATGTATCGTTTAAATGACCAAAAATGATTATTCATTATATATGTAGTGTTATACATTTAAAAAAATTGCAAAGGAGAATGTCATATAAGAAAATTTTGAGTAACTACACTATCCTGTTGTTCAAGCATATCTGATAATTTACTGTATTACATGCCAAGGAAAGATTATATATAAACAACTTGTGTAATACACCACCAAAAATATTTAAAATTGATATCAATCCTAGTTAAGAGATTTTACTTTTTACCATTTATTCTACTTATTTCTTAAACTAGAATGTATAGTGAAAATGAGTTGCAAACATGTGGTAGATACAAATTTAAAATTTAAAATGTAGAAACTAAATTTAGATAAAGATTAATGCATGACATGTATTAAAACATGATAATATAATTAAAATATTATACATCAAATGAATAAAGAAATAGCCCGGTAGACACCAAAATCACATAAAACATTGATAGAATCGCTCTCAAATTCAATGAATGACAGCCTCCAGGTCTGTTCAAAGTGAATTCTAACAAAGAGCTAATGAAGATAAACAGTCTATTTAAGTGCTGCTGGAAAATTCCCCTTCAGCCAGCAGCTGGCACGACTGTTGTCATTCAAAGGACATAAGTAAATGTCACATAATTGAGTCATTGAGAAACTGAGATGACAAGGGGCTACATTCTCATTAACACATTTTTAAAAAAGTGCTTTCTTGGACTATTAAATAGACGATGCTTAATAGTAGTATTAAGCTAAAGAAAAACTACCAGAAGTCAAAGTTTGAATAGGTCTCGGCTCAGTAATTGGAGGTTCCCAGAGAAGTTGGCTGTGGCTGCTGCGTGGAGTGTGTTTCTATGAAATAAAACTGAGAGGATTCTGAGTCACCATCTTGTATAGGGATAAGAAATACAAACTTCATGAGACAATGTGGTGCTTCAGTCAAGTACAAACACGGCCAGATTCTCACATAGACAGTGCCTTCTAAATGCCCTTCCTGCCTCTGTACAACAGAGCAAGGGTGTCCTCACATTTTTAAAGGTGCTCTTTGCCAGAATTCAGTTGGATAGTCTCCTTGTACCCATTTCCTGCTTCCTCGTTTACCTCTGGCTTTCATCCATTGCTATAAACTCATGCACTTATTCATTCATTAGTCAGAGTCTTCTAGCCTGACACCGTAATTGACCTTGGTTTTGCCCTTTGATTCTGTCTTTTCTTCTTGGATGTAATTGAAATCTTTGTTTTTGGAACTAACTCCACACATTCCACATTCTCCGGGATTTAGTCTTGCTACACCCTGCCCTGAGGCTAGAGTATTCTAGGCATAGCAATACCATTCTAGGAAGAGAAATTTAAATAATAGAGATTTTAATGCCCACTCCCACACATCTTTTAGTGATGAGCAGAAATAATTTCTACATCTTCAAGTTCATAAATGTTCATAACAGATTCTCAGAATCTTAATGCCTACTCCGAATTGAGTTCAGTGACATAAACTATCTAACCTGTAGGAAGCAAGATCTCCTTATTAAACCTGGGACTATAGCCAGGCAACCAAATAGATTGTCCTGCATAACATATGAATAGTTTTATAATGTTCGTTTAGTATGTCCATTAGTTTAAGTACAAGAAAACAAAAGTATAATTAATTGTAAACATCACCATAAATTACATATAGTTGATATGTTAATAGAAACCACTAAAACATAAGTTATTTAAAAGTTCTCTAATAATTCATGAAATTATTATTGTTTTAGATCAAAATATAGTTGTGGTTATCTTAGATCTATGAAATGTGATTATGATGGGAGACATCTGAGTCCATAGCCCATACATTAAACCAGCCTCCCTGTCTTAGTCATATATTAAATATGTCTAGTAGTGAATGCTGTTAACTGCCTTTTGGAATCACCCTGGAGCCCCTTTACTAAGTCTGAACACCCATTCCCAAGCTTCTTTGCTAACAGTCTTGCCACTAACAGCTGTCACCTGCAGCCCTCTTGCAAGGACTATCTTTGGGCTCCTAAGCTGTTTTGCAAGCAGGTGGGAGAACGGATTGCTGGAAGTGTCTGGAAGTTTCCACTTCCTGGGGTGAGCCAGGCCAAGGACTGACTGTGCTTGAGCACACAAGTCCAGTTCCAAGGCGGGACACACTGATGACTACTATCATAGACACACCTTGAAATGATTTTAAGAAGCACACTTTTCACATTTTTTACATATTTGAAGTGGATTCAGTTTACAGTTGATGTGTCATATTTTAATTGGCAATGTTTTTTCTTTCTTTTTTAAATATCAAAAAAAAATTAGTGACAGTTGACACACAATATTGTATTAGTTTCAGGTGTACAACACAGTGGTTAGTCATTTATATAACTTATGAAGTGGTCATCCCTATAAACCCAGTACCTGTCTGACACCATATACAATTACCTTTTGTTTTTTAGTACATACAATAAGGATGTATCAAATGGTTGATGGTGAATTAGAGTTAATGAAATTAAGGGCTGGAAATGAGTGAAAAACACCTTCTGTTTGAAAACAATCAGGAAAGGATTTAGGGAAGAACTAGCATCTAAAGTGGCCGTGAGTGAAAGTGCCAGGCAGAGTGTCCTATTGTTTTGAAGACACACTATGTGGAGGTTAAGGCCAATCATAGTTTAGGTAAGAAGTTAAAGGGAGGCAGCTACTTTTAATTGGGTTCCTACTATGTGTCTAGCCTGAAGAAACTCTTTCATTCCCATAGTATCTCTTGGGCCATAAGATAACATTATGAGAAAGAAATTTACCACATAAGACAGCAGTCCTGGCCCAAGCGCATACTTGGGAATCATGGCATACACTGGCATCAGGATGGTTTTACAACCATCTGCTTTTGAGGACCTCATTTCTCCTAGCAGCTAGAGTCCTATTCTAGGTAGGAAAGACACTAGCTTTCAGAGCGCGGAGATTGGGTCAAGCCCAGGCTCTTTGTTTAGTCACTGCATGATGATGAACAAATGACTTACTATTTAACGTAATTCTAAAATAATTATACCTATCCCTGACAGCCTATAGTATAATATTTGCACATATAACATGAATGAGAGATATTAGTTCACCTCTCTTTCCCTGTACTCACATCTTTTTAGTGTAAAATATGTTTTCTTAAATGACAATGAAGCAACTGAGTTCAGGAAAACAACAACAACAATAACAACAAAAAAGCCAACAGGGATTTGGGGAGCAGTGGTCAAGTTTAGGGGCCAGGCCCTGGGCCACAAGGACATACTCATCTAGTCTCTGGGAAGCCGTGGTCACAAAGAATTGGACTCTACAAGGGCAGCCTCTTACATCCATCATCTCCAGGGCCTGCATTGACATGAAGTAGGAGAGAACCTGTAGTTTGGAACCAGAGGTAGAGAAATGCAACAATACAGAATCAGGCAGACCACTTTCAGAGCCTTTATAGTCTATTAGTCACATCATATTCTACTCTTTTCATGAACTGCAGTATTTGAAAGATTTTTTTTCTGTTAAATGGCATTTAATCATAATTTATCATCCATTTTCATTCATCTGTGAGCTGCTGAGCAACATAAAATATCCAGGGTTGCCACTTTGAGCAGATAGAATGTATCCACCCTTTGGTACATCCACCCTTTCCTATCTCTTCCTCCCTTTCTGTGTACAAGTCCCGCATGGGCAGAGGGTTACAGTGTGATCCCTGCTGCTCCCTGCCTTGAGGCATCTTCTCTTTAGGGGAGGCATAAAACAACAGCGGAGTGTTTTGATCTACTAAGAATAAGATGAGGGCACTGCGAGGCCTTAAATGAGGTACGGCCTTTACCTCCGTTGTGACACGAGCCCCTTCTGAGGGAAAATAAAAACTTAAATACATGAAAGAAACTGTATACAGCATTACCGAAGAAACTGATTAGAATGAAATAAAAGTCTACCCATGCAGGCCACGGTCTCAGGGTAGTTTGTCCTAAGCTGAGGGAAAACATCAGGAAGAAGTAGCCAAACGATGGCAGGGAGGCAGAAATGTGCATCCTAAGCAAGAGAAACATTATGTGGAAAGAGCCCATAGTAGGAGGACAGAGCACAGGGTTTGCTTTTTGAACTCAAAAGTTGAGACTGGTACAGGTCCAGCGAAAAGCAAAGGGATTTGTTGTTTTAAATTAGTCTGTGCAGCTACAATTTAGGCACAGGTATGATTTCTATTAGCTTTGTTATGTAAACAGAATACATACAAATCTTTTCTACAAAATGTTCTCTATGGTTATGTACTAGTGAGAAAAACATGTAAATTATTTTGATATGTTAAGCTACAAATATTACTATGCCAACTTTCAAAATGAAAATGATTTAAATAGATGAAATATACGGATCTGAATCACTCTTTATGTAAATTACTATACAGAGAATCAAGCCGCCGCTGGGAGCCTAAATGTATATTTATAAGAGATTCTCTCCCCTGACCCAGGAATTTCCACTCTGAAACACCTTCTGTAGAAAAGCAAAGCACAGAGTAGCAGTCTTCTGCTTTTTTGTTTTTTCCTTCCTAGTATCTTTCTGAAAATTAGGGCACTCTGCAGATTTAAAAAAATGTATTATGTATATCAGATGTCGTGTATCTATTACTTGGGCACTCAATAAGTACCTGTTGATGGAACAAGAAATGCTTTTCATCAACTAGTACAAAAAAGGTAATGCAATAAATATGTAACAGTTTAGTCATAGAAAGAGCCACTTAATCTCTAAAATCATAAAAACAAAAAAGAGTTTGAATTGTGACCTTGTTTTTTACTCACTTATGTGGCTGAAAATCCTTAAGACTCATTTTTTTTTTAATGGTAAAACAAGGATATTAATACTTACACTTTGGTATTAAATAAAATAATATGTATAGAGCACTTAATGCAAGGTGCTTTGTGCAACATAGCTTCCTCTTCTTTTGCATGAAATTTCCTGACTTTCTTCCACTCACCCCACCTACTTGCACAGAGAACTCAGTAATTTATAGAAATGTGTGGAGGGTTAGGGAGAACAGAAGGTTGGAGCGGAGAATAGAGACTAGAGTTCTATGTAGCATTTTCCCAGACTGTTGATTTGAAGATTGTAGTTCCCTAGGTACTTTACAGATTTTTGAGTTAAATATGTAGTAAATTTAATCATTTAGGGATCCCGTATGAGATGGTTGTTTGTTTTGTTTTTGTTTTTTTAAGATTTTTTTATTGGGGAAAGGGAACAGGACTTTATTGGGGAACAGTGTGTACTTCCCGGACTTTTCCAAGTCAAGTTGTTGCCCTGTCAATCTTAGTTGTGGAGGGTGCAGCTCAGCTCCAGGTCCAGTTGCCATTGTTAGTTGTTAGCCCACCATCCCTTGCGGGAGTAAAACCAGCAACCTTTGTGGTTGAGAGGACTGCTCCAACCAACTGAGCCATCCGGGAGTTCAGCGGCAGCTCATTGACTTCACTCTAGTTGTGGAGGGTGCAGCTTGCTGGCCCATGTGGGAATCAAACCAGCAGCCTTGTTGCCCGAAGCTCGCGCTCTAACGAACTGAGCCACCTGTCTGCCCAAGATGGTTGTTTTTATAAGACTCTACTGAAGGGATGGTAAGATTAGATAGATTAAAATGCGTTCTGAAATATATTTTCTGAAACAGAACAACATAAGCCAAAACAAGGTTATGTATTCATTCATAGCAATTGTCCTTCAAATACATTTTGATTTCTTAAGCTTCATCCAATTTCACAAACTATGTTTGGGACCTGTTGGGTGTCAGGCTCTGTACTCAGTACTTCAGATCCCAAAGCAGATAAAATGTGCTTCCTGGACTCAAGTAAGTCACACTGGAATTGAGAATTGGGGTGCAGGTGTGGCGGGCGATGGGTAGCAAAATAGAGGGTGGGAGGTCGGGAAGCCAAAAGGCGCAGACATAGCTAAAAATTAAATGACATGAATGTAAATGTAGTTCCAGTATAGGGACACAAATAAGTGAGCTGTTTAATTCTGCCTGGGGCAGGAGGAGAAGCCTCTAGGAAGGTGACAGGTTCTGGGCTATAAAAATAATTTTATAGACCCAGGTGAGAAACAAATACCCTAGTGTGGGGCTGAGGACAAAACCCAGTGTGAAGAGAGATGAAGAGATTTCCTTTAAAAATCAAGATAGAATGCTGAGTTATGACAAAAAATAGAGGACTACATTCTAGCATAATGGTCTTATTTTTTTCTCCCTGCATTCTCTCTCTCTCTCTCTCTCTCTCTCTCTCTCTCTCTCTCTCTCTCTCTCTCTCTCATACACACTCACACGCTGACATTCTCATATTCCTCAGCACTTTGAAAATTTCTGTGTCTCAGTCTTGCTTTTTACCTCAGGAAAAAGAAATGAAGAGTGATCAAATCCCAATATTCTGTCATTCTGTTACAGAGAAAGAAGGAATTCAGTCTGCATGAAGACAAACTGAAGCTTTACTCACCTCACTCACACAGGCCAAGGGGTCCCAGGAGACCGTTACTAACCCGCACCCTAAATCTTCATAGTTCAAAAGTGTTCTACAGATGGGGCTTCTCCCCATCCACCTTTGAAGCATCTGCTTCCAAGAATTCTTTATGGTTCTTTACCGTGTACTTGTTAATTGAGCCTGAAATCAAATGGACTAAAGCAAACAATTACCTTTAAAGTGACCAAATGTGTTTAATTACTTAATTTTGAGGAACAAGGCAACCAAGAAAGGCAAAATCAGTGTGCCACACCAAATCAGCAAAGACGCCTCTGGAAAAAAACATTGTCACGATAGCAATAGTTATTGTGTACTTTTAATTAGAAGCTGCACCCAAAGCTGCAGCCCTCTCCAGAGTGAGGAATATAAAGATATCCACCAAAGCAATCGCCCCATTTTTGGCTTATAGGTTATTATTATTATTATTATTATTATTAATTTTACCATCTCTCCATGCCCTTTCCCATGATCATGCCTAATGCTTTGCTTCTTAAGAAAAATACTTCTTCTTGGCTCAGCGGTTATTAGATGTGACTGCATGGGAGCGGCAGTCACCTGGATATTCTGGCTTTTGCTGCTGATGGTTGGGAGTGGGGATGGGAGGGTGGTGAGTGAACAGTGTTCCAGAGTAGATGAGCCTGCTGTGGCATTCTGCCTCCTTTCCTTTCTATCCTCTTCTTTTGCTGGAATCCCCTGGCTCCCCTACAGTCACCCCACTCACTGCACAGGTAGCTTGGCGAGTGATAGAAAGGGGTCAAAGGTGAGATGGAATTAAAGATTTGGGCAGGGAGATCCCAATTTCTATGTGAACTTGCCTAGGTTATGGACTTAAAGATCTCAGTTCCCCATACTTTACAGGTTTGGGGGTGAAATAGGTGTACATTTTAATTTTCATTGCCAAAGTTACTTAAACTTCTAAAGTAAAATAGTCACGGTCTAAGGAATTTAAAAAAGACTATGTCACTTCTGCTACTAATGGTGTGTACCATCATCACTCCATCACCAACAGATATTTATATATATATAAATATACATATACATATATATATACACACACACACATACATATATACATGTACAGTATCTTGTTTTAAGTGAACTAGAGCTTGCTAGGTAGGCTGTAACTAATTCTAGTCCATGAGACATCCTTCCCATTAACCTGTGGTTTTACTGTGTCAGTTTCTCTGTTTAGCTTGGTGAGTTAACCCTCCCAAGCCCATCTTTTTAGGGAGTGCTCATGAGGTTTCTTCCTTTGCAGAACGAGATTGAGATTTAAATAGTGCTTCTAAAGAAACGTAAGTTCTTTTTTAATGCACAGAATTAGCATTATTTTTTCTCTTTTTGATTTTTCATGGGCATAATTACCAAGCTGTTCTATTTGTTGCTTGCAGATATTCTGTAGCTTCCACACTCCACATGTCAAAATGCAACAGAGTTATCAGAATAAAATATGAGCGAGGCAGTAAAGCAGGAAATATTGTAATATATTTTTGCAATCAAGGCTTTGAATGTGAAAAGTTCCCAGATCTCTTCATTACAGTGCCAGCTGATAGTGTATTTCTCAGCTTGCATTAAAAAAAAAAAGTTGTGGATCGGCAATTCTGCTGAATAAAGCTGTATATAAATGAAGTATTTGCAACACAATCATAGGAAGCATATTTTTTGTTTCACCAGTAGTTGCTTATGTTACTCATATGAATAATATGATTGATTTTTACTTTATCTCCAACTGGCAGTGTAGTCATAAATCTATCTGTGAGGTACCCGGTACAGGATAAAATGTTATTTTTCCTCAGTGTGGTCTCATTTGATTACAATTGCAGCCTGGCCTGGCCACATTCCATCCATAATTAATTGTGGCTTTGGTTTCCAGTTGCAGTGAGGCCAGTGCTCTAGCTGTTCACATCTTTAGATAGCGGTCTACTATGCCAGCTGGCAAGTGAATGGAGACCTTTCACACTGAGTCTAATGGGCACAAGAGCCTGAGCTTTTGTCAAAGGCAGTTCTTGAAATGATACTATGCCAGAGAAGGTCCAACTTGCCATGGCTGACGGTCTCTTTGGCACTTTACCCTTCTGAGTGAACACCATATGCAGAGAGGTTTCATTTTGCCAATTTATTTAGTGCCTCTCATTCTATGATAGAAAGTATTGTCAGTGGTGATAGGAAAATGAATACCTTTAAGTCTTTACTCCAGGGTCTAGATCACTCTCTCTTATGTTTTGAGCTGTAATCATATTGGCGTTAGTGACTGCCGTTTTGTCATAATATAGATATTTGTTATTTATCGTATTATTTATCTCTATATAGTTTCACAGTACTCCCAGGGAAAGCATGTGAAGTATACTAGGCAAAAAATGTTAGGTAATTATCCATGTCCAAGGCTGAGATTTATTATTGAGCAAGAGGGCACGTTACAATTACTGGTACAAAGACATATTCAATATAGTTTTAGATGGATGTATTTAGTTACTTGATTCACTCTTTGCAAACCTACCTTAAAAACAGAAAACACCGGATAGCTTTGTCGTTTGATATGAATTAGGAAAGAATCTCAGAAATTATCAGAATTCTAGTTCATTTGTGAAATTGCTCAAAGAAAATTTAAGCCAGATTTTCAAACTCTCATGTCTTCCTGAGCCATGTAGGTAACTTTGAGTGAAGTGCACCAAGTGCACACAATTCTGAGAAACTATGTACAAAAACGTAAGAGATTGTTGACATGTAGAGGAAACGAAGAAATGAGGGAAAGTGGGTTTCGCCACGCTGGGTCTTTTGTTATCAAAGTAAGTCACATATCTGTATTTTTACCAGACACCTCTTATTTTTAAATAACAACTGTAAGTAGTTAAATTGAAAACAATAAAACAAAAATGATTCCATTTTGGACAGGGCTGGACCTGCAAGCTGACTTTACATTGTACCAAAAATCTTATAACAGAGTAAGACATTAAAATATGCTTCTCCCTTTAATGCATTTACAATCAAATGTATTTCAAATTGATGCATAAGTGGAAAAAACACCCAAATCCCAAATTAATAAAAATAATGACGATCCAATGGAACAAGTCAATATGTTTTGAATGTCTATAAAATCCTCTCAACCCAACTTTCATCAGAGAATATATCTTTCATCATTTAGAGTAGAAGAATGTTAGGCTGGTCTGGAGAGGAGATCAATTTTGTTGCCTTCATGAACTGTGCTATTTTCTTATTTGTCCTTGCTATCCAATTTGTAGCAACTGCCATATACCATGAAATGATTGACCAAAATGTATTTTTCTCCTTATATTGGCTATTTTAAGTTTATGCCTCTATATGACCTGCTTTGCATTTTACAATACTAACAATAATTAGAATTAAAGATTAACTCTTAATGCAACAATATATTCAGTAGTGCAATCACAATAAAATCTAGAACTGGAATCCAACAAATATACTGCTTTGTTAGTGATTGCGAGGAAAGTTCTAAGGGTGAAAGAATAGTTCTAAGCAGAGTTTGAGGGAGAGGTAATATAGAATTATGGAACATGAAAATTCAAGGAACTTAAGAGTATAAAGATTGTGTTTCTTCTTCTCCTTCTCCTTCCCCTTCCCCTTCCCTTTCTCTTCCCCTCCCTCCCTCCTCCTCCTCCTCCTCCTCCTTCTTCTCTGGATGTGGAAAATAAAGGCATGAGTTCTTCTAGAGATATATTCTAGAGATATTCTAGAGATATAATCATTATAGTAAATAATTAAACAATATTGGATATATAAAAAAAATTAAAAATTTCTTTATTTTCTTCAAGTCAAATTTAATGTGATGCCAAGCTCTTATTCATTGGGACTTTCAGGAAGTCACTGGGGCTGTCCCTCCCCTGGGGGTTCTGTGAAGATCTAAGGGGTCTAATATAGAGTGAGGTACTCAAAAAGGTTCTTCTCATCTTCAACACTGCTGGTTCCTGTAAGATACTTTGGTTCCAACCCCTCATAAGCCCTTGAAATTGGCCACCTCCATGGCTTTGTGGTCCATTCTTGGAATTCAATGTTGCTCCAGGGCTGGGAGGCCTTCTGAAGTTCCTCTCTCCTGGCACAATACAGTCCAGTATTAATGAGTTCAGGCTTAGTTAAAGAAAGAGAGGCTGTCTTCATCCACTGAAGTTCTCTGCTTGCCGGGTTATCTTATTGGACCAGGTGAAGGAAATATATCTTGAGCAAAACACAAATAATTCTATTTTTTCCTTATTCTTTTACGACAATAAAAAAAGAGCAAAGATTAATTACTTGATAAAGTATACTGGCTCATAAAACATTTTGAAGCGTGTCAGTAAGAAAACCCCAGAAATATCTAAGAACATACAGAAAAGAAGCAATAATGGGGGTGGGGAAGAAGCAGCAAAGGGGAAAAGTATATGTCATTATAGAAAATACTAGAGATAATATTTATACCTATCTATCTATCTATCTATCTATCTATCTATCTATCTTCTTATATTTTATATTTGTACAGTTTTCCCAATAAAGTTATAAAAAGTGGAGATTGGGAAGAGGGTTTCTAGAAATTGACTTTGCACAAAATATACCTAAGAAGGCTTTAGTTTCTTTTTGGGAATATGTGTGTCGACATGTTTGGAGTGGGGAAATTTTAACTCAATTTACAGAGCAACATAAGGTTTTATCTTATCTACCTTAGTCTAATTTGTTTTTCTCCTAAAAAGTATACCTTAGAAAAAAGAAAATTGCTCAATTTTTAATTAATTTTAAATTCTCTCATCTTCTAGAGCTTTTAAAGAATTACTTTAATTTGCACATCAAGAGACAATTTAGAGTAAGCATATGGGCTGAAAAACAATTCATTTCCCTACTGAAGAATTTGATGCATTTGTATAATTTTTATTATTAGTATTACCTCACTATTGGAGGTGCTGATGCCTGCAGACAAACATTCAGCTGACATAAAAAAGCAAGTAATTCTGTCATGGAGGCTGTATTTACAGTGTGCATATGAAGCTCAATGTTTTGGTTTGTAGTTTGAGTTATAGTTTCCATCATACATAGATTAAAAGTACTGTATTTTGAAAATTTGAACAGAAGTGAAAAATAGATGTTGTTGAAAACTCATAGATGACCCAACAAGAAACTCTAGTAATGATGGAAGATGCGTGTAAATGATATGGATGAGAAACGTGGGAAATTGAGCATAATTGCTTCATGAAAATCTAAGAGCAAAAAAAAAGCAACATTTTCAAATAAATCTATTCTTTTATAAATATAATCTTAAACATAGATGTGTAATTAAGTTAAAGTACTAAATAGTATAACTATGACTTTGATTGTTTTCTAAAAGTTTATCTATTTTTAAACTTATCCCTGAGACAAATAAGATTTTTCAGGTGGCAGGGAGTTCTTGTATTCAAGCACGTAGAGTAATGGTAATTAGGGGTTCATGTGCACCTGAAAATATAAATGCACCTGAATCTTACAGGGTTTGAAGTCTAAATCAGGAGTTCTTAAGCCTTGGATGATATTAGTTAGTTTATTAATCCCCTGTTAACTTGTGAAACAAATTTTGAGTGTCTGTGCATATGTGTATTTCTGTGGGGTGAGGACACTGCATAGCTCTTTTTCAAAAGTATCTCAGCCTTTAGTTAAGAACCAGTGCTCCCAAGCACCTCAAGTTGAGGGATGTAGCCCCTAGATATCCTGGTTTCTCCTGAAGAGAGGAAAAAAACAAAGTGAGGACAAAATGTACTTGGGACTCTGAAATCCAGTGTGGCTATGGATTGTATCTCCATCCGATGGGAAGAGTCCAAATAAACATTCAAAGACCTTGATCCACAAAGATATTAAAGTTTATGTTGGTGGGAGGCACTGACAGGTAATAACAGAAAGTTCTAAGCAATAGTGACTGTTGAAGAGAGGTGAGTATTTCTGGTGTTCTGTTCAGAGCAGGGAGCTTGCAGTAAGAACAGTGTAAAGCCCTCAAGGCAGGAACCGTTGGCTTTTCTAGGCATTGTGTTAGGGTATCAAACAAGTGGATGGGAGGTACAGCCAGGGCTCCAGCGCCAGAGAGGGCCTGGCTGTCATGAGGAAACCACTGCCAATAAGGTAGACTGGGCAAACTGTGGGAGTAACTGCCACGGACGCATTATAGGCTCGGGTTGGTATATCCTGCTTACCTTGGTCATAGTTCGCTCAGTAGGTAGGCAAGAGGGAACCTGTGGATAAACAAGGCTGGACAAAGGCGTGGATCTGATTAAGGCATGGTTCTGTAGAACACAGCCTTGAATAACAATCAGGGTGATATCACATATTTACTCTAGGTCACATTTGTTTGTAAAAAGCTGTTTTTCTTATTGCAGTAATTACATTTATTTTGATCGTCAGTTTATTGTTTACTTGTGAATAGACAAAATAAATATACTTGGGTGCCATTAGCATGTACACTTCTTTAGTATTTAAGAAAATAATTTTAAATCAAGAGAACACATGATAAATCCGAATGCCAGTGCATCCCTAGACTGTCATTACATTCTATGTTGTGTGTCTATCAACTTTGTTCTCAAGGAAAGAAAGCAAATATTACAAATTATTTTTTTTAGATACTAACCAGCTATTTTTCCCACCAAATCCTTATAACCACTAAATATTTGAGTTTCAAAGTAAAGATAGAAGATTAGCTTTATGAGGATGCAAAACTCTCGCTGTAGTTAATGAGAGCCGGATGCCAAGTTCTCTGACCATCTTCTGGAAATTTCGCTGGAAAACTGCCTTAATAGTCTTAAAATTGTTCCTGTTAGGCCCTAAGTTATTTCATTTACCTAATTAAAAATGCATGTATGAACCAAAGAACATCACAGTTTATAGGTGCATCAGGCCACTAGTCTCTCAGAAGTATATTCAAGACAACAATTTTTTATGCTTCAAGAAAAATATTTTTTTTGTCCTAGTAAATGAATTTTCTAAAAATCTGCTGAGAGTCATGTCAACACTGAGCTTTATTATTATTTTATTTATTTATTTATTTTTTTTTTTTTTAAAGATTTTATTGGGGAAGGGGAACAGGACTTTATTGGGGAACAGTGTGTACTTCCAGGACTTTTTTTTTTTTTATTTTTGCAAGTCAAGTTGCTGTCCTTTCAGTCTTAGTTGTGGAGGGCGCAGCTCAACTCCAGGTCCAGTTGCCATTTTCTAGTTGCAGGGGGCGCAGCCCACCATCCCTTGTGGGAGTTGAACCGGCAACCTTGTGGTTAAGAGCCCACGGGCCCATGTGGGAATCGAACCGGCAGCCTCCGAGTTAGGAGCACGGAGCTCTAACCGCCTGAGCCACCGGCCGGCCCCTGAGCTTTATTTTTAATGGGCAAGAAGGAAAGGAGGAAAACATCGTCTCTTATCATCTATTTTATTTAAATAGTTAAGCAGCTACGTAAATCATTATGTCATCTGTGGTGTGTATTTTATTTACAAGATAGGGAGTTTAATTTTCCTATGCCCAAAGTTGGAAATAATATTACTGCATGTTATTATGCTGTATTTCATAAATGGTTCCTGTTTGCTAATGCTGCATACAATTTCTGGTTTCTTTTTCTTATCTGCTTTTGAGTTGAGGATACTAAACAAAACAATTACATTGGGTTCTGTTTAAATCATTAGATCATGGAAATTTTTAGAAACATTAACTTGTTTGAAATATGGGAATCAAATACACATTAGATACCAAAAGGGAACATTTCTTTAAAGCATAATGTGGTAAATGAGTTTTATCCATAAATAGTTTAGAGTGTGAGCGTGTATACATTTGCTTCTGTGAATCTGAACTCTAAGCATGTCTCTATTTTTTTTATACCAAGAAAATACTTTACATAGGTGTGCGCGACGGCGGTATTGCTGTAGGAGGAGGAATGATAAGACTTTGGTTTGGGATATTTGCAATTAATGTCGTGTGAAGGATGGCTGGTGATGTTTAAAACAATGGCATAGAGAAAATGAGGATCCTAAGATAGTGTGATTTCATAGGGCAAAGGAGTTACTTACTTTGAGCTTCTAGGAGGAATGTAATGCTAGGTGAAGTCTGAAAGAGTTTAAAGAAAAGCAAAAGAAAGAAGAGGGGAAAAGACAATTGGAAGTTTCAGGATGGAGAGCAGTAAATTGCCACTCGTTCAGTTGAGAAGCAAACGCATAGAGGAAGACATTATTAAAGAAGAGACTATGCTCTTCAAAGGATTACATTTTATAAATGTGGAATATTCCACACTGGGGGTTCAAAAGAGTCATAATAGTCATTTAAATTGCATAAAACTTTATTGAAGATTTTTTTATGTGATCATTGGGAAAATGTGATAATGATCTGGAAGGTTGGATAATGTATTTGGATTAATAATGATTTCTTAGGAGTTCTGATGCTATCGTGGTTATGTGGGAAAACATTTTCATTTTGGGAAGAAACATTCTGATGTATTTAGAAGTAAAGCGTCAAGATCTAGGTGACCTATTTTCAAATGGTTTGGCAAAAGAGAAGTATGTCAAATGGCAAATAGACATATGAAAAAATGCTCAACATCACTAATCATCAGAGAAATGCAAATAAAAACCACCATGAGACATCACCTCACCCCAATCAGAATGGCATCATCAACAAGACAAATAGTAACAAGTGTTGGAGAGGCTGTGGAGAAAAAGGAACCCTCATACACTGTTGGTGGGAATGCAGACTGGTACAGCCGTTATGGAAGGCAGTGTGGAGGTTCCTCAAAAAATTACGAATAGAATTACCATATGACCCAGCAATCCCTCTCCTGGGTATCTACCCAAAAAATCTGAAAACATTTATACATAAAGACACGTGTGCTCTAATGTTCACTGCAGCTTTGTTTACGGTGGCGAAGACATGGAAACAACCAAAATGTCCTTCGATAGATGAATGGATAAAGAAGTTGTGGTATATATACACAATGGAATACTATTCGGCGGTAAGAAAAGATGATATAGGAACATTTGTGACAACATGGATGGATCTTGAGAGTGTAATGCTGAGCGAAATAAGTCAGACAGAAAAAGCAGAGAACCATGTGATTTCACTGATATGTGGTATATAAACCAAAAACAACAAAAGAACAAGACAAACAAATGAGAAACAGAAACTCATAAACACAGACAGTAGTTTAGTGGTTACCAGAGGGTAAGGGGGGTGGGGGGTGGGAGATGAGGGTAAGGGGGATCAAATATATGGTGATGGAAGGAGAACTGACTCTGGGTGGTGAACACACAATGGGATTTATAGATAATGTAATACAGAATTGTACACCTGAAATCTATGTAATTTTACTAACAATTGTCACCCTGATAAATTTTTTTAAAAAAAGAGAAGTTTGTATCATGTTTAGAGAGAGATGGAGCAGTTGTGACTATTTGCACATCCTTAAATGGAAGTGAAGGGTTTATGTTGTTCGTTATACTCTTCTTTCAAATTTTACTGGGTTTGAACATTTTAAAAATTAAAATAAAAAATCCTACATAAATAAATAATATCACCCTCCACAAACAAGCAAACAACAAAGAACAGGTGCCAGGGAAGACAGTATAGTGAGCTCATATATTTATAATAACTTCCTCTTGTGACCACATTATAATGAGACTGAAAAAACACATAAGTGTGTAAACTCGTAAAAATGAAGTGAATGTAAGGAATACATCTGCTTAGTACTTATTTCCACATATTTCTGGAATCAGAAAGTATATACCCTCGATGAAGTGTTATAGAGAAGTAAGTCACACCTAGAATATGCATGAAGGTGTATAGATTAGGAGAGGTCACCAAGGAGCAAGTTGTATTATATACCCAAAGTTCTCCATCAATAATTCTAGTGTTGCCTTAATTAAGTATAAACAAAAAATCATGAATCACTACATATTTGGCAAGTGCTTGAAAAATTAAAGAGAAAGTCCAACTTAAACAAATTTAAAAGGTTACTTTGGAGTACAAGAAAATTCATCAAACAAAAGAAAATTAAAAACAAATAAACAATGAAAAATGGTGGACAAATCCTCAAACTCTAATGCATATTCTTAGAGAACATCAAGGAGAATTGCATCCATAAAACAATGGAATGCAATGAAAAGGAACAGTCAGTAGAGCAAGAGCTTAAAAATTAAAAATATAATTACCAAATATATTAACATTAGTGTTGAAAGGTAAGCTCAATTAAATTATCCAGAAAGTATAACAAGAACACATAAGAGAAACAAGATTAAGTAAACAGCAAAGTCAACCAAAGGATTCAGCATGTCAATAACTGGTATCCTAGAAAGAGAAAACAGGAGAATACTATCAACGTGATACTGATATTGCTACTAATAGTAATTATGCTACTGATAATATTAATATTACAACTAATGATAATGGTAATAATTCCCTGCTATTTTACTTAACTGTGTTAATTAATTTAATCCTCATATTAGATAAGTTACAAACCATTTCCAGTGGCCTGAGGCTAGTACGGGAGGAGCCTGCCATCAGAGGCGACGTTCTCTTAGTGAAGAACACCAGTCTTCATGTTGGTAGGCCGCCCTAAGTACCAAAGTCAGTTATTGAAAAAAGTCCAGGAGGACAGAAAATTAGTACAACTTCTTACCATGACAGAAAAATAAAAAAACTTAAAAATTTTTGAAGAGGGAAAAGAAAATCAACCAAAGCTGGTTGTCTAAAAGGGGAGAAATAATCAGACAGAAATACTTTTCAACAGTAACTCTAATGCTAGAAGACAATGTTCAAAGTTCAGAGTAAAACAATAGTGCTCAAATTAGAGTTCTATCCTCAGTCAGAATTTTAAATATAACTAAAGGAAAATAAACATATTTTTAGGCATCTAAGGACCATGGAGTTTAACCTTTATTAGGAAGTATCATTATAAGTATTCCAACAATATTACGATATGATATAGCTGGCAGAGGACTATATTAAAAAAAAAAATGAAGAATTTTTACAAGTCAGTAATAAGACAATCAACCTAATTAAAAATAAGCAAAAAATATATTTAAACAGGTGCTTTACAAAAAGAGATCTTTAAATGATCAGTAAACATGTGGAAGGATTTCAAATATCACTAGTCATCCTGGAAATGCAAAATAAAATCACAATGATTTATCACTGCACACTTACCGTATTAAATGGCTAAAATTAAAGGGTGATAATACCAAGTTTTGGCTAAATGATGGAGTAGTTACGTTTTTTCTAATAGGATAACAAAATGATACAATTATTTTGGAGAATAGTTGGTCAACTTTGTACAAAATAGCATACAATCCAACAAGTTCAGTTCTAGGTTTTTAACAAAGATAAATGAAAACCCATGCCCATGGATGTCCATTGCAGCATTATTCATAATAGTCCCAAAGTATAAACATTAATAGGTGAAATAAATAAACAAATTGTGATATAGCCATATAATGGAGCAAACTGGTACAGTAACAACATGGTGAATCTCAAAAACATAGTAAAGGAAAGAAGCTAGACATAAAAGAATAGTATAAATTAAATTATGGAAAAGGAAGCTCTAATCTGTAGGAACAGAAATTTTCTCTGGCTGGCAGTGGGAGAGATTGAATACAGATATGCATAAAGAAATTTTTCTGGGTGACAGAAATCTTAATATTGGTGGTGGTATGTATTTTCCAGCTGTATATATCTGCAGAAATCGCAATGATGTAATTGGAAGTTAGGAAGAGGAAAAGAAGGATTATTTTCCTTAGAGCTTTCAGTGGGAACATGGCCCTGCCAACATCTTGATTTCAGACTTCTGGCCTCCAGAACTGTGAGGGAATGAATTTCTGTTATTTTAAGCCACCTAGTTTGTCGTAATTTCTCAGAGACGCCCTAGAAATCGAATACAATAAAAAAAAAATTAAAAGAAATACATATACATGTAGTAAATATATATACAGTAAATATATATTATATATGTATATTATATATATACACATATATGTATATACATACATATTTATATATAATATAAATTATATATATATATATATATATATATATATATATATATCCGCAAGATGAACCAAAACCAGTTAAAAGTTGTTGCCTTTAGGGAGAGATGTGAGAAGGTAGAGATTAGAGATTTTTCCTGCTTTTATTTCTTATAAAACCATCTATATTTGATTTAAAACTTATATGTGTTATTGAGTTAAAAATTTTTAAAAGAGTAACTAAGTTAAAAAAGTTTCCAGGGTCAAATATAAGTGAGCAGATAATTAGTTAGGGAGTTTAGATGGCTGAAAATGGGGCCGATTTGATCTGAACATAAAGATTTGAACTTCTAACAGGACTGAGTATCCCAAAGGGCATGGTGGTATGAGTTGATTGGTTTCATAAGTGATTCAATGACTAAGTTGAATTGCTCTAATTTATCTAAAGACTCTCTCATTTTGCAATCATAAAAAAGAACTTTGACCTCGAAATCCAGCGACTAAGTGTATGATGTGCTAATGTTGTCTCTCTCAGAGGGATCAATGAAAGAAAGGCCAAAGGTTCTGAGAGGATTTTCCTTCTCCATGACTGTGACCCTTTGTGGAGAAAAAGAATTGGAGACAAGAGCAGGGTGCCTTGTGTTTGAGGACACACACGGGGAATCATCCCAGTTAATGCTCTTCGTGCCTTTGCTGGCTCCAAAAAACCCTGTACAGATTATAACCTCTTGTCTATATGTTTCTCACCTTGGTTTGCTCTGCCTCAGGATATTTCCAATGGTGTCAGAATTATCACAAACCCAAATCAGTTTCACATTGTTTTACGTAAAACAGGAAATACATGAGATATATAGATATAGATATATAGATATAGATAGGTATAGATATAGATATAGATATAGATATAGATATAGATATAGATATAGATATAGATATAGATATCGATATCTATATCTAGCTATATCTATATGGAGAGAGATATATCTGTCTATCTATCTATCTATCTATCTATCTATCTATCTATCTATCTATCTATCTATCTATCTATCTATCTCTCTATCTGTACCTTTATATCTACCTGGGCACTACTAGAGTTTCTGATTCAACAGGTGTGGAATGGGGACTGAGATTCTTTATTTTTTAAAAAATGCTTATCTTTAAGTTCCTAAAACGGACAGGCTGATTCTTTGGCTCTAGTCCTAAACCATACACAAGTAACCACTGCCCAGATTTTAATTCAGCCCTGGTTTACCAGTCCTGCAACTCCATGCAACAATGCTTCTTCAGTTCCCTTACTTTGGAAAATCAGCCAATCCCTAAACTCCTTGCTTCCTCTAAATGTGACATAAATTGGGCTCTTTGCTTCATTCAGAGAGATTGTTTTCTACCAGCAGTTTCCCCTTAGCAAGTAAGAAATTCAACTTTGTGTTAGATATAGTGGAGAGGTAGTCTCTTCTCTTGACACTAGTTTTATTTATATAAAGTCATATTTTTTCCATTTTTTTCTAGAGATGAAAAAAGTGCTTAAAATCACCGTGGCAAAACAGCAATCTGAGCCAAGCCAGTCTTCCTTTCCTGATTGTAATTCAGTGGACTTTATACTCCAATGTGGCGACTGCCCAGGGCAGGTCTCAGCACCTGCCTCTTTACACCACAGAACTTTTATTGGTCCTTGGAAAAATGAGACAATCAAGGACAATATTCATAAATCAGCTCAGGTTTACTGAAGTAAATAAAAATGATCCCTTGTGTGTGTAGTATATAGGTAATCCTCTGGAACAATTGTATGAAACCATCTCATTTATAAGGTATTTAAAATTAAGCATTACAATTCAAAATACAAAAGATTTATTGAAAGAAAATGTTCTATACTTAAAGCATAACTGATAAGTGTACATTGTGTAGTAAATAGGGAAAAAAGTATCCTTAAAAGCATATTCGAGAAATTGAACTTCACTAAGATTGAACGTTTTGCTTTGCTCTGTGAAGACCTCTTGTTAAGAGAATGAAAATGCAATGCAATCCACAGAGAGGGAGGAAATACATATCTGACAAAGGACTTGTAACTAGAATTTGTAAATTACTTTCCAAATTCAATATAAAGAAAAACAAAAAACAAACAAACAGTAATCCATTTAGAAAATGGACACAAAACAGGAACAGATGTTTCCCCAGAGAGGATAGAAAGAGGCAAATAAGCACATGAAAAGATGTTTCTCATCAGCCCTTAGAGACTTGCATATTGAACCATAATGGGGTATCACCACACCCCGAGCAGATCAGAATAACCAGTAGCAGCAATAACACCCAATGCTGGTGAGAATGCAGAGTAAGGGAATCATTCATGCTTTGCTGGTGGGAGTGTATCAGTGACATAGACACTTTGGAAAATAGTCTGGTAATTCCTTAGACTAAAAATGGACTACCCCAGCCATTGGACTTGGGGTATATATCTCAGAGAAATGAAAACTCATTTCGCACATAAGTTTGTGCATGCATATTCATAACAACTGTAATAGCCAAACACTGGAAACTACCCAAATGTCCTTCAATGGGTAAATGGTTAAACATCCATATCATGGACTACTAATCAGCAATAAAAAGAAAAACTTGATAGACACACTAGCTTGTATGAACATTGAGGAAATTATAATAAATGAAAAAAGCCAATCTTAGAGGTGGCTGGTTATCTCAGTTGGTTGGAATGTGGTGCTATTAGCACCAAGGTTGCCGGTTTGATCCCCACATGGGCCACTGTGAGCTGCGCCACCTCCTTAAAAAGTAATAAATAAATAAGTAAATAAATAAATAAATAAATAAGCCAATATCAGAAGGTTACAACCTACATGGTTCTACTTACATTACATTTGTTAAATAACACAATCATAGAGAAGGAGAACAAATTAATAGTTGCCAGGGCTTAGGGATGGGGGTGGGGGTGGCTATAAAGGGGTAGCACGGGGAGCTTTGTGATGATGAAACTGTTTTATATCTTGACTACACTAGTGGATACATGAACCTACACATATGATAAAATTGCATAGACCTAAACACACACACACACACACAAAGGAGTACATGCATAACTGGTAAAAATCTGAATAAGCTCCTTTGTTTGTTCAAATGTCAATTACCTAGTCTTAGTATTGTACCGAAATGATGTAAGACGTTACCATATGCCGGCTGAAGGGTGCACGGGAATCTTCTTGTACCTTTTTGTTTTTGCAACTTTGTGTGATTCTATAATTATTTTAAAATAAGAAATTGAAAACTATTAGTCATGTAGTTTGTTTCAAAGTCATTTAGAAATCTTGGAAGTTAATTAAACCATGTTTAAATGTGTTTGCTTTGGGAAGTTTCATGATTCATTTGTTTAAAAACATAATTCCTTACTTCTGTCAAATAATACAATCCCAAAAGAAGTATAAGAGAGATATCAACAGGTAGAGATCTTATAATACAGGTAAAATGTTTTAGAAAATTAATTTTTAAAATACAGAATTCGGTGGAATAATATAAGATTTTTTTCTTTTTGTCTATTCAAAACATCAAAAAAAACCTTTTGATTTAGACATTGGTTACCAAATATCTTGTTGGGAAATAATATTCTTTATTATGAGATTCTGTATTTGCAAGTATTAAAATTTATGTATTTTATTTTTATTTCAATTTTTTTTTAAGTTTTAAAAAATATAGTTATTGAAATCTAAAAAGCAGGCAACCACTACCTTAGTGCATGTAAAATATAATTCTGTACTAAAATATTCGATTAATGTTCTCTCAGAAATACATCTGTTATAATGAACAGGGTACAACTGTGTTTAGAATTTATTTTAATGCACATGGAATTCTGTTGAAAGGAAGGATAATAATGTTGATTTCTGTCACACAGAGAGTGTGTTGAAATGGCACATGTTTTCCTATTTTTCCCTCATGTTTTCGGTTAGAATTTCTAAATGCTTGGCTTTTCTTGGTCCAAACTGGAATTGGCTTGAAAATGTCCATGCTGGCAGATTTTCCAGCACTGTCTTAAGTTTCAGTGTGGCACATGAGATTGATTTCCATTCCATAATAAAAATGTCACAGTTCAGAAATTGATTAACACAGGCATGTCCCAGGGAATTCCTTGAGCCCAGTTTTCATGTTTTGTTTTTTCCAAAATTAGTTCGATTTTATGTCTCAATATGAAATTACGTTTTCTATTTATGAACAATTTTCTAATTCTGAAAATATTGGGGTATCATACATTTATTTAGAACTATTAACTTATTTTCCAAAGGAATTTTATGGTCTCAGTGTTTTGCAGACTTTATTTGAACTGATCATAGTCCTCACACCTCCTACCTGAAAGCATCAGTAATCACAGCTTAATGATAGAATCTAGCTTAAAGCTTTCCCCATAATCCACTCACCAGAGGCTGGGACATGGCTTCTGGTTCTTCTCAGAGAATGCTGAATAGAAAAGGCTCACACACCCACTGATAAACCCATGTATTCATTTGTCCCTCTTATGTATAAAGGATTTCCTCCTCCGAATGTTCTGTCTGTGCTAAACTGTGTACCATGTTGTAACTCAGCCAGTGTATTTAAAACATGCCTTAGTCATCTTGAACACATAGAGTAAGAATTATTTGTATAATGTACCAAAATTACTAAATTTATCTCTCATGTTAATAGTCTAAGCAATATGTAGACATATATCCACACGTCTTAGACTTATAAAACAAGTTCTAGCTTAAACCTTAATAAGAAATTTTTTTTTTTCCAAGTGAATGAATTTTGTGAGATGGTGTTTAAGGTACGAAGAACAGTGTTAGTAGTAGTAGAACATTCAAAGGGGGTCGAAGAAAACAGGAAATTTACTAACATTTATTATTATAGGCAGCTGTTTACGGATTGTTTTCCCATTTAAACTTCTTCAAACCTATGAGGTAAGTATTGTTTTCCATAATTTGTAGGTGAAAAAATCTCAGGTGTGGAGCAAGAATTCAAACATAGGTCCCCTTGCTTCTGAAGCCCGTAATCTTTACTTCTTAAGATAAGACAAAATAGAGCATAAGGCATGTAGGCAGCTGTGTTGGATTTCTGGGTCTGCCACTGACTGAATGGGCTATTAATAAATTGTTGCCTCTTATTTTTCATCTTTAATGAACACAAAGACTGACCACTCATAGTGTGTTTTGCAAGTGCCACAAGCTAATACCTTTACTATGAAAAGAGCTTTTCAAGTGAAAGATAAAGGCTGATTACCATATACATACATATATATGTGTGTGTATATATATACATATATATATGTGTGTATATGTATATAATATACATATATATTTATTTAAATTTTAATTTAGATCAGTGGTTCATCAGATCAATGTATACCTACAAAAATCATGGGTGTTTATGGGCAATGCCATTCCAATTTTATTCTGTTTACAATATACAATTTTCTTTTTATCAACAAAGTCTTTTTTTAATCAAAATTTATTGGGGTGAAAATGGTCAACAAAATTACACAGGTTTCAAGTGCACAATTCTGTAATACATCATCTATATATTGCATTATATGTTCAAAACCCAGAGTCATTTCTCCTTCTATCACCATATATTTGACAACAATATTGCCTTTTGACTTAATTATGAGACTTGTATTGGGGAAGGCCCAACTTAATAATAGCTAATCACAGAAACCTGGCAATACGTTAAAATCCAGATGAGGAGGAAAAACAATATCAATTTAAAAGACAACGTGTTTTAAGAATGAGAAAGGAAAACAAACTTTTCTGAACCTCTATAAAAAAAACAACAAAAATTGGTGTGCTAGAGGAAAGACTGAAATATCTTTCTATTCTCTCTATAGAAAATAATATTGCAAAATTGTAATCATATGAAGAAGGGATCAAAATGTAAGAAACATATTACGTGGTGAATTATTAGGCAGTTAGTAATATTAATACAAATATACAATTTTTGTAGAGTTTGGAATGCTTTTGATTTTACCAGCCTTCTCAATTTGTAAATGTTTGTGATTTCTTTTTTCTTTCTAAATAGTCACTTTTATACCTAATTTTATATTATTTACTCTCTCGAAGGAATCACCAAATTATATAAACTCCAAACTTTGGTCTATTCATGGAATTACAGAAAAAGCATAATCACACAATCAATGCCAGGTTCCATCAAAGAACTCTTTATCCAGGAGAGATGTTGTCTTGCCCTGCTTATGTAAGTTTCCTAGTCACTTTTCAGAAATACCAGTTGTGTAGAATGAAGTCTGTGTCTGTCAAACAGAATGAGATTCCACTAAATAACCAAGTCATATTCCACCTTCCTCCAACCACTGTCTGAGGATTTGGCTTTCTACCTCATTTTCCTAAGACAAGAGCATCTGCTGGTCAGTTCAGTGGGGTCGCTAATCTCATTGGTTGACACTTGCTATATTAATAACTTTATTTTTTATGAGTCCTTTGGGACATTTGTTAGTGTGAATCTGTATTCCTGAAAGTAAACCATTCTGGGAAAAAATCAATTTCTAAGCTGGAAAGACTACTGAGGAGCAGATCTCACACTGCGGTGTTTGTGCCAGGATAATCATCACCTTATGGAGAACCTGTTTGCCCCTGGCAGAATGTGCCATTCCAGTAAAAACTGTGACCATACAGTTTCACTTTTCTTTATATAATACACTCATTTTCCTCTAAATCCTAATACTTTATAAAAGTCGAGCGCCCTTTGTCAAGAAAATTATTTCCTGACTCATTTTGTAACTTTAAAATGAGAGTCATTTATTCTTTTTTCTTTTGTTCTTTTCCAAAACTTTAGGAGGTACCATTTTTAAAGTTTTGGTGTGGTATGTAGAGACTGTACCATTGACATATGTTGTTTTAGCACATGTCACAGCCAAATAATATATATTTTTTCTTAGATTAAGAAAATGTTTGAAGACATGTAGTCTTAAAATAAGCACAGTTCTTTTTCAAAAATAATCCATAACTACTACTATGGTTTTTAGAAAGTGGCCTGTATTTGTTCTTACCTATTCTCAAAATTCATTTGTTGACTTCAGTTGTTCTTGGGCCTACAAGACAAAAGGCATCTCCTGAATGAACTAACTGGAGTAACATACACCATTAGGAGAGAATAAACTCATAAGCGCTTGTAAGCCAATACAAGTGGTATTCCATTTCATAGTTGTCCAGGAAAAAAAAAAAAAAGTTGGAGAAAGACTGTTCAGTATCCTAAGAATCTTTATGTGTTTCCTGCCAAACTGTAATGTGTATATAATTCTTCCCATCCTATGCCACCCATTTACTTTGGGCAGCCTCTTACATCTTAAGAACCAAACCACACTCCAAAATTGGAACATTGGGACATTAGGTTAAAATGAAAAACTCTTAGAATGCAAGGGTTACTTTTTCATTGTTCTTCTCATGAGGTGACTCAGAAATAAGTCCCTAAGAATAGTTTTTACAGTTCAAAGTTCCAGAGAATTGGCTGCATGGAACTTATCATAGCACCAAATATGATTAGTTTCTTAGAAATTGTTATTATTATAATTATTATTATTATTGGGAAATATTGGGGAATAGTGTGTTTCTCCAGGGTCCATCAGCTCCAAGTCGTTGTCCTTCAATCTAGTTGTGGAGGGCGCAGCTCAGCTCCAAGTCCAGTTGCCGTTCTCAATCTTTAATTGCTGGGCACGCAGCCCACCATCCCATGTGAGAATTGAACTGGCAACCTTGTTGTTAAGGGTTCATGTTCTAACCAACTGAGACATCTGGCCGCCCTAGAAATTATTTTTTAAGATAATGATTTTTTCTGTCAATTCTCTCTCTGAATTTTATTTCATGTTAGTTTATGAGTGGTATATTGATGATTGTTATTCTAGACATGCTAAACTTTAAACCATTTAATTTACCAAACTAAATATAATTTCTACTTCATTTGGAATAATTCTGAAAATCCTAGGCTTTGTAAAAATTTCATCACTATGGTGGATGCTGTGGTATGTTACCCAGATGCCCCTCTTATGGTGAAAGCACTCATTGTACCAACTGCTGAAGGCTTGCATCTGAGCACCTCTCAGAACATTGGCCTCTGCTGAAGGGAGCTACTTCATCCAAGCTACAAATTCTCACCAGAGGTAGACCATGTCCAGTGACTGGTGGAGGCAGCGGTGTGGGGAAGTGGAGGCTGGGCCTTGTTATCTTATCCAGGGCAGCTTTGAAAGGCTGTTACATTTCCATAGTACCATGAAATCTGCTGAAACTTCTGTTACATTCTGGTTCACTTCTGCCCAATCCTGCTTCTCTCATTTCCTTAAAGGGAATTCATCCCCAGAACATTTCTCAATAAGATTAATGCACAAAGATTTCTGTTCCTTAGTCTTCTTCTTGGGGACTCTCACCTGAAACAGTCATATAACCCCATTATTTTTTTACTTTGGAATATGAATTATAAATTTAACAAATAGATAGACAGCTTATGATTTTCATCTTGTCTTTAGTAGTAGTGCCAACAAAATAGTATGTTCTGGAGTGGCCAGATGGCTCAGTTTGTTAGAGCATGAGCTCTCAACAACAAGGTTGCCGGTTCAATTCCCACATGGGGTGGTGGTCTCTGCCCCCTGCAAATAAAATTGAAATCGGCCACTGGACTTGGAGCTGAGCTGTGCCCTCCACAACTAGATTGAAGGACAATGACTTGGAGCTGATGGACCCTGGAGAAAAACACTGTCCCCCAATATTCCCCAATAAAATTAAAAGAAAAAGTATGTTCCATTCACCATCAGCAGTCATAAAACTGCTAATCTAAAATCTATTTACATAATCCTTTAGGCTTAAAATATATACTTAAAGGCACAAATGCATTCATGACTAGTAGGATCATCAATGACTATTAAAATGCTACAAGTGACATATCACCGAGGTTCTTGATGGTCTGTTTAGTTTCTTTTATAGTCCATTTAGTAATTCTAGTTTAGACCTTGCTGTACTAGGAGAAATTTAATTCAAGAGATATTCAGTGCTCCCATCTTCCACTGTGAACACATAGTGATGATCTACATGGTGATGGCTTTGGGGTTGTCAGATGTGCCATATCTATGTGAAAAATTACATGATTTTAAAACAACAAACCTCTCTCTCTCTCTCTCTCTCTCTCTCTCTCTCTCTCTCTCTCTCTCTCTCTCTCGTTTCTCCCTACATTTGAATGAAGAAATCATGAGAGAAATAACATTTCTATGGTTTTGTAGATAAAAATCCCGGTTGTTTCTGCTTTATAGGCTAAGAGAAAAACCATTAAGCTATTTCCACTCATGGCATAGATCACTCAGTTGCTAGCTAACTTCCTGTTACCTTTCTTATGTCAAAGTGATATGTAGCTTTTTCCCAAAGATGGTTGTTAATAAAAGTGAGAATGATGACATTTCACTTTAGGTAAATTGTGGGAATTGTTATAACCTGCTATTGCTTATTTTAATTTGTGAAAAGCGTAACTGTCCTTTGTATATATGACAGTTGAGAAATATGGTAAATCTGACCTTTGTGCTTAAGAGACTATTTAGAGGCCAGAAATAAAGGCCTATGGAACGCAATTCTGAGGGCAATATTCCTCTCTAATGCTTTCTGAGAGGGACAGAAGTTCATATTTATTTAAATTTAAAGGCTAGTCACTTACAAATTTTGACTGAAACCAAATTTTCCTTATTTCAAAAGTAGATTTTTAAGAATGTAGTAGTAGACTTTTTGTTCCAGGATTGTTTTGTGGAAACATAATTGCATAATTATTTTATCAACAGTATATTGGTACAATTTTTGTGGAATATATTCAAATAGACAAGAAAAAGTTCAAACAATGTAAAATATATTTATTGTATAAAAATAGTATACACTGTTGGGGGAAGGAATTATAATTGGACTTGGAGCCTACAAGGTACTTTAAAAATTCAATTTTCTCTAGTTTTATGTGACATGAGGACATCTATTATCCAAAGAAATGTTATGAAATTATTAAAATATACAGTTATTATTGTAGCCAAAGCACTAACATGTGAAAGTAATTGAAACCATATAGTGCTCTAAGTCTCTAAGTAAAAAAAAAAGAAGATTCTTATATTGCAAGGAAAAGTCTGTCCATGTTGTCATCGTTGTCCAAGCTCTGGCTCCCCTGTCTCACATAAGATTATATGTCCTTATATGTCTGCTATGATGTGAGTTACAGTTTAAGGATAAGTTCCCGTTTATCAAAAATACAGCAAACCCTGAAAATTACACCACATGAGATGAGCTTTGTATAGGAAATTCATTCTCTAGTAACCTTCACCTCTGATGCTTTGATTCCTACCCCACCCTGCTCCTCACATCTTTGTCTTCAGTTTACTCATTGCTTTATTTCCAATATGAGAATTGGCCTCCTAGGTTCCTTTGGCTTTGGATCCTTCTCATTGCAGCAGTCCTTGGACTGACAGCATAAGCATGCCTTCTTTGGGTTCTGCCCCAGGGATTTAGCCTTCTGTTCCCTCTCCCTGTTCCACTTCCCCACACACACTTGTACACACATCTGTGTAAGAGACTCCAAGGCAGCTTTAACTGAGTAAGGTCTAGACCGTTTTCATTTTTATTCTAAACTAAGAGAGTTGAACCAGAAAAATCACACCCTTTCCTAATTCTGGCTCTCCTTCTACCACCCCTGCTTTGTTTTTGTTGATCATTGAGGGATTTTAGTTGTCTAAATGCACACATGTTTCTAAGGCGGTGTGTGTGTGTGTGTGTGTGTGTGTGTGTGTGTGTGTGTGTGTGTGAGTGTGTTGTATTTTGTGTTTATGTGTTTTGGAGGACTGATTACATAATTCAGCCATTTCAAAGAGAGGTATTATTCTGCCACCTACCAGTTAGTTCCTACCCAACTTTGAAAATACATTTAGTTCTCAAACGGTTCAAATATAAATAGTAAAGTATTCATATAAGAAAAATTACAGAAATCTATCCAAACAGATGAGTTTGCCCATTTTCAGAGGAATAAAATGAGATTGACATTCTTTTATATCTTGTGGTCTGCACTGATTTTTAATATATCTACATCATATATATATATATGTTTACTTAATACATCAGGGGAAATGATATTTGCTTTGCAAAGAGGCACAGTTATATGTCAATGGAAATAAAGATCCAGTCATAGAATTTGATCAAAGATACACTGCAGACAAAGCTTTTCAACATTTTGAAAGTGATCTTCAACCAAAATCTCACACACAAATGGAAAATGTGAAGTTGGTCTCATGGTGATGATGGTGGTGGTAGGGTTGACTGGACGCCCAATTGCCACTTCCAATAATGGCTACAGAGTGCCAGATGCTCTTCAGATCATGATTTGAAAACTATATAATGGTCTATCTTTTTCATTCTGAGGCATAGGATTTTAAGTGACACTTCCAGAGACTCCCAGGTGACATGTGGCAGAGACATGGTTTAAATCCTGTGTCTCTGACTCATAGACTAGGTGCTCTTTCATCACACAGACACACAGACTCTTCTATATCCACATATGCATCATAATAGGAATATTGCACAATATTTATATTATGATTGTATATGAATTTTATGGGGAGAAAGTTTTTGCAAACTGTCCCTTAATTTTCATACAATTTATCTATTCTCAATTTTGAATCATTTGAGTAATTTAAAGAGGCCAAATCAGATATTTTATTTTATATATATATATATATATATATATATATATATATATATATATATATTCCATGAGTTAAATAAAGTCTACTTATTTAAGTTAGTTCAGAATTTAATTATTCCATGGATGGCAAAGAAAATATTAATAGCACAAAAGCATTTCTGAATTTATCCGAAACCCAAGTTGGCTGCTTGCTGGTTGGCAATTTTAAGCCGATAAAGAATAAAGGCACCCTATTTTAAGCTCTTTATCCAGTTAGCTGTCTGAAATGATTTCACAACTCAGGCCGGAAGGCTAGCTGGGTAAACAGAACATTCACAAATAAGTTCTGCAGAACCAGTGTGGAAATTGAAGAAGCCAGGAGAATGTTAGGCCTTATGACAACTGTGGAATTTGAGTCAAAAATAAAAGTACTGCTGGTGATTCCCTATTGACTTGAGGAGTGGCTGCCCAGCCCTGGAAGTTATTTCTTTGTGTTCTGTTTTTAGAGGTTTCTAGCTCTATTCTAAAAAAGAAATATTGAATGCCTATAGCAAGGCACTGAGTCCATCTTTAAAAAAAACCAAAAAACGAAAAGAACATAACTCCATAATTTTTCTAACTAGTCACTTCCCATTTGCCATTTTTGCCCATGTGGGAAAAGTACAGATGTGTAGATTTTCTTATTTGGGATCTGAATCCATGCTTTCAGACTCCTTAAAGCAACAGAGATATTTGGACTCAATGTTGTTTGAGTCTCTGGGCAAACGAATCCTGAGTCTGATAGCACATATCCCTTATGATTTCCTATGACATCATTATGTCTGCCTAGAGTCACTGACTCATTTAGTCCTATCAAGATGTAAACTCATTGGGAACAACATCCTTCTACCTGAGTAGGCGTTATTTTAATTTTATTGTGACAGCACACGTGTACAAAGGCAGGTGCAACTGAGATAGTCATTGGCCCTCAGGGTAATTGCAGTGAGCCTACAATCAATGGACTGTTGCACACTGATGTGAGGCTGGCGAAATTATTATTATGGGTGAGGCACTGCATCGTTGTAGACATAATAAAATGCTCCCTTTGTAGGAGGGTGTAAACTTCAGGAACAAAGTCCACAGGAATTGAAAAGTGGCAGGATGGTCTCAGCAAGATAGGGGAATGGGAAGAGCTCAAAGACTGATTATTTCCCTTTCTCCTTAGACATTCAGCCCCTTCCTGGCTGCTCTACTCTTTTTATCTCCACGATTCTCCCTTTAATATTCTACCAGATAGACATTGGACCCTGTGCAACTAATCTTCCCTTTTAAATCTTTAGGTGGTTTTCGCTTTTCTTACTTTCTGCTAGGAAAACATTAAACTATTTTGGATTCAAGTTCTCAAGTGCAGTCGGTTAGCAATAGTAATGTGGTGTGGGATGAACTGAGTGGGCTTTAGAATCCAATAGGCCTGGGATCAATGATTCACTTTGTATTTTCTGTGTGGCTTTGGACTAATTATTTAAACCATATGGGTCTCAATTTATCTGTAAAATGTGGATGAAAATTTATAACCCATAAAGTCATTTTTAAGATTAAATGAAATAAAATATGTAAAGGGGCTAGTATTCAAAAATGTTAGTTCCCTCTTTTCTTTCCAACTCAGTGCCAGTGCTACTCAACATTTACAGATTATCAGCGGTATTAAATCTCTGAAGTACCTGATGGTGGACATTTTGAGCATGAAAATCATCAACAAAGTGCAAATGTCTAGGGGAAATTTTTTTCTGAAAGGTTTTAAAGTTAAACGTGTAGTATATTTGTACGTTAAGGAGCCTGTGTAGGCACAGGAATTTAATCATGTGTGTCGGGTATCTTTATAGGCCTCCCTTCTTCTATCTTGATCTTTGCCCCAGGAAGTTGACTCATCTATACTTTAACAACTGGCTCTTGTGCCTTCTGGCTCTTAGTTAGTTTTGGTCATTGGGGAACCCCTGCAGGAGATCCAGATGTATTCATTCTCCTTGATATTTGTGGAGAGGTTTCCTAAGTGGCACTGGTGACTGAGGGCATTAAAGCTTCCATTCCCTCAACCTTTCCTGTTGGATTGTAGAACAGCAAAAAACTCCCTGCCCGGTGCCCTAAGGCTGGCTGTATTCTCCTTACAAGGTCACTCATCCTTTCAAGGTGGATATCTCTGCATGACTCTTTCTTTCCCATTCCAATGACTGCTCTCTCTCATGTTCTTAGGATCCTAGGGGTAACTTGTAACCAGCTCAGCATTCTTGTACTACCCCTGACAATTCTCCTACACCCACACTTCTGTAAATAGCCCCTTTGTAAATAAACCCTCCTCAAATTATCCTAATTTGAGTTCACCATCTGTTTCCTGTTGGAATCCTGATTTGTACACTTGTAAACAGAGTAGAATTGGAAAAGAGGACTAATTCGTGTAATCCAAGTTAACAAGGTTTATATATCAGAATTCCAAAACTTATACTGTGTTCTCTAGGGCATGTTTTGACTTGAAGTGCCTCTGAATAACAATTATTATTGTTTAAACCTCCTCTGTGATCTTGCTTAATGCTGAATCAGTGTTGCTTGGAAAGCAGAATCTGAAACCAGAAGAGAAAGATGAGGAAAGGCCACAGGATGAATACAGATGTGTGAAGTATACTTTCATGCAAATATTCAAAGAAATGTGCTGAAATAAATTTAGATTTTTTTTTGTTGTTGTTGTTGCAATTGTGCCCTTAATTGTAATGAATTTCCCTTCAATGTCTCTGAACTCAGTATTGTATCTGAGGTATAGAGTTCCCTTAAGCTCCTTAACACTGGGTAGTGACGATTCCACTCAGACTATTGGAACTAAACAAACATTATTAAGATATCATTTGCTAATTCTGTGAGTCCTCTCTTCCTGTTGCATCTGGTTCCTTTATATTTAGTTTTGGGGAGAGTTGATGAGGTGGCCCTACATAGAAGAAGAAACATCATGAGTGTTTTGGAGCCCAAGAAGATGGTGGCATTGATGTAAGGCCACACCTGGCCGAGGTATGGGGTTGTTCAATGATAGCCAGGGGTGGAGTCTCTTATTAGACCCAAACTTAAAAACCTAGCTTTCAGCAAAATGTATATTTAACATAAAAATAGGGTCCAAAACCAACCAACCAACCAAACAAACAAACTCCTTGAGCCAAAGGAGGATTCTGGTATTTTAACTTTCTGGATATTTTTTCCTTTATCAATAGACTGATGAATATGGCAAGACCACATTGAAAATACCAATTTATTCTCTTCCCAGGTCTTGAAAACTTTATTCGTATTTGAACTTTAAATAACTTTTTACTTCATATTATTCATTTGACAGCAATTGTTTTAAGAGATGGATTGCTGTTCCCTGGCAATCTTCTCATCTGCTAATATAATAATAAATGTAAATCAGTACATATTTCACAGAGAACTGGTAATGTCTTATATTTTTACCTTTTGACTGGTGCTGCCTTAAACTAGAGTATAAAAAGTATAGTGATAGATGTGCAAGTGTTTCCATTCACTAAAGCTTGCATTTGCAGAGCAAATAAGTGCAGTTATGGCACATATGTGAACACAGAAGGATAAGATTAGCAATCTTACTGTATAACAAATAATAGAAGATAATACAAAGAGAAAAGATTAGTTTTATGTGGCTCTTCGGATATGTTTGTTTTATAAGACAATGTAATGCTTGTTAAAATAAGATGATCTCAGTCACTGTTTCTTCTCCTGAATATTTCCCAAAACGATTTGGTTATCTACCCATAAAAAAAAAAAAAAGTCTCCATTTTATATTTATTGGGCAGAGCTAATTGTTTCCCTTGCTTGATTCTTTTTTAAAATCAATCTTCTTCCTGTAGACTTACTTGTGGTTGATACATGCTATATTCAGAGGTACAGACACAAGAGCATTATGTTTTTGTATGTCCTGTTATTTCCCAGCTAAGTATGAATAACAACAGCAAATACAAATCTTGAATTGTTCCACATTAGTTATTTTACAGAATGGGTTTTTCTTGGTTAGCGACTTTTAAAAAACTTGTATTTATTTATTTTTTTAATTCTAAAAAAATAATTTTTCAATTACTGCCAATATACAATATTATATTAGTTTCAGGTGTATGAAACAACATAGTGATTAGACATTTATTACATCACAAAGGGATCGCCCCAATAAGTCTATTACTCATCTGACACTACATAGTTATTACAATATTATTGACTATATTCCCTATGCTGTACTTTACATCTTAGTGACTTTTTTTTTAATTATAGTTGACATTCAACATTATTTTATATTAGTTTCAGGTGTACAGCATAACAGTTAGACATTTATATAATTTATGAAGTGATCCCCCTGATAAGTCTAGTAACCACCTGAAACAATACACAGTTATTACAATATTATTGACTATATTCCCCGTACTGTACTTTACATCCACTTGACTTTTGTGTAACAACCAATTTGTACTTATTAATTCTTTCACCTTTCTCACCCCACCTCCCAACCCCTGTCTCATCTAGTAATAATCAATTTGTTCTCTGTAACAATTTTTTAAGCAATCAGAAGCCTAGTAGGATGAATGGAAACACTTGAACATCCATCACTAGACTGCTTAACTCTAGTTTAATTTAGCACTAGTCAAAAGGCAAAAATCTAAGACATTGCCAGTCATCTGTGAAATATATACTGATTTAAGTTTATTGTTATATCAGCAGATGAGAAGATTACCTAGGTTCTGTTTCAGAATATTTCCTCTGTTTATTTCTATTACTTTTATAGTTGTGTTTCTTTTTCAAATGGTAACATTTCTTCTTTGTATTACATATAGAAGTTTTAATATAGGGAAGCTATTGATTTTGTGAACTAGTTTTTCTATGTAGCCACATTAGTAAGTTCTCTTATGGTGTTTAATAATTTTTCTCTTGATTATTTTCTTTTTTTCAGTAAATAGAGTTATCCCAGGATATACCCACATGCTCCCATGCAAATATACAAAAATGCATACATATATTTATGTATATTTGTGTGTGTGTGTGTGTATATATATATATATATATATAACATATATATGTGTGTGTATATATATATGTTATATATATATATATTCCCTATATGTATGTATATATGTGTGTGTGTATATGGCACTTTTTAGTTTTAATTTTATTTTTGAACGATGATATATCCATATGGTTAAAAAAAAACTTAAAGTACGAAAGATACATTAAAGAAAAATACAAAAAAAACCCTCCCCCCATCCCCAGATCGTAAAGTCCCCTCATATGAGTTAACATATGTTATTCATTCCTGTTAATCCTCTTAGAGTTATTCTATGTATATATAGGCAAATACAAAATAAATGCATTTACTTTTCACACAATTGATGGTGTGCTGTACACACTATGTTACACTTTATTTTGAAGTTAGAAATGCACAGATGAGAAAAGTAAATATATAAGACCAGACTCTTTGGTGAGACCAGATCTCTTGGTGAAGAGATTTGTTTTCTTCAGTTTTTACTTATAGTCTACTCTCTGTCATAGATATCAGGCTTAAATCCTTGCAAGCTGGGACTGGTATGCAAATTAAAGTGACAGAGATGACAGAGTACTTTGTTCCACTCTCCTAACCTATGTACACTTGGTTATTGGGCCATTTGGGTCAGCCTAATGCCTTCTTCCCTTTGGGTTTCTTCCATAAAGTTCCTCACTTCCCTGTGGGGCCAAAGCAACCTTTCTTTGCCATGCCATACATATCCAGTTGTGGGCTTAGCCATGTGAGTGTGACAACTGTCACAAGCAAAGTGATCAGTACACATTTACGGAGGACTGGAGTAGTATGTTCGGAACGTGTTCTCTGCTAACTCAGCCCCAAGTCTCTGTAGGATGCAACTACAGTGATTCAAAAAGACCATCATACTTACTTAAACCAAAATACCCCCTGGCCTATAGCATCATTAGTCTTTGATTTCCCCTCCAACATGATTCTTGGCACATAATTTAGGAATAAATGTGACTTTTTTGCCTCCCATAGCAAAGGAGTTTAGTTCTGCTTCGTAGTTGAATAGCATTATTTGTGTATGATGAAATACAAAAGTTTTAGGGACATCAGATATATAATTGAATTGAATTCCATGTATGTAATGTTACATGATTGAGAATACAGTATCAGAATGTAAGCTTTAGAGGCAGGGCATTATGGTGTAATTTTTTTCTGCATAGTTTTTTTCTGCATGCCTTTTTTTAAGCTTCACTGAGATATAATTTATATGTATAGACTTCATTAACATGCACAATTCAATGGGTTTTTTTAATGTAAATTATGTTTATGTAATTATGCCTCTATCACCAAATAAAATTTTAGAACACTTTCATCATCCCCTGCCCCCCACAAAAGCTTATACACTTTAGCAGTCACTTCCCACTAGCCACCTTTTGTGCCCCTCTCCTCTTACTACCTAGCACTAGACAACCACTAATCTACTTTCTGTGTTTATAGGTTTGACATTTTTGTACGTTTCATATGAATGCAATCATAATATATGGCCATTTGTGACAGGCCTCTTACATTTGCATAATCTTTTTGAGTTTGATTCATGTTGTAACATTTATTAATTCATTTCTTTTTGTTGACAAATAGTATTTCATTGTATGCATATAAATATGTCATCTTTTGTTTATTCACTTTCATATTTTTGGACATTTGGGTTGTTTCAGCTTTTTGGCAATTATGAATAATGCAATGATGAACTCTCATGTACAAGTCTTTGTGTGAACATGTGTTTTTTATTTCCTTGGGTTTATTATCTAGGAGTTGAATTGTTGGGTCATGTGGTAACTATGTTTAATATTTGGAGGGACTGCTGCAATATTTTTCGAATTGCCTGTACCATTTTACATTCTCACCAGCAATGAATGACAGTTCCAACTTCTCTACAGCCTCATGAAAAACTTATTGTCTGTATTTTTTATGATAGCCATCACAGTGGTTGTGAAATGGTATCTCATTGTGATTTTGATTTCACTTTCCTAGTGATAAATTATGTTGAACATTTTTCATGTTCTTAGCCATTTGTATATGTTTTTAGGAGAAATGTCCATTAAAATTAATTCCCCACTTGTGACGTTTGTCTTCTTTATTAAGTTGTAAGAATTCTTTATATTTTCTGGATACTAGACGCTTATCAGATCGATTTACAAATAGTTTCTGTGTGTTGTTTTTCTCTTTCTTCATACTAGTGTATGCAGCAAAATGGTTTTTAAATTTGATGAAGTTCGATTTGTCTATGATATGTGATCAAACAATATGGAGAATGTTTAATTAAAAAATTATTACACTAAAAGATGCATTGCCATTAATCCCCCTCAAAATATTCCCCCTCTATTCAAACACACTTATCCCATCGTTCTTGCCACTTTCTGAAGCTGTTCTGGAAGTTCTCTTTCATGAGTGTCTTTACTTCATCCTCTATTGTGACAATGCTACATGTCACACATTGCTTCTGGTACAGCAATTTCTGTCAAATAAAAACATTACAGTGTGTCCTCATCCACCTTATTCACTGGATCTGGCACTGTGTGACTTCTGGCTTTTCCCCAAAGTCAAAATGGATGTCGTGTGGCACCCACGACAGCACAAGTAAAGACACTCATGAAAGAAGATTTACAAAACTGCTTCAGAAAGTGGAAAGAACAATGGGATAAGTGTGTTCGAAGCAAGGGGGGGTATTCTGAGGGGCATTAATGGCAATGTGTCTTATACTACAATACATTTTTAAAATTTAAATATTCACTGTATTTTTCGATCACATCTCATATTTTGCTTCTTGTCATTTGTGTTTTTGATACCATATATAGTTTTAGTTCTTATAGTTAAGCCTATGATCCACTTTGAGTTAATTTTTCAGAATGGTGTGAGGTCAGTGTCTAATTTCTTTCTTTGGCATGTGAGTGTCTGTATAATTTCAGCACATGTAAATTGTACTCAACGTGAAAGTAGCCTTCTCTTGGAATCACCTGGGATCTTTAATTCTCTTTATAGGACTGTAGTTAGACTTGACATAGGGTGGATCAATAAAAGGTCTACAGAGATAACATTTAGGCTTTACGTATTATGTTATATCCCATATCCCGTATCAAATTTATTTATTGTATTTTATTATACTATAGTTTTGAAAACATGTTATAGCATGTTTATTTTGTAAAGTTTGGAAAATCTAAGGCCACGGAAGGACTTAGAGTACAGCAGGAATGGAACCTCTTTCTTTCTAAGTCACTTATGTGTTTTAGTGCTTGGAATAACTCATGTGGCTGTTTCTATATTGAGGCCAGAATTCAGAATATTTTCCCAGCTCAACTGGTAATAAGAAAATTTGATAGCAGGCAAGAATAAAAGTGAAAATAAGTGTCATTTAAACAGCTTTGGGAAGGTACGTTTACTTAGTTGTTCTTATCTTTGTTTTTCTCCTGGGTTTATGATTCAAACTCTTAAATTCAGATACACAGAATGAAACCTTTTTGACATGGAGATTTTAAAAAATCCAAGTTTGTGCTTATAGAATGGACAATGGATCTTTTTACAGGAAGTGCATATCTATTAAGAGAATTTTAGTATTGTTGTCCTTTCAGTTGGGAACAGCACTGAAATTGGGAATTAGTGGAACTTAAGGTGTCAAATTTTGAAGAAAGAGGCTACTGAAATTTGAATGATGCAAAAGTAGCTATTGGGGAAAAAACATATTAAATGAAGTTAAAGGTGGTCAATAAAAATCATCAGTGGCCAGACCATTTAAAATAACTTCAATAGAACATTTTTGATGAAGGAATTCCACAAAAATGACTTTATGTTTGAATGCATCAAAATTTACCCCCAGAGCCAATAGAATTAATTGAGCATTATGTAAATCGTCCAAGTCCAGTTGTCTGCATCGATTCCAGATGTCTATCCAGGGAACACAAAGACACTGTACCAACAACAGCAATCCGTCATGAATCAATTTAGCCTTCACTTGCTTAGCATTCAATCTTAAATAGACATTCTCTCATTCTCTCAGTTATTGATGAGAACTCACCCTAGAAAGTTTTGGTCCAGTACTTCAGTAAGCTTGGATAAACATCTGTCTCTCTCTCTCTCTAATCTATTTAATCATCTAGTTTTTTTTTTTTTTTTTTTTGTAATTAGTTATGAAGTTTTCATCCCGCTTTTACGTCCATTGTAACCACTGGGAGTGATTTTGCTGTAATTTGTTTCCCTCTGGCTGTCATGGTGGCAGGGTGAAGGGAAGCTGGTGATTATGCTCAAAATACTAGGGGATAAAGTGCAATTATCCCAGTTAGGGTGGACTTCAGCAAGCTTGTTCTACTTCCTTTCAATAGGGGATTATCTTTAGATATTAAGCTCTTTTGCAATGATGTTAACTTGTTCATTTACGAGGAAAAAAATCAGAAAACTCCAGGGGTGGAATTAATCTTGATGAATCAGCATTACTTATGACAAGTAGTGAAGCAAACACCAAAAAGTAATTTAGCAAAATGGCTTTTGAAATGATTAAAATTAATTACAGTTTCTGGCAAGAGTTTAGCCCTGAGCCAAGGTGACTTGCATCTCCTCTCCAGTCCACCCCAGCTTACCACGTGTTTACCCTTGAACACCCATTCTATCCTACCTCCCTTTCCCCAGTACTTCCCTGTTTTCCCCAAGTTGGCTGCCTGATTCCTTGTTCCTGGGCAACCTTACGCTTCCTGTTCAGCCTTCCATGCTGTTCTATAGCACCCTAAGCATCATTTAATGGTGCTTCATGTGTTAATTCATCCTACTATCCTTGTTCTCCAGTTGCTCACACTCTGATTTTCACAGCCTTGATCTGAATCTGGGAAATGCAACTTGGAGACAGGGAAGAGGGGAGGTGGCACCATGACAAGCCCTTGGAAACATTATCTGATGACAGGTAAGTTCTTGCCCTCCATGAAGCCAATCATTCTCTTTGCCAATGAGTAAGGCCAGCTATACTTAGAATTAAATAGCCCACACTCTTGTTCAAAAATCATTTCTGAGAAATCTATAAAGGGATTTTTAACAAGACTGCTGTGAAACTTTTGCTTTCATACAAATAAGCCTTTATAAAGAAAGAAGTTTTGGGGTCATGTAAGCACAATACCCCTGCTGCTTCTGGTTGAGTAGTTATGACAGATAATGCCTATGCTGTCCCTTATTCCCATGTTCCTTTCTAATTCCAGGTGACTTTTCAATAATAGAGTTTTCTGTAATAACATTTGTGTTAGTGATTAATGTCTCAGAGGATAGAGTTTTTGAGGGCAGGCATAGACGTTACCATTACAGATGTTGGCCCAAGATGTTTTAAGGGATAATGGTGCTTCTAGGTGCATGCTGACCAGTTAGAATTAGAGTCACCAAATTATAGAAATGGAAAGGAGCTGACAGATCTAGCTTCCTTATTTTTCAAATGAGAAAAATAAACTTCAAGCTTTGACCAAGTTTCACAACCAAGCAGGGACTAGAACCTAGGCTTCCTGACTTGCAGCTCAAACACTGGTAATGGAATGGTAGGATTCTGGCTCTCCCCTTTTCTTCCATAGGCCCTCAGTGCTGACTTGCTCATCCACATTGCCGTAGAGAACCCTGCTCCTCCCTCTGGGCTAAGGAGAAGATGTGGTGATTGAGAGAGCTCGCTAGAGCACACTGATTCTTAAGGTTTTTTTACAGGAAGATTTGGGAACCCATAAGTAGCTGCACATGTGGAGAGGATTTGTCAGTACAGAAGAATCTAGAATTCATAGTTACCATTCTTTAATATTAAAAAAAACACTGTGAAGGAAAAATCTGGGACATAATTGATTTCCTGAGTTTTTTTGTAATTGTTGTTTGTTTTGGTTTGTTTTGTTTTAAGACTAATTGTGGTCTCGTCTAGTATATCTAGTATCTTTCTAGTGATTATCCTTCTATTCTAAGGCCAATTCTGGTCTTACTACAAGTCTAGTATCTTTCTAAGAAATTTGGGATTACAGTCATAGTAGAAACATTTTCTTAAAAATCCAAGTAGCAAATTTAATATTTTATTAATTTGGGAAAATATCCCTTACTGGCCTCTAATAATTAAAAATGTATTTATGTTTAACTACATATGTAGTATATCAATATACACTCATTCAGTCATTGCAGATGAAGCTAAAATCCTCCATTATTACATCCATAATCAATTCTCAGACATGATAGCTGTTATCAGTTTGGTGGGGATTCTTCCAGAACTGTCTGTGGGTATATATATATACATATATACATGCCTGCAAAATACATGATATTGTTTGCTCTTCTTTAAAAATTTTTAATTAATTTAAAAAAATAAAAAAATTTTCAATTACAGTTGACTTACAAGTACAATGTTATATTAGTTTCAGGTGTACAACATAGTGACTATACCTTTAGATTATAGCATAGGGTACATAATTTTCTGCTATTTGCTTTTTCTTTTTTTCCCCCAACCATAAATTTTGGAGATTTTTCTATGTTAGCAATATATAATAGTAATCTGTCATTTATTTAACAATTCCTCTATTTATGGGCATTGAGGTTATTTCCAACTCTTAACAATTATAAACAGTGTTGGAGTCTTACATCCATATACAAACCTTTTTATTTTTATATGCAAGTGTTAGTAAGGATATATACGGAGAGTTGCCATGTCATACAGTGAGCACATTTTCTTATTTTCACAGACATTGCAGATTTCTACTCCCCAGTGACTGTATCACAGAGAATGTGTATGAGAGCACCACTTCCCCTTCACTCTTAGCTATTCTTAGTGTTTTAAAAATTTGGAGGTGGTGACAAATTTGTGTTGCTCGTGACATTAAACAAACTGATTTTACTATCCTGCTATTATCTATAATGTTTGCTGCAGGTTTTTAATGGAATATCATTTTCCCTATTATTTCTCATTTAGTAAGAGTTTTTCTTGGTGTCTATGAATAGACATTGAAACTTTTTAAATTTTTTTCTGCATCAATTTTTATGACAAAAATAGTTGCTCTTCTAAATTTTTAATGTCGCAATTACAGTAATAAATTTTGTCATGCTAAACTATCTTTCCATTCTTTGAATAAACTATGAATAGTAATGATATATTAATTTGTTTATATGTTGTTGTAATGAGTTTGCTAATATTTTATTCAGGATTTTGAATTTATGTTCATATTCTTCTTTTACACAGTTTTTGTCTGAATTTTTATTCCAACGTTAGGAAAGCCTTATAAAATAAAATTTTGGATAGATTTTCCTCTTTTTTAATAATTTGGATTGATTTTATAAGGTAAGGATTAACTTTTTTCCTTGGAGGTTTAGTAAAACTTGAGTAAAATTGTGGGCATGGTGCTTATTATGATGAGTAGATATTTACCTATGAGTTCAATTTCTGAAATGGTACGAGTCCAGTCATTTTCTTTTATTTCTTGAGTTAATTCTGTTAATTTTATATTTTCCTAGCTAATTATTTATTTTATCTAATTTCATTAGTGTGGAGTTGTTTATATTACTCTCTTATGAGTTCCCAGTTTTACTGTTTTCCTATGCAATAGTCTCCCCTTATCCTCAATTTTGCTTTCCATGGTTCCAGTTACTTAGTCTACCACAGTCTGAAAATATTAAATGAAAAATTCCAGAAATAATTTATAAACTTTAAATTGCATGCTGTTCTGGGTAGTGTGATGAAATCTCACTTCATCCTGCTCCATTCCACCTTCCCCCATATGAATTGTCCCTTTGTCCTGGTATCCACACTGTATATGCTACCAGCCTTTTAGTCACTTAGTAGCCAGCTAGGTTATCAGATCGACTGTCACTGTATCACAGTGCTTGGGTTCTGTAACCTTATTCTACTTAATAAGAGCCTTAAATTGCCAAGAATAGTGATGCTGGCTATTTGGATATTCCAAAGAGAAGCCGGAAAATGCTTTCTTTAGGTTAAAAGGTGAGTATACCCTGTTTCCCTGAAAATAAGACCTAGCCGGACAATCAGCTCTAATGCGTCTTTTGGAGCAAAAATTAATATGAGACCCGGTATTATATTATATTATATTATATTATATTATATTATATTAATTATATTATATTAATTATATTAGACTGGGTCTTATATTATAGTAAAATAAGGTATTATATATATTACATTACATTACATTATATTATATCTTATAGTAAAATAAGACTAGGTCTTATATTAATTTTTGCTCCAAAAGATGCATTAGAGCTGATTGTCTGGCTAGGTCTTATTTTCGGGGAAACACGGGAGTACAATAAAATATTTTGAGAGAGAACACATTTACTTCACTTTTATTACAGTACATTGCTTTTATTATGAGTTATTGTTGTTAGTCTCCTACTATGCCTAATTAAAATTGAACTGTATATATGAGTAAGTATGTAGACATAGAAAAAAATCACAATGTGTACAGTATAGGGTTCAGTACCATCCGTAGTTTCAGGCACTGGGGGTCTTGGAACGTATCACCTTTGGATAAGAAGGGACTGCTGTATCTTCAAATATTATATTGAATTATTTTGGGCCCTCTCTCTTTATTAATCTTATCAGATCTGTCTATTTTATTCTTCCCTTGTGAAAATATCAGATTTTATTTTTGCTTATTCTTTCTATTGTATTTTCTTTTTACGTTTAATAACAATTTCAAAATTCAAAAATCTCTCCTTCATAGTATTGACATTCCTTGAAGGTTTGGAAAATTTTGGCTGAGGAATTATCTTTTTCCTTGAGATTCACTGTTGGACTATCAGTTCCAGCACTATTTGTAGAGCATGTACAATTACTAGGTAGAGATTAGGGGATCTGAAAACCTTCAATACATGCATTTTAATTTTTGCAATGGTGCCATTTACTTAGATAAATCAGACAACTGTGACTTCATGGGTGGCTTTCCTGCTGTGACTTAGAAATTAAATTTATGAAACAGAGAATACTAATGGTGGTGATGGGGGGAAAGATAGGAAGAGGGAATGGTAGTTTGTAAGACTCTATACATTAATTTTTTTCTTATACCCTATCTGAGGTGGTCTGTTAGAAAAGGGATTACCAAAAATCATTTAGAGGTAAGACTTTTGACTAAGGTGGTAAATCAATTAGGGTGAGAAAAAAAAGTTAATTTAATGAATTATAATAACAGGTATTAGTTTAATTCGTTGGAAAATAGTCTCAGAAAGTGCTGTATGTAAACTGATAAAATCTTTAGGGGCAATTTGGTGATATGTATTAAATCCTTAAATATGTAAATAGACCAGCAATCCTATGTCTCAAAGTGTAAAGGACATAATCAGAAAAATACTCAGAGATGAATATCTGAAAATGTTTGTCAAATAATTATTAATAATAGTTAATAAAATTAAGGCAAACTGAAAATCCAATAGCAGGGAGATTATCAAATCAGTTTTTCCAGGTACATATCCTGAAGTTTGAGTAATTCAGAACATTAATAGGATTTTATAAAATAAAAATATGCAGTGGCTTATTTTGTTATGTAAATACGTCGTAAAAGATTTCACTTCTGAAAGTTCACCAGGACTCTGAGGAGTCCTGCAATTAAGATACTTTAACAACTGTTTTTAACTTTGTTTGATATAGATCACTCCTCTCCTCCCCTCCTCATAATTTAGAACATCTAGAAGAGTTTTAGAAAGTAGTTTAGAAAACTTAAAAATTTTGTGTGAGGGCGGCCGGATGGCTCAGTTGGTTAGAGTGTGACCTCTCAACAACAAGGTTGCCGGTTCAATTCCCACATGAGATGGTGGGCTGCTACTAATGATTGAAAACGGCACTGGACTTGGAACTAAACTGCAACCTCCACAACTAGATTGAAGGACAATGACTTGGAGCTGATGGGCCCTGGAGAAACACACTGTCCCCCAGTATTCCCCAGTAAAATTAAAAAGAAAAAGAAAATTATGTGAGATCCAGTCAATGAAACACTAGTAACAAACAAAGAATTTAACAAGGCATATTTATTAACATGGAAAGTCTTAGTAATACATATAATCATGTTACTAACTATATATATAAAATGTACGGATTGTATATTTCTGTGTATCATATGTATATATGTAATAGGTATATATAACTATATATTGAGAAAAATAAAACATATATAGACTGATACTATTTTATAAAATATTATCTCTATATGGCAAATTCATAGGTACATTCTGGAAGGATATGTATTAAAAGGGTAATGTGGTAAAGGAATTGTGGATGGTTTTATTTCAATTTTTTTATGTCTATTTTTAAATTTCTTTTTTTAAAAATACACTGGAAAGGTATTAGTTTGTAGCTGGAACAATGTTTTCCATTAAAAAAACTGTGAACTTTTGGGAGTAATTTTCTTCAGAGGCCCCAAATTTCATTACAGAGAATTAAAAAAATATTTTGGATGATGACAGTAGCTTTACTGAAATAATAAGTACATGACATCTTTCAATCAATATAGAAATCTAAACAAGCTCTGTATTGATATTTTTGCCCCAAGCGTACTTGAATTGTTAATTAATCTCTACATTCATAATTAATGACAAATAGAAATTTGCAGGATTCAAAAATAGACATCAGTTTACTTTGGCTTTGAATGAAAAGAAAAAATATCCTCATGCTTAAATAAGTTAAGTCATTCCATTAAAACATTTAAAATGTCATCTTTAGCATTATTTCCTTCTTCACTTAGTTGACAAATGTGGGTGAATTTGGTTTTGTTCAAAGTGCAGAGCCAGCGGCTTTGAGTGCAATGAAGTGTTCTTCAGGCTTTCTCGCAACTTTGTACTTTGATCTTACCCTTCTGTTCTCTTGGCCAAATCCTTCCCTTCCTTTTGTATCCCACAAAGCTTATTCCATACAGGAGTCCTTTGAAGTCAAAGGCACAGCAAGATTTGGATAACTTGATTTTTCCACTTCTGAGTTTTGTTTTTAAGACTACTTTTTTCTCTGTCCAGATGAATTTTGGTAGACATTAGATGGATTCTCTAGACTCAGGTAGATATGAACCCCAGCAAACAGCTACATCATTAGGTGTTTCCTAATGATTTTCTGTGATGAAAGAATAGGGAGGAGGTATAGACATGATGTGTTCATATATATATGGCACAGATTCCAAATATGTTCTCTGTAAAAGTAATAGAGGAAAAGCTATAATAAATGCGTTTGCTACAGAAAAACTATAGGCCAAGATATGGAAAGACCCCCAGAGCCATGCATTCTTTAAGATTCCTCACCCTGACTAAAATGAAAACTCTTTTTTTATTTTTCCTTAGCTGAAGGGCAGGTTCATTTTTAAATAATTTAATCTATTGATCATTTATCAAGTTGTCTTTATTCTCAGGTAATATGATTTTAATCTGTAGAAAGTCAATAAATACCTATGAACAACTTTTTTTTATTATTTCTGCATTTGTAAATAATAGTAATTAGCAACTTTGGGAAATCCTTAATTTCAATATGAAGAAGTATTTGAAATTAATATACATGGCAAAGAGAGATGACTTGGATATCATTGAGTGACTTGGAATCCTACCCATCTGTTCTAAATAATTTTTTCTCACTCTTCCTACATTAGGATAAAAAATTATATTTTTTTGAACATTTTTGTTTATGTCATTAAAGAGATTTCCTAATGTTTGGGCCAGTTGTACTGCTATCCAGATATCATTGGCCTATTTGGAGACTGTGTTTTGGAATTAATACTGCAAATTTATTTATATTGCAATAATGCAACTTTGCAACTTACTGTTTTAAATTTTACTGTGATGCAGATGGTTTGAGTGGGCAAACATCCATCAAACACCTGGGGTTTCAACAAATTGCATTAAAAGGCACCAGGATTTTATCCAGTCCCTAAATAATTGCAGTTTTCTCCCGATAGAGTTTAAAATAAAGATGTTTATGTAGAATATTCAAACTTAATATTTAAAATAATTTTAAAAGCTTTTCCAATATAAAAGAGATATTCTCCAGGGGATAAACGGCAATTTTCTAGAAACTTGCAAGGTTTCCTATTGAGTAAATTTGGATCATTTGTGATAGTTACATCATTCCAAATGATTATTTGCACAGATAGCCCATATGTAAGCACAAAAAAGCAAACAGTTTCTACATGAGAAAATTGTCAATTGATGCTTTAATTGCATCATACTCATTACTGATTTTTTTTCATTTTATTCCAAGACTAGATAATTATACGCTTTGAGGAGACTTAAAAATTAATGCAAGTTATAAGAATTTTGGAAAGATGCACAAGAAACTTTAAACAGTATTTACTTCTGTGGAGTGAAACTTCAAGGTTGTTTGGGTGAAAGAGATTTTGATACTTGCTTTTTACTCTCTGAACAGTTTGACATTTTTACTATCACATATTTTACTGTTATAATGAAATAAGTTAAAAAGTGATCCTGGTGTGCTATTGGAATTATTCCAGAGAAGAGAAAACATCATATGCAGTTACCCTTTATTGGCCTGCAAGAATCCAAGCATAATTATATTTTAATCTTAGTAATTGTCATTTGGGGCAAGTTTGCAGAAATCTGATTGTGTATAGGGGAGAGTTTCTTCCTGAAGACATACTCCTATGTGAATTTCCTACCAAATGACTTCTGTCCCATTCCCATTGTCAAATAAAACTGGTAATGAAATTTTCAGAGGCCACATAGATATAGCCTATACCTCACTTGATCTAAATGATGTTATTGTTCAATATTTATAACTTTTTTGGTGTCCTGCTGTAGGGAGGAAAAAATAATTTTCCCGCTACCCTTCTAAGTTCTCGGCTGAGACCTCTGTAATAGACATATTAACAAGAGGAAAACAAACAGAAGTTATTAACATGTACAAATCACATAGACATGGGCGCCATCCAGAAAAAATGAGTAACTCAAACAGGTGGCTTAGAATTCAGGCTTAAATACTATCTTCGTAGGTAAAAGGGTGAGGGAGTATAGACTTCTTAAGGGAGAATAAATGATTCTTAGGAAAGATGAATGGGCCCTTAGAACAGATAGGCAGCATGATATTTGTGGCAAAGTTTGTCTGGGTGTGCTGTGGACTTCCAGTTTCCTCTCCTGTGATGAGAGTCAATCTTCCCTGGTTGATGAAACTGTTGGGGAGGCAACTTATGAAAATTGAGTTCCTTTTGGAGAGTCTGTCTTTAGGAAGTTAATGGGAATTTAGAGAAAGCCTCACCCTGCGTTTGTTGTTTTTCAAGTGCTATATAGCTCAAAATAATCAGTATGCCAAAGTACCATATTTTGAGGTGGCATATTGTGCTACCATTTACTGCCCTAGAGAATAATCAAAATTATGTCACAAATAGGTGATTTAATATCCTCTATTAGGGGCTACTTTTAAAGGTCAACAGAATCTTGAGTAGAGCCTACTGTGGCTCTCTAGTAAACAAACCCTTACACCCTAAGGAATTTTTACCCTTTTGTACTTCATCATAGTTTTCTCCTAGATCTGGAGATCAGATTTTAACCAAAGTACAGCATAAAGAACTCATTTAATAGTATTTGAAGGAGTTGGTCAATGTGCCTAGACTGATTAAATTGATAAATAAATATGTAAATATAAATGCAATAGCTAGAAAAATTTAAAAAATGAACCTAGTTTTAAAAAAAATCCTTTTGATATGCAAGGAATAATTCCAAAAGAATTTGCAGTTCAATTGGATTTTTAACAATGCACATGAATTTTCAATTACTATTACAAAGTTATTCCCCATATTTAATCTCCAAATTTAGAAAACCATCAGTGTTGGATCTAAGTTCGCATTTATTAATAAAACCTCCAGAGCAGACGATTAATAGCATTAATGGAGAACACTTCCCTACAGGGTCAGTGTAATCACTGGGTAGACATCAAGACCCAAAGAGTCACCTGCAGATGTCGTGTTGGTCTTTAATCACCAGAAAAGCCTGCATTACTGTTCTCATCTTGGTATTCACATGACTACACCAGTAGCGTAATGTGTTCTCCATGGAATGCTTTTTTGTTTTGTTTTTTGCAGCTACATCTTCAGTGAAGGAAAATGCTATGTCTCTGAATTTGTCTTTGGGATACTGTCACAGTATTAAATGTAATGGCATGTCATTTTGTGATGCCAATCTATTCAAAACTTTAAGGGAAAACAAGCTGCTTTTTAATCAAGGGACATGACCAGTTCTGTAAAAGTGTTTTTTCATGTTTATTCTTTTTTTACATTTCAGAAGTCATTCCATATTCAAAATATTTTCCTGTATATTTCTTCACTTAAAAAAATACATGAAAATAGGTCACATTTAAAAGTAATGCAGAAACATAAAGCCTCATATTTGAAAGTGTAGTAAAAATTATATATTTATATTGGTGTTGATGTTAAAAATGTGGTTATTCATATGCACAATCATTATCTTTCTTCACATGGGCTTTATATCTGAGTGGTTTTTCAAACATATCAGGGACAAAACAGAGTTCAAATTGAAGTGATGGGTTATCTAATTAATGCAGTCAAAAACCTTATAGTCATACTTAAAATGGCCCAAATGAATATAAATGCAATTTCTTCATTGTAGATAAAATTCAACCACCATATCTGGACTTACTGTCTTTCCTGCCTACTTCTCAAGGCAGCTGTTATCTTGAACATATTGCGTTTTATTCCAGACCTTTTTATTCCCTATTCAGAACTCATATTTAGAGTCCCAAAAGTCATTAAAAAGAGGTTAACTTGTGGTAGTTTTTCACTAAGGTTGTTACTATATTTAGACTTTACCTGGAAATTATTTTTCTCTGAAACAATAAAATAAAATCTTTTTCAGTATACTGGGCCTTTGCCATTATAAAAATTTTTTCTTTAGAAGAAATAAAAGCTTGAAAGTAATAATTGCAACAATTTCTTTCTTCCTAAACAACACAAAAAGAATAGTTACTGGCTGAATTGTAGACTCACTTTGTAATATAAAACCTGTATAACTCTCTTTTTAAAAATTTGAATGATCTCCGTATTTGACAAAAGATTGTACATTAATTCTTTTTCTCATTGTTATTTGCTTATGTAATATTTAATTATTAAGTATGATTTTTTATAAATTAGTTCAGGAAGGAGGTTTTCAAGTCATAACTTTTCCCAGAACACACACACACACACACACACACACACACACACACACACACATACATTCCCCAAAAATGAATGTGTAGGGAATAAAAAATGATTTAAGCCCTTTTGTTATAAACAAGCTATCTGTGAGGAATTTCCCATCAAATAAACATTTCCTCTCTTCCCGTATCCCATTTTTTCCAGGATCTATTTTTCACATCTTCCAGAAAAAGATAACATTATGTAGTGTCAATATGATCAAGATACTAAGGAAAGATATAGAATAGAGAAACCAAATCATCCAAATGTGGTATTTAGAAAGCAGAATACATACAAATAAACATTTTATTAAAATATATATACATGTATGTTTAAAACATACTGCTATGCATATCAATACTAATAAAATATGGCCTATCCCATAGGGGAAATATTTTGACCTAGTAGTTAATACTCAGAATGGCATAGCCATCTAGTTGCTGTAACGCACATAGCTACTGAGGATAATAAACTCTGGTTGCTTAGCCACAATGATAATATCTCATCATTGAGTAGTACTTTTATAGCTTACGTAGTTCTTCCATATTTCAAATAATATTTAAAATAATTTTGTTCTCCTTTTGCAAATGAGAAAACAGAGACTCTGGGTGATTACATGTGTTCTGTGCGGTTACTCACCAAGCAAATAGCAGGGCCATACCTGAACCCCAGGCTTGTCTAAATTCAAAATTTTGTCTTTTCTTCTAACTCATACTGTCTCAATGGTGCAATGAAAAGTCCTGAGTCATTGTTAATTATTTGACAATTAAATTATTGGCAAGGACTCTAATTCCTGAGATGTGCATTTTTAGGTCTGTTATCTTTCTCTTCTCAGCCAGTCATGCTTAGGTTTGTCTGCTCTTGCACTACCCCATATGTAGCAGTCGGGAATTTAGTCATGGCTTTATTGGGTAACCTGAATGGAATATGGGCCATGAAGTCCACTCAAGGTTTCAGTTCCTGGATTTATATGGAGGGAAAAGAAAATGATCTGTGCGACATGTGACTTCTTTAAAGTGACTCAGAATTCTAGCCTTATCTCAGCCCTGTTCTGTGACTTGGAAGAATTCTATCACCATTGCTTTTTAATATTCCCTTGAAAGCATATAACTGGTTCCGAAACAGGAAGGCTGAGGGTTGAAAGATGAAAACCCTTTCTGTGAGAGGAAGTGTAGTGCAGCAATTAGGAGCTGACTCTGAACTCTGGGTTCTACTTCTGGCTCTGCTGCTTTCTAGCCCTGTGACCTTGAAGGTGTGTAGTATTTCAGTTCCCCCATCTGTACAATGGGAACCCGATAAAAAAAAAAAAAGTAATACCTAGAAAGCCATTGCCAAGACCAGATGAGTTAATTTCTATGAAGGGCCTGTAATGGTGCCTGACACACATGTGCTGTATAAATGTTGGATATCATTTGACATTGGAGACATTTTTGTGCACTTGGAAAAACAGTGGCACAGCATATCTTTATGATGCCTAAAGATAATGTTCAAAAGTATGGTGAGAGCACACTTATGTGAAATATACCCAGATTATTGCACACTGGAATTGGATTATCATGTGTAGATCAGAACCAAGTACTTGTAGATGATCAGGGACTTATATCCAGGGGGTATCATTTACAGTGACTGAAATAGTGCAATGGAAGTGTTGGGTGAATTATTTACAAATAGTTTGTTAAAAGCACAGAAAACAAAAAACAAAAATTTCTCTAGTTCAGTATCAGTCAACCAGCAAGTGTATATACTGGTTGAAGACTTTCAAAAGACTGTTAATTTATCATGCTAAAATCACATGCCAGAAGAATCAAACAGGGAAACGATGCTTTTGGTGATCTACCAACTTCTTACTTAAAAGTCTAAATGAAGGGATGATGCTGTAAATAAATCCATTTTTGGAAGGAACTTCTAAGTCTACATATTTCTGTTTATTCAGTCATCTGAAAGCCAAGTGAGAGACAGCTTGCTATGTTCACAATGCTGCCCGTGAAACGGCATGGGTTGGCCTGAGTCCTGTCTGCTTGAATGCAGCTCCATTACATGCAAATGTGTCACTTTAGGTATTTTAAACTTCCCTACACTCAGTTTCCTTATCTGTGAAAAAAAAAAAAAAAAAAAGGAAAGAATAAAAACAATCATGAGGATGATAATACCTACCCCATAAGATTGTTTTACTAATTGGATGAAGAAGACTCTATATGAAAGTGTTAGCTTTGTATATAGTTTAGTTTAGCTCTTATAAATGACTTGTTTAATCTCCCACTCTTGATGCTATTTTTCGGCTGTTCCCAAGACAGAAATTTGGGGATCATGTCTATTTATTTTGCTCTCTTAAATCACTCCTACTCCACTCAGTTGTTTTGCTGGGGTCTTGCCAGTGATATCTCCGTAATCCATCTTATAACTAGCCTGTTGTTGCTGCTTCCATTTTTTTCTTGATGGAATTTTCCAATAATCTCTTACTTGATCTCCCTTCCAATAAGTATATATTGTAAGTACTTTAACTACTTATGGGTGCAAGGGTTGTGTTTGTTTATCTTTTTTATGTTTGTAACCTTAAAGCCATCTCATTGCCTAACACACAGTAAATACTAAATGCACACACACACACACACACACCTTTTTTTTCTACATTAACAAAATGGTGGAATTCCACTCACCATCACTAAAATTACTCTTCAAAATGTAAAATTAATCACCTTATTCCCTGGCTGTAACTTTTTAGAGGTCTCCCATTTGTATTAGTCGGGATTCTCCAGAGAAATCGTGACACAAAATTAACCATAACATCATTGCTCAGAGGATAATGTCAAACCCTTGGCATGGAATGTAAGGTCTTTCATGATTTTGTCTCTAAGTGTTTAACTGTACTCCGGCCATTCTAAAATACGAACAATGCCTCTCATGAGCCATGCATCATTACCCCTCGGCACCATGACACCTCATGCATCCTCCACACCAAAGTCTCTGTCACTGTATCATTTCTCTTTACTCTTTAAAACTCATTTTTAATAGATTTGATTCCCCCCTTTTTAATGGCGTTCATGTTGTTCTCATTCTGCCCTCATTGGAAGATTTTGGCCTCTACTATCCTGTGCCCCTGCTGTCCCGTGTGCGTACTCCTAACATGAACTCCTAGCACCACTGTAATGATTATTTTGTGGTTTCTTCTAGAGCTTTCCTGGGGACTAGACTGTATTTTAGTCCTCTTTTTATTTGCATCTCTAGTAGGAAGAAAAGTTCTTAAAAGGTGCCTAGTTAATATTGTTGAATGTATTCATGGGGAAACAGTGAGTTGATGATTTTTTAACAATAGCACTCAACATTTTTCTTATTCTCGTTATTCTGCTTTTCAATTTTTTTTCTCTCTTTTTTAGAATCCAGAATACAAATTGAGTTGTTGCTATTGCAAGGAACCATCCACTGCAAAATTGATGTTGTTTGAAATTCTCAGCAGTGGAGTGCATCCTTTAAGCCTCTAGAAGTTTCTATTGTATCACGGCAACACCTCTGAGGGTTAATATATTAGTATAGACAGGACTGTTAAGGAGAATAAAGATCTCAAGGGAATAAGAAGAAACTTAGAATAAAAGGAGGTCATGAATGACAAGATAATTGTAATTTTGACAAGTTTTTGATCCATGTGCTAAGCAGCATGATTTTTAAGTTTTCAATATACACATAAGTAAAAATATGAATTTATGAAAGAGCCATAGACTCAATACCCATGACAATGATAAATAACCTCTGAAGAACAGAAGGGCACAAGGGAAATTTTCCTAATCTAGCAATATAGAAATCACATAAATGTATGCTGCAGGAGGGGGCATCTAACAAGCAAAATAATCAAAGGACTTCTGAAATTTTTTAAGTTAGATGTATGAGGAATAGCTCCTTTTATCTTCAGGTGTGAACATAAGAGAGGAGACAGAGCCTGGCATCTGCTGGAGGCAATGATTCTAGTCTTATTAAGATGGTTTATTTGAGAGAATGAAACAAGCAGGGCAAAAGAAGGAAATAGAAATGTAGGGAGATGGGGAGAGGGAAAAAGAGAGAGAGAGAGAGAGAGAGAGAGAGAGAATGCAGTGGATTTCAATGTCTTGGTTTTGGTTGCCCCAAGGCCTATAGTTTGATTAATAAGCCAATAGTCTCTATATTGACTAAGCTAATTTTAGCTGAGTTTCTGTTTCTTACAACTAATGCAATCCTGATTAATATAATAGCTTATAAATTAGCAACTATGGGGTCTTTTATGTTTGATGGAAATAAAATGGAAAGTGAAAAATTATATATCTCTTGAAGTAATTGTAGGACAATTATTTAGTTTTGCTGTTACTATCTTGTTTTCTAATTGTGTTGCCTATTATTGCATAGTATGAAATTATATATGCAAAATGCATTATATATAATATGCATATATTAATTATATGAAACCTATTTACAAATAATTCCATAAACATTAATGTGTTCTGTAGAAGCAGCAAGATCTTTCATTATATTTTAAATGAGTGAAGAAAAGAAAAACAAAACCTTGATTTACCAGGATCATGATGGAAGGCCTGTATCTTTAAACATAAATGTGTACTCTCTATCCTACAATAAGCCATTTTATTCAAAACATAAAATGTTGATGTGATTTTGACCTTTGAAAAAAGCAATGCAGTGTTTTTTTGTTGTGGTTCTCGCTGCTGGTATTTTAAACACAACATATAGAAAAATGTGTTCTCTGAAATTTTGCTTCCAAAGTAAACAATGACAATTAAGGCATCTAGTCTCAAATGGAATATGAATATTATAAACAACATAACAAATATTTTTAAAAAAAGAAACAAATGTTTGTAAAATGTCAACTCCCTAAAATTAACCAATGAATTTAGGGCTAACCAGATAAAAACATCAGTAAGTTTGGTACTTGTTGATTTTTTTCATTTTGTTTTGAAACCAGTCAACATGAGCTTAGTCGTATAGATTTCTTATCACACCTCAGCACATATAAAAATATAAAAATATTTCATGTTTTAGTTGTCTCTACCAGGTTATGCCAAACTTCAATTAGGTTTTAAGTAACAGTGAATCGATTAATTAAAATACAATACGTACTTATAAGATCTAATTCCAGAGGGTCCAATGAATTGGGAATGATATATTGTTAAGAATTATATTAAAGCCATTTGTATTCTGGAAACACTATCTTAGAATAATTATATAAAACTTCAATGAGAAGAAATGGATCATCAATTAGGTAACAAACTAAACTACAAGGGCATCACTCAAAATTAATTTAAACAGAGAAAACACATCCAATATCCCCCAGTGCCTGTGAATTTTTTTGGGGGAGGGGGTTGCCTATAGTAAACATGAATCAAATTTGTAGGTCCCCCTCCATCCAGATCCCTCACAGCACACCCCTCATGCTCCCCTAGGGACCTGAAATTCCCTGACCCTGTGGGGCCACTTCCCTGGGCCTCATGTGGAAAAGTGGATGCTATGGGGCCCCTTGGAAAAAGGTGAATTTGAAATTCCAACAACCAATTTGTGTCTGTTGTGATTTTCTTTCTTTAGATTCTTGAGCTTTTTCTTGGTCAACAGAACTGCCAACTGACTTTCTTGAGCTACTTTTTTCATGTGAAGTGATCCTGCTTTGAAGGAAATGGTGCTTTCCAATTTTTTTCCTCCCAGTATTTGATGAGTCAAAGTTTTGGTATACGAGTATAAAGCTATTGTTTTTATACACGTTGGGAAGTTTCTCTTCTGTTTGTAAGCGGTAAGTTCCTTCATTGGTTTTCTGTAAAGTTGCACTTCATGTTCTGGATATACCGTGTTTCCCTGAAAATAAGACCTACCTGGACAATCAAATCTAATGCGTCTTTTAGAGCAAAAATTAATATAAGACCCGGTATTGTATTATTTTATATTATATTATTTATTATATTATATTATATTATATTATATTATATTATATTATATTATATTATATTATATTATATTAGACTCGGTCTTACATTATGTTATATTATATAAGACCCGGTATTATATTATTATTATTATATTATATTATATTATATTATATATTATGTATTATATTATACTGGGTCTTATATTATAGTAAAATAAGACCAGGTCTTATATTAATTTTGCTCCAAAAGATGCATTAGAGCTGATTGTCCAGCTAGATCTTATTTTTGGGGAAACACGGTAGTTCAGGAAGTGTCCGGAGTTTAGCTGAAGTCTTTGAACCTCACTTTAAAATTGTGAATTTTCACACTGTTCTGGTTGGATACTTGTAATTTGAAGTATAAGTAATTCTTGCATCTGAATTTCTTCACGTCATGTTAAAAATATTTCTTGTTTTTCTTCTTCGACTTTTTAAAAGGTAATATTAAAGTTAAAATTGAAGTTTTCAAGCGTTTCTTTTGGTTCCTTCAGAGCTTGCACTCTTTCCTACCATTTAGTATCTTCCTAGGCAAGCAGCTTTATGTTTTCCTGAGACTGAAGATTTTCTTCAAAACCATTAACTCATATTGCCCTCTGACGTTAGCCTACATTGTTCCAAAAATCCTGGAGATATTTTTGGCCTTAATCACTTGGGGCTGGAGAGTTTTGGTGTCTTTTTGAGTGACTATGTCTGTCCTTCAATGAGCTATCTTAACTCCATGAAGTGACATTTTAGGGGACTTACTGTTCTGTTATTAGTTGAGAAGGTCTACTGTGTTCCCCCAGGGAAAAGGTAGACCTGTCACCTCTTTACTAAGGACTGCCAAACAGAGTTCATAACTTCAGAGAACTTGCCTCCACTGCAGGTGACAGGAGGGCTTCTGTAATGAGTCTACGAGCTCAGACAGTTAAGACTGTGAACTTGCTGCAACTTTATTGCTAACCTTTTTTTTTATATCGGAGGGATTATTTATTATGAATTTGTACCAAGTGGACAAACACTTAACCAAGTTTACTATTTGGAAGTGCTGAAAAGGCTGCATGAAAACGTTAGATGACCTGAACTTTTTGCCAACAATTCAGGGCTCTTGCATCACGACAATGCTCCCGCTCACAATGCACTGTCTGTGAGAGAGTTTTTAGCCAGTAAATAAATAACTGTATTGCAGCACCCTCCCTACTCACCTGATCTAGCATCAATGACTTCTTTCTTTACTCAAAGATAAAGGAAATATTGAAAGGAAGATATTTTGATGACATTCAGGACATCAAGAGTAATATGATGACAGCTCTTATGGCCATTCCAGGATAAGAGTTCCAAAATTACTTTGAAGGGTGGACTAGGCTCTGGTGTTGGTTCATAGCTTCCCAAGGGGAGTACTTCGAAGGTGACCATAGTGATATTCAGCAATGAGTTATGTAGCACTTTTTCTAGGAAGAATTCATGAACTTAATTGTCTGACACCCCCCCCCCCCCCCTAATATTCTCACTGATTTTATGATACTTTTCAACTTGGGCAGACAATTTTGGGCTGGCTTCTTTTCCCTCAAAGTATACTGATATTTTATTGTACAATCAAAGCAGTGAATATCAAAATTCTGAGGGAAATTGAAACAGACTTGAGCCTTGTGTCCATAATTTAGACAACATCACTGAACACCTGCCAGAGTACTTAGACAAAAGCCATTTTTGTGGCCACCAGGAAGCCCTCCCTGGCTCCACTGGGTATCACAACTCTGGCTCTGACTAGTAGCTTATGGGCTATAACTGCCTTCCCAGAATGCTTGGGTGTTCTACCTCGAATCATAAGGTACTGACAACCAGGATAGACCATTAGTGGGGCTGCAAGAGGGATCCATGTTTAAAATGTATTGCTCTCTAACTTTGCTCTGGAACTGATAAATAGAAAGAGTTTTTGTTTGTACAGTGCATTGTTAGGAAAGGCCCATTACAATCGCAGCAGACAAGCCCATGAGCTGTGAGTACTCTAGGCCTGCCTGGACCCACGAGAAATCTGGGGGATCTAAGCAGTGTCATGCTCAACCCAAACCTATAGAACTGAGAGTAAATAAACCTATGTTTCGAATCCTGGTTCTGCCTCTTCAATATCTTCATGACCGGGGTTTCAAAATTGTAACCAATATTTGAGAAAAGCAATACATATCATAAAGCATCTTCTTATAGATTATCTTATTTAAGCTCCTATCCTGACCATCCTCTAAGGTTATTAAGTCTCTTTTGACTGATAACCTTAAGCTTAGGTTAAATGGCTTGTCCAAGGACACAAACTATTAAGTTACAGGGTTGAATTCTACAACAAAATAATTTGATTCCAAGCATGCTTGTTTTTGTTTTTGTAAATATATCCTTAGTATGAACAACTCCACTCTCTCTCCCTTTCAAAACAAGAATTTATTAAATAATTTCTAAGGTTAATTTAATTAAAAAATTCAATAATTCCTTCATTAATTTTGCCTTTTATTATAGTACCCAAGTGACCATTTTTGTGACATATTATGTATCCATTTACTTAACCAGCTTAATGGAAGAACTTAAGTTCTAATGTCTATTATCCACTTCTTCATTACTTTTAGCTGTTAAATCTCAGAAGAAATATGGAGTAACGTCATTAAATACTACTAATAACCTGCTTTGTTTCTTTTTAAACTTTAGTCCATGGGATTATATTAAAGAGATATTTTTAGGAGAAATTAGAATCATTGTTAAAAATAATTTAATATCTTGAAATTAATTTTATTTTTCTTGGGTATAGATTTCTAGTTCTTTTGGCTATACATAATAAATAGGTAATTCTAGCAATAATTAAATGTACTTAGCCTCCTAAAAACAGAATTATTTTTTTATTCTATACCTATCTTTCCACAGAACATTTTGAGTTTGGCCATGTCCTACACTCCCATTTCTGTCTTCACCATGATTCAGGACCAGATTTTTAAATGGCCTTCACTGTCTTAAAATACCCATATTTCATATGGAAAGGTAGAGTTGAATTGTTCCAGATATGATGCATTTTGGATATCCTTCCCCTCTTTTACTGCCTTTGTCGTATTTATGTTTTGTTTTGTTTTATGTTTTTGTTTGTTTGTTAATCCCCAAACTCCCCACCACACCCATTCCCTCCACAGGCTTTTAAGCAATTTTAAGTCAACCTGTCAAAAAAATTGTTTTATTTCCTTTTTGTAGTCTTTTTTTTCCTCATGGACCTAACATAGTGCTTTGTATATACAAGTTTATTGAATAAAAACGAAAGAGTTGGATTACTTGTCTGAAACTAGAACATTTTCCTTGTATCTTACAGCATGCCCTCCACTTTTTCAATATCAAAAACAAAACCAACACAGTGGAAGTAGGGTGGAGATGTGGAGATGAGGGATTTAAGAGGAGGGCAGAGGTGAGTGGTGACACGGAAAGTGAGCAGCTCCTCTGTGTTCCGGGAGGTTCCTTAGTCTTGCTCTCTGTTGGAGCTGGGGCCTCATTAAAAGATATGACTTAAGTTATCTGCCCTCTCATGGAGCAGGGATTCTGTGCCTTTCTCAGAAATGCCCCCTTTTATCTCATATGCCTTACTCAAGTAATGTCTTAATTCCATAATATAAGGTATAAGTATTCAATCCTCTAACATTCAATCCTCTAACAGATCCTTTCTTCTTCTTTTGTCTGACTAATTTGTCTTTCCATTCAATTGAAGAAAAAAATTTTCCTGGAATTGATTAGAGGTTTTTTTTTTCTGTCTCTCTACCCTCTGCTTTTTTCTTTTTTTTCTTTTCTTTTTCCCTGTTTGGTGATATTTTTTTAAAGTACTTGATGTTTTAGGTAGTTGGTCTTCTCTAGTTTTCTTTCATTTTTATCTTATTGACAGCAGAAGAGTAAGGTTAATTTTAATTTCATATTCCTTACTAAAGGAAGTAGATGCTATTATAATGGTTTTGAATAAGTGAAAGTAGTGCACATGGGTGCATGGGCAGCTGTACAATTTTCAGAGAAGGAAGATCATGGGCAAGATGAGCCATTCTTCTCCTCCCAAAATGTTTGCTTCGGGGAATTGGTGACCAAAATATTTAGGTCCTAGAGTTCATGACAGTCATGTATATACTATTAGAATGCTTTTCTAAGTGACTCCTTTCTTTAAAAAATTCCGTTTTCAAGAGAGTGGTACAAGTCATTTGAATTCAATTTGCTATAAAATTCTAAGTGTTTCATTGTAATCCTTTCTCAATTAAATCCATTTGTTGACTCAGGTCATACCTAATTTGCCTTAGTGAATAAAGTACTCCTACTTAAAATATTTTTTTTCAAGAATGCTTTATCAGCGAGAAACTCTGCAACTCATATTAGTAAGCTCTTATATTAAGTAAGCAGAAGGACATTCAGCAGTGCTAAATATACTTTCTTACAGTCAAGATATAAAATTATAGAGCAGCTTTTCTTCTGCAAACACCATAATTACTTTAGATTAAATTCCTGGCAACTTTGCCAACTCGACTCTATTATACGCAATATTATTTTGATGTATTCTAAAGAGGCTGAGATGGAAAAAGAAAGATGAATTTTATTTTAGAATATAATATTGTGAAGCTAGAAGCCTCTACTGGTAGTAGTTTTTCTGTGCACTGTTCTCAAATATACAACTAAATTAGATTTTATAAATGTGGATGCCTGTGTAACCAGCACATAGATCAAGATAGAGGAAATCTCCAGCACCTCAGGAGCCTCGTTCATGCCCCTCCCCATGTCAAGCCACAAAGGTAATTATTATTATAACCCTTATCATCACAAGTTAATTCTTGTTATTTTAAAACTGCATGTAAATGGAATCATACGCTATTTCTTTTAAGTCGGTCTTATTTTGTTGATCATATAAGTTATTGCATATAGCAGTGGTTTGTTACTTTTTCTTTACTGAGAAGCATGAATAGTGTACAATTTATCCATTCTACTGTAGATGAACATTTGAATTGAAGTCAGTTTTGGACAGTTATGAATAAAGTTTCTATCTATATTTGTGTACGTCTTTTGGTGGATATAAGAACGCATTGTTGTTGAGTACACTCCCGGTTCAGACTTGTTGGGTTATAGGTATATTTAGTTTTACTATACGTATAGCCAAATAATTTTTCAAAGTGGTTGTCCCAATTGACACTCCTACCAACAATGTATTAGAGTTCCAGTCACTCCAAATTTTCACTATCACTTAGTATTTTCAGTTATTTTCTTGTTAATCAGTCTGTTTTATCTATTGATATATTATTGTAGTTTTAATTTGCATTTCTCTGGCAATTCATGTGTTGTACACCTTTTTATATGCTGTTGGCCATACTAGTTCCTTTGATAGCCTTAACTACTCAAAAATTCCTTTTGGCCTTTCTTCTTTTATTACTTTTTAATATTCTTGTTTCCTATTTGTTAACTATTTGAAGTGAAACCTAGATTTGCTAAATTTAAAAATCACTGCAAGGTGGGCCCTCTAGTATCTTAGAGTGTAGGAGTCAAAGTTTCAGAACAGAAAATGATTGTTTTTATGTTTGTGGTCTGACTTGCACCTCCATGTCTGGAGGCTTGGACATGATTATAAATTGTCCATCTTTTTGTAATCATGATAACAAGCAAAAAGAAACAAGGGAATAAATGGCTTTGCTTTGCTTTCCTAATGTCCTGTGGTAAAAGTTTGTCAATTTATAAGCCTTCTTAGAGATTGTGCTTTTTTTTCCCCCTGTACTTATCATGGTTAAGTACACATAAGATTGTAATGAGTTGCTTTCAGATATAGTTCCCATCACTGAATGTATTCAAGCAGAAACTGATGACCATCTTGAGAGAATGAGAATGAATTTTTGCACTTAATTCTAAGTTAGACTAGTTGTATTTTAAATTGCCTTCAAATGATAAAGTACTTTAATTGTAAAATATGAAAATCCCTCTATTTAAAAAATTACCTTCAGGTGTACGGAACAATATAGTGATTAGACATGTATATAACTCACAAAGTGATAACCCCAATAAGTCTATTACCCATCTGATACTGTACGTAAGTATTAGACTATTATTGACTATATTCCCTATGCTGTACCATATACATCCCCATGACTATTTTTTAAATCATAGTTGACATTCAGAAAATTCTTTTTGACGCAAACATTTCAATCACATGCCTTTTTAAGATGCTTACTTTTCATTAGCTTACTTGATCTTAACCACTGTGAACAATAAGCTGTAAAAATTTAGTTTTATTATATGGATGAAGAAAACAAGGCTCTGAAAGTGTCCATCTGGTTAGTTTATAAAGCAGCGGATCCTGGAATAGGTCGCAGTTTCCCTGGCACTAGTCTTGGTTTTCGGTCACCACACCTCTGGGGCTGAACTTTATAACAGGAGAAAATAGACATTCAGACACAGGTGCAAGGGTTCGCTCACATGCTCTTCATTATATGTACGTTCATTTGGAGCATTGACAGGAGAGGAAATACACAGTGTTGAGAAGGGATCATATATAGAACATTAATGTAGCGTGAAATTGAAAAGTAGCTGCAGTAAGGTTTGGGTTAATATGAGTATCTCAGGAGCTTGGGAAGGATCGGGCAGATAAGAAATATAATGAACATACTTTCAACAGAGAAAGAGTGCAAAGGTCTGTATCGTTAGGTGAATGACATCTTGTAAGCATCCCATTGGCTGAGTATTATGGCTGCGAGTGAGACAGAAGGTGAAGTTTGACTGCGGACTTGTAAAATTCTCAGAACACACGTTCTGCATGCTTTTTCTGTAAGGTTACAGAGAATGTACATATTAATGATGAATCCTGGAAAACATAAGAAGAAATGGGGAAAAAGTAAAGAATATAGCTATTTATTTTTCAGATAAAATACTGTCTTTATATAGACACTTAAATCAGTTACTTTGAATAAAAAAATTCCCAAAATTAAGTTTGGGCTTGGTAACATAGGGGAATATATCAGGCGTTATGTTCAATAATAAAACTTAGTTTCCCCCAAGAAACTCTTTTGTGTTGCATATACATACTGAAAACCAGATGGAAAATCCTGTTCATTTTTTATTGTCCTCAGTATGGCTGGTGTTTTATCACTTGCCAAGTCATGGCCACCTGTGGCTTTCTCTTGGCAGCTCTGTTTAATAGGCCAGACGTTCTGTTCACAGGAAAGGCCTCCTGAAGCCTAACTAAAAAGCAAATAATTCACATGACCAAGGTTCTGATAATAAGGATTTGCTGAATACATAATTTGACGTGTTTTGCTTTGAGCAGACACACTATCCAGTGCTTTTGTTGGCATCGCTGCCAAAGACTTTTGCACACAAACAATTAGTAGCAAGTCGTTTGATTTTCCACACAGGAAAACCAGCACGGAACAGTCAGTCCTCTAAAGATATATCTTCTCTTTTCCTATTGTTTTCATTCTGTTAAACTTCAGCCATTAACACATTAATGGACCAATTGCTGGGACATTGGATCTCTCAGGGGTGTAACACTCACAACCCCAAGATTCTCCCCCCAATTTAAAGGCCTTTTAGAATCACTTAAAGTGCAAGATGGACCTGGATGACTCAGTAAATAATCTGACCAAAGGGTGTATAAGCAATAAATAAGTAAGATACATAAGTGGCTAGTTTTTCTAGGAAATTCTAAATAATGCCATATTTTCATCTATTTTTTGTAGTCTGAAAAATGTCTTTCTCTTATTTTTCCCCAGAGAGTTTTAAAATTAAATTTATTAGGATAACATCGGTTAATATTATATAAATCTCAGGTGTACAACTTTATAATATGACATCGGTATTGTGCACTCAACACCCGAAGTCTAGTCTCCTGTCTCCACATATTTGACCCCCTTTACTCTCTTCATTCTCCCTTTCCCCTTTTCCTCTGTAAAACACCATTCTGTTATCTGTATCTATAAGGTTTTTGTTTTTGTTTGTTTCATTTGTTGGTTTTATTTTATATACCACAGGTGAGTGAAATCATACAGTTCTTGTCCTTTTCTGTCTTATTTATTTCACTTAGCATGATACTCTCAAGATCCATTCATGTTTTTAGCAATGGCAATATTTCATCTTTTTAATGGCTGGGTAGTCTTCCATTGTATATGTGTACCACATCTTCTTTATCCGATCATCTATCAAAGGACACTTAGGTTGTTTCCATATCTTGGCCACCATAAATAGTGCTTCAATGAACATAGGGGTACATATATATTTATGAATAAGTGTTTTCAAATTTTGGGGGGTAGATACCCAGAGGAGGGATTGCTGAGTCCTTTGATAGTTTTATTCTTAATTTTTTGAGGAAACTCCATATTATTTTCTGCAGTGGCTATACCAATATACATTCCCACCAGCAGTGTATGAGGGTTCCCTTTTTGCCACATCCTCTCTAACACTTCTTATTTCTTGTCTTCTTGATGATAGCCAGTCTAACAGGTGTGAGGTGGTGTCTCATGGATTTGATTTGTATTTGCTTTTGAAATGGCTTATTTTGTACTTTGAATCCCTCTGCTAAATGTGGCCTGACCTCTAACATGACATCTAATTAGACATTTAAATTTTGGGGAAGATTATTGAGTGCTCAGGTCTCAATTATACTCATCTATAAAACAAATGGGTTGGAAAAATAGACCAATAGAATATAAAACTTTGGCTGTGCAGTAGAATCACCCAGGGAGCTTTTAAAAATCAATGCCTTGTCTGCAGTATTTCCTAAATTTCCCAGGTGACAATAATGTGATGCTCAGACAGTCACTACTCCAAAACAATATAGCCTGTCATTTGGGAAAGAAAGAAATTAAGGAGATATGTGAATATGTTGGTACTGCACACTGTGTGCATGTAAGATTGCTCATGACTATTCACTATATGTTGTGTTCTTTACTAAGTACTTATAATCATGTTTATAATGCTGCCATTTGCATTAAAAAGGTTTTTTGAAATCACAAAATTAGGAAAAATGCAATATTTTATACTCTGGGGCAAAATTAAACTTCACTTGCAGACAAAGAAGTTCATGAATATACCTCATTTAAAAACTAACATGTAATATGCATAAATAATGACAACTAAAAAAATGAGCATAATCTTTGACTTAGCAATTCTACTCCTAGCAATTTATCTTAAGGATAAAATACACAGAGATATTCATACAGGGATATTTATCACATCTTGTGAAAGTAGGTCAAAACCCCACAGAACATGCACTATAAATTATAGTACAGCTACATGATGGAGTATTATTTAATCATCATAATTTTAAAGATATAATTGATGACAGAAATATTTCCATGATAATATGGTCTGGATGAATGTATATGCATATAAAAGAGATAACTGTTTACCATTGTAATGGGGTTAGGAATACTTCAAACTTTTTAATTTTTCTTTTACTTATTTGCAATTAAATTATTCTACTATGTATTACTTTAAAAAAAAAAACTTATGAGAACAAAAGTCACTTAAATGCTAAGGCCAGTTTGATTTTATTAAGCATTTACTTATTTATTTTAATTTATTTATTTTTACCCATGTATAAAAAGCCAACTAATTATTCCACAAAGTTTCTTGTAATTTTTGTGCTGAGAAAGAGGGACATACACACACACACACACACACACACACACGTACACAGGGACAGGTGTGAGTTTCTTGGGAGAACCTAGAAAAATAGTGAGCTGGTTGGGATTTTAAGAGGTATTGAGAGAAGAAGATGTCATGGGTCTATTGTCTACTATATATGATTTAAAAGTGACAAAAAAAAAAACACCCTCAAGACAAGCAAGCACAACAGTAGGCAGAATAATCCCTGCCTCCAAAGATATCCACATCCCAATTTTCAGAACCTGCACCTCTGTTGTGTTACAAGGCAAAGGGGAATTAAGGCTGCAGATGGAATCAGTGTTGCCGATCAGCTGACTGTGAGATGCAGAGCATAGCCTGGATTTTCCAGGTGGGCCCAATGTAATCACAAGAGTATAAGTGAAAAGGGATGGAAACGGGCAGGAGGAGAGTTAGAGTGAGGCAGTGTGAGAAAGACTTGACTGGCAGGTACTGGCTTTGAAAATGGATAAGAGGACTACGAGCCAAAGAATGTAGGCAGCCTCTAGAAGCTGGAAAGGGCAAGAAAATGGATGCTCCCCTAACAGCTCCAGAGAGGAGCACCCCCTGACCACACATGATTCGAGCTCAGCGAGACCCATTTTGGACTTCTGACCTCCAGAACTGTAAGTTAACACATTTGTGTTGTTTTTGCTCATTAAGTTTGTGATAATTTGTCACAGCAGCAATAGGAAACTAATACAAGTGCTTAGTGATATATAGTGTGAAAAAAAACCCTCACTGAAATGCTCCTACTTGGGTTGTGAGTAAACTCCTTTCTCAACCCTTTTTCTACTTTGCTGTATCCCCGCCATGAGATGAAAGTTCTCACTGTTTGTTGTTATGTTTGTTGCTAATAACAGTGATGTGGGGGCAGTGGTGTAGCAGAATTTGGTTTTCCTATAACCCTGGGAGAGGTGTGAAAGAGTGGAATGAATATTATGAAGTGCTGAGTTGGGAAGGAGAAAATGATGTAAAGGATTTAATTTTTTAAAAAAAGAAGTAAAACATTTTTGGTAGTAGCCGAGATGGAGTTCTTCCATTATTTGTTAAAATGAAAGCAAGGAAAGGGGAAAATTGTAAATATTAATATAAGAGTGAAAATTTGAAGTAATCTAGGCTAAGGAAATTATCTTCATTATGGCTTAAGGACAAGAAAATACCTACATGATTATATGAAGACCTGGGGATTTGGCTTTGTTATGGTTCATTTGCTTGAACCATATGGCTGGATGATCAGGAGAGCTAAATTGACAATATGGTCATAATAAGGAAATACTAAAATTATAAACTTGAACTAAATTGAGGAGTTGTAACCCAAACCATGGGAATTGGATTGCAACCTCTAAGGACTATCTGGATGGAAAACTCAGTATCTGGAAAAGAAGACGGTGATTTGTTTGGATCAGAAAATAAAAGCTGAGTATTAGTTAAATCCTTATCTTATGGTTGTTTCTGAGGCAGAAGACTGTGAGACTGGCAAACACAGAAAAACCATTCGCATAGTGACAAAGATATATGTGAGTGGCCTGAATTGCTCTGTTAATTGCTGAACTAATTAATTGCTAGTAATTTGAGACCAATTATTTAGTAGTGCTTTTCTTTCTTTTTTTTTCTCCTCCCAGAATGGTTGAAGAAATTGGGAAGGAGTGAGGGATAAGGGTGATAGTTGGGAGAAGGAGAGGGGAGGTGGAGGTTGAGAAGGAGGGAAAAGAAGCTAATGATAAACTTAGTGACTCTTCCTCTTGTCAGACCACTTTGAGGGTAGTGCACTAGGTATAATGAGCGATATCCCACATTTGTTTACCACAGGCATTGTATTAAACTTTGTTTAGATGTTGAATTATTTGGTAAAACCCTGCATCCAAAACAAACATGAGTTTTGAAGACAAAATATTCAAGTTCTAAATAAAGTCTGAATTACTTAGGGGGGAAAAAAACAACTTTACAATCAGACTAATAATTTTACATGACAAGACCTCCATCTGTGAAATGATGTTGGCAATAATAGCAATCATAATGAGAAAAATCATACCAATAAAAATCAAATACCTGTAAGGTGATTTTTATACCCCACACATGTATTACATTAATTAATTTTATCCTCACAACAATGTTATGAAATCCCTTTATTATCCCTTTATTACATGTGAGGGACAGAGGTTCACAAAGGTTAAGCAAGTTGCCAAATATTATACATCTAGAAGGTGTGAAAGCTGGACTGTGAATCCAGAATGCTGCCTTGCAAAACTCGGCTCTTAACCACCACTTTCTCTTCCCCCTTTCTCATGGGACTGTCATGGAGATTTAATTAGATATGTGTGACGTGCATGTAACAAAGTCTCCTCCCTTTCATCCTCCTCTCTGTCTTCCCCATCTTTTTCAAATGGCTTTTAAAGACAAAAGGGGAAATTTTACCATCTCCTTGTATTGAATTATTCACTGGATTCACATATTTCTCTTCACATGTTCTAATATTAAAGTGAAATTAAACATTTATCACAACTTCCTCTTACAGCAGGCTTTCTAACTTTGGCACTATTGACATCTGGACCCGATAATTCTTTGTCATGGGCGACTATGCTGCACATTGTAGGATGATCAGCAGCATCCCTGGCCTCTTGTCCCTTCCTACTAGAGCCCCTCCATGTGGGGACAACCAAAAAACGTCTCCAGACATTGCCAGATGTCCCCTGGGGAGCAAAATTTACCGCAGTTAAGAATCACTGCTCTAAAGCAAGAAAAATTCACTGTATCCTTGTGTAGATTATTGAGTACATTATTGATTATTGAGTATATTGCAGATTATTGATTATATGAATGCTAGTTGTTAGATGCAAGTTGGATTTAAATATTAGTTTTTAGTATACTAACTCTGTAAAATTTTATTCTTGCATAGTCTTTACATATTAATTTCTTATCTTTCACTACTTTGGGGAGGAAAGATCTGGAGAAAAAGAAGTAACATTCTCCCGTCAATATAGGAGAAGGAATTGGAGAAATAGACTAATCAAAAACATTTCTTTAAATTATTAGGTTAGCAGCTCATTTTTTCTATTTGCTCTTAGACTGTGATCAACAAAGTGACGTGGGCATTAGGAGTTAGTAACTCAGTCAGCTACCGCATACTGTTTCAATTAAATGAGGGATGTATCAGTGATATACTTTTACATAGTGGATAGCCAAAGAGTTAAGAAAGTAAGGATTTGGATATAGCAGAGAATGGCTCATATTAGAGAATCTGTTGCTATTTTCACGAGAAAAAAAATGTTTGTGTATGTCTTGCCCCTCCACCCCTAATTGTTATAGTTACCCTCCTTTCACCACAGTGCCTAGGTCACAGAAACTTGGAGATGCATAGGGTCTCAGAGTACTTCTTCCTGGCTTGGAATGTGGGATTTGAGAATATGTTTGTATATACACATGCATAGAAGGTTGGATTCGTCTTTTTTTTTTTAAAACCTGTCAAAAAGCATTTCTTGCTCCCTTTCAATGAATCAAGTCGCGTGTTTCACCAAGAAGTTGTGTCTTATAATAATCATAGGCATATTATAACTATAACCTAAGAGCTGGTATGCAAAGAGAACTTTCATTTCAGGAAAGTTGGGTTTTGGAGTACCAAAGAAAGACAAACAGGTGAGAACTAATTAACTCAAGAACATGTTAATAGAAAGATACAGAAAAGTCTATATATCTCTATATCTTTAGATTTATCTGTTTATTCAAGTTTAAGGTACCTATGTCAATCATTTATCTTTCATGAAGAATACAAAGCACTTATTAGATATGCTAGCGAACATTAAGAGCTCGGTATGTATTAGTTATTATTTTCATTATCTATCTACCACTTCCTGACTGATTAAAATAAAGGTTCTTAGATGGTTAAGTTGAAGACGCTGGGTGATCAAAACCTGAATGTGGATAACTGGAATCTAACAATTACCAACAAGAATGTATTTGAGGATCTAAAAGGTAGTAAGATTTTAAAAGACATGTTTAAGGATAAAGAAAATAAAACGAAAGTGCATGGCGAAAGGTAGAGGAAAAAAAGCAGAACTGAATGCAGTAACTGGGACACATCTGATCATTTGAAATGGAGATAGTGAAAAGAGTCAAGTATAGGAGCTCCAGAAAAAACATGGAAATGGGTAAATAGTAATAGAGTAGAATAAAAAATAGAATTGGAAAAAAAGGGAATTTAGAAAGGTGATATTGTATAATAAAATAAGGTTATCCTTAAAATTTCTTTATTAATCACAAGGAGAAAACCAAACCAAACCAAACAAAAAAAACTTAAAATTTTTAAGAAACTTTCCCAAGAGGGGAGGGATAGAAAATTGTTTTAGACAACTTTAATTAGACTAGGTTTCTTTGGAACAGCCCTGTTGAAAATGATTCCGGATAATCTCCCATTAAAGCTAAATCATTAGGAACAAAAGATTTCTGGGAAGCAACATATTTTAAGGGATTACTGATTTGGTTTATTAGATCTACTTGGATTTAATGAGTTCTACTCTCTTGGTGGTATTAGTTGGGTCACTGGGTTTTATTCCTGAGGATAATCTGTTGTAAGGCAACAGAGTAATGACAGTTGGACCTAAAATGCCACATGAGCTTCTAGAGACTTTAAATGTCAGCCAGTACAATGTGTTGAAAAATGATAACTGGATGATTCCATTACATAAAACCTTTAATGTCAGGAAGTAATATATTATAAAATGCCATTCTTTCATTTTATGAATGAGACAAATATAGAGTCTTTTTGAATAAAATAATTTTCTGTTCAAAATAATACACATTTCAATATTGTTATATCCATTAAAAGAGGTTCAATTTTATTTAATTCCCAAATGGGACTTTAAAAAGGACATATATCTGTTCTTTTTGTTATGTTCCCAATTGATAATATTGCCAGTAGGAAATAAACTTACTTTGTAATAGGAAACATGTGAATAAAACTTTCAAAAATTTTAAAAAATGTATAAAACAGAATGTTTTAAGTTTATACATTATGTGAATATATAATGATGGAGACTGCTATTAGGATAAAGTGATATTTCTGTAGCCAGTGTGAGGGGTATGTGTGTGTGTGTGTGTGTGTGTCTTATTAGCAAAGATTTTTTATTGTGTAATAACAAACATATACATAGAAAAAAATGTTGTTGTGTTTTTTTTTCAATTCATGACAGCCTATGGCTTAGCTTGTTAAAGTTTTACTCTTTATAAATTTACAGTATGGACATGTTAATAGGAAATTGATAATTTTTATGTAAATATGTATATGATTATTTCCTATTTCATAGATACTGTTAAGAGAATGTACCGTTTTAAACTTTAGAGGGCTGTTGATTGTATTAAAGTATATAAAGATGGCTGGTGACAAATTCAACTGTTGTAATAGCATTATAGCATTATGACTTCTTTTAGAAACAATGTCCACTTCTCAATCCAGAAAGATCTTCCAGGGTTTACTCTTTCAAATCCTTTCATAAAATGTTTCCAAATTGATAAACTTAGTTATATCACGAGGGTTAATTAAGCTCTTGGACCTTCATTGACACAGATCTTGCATCTAAAATTAAGCTGGCCAGAGCTACACTGCACAAACTTCTTATGGTAAAAATGAGTGAAGACTCCTAAGTAGAAAGAACAGTAATTAAAATGTTTTTGTTTATTTTAAAAATGCTTTATGAAACTCTTCAGAGAGCTAGTTGAGGTATGGGGCAATCTCATTTAAAAAGTAGTATAATAATGTGATCTGGCAGGTCTTACTGGCTTGTTAGCAACAAGTTTAGTTTAAGGAATCCTAGTCTTGAGTACGATCTTCTCTACCTACTCATTTCCTTCAGATTTGATAGTGACATCCTGGAAGAGATAGCTCTCCACTCATTAATTCAGTGGAGATGAATGTCAACCATTATCTGAAAGATAAATGCTTGGAGATATGGATGTTCAAATACCTGTTATAGAGCTTTGTTACACAGTAGTGGTCTGAGATGAAATAAAGTTCATGGAAGCCATTTTGAAATGGACTTAGCATGATTGAGAAGTATTTTCTTTTGAGTTATACAAAATCCGTATGGATTGTTTTACTGTAATCCTTTTACCTAACAGATGCTACACTCCATTATAACAGCTTTACTATAATAATAATGAGTCATGATGTATTGTAAGGAATTGTCTAATATATTGATAAGAATGTCCAAAATAATAGTAAGAGTAATGTCTTGGAAAAAAAAATGAATGTTCTGTGAACATTATCCATTTTGGGCCACATGAATAACATCTCATTTGGTCAAATATCTGTTGTCTACACAATCTACAAATATGTTAAGACTGTGATCCATGTGAATCCTACATTTTTATTTTGTAGTATCATCAGCTGAAATGAGTAGTGAAGAATCTGTTCAAACAATATTTCCACTGTAATGGTACAGTAAAAACTAGCATCTGTATGGGCAGTGGCTCAAGGATGGAGAGAATCAAGCATGATATTAAAATTACTAGAGGGAGAGCCAGAGAGAAAAAATGATGGAAGCAGAGGTCAGCGAGGTGAGGATTTGAAGGACCTATCCTGCTGGCTTTAAAGATGAAGGAAGGGCCACGAGCTAAGGAATGCAGGCAGCCTCTAGATGCTGCAAAAGCCATGAACGTCAATGTGGGCATTAGAACAGCAGCTGTACTTTTGGGTCAGTTTTATGAGAAAAAGAAACTTCTCATTGTGTCCACACCCACAGCCGAAACCCTCCTCTACAGGCTGCAGCAATCATAGTGTAGCCTGGATCTCCGACCCATCTCTGTGATAGAGCTGGTAGGCATGTTCCCCATATTCATTGGAAGGTTAGAAGCAAAGATTATGCCTCCAGCCGTAGCTCTGCAGCTCAGGTTGCTGCGAATCCCACTCTATTCCTTCAGGGTGGTGCTAGTAGATAAGCAAGGTGTGGACGAGGAGTGCTGTGTTTCCCTGATGACACCTGTGACCCTCTTCAATCCAGTTGACACTTTCTCCTTGAGAAAAGAGGAGATGGTCCTGCAAGCTGAAATGGCCCAGACCTGTAACACCTGGTGTGATGGTTCCTTTCTGCAGTCCCTCTTCTCATTCTACGTAGTGCTATCACCTTAAAATTGTACTTGATGTACAGATTTTCATTTGTAGTTTTCAAAGTCTATTTCATTATGAGTTTTCTTTGCACTCAAAAATTAGTATGATGATTTTTGTGCTTTGAAGTGTTTCAAAAAATGATATAAATATATTTACTCTTTCTAACTCTCTTTATTCCATCATGGCTGGTTAGTTTTGTAGAGACATTACAAACCACACCATACATACGCTTTCACTATGTTATTCAGTGTGACAGATAACTTTCTTCTATCTTGTTTTTAATATAAAACTTTCAGTAATAAAATATTTTGGAGTGAAATTACAAGAGGGGAAGTTGAGGGGAGTCTGAAAAGACAGCTAATTCCAGATCCTCTTTTACTGCTTCACGGAATGTAAATGATTGGGATGGTTACCTAGTATATAGAGACCAGTAGGGAATGAGGTTCCACCTCTTCAAGCAACAATCAATGAAGAAAAGTCAATGCAAATAATGAAAATGAAAATTTCAGAACCATATGCCATTTAATGGTAGTAAGAGGGTTTGTAGTCTATTTATCTTCCATTTTGATATTCTTAAGTGTGCAGACAAGAAAGCTGGAAGCATATGAACCAATATAGCAATAGTCCATGAAATCAATTCACTTCACTGGAGAACTTGTGGAAAGGTATACAGACAGACAGGTTAGGTAAGCTAGCCCCAAAAGTATATATTTTTGAAGTAGATAATGGAACAAAATTTTCAGTAGATTGTGATTCCACTTACAGAATTTAACCACAATAGTGACTAATGCTTCTGATGCTAAGTAACTCAGTAATTGATAAGTTCCTACAAGCAACTTTGTAGAGCATCTCTGTATCTAAAATCAGCATTCTAAACTTGGGTTTGAAACTGATTACATATGCGATTCAGTGCAAAATTCTGATCTGTTAAAAAGTTATGGCAGTAAATATCACGATGACATATTTGAGTTCCCCAAAATGTATAAGAAGCATAATATGCAACTGGCCATATTTTCTTCTACATAGAATTCATACATAGAATTCATTTTATGAAGATACTCTTCTGAAATCTAATTCTTTAATACTCATCCAGTTTAGAATGGATTTAAGTCCATTTCTGATACATCATTTTTTGAATGGAGCATTTAGTCTGTTGCTTAAAAAATCCGGTGCTGAAAATATATATGTAACTTATATTATGTCCTTTTACCCAAACACTGTTAAGTTTTTTTCTATCAAGATTCCATTCTAGTTGCTAGGTGATACTGTATTAATAACAGCAGATTCCACAAGATACTAGCAATTAACCAAATTAAACAAATTTTCAATGAAAGAGTAGAAAAAGATTATGCTACCTTGATATCAGGGCCTCTTCCACATTCTGAGACTATCAACAATGCCAAAAAAGGGTTATTAAAATTGTGGATAATGTAATATATATATTGGAGTATAAATTTGTCAAACTATAAACTTGGGTAAAGAAAAAAATAACTTTTTCTTTAAAGTTAATATATAGTTGAGTCCTTATTTATTTCTGATGACAGAAAACATGGTCTTGGTTAATTTCTTATTTGTCTCAGTCAGTTTATGAATTTGGATGTGCCAAAAACAACTTTATTTTTCATGCTCACTTAATTCCTATTTCAGGTTTCTATTCTACATTTAGGCAGAAAATGTAGTCAATTCACATGTTATGGAGGTATACTTTGGGGAAGGCATATGCTTCTCAGTTCTCAGCTTCTGTCTAAATTGATATAAGTGAGATGTTCCATTCTGTTCGTTGGTGTCAGCCTCCTTTAAGTTGGCATATGGTGAGGTACACTTATTTCTTACCTGGGCTTCAGATTGCAACACCTGCTCATCTCAGACTTTTTTTTCTGAGTTGTATCTTTGATATGCCTTAGAATGCAGTGACCTTGTCCTCTCCTTTGATGGTGCAGCTTGTTCCCCTCCTCATCTTCAAGCCCACAGAAAATTCTGGGCTGTATTGGGCCATCAATGATCAAAGACCATGGAGAACCTTTTTAGAAATCTCTACTTCATTGCTTTTATTCTAGTGTGACATATGAAACATCTTCCAAGGTGTCACTTCCTAGGTTTCCAGAAAGATAGTGGACACTGTTCTTTTCTTTGACTAATTCAAATTTGTAAGGAATGCAGTATGCAGCTGCTGGTGTTTCATTGTCCACCTCCTTTCCCTCTGGGCATGATCCTGGGGAGTGGGGCAGTGTGCAGGTTTGCTTCAGAAACACAAGTACTGCTCTTAATATCCTGCTTTTTTTTCCTCCTCTATCCCCACTTAACATCATCATTCATCCTTCTCAAAAATGTTATATGTGCAGATATTTACTTCCTTTCATCTTCCATCTCTGCCAGGACTTTCACAAATTTTATTTTGAGGTGGAACTGTTGAAGACCGACTCTTTTTACTCCCTGTCTTTATAAGCTATGACCTCCCCTTTCTGGGGTGAGAAACCAACGTTACCTTAGCTGTTACCTAAAATAGGGGTCCAGTTATGATCCAAGGGAATTACTGAGGTATAATAAATATATGAATAATATGAAAATATTATCCTCACTACATTTTTATTTACAATTAAATATATTTAGTGTAAACAAGCATTTGTAATATTTATATAATCATAAAGTAATTAGGCATAAATTCATTTGGGGATAACACCAAAGTCTAAATTTAAACCATATCCTAAACGTGAGGTCCAGAGAAAATGGTTCTGAAACAGAAGTACTGAAAAGGAAAGTGTAAATCACACCACAATTGATCTCTTCTCAATGTTGTGTACATAATAAAAGTCAAATCCCAAAGTAATACAATTATCTGGCACATTTTCACATAGAAAATTTGTGAGTCTATGAGGCATACATACATCATTGAATTTCGTCAAGAGATTGTAAAGACAAGGTTGGTATTCTTTTGTTTGGTGGCATCTGTTATGTAAAGCAATAGGTACATTATTTAAGGCTAAATGATAAACTGTTTGACAAAGCTAGTAAAGAAAAATCAATCTTTGCTTTCAATTTCTTTTAGAAAGGCATTTTTCCCCTATCGTGTCATATGTCTGCTCACCATTGGATTTTTTTGTTAAGGTTTTTAGATTTCCACAATGATTACATTGTCGGGAACAGTAAGCAGCTAGATTAAAATAAATTGTTAATATTTTTTTCTCTCAGAAACTAAGGTATTTCTTTGCATCGTAGTGAACCACATTTTATGACAGGAAGAAGACAACAAAGATGTCCAAAGTTCTCAACCATCTTTACATGGTCTCATTTCTTCTTTTAAAATATGCCAAGTACAGTTCCAACTCCTATTTAGAACAAACCCTGGAAGTGTCATGTTCCCTAGCCCAAAAGCCCCTTAATATCCTAAATATCCAACGTTATTGAGAGACTCTTCCTTTTATAGATTTATATCACTTCTGTCAAAAGAAACATGAACAGGCAGTTCTTCATTCAGCATAGGCAAACATTAAAAATCGCATGCAATCAAATTGCCCAGAAATAGTTCTAAACTTTTTGTACTATATTCTTTTTTGCGTTTCTTGTCTTCACTTCTCTTTTTATTTTATTTTCTCTTTTTATTTCATAATTGCTCATAACTCAGCTTTGTATCCATCTGTGTTATGAACACTTATATCATTAAGTATTCTTCAAAAGTGTGATTTTTTGAAAAAAAGGATGTATGATACTCAGTTATATGGATGTATTGTGTTATTTTTAAACCATTTTCTAATGTATGATATTTAGGTTGTTTTTAACCTATTATAAATAGCACTATAAAAACCCTCTTATAATTATTTGTGTTTTCTTCTAATTAGTTTTTTTGAAGTAAATTTCTGGATCTGGAACTCCTGGGTCTGAGTTATGAGCATTTTTATGCTAAAGAATACATGTTAAGTTGCTCTCCAGAAATTTTATACTGGTTGAAAATTCCATAGGCTATAGTTACTTTAAGAGTTGCATTAAATAATCCTGCAGGTTTCCATTCTCTCTTCCAAAGGAAGAGATGCATTTATTAGGATTCGGTGGAATAATTTATAATAATTCATATGACATTAATTATCACGTTACATTAACCTAGACCTGACATCCTGTTGGGGGAGGGCTTTACATTATGCAAGGAGAGAAAAACAGAGAAAGAGACATACTAGTTTTTTGTGTCTGTATTTCCTAAGAAAATACAAAACTATTGTGGTTTAAATGAAACATATATGACTCATATATGCATATAGACATTTATAGCCCCAATCCATACTTTTAGCCTCCTGACATTATTCCAGAAATTTTCATCTATAATCACACAGAATTTCTGACTATTCTGGGAACAATTCACTTCTGTGTTTCTGCTCAGGTAGTTTATAACTCCTGGAATGCTGGTACCCAGCTTTACTATTCAGTGCTTAATTCACATCCATTTCTTTGGCAAAGCCTTCCAATACACGTAGCTCCCCCTTCAGCTATTTAGAACTAGCTGCTAATTTCTCTATTTTACATCTGATAATATCTTTCTTCTACCTAATTAAATACTGGTTTTCAAAGTTTTCCATAGCTAGATTATAATTTAGCAAATAAAGTATTAATCGGTTGTATTCACAACCCTGTCTAGTCCAAAGTTTTGTATGTAGCAAATATTTAATGTTAATTGAATTGAATTGAACTGACATATAGTGAGGAGATAATAATAGTATCTGCCTTATAAAATCCATCCCTTTAGGTTTCCATCTGTCATGCTGCAGGACTTGGGAACTAATTCCATATTGTAATACAGTGTAGGTTAAGGAATAAGCTTTACTGGGAAAGGTAAAATTTCACAAAGAAAAGGGAAAGTAGGAGTGTCCCTGACCTTCCCATCATGCCTTTGAGAGCCAGGCAAGCATGAGGCAGAACTGGTCCACAGCTGTGTGGGTATGTATTCTGTGGACAGAACTCACCCCCACTTCAATTACTTTTTTATGGTGCAGTCCTGAGAACCACCTTGTCTGTGGGCCAACGCACATCAGGCACCAGGAAGTCAGTTGGGGTACCAACTGTTTAATGAGTTACCTCGGAATGCCAGCTGCCCAGCACCAAGAGACTTTAGACAAATGGAATATTATGGCCCCTTATGCTTGGGGTAGGGAGACACTGTTCCCTGTGAAAGCTGAGTATAGGTGCCGCCTACCAACTTGAGTATGGAGAGAAGCACCTCTTTTTCTTCTTTAGCCTCCAAAAATGTTCCTTGTACAGGCAACTCAGAATGGGCTCCCAGGTCACTTTCAGACACCTGTGCTCATTGCTTTTTCAACCATTCTCTTTCATGTAAGATCACAACAAATTACCTTTCTGTTTCCCTTACATTTCTGTGATTTGTTTTTCCAGCAAATATTTAAGTGCATTACATGTTAGGTGCTGTGATAAGTAAGAGAACTAAAAACAACATAGTTTCTGCACGTGAAGGGCTTACTGTCCAACACAGCTCTGTTTTAATAGAATTAATTCAGGAAGCAAGTTTTGAAATAATTCTATTTTAGGCATACCATTTTATTTTTTCAATAGTAGCTTATTAGAACAGTTAACATGGAGTAGAAAGCCAGTTATGGTAGATAAACTGGCAATATTACAACTATCAATTGTGCTAAACAGGAACCTCTATGAATATACTCCATCTTTCTTGACAATTTAACTTTTTTCTTAAGGTCCTCTGTTTTAACTTTGAACTTATGCCTTCTACCTGCGGAGCGCCTATGTAAATATGTGAGAGTTACATAGATATATAGTTATTTTTGTAATGAAAACTAAAATCTTCAGTACATATTTACTCATAATATATCCATTTAATTTTCTCTGGCTTTCCAATAATTAAAATCAATTAGATGCATGAGGACAAGTTGTTTACAGTAATAAAACTTGATGTACTAACGTAAACTGCAGTGACGAACTTTGAACCTGTGATGAAATGTATTCACAGTCCTGGTGCTCTCTGTGGTTCCTGCCCCAGCTGCTCAGCTCTCCTTCCAAATATGGCAGACTGAAATGTCTGAGAAGACTTCCACCTCTCCAACCCCTACAGGTACTTCAAGAGCTAACTGAGCCCCATTGCCCTCTGGGTAGCAAAAATTAAGCCCCTTTTTTTTTTCTGTGGTGCAACACATTATTCCTGGAATGGATTTACTTAAAGGACATGATAAAAAAAAACCTGAGATATACTTGAGGGAAACAAAGCAATAAACAACACAGGTGTATTCTTACGGTCAAGATATAGAAAGTAGACTTCTAAATACACTTAGTGGATTTAGCACTACTTGTTTAAAACACTAAACTTTTGTGACCCCGTATTTTAAACTTGCCTTATTTGGAGGAGGCTACTCCTCAAATTCCCACTGTTTTTGAATGACTTTAAAATATGTTAGTCAACTGCTCCCATAACTTCCTGTGGTATATATGAAAGAGTCTGACAAAATCAGGAATAAGGATCTCTTTGATATATTCTAATTCTCTTCACCCAACAGGCTTTCTGTAAATGTTAAAATATGAGGGAAATATTGTTCTTATGTTAGGAAAATTGTAGTTTAAGATTTTTTTCCAGAGATACTGAAGTACTTCATAAAAAGAAACCTCATTCATCTTTATACATTTAACATTTTTAAAAGAACAGATCAATATTAAATAAGAAAAATTTTATTTCTTTTCACACAGGTTTTTTTTTTTTTTTAGACTCACTGTTTTGTACTTGGATTAAATAAATATAATAAAAAGTGAAGAAAAGTATACTTGTTAACACAATTCAATTTCTTTTGACAAAGCAAAAGATGAGATTTGGATACAAGAGGAATGGTTGACTCATTTGTATCCAGCGCCAGCATTGGCTGGGTACTGTCTGCAAGGTCCATCAGGGATTGCAGAGGCTTGTAAAAGTCATATCATGTCACTGATGAGCACCTGAGCCCACTGCTTCCAGACAACCACAGTGATGCTCTGGACTCTTGCAAATCTAGGGCTCTGGTTACAAATGCTCTTACCCACAGCACAGGATTGGGGGCCAGACAGACCAGGGTTAACTAGCTAAGTGACCTTAGACAAGTAGTTTTTCTATCTGGTCCTCAGTTATTTCAAGTATAGAATGAGAGTAATGGTAATATTTACTCATACATTATAGAATCTTAGTTAGGCTAATGCTAACTTAGCACTTACAGCTCTTACTTAGAGCATTCAATAAATAGAAGCTATTATGCTATGTTATGACTACAAACTCTAGTAGAGGTATGGAAAGGTATGAGGTTTCAATTAGGGGGAGTGAAAAACTGCTTAGAAATTTGGCAATGATTGAAAAGAATAGGATAACTAAATTTACTCTTTAAACACCAGAAATCGGCTCATAAGGAGGAATCCGGCAGGCTGATATAAACACTAAAATGGAAAGTTTAAATAGAATAAAAACTATAGAAGGATAAAATTATATTATCTGAATTAATATGTGTAAATCACTGAACTCAGCATCATGCCTTCAAATATTTCTTCTTCAACAAATATTAGTTCCATTCTCTCCCACCCCCACCTCTCTTCTCTAGGTAGTGTGTCTGTAGGAGGTAGGTATAAGAGGGAGACAGAACAGCCCTTGAAGAAAGAATTTGACATGCTTTACACTACAGTTGTAATTTTTCTGTAAATCTGAGGGTGTTCTAAAATAACAGTTTGTTCAAAAATACCAAAACAATAAAACCAAACAACAAAAAGCACTGTGATGACATATAAAAAACAAAATAAACATTTTTTATGAATGTATGAGCCTTCTGAATATAATAAGCTTAGGTCAACAGGTACCCAATCTTTAAAAGGAGTCGTCTTGACTCTTACTTACAAAAACTTTGCTGCACAAATTGGGCATGTCAAGTGAGATAATCTATAGACTATAATTAATCATGATGACACCAGTTTTCAAGCTAACCAAGTTATATTTTGTTTTCATATCAGGCTTAAGCCTTTTTATCATCTTTCTAATATCAGACAATTAATGCATTTACATGAGCTAACAAGTGATAAAAATGACTTTGCATCTTTGTGGTGAATTATAAGCTGAATTAACTATGTCTCATGTAGAAAGAGATATTGTGACAAGATTCATGAGCAATCAACATAACTCCCTTGAGAAAATAGGGAATGACATATTTAGAATCAATGGTTACACAAAAAATGGCTTGAATTTATAAATCTAATCTGATAGATAATGTACTGCTCTTATATACTGAACCGATCACTGCCAACATTACTTGAAATAAATGATTTTACACATTCAGATAGAATGACATAACTACTTTAGAGGAGTTAAAGATGAGTGTTAAGATTGTGTAAGGAACACTTAGATGAAAAATTGACACAAGGATGAACAATAATCTTCAGTGGTGACTTTGGGATCTGCATACTGCTATAAAATATAAGCTTAAAATCTTCAAATTTTAAAAAGGGATGAATCTGTGAGCAGCAAATGTCAGAAAACTACTGGATACCAATGTGTGTGGGGGCAGGGCGCATCACTCAAAATAATTAGGGGTAACAGTACCTGGTATTCAGACAGGGACAAAAATGTTTCTTGCCTCCACCTGTCAGAATGGAAAACCTCAACATATGCTTGTGAACAAGATCTTGGGTAAGGAACACAGAGACCGTGTCCTTATACAGAGAGTAGTTAAGGCCTGGAATGAGCACTACATCTAACAGACATTCAAAAAGTGTCAATGAAATTTGGTTTGGTTTGCAGTTCAAAAGGTTTTTGTTAAATTTTTTTTTTTAATCCAAAGTCAAAGTCATTGTACAGTTGAGTTTATTTTTGTAAGACAAAGTCATGTACATGTCAGTAAAATTATTAGCAAGGTAATGAAGCTAATACAGCTGCATTATAATGAAAGATATTTCGGTAAGGTGTTGGTATGCTTCTTTATCAGAAAAATGTAATCTCATTTCATTTGATATACATGAACTGGCATCTTGCCCTCAGGAAACCAATGACTTTTAGCTTGGCAAAGTAAATTCTGGACTTCATTGCCCATAACTGCCTCAGAAAAGTCTACATTTTAAAGACTGAACTTTAATAAAATAGATAAATTATCTACTATTATCAACATTTTTTTAAAAATGTTGTCTTTAGAATTAATACTTTTCTATATAAAAATTTCTATGTGACCACAGTAATAAATAAAACAGTAATTACTTTTAAGGAGTACTATTTCATATCACTGAGGAAAATATTTAAAAAGTTATAAATAAAAAGTCATTCAAGAAGTACCTTAATTTATTAAGTACTAAAACTATTCATAACATAGTGTCTCAGAAGAGTAAGCCATAACGTATGTTTTATGCTATTGTTTCATGGGTTGAACGTATGAAGAACAATTTTACCTGAGCCATGCTTAACATGTAAGTAAACTTTGTAAAAGTTCTAGCATGTTTGATATTATGTCAGCATGCAAGCTCATACTTGAATTAAAAAGAAAAAGCTGTTGCAGATGGACAGCAATTGCAATAAAGGATGTATTTACGCAACTTTCACATACATGTACAGAAATGGCAAATGATTTATTACAAGTTCTATTCCAAAATAACTAGTCTGATAGTAAAAGTTAGTGAATAGGAGTCACCAGTGTTAAAGCTTTCTAGTATATATTAGCGATAAATGGCTTTTAATTACAGAGTAAAACACACACACACACACACACACACACACGTTTCAATATATAAATGTAAAAATTTAAATATATGTAAAAATTTAAATATATATGTATATGTTTAAAAAGAGAAGTTGAAATCAAACATTAGTAAAAATTCTGACAAACACCTCTTGGAATTTGGAGAACATAATTTTAAGTCTATAGACTTTATTTGAAGGTGAATTATGATCCTTTGTAATGTTGGTAGCTAAATTTCCCATGGTTAATGGAAAATTCCATACAGTAAGAAGTTCTTAATTAAGCTTGTCTTAGTAATAAGTGGAGAACTGTGGAAAGAATATTATATATTTGTGTCTGACTATTTCTTTAATGGTATTTGTGGAGGCTGAAAAAATTAATATTTTTCCTCCTGCCTTCTCAGTTCTTCTAGCTGGGCTAATAATCAAATTAACAAAGACAGAAAAAAAGGAGAAAATCAGATTTTAATATATGCACATGGAAAATTCACAAATGCATGAAAATATTAAGTCAGTGAGGCAACATTCGGTGTACATGGTATTTTGGACAAAGGAGAAAAGTGGGGGAACAAGGATCTTTGATTTCAGAAATGAGATGGACAATTTACAAGTAGTTGAGGAAGAGCGGGACACACAGCAGGGAAATTCTTTCTAGACAACTCAGAAATAATGGTCTAGCTAACAGGCCCCCTTTTCTTCAACCATGCTTAATTCAAATTAAGCTAAGCCAGCATCCTAAAATTCCTTTCCTGGGGTAGGCCTTTCCATTTGAATCTCTTTGGTAAGAAGGGGGGAGGGTCAAATGTTCCTTCTGAGTCTTTTGTTACTTATTAAACATCTTAAAATCAACATCCCAAAAAGGCAGCTTCAGGGTGGTAAAACTTTTGTCCCTCTCATATTCCTGTAACAGAAAGTATGTGCAATCTTTTCAAGCACCCCCAGCCCTTATAGTATATTTACAGAATAGAGGGTTTGTTTTTGGTTTGGGGTATTTTATTTGTTGTTTGTTTGTTTGTTTTCCTTTTAACATCGTCTCTAGAGGCAGCCTGTGTTGCAGCTTGTTTTTCTGTTGCTAACTGCTGCTCCAACCCCACCTGGAGCCTTCATTGCCCACCACCACCTGGAACTTAGGGCATGTCCTTCAGTCTTTTAATGATGTGATTACTGACTTGCCCAATGCTAAGGAATGTTTCCTGAGATCTCTCTGTAACTGTAAACTTTGTATAAGAGTAAGTCACTAACTGCTTCCTCTCAGCATTTAGTGTACCATCTCCTGGCTCATATCGAATGTTTTTTCCTATCCTTTCTTTTACACAAGGATGTAAAATGAAGACTATAAATTGCCACCCCCAAGGAATATGACTGGTCAATAGGTGAGGAGGGGCAATTTTAGATTCTTTGGAATCCTGATATATTTTTAAGACCCTAGAAATAACGCTGTATTCTCAAAAGCAACCCAACCAATGACATGCATTAACTCACGATTAGTATATGCAAATGATGAATGAAAATCAAGCTGGAAATTCTAAATATCACAACTCTATTATAAAGTTGTCACAAAGCAGCCCATTCTTATTTTTAAAGTGCTAGCAATCAGGGAACTGTAGGAAGCAAAAGCAAAAGAAAGTTAATCGATTGAAAAAAATGGATAGGTGAAGAGAAGAAAGGGGGACCTAGAGGATGACATTCTGTGTGGCTAGCACTATTGAGCCAAGGCCACTTGTTTCCCCTTCTTGGTAAAATAGTGTCAGTGTCCCTGTCCCCCTCCCCCCCCACCAGCCTCTCTCTGACATTTCTTAAAGGTGATGAGGTATTAATGATATTGACATTAAGTTCTTCCTCTAGAATAAAATAAAGTACAGCTTCTACAGCCTTTGAAAATAAAATTAGCCCTGACCTTAACTTTGGGAGCCATTAATTCAGGTGATGAATCTACTAAGAAAGAAACAGCATGATGGGAAACCATTAGAAAAAAATACACTTTACCTATTATTTCTAGAATCATAGGTTCGTATGCATGAGACAAATGTTACTAAATAAAAGATGTTCTTTAGTACAAGAGGTGCTTTGGCATTAGATGTTTACCCGTATGTTATTGTATGGCTAATATCATGCATCATAAATATGGAATCCAAGACGGGGGAAGGAATATGGTTATTAATATACATGAGTGGTTAGGATCTTAGATCATGCTAGAATATATGCTGGACTTAAGATTTACAGCAATGTAAAAAATTTGGGCTTACTACTTCATTTCTTTATACTCACGTCTGATATTCATGTTAATGTAGGTAATTGTTATCAAGATACAAATTTTCTTTTATTGAACTGTAATTGAATATAACATTATGTAAGTGTATGTTGTACAACATGTTGATTTGATTCATTGCTATATTGCAATATAATTATTACCATAGCTTTAGCTAATACCTTCATCACATCATACAATTATTTTTTCCCCCCTTGGGAACAATTAGGATCTAGTCTCTTAACAACTTTGAAGTGTATAATACATTATAGTTGTCTATTATCATCGTGCTGTGCATTTGATCTCTAGGACTTACCTATTGGTTGTTAGTTTGTACCCTTAAACAACATTTCCCCAAATCCCTTAGCTCCCTAGTCCATGATGATTACATTTTACTCTGTTTTTACAATGTTGGCTTTTTAAAATTTCACATGTAAGTGGTATCATACAATATTTGTCTCACTTAGCAAAATAATTCCCTTAAGGTCCATCCATGTTGTCAAAATGGCATGAATTCCTTCTTCCTCATGGCTGAGTAGTATTTCACTCTATCTATATACAATAACTTCTTTATGCATATATAAACTTCATCCATTCATCCACTGATGGACACTTAGGTTGTTTCCATATCTTGGCTATTGTGACTAATGCTGCAATAAACTTGGGAGTGAAGATATCTCTTTGAGATAATGATTTCATTTCCTTTGGATATATATAGAGCGTAGGGTTGCTGAATCATACGATAGTTCTATTTTTAATTTTGAGGAAACTCCAAACTGTTTTCTACAGTAGCTGAATCAATTACATTCCTACCTACAGTGTACAAGAATTCCCTTATCTCCACATCCTTGCCACCACTTGTTGTTTGTTGATTTATTAATGATGTCCATTCTAACGGGTGTGAGGTGATAGCTCATGGTGGTTTTGATTTGCATTTCTGATTAGTAATGTTGAGCATCTTTTCATCTAGCTGTTGGCCATTTGATGTCTTCTTTGGGAAAACGTTCAGTTTCTCCACCAATTTTATCAGATTGTTTTTTGTTGAGTTGTATGATTTTTAAAATATTTTTTATATTAACCCCTTATCAGACCCATAATTTGCAAATATTTTCTACCATTTGGTGGTTGCCTTTCATTTTGTTGATGGTTTCCTTTGCTGTGCATATCATTCCACTTTTTGATTTTTGATTTTGCTGTCTGTTTTTTAGTTGTCTTAACCACAAAAAAACAAACAACAAAAAACAAACAAAAAAAATCATTGTCCAGTCCAATGTCAAGGAGTTTCTTATCTCTTTCCTTCTAGGAGTTTTATGGTATCATTTCTTATCTTAGTCTTCAATCCATTTTGAGTTAATCTTTGTGAGTGGAGTGAGTAGTCCGATTTCATTTTCTGCATGAGGTTATCCAGTTTTTACAGCACCACTAGTTGAAGAGATTATCTTTTTCTTATTTAGTGTTCTTGGCTCCCTTGTCAAATATTAGTTGACCTTATATGCAGGGGTTTATTTCTGGGTTGTCCATTTTGTTTCATTGATTTATGTCTATTTCTATGCCAGTACCATACTGTTTGAATTACTAACTTTGTAGCACAGCTTGAAATTAGGAGTGTGATGCTTTCAACTTTGTTGTTCTTTCTCAAGATTGTTTTGGCTATTCAGGGTCTTTTCTGGTTCTATAGATATTTTAGGGTTTTTTTTGTTCTATTTCTGTGAAAAATGCCATTGGAATTTTGAAATTGAATTTAGATTTCTCTCAGTAGTATAAACATTCTAACAATATTAATTCTTATCCATGAACACAGGTTATCTTTCCATTTGCTTGTGTCTTCTTCATTTTTTTTTTTTTTAAATCAAGGTGTTATAGTTTTCATTGTACAGATCTTTCAATTTTTTGCTTAGTTTTATTCCCAAGTATTTCATTGTTTTTCATGCTCTTGTGAGTAGGATAGTTTTCTTTATTTCTTTTTCAGAAAGAAATGAAATTTTGTTTAATTGCTAGTGTATAGAAATGCACCTGTTTTCTGTATGTTGATTTTACATCCTACAATTCTATTGAATTCATTAATTAATTGCAACAATTTTTTTTCTTTCTTTTTTTTCTGCCATGTCGCTTGCGGTTAAAAGGGCCACCGACGGAGAGCAGACAGCCCCAGTTATGCACAAGCGTGTGCTCTGGCGCTGCAACCTGACCCCCGGCACACAATTTTTTTGTTGTTGTTGAGTCTTTAGGATTTTCTATGTATAAAATCACATCATAAATAATGATAAATGTATTTCTTTCATTTCGATTTGGTGGCCTTTTATTCTTTGTCTTACCTAATTTCTATTCCTAGTATTGAAAAGAGGGTGAAGATAGGCACCCTTGTCTTGTTCCTGATCTTAGAGAAGCTTCCAATATTTCGCTGTTGATTATGATGTTGACTGTAGGCTTATCATATACAGCCTTTATTATGTTGAGGTTCATTCCTTCTATACTCCATATGTTGAGAGTTTTAACCACAAAAAAGATGTTATATTAGCCAAATGCTTTTTCTGCATCTACTGACATAATTATAATTTTTATCATTCTATTAATATCACATATCAATTTGTTGATTTGCAAATGTTGAACCATTCTTGCATGCCAGGAATAAATTCCACTTAATCATGATGTATAGTCCTTTTAATGTGTTGCTATATTATGTTTACTAGTATTTTTGCATCTATATTCATCAGAGATATTGGTCCATAGTTTTCTTTTCTTGTAGTGTCCTTGTCTGATTTGGTATGAATTTGGGAGTATTCTCTCTTCTTCATTTTTTGGAAGAGATTGAGAAGGATTGGAACTGATTTTTCTTTATTTGGTAGAATTTGTCGATGCAGCCATCTGGTCCTGGGTTTTCCTTGATTAGGGGGTTTTTGATTACTAATTCAATCTCCTTACTCATTATTGGCCTACTCAGATTTTCTATTTCTTCCTGATTCTGTTTGGATAGGCTGTATGTTTCTAAGAACTTATTGTCTAAGTCACCTGATTTGTTTGCATATAATAGTTCATAGTAGTCTCTAATAATCCTATATATTTCTGTAGTATCAGTTTTAATGTCTCCTCTTTCATTTCTGATTTTGAATCTCTCTGTCTCTGTCTCTGTCTCTCTCTGTTAGTCTAACTAAAGGTTTGTCAATTTACAACTTCTTTAAGGGGAACTTTTATGATTACTTTGGATTAATTGTACTTATTCCATTGCAAAGTCTCAGTTATAGTGTATGCTCCAGTACAATGCAGTTAATACTTCTGTTTCTTCCTTAGTAACTTAGTAACAAGGATGATACAGTACACAGAATACACTCAACAAATGTTGGCTCAGTTTGTTCGTCTTTGTTGATTCCATTGGATAAATAAATTGCCTCAGCATTTCTGTCGTGAAACATCTTCATTCCCCTTCTAACTATATTTTCATTCTTTATTTTGGTCCTGACTATGGGAGTCATGTGCCTTCAAGAAAAACAAAACATAGCATTTCTACTCAGGAGGAGTTTGAAGGTGGCTCAGTACTTCCATTTTGTACATTGTGGATAGAATGTTTTACTCTTTTCTCCCCTGCTAACAAGCGAATTTTTGATTAAAAGTTTTTGAAGTAATTCGCCCTAGTGAATTCTAAAGACCATCAATAGCACAAATGTGTGATGATGGCTATGCTTTAGTGAAAATATATACAATGAATTTTTTGACAAAGCTTTGATCCTAATATTAGCATGCCCATCATTTTTTGAGGTGATGAGAATATTCTAAAATGACTGTGGTGATGGTTGTTCATACCTGTGAATATAAAACAAAAAAACCAAGAAACATTGAATTGCATTTTGAGTTGATTGTATCATATGTGAATTATATCTCAAAAATGTTTAAAAAATAAAGTTAATCCTTAGCTTGTTGTCTGAGATATAAGTGAAATAATGTATGGAAATTCTTAGCACTATGTCTCAAACATAACATGAACATAATAAACACCGTTGTTACTACCTCTTAACTAAGCCGTATAGGCATTGTAAACTGTTTATTCTATTTCTGGTTTCTCTCTTTTATCTCTCCTCTTCCTATGTTCTTTCTTTTATCTCCTCTATTACTGTATCTTCCTCCACAGTGTCTTATCTAGGGACACTTGAAGCCATGATCTGCCTTTACTGAAGCTTCTCAGTAAAAAAAAAAAGAGTGCTCATGACCCTTTATCTTGACCGCGGATATGTTTGTTTAAATTATAATAAAACTAATAATTAGCCATGCACAGCTTTCATTGATTATTAAAAAAGGGTAGTTTTCCTATGTCTTTGCTTTAAATAAGATGAAGAGAAGTTTTTTGGGTTTATATTTTATTAAGGTAAACTTACATTTTTCACCATAGCTTTTACCAAGAAAAATAACCCAAAATTATATGTGCAAATTTTTAATTGTTTTATTTTCCCTTAAATGGTATTTACATAGTTAATTTTGATACAATAGGCTATATATGTTGCAATTATAATACTATAGCCATACTTTATCTGGAAGAGTTTAAAGGCTAATAAAATTAATAAACTCAGACATATTTGTGCGTGTCATACTTATTTCTTATTTAAATTAATAAATATGTAGGAATTTACATAATTTCACATATTCGAAGGTTTTAAAAATTATTTTTTAATAAAGCATGTTCAATAACTACCAGTTAGTAAAAATAAATTCCAGAATGGATATTTTAATTTTTGTTGACAGTCAAACCTTATTAAATATTTGGAGAAAAAGTAATTTTCCTGTAGTTCTATATCAATTATTTTGAACTTTTTTTTTCTATGCTTAAATGTTAAATAGATGGTATATTTCTATTTTGTTGTTTTTATAATTTTCTATATTATCAACTATAGCTTTATTTTTTAATTTTTTTCTTATTCAAATAATAGGTTGAAAGCTTACAGAAAAGTATTTATTTCAGTGGTGCTAACTTCCAAAATACACAACAAAATATGACAATAAAGATTTTGTATTTTTCAGTGAGTTTGATCAATGCAAGCAATAAATCTACATCATTTAAGACAGGTTCTTCACGTAATTGACATAAAAGCCGTTACTTCTCACCTTGACAGACGAAATTGCTAAGCATCTGGGGTACCCACTGTGGCTAAGCCTGTGTGCAGCCCCAGTTTCTTCTCAAACATGGTTTTCTGGGCAGCCATTACCCATCAAGTGGAGTAGGCAAGTGAGGGGAAGCCCATATACCATCCTTTGGATGTCAGATGAGCATAAGTCTTGGAATTATAATTTCTTTTTTTTTTTCCCACTTCAATGATAAGGATGAGTTATCCATATGAACACACAAATTCGGTAACTACTTTACTTGTTCATAAATAGAACTGAAGAATCCACCCACATTTCAGTGACCTCCAGGAATTTGTGAATAGTGTATTACTGCACTAATTATCAAGAGGACAGTAATCTTCCATATATACATTTGGACTAGAAGTTTCAGATGAACAGAACTAAGTCATGACTCCTCTCCTGTACCTAATTATCAGGTCGTTTACTATAAATAAACAAACATAATCTATGAAGGAAAGTCTGTTCTTCGGAGCACAGTGGCCAATCAGACATGGATAAGGATTTGCTTTTCAGTCTTCCCTTAGAACAAATATATTGCTTCACTTTCCTGGGTGATTGGGTAGTTTTGTGATATGACATAAACAAGAGTGCACAACCATTGCCCCCCGCACCCCCCCCCCCACATACACCATTTAAGTGCCACGATGATTATTAACAACTTTCAGGAGTTGTTGTTTTTTAAACTTGTGTTATTTTGAAACACAATTTAGCTTCTGTTCCTCTCCTTTGCTGTGGTATTGTGTTTCCACTTCTGTATATTAAATCTCTTGGAATGTGGAAGACAATTCTGTGCTGTCTGTGAATAAAATGGACTTGCTTTCCCTGTTTGAAGAACATGGGAATTGGCAGTGAGATACAATTTACTTAATGAACATTACAGTGGAAATAGTTAATTTACTTTCAGGACAGAATATCTTATCTTACCTTTAAAGCTTATCTACTTGGAGTCTTTTAATCATGATAAAATTTGGAAACTCAATGTAGATCTTTTAAGGAGAAACATGCTGTAATTTTGTCAAAAGCTTGAATGTTACATGTTTACTCAAATGACTTTTTAACAAACTATGGTTTCATTTGTAGAAATTTCTGAAGGAGATTATAAGGACTTATAAATAATATTGTTTACAGGAATGAAATGTCATGCAGGGCCATTTCCTAGCACATTAAATTGAACCAGCGGACAATTTCAATTTTCCAAATGATACTACATAGTGATTTACTAACTCTAGTCTTTGCATCAAATGTAAATGGCCTGTGGAAAATTGCTGGCTAGTCTATTTGATAGGACACTTAATTATATGGTTCACATTTCTTAAGGTCCATTCTCCATAATTATCTTAGTGAATATTTCCCCCATTTTGTTTTGCATATAAAAGATGTGTAAGAATTCTATTATTATTTTTCATAGTTCAGATTCTTTTGACTTAAGAAATAGTTATATCCAAATGGAATTTAAATTATTATTACTTTTTAAAAAATGGAATGCCTTAACAACAAGTTTTGACCATTATTTGGACCCTTCCAAGTTGTAACTATTGATATTTCACTTCTGGGGTGGGGGAAGGTACATAGATTAGAGGAAAGAAGAAAGGGAACTGGAAGTTACTGAGGGTTAACTGAAGGCCAAGACTGCTTATTTCTTTGATTCTCACAGAGAGCCTAACCCAATGTTGTGAATATAGCAAGTGTTAATCCTTTTTTTTTTAAAGACTAAATGATAGTAATAGTGACCTGCTTCTAAGAAGCTGTTACTTTCTTATCTTCACTTATTGCATGTCCCAAATGGACATCATAATATACTGTTCTAGCTCACTAGGTTTTTTTGAACTCTGAATGGGAACAATGTGTAAAAATCTTTAAGAATATAATAAGCCACTTATACTAGACAAATAGAAGTCAGGTGCCATTTTTATTACATCTCTTTAGATGAGTCATAATAGATTTGACTGAAAGAGCAAAACCCAAAACTTTAGTTATTCATTTTATTTCAGTATCACTTTCAAAAGATTCAAAAATAAATGTATTTTTAAGAACATAGGGGCTGTTATTGAACTACTTATTGTTTCATGTATATTTTTGTGTGTGCAAAAATTCATGTAATATTTAGTTGGATATTTTGTTAATTTGGTTGTCAATATATAATTTTTGTTTTCAAACAATACTTTTGAATTGTGTTGTTTTCCATTTTCTAGTCTGAAATATTCAAAACAAAACATCAATTTTTAATTTTATACAGTGTTTCCCGAAGCCATTCTTTCTTTTTTTCTTTTAATTAAAGGAAAACTTACTTCAATTAATACTTGAAAATCAAATTACATGTTGGTCTAAATTATGAAAGCCATGAAAGGACAGAATGAAGTCTTGGTGAATCAGCTCCCTTATAAAACTCTTGACAGTTTCCTTATGATCCTGATCCCAGTCAGCATTGTACAACCTTTTCTGTTCTTAAAGCAGATCCAAATTAAAATTCAATTTGTATCACCTAAACCTATTTTTGTTTCCTAAGTGGGAAGGAAGAGAGGAGAGAAAGCAAGAGTAATAGAGACAATGTTTTTTTCTGCTTGTCACATTTTATTCCATTATTATCCTTTTTTTATAGTCCTCTCTTTTACTTTAGGACAATTTTGAAAATTGCTTTTCCTGGTATATTATGAGGAGCAGGGGTGAGCGTGAAAAATACACCTGATAGGGAGGGGAGAATAGTCTGCTTTGGAATGTCTAACCTTTAAGATATTAGGCTATGGGCAACTGTCGTCACCTTTTCCTAACTCTTACAGGTGAAAAGTGATATCACATTGTGGTTTTAATTTTGGTTATGATTAATGATGTTGAGCATCTTTTCATATGGCCGTTGGCCATCTGTATGTCTTCTTTGGAGAAATGTTTATTCAGGTCCTCTGCCCATTTTTAATCAGATCATTTAGGGTTTCTTTTTTTCTTTTTCTTTTTTTTTTTTTTTTGGTGTTGAGTTGTATGAGTTTTGTATATATTTGGGCTATTAAACCCTTATTGGATGTATTATTAGTGAGTATCTTCTCCCATTCAGTAGGTTGCTTTTTTCGTTTTGTTGATGATTTCCTTTGCTGTGCAAAAACTTTTTAGTTTGATGTAGTCCCATTCATTTATTTTTTCTTTTGTTTCCCTTGCCTGAGGAGACATATCTAAAAAATATTACCAAGAGCAATGTGAAAGAGTTTCCTGCCTGTGTTTTTTCCTGGGAGTTTTATGGTTTCAGGTTTCACATTTAAGTCCTTAATCCATTTTGAGTGATTAAGTCTAAAATGTATTATTTTTAAGGTGCGTGGGGGGGAATGATATGGCATGGGTAAAAATCACATTTATCAGTAAAGTTTAAAAAATAAGGTTTGAGAGTCATAATCGATACACATGATTTCTAGCATAAGTAGAACTCCTGTTTCTTGAAGAGTCAGATCAGGGGAGAAATCCCCATGATCACTAATTTCTGGCCTCGTTTTGTTCTCTGAGCAGTGTCTTTTGATTGCTCTGGTGTGTCCAGACTTCCTCATAGAGGAGACTGAGCTCCTTCTTCTGAGGCATGCAGTTAGGGAGATCAAATGGTGTGTACTTTTTCTCAGTTATTTGGGAGGCGGGTTTGATTCAACAAATATAATATTTAATACTTCCTATGTATCAGGCTCCATGTTAGATGCTGGGGATAGAAGAGTGAACAAGGAAGACATAATCATTGCCTTCATGGGGCTTACTGGGGTTTTAGTCATCAGCTATACTCATTTGAGATAACTGGAGCCTTGTGGTGTGTGAAAGAACTGTTGTCCCTATTGCCCGACTGCCATCATGCCTGGCCAAATACACCCACATTTACAGTGGGTACACAGCTTAGGTTCTCTCTCTGGTCTCTTATTTCATAATTTATTGAGCCAATAAATTATCCATTTTCAATAACATATACTTCGAAAATGGCTGCTGATCTAGCATTGTTAGGGCAAACCCAAGTTTTGCTAATGGGAAATCTAACCTTAAAATCTCTCCTCGTAGAGCAGACAATACTTTAATTATGCTGTAAACTTGTGTATAATTGACTTACTGAAGAGTGCATTGAGTTTTTTATTTTATAGTTTGTAATGGGGAGTTATGAGCTAAATATTGACCTGTGTTGCTTAATTGACACTTATTCACCTAAATGAAATGATTCTCTAATTGGCTAGAGATCATGTGTCACTCAGAAGCAACTGTGATAAATAAAAATAGGTTTCCCACACGAATTTCCTGAAAATCTTACAGGGCAGTGATCAAGAAAATGGCTCTTTAGACAGATAATTATAATGGTGAAGAAACAAAGCATTTGTATATTAAGTTATCAATATCTATGAATTTTAAATGTCAGTAGTTACTAAGATAAATCAGTGTTGACCTGCTATGAATCAGATAAAGATGTCTAACAAGAATCAATGTTATAAAATGCTTATAACTTTCCCATTAGGACAATGTTTCCAGGTATTTTCTGAGGATCAGTCACATCAGAATCACTGGTGTGTGATTTATTTTATTTTATTTTTATTAAAAATGTAGAGCGCTTGGCCTAACACTATCCTTTTGAATCAGGAACTCTGGAAAGTGAGTCATCTGTCATCTGCATTTTAAAACACATCTTCTGAGCCATTCTTATGTAAACTAAAATTTGAGGATTTCAGTTCTAAATCTAGGCGACGTTTTCCTACCTGCAGTTTAAAGTAAGACATACTCTACAAAGCCCTTGAGCTTTTTCCCTGTAGATAGCAATGAAATGGAAATCTGTTTTCCACTAGTGTTGTGAACTAGACTTATTCTCTGGATTCTTGCAGCCAATCCACACAAGCCATGGGAGCTCTGGGCTGGTACCTCCCCCCTTGAAATTGTAGGATGGTAATATTTCTTAGAGTGTGTCCTGCAGTCTCCCAGCATCAAAATTCACTCTATGGGCCAGGTGAAAGCAGGTCTGGAAACCTACCTCAGACCTTCTAGATTAGGATTAGGATGTTTGATAAAATCAGAGCCATTTAAAAAAAAAATAAACTCTGAATGTTACTTTTATGCACATATTTGAGACCACAAATGTTTCCCTATTAGTCAGTCTATATTTTTAAATCTTTCGATTAATTTAATCTTCATGAATTTCATGTATCTTTAATATATGAGATCCACTACCCTGGTATGTGTTTTCACGGCTGCCAAGACATCTTTAAGACCAGTCCTGGGATTTGGATAATGACTGCACAGGAATGAACTGTTTTAAATTTTCATCACCTTCATCTCCTGTTCTTCTCCTGCTCATTTGAACTATTGTTGCCTGATGGCATTCTGGCCTTTCAACCTTGTACCTTTATATTTACTCTCTTACTCCTCTTCTTGATAGGGCATATTCCATCACACCCTGCATAACGTTGTTTCAATTGTGAAAATTTTTCCAATATCTGTAGGCAAAGCATTTTTTTTTTTTTTTGCTATTGTACTTGGCCACTATTACTGTAAGTTCATAATGACACTTATAAAATTTTACTCTACTTATGAAAATCGTTCAAATTTCTTTCTCTCCTTAAAGAGTTTCCCCAGGACATAAGCTGGATCTCATTCCTTTTTGTATGCCTTATGGTGAGCAGCACATTGCATGGCATGAATAACTCATTCCACGTGTGCATCTAAATTAAACTGTCCTTGCTTCATTCAGAAGACTATATCCCAGAGATGAGATGTCATTTTAAAACGATTTCTTCACTCTCTCACTAATGACTTAGTTAATTATTTTCCTTGACTAATGGAAAATTCTTTTGCCCCATCTTAGGGTTCTGTATAGAATACATAAAAGGAAAGTAACTTCTTACACATTTTCTGTTACTCATGTTTTTATTTCAGGTCTCTGCTTGTAGAAAATTAAGGCCTGTGCTTGGAACATGTTGTCAGTTTAAGGAAAGCCAGGTGAGGCAAAACACATTGGCCATCTTTCAAGACATTATAAAATATACCGAGAAATCCCCAAATTTCCAATGAATGACATTTTGTTACCGTTTATAGATACTAAACTTAAAATAGCAGGTTTATGTTGCTATGTATACCTGCGATTGATCAGTTTAATAAATATGTGAGAAAAATTAAGAAGAAAAAATACAGACGAAGCATTGAAATTTATACATTTAAAACATGTCTGGCCCTGTGACAAATGATATAACTCAACAGCATGTAACTTTTTCCATTTTTTACCTGTACATGTTGAATTATTTCAGATTCACCCTAATGAGTAATCTCATAAAGAGCCTTCCCAAAGTTCCGCCAATTTTAGCTTATCTCTATGTTAGGGGATGTAGAGTACTGAGATAAATTCTAGATAGCACACTGGAAAGTACACAAGATTTTCATTTGGAGACCTCTTGCTTATATTTCATATTTTCCAATTTCATGCTGTGTGAACTTAACTTATCCAAGGCTCCATTTTCTCAGCTATAAATCTGGGGCAATTGTAAATCTTTCCTCAAAGGGGTGTTTTGTGGATTAAGTAATAAAATACTTGTGAACCCATCAGGGACCTTCACAGCCTGGTTTTCCTTAGGCAGACTGAAGGCTGGTTTGTCTTCGAGTTACTGTGGGAAGAGGTTATCCTTTTGGACCCTTATCTGGGAAAGGGCTGAATTCCATTAATTACCTGGAGAGCATTAATTACCTGGAGAGTTTCATTGCTCTGCTGAATTTTCTTGCAATTTGATTATCATCTAGCATGCCGTTACTTCTCAGATATAACAAATTGTTCAAAAATGTCAAACATCTTTTAGCTGACCATTACCTGGGACTCTTGTGCAAGAAAAACTTTATGTTGAATCAATGTATATTTTCCAGAACAATGAAATCTGGCAATTAGAAGGAATGTTGCATCAGACTCTAAGTGTTTCTTTGTTTCATAATTGGCTCTCACAATCACAGGAACATTGAATGTGTCCCCTAAAATAGTTAAAAAAAAATAAAAAGCAAGATTCCAATATCAGCTATGTCCTTTTAGTACTTCACAAATGGCTGCACTTTGCACCCATTTATCATTCTTGTTCTGTGGCTTAATTTAACTTATTCTTCAGTTATATTAGTAGATTGGTGCAAAAGTAATTGCGGTTTTTGCAGTTTTTTTTTTTTTTTTAACCTTCTAAACTGCAATTACTTTTGCACCAATCTAATATATATTCAGTTAACTATAATCTCTAATGCCCTTATTAAAAGAACACTGAATTAAGGTAAACATGCTATTATTACATGTTTCATTTAGTTTATTTCCTAGTCCTTCAATTAATGTAACCCTCATGAATTTTACTTTTTTTTAAAGCAATTTCAGATACTCTTATGTTTTTATGCTTCCTTACCATTTAAGTTCCAAGGAAAGTATTTCTGTACCTTGGTAGCAATTCCTTACTGACTGCTCCTTACCCCGTTTCCCACTGAGAGACTCACTCACCTCTGGATAGTTTTGAATGTTTTTCTTGCCTTTATCAACAATTCCTTCTAAGAGTAGTAATTATGTTCTGTATTCTTTTGTCCTGTTAGGAGCAGTGTTTTCTCCTTTCTCATACTTGCAGTTTCTCTCCTCTTTTGAATGATATAATTAATTACATTTTAAATGCTTAAGCAACGTCTATGTAACAGTAAAGAGGCAAGATGCCGTGGGAGCATAAAAAAAAGTTTTAACTGTTATTTCTACTATTGATCATCAGAATTATTTTCCTAGTCTAAATAATCTCTGGGGATTAGATAAAACTCAATACAGGTAGCATCAGAAAAGCATATGATTCCCTCCCCCTTTCCCATTATGAAATTTAGCATTCATAAAACTCTTTCACCTCTACCCAAGAGAGTTGAAGGAGAACTATTTTATATATTTGGAAAATCATAATACCAATGTTTTCAAAATTTAGATGGTGTGTTTGGTAACCCAAGAGCTGAAAATGTTGGAGCGATAGAACCACTGTTAATTCAATCTGTGAAGAATAAATTAGAATACCGAGTGATTACAAATAGGCTAGTTTTTCTATGACAAAAACAAATGGTCTTTTCAGTGTGGATTTGCATGAAATGCGGATCAAAATAACATGTTGAAGAGGCTCGGCAGGAGTCTCAGAAATGGTAACTAAAGAGGAAGAAGAGCTATTCAGGACAAGGGCTGAGGGGTCACTTAGCTACATCATTATTTGAGTGTAGGAGGGACTGGGGGTTAGGATCCGACCACATACACCACAGTGTGTATTTTAATTTTACATTGGTGATGATGATGGTGGGGTTAAATGTGTGTGTGTGTGTATATATATATATATATATATGTATTATATTTTTCAATATGTATTGTTAAACAAAATTAGTCCTGGCTGGCTAACTTGGTCAGTGGAGCAAAACGATTGTAGCTGTGGTGATAAAAAGGACCAGCATTCCTCAGCGCATGGTCCAAGGAGCAGAGCTGACTGTAATCCATTCTAGGTGAACAGATGACCCAGGAAACCTTTGCTAGACTAGAGGATAATGAGCGCTGAGGCTCAGAAACGAAGAAGCTCCTAATGCACACAGGTTCCAGATGGAGCCTTAGATGGCACCTAGGATCTCCCTGATCTTCTGTGGGCCAGTGACAGGAAAGGGGGCTATGTGTGTAGGTGACACAAAAGCAGGAATGACTTCTAACACTGAGAGGAGGAGGCTGAGAAGTTTACTTTCTCAGGGAACCTACGATTGGGTTCAGGAAGGCTACTTCCTTTTTTTTTTCTTCTTCATTTTTAATCTTCCATCGCTTCCTACCCTTCTTTATAATAACTTGTTCAGGAAAGGCAAGGGCAGTGGGAAAACCAGGCTCCTTGAAGGGGTAATTGTATAGGCTCAGTATAAGCACAAGCAGCTCCGTCAGTCTGAGGCCATCAGGCCGTTAGCACCCTCTCAGTCATACCTAACACCAAGCTGGGGCAATAAAACCATTTCTGGAAAGAAATAATGATTAATCATAATGATTAATAATAAAGAATAAAGAAATACATTGTTCAGTTCTTCTCAAACTGTTTTAACTTAAAATCTACAGTGTACCATAGGTATCATTTAGTTCACGATAAAATTATAGACAGGATGAGCAAAACTCTTTATATGTTGTTACTAAGACGTGGCTGTATGAGATACTCAACTAATATTTGCAGCCTAAATTCAGGGTGGATGTCAGCCTGTGTGGAAGTGGAAGGTGGTCTACACATGTGAGAGGTGATGCCCCTGTCGCGATGACTGGCTGCACAGCATTCCATGTAGTCATCTGAGCTGTATAATAAAAGAGAAACATACTGCACACCTACTCATAAGCTGTTTATGCTGAATTCCCTTAAACACAGTTAGATAAATGACACTTAAAAATTATTAAAATGCTTTCCAGAATTGTTTTTGAGAATTTGGGATAAATAAGTGTCATGTCTGTAGAAGCTTTACATGGTTAGGTTAAAAATGACTCACAGTGCACTGTAATAGCTTTCTGACTTAGATTAGATGTGGTAAGCACGTTATTGTCCCCTGTCATAGGTGCATAGTGCATTTGTTTTTATAGAAAAGCACATCTATAGAATAACTAGCTTTTAAGATACTCTGAAGGTGGATAAAAATGAATTTATGTATATTTAAGTAGCTAAACATTTCAAAACATTATCATGAAAATAGATTTGTCATAAAAAAATAGTTCTCTCAAGTGAATTAGAAATGTTACCCTAGCCTAACATTCACACTGAGACTTCAGAAACAAATTTTCATCTATGGGAGTACATTAAGGAAAACTGTTTTAAATAGTAGTGCAGTTGATATTGAAGCTAGTTACCCCTTTGGATTGTTTTGCTGTATTACTTAGGGCATTATACTTAAAATCTTAAAGTTCTGCGGGAGTTAGCAATGTGAAGGTAATATTTATTTTGTATTTATATACTAGCTACTTTTAAAGTGAACAAATTCATTTAAATAAAAGGTGCTTATATTTAACAAGGTAGTTAAAATATATAAGAGGAGGAAGCTGTGCTTGTACATTGAGGGTGAAATTAGTACTTCTGATAATTAGGGAGAAAAATAGGTCTGTTGTATGAGAACCAGAACAGAGTTACGTTTTCTAATTTAATTTTCAAATAATAACAGAAACTCAACCTTTTGAAAATGTTTCCCTTCATTTTAAATCCTAAAAAAATATATATATCACATGGGATCTTATATAGGCCATGTGTAGCCTATTAACTAGGACATGTGTAGCAAATGTACAGTTTTTTGTTGTTGTTGTTATAATCAAACTCCAGAGATTATTTGTTTTTCGCAAAAACGAATGGTTCATCTAATGGCTTTCTAATGTAACTAATTCAAGGACAGTACTCAGAAAACCTAGAGAAGCACATAGCTCGATATCCTATTAGACAATTGTGTGTAAATGTAATTTCTCTGTTGGTCTTGTGACAAGAGCCAGAGAGGAAACAATGCGAGGCCATGCTCTGAAGTGACAACTTGTGCTGTCAGTGGTGCTGGGAGGAGCCCTTCCCTCATCCCCTGCTTCCTAAGGGACCACTGCAGTGACCCTGACTGGCTTCCTTATGTTCCCTCTCATCTGCTCCAATCCATTTCCCACGTGACAACAAGCATCTCAAATTCAAATTAGATGATATCAGTGCCCTGTTTAAAATTCTTTAACAGTCTCCCTTAGCCTGCATGTTAAGAGAAGCACTTCATGGCTTCTGCCTTCTATCCAGGGCTGCCTCTCACCACTCCTTCCCTCCCCATCTCCCTGAACTAACTGCTCCAGCTGCAGTGAATCACTTTGTACTTCCTAGAGAGATGCATGCTACTCCTGGCATCCATGTTATGCTTCTGCCTGGACATTCCTTGTCTCACTGACTTCCTTGGAAAGCCTTCTTCTTTATCCCTTCAAAGGATAACACAACATTCAAGAAGATGTGTTAGAGCGCCTCTATTCCTCTGATAGAGGAAATGCAAACCTCTAATACTTTGTGTCTACTTACGGTCATAGCACTGTTTGAAACATTGCTTTACTAATCAACATCCCAAGCTGGAATATAAGTTCCCAGGGCTGGGAATTTATCTGTCTAGGCTGTACCCAACCGGCACCTGGCATAGTGTATGCTCATTACGTGTTTGAGAACTGAGCTGATATTGATTAGCTTTGAATTCCTAATAGGGGTAGGAGAGTTTCTGTTACATAATACATGCTGAAAAATGAAACACTGTTGAAGGAATGGAGGTTGTCGATTGAATCAAAAAAGGATGTTACACATGTAAGTCTGAGGTTTCGTATTTCATATTTGATATGAGAGTAGAAATTTCTAGTCTATCTTTATAGCAGAACAGAGAGCTGATTTTTGAGCAGGCAAGGGCAGTGGATTTCCTAAACTGCTTGAAAGTGTTTGGTTGAGGCTCCAGAGGTTATTATAGTCTGGAAAATGAAAGGTTTATGAGCACCCCAGGCACAAAGGATCTTTATCCTTACTCCTGCAGAATGGCTTACTCTCAGCAGCACTGATATGTGACATTAGTAAACATATCTATGAGCCCAATGCTGGAGTGTGAAAACAATTCATAATACTTTTTATTTTGATCCAGTGCTTCTAAAATCTTGCTCTCCTGCTTTTTTTGTCCATTCGGGAATGAAAGACTGAAAGATATTTGACTCTAGAAAAAAATGTAGCTTGCCATGAAAGGAAGAGCCTTTTTGAGATGAGTGCATAACACTGAAATATAATTTCTATATTAGTTAAATTTTGGCATCCTTTGGAAAAGCTAGAGCAATCGTGAACTTGCACTGTGCCATTACTTAAACTCCATTCATTAAATTTCACATTGATTCTACTCAGATCTTAAAAATATGGTTTGCAAAAATGATAATGCAGTTAGAGTTTATGTAAGAAATAACATTTTAGAAACAAAAGTCCATGTGACTCAATATCTATGTTATTAGTTATCTAATTTAAGAAATATCTAAAATACAAATGTAAGTGACTATGTGGGTAAAAAAATTGAGAAAATGTATTTTTACCCTAATATTTTTTGCTTAATGAAAAAAACTATATTAGTTACATGGTACACATATATGCAAATATATTTTAAATATATTGTATGTAGTCCTTCCTATTTATCACAAATATGTCACCATGTAATAAAGTTTCTTGGAAAATAATATGGCACTAGAAGATAAAACAATTTAATGGGGGGAATCAGACATTAAATAATAAAACTGAGTTTCACTGAAATAAATATGTCTTTTAAAAATTGTCTCCATAATTTGTATTCTTTACTTCTATAATTTGACCAACTAGAAGACATTAGGACTAAATTACTTTTATATTTGAAATCGGATTAGTAAGTTTCTGTATATTGATTATGACTGTGGCAAAACAAGTTCTTGAAGTTAAAAAAGAACAACAAATCTTTATCAAGCTTGTTAAAGTGACATAAAGAAATTTTGATATTTTTTTTCCTATATAAGTATGCTTCTTCAGTGATAGCCAGTCTACCCGTGTCTCATACAAAGAAAATGCTAATGGCAGGAATGGAGAGGAGAGAATATTAAAAGTAATACTACTCGGGAAAAGGAACATGGCAGGCAGAGTTGACTAGAAGAAAGACATGGTGTAAAACTTAAACTGCAAGAGATTTTCATTTCTGAGGAATGTATTACTTTCTAGGGTTGTCACATAAAATACTCACATTTATGTAAAATAGTTCACAAATGTTTGTACTTAAAAATTAAAGTGACATATTCTTGGCACCCAGACAGATTACATCTCTTCTCTGTTATTTCTACCATGACTCATAGGATAATTTTATGAAATTTATTATTTTTTTTACTAGCTAGTTATGAGATGGAGAAAAAGTTCAAATTGTGAGACACCTGTATTTGAGTACATGCATTATTAAAATGGTGTCACAGTAGTATGACTTTGAACTTGGCAAGCTAAGACATCTCACACCCTTAGTATGGAACAGGCAAAAGTTCAGAGCTCACTATAGAGTGAATGCCCAGTGCTATTTGTTATTGCCTCTAAGACCTGGGACAATACGTTTGGTCTTTCTGAGTCTCATAAAGAGGAACTATGTCTGTAACATGGGGATGGTATTAGTAATTCCCAATTCATAGGGCTGTTATGAGACTATATATGTTAATGTATGCAAGGCAGCCAAAATATAATATTCCTAATAGTAAGCTCTTTATTATTAATTATTTTTATGAGTAAATCTTAGAACTGACTTTAACTGTGCAAAGATTATCTAGTAACTTCAGACAACTTTGGGTGGAAAAACACATCGTAATATCTTATGTTAACAGTGAACCATGGTTACAGAGTTTCTAAGGGGTGCCATAAAGGATTACATCACTAGTGTAGACTGAATACTGGGGCATAAGAAGAGGTATACTTCCTCAACAGGAGAAGGTATAGGCTGTGAGAAGAGAAATGAAGAGAAATAAAACAAAGAGAGTATAAAGGAAAAACTTCATGGGATTCTTGGAAGAGAGTTAGACTCATTAAGTGAATTTAACAGAGTGGTGGAGATTTAAAAAGTAGGACATAATAGAGCTGAGTTTAAACATTTTTTCCTCCTTCATGAGAAGGACTTATGCATGGAGAGGGGATCTATAAACATGGATCATGCACATCCTTTTCTGATTGTAAGTCAAAGGGTCACTTCTGAACAGGCAGGAGCATACAGAGAGGGGCACCACTTCATTGGGAGGAATGGAGGCAAAGCATTCAGTCTTCTGCTGGGGAATTTCTACCGATTGTCAACAGGGAGGGGAAGCCTAGGAGTGGCAAAGGACAGTTTCCTGGAATCTTGTGAGTCTGCCCTAACTTGCCGTGCAGAAAGCTAAGCCCAATGCGACAACCTCTTCTAGGTAATTGTAAATTGGCTGCATTTTAGAAAAAAACTTTGACATTTTGAAAGCAGCAAATCAGATAACTTGACCTAATTTTATAAGGTGAATGAATAATAAATTAGTTGTACTGTTTCGTTGAAGCTCTGTTGAGATGGATCATCTTTATTTCTCTTGGCTACCAGGAAGCACAAACATATTTATCGACTAACTTTCTTGTACTTTGTGCATAATTATATGCAACCCTCCTCTGAGTGGGCTCAGCGCTGACAGCCCTTAACCATGTGGGGAGCAATATGCAATATTTCTATAGGAACATAAAAGGAAACTAGTTTTCTAAATATAGGAATGGTTGTCCAAGTCAGCTTGGTGGCGGTGGTTAAAGTCAGATTAATTAGTAAATCCAAATAGAAGTCACTAGTTTTCTAAAAGGAAATTCATTTATATTCCAATTCATTTAACATTTTTAAAGAAAGGCCTTGCCAGTTGATTAGCTTATCAACTAAACTACAGAATTGCAGAGGCTGGTATTGGGTTCCAGAGTCACACTGCAAAAATTACTGTAGTCTTTGAAATTTACTAAGCTGGATTCAGGTCTTTCTTTTTCCTGCCCCTCTAATTCCTCATGCTTTGTTGCAGAAACTAATGTTCCCTTTAACTAACTGCACAGTAGCTGGGAGCCTCACTGAAAAACATTTGTTCCCCTCAAGTAAATACCCATAGTTTGTGCCATTTTAGTCACTAATCCTATTCCTCCATTTTCACATAGTTGTTTGGTATTGAGATAAAAAAATCCATACCAAGAGCAGGGCCTGGCAACAGAATCTATTCCATGTTGTTAGCAATGCAGTTCATCAGGAGATACAATGTCTTAACCCAGAGAAATAATTCCAATGCTATGTATTTCATTTTGTCGTAAGCTGGTAGAAGGAAAAGGCTTAAGCAGGCATACACTTAATAATACTTGAAGTTATAGTTCTAAGTAGTTGTCAGGTTATCTAGGAGAGAAGTTGTGCCTTGATGGGTAGCTTGTGCCAGCCATGATATGAGGTGACCATATAATGTGTTGTATAAAACAGGACGTTTTGAGAGAAAGGCAAAGCTATTAATAATTATGATGGACAAAAGAAGTAAACCTAGGACTGTCATAGGCAAGGAAATGAGATATATGTTCACTTTCTGTACGGATGGAAACTAAGCATGTCTCTTTTTCTGTTATTACAAATTCCTTTCCTACCATTACAATTTTTGAACTCAAGGAATAAAAGGTTTACTGCTATATATACTTATTAACTGTGTCTCTAAAATGGAAGCCAGATTTGTATAGCATACTGTATCATATAATTTGTAAGTCTTTTAAAAGACTCTGTATTCCTAAACTACTTATTTATTTATTTTTGATCCAACGCTTCTGTAGTTTTATTTTACTGCATTTATATGGACTTAACTTGTGAAGTTATGCAGTTCAGTGGAAAGAACTAGGCCTTTGGAGTCTGAAGAATCTTTGTGCAAAATCTCTATCACTCTAGCTGAGTGATTATGGAAAAATTACAGTGCTTTACTTGTAAAGTGATGTAAAAATACCTACTGCATCATGAAGATGAATTCAATGCCAGAAATATACAGCCCTCCATAGTAAGCATTATTATAGTTGATATACATATTTAATAGCTTTGCTTAAGGAATTTGCCTAAAATTTTATTAGATTAAAAGAAAATTAGGTGTAAATATATTAACTTCACTTTGCTGGTGCTGGTATTGAAGGGCATGAGATAAGCTACATTCTTCAAAGATGTATAAACCAAATGTAACAAATGTGAAACAGTGTTTTCTAGAAATTCACACTTGACTGACAGATGGCTTTGGCATTGGCCTTGTTTAAGTGTAAACAATCCATTTTCAATCTGGCAGAATTGAAACTATATTAATAGAGCTGGCTTGAGAAAATATATCATCCTCATCACATCATCAAAAATAACCCCTTTTATTTTAAAATAGATGCTTACAATTTTCCTTGAAAAGTGACAAAAAGAAGTAGGGTAGAGGATAATTAATTGGATTTTTGCAATGCCCAACCTTTATTTATGCATGAACAGTCTGGCAGGGGTCTCAAGACATTTTGGCTGATGCAGAGTATTAAACCTATTTCTTAGCTAAACTGGGTAGGGAATTCATCTGCACATTAATAAATACTCAAAGCTGGAAAACACATGAGATTCAGAATACAATAAAGTGTAATTTTTTTTCTCGCTTTGCAAAAAAAGTGATTTTGAACTAATTCATCAAAAATTATTTTGATTCTTATACTGCCTATGAATCTATAGTTACAGTATTACACTTATCTGTATGATTCCAAGGGAGAATTTATAATTTTCTGTAACAGAGCATCCACAGTAGTTATGGGACAAATGGACAAAATATATAAGGAAAAGAGGTCCAGAGTCCCAGTTTGCAAGTAGGTGCCTTATACCTCACAATATTTGAAACAGGAGAATTACCTATAGGTGGAAGCTAAGAAAATAATTCAAAGACAATGTTGACAAATAAGTGGAATTGACCATCTAACTCTCAGACCATTAATATGTCTCAAATGCAAATAAATTTCAACCCATTCTTAAAGGTACTCTGGATTCTTTTCATTCTTATGTAAGTGCTCCTGCACTAAAAGAGTGTCTGATTCTGCTATTTTTCTTCTCATCATATAAACAAATATGCTGCTCCTTCAGTCTTTAAAAAAACAAATGCTTCAGTAAAACTTAAAGCAGTTACAGATGATAGTTACTATTAATTACTATCATGCCCATCCATTATCATAATTTTCCAGAAGTTAAACCCAGGTACATAGCACAAACAAAGGTGTAGTCAGGTTGTACAGGCCAGGGACTAAACTTGGCTTGGCAGTGGCAAGTTGGAAAGCCAGCTCAGGCAGTAACAAATTCCAAGAACATGGGGAAGAGGCAGGGTTTGGCACTCAAACCTAGCATGAAGGAACAGTTATGGCATGGAATTCATACAAGCAGACTGGGAGCAAGCAGGCAAGTTAGCCTGGGAGCAAAACTGGTATATGAAGGCTGATCCATGGGAAATCCTGCCAGTCCTTTCTTCTGGTTAAAGAAGCCTTTCTTCCCTGGGTTAGCAGGGTCAAGCCTAAGTAAGTTCTGCAGGTGCAAAGAAGTGTAGTGGGAGGTCAAATGCTCTGAAGAGTCCCCAGATTTCCCCAAGTTTCCCTTAATGCCCCACCTTTGCCATTACTTCCTAAGGTTAGGCATCTGCTAATGGCTGATATTTTGATGGAAAGAACAAGGAAAAAAAATCATGCTACCTGTGGAATTGTCTAATATCTGATACTCACCTATAAAACTTGAACATTAAATGTTTTCAAATATTCAAGTTTTTTTAAAATTCTGAAATAAATTGGTAAACCACTGATGTCAATTTCATTATAGTCTCAAGGTTCAGTTACATCAGCTGTTACCTAGATCTAGGGCTTATGCATCAATCTGAAGCCCCCCAACCCTCCGCCAAAAAAAATCCAAATATCCCCGCCTGTCTTCTCCTTACCACGGAACTTCAACCATCTGTCCACCTGTTTTCTTTCTACAATGTCCTCTGCTCTCTGCTCTCTCTGAGGTTACCACACAGATCTGTATAATAATGCAAACATTTGGCTATTCTTGATCTGGCTTAATGCATGAATTTCTCTGTTTGAATATACTTTGTACACCTGTTTGCACTTGATTTATTTTTTTCAGACTCGAAATATGTAAAGGCAGGCACACTCTTAGGTTCCCTTCTAGTGTACACTTTACTGCGGACTTCCCAGAGGACATAACTCTGTTTGCACCCATGTCATAAACCTTCCTGGTGTGAAAAGCACCCATTCTCCTAGCCATCTGTTTGGTCAGCCATCTGATGGGTTGTCTCATCTAGGCTTAGTCATCGGATCCTTGGATGATTCTCCCAACTTGTATCGGCTACTGAGAGGGGTTTCTGGTTGTATCAAACACCTCTTGTGTCTCATTTAAATCTGTTCGCACTACTTCTTATTCCAGCCAGTTACACCCAGGTTTGGGCAGATGCAACAGGAGAGCACCTTACTTCAGATTCTGCTGCATGCTGTTCTCTCTCTACCTGCCCCAGGGACTTCTCTGACTCAGTACAATGTGACAGCCATATCAATCTTCTTGGCACCCTTGCATGGGCATGCAGAAGTCTGTTCGGGGGTGTGGTTAATACCCATGCAGCTGTCTCTGACTAATGATGGGAAAGGACCCAATGAATAAATGGGTCCTCTTTCTGTCCCTGGCAGACACTTCCTGAGATAACTTTTATAATGATCCTCAAAATGTCCCCAGAATTAATCATCAGTTGCCCATAGCTGTGGTTAACTAGGTAACACATCATTTTAAGTGCTTTCCTTTTTTCCTTGTTTGACTGTCCCTTCCCCTCACCTCTGTTCACCGGGATGGCATTCCCAAATAATCTATTCATAAGAAGCATTTATCTCAAGTATTATCTTTGGGAGAGACTCAGGCTATGACACTGACATTCCTTTTCCATTTTTTTTTTTCTTTCTTTTTCTCTTGGCCTGCCTATTCTAATCTCTAGACTCACTTGTTGGCTGAATAATATTTACTTTCCAAATACCTTTCATTGCACTTCTGTCTTATCTGACCCCTGAGCTACCTATCCAGATTATATTTTGATTATTCTGTGTGGCATACGAATTACATCTCAAAGTGGTTAAAACAAACACAGATTGCTTGACTTCACGTTCATACTCCCTGCATTGGTATGTGGGAGGGTCATCTGAGCAATTAAATTTGTAGTGAATTTCCAGGTGTGGCCCTACATTTTGAAACTACACTTCGAGAACCACTGCAGTAGAGACATAGAACCTTGGCTTTTTATGAAGACTGGGGAACCTGAAAAAAATCAGGATGAAATCATCATCTCTGTGAATGAGGCCTCAGTAATTTCTAAAACTTTCTAGATGACTCAAGCCAAAGTGCAATAGAGTTTGGAATCCCTGACAGATTATCCACAGTAGTTATGGGACAAATGGACAAAATATATAAGGAAAAGAGGTCCAGAGTCCCAGTTTGCAAGTAGGTGCCTTATACCTCACAATATTTGAAACAGGAGAATTACCTATAGGTGGAAGCTAAGAAAATAATTCAAAGACAATGTTGACAAATAAGTGGAATTGACCATCTAACTCTCAGACCATTAATATGTCTCAAATGCAAATAAATTTCAACCCATTCTTAAAGGTACTCTGGATTCTTTTCATTCTTATGTAAGTGCTCCTGCACTAAAAGAGTGTCTGATTCTGCTATTTTTCTTCTCATCATATAAACAAATATGCTGCTCCTTCAGTCTTTAAAAAAACAAATGCTTCAGTAAAACTTAAAGCAGTTACAGATGATAGTTACTATTAATTACTATCATGCCCATCCATTATCATAATTTTCCAGAAGTTAAACCCAGGTACATAGCACAAACAAAGGTGTAGTCAGGTTGTACAGGCCAGGGACTAAACTTGGCTTGGCAGTGGCAAGTTGGAAAGCCAGCTCAGGCAGTAACAAATTCCAAGAACATGGGGAAGAGGCAGGGTTTGGCACTCAAACCTAGCATGAAGGAACAGTTATGGCATGGAATTCATACAAGCAGACTGGGAGCAAGCAGGCAAGTTAGCCTGGGAGCAAAACTGGTATATGAAGGCTGATCCATGGGAAATCCTGCCAGTCCTTTCTTCTGGTTAAAGAAGCCTTTCTTCCCTGGGTTAGCAGGGTCAAGCCTAAGTAAGTTCTGCAGGTGCAAAGAAGTGTAGTGGGAGGTCAAATGCTCTGAAGAGTCCCCAGATTTCCCCAAGTTTCCCTTAATGCCCCACCTTTGCCATTACTTCCTAAGGTTAGGCATCTGCTAATGGCTGATATTTTGATGGAAAGAACAAGGAAAAAAAAATCATGCTACCTGTGGAATTGTCTAATATCTGATACTCACCTATAAAACTTGAACATTAAATGTTTTCAAATATTCAAGTTTTTTTTTAAAATTCCTGAAATAAATTGGTAAACCACTGATGTCAATTTCATTATAGTCTCAAGGTTCAGTTACATCAGCTGTTACCTAGATCTAGGGCTTATGCATCAATCTGAAGCCCCCCAACCCTCCGCCAAAAAAAATCCAAATATCCCCGCCTGTCTTCTCCTTACCACGGAACTTCAACCATCTGTCCACCTGTTTTCTTTCTACAATGTCCTCTGCTCTCTGCTCTCTCTGAGGTTACCACACAGATCTGTATAATAATGCAAACATTTGGCTATTCTTGATCTGGCTTAATGCATGAATTTCTCTGTTTGAATATACTTTGTACACCTGTTTGCACTTGATTTATTTTTTTCAGACTCGAAATATGTAAAGGCAGGCACACTCTTAGGTTCCCTTCTAGTGTACACTTTACTGCGGACTTCCCAGAGGACATAACTCTGTTTGCACCCATGTCATAAACCTTCCTGGTGTGAAAAGCACCCATTCTCCTAGCCATCTGTTTGGTCAGCCATCTGATGGGTTGTCTCATCTAGGCTTAGTCATCGGATCCTTGGATGATTCTCCCAACTTGTATCGGCTACTGAGAGGGGTTTCTGGTTGTATCAAACACCTCTTGTGTCTCATTTAAATCTGTTCGCACTACTTCTTATTCCAGCCAGTTACACCCAGGTTTGGGCAGATGCAACAGGAGAGCACCTTACTTCAGATTCTGCTGCATGCTGTTCTCTCTCTACCTGCCCCAGGGACTTCTCTGACTCAGTACAATGTGACAGCCATATCAATCTTCTTGGCACCCTTGCATGGGCATGCAGAAGTCTGTTCGGGGGTGTGGTTAATACCCATGCAGCTGTCTCTGACTAATGATGGGAAAGGGACCCAATGAATAAATGGGTCCTCTTTCTGTCCCTGGCAGACACTTCCTGAGATAACTTTTATAATGATCCTCAAAATGTCCCCAGAATTAATCATCAGTTGCCCATAGCTGTGGTTAACTAGGTAACACATCATTTTAAGTGCTTTCCTTTTTTCCTTGTTTGACTGTCCCTTCCCCTCACCTCTGTTCACCGGGATGGCATTCCCAAATAATCTATTCATAAGAAGCATTTATCTCAAGTATTATCTTTGGGAGAGACTCAGGCTATGACACTGACATTCCTTTTCCATTTTTTTTTTCTTTCTTTTTCTCTTGGCCTGCCTATTCTAATCTCTAGACTCACTTGTTGGCTGAATAATATTTACTTTCCAAATACCTTTCATTGCACTTCTGTCTTATCTGACCCCTGAGCTACCTATCCAGATTATATTTTGATTATTCTTTGTACATACTTTGGTTTAATCTTCTGGATTTAAGGTATTTCTAAGGAGCCTCTGTTTATACTAAGCAACCTAGAAGACATACATATGCTTATCAGTCAAGATGAAAGACTATAAAGTATTGTTGGGGAAAAGAAAATGAAATTCCTCAAAATAGTTTCTGAAATAATAAAAAAATATACACTCTTCTCTAATTAATCGTCTCTTTGTCTATACTTGCTAAACTTTCTTACTCAGAGATCCAGGTGTTCTTTTGTTGTTGTTTTGTTTTTAAACAAGAATCGGTATATAAACATTGAATCATGATAATAAAAAAGAAATCCAGCATGATCTATATTTTGGCATTATTCAAGAAATTATGGCATTTTTCAAGACGTACTTACCTATTTTGTAAGACAGGACTGACAATATTTGTGATTTCTAAATGGTGTATAGTTCATTATCAATTTAAAAACTTTATTAAAATTGTTAATTCAAAGTGTATGTACACATTTGAGGTATTTCATAATATTGTCTGATTGCCCGTAGTCAATTTGGGATAATTCACACTCCTATCTTTCTTGAATAAATGGTATCCTTACCAATGTTAACATTTTTATTAATGCACACACAGACACACACACACACATACATAAATACACACATATACGTCAACTAATTTAACACATGGAGAATGACATCTGGTACTCTTTAATTATTTGGATTAAAAAGTGTTCCCTTGTGTTAGTTTTCTTTTATAGTTTCTTTTTCCTATCCTTTGATTAGTTTACTTATTGAAATAAAGTAACATATTAAAACTGATATTTTGAAAAATATGCTGCCCACCAAACCCATGAGGAGCATGATTTAACTTTTAATTCACAGCTTGTTGGGTTGTAGAGTTATTCAGAATTAGTTTTAAAAAGTTATCTAGTAGAACCACATGAAAGTGCAAGTTATAAAACACTTGTTGATTAATAGAACACTAGCTAAATATATATTAATAACATTTCTGAATTGGAAATAGGAAAACTCTGCTGAGATAACACTAGCATATGTATTCATTAACCTCAGTTTTGGCTCTTTAAATATTACTATTCTGACTACATTGATATATCTGGACAAATTGCGACCAGGAGTGATAGCCGTAAAGTTTAGGAAAACTTTCACTAAATCAAAAATACTAAACCGCGAAGGTAAAGAACAAGGTAAGCACCATTTATGTCAGGAAAAAAATATGATTCAGAGCAAAAGTAAAATCAGTTTAATTGTATATTGTGCTTTAAAATAGTAATCCACAAGTGATATCTTGAAATTAACACTTGAGGAAATAAAGTATTTTGGCCACATTAGTGCCTGAATCATGAGAGAAAAAACAAACAAACAAACAAACAAACAAACAAACAAAAAACAACTCTATCGTGCTACCCGCTGCTTTAAAATCTTGTCAATGGCTTTTCACCACTTCCAGGATACAGTTTGAGCTCTTTTGTTTGGCATGCCCTTAGTGTTTGAATTTAGCAACCTTATTCCTAAGAGAAAGAAAGAAAGAAAGAGAGAGAGAGAGAGAGAGAGAGAGAGAGAGAGAAAGACACCAAAAGATAAAACTTGATTGCTTCATTAAAAAATTGTTTCAAAACAAAAAAGACTTTTTATCCTCTCTGAACTGTTATATATGGTGTTCCTTCCTCCTGGAATGACCATCACTTACCTTTGTGGAAACTGCCCTCCCCCATACCCCTATGGGGGGGGGGGTTACTTGGTTAATTCTTTCTTATTGTTCAAGAGCTACATCAAAGGCATCTCCTCAAAGATGCCTTCCCTGACATTTCTCCCTCAACCTGGGTGAAGAACCCCTATGAGTCTATCTGATCCTGCTGTCAAACCATGTTTTGCAAACTTTCATGCTGCACGCACTTATCTCATTGTTTTCTCACCACCTCCTATGAGTTACTTGAGGACAGGGACCATGCCCTTTAATCACCATGTGTCCATGAACTTAATTTGTGTTTAAAAATTCTTGTTGACTAAATGGATGATGAGGTGTTTACTATGGTGGGAGGCATGCAGAAGAGAGGTGACGCACAAAAGCTATTTCTGAATTAGAATCCATAGTATTATTTGATATAAAAACTATCTACATGAATGTTTCACATATATATATTTTTCTTTCAAACATTTAAAAATGTTATATAGATTTTATTGTCTTTAGGTAGGAGATAAAGATAATTTAAGTGACAGGAACTATAACTTTTAACTTAATAAAAACAAAAAATAAGGATTAGTAATATGCTTCAGTGCAGTATTACTACAATGCCTTTGGCCTTTTAAGCCATCTTTCTAGCTGAGTGATTCTGGGATATTTAAATCCATGATCTTATGATACCGCTTAGCAGGGTTCTTTTTTTTCAGAGTGCTTTGTAAACTAACTGACTTCCACTCTCCACAGTGTAGGAAAAATGAGGTCAGGGATGAATAGTGGGCCCAGTTCCAACGAGATGGGTGCTAATTTGGTGTGTAGTACCTGACCCTGGTGCCTTCTCCATATTAGTGGTTCTGGGTCTTGTGTGTAACTGCTGTCTGATTAAAAAAAAAGACTGTGGCATCATTGAATTAATTAGACAAGAGTACAATTAGAAATGAAAGCTCTTCAGTTTCTGAACTGCTAATGGTAGAAAATGAAGTACCATACATATACTCCAAGCTTTGATGAACTTGACTTTTGATTAACTAGCAGATTTGAATGGCCTTCTATAATGTAACAGCTATTCTATTGATCCACCTAATTAGGGATCATAACAGTAAAAGGGACTCCTCTTCACTTTGATGACTGAATTTTCTCGAGTCATTTAAACTGCTCAAATGTCTGCTCAGAATAATGCTGGTAATGTAATATGTGATGTTTAATATGTGTCTACATAGTCATGTGAGGTATGTCTACTGCATGTTTTTACTTCACTGTTTTTGGGGCACTAGATAGAGAGGAAGAGGATGGAATACGGGGATGGGACAATGATTGCAAACTATGTAATACCCCATCACATGCCCTGCAAAGAGTAGATTTCAATTATTTATAGCTATTGATCAAAAGCCCATTTGACATCACATTCATTCCTTCATTGTGTGCTCATTCCAGCATGAGGTACTATAAAAAAGACTGACATATTATATTAAATTTTGCAATAGCTGGGAGACCATGCATTAAGAGTGTGATATTTCTCAAGCAATTCAATGCTGCATAAGACATAATTGCATGTGCTAAGACCTCTTTTAACCTCATTAAAATGGCATAGAGAAATATTAAATAAAAGAAAACACATGGGAGAACCACAAATAAACCATGTGTGACACTCAGGGGCTTTCTTTTTGCAAAGGGAACCAGGGTGGGATACTGCCCAGCTTGGAGAAAAGTAGTCAGGAGCTAGGCATGCAAATATCTCTGGGCCTGCAGCCTGTCCTTCCTATTTCTCTGTTTCATTCCTTCTTTTCTTTTTCTATCTTGTGCTTAGTCATATTATTTGGTGCTGTTGTGAAACCATATTAACATGCTGCACAACAGGAAATATATGGTAAGGTGGCATAAGATAACATAATATTAAATTCAAGTATTTTAGAAATTGAGACACACATAGATGGATTTAAACTTTATAGAGCAAATATCAAATTAAGTCTGACTATTCTTCCAGTGTTTAAAAGCTTATTTTTCATAAAGTAAGAATTATCTTGGTGCAAGCAAATAAATTATTCCAGTTCTTTAGAAAACTGCATGGAGAATTTGTGTTTTGTATAATTGCAAATACCCCATTTGTTAAAGATCAGAGAAAGTGTTAGCCTAGCAGTTTGGACACAGTAGAAAAGCAGTAGTTCACCTTCTGCATTACATCCATTCAAAAACACTTCAGTAAGTAATATTTTCCGTATTTTAAAACATGTATAAATGAAATGCCAGGCTACTTTGAATGACTCACAGAGTTGTTAGATAATCGATTTTTTTGAAAGTCCCAGCATCTGGTAAGTCAGTTAAAGGGAAATGCAGCCTCGCCTTTTTAAATAGAATATTGCCAATTTATTTTTCTATATACTGGGTTCTGAATTTCGAAAGAAAATCTTGCAATATATATATTATGATCAACCTGGGGACATGGGCCATCTTAATTATGAATTTGTAGCCTGCTGTGGTCAAGCCGTGCAATTTGTCAGAAACTACATATCAGGAATAAAATGTACAATGTTCACTAGAAATCCAATGCTGTCAGTACACAAAATCAAATTTCTCAGGACTGTACATAGCAATATTTGGGACTATCTAAATTATGAATAATGAGGCAAGAGTCAACAGTTTTGTAAAATAAAACAAAATTGTTCCCTTCAATAAGTATTTTTCATTTAGAACAATTTCACTTTCCATTCTTCCTCTAACAACTAGCTCCATGGCCAGTGAACATTGTGAAAATGGTTCTCTTGAATATTTATTTGAAACTATGTATCTTAAGTAATTACTCATGTTTGTTGTTGTTGTTGTTGTTTGTTGTTTGTTTGTTTTCTTCAGTTGCAGGGACTTTCCAAAACTAGCAAATGTGTTAGGAAAATGATACTCCATTTCCAAGTTCACTAAGCATAACAAAGCTTTTGTGTGGGAACCAGCAGTCACTAGGACTAGGGGATGCTGGCCCTGCCAGGGAGTGCCAGGCTCCATTACTCTCTAGGATGTCTTTGTATCTAGTGATCACACCCTTCAGACCATCATGCAGGAAGCTGAGATGGGTCTGGACTCAGACCTCTGTCCCTGCCCTGATACTTTACCTCTCTTTTCTCCCTCTTGCAATTGCTGAAGGAATTATGCTCAAGTTCTGTTCCCCTTCTTATTCCTTGCTGGAGTCTCTGCTTTATCATGCTGAACAATGTAGATCTTGGGGAGCTGGGCAATGCCTCTCTCTGTCTCTGTACTTCTGGGCTTAGATTTCTGACAGCTGTCCCCCATCCAACCCCAAGCCGGCAAAAATTAGTCAGAGTTGTTCCTTTCCCTTTTTAATTTTGCCTCTGGGTGGTGAGGAGCGGGTAGCTGCTCTGACTATGCCTAACTATTTACTGATCAGAACAAATCTCTTTTTCTTTCTTGTTTTCATTCCTGCTTTTTGAGGAGGGGGTGTGTTATGAATTTGGACATTGTGTCTAAGCACCACAGCCCTCCTTCTAGAACACTTTGGTGAGTAATTCACATCCTCTATGTTTTTATGGGGCCAATATTTACATATGCGGTTGACTCAGACGGTTCTTCCTTTGATCTTTAGCCCATTAAAATTGATGAGGACTAGAATCATGCTTCTCTACACTTCAAAGCAATGGTAAAATGGAATTCCTTGGACTCACAAGTCCTCTGTCTCACTGGAGATTACTGTTAATATTTCCCTGTACTGTGAGGATACATAGAAGATATCCCACCCCATTCAGTTGATTCCTAAAAAATACCTTGAGAAAGTCACTCTCTATCCTTGGAAGTGGAAGTGTCCAGGTCGCCAACCCAAGCTGGGTTTCCTGCTGATTTGGCTTGTTCATTAGTTTTACTTTAGGGAAGGGATTCAGCCCTGCCAACTAATGTTTCATACACATATAACAGGTTCTGAGAGTGGCTTGCATGGTATACACTTGGGCCTGTCCCTAATACATACATTTTACATAACTAATACAATTCAGGTTGTTTTAGAACTGTGAATATACAAAAGGTAAGAATTAATGTATCTGTAACAGATCTCCTGCAAGTTGTTATCTTAGAAAAAAAGTTGACTCCTGCAAATCACCATAGAGACCAATCATAGTCTCCTGCTGATAGCACTGGTTAGCCACTAGGCTTGGACCACAGCTCCCCCATCACACAGGTAGAGTCTAGTACTTTCCTGAGCAGGATTCCTGATGAAGTGAATCCAGCTGCAAGCGTTCTATATCCATCCAGCAGCTGCAATGTTAGGGGTTGGGTGCCTGACCAATGAAGGACTAGGCTAGCCCCCCATACGCTGAGCTGGCGGGTTAGGGCTGGAGACAAGATTCTATTATGGCATATAATTCTTAAAAGCCCCTCAGCATAACACATTTGGGAGGAGTCTGTTTTCCAGAGTCAGATGTCTGGTCCTGTGAGATGGTTGTGGATCACCCCAGAGAGTGATGGTGCAGGGGACACTGGTATACCTGCTACTGACCCTGAATCTATGATCATTCCCCAGCGAACACACCTCCAGCAGGTCAGTTATATGCCCTGCTTGGCTGATTTCCTTGTTTGCACAACGTTATTCAGATTGCTTTATGTCTTTTGATAGCTCCAGTGTTGCTGAGAAAAATACAATACTGAATAGTGTCTTGAAAATGAGGCAGTTTGTTCAGTTCATTCTACAAATGCTTGAGTGTCTGCCCACTGTGTGATAGAGAATGTACTGGAATTGTCTTACGTTAATAATGGACTCTGCTTTCAGTCTTGAAGGGTAATAAGACCTATTCCCTAATAATGGTAGTGAAAGATATATGTGGTAAGGAAAAACATAAAAGGTGTTATGAGAGTTATAGAGGGAAAATAAATTGCTTTTATTGGCAGTTTCTTGCAAGGCTTTTTGATGGCTTTAAAGATAAGTATAATCTAAGTGTTTAAAAACCAACAAAATAGCATTCTTCCTGGAAGTGGGAAAGCAAAGGGGAATAAAGTGGAAAATGAGTTTGGCTGGAGTGGAATGCTTATGGGAGGCATAGAGCGAAATTGACTTTGAAAGACAAGTTGTATCACGATCACAGAAGGCCTTGGATGCCTGGCTAAATCACTTAAATTTTATTGGAATTAGTCCCCAGGAAGATTAATCTGGCAGTTGTATCTAAAGGTTTTGGCATAGGGAAACATCTTACAAGGCTGAGAGAATCTAGGTGATAGGTACTAACTTATCATACCCTGTGGTTTGATTAAAGTACAAATATCGTGAGGAATAAAATCCAACCTACATGGAGGGCTGTGAGAGGCATTTTTTGACATAATGAGTAAGACATCACATTACTACGGCCGAGCAGGACAACATACCGATGGCCATTATCAGAGCCAAGGTAACAAAGTGTATAAATATAATGTATTAAACATATCACTGTACCTTGGTAAGCTGTCTTGACTTTGTGTTTGTACCACTTGAGTTTGTGGTTTTAAATATTTATATAAATAAGTGGGTCACAAATTTGTTTGCAATCTCCATCAGGCCTAATGAAAATATCGCCGTTGCAAAATGACACCTGCCTTTGTCATTTTACTTATTATTACTAGTCTAAGTGCCTCAAAAAAAAAAAGTTGGATTTCTTATGATACTTATGATTAAAGACAAACAAAAACTTTATTAAAATCAGAGTAAAGTGTCAGTGAAAGTTACTATGATTCAGAGCAATATTTTTTCCTGGGATTTCAGGTAGCCAAGACAAATATTGTTATGAAAAATTACAACCCTCAGTAGCAAATTGTTTGGATTTCTTTTTTCTGATGCTGAGTACTGTGAGGGATATTATAAAAAGGGCATTGAAATAAAAGCATAGTATTGTTTGTCAATCTGAGTTTCACAGAAGGTAAAATGGTTCTTTATGTAGTCACCTCACATAATAACCTTTAACAAAAACCAGGAAAGAAAAGTCAATTACAATTCTACAATTCTGTGAAGGCTATTCTGTGGTAAATTATACTAATCAGTCCACATGTGGATTCTCTGATGATAAGATTTGGTAAATTAATGAAGCTTAAGGATGGTGTGCTCAAAATGTGGTCCACACCATCACTTATGATGCCTGTTGAAAATAAGGACTTCAGTCCTACCAAACAAGCATCTCTAGAAACTCAGAAATACACATTTTTAATATAACTCCCAGTGATAATGTGTGTGTGTGTTGCTCTTTAAAATTTGAGAACTAATGATATTGAGAAACAATTGAATAGCTTCTCAATCTTTCTTCAGTGCGTATTTTCTTAATTAAAATTTTGACAGAATTTAAATCAATGCCTTTATCACAAGCTAACGTATTTCTAAAATTCTATTTTTGACCAAGAGGAGATCTATATGCTTTGGATGGCAAAGCTGATTTTGTGTTTTGAAGAACTTGTCTTGTATGCTTACCCAGGTGGATACCATCTTTCTACAACCACTGGTGACAACTGGTGTTTATACCCATCTTAGACTTCTCCTCAGCTAGGGATCACATAGAAATAAACAAGAATAGTGTTACCTCATAGACTTCCAAATTTTCATTAATAATTAAGGTTACCAAAGTGAAGAAGGAGGAAAACTTAACCTAAATTATGAAAAAAAAAAGTGTTTCAGAAAAATAATAAATAAAAAAATAAGTGTTTCAGAAAAAAATAAATAAGTGTAATAAACAGTTGATAACACAGGCAAACTGATACACACATTAAAATATGTGTGTATTTTAAAATATGTGTAGATAAGTAAAGGAGCCAATGAAATTTGCATACAGAAGGGTTTTCCTTTAATTCCAGCCTCTCATTAGAGAATACTGCCCTACTTTCCTACCATGGTAGCACTATCCAACCTGGTAGCATCTTTGTGTAAAACCCAAAGAGAAAGCAGTCTGGGCCAGATTCCTTGCTGTCTGCATTCGAAAGTTATCAGCTTTCCAGAAGAGTTAAGAGCATTGAATTCCTCCCTCTGGAAGCCATGTTACAGTATCTGAGGTCAGCTTTAATTTGTTCCTGGCTGAGAAAGAACAAGAGGATTTCATTACACCATCCTGGGTTTTACAGACAGGAGATATGTAGATACAAAAAGACTGGTGTTTTCTTTACAACTGGGGGTGATATTTAGATTTACTTATTTTATTTTTGTCAGTTGATTTCTCATATATCCAGACATTGCTAATAATCACTATTTATTGTTTGGATAGAAATATTCTAAAATTTTTGATAAAATTTAACTCTGATTTGATCTGTTTAGTGATTATGGATACGAAGATACTCTTCTGTTTCCTTGCAAGAGAAAGTGATTAAACTGGTCACACACGATAATTAAATGATCACAGGGCTCACTCAATTCAAATACAATTTCTGACTCCATCAAAGACTTGCCTGTAAGATAAGTACATTCTGTTTCCCTAGGTGTAACACAAAAGTAACATTTTAGTGGTTTAAAATAATTGATGAAGCTCCAGTGAACAATTAACCCTTTTGGTATGAGTAGTATCACGCTAAATAAATATGAGGAAATAGTATTTTTGTTTCATACAGTACATATTTGTCAGATAGGTGATCTCTCTTATCTTCACCTGTCAGTAGAAATTGAATCTAAGGTATTTTTATATTCTTCTTGGAATCATGCACTATTTTTTTTTTCTTTCTTGTTTTAGAATTATGTGAACTATCATTTATTTTCTAGGTATTACTTCTAACGCCCTCTGTGTTTCTCACACCTTTTTATGCTGGCACAGAGGTTTACAATGCATGTGCCCTGATTTAAGGCTACGCTGTCTTTGTTTTAAAGTTTAAATTAATTTTGCAATCATTTATCATTTATGATAAGGTTTTGTCAAGCATAAAGAAATTAAGCCTCTGATTAAGCAAGTTATAAATGGTAGAATCAGTAAACAATGTAATGGCCCCAATTTAGTATAGAATAGATTGTGTTTCAAGCCAGATAGACTCCAGTAGGGATCAGGCACTTGGGCCAGTGAGAAAATGCTTTTGCTTATGGCGTTTGACTTAGTCAAAGTGACATTCCTTAGGTTATTTCATTGGATACTCTCGAGGCTTAAAAAAAGACCAGTCAAATTGCCCTTAAGGAACAAAGCTGAGGATGACTAAGGATCCTGGTAGAACAACTAGCAGTTAAGAGCTCAGGGCCTGCAAGTTGGATGTGGGTTGCAACTTACTAGCTGCATGACTTGAAGAAAGTTAGCTATTTACTGTTCTTAAGTTGTCATCTCTTCCTTGATAAAATTGGGACTTAACATTGTAAGGAGTAAATGACATGTTCCATGTACTTTTGTAAATGAAGAAAGGACTTAGATTGAAAGTGAGGGAAAAAATGGAATTATTGGCTCATAAGAGGTCAGATAATTAAGTTCGCGAACTCATCCTAGAAAACGTGCTGCATACCTCATTGATGAATATCACTATGGTCACCGTCAAAGCACTCCCCTTGGGAAGCTATGCACTGATGCCAGCACCTAGTCCACCATTCAAAGCAATTTTGGAACTCTTTTTCTGGAATGGCCTTCAGAGTTGTCGTCGTATTAGCCTTGATGTCCTGCATGTCATCAAAATGTCTTCCTTTCGATATTTCCTTTATCTTCAGGTAAAGAAAGAAGTCATTGGGGGCCAGATCAGGTGAGTAGGGAGGGTGTTCCAATACAGTTATTTGTTTACTGGCTAAAAACCCTCACAGACAGTGCCGTGTGAGCTGGTGCATTGTCGTGATGCAAGAGCCATGGATTGTTGGTGAAAAGTTCAGGTCGTCTAACTTTTTCATGCAGCCTTTTCAGCACTTCCAAATAGTAAACTTGGTTAACTGTTTGTCCAGTTGGTACAAATTCATAATGAATCATCCCTCTGATATATAAAAAAAAAGGTTAACAACATCGTTGCAACAAGTTCACGAGCATAATTGTCAGGCCTCGAATAACAGAGTGTAAAAAGGAGTGTTGAGCTGGTCTTATGGAGCACTAGAACTAAAGACCACTTAGATGCTCAAATCCTGCCAGACTCCCTGTCTCCATCTCTTTTACCTGCTTCTCTCTTTGTGTATGATATCCATTAGGTGAAGGTTGCAGTCATTTGCAGCCTCAAGGCTCACATTTTTACAGTTTTGTTATTAGAAAAAATAAAGCCAGCTTTCTTCTATGTCCAGATTGGAAAACATTAGAGAGTGTTTCAATTGCTTGGGTTCTTTGTCAATTTCTGAACCATTTTCTTTTTGTGTGTAGTGAGGCACACTACAAAGCTTGGCCCCAGCACAGCTCTGTGGCCTTTCTTTAGGGTCCCTGAGTCCTAAGACTGGCAACACCTACCAGACACACAATTAGAAAAAATATTTTCGAAAGAATGTGGGGAGAGGTTGGCCTAAAGTTTGATGGAAATGAATCAGTAAAAAGCAGTACAGTAAGTGAAGGGCTAGTGCCTGGCCTATGGGAAACACTCCATACATGATGGACTATTTTTGTGACTTGGTTGTTATTATTTTTGTTTGTAATGGAATTGTCTTCTGTGTCCTTTCTGAAATGTATTCAGTATTCTTTCTACCATAGCCTTTTTTTTTTCCCCCTTCTTCTACCTCCCCCCACCCCTCCGGTCCAAGCCATTGTTTCTCAGTCTAGTTGTGTAGACACAGCTCCCTGGCCCATGCTGGTATTATGAGCCTTGTGCTCGCCCCACCATAGCCTTCTGATCCAAGGAAAGATGACTGCCAGCAACAGGCAACAAGCCAGTAAAACTGTCTTCTCCAATTTCTCTTTGTTCTCTCTCTGTCAGGGGTCACTTACCCAGGCCTGCCTGCCTTTAAATATCTCAGACTGCAAAATTATTTCCCACACCATCATAGTTGATAAAACCACTCACATTTAAATCTAATTGATCCCACTAGTCCGCAATAAGGTTGCTTTCTATTCAAAAGAGAAGTTTACAGATCCTGATGAATCTGTGACTAAGGGTATGTGTCTGAATTTGAAAGGTCAATAGTGGGCACGGTGACTGTCCATGTCTTTTGCCTGCCACGGCCACTGCGTCCTCCCCACTCCACATTTTGCCTTTCCTTTCCCAGTTCTCCTTCTACTACAGCTTCACAGGATCAGTAACTTAAGCACTTGTTTTCTGAAAGATAAGTACATGCTGATGTAGGAAATACATGTTTTCAGGAGCCCTAGAAAGGCTCTTGAAAGACAAACAAATCATACCAAAATGAATAATATATATTAAGTCCAAACTGCCTGTGTGATGACGGAGGTGAATTTCCAAGCCTCATACTGGGGGGAAAAGGAGACGAAAGCAAACCATTCCTTTCTCCATAGATGTTTGCATACCCTGTTGTAGACAGTATTGCATTTCAGGGGCTACAAAGAGTTCATAGCTATGGGTCCATCCCCAGGGAGATGATAACTTTGAGAGGGGAAGATGAAACTACTACATACGTAAAGCTAGAGAAGACTGGAAGAGAAGGGAGAATATACTGAGGGAAGGCTTTGTTTAAGAACTATGTCAGTTATGAACCATTGGTGAACACTGGGGATTTTGCTATAGTTAACGAAAATCTATAAAAGGCCCCTTCTCCTTTTTTGTGTATTGATAATTCAACAAATGAAGATTAGATTTCTATACTAGGTAGAATTTTTGCATGTAGAAATTGCTGGGAAGTATTGTCCTTTCTCAGACTACTTTTCAGTATTTTTCCACTACTTTTTAAAATGTCCATGCTGACTAATAACTTATTAACTTTCAATAAGCTGAGTCACTGATTCCCCCCAGCAAGGAGATATCTAATAAAACCAAGGAACATTAGCTGATGTGAGATATTCATTCAAATGTACTATCTCGTAGATTCCTAGAGGTTTCTGATAACCCTATAAATATAGCTTGCAGAACTAGCAAAACTTGCTTTTAGTTCAAAAGCTATTTTAAACTTCTATTAGTCTTCATTGAGGATTAGATTCTTGAGAGACCTCTAACCTCTAGGCACCTATGTCTTGGTTTGGATGGAAATAGGACCTGCAAGAGGACCAGCAAGATAATTGTCTCTGACTTGAAGATGAATATTTATCAAATGCTATTTTTAATGAAATCACTACTGTGTTATGTCTCCAGAGGATCAGCCTGACAAAGGAAGGTTTGAGGCCCCAGAGGACAAAGGCAGCCAAGCCTCATCTCCATGAATTTTTCCATGTCTGGTGTGCTTGACCAGGTCCTTTGCTACAAAATTTCATTCACCTAGCCCTCATTTATTTTTTAAAGATTTTCATTAAAATATAGCTAACATACCATATTTTATTAGTGTCAGGTGTACACCATAGTTATTCAGCATTTATATACCTAAAGAAGTGATCACCATGATAAGTCCCGCAACCATCTGACACCGCACAATGCTATCACAATATTATTGACTACACCACCTATGGTATATGTTACATCCCCTTGACTATTTTGTAACTACCAATTTATACCCCTTAATCCTTCCACCTTTTTCACCCTGCTCCTCCCTCCGCCGCAACCATCAGCTATTTCCCTGCCTCTATGAGTCTGTTTCTGTTTTGTTTGTTCATTTATTATGTTCTTTAGATTCCACATATAAGTGAGACCATATGGTATTTGTCTTTCTCTGACTTACTTCACTTAGCATAATACCTTCCAGGTCCATCCATGTTGTTGCAAATGATAAGATTTCATTATTTTTTTATGGCTGAGTAATATACCTTTGTATATATGTACTTCTTTATCCATTCATCTATTGATGCACACTTAGGTTGCTTCCATATGTTGGCAATTGTAAATAATGCTACAGTGAACATAGGGGTGCATATGTCTTTTCAAATTAGTGTTTTGGATTTCTTCAGATAAATGCTCTGAAGTAGAATTGCTAGGTCATAAGGTAGTTCTATTTTTAATTTGTGAGGAACCTCTAAACTGTTTCCATAGTGGCTGTATGACTTTGCAATCCTACCAACAGTATACAAGGGTTCCCTTTTCTCCACATCCTTGCAAACACTTATTTTTTGATTTATTGATGATGGCCATTCTGACAGGAGTGAGGTGATATCTCATTGTAGTTTTAATTTGCATTTCTTTGATGATTAGTGACATTGAGCATCTTTTCATATGTCTATTAGCCATCTTTATGTCCTCTTTGGAGAAATGTCTAGTCAGGTCCTCTGCCCATTTTTAAAAATTTTTTTTATTGTATTGTTAGTTCTTTTGGTGTTAAGTTGCATGAGTTCTTTATAAATTTTGGATTTTAGTCCCTTATCGGATTTATCTTTGGCAAATATATTCTCCCATTTATCCCTCATTATTTTGTTGTTTTTGAATTGTACTCTTGTGGTTGTTTTCTTTGATCTGTGTTAATTTCTAAGTTTGCCTAAGTAGATACCATAAGATATCCATTTAGGAATGTAGCATAGAAATATCATTCTTTTTCTCAGGAAACTTGATCTGTTGAAAAAGATTTAAATGAACCATTTATGTTTTGTTGGTTATGGACATAGTAGGAAGGTTGTGAGTGTTGAAGAATAAAGACATAATCTTTTTTATTCACATGGTTATGATCAAGTTTGTAATCCTGGATATTTATATAGAACTCTACAGTTTTAAATCACTTTCATGTATAGTCTTACTTGATCCCCATTTCTATTTGATGTCTTACCCTTTTTTCTTTCTTTGTTAGAAAGGGAAGGGGAAAAGTAGTACAACATAGACTGAATAATATAATGGTGCTTTGTAGTTTATTTGACAGAAATTCTCCCAGACGTGAGGACAGTGGGTTTGCCTCATAAGACTGTGCTGTAGACCAGCAACAAAGACTTCATAACTCACATCAAAAAAATAAAAAGATGTGACTCAGCTGCTTGCTGGTATCAAACAAATATATCTGAGGTAGATGTGATAAATATAGTTTATTGAAGACTTCTTGAAAGGATCTATAAAATATTTTCATTTTCCATGTGCAAAATTTCCTGAATAGAAACATGTTCATGGATAATGTATCCTTGTTCATGTGCTCTAAGCCAACATCCTAACTCTTGAATTTAAATAGTTTTTATAGATGGGCTCAGGAATTTAACATATGACTTTGTTTTTCCTTGTACTATTTGTGAAATAGTCATGATTTTGATGATGAACTTTGTAGGTAATCTGTCCCATGCAATGAGGAAATGGAACAGGACTCAATATTCCAATTTTGCTGATTAGAAAATTAGTTGATGATTTGCTTACAATTGTATATGATTGTGGGTATAAGAAAGAAAACAAAGATTTCTAGGTATATTGACCTAGTGGGCTTTTATTAAACTTTAGATGGAAGGTGTGGTTTGGAAGGTGTGCCGTATTTAAAGATAAACAGCACGGCATCATGAAGCAAGGATTGGATGCGCAGAGAAAATAAGTGAGCTGTGGTCAGATCATGTCATTTTGATGAAGTTCCCCAAACTTTTTACAGCTTGCTTTCCTTGTGTACAAAATAAGGGAATTTTAACTTTAAAAATTCATAACTACTCTTATTTTTATTATGACTAAACCACAAATACAGGGAAGGCCAATCTTAAATTAGAATAGGAGAAAAAGCTTCAGTGGCAATCATCCTGGACTGAATTAAAAGGAGGGGGGGTGGAGGGGGAATGGTGTATAGCTGAAGCAAAATCCTCTGCAGAAAGATATCTCAGTAGGCGTATTCTTAAGATTCCCTGGGTAAAACTCGCTTTACCATGCTATGTTGCACCTGTAGAGAGAAACAAAATAAAACCTGATATAGCTATGTCTGCATTATACTAATTCCATCACAGTTTCTTTGTCCAGGATTAATATCATCATTAAGGAATGACAGGTACGTAATATAGATATATGACTGTATAATATAAATGTACACATATGCATATATACACACACACATATATACATATATGTATTCTACTTGTATTTCTAACGTTTTTTAATGGACATTATTAATATTTCAAAATATTTTGAAAACTTGAAGAAAAATGCAACATAAATATGACTGGGTTTTGCACCAATAGCTTTTGATGCTGTCTATGAATGCTTGCATTTATAATCATCTGTGCAATTCTTGCTAAATGCGAGAATATCCTGAAGTAGTATGAAAATATGAGATTGGGAGTCATAGTCTACTTTTGGATGTTATCATTTCATTTTCTTTTTCTGCTAGGTGCATGAGTTTGAGAAGATTATATCTGTCCTTCACTAGTACGAACAAGCAGAGTTAGACAACAAACAACACCTTTGTCAAACAGAAATGTATAAACACACTAAATTGCACAAGCAGAACTGACTCCCCTTCAGGCTGATGCATATACTTAATGAAGGACACGTGCAAACTCAACCAGGAGCTGAACAAGTCTGTACAGTTCATCCTCCATGAACCTGACTTAAAATATCTTTGCATAACTCTGGGAGCTGTTTGTCTGTGGGTTCTTTTAAGAACAACCTGAAAATGAGGGTCAGGGACTCACGTACAAACAACCAAAGTCTTGACATCCCAGGAGCTACTATGTTGCCCTCTTTTATCCCTGTAGGGGAAGTCCAGAAACCAAGTGACTTTACCTGCTCAGGAACATGGCTAAGGTCAGTGAGACACCAAGATCCAGATACAAGTTTTCCAGGATATTATTATAGTGTGTCCACTTCCCAGGACACTTACATACTTAGAAAATATGGTTATGAATACATCACCTAGGATGTAAGTTCTTAATCTACTTTGGATCCAAGATGGGCAGATTTAACGCAATGTTCTGTTCCTTGTTCTCTTGAACCTTTATAATACAGTACAAATGATTGACCGGCATCCAAATCTGTCTTTCTCTACGCCTATGTCTTGGATTAGATTTGGTTGGTTAAGCACAAAACAAATGAAATATTCTACTCTTTTCAAAGTTAGCTTTTAGAATAACGAACGTAGTAATCACTGTTTATTTTTAAACACTAAGTGGTATTTGCGAAGAAAAAAAAAGAGACATTTTTAACCACTTTACATATTTTTGAATGAATTACTTATCCAATAAAGGAATGCAGAAATTTAAGTGAGTTTAGAAAGGAACATGGCATTTTAAACAGGTATGTTACTTCTTTCACAATTTAGGCAGTATGTAGATAGAATACTGGTCATAATAGAAGAAACAACCACTGGAGTTTTAATTAAAAATGTAATTTAGTTTTAGTCCTCACCACACTTTGACTTTGGGTAAATCACTTCATACAGATTCTGTTGTATTCACCTTTAAATCGGAATAATGACACCTGTCCTCCCTACCTTAAACAATGGATATAAGGATGTGAATTAATGTAGGAGAAAGTGTTTGGCAAGTAATTAAGCCTTACATAAATTTCAAGTCAGACATGATGTTACTTATGTAAACAACGGCTTGTTTTGGTTTATTCATCTGGATTGGTTTGTTTTGCCATGTTGATCTGGTCCAAGAAATAATTAACCTAGACCTTGAAAAGAGAATTGCACTTGGAATAAGAATCATAAAACATCTGATTGCAGATGTATTCCATGTCCTTAGATGGCAGAAATAGCTGCCATCTGCATAGTTCCAACACATTTATGCCCTCATTTTGGACATTTCCCAGAAACAAATTGCCTTAGATTTTCCCTTCACCCACTACTTTTTTTGGGGGGGATGGCTGGGGAGGGGGATAGAATGAATGGCATATTTAACTATTTTATTTTGGAATTCTATGTGTATCTATATCAGGATATCAAGCAGCCTTCTAAAGTTAGCTTGCATATTTATGGTGTTTTTCATGTTTTTGGGAGGGAGGGAGGGAGGGAGGGAGGGAGGGAGGGAGAGAGAGAGAGAGAGAGAAAGAGGTCTTGAGCCTTAAACAATCCTATTAGATATGTATGGCAGATCTTATGCCCATTTTACCCATAAGAAAACCTACACACAGATTAGCAAAATGACTTCTCTAAGATCACAGAATCAGTTGTTTGTTATTGTGTATGATGTTGGGTAATATTGAGGGAAGATTAGAATTCAAACTTCTAAATTAATGTTCCTTATTCTACACTGTGTCTCCATAATTTTGCTCTACATTCATGTTTTCACTGTGGTTGTGCCATCTACCTGACTTATCTAACTCCCTTGCTTATCTAAGGCGTATTTACTAGAAGCACCCACATTACCTCCTCAGAAAAGCATTCTTTTATGTGGTCAGGTGCCCCTCCTACTGTGTTCATTCGTCTAACAAAGCACTGATCACATTCCACTGTTTGTTGGTTTTCTTCTGCCTCACCCACTGGTCTGTGAAAGGCTTGATCACTTGCAGAACAAAATGCATAGTGGATAAATCAATAAGCTTATCATGTTATGAGAAATGGTATAGATCTACCTGATTCTCAAGACATACCTATAGCTTGTACTAAATTACGCCTGGTTGGCTTTGCAGAGTTCAGAGTCCGCATCTTTTTCCCAACATCTGGGGATACATACTCCCAGATTCCTATGTATTCACGCTTGTCTCCAGTAATAATTTTAACAAAGGCAGGCGGTGTTTTTAAGGAGTTTTAGCCTGACTAGCTGTATTTTACCTTTACGCTTGCTATTTAGACTGGTTTTCAATTTATGTTTCAGTAGGATGTTTGTTTGTTTTTCTGACGTTCGACTTACAACTTCAATACTTGCACCCAGCTCCTAACTTTTGTTTGTATCCATGTGTCAGGATCTTGGTCTCAGTATGCCAATCTCCTCTCACTGTACTGTCCCAGGTAAACTTCTGTTCAATGTTCTAAACTTTTTTCAGTATTCTAAAATCCTTGCAAGTATGTCTCCACTTTTGTACAATATTTTTTTCCCTTTTACTCAAACCTGGTGGTCATGGGCTTTGGCTTTTAAAAAGAGGTTTTCTTAATGCTGATTGCTTTTCTTCTAGTAGGTGTTTTGAAATCTAATCTATACGTGGATTCTCTGTCAACAACTTTCACTTACCTGTTCACATATACTTGCTAATATGTGTTGAACTTTTAGCATCTCTTCTGTCCCATTCCTCATGCTAACTTCTTGCCTGGACTATCTTTGGTCAGTGTATGAAAACAATTATACCGATCTTTAAGGTCAAAACTCAAGCTTCATCTTCCCTGGAATATTCCCCAACTTACTTTTGTCCTCACGAACTTTGTTATTCGACCCAGATCCTTCAGCCTACTTTCTCTACATTCTTTCCACCCCAACCATAATACATTCATGTACAGCAATACATCCACTTATAGAGAATGTAGAAGAACTATAACCTGTGTATGGAAATGAGAGAAACTATAAAAAGGTAGGGAAAGTTCATTCCGGTAGAGTCTCCTTCATTTATAGGAAAATGTGAGATCACCTAATTAGTCTAATAAAAAATCAAAATTGATAATACTTTCCAGGAGGACTTAAGTCAATCACATGTGAATACGTCTCTTCCTATTACTTAAATAGGGTAAATGCAGATGAAAGTATTACCAGGGAATAATTTAATAGATTGGTTTAGGAGTGGCTGATTAGCCCAGTTGGTTAGAGCGTGGTGCTAATAACACCAAGGTTGCTGTCTCAATCCCCGCGTGGGCCACTCTGAGCTGCGCCCTCCTTAAAAAAAAAAAAAAAAAAAGATTGTTTTACTTGATTTGAAGAAATAATATTGTTGATATGGCATTAAAATAAAACTAATCTATAAAACAATTATTTAGTATTTAAATGTGTTCCATACCTATATCAATGAGACAAATAGTTAATATATAATTTATCAATCACAAAGATGCATTTCTATATATGTAAATACTCCTATTGAGTAACCTTAGAAAACAAAATGTGTTTATTTGTGATTAACCTTAATTTACATTTCAACTTAAAAATTTAATTCAATAAGCATTCCAACATTTTTTGACTTTTAATCTAAGGCTAATTTTTTTCTTTTCTGGGAGTTCAGAATTCTGAGATACAAATTGGGTATTCATTTTGCATAATTACCGTAATTTAATTTTGCCTCCCTAGGGCACAGTGATGGTTTCTGCTAAAATACTCCACGAGATAATAAAGAAAACACCACTGTGATTTGTGTGTGTGTGTGTGTGTGTGTGTAATCAAATTTAATGATGTAACTATGGAAAGATTATCTATCTATTTATCAATCTATGTATCTATATATGTAGATATATATCTACATCTCTCTCTCTCTATTTTTATATATATATTATATATAAATTATATATTTTATATATAATATATATGTTTATAATTATATATATAATTATACATATATGATATATATAAAATTATATATATATAATTTTAGGTGGTCTTTGTGGTCATCACCCTTCACAAGAGTATTTTCCCTTACCAAAAGAAACGGAATAGGAGTAAACATAACATGCAAAATCATAGGTCTGCTTTCTCTCTGGATTAGTGGCAAGAACCAGTTGGTATTTACTGATGTTTCTCCTCTATGGGTGGATGAAATTTGAAGCTGTGTAAATAAGACAATGCAGAAGTTTTGGGAGTAAGTCTTTACTCCCAGTGTGATTTAGTTTTTAAATTCCATTGGAGACCAATAGTCTTGGAAAAATTAAGATTCAGAAGTGTAGTATATTCTAAAAAGAAGCAATTTTGTAGGCTTTCTCTAAGAAGTAATTATATGTTTCTGTGATATTGTCCACTTATTTAATAGAATGTTTAAGAATTATTTTAAATTTAAGAACTCTTAATGTGCCTTTAAGCTTGATCTCTGTCTGACTTATTTCACTTAGCATAATACTATTTAAGTCCATCCATGTTGTCGCAGATGGCAAAATTTCATTCTTTTTTATGGGTGAGTAATACACCATTGTATATGTGTACTTCTTATTTATCCATTCAATTGTATATATGTACTTCTTCTTTATCCCTTCATCTATTGATGGACACTTATTTGCTTTCATTTCTTGGCTATTGTAAATAATACTGGAATGAACATACAGATGCATATGTCTTTTCAAGTTAGTGTTCGAGGTTTCTTTTAATAAATACCAGAAGTGGAATTACTGGGTCCTTCTTTGCCTCTTGTTATAGCTTCTGTTTTAAAGTGTGTTTTGTCTGATATAAGTATAGCTACCCCAGTTTTTTTGTTTGTTTCCATTTTCATGAAAAATGGTTTTCCATCTCTTTACTGTCAGTCATTGTGTGTCTTTCCATCTGAAATCAGCCTCTTGTAGGCAGCATATGCAAGGGTCTTGTTTTCTTATCTATTCAGCTACCCTATATTGTGTGATTGAAACATTTAATCTGTTTACATTTAAAGTAAATGTTGATAGTTATATAGTGATTACTTTATTATTCATATTTTTTCTTCCCCTTCTCCTTCTCCTTTTCTTTCTCCTTTTCCTTCTACTTCTTCTTCTTTTTCTTCTTCTTCTTCTTCTCCTCCTCCTCCTCCTCCTCCTCCTCCTCCTCCTCCTCCTCCTCCTCCTCCTCCTCCTCTTCCTCCTCCTCCTCCTCCTCCTCCTCCTCCTCCTCCTCCTCCTCCTCCTCCTTCAAGAAGTCCCTTTAACATTTCTTGTAATGCTAGTTTGGTAGTGGTGAACTCCTTTAGCTTTTTCTTTTCTGGAAAGCTCTTAATCTGTCCTTCAATTCTAAATGATAGCTTTGCTGGATAGAGTAATCTTGGCTATAGGTCATTGCTTTTTATCACTTTGAATATTTTGTGCCAATCCTTTCTGGCCTGGAAACTTTCTATTGATAAATTAGTTGATGGTCTATGGGAGCTCCCTTGTAGGTAACTGACTGCTTTTCTTTTGCTGCTTTTGAGGTTCTGTCTTTGGATTCACCTTTTTTTGGAACTCTCCAGGCTTTATTGTTGTGTATGTCTATTTCCTTCACCAGGTTAGGGAAGTTTTCTGTCATTGTTTCTTCAAATAGATTTTTCAATTCCTTGCTCTCTCTCTTCTTCTGGTACCCCTATGATGTGAATGTTGGTGCGCTTTATGTTGTTCCAGAGGCCCCTTAAATTATCCTCAATTTTTTGGATTCTTTTTTCTTTCTGCTGTTCCAGTTGAGTGTTTTCTGCCACCCTGTCTTCCAAATTGCTGATTCGATCCTCTGCTTCATCTAATCTACTGTTGATTCCCTTTAATATATTCATTTCAGTTATTGTAGTCTTCATTTTGATCAGTTCTGTTTTTATGTATTCTATCTCCATTTTTATGTTTTCTATCTCTTTGTTGAAGTTCTCACTGAGATCGTTGAGCATCCTTAAACCAATGTTTTGAATTCTGCATCTGGCAGATGGCTTGTTTCCATTTTGTTTAGTTCTTTTTCTGGAGTTATGTTCTGTTCTTTCATTTGGGACATATTGTTTGTCTCCTCATTTTGTCTGCCTCCCTGTTTTTGTTTTCCTGTATTGGGTGTAACTGTTATGTTTCCTGATCTTGGTAGAGTGGCCTGATGTAGTAGGTGTCCTGTGAGACCCAGTGGCACAATCTCCCTGGTCACTTGAGCTGAGTTCTCCAGGTTTGTCTTTTGTGTGCCCTCCTATTGTTGTTGAGGATTGGTTTCTGTTTGCATGTCAGTGGGAGAAATTGACCCTCAGGCTGGTTGGTTGTGAGAACTGGTCATGACTACAATGGAGGAACTGTTGTGCAGGAACTGATCCTACATAGCAGCACTTGCTTTATCGGGGCTCTGGTGCCTGATGAGTCAGCCCTTTGTGTGTGTCATTTGTGGATGTGGTTGGGTGGTGCTCTGGTGTGGTCTGAATCTGACCATCAGGTATATTGGCTCTGGGGTCTCTTGGGAGGGACTCTGGTGCATGTCAAGGTAAGCTGCTGCCTGTGCCCTGCTGGGGGCCACTTGATATGAGCTACATATTGATCTGCAGATGGTTGTTATTTATGTTGGGTTTGGAGCTGCTGTTTGTGTCTGGCTTGAGGCTTCTTAACAAGAGGTATTGGGCAAAACAAGCTCAGATGCTGCTTGTTTGAGGTATCTGAATCTTTGAAAGATTTTAGGAAAGTCCAAAGCATCAGCCAAGACAGATTGTTTGTATGGAAAAGCCACTGGAAGTTGGGTAGGTCAGGGTCTTAGAGAATAACTAGGGCAAGACTAATGGTGTTAACCAGTTTGATGGGGACTCAGATATGGCACCTGCCTGAGCATGCATTCTTGTTGGGTGGAGGGCTCAACAAAGGAACAATGGCTTTTGCCAACACTTCTGTCTGGGAGAAAGCTGCCCCTCCAGCCCTCACTCTGTAGCCAGACCATTTAGCTCCTCCTCATATGTCCCTGGTGCCTTTTGAGCTGCTGGCCCAGCACCAGAGCTCAGAGCAAGTGATTCCATCAGTGAGTAAGTCCGTGCATGGGCCCTTTAAGAGGAGCACCTGGGAATGCAGCTGCCTTTGACTCACTCAGTTACAATCTCCACTGTTTTTCACAGACAGCAGTTATGGTGACTTTTCTCCCTGGCACTGGAAACTTGGGCTGGGAGCCTGGTGTGGGGCTGGGACTCCTCACTCCTCAAGGGGGGGATCTTTCAACTGAGATATCCCTCCAATTTTTAATGGTCACATGTGGGTGTGGGACCAGCCTGTTTTGCACCTCTACCTCTCCTACCAGTCTCGATGTGGCTTCTTCTGTATATCTTTAGTTATAGGACTTCTGTTCAACTAGATTTCAGGTGATTCTCAATGATAGTTGTTTTATGATTTAGTTTAATTTCGATATGGACATGGGAGGAGGTAAGCACAGCATTTACCTACTCCAACGTCTTTACTGGAAAGGTTTCTTTCTACATTTTTATTTAGTTACTCCAAGTTTCTACTTAGTTGTTATTTTAAAAATAACCCTTCTAATCCCTTTGTTTTGAAAACATAAGTGATCTTATTAGGGTTTGCATTTTTTAAAATTAAACATGGTATTCATGTAAAACAAAACATGATGAACATGCAAGCTTGCAGAATAATACCAAAAACATGTTTAGGGGAATTTTGAAGTCTCTAATGTGTCTGTCTTTTGTCTCTTCACCCTGCCACCATTCTCCAAAAGTTACTCATCGTTTTATTTTTATTTATAATTTTATGTCAATATTTTTCAGTTTTACAATTTTTGAAATTTATAGAGTACTAATATGTGTGTTCTTTTGTCACTGCTTTTAAAAAACCTGTTAAAGATTATTCTATGTGATATGAAAAGCTATAGTTCACTCACTTTCACTGTCCCAGAAAATTTTATATAAATGCTGCCAATATCTACTTATCCATTCCCCTATCTAGGGACATTTATTTTGTTTTTAGGATTTTGCATTTATATAATGCTGCTATGAACATTGTCTTTCCAATAAAATTTTTAGACATATATGGAGTACTTTCTTGGCTTTTTATTTGTTCAAGTATCCATATTTCAATGGGACTCATATTGAATACCAACAGGTATTTTGGAACCAACTAGAAGAGTTCAATACAAGTTATTATAAACTATATGATCATAATTTTAAATTCTATCAAAATGAATTGTATCTGGCTAACAAATATAAAAAGCCTTTAGCCACTGAGAGAAAATAAATTGTAGGTAGAATTTAAAACCCTATAAAATATGTAATGAAAAACCTGAAGCAATTTTGCATATTTAAAAAAATGATTTGATTTATTTTTTCTGACTTTTTTGCTGGGTTTCAAAAATAAGTTGAATGCTAATTAACTTCAAGTTTTGATTACCTGTTTCTATTCCTTTATTTTTTTTTTCTTTTTTTTCTTTTTAGAATCTATAAATAGCTTTGGAAATCTACTTCCCCCAAATTAAGTTCTTAGTAATAAGATATAACTCTTTAAAAACATTTTCCTCTTTGGATATCATGGTACTTTAATGGTTCCTTCTATTAGGAATACCAGTAGCTTACTTTGCATTTATGGTGAAAATGAAGCAGTGATTTTTCTATCACTAGATAGTAATTCTGTCATATATTTAAGAATAATGTCTATATTCTTAGTAGATTTTAAGTATGTGAAGAGAAAAGCAGGTTGACATATTGTTGTATGCCCAGTAGAAATATAGATTAAACATGTCCAGTAAAATATAGACAAATGTTTGAACAAACAACTTATATATAGGAAGTATAGGAAGCACACTCTATAGGTTAATAGCTTGGATTTTGGCTGGTCGTACCTAAGATAAGCTTGACCCTCTGCTTAAAGGCTGTGTGAAGTTGAGAAAATTATAAACTTATCTGGATTGAGTAGCTTCAGCTGTAAAATGGGATAAAAATAACACCTACTTCATATAGTTGTTCTGGAATTAAGTAAGATTATACACCCACATGCTCATTGTATTAGGTTGGTGCAAAAGTAACTGCGGTTTTTGCAATTATTTTTAGCCTCTTAAACTGCAATAACTTTTGCACCAACCTGATACTATCTGATATCTCTAAATACATGTTAGCATGTATTAGGATCAATTCTAGTTGAAAATGTCATCCGCAGGTAAAGTATAGTGAAAACAGAATACTCCTATATTACTATATCAGTAAAAATCCATTCCTTTTGGAAAAAAACAAAACAAAAACATGACAATCACTTTCAGGAGTTAAAATTAAGTAGCCTCTTTTCTAAATAATAACATATCTAGATACTTATTTTAAGGGGAGAAACTTAAAATTGAAAAAAAAATTGCATGCAAATGTATTATCTTACCAGAAATAACTGGAAAGAACCCATAGTAAATCCATTTAACCAGATACAATATTTTTCAACCCATTAACAGTGACAATTATGAAGATGATGATAAGACATTAAAATGCTTACAAGAGAAATGAAACAAATCAGATAAGAACATTTTTGTATATATATGTGTGTGTATATATTTATGAAAAGTATGTAAACATGGACTACAAAAGAACATCTTTAGTGTCCTGCTGATACAGTGATTATGAATAAGCATTGATGGGGATTTATGGAGGACAGCCTACTGACTTAATATGACATGTTCTTTGAATCTAAGAAAAAAAAGTACAGTATTCTAAGTCACTTTCTCTGAGTTGCTTATTTCATTTAGGAGGAGCATGTGAAAATTCCCAAGGGCTTGATTTAGTCCACATTAACTCAATTTTATCTCCTTCTATAGCTATCTGTCTCAATCAGCTCCTATTCTCTATGCATTTATCTGCAAGCCTCATCACAAATGTGGCAGTAACCAGCCGACTGAATATAAAGTACCATGAACAAAATTGAGCCTGAAATACCGATGTTCAAGTGTTCTTTCTGAGCAGCACAGCTCCATAATTGTGCACTGACTACAAAGAGATTCTGTCTTGTCATTACACTGTTTCGCAGCCAGACAAACTTGTTTTTATATAACAGGATTAATGGTAGGACTACAAGTACAAACCCAGTTTGTTGGCCCAAACAAGTTATGAGCTCCTGAAGGTGCAGAAACATGAGCATGAGCTTGCTGCTGATGTTTAGAACCCAGCAGTTAAATGACAGATGGTATCACTCACATGGTGAGTCCTCAAGCCCCCAAACTCCAAACTTCCTAATTTCTACACAAGATACGGTGTTATAACAAATACCAGCTGTGAGAAATATTTGTCTTTAGTCAGCCTGGATAGACTTGCTTTTGTTCATCTTCTAGTTCAGACTCTCTTACCTCCCTCCTACCTAATAAGTACAGGTCACTGTTGTAAACCATCTGCAATGGGTGACTATTCAGTTGGCACTAGCTAAACATATTATTTATTCACACAATGAGGCCTTACACTCTAATAATGATGCATTCTGTGATTTCACAAAGGGGAGTGGAAGATGGGATGGTATACAGGTAACAGTTTTTCATGTAATTCATTACCCGATATTAAGTGAGGGGATTGATATACATGTATTAAAGGTAGAGGTGTGATTGGCAGCAAAAGTCAAATTTATTTCACTTTTAAAAATAAAACTAAATGTTCATCATTGTTGTCAAAGATTTGTTATTAGTATGAGATAGCTACTATAATTTATAAAATGGTCCGTTGAATGGTGTAAGATACTAAAGAAAAAATGTTTTTGCACTGTAGTTTGTTACCGTTTTACAGGTTCCCCGTTAACAGTGAAGTGGTGGGTTTACCCAAGATGGTTGCAAGTTGTTTTATATGTCAAAGCAAGAGAGCCCTTCTTTCAATATTGACCATTATTAAATTATGTAACTTTACAACTAGAAGGGGCTTTGAAAGCATCTAATTTAATAAGCCTTAGAGTAGTCATGTTCATCTATAGACTTGTTAAAATCAAAGATTTTTCTGGGTTGAGAGAGGTCTTCTCATTCTGTACATTGGAGTTTCTTGAGAAGTCAATCTCTGTCCCAAATATAGGCCCATTTGTTTTCCATACTGTAGAATATGGAGGAAACTGAAATGGATGATTGAAAAAAAGTCAGATGCTGCTATGCAAAAGTGATGCCATCAAGTGCTTAGAGACAATGCCTGGCAGAGCTCAGATGATATTTCTAAAAAACTATTTGAATATGTCCTCAAATCTCCCATACCAAGCCCCAAAGAATTGTCATCTCCTCCAGCTCCGCTATCCAGTACTTGTTTTTAAGAGATTTCTGGTAGCTGGAAATAATTGACCAGATATTCTTTCATTTTATCCTGTTGGCATTTGTACTTATTAAAAAAAATGATTAAATCATTATTTTCATCTTTTAAATTTAGTAGAGGAACTCTGTTAAAATATACTGTCAAAATATGTCAAAAGATTGTGAATTTATGTATTATTCTAACATGCATTAAGACTTACCTTGTGCTTGGCACTGGGTTAAGCCCTGGGAGTACAATAAAGATAAAAGATGTTTTCTGTTTTTAGAAACATACAAGCTAATGTGGCTCTATCAATTATAATTCTACATTAAACAATATCTCACATAAAGAGTTTAATAAGTATTTTCAAATAATAAGGTTTTTTTTTTCTTTTAAATTTTATTTTAAGGTGTTTTTTTTTGTTTGTTTATTTGTTTTTTTCCCCAGCTTCTTTCTGTTTTCCTTTTCCTAAACAATCATATTTCTCCTGGCACTTATTCATACAGTATATCTAAGTAAGAAAGTGAGTCATGTGAGCAAACAGAGCTTCTAGTTAAAATCACAAATGTGTAAAGTCAGGCAGGCAATTTTGTTTGAGAAGATCTAAAAGCTAAAGATGAAGTGGAAGATTCAGTTTTCCTGCTTTTCAAATTATCTGGGATATGTCATAGCTTAGCATGTCATGAAAAACATGAAAATAAATCCTTGATTGGAACAGCAACAAACAAAAGCACTTTAATTTTTTTTTTTTTTTTTTGGTAATGTTAGAGTCATAAGTAAAACAAGAATGTGTAATTAACAACTAAATAGTCCAAATTATCTTAGTTGGTATGTGGGAATAACCATACGCATGCACAAATGTGACATTCTTTGAATATTATGAGGGCATGTACATTTTTAAAAGACATATCTCTTACCCCATCCCTAAAATTTGGCTGTTAGCCTCCAAATTACAAGTGTCAGCTGCAGCTTCACCAGCAGCTCAGATAAAGTAAGCTATACAGAATGTACTAACTCAGCCATAATCCATCCATCAGCCTCCTCATCTTTTTAGTGACGTCTCTCTGACAAAAATAGTAGTATTTACAGGTGATGTGCCAAAGTTCTCATTTAAGAGACCTCCTTCTCTGCGGCATTGAAAATATATTACAGGTGTGATTATTTTAATGCCTTGTTCATGCAAGTTGAGGCGAGCAAAAATGCAGAACTTTACTTATGGTGTTTGAATCATTGCTACACTTTCTCTCGGTTATATCCAAAGACAGGAGGAACAATTTGGGGAAATAGTGTGATCCCTATCATTGGACACATTTTATGTTTGTGATCCTGTGTTCTCTCTCCCTCACTTTCCCTCTGAGTTCCTGATTTATCATTGAGGATCCGTGTAGTTCTTGAAAAGCGAACTTAAATCCTGGCTCTGAGACTGGAGCACACGATCAAGGCTAAGCCAAACAGGTAATTCAGCCCTTGGGCCACAGTAATTGGCTATTGAATGAACATGTGACTCAAGGCAGCCTATCATAGAAAGCCTGAGACTTTGCATTGAGTGGTAGGACAATGTTCGTCCTGGATGTAAGAAGGTAGCATGCTGTTCTGGGGAATGTGGGCTCTTTGCTAACCATAAAAGGAGTTACCTTTAGGAGGACATGACACCATGGAATACCAAATAGAGCCATGGATAGAAGGTGGGACCATGACGTTTTGCCACTGAATTAAGACTTCCTTGAAATTCAACCTACTTCTGAAATTTAGTTGTATGAACCAATAAAGGTTCTTTATTATTTAAGCTAATTAGTTGCATTTCTATTACTTACAACTGAAAAAGAATTCTAATGAATGTATTTGAATATATGCTGGGTAACACCATGGAAGAGATGTTAGAAAGGGGTTCAGACTCTAGACTGGTAGTTGAACTGGATGGTCTTTAAGAAGGCTTTCAACCCTGGAATTCTAATATGGGATTGAACCTAGGTTTCTGTAATCTATCACCAATATATGAGTCTAAAAATGTTACCCAGGTTCCCTTCAAGCTGTCTGTATGCCATCCATAATATACGTTTTGTAACCAAACTAGGACTATACATTTTTCTCAGCTCAGTTTGTTTGTTGCCAAATGATCACATTTTATTGTTCCCTGTCATCCAAGATGGCCCATGATTAATTCTAATCAGTACACTTATTTCTAATTAATTCCAATTAGGATAATAACTTCTGGGTATGATTTATTTTTAATAAGTCAGTACTCAGAATAAAAAAGCAAAGTGTGAAAGAGATCTAACATAAGATGAAAGCAACATAAGTTCTAGCCAAATCTTTGTCTTTGATAATATTGTTTCTTCTTATCTACTAAAGGAAAAAAAAAAAAAAAAAAGCCTAGGTATATTATTTTGGATCTCATTAAGTACTAAATATCTCTGCTAAACAGGAACACATCTTTCTTTCTGGGATAAAATTTTGGGTTGCAAGTCATTGTATAATCCAACCATCTGGGAAGAGTATTCTACATTGAAATTTATATAAAATGTGAGAAGTCTGGATGCATCTGGGAACCCTACAGAATAAAGTGGTTTATTAAGACAACCTCCAGCATTGACTGAAATCACATCTCTAGGGCATCACTGACCAAGACTGACTACTTTCTTTCTAAAACAGGGATTCAGTGAGAGCATGGGGTATACCCAGCGCAGAGAGGATAATGGTGCTTTCTCAGCCTGTTGCCATCCAATAAAAGTTTGGTTCATCCCTGGCATAAGGAGAAGGCTAATTTCAAGGAAGTCACCACCTGAGCTTGTTTGGACCATTTCCACAGCAGGATGCCTGTGCTACAAAGAAGTTCTGTTGTCTTCTTCCTGGAACATGTGCTTCAGAGGTTCACATTTTTGGCACACATGCCTCCGTTCCCTTTGGGCATCTGTGTTTTTCTTCTCTAAAGAGTACCATTTCTTTCCCATTAATTATATAAGTTTGTTTTCAATCTTCCACAGCAGGAAGAATCTCCAGTATTTACATGTGTTGCAGCAAGCAATTCAGTGCTTTAAAAAAGATTTTAACATCTTTTAAAAATTAGATCAAATTGAGTATGTTGTTTCATTTTTATGCTTGATCAGTATGAGTCATGAGCAATAAAGGCTGGATATGGCGCGAGGTAAATTAATAAGCTTTCTAGTGCCATAGTTGCCAAGCCTGGATTCTCAGAGGTAGAGTTTTATATATTTTTCAAGAGTGCAAATTATTTAATTGTTATGACAACCGGAGAAATATTTTAGATAATTTCTCAACACTTCTTTGCCTTGTGTACTTTATTCACATTTTGTAAATCGTTTCAACACATTAATAGGGCTTGTTGTTTTTGTTATTTTATATACACATTGAGAGAAAAAAGTGGGACCGTTTTTCAAGTTAAAGTTCAGTCTGCAGGGAAAGACTTGGCTACTTCTGTATGATATATACTGAAAGATTTATTCTGTGGAAATTGCTTGTATCAGCAGCTGTCACAAAACATGTGGCCTGTTTTGGAATTTGAAACAGCTGCCATGCTGAAATACTATTTCTTTTTCATAGGGAAATAAGGATATCAGTGGAATTTGTTTTCTTTGAAGTGCTTCAGCCCTTTTATTTCTAATTTCAGATGTCAGGAGACTGTTTGGAATGACTAAATGAGGCAGAGACCATTCCACTGAGCCTTTAATATCTGGGGTATTCCCCAGTAGCAAGAATGTTTTAAGCATAGCTGGGTAAGGAAACATCCATTCATTACGCCAGATGCCATAAAGTTCACAAGGAAAACATGCTCCAGGCTTATGGAAGGTTACATATGCTTTCCTATGAAGTGACTTATGGGAGGTTTCCTAGAAGGAATGTGGACTCTATTCCATCATGTGACACCTTAGACCATTTTCCCCAAGCTAAACCTTGGACAACACATGTGCAGCTTCTCCAAATGTGTTATCTTTCTGTCCCATTACTGAAATAGCTTGGGAATCTTCATTCCTGGAGAAAGGCTTTGCTGATTAAGAATGGCTAACTAAGTATAGGATGTTTTCCCACATATTTGGAGACCCAGACTTCCTAAATGTACGTGTTATTTTGTTTTCACATAATAGGCTTAGTTTGTATGTCTGTTTGAAATGTTGAGCACATACACTGCGTATATCTGGACTTCCTCTGTGTTTTCTGAATTAAAAATAACACAGTGCAATAGGATGCCATGGGATAGAGGCAAGAGGATAACCTGGTGTTTTTTTGTTTGTTTGTTTGTTTTTTCTTAAGTAAATGTATTTATATTTTTCCCTTTTTACACTTTATTTATTATTGTGATATTCAATATTATTTCATATTAATTTCAGCTGTATAGCATAGTAGTTAGACATGTATATAATTTAAGAAGTGATCCACCTGACTAGTCTAGAACCCACATGGCACTATTGTTATTTACCATATCATTGACTATATTCCCTACGCTTTACATCCCCATGATTATTGTGTAACTACAAATTAGTTTGTTTTAATTCCTTCACCTTGCCCCCCAATACCCTCCCATCAATCACCCTGATAAATCTAGTACCCATCTGACATCATACATGGTTATTACAATATTATTGACTATAGTCCTTATGTTACACCCTAGATCCCCATGACTACTTTGTAACAACCAATTTGTACTTCTTATTCCATTCCTCTTTCTCATTCACCCCCAACCCCGTCCCACCTGGCAACTATCAAAATGTTATTTGTCTCTATGAGTTTGCTTCTGTTTTATTTGTTTGTTTATTTTGTTCTTTAGATTGCACATATAAGTGAAATCACTTTGCATCTGCCTTTCTGTGTTTGACCTACTCCACTCAGCACAATAACCTCCAGGTCCATCCATGCTGACACAGGTGGCAAGAACAGATTCCCTTCCATGGCTGAGCAATGTTCCATTGTATATATGTACCACCTCCTCTTTATCCATTCACCCATCGGTGGACACCCAGGCTGCCTCCACATCTTGGCCATTGTAAGCAATGCTGCAAAAGCATATGGATGCACATGTCCCCTTGAAGTAGCATTTTGGGTTTCTTCAGATAAATACACAGAAGTGGGATTACTGGGTGCTTCTTTGCCTCTTGTTATATAGCCTTTTTTTTTTAAGTCTATTTTGTCTGGTGTACATATTGTTATCTCAGCTACTTTTTTTGTTTGTTTCCATTTTCATTAAATACCTTTTCCCCATCCCTTTACTTTCAGTCTGTGTCTGTCTTTTTATCTGAAGTGAGTCTCTCGTGGGCATTATATGAGGGTATGTAAGGTCTTGCTTTCTTGTCCATTCAGCCACCCTGTCTTTTGATTGGAGCATTTAAAGTAATTGTTTACAGATACATAGTTATTGCCACTTTATTATTAAATTTTTCTTCTTTATTATTATTATTTTTTGGTCTTAAAGAAGTTTCTCTAACATTCCTTGTAACACTGGTTTGATGGTGAGGAATTCCTTTAGTTTTTTTCTTGTCTGGGAAGCTGTTTATCTGTCCCTTGATTCTAAATAGCTTTGCTAGGTAGAGTAATCTTGATTGTAGGTCCTTGCTTTTCATCACTTTGAATATTTCCTGCCAATCCTTTCTGGTCTGCAAAGTTTCTGTTGAGAAATCAGCTGGCAATCTTATGGGAGCTCCTTTGTAGGTAACTAACTGCTTTTTTCTTTCTGCTTTTAAGATTCTCTCTTTGCCTTTAACCTTTGGCATTTTAATTATGATGTGTTCTGGTGTGGGCCTCTTTGTGTTCTTCTTGTTTGGGACTCTTTGTGCTTCCTAAGCTTGTATATCTATTTCCTTCATCATTTAAGGAAAATTTTCAGACATTATTTCTTCAAATAGATTTTCAATTCTTTGCTTTCTCTCTTCTCCTTCTGGTACCCCTATGATGCAAATATTGGCATGCTTGATGTTATCACAGAAGCCCCTTAAACTATCTTCATTTTTTTGGATTCTTTTTCCTTTTTCCTGTTCTGATAGGGTATTTTCTGCAACCTCATCTTCTAAATCGCCAATTAAGGCCTCTGCTTCATTTAATCTACTATTGATTCACTGTAAGCTATTCTTCATTTCTGTGATTGCTGTCTTTATTTCTGACTGGTTCTTTTTTATGTTTTATATGTCTATTTTTATGTTTCCTATCTCTTTGTTGAAATTCTCCCTGAGATCATTGGGCATCTTTATAACCAGTGTTTGAAACTCTGAGTCTGGCAGATTGCTTGTCTCCATTTTGTTTAGTTCATTTTCTGGAGCTTTGTTCTGTTCTTTTATTTGGGCCATGTTCCTTTTCTCCCCATTTTGGCTGCCCCCCCTCCCCCCGTGATTGTTTCTATGTATTAGGTAGAGCTGCTACGCCTTCCAGTCTTAGGAGAGTGGCCTTATGTAGTAGGTGTCCTGTGGGACCCAGTGGTGCAGTCTCTCTAATCACTTGAGCCAGGTGCTCAACGTGTGTCTCTTGTGTGGGTTGCGTGTTCCGTCCTTTTATAGTTGAGCCTTGGTTGCTTTTGGCTCAACAGTGGAAGGGATTGACTCTCAGGCTGATTAGTTACAAGGACTGGCCATGACTACAGTGGAGGAGCTGTGGTTCAGGGCCTGACCCTATGGACCAGGGTTTGCTTTAGCAGGGCTCTGGTGCCTGCCCAGTCTGTTCTTTATGTGTATCATCCTTGGAAGCAGCTAGGTGATGCCCTAGCTTGGTCCAAAGCTGGCCACCAGGTGTGCCAGCCTTATGGACTCCTGGGAGAGAACCTGCTGCAAGTCAAGTTTAGCTGTAGGTTATGCTCTACCCTGGGCCACCTGGTGTTACCCATGGACAATCTACAGATGGTCACCACCCACACTAAGCTTAGAGATGCCTCAACAGGTCAATCTGCAAATCAAGTCAGGCTTTTGCTAGTGCCAGGCTCAGGGTTGCTCAGGCAGAGGTATGAGTCATTCCAAAGACAAATGCTGCTTGTTTGGGTTTTGTGAACCTTTGATTGATTTTATGAAATTTCACAGGATGAGCTAAGACATATTGTTTGTACAGAAGAGCCACTGGAAGCAGTTTGGGTGGGACTGAAAGTTGGGTGGAGTGGGGTCTCCAGGAATCACTAGGTGGGGCAGATGAAAATGATAGCCAGATTAATAGAGACTCAGATATGGTGTCTACCTGTGTCTGTGTCCAGGGAGAAGGGAGGACTCAACAAAGAAACAACGGCTTCCACTGGCTCCTCTGTCTGGGAGAAAGTTGCCCTTCCAGCCCTTGCCCTGTCATAAGACAGTGCATTTCCTCCCCATATGTCCCTGGCACCTTTTGATCTGTTGTCCCATTGCTGGAGCTCAGAGTGAATGAGTCTGTCAGCGAGTAAGTCCATGTGCAGTTACTTTGAGAGGAGCACCTGGGATTCTAGCTGCCTTCCATCTCACTCAACCACAATCTCCACTGGTTTTCACAACCAGAAATTATAGAGACTTTTCTTCCTGGCATCAGGCTAGGGAGCCTGGTATGGGACTTGTACCTCTCTCTCCTCTTGGTAGTACCTCCACAGCTGAGCGATCCCTTCTAGTTTTTAATGGTTACACACATGTGAGGGACCAGACTGTTCCCTGTCTTTGTCCCTCCTACCAGTCTCAAAGTGGCTTCTTCTGTATACCCATAGTTGTAAAGCTTCAGTTCAGTTAGACTTCAGGTGATTCTCAATGATGGTGGTTTAGTTGTTATTGATGTGGTCCTGAGAGGAGGTGATCACAGCATTTACCTACTTTTCCATCTTGACCTGAAACCCCAGGGATAACCTGACTTTCAATTCACTTTATGACCCAAGCTTAGAGCAGAGTGGCATGCAGTGGGCTGTGTTTGGCAGATCTAGAAGAGTCTGAGCATGTAATTGTTAAGAATACAAGTTTATTAATGTCATAGGCTGGAATTTTAGTGAACTCAGGCATGTGCACACCTCTAACTTCTTTACCAGTCTATAAAATGGGAACAGTAATGATGCTTTCTTAAGAGGAAAATTGTGAAGGTAAATAAAAATAATATATATGAAGTGCTTAGCATATGCTCACTATTATCCATGTGACTTCAGATCAGTGAATAATCCTTTTAAACTTTATACTACTCATAAGTATAAGTAAGTAAATGTCAACAGGTTAGAGGAATGATGAAAAGTGATGACATAAACAAGAGCCACTTTTGTTAAAAGAAAAATTTTGAAACAAAGAAACTGTGGCATAAACTCCAATATATGTGTATCCATATGATATCTGTAATGATAGTTTGAAAAATAAATAGTTTAAAAAGTGGGAATCTGTTTTGTAAATACTTTGTAAAATACAGAATGATATATAAATATTCATTGGGTTGTTTTTATTCTCATATCTGCCATCACTATTCCTCTAGAAGTCCATGAAAAAAATGATAAGAAATGGACAAGGGGTAAGAATATCAGGGGCAACATAAAGGCTGAACCCAAGTGAGGAAAGTTTCAGAAAAATAGCGAGTGTTTAATATTATCAGACACACAAAATATATGAAAAGAAAAGCAGTGATTGCATTGTTATCAATGTATTTGCTCATTCATACAATGCTATTGAATAGTCTCTGTAAAAAGAAAAAAAAAAATTCCAAATAGTAAAATAGTATTGAAAAGTGAGAGGAGGAAAAAAAAAAAAGAAAGAAAGAAAGAAGAAGAGGAAGCATAGAATTCTGAGAAAATGCATGTTCCAAACTGTTATTATTTTAGAAAAATAAGGAGATGTACTTTCGTTCAACAAGTATTTTTGATCAGCTGCCATGTGTTAACACTATGTAAGGAGATGGAAATGGGAACAGAAAGACAAGTGATGTAAAAGACAAAGTTGCTGTCCTTTGGATGACTATGAGAGAAGAAAGAATCAGAAAAAACACAAAAAGAAAAAAACGAAGGGGAAAGATGGATGAAAAAAAGATAGAAATAAAACTTCTGGCAATGTTAAGTAAATAACTTTGAGAAGCTAAAGTAGCAGTCTGGAAGGTAGAGTGAGAGGTTATGAAATGCAATACAAGGTGACTGGTACAAATTTTTATAGAAGCAATCCCAGTATCCCACTGGCTTCTCAGAACTCAAAATGACCTGTGCAGCGTAAGGGTCCCTAAATCTAACCTACCATCTCCATGCAAGAACATTGGTTGTTTTCACACTTTACCTGAGAAAGGGACAAATCTCTCCCTGTATCAGTTAGTTAGCAGTTGCATATTTTAATTCAATAATCATTTCTTGTAGTTATACACTAAACACTGTTCAAGACAGTCTCACTTTGACTGGTAAGAAATAAAATAGAAAATTGACACACTCTGTCTAATCTGGAGGAGCCCAAGTGTCTCACTGGACCACCAGGGATGTACACAACTGATTCCATGGCTGGGCCAAGTACAAGAGCTATCACAGTAGCACTCACTAGAGAAATGAAAGCACAGAATGGGACAAGTGTAATTGATTGCCTACAGGGTTTTCAGAAAAGGCTCCTTTTAAAAATACACCCAAACTCATTTCTCTCCCAGAATAGAATTTCACAGAACATGAGCTGGGAGAGTTTAGCTCTGGTTCAGAATGGATGTCATTTTTTGCCAAAATAGAGGTACTCTGATTCTAAAGATTGTGGTTTATGTAGAAGTTCCGCACCTCTGTGTTTTAGCCTTTATCCATTAAGAAACACTTGCAAAGATGACATGTTTAAGGCACGATGAAGTCTAAGTATTCAGCCAACCTTCTTGAGGTATTTGCACTGGATTTCATTCTCTGGATTTTTGCCCTAAAAATACCTTTAGGGCAAAATAAGGCTAAAAAGATGAGAGCTTCAAAACATGTGAAAATGACATTTACACATATAAGCTCATGTGCTACCCTTTCGTTCCTTTTGTTTGGTATATGGGTCCAAAGAAAAGCTTTTGGGGTTTATTCAAATGAGGGGCACATTTCATGTTTCTTTCATATAATATTCTGTGACCGTAACTTGCAGTGACAAGTAAATCGAGCATGTCTATCTCAATCCATATTCTAGAAATAGTACTCTTTCAGTGTATTTATTTTGTGTGATTTGGGTGAAAAATCATTATATAGGGAACAACGTAAAAGTCATTATATAAATCATGGTACAACTTTTCAAGGATTGTAAATTTGTAATTTGAACAGTTGTTCTGTGAGACAAGTCTTTTATATACCAATGCACATACCTACATTTATATAAACGGTGCACTGAATATAGACGGCAAAATCCACATTCACTTGAAAGCTACAAAATAACAAATTTTTGAGTTTTATAACAGTCTGCTTCAGCCTGGACTATTCAACATGCTGTGGTATATTTAATGTCTTTTGTGGGCCTTTAGAATACTTTAGTGGGAAATAGTGAGAAAAACTGATACAACACATTGCTTGTTCCTGCCACCTTAAAGAGAGCTATAGCTCCACCCTTTACATTTTTTAAGCTTTTCTTACATTTTCTGTGATTAGAAAAGGGAGGAGGGATGTAGGGAAAGAAATGGGGAGACAGAAGACTGCAGTCATGTTCTGGGGCCCTGTCTTTTAATTTATTTTATTTTAGTATTCAGCCTCTTATTATTATTATGTATTATTATTTTGGTAAGAACAATTAACATGAGATCTAGTCTCATAACGATTTGAATTCTACATTATAGCGTTGTTTCTAGAGGAGCAATGTTGTACATCAGATCTCTAGAACTTATTCATCTTATATAACAAATTTTATACATGCTGATTACCAACTTCTCAACCCCAGTCCCTGGTAACCACCATTCTCTTTTTTTGCTTCTAAGAATACTCTGCTTTGGTTGAAAGTTTTGAGAAAAATTGATACAACCCATTTTCTTTTTTACTTCTATGATCCTGACTATTTTAGATACCTCATATAAGTTGAATCAGGGAGTATCTGCCCTTTTCTGACACACTTATTTCACTTATATAATGTCCTCAAGGTTCATCCACGTTGTCTTGTATGGCAGGATTTTTTTTTCTTTTTAAAGACGGAATGGCATTCTATTGTATACACATGCCACATTTTCTTAATCCATTCGGCTGTCAATGGACATTTAGGTTGTGTCCATATCTTGGTTATTGTAATAATGCTGCAATGAACATGGGAGTGCTAATATCTCTTCGAGAATCTGATTTCTTTCTTTCTTTTCTTTTTCTTTTTTTTTCTTCTTTTTTTGGATAAATACCTGGAAGTGGAATTGCTAAATAATAAGGCTGTTCAATTATTTTTTTTTTTGAGGAAGCTTCATACTGTTTTCCATAGTAGCTGCACCATTTTGCATTCCCACCAACAGTGTGCAAGGGTTTCAGTTTCTCTACTTCCTCACCAAGTTTTTTTTTTTTTTTTTTTTTTTTTTTTTTTTTTTAATAATAGCCATTCTAACAGATGTGAGGTAAAATCTCATTGCAGTTTTGATTTGCATTTCCCTGATGGTTAGTAATATTGAACATCTCTTCATATACTTGTTCTCTTTGGAGAAATATCTATTCAAATCTTTAGCCCATATTTTTAATCAGGTTATTTGTTTATCTTGTTTGTTACTGAATTGTAGGAGTTCCTTAAAATGTAAGGAGTTCCTTAACATTTTAGATATTAGTCCTTTATCAGGTATATGGTTTGCAAATATTTTTTCCCATTCTGCACTCTGCCTTTTCACTCTGGGGATTGTTTTCTCTGCTGTGCAGAAGCTTTTTAGTTTTTGCAGTCGTTTTTGTCTAATTTTGCTTCTGTTACCTGAGTGTGGGGTCCTGTCTTATATTTTGAACATCTTTCACCCAATTAAAGCATTTAAAACATGCTTAAATAGAAAGTAAAACAAAATCAGTTAACAAATATTCAACAAGAAAACCCTCTGTTATACTATACTATTACAAAAAAAAACTAGTGCTTTTCCAAATTAAAAAAAAAAAAAAATCTTCCATTCTCATAGAATTGGCAAGAAATATTTTGTATGTAAGAAAAATGTGAAAACTGGGGAATTACCCTGCCCCATTCTAGAGCATTTCCTTATGACTAATATTTTCTTTTAAAGCTACTTGGCAAAAATGAGAGCTTATTATTATTTTTTTTTTTTTAATTTTTTTATTGGGGAACAGTGTGTTTTCCCAGGACCCATCAGCTCTAAGTCAAGTCGTTGTTTTCAATCTAGTTGTGGAGGGCGCAACTCAACTGGCCCATGTGGGACTTGAACCAGCGACCTTGGTGTTAGTATGAGCACTTCACTCTAACCAACTGAGCCAACCGGCCACCCCAAGGGAGAGCTTTTCTAATTCAAAAAAAGTTTCTGGACTTCAAGTGCCATATACTCTGCTTGGAGGGATAATGGGAAATTAGGCAGGCACTGTAAACAGAAAGCAATTAATTCCTGACATTAGACTTTTATAAATTTTTACTTCAGAGAAAAGTGCAAGAGAGTCTGTTAATATAATTTTGACATGTTGATAATATCAGCAGCTAAAATAAAGAGTTTCTTCAATTATCTAGCTTGAAAACTTGCTTTCATCCTATACAGAATGAAGAAATTATGAAAACTCATTTCCATATGGCTTACTATATTAAAAACCACAATAGGATAATTAGTTAATTTACAATTTTATTAAATAACTCCGCACTATATTTGAATGGTTAAAAATATTTTAAAACTGCATAGTTCTCAAGACTTTCTCAAGTTATTTCTGTTATTAGTTTTTGCTTTTGCCAAACTGAAAAAATAAGTCAAATAAAATAAATGAAAAATTAATATGCATCATTGTCACACTGAGATATCATATGTCCTAATTAGTTTATATTAATTTATTATTAGGTAAAAGAAACAAAAATACCAGAACATTTAAGCTAACAATGGCATATTTTAATTCTGTAGTTATGATGGACATTTTAGCAGCTTATGATCTTTAAATGTTTTGAAATTATACCTGATTATGCTCCTTACTTGAAATTTTTTAAACAATTGGATACTAAATATGAGCATTTCACTTTTTAAATCAGACTTGCAAAGCGTACCGTTTATAAAATTTCTAAATAAATGGCCAGACGGCAAAACAAAAAATTTAACCATAGTTTTAGATGGAAGTAAGAAAGGAAAAGTCCCTAAAGGAGAAGGTAGAAAAAACCTAAAGTCTTCCCTTTATAGCCCTGGGGAGGAAGATTGGCTTACCGTCTTCTCACCTATGTTTCTGTAACCATGTGATTTGCCTGAGGCAGATAATCATTTTCACTCTAGGTAAGCTGGTGACAGGCTGAAGAGGAGCTTGTTCCAAAAGTTTCCACTCAGAGAAACCAAGTTAAAGAAAAGCATGTCACTTAATAATTAAGGAACCAGTGAGTTTGCCAACCTGATATTTTCCTTTCTTTTTGGCAAACAAAAATTGTGTGTGTGTATATATATATATATATATATATATATATGGTGTGTGTATATACATATATATATTTGATTTGTACTGTGTATATATAGACACACACACATATATTTTTATATATATATATATATATATAGTGCCAAAAAATGTATACACATTTTAAGAAAGGAAAACTGTATTAAAATTGTAATACTCAATATATACCGATAACAAAAGATGAATACAAGTCACGTTTGATCTGTAATTACAAGAGGTGCTCAAAGTCGTTACCATCAGCATCCAGACACCAGATTATGGCAAACACCTGCTTGAGCAACATTGACCAAAGTGTCCATTTGTATACGTTGTTTTGGCATCCCCGGTATATAGAGTACAAATAATGATTCAATACACATACATACATACACAGTGAAATGATTACCATAATCAAGTTAACACATCCATCACCTCATATACATACCTTTTTTTTTTTATGGTGAGGACACTTAGATCTACTTCTTAGTAAATTTTAAGTACATAATACAATATTATTCACTATAGTCACCATGTTATACGTTAGATTCCTCCAAAATTTGTTCATTTTATAAGCTGAAAGTTTGTACCCTTTGACCAACATCTCTCCTGCCCCGACCCGTCCCCCATCCCAGCAACCACTGCTGTACTCTTTGGTTCTGTGGATTCAACTTTATTTTAGATTCTATGTGTAAGTGAATATTTGTCTTTCTGCAGTTGCCTATTTCATTTCGCAAAATGTCCTCCAAGTTCATTCATTTTGTTACAAATGGCAGGATTTCCTTTTTTTTTATGCCATCCTTGTATTTCTAACATCATTTCCCTTGCTTTTTTTATTAATTAATTCATGCAACAAATAATAAAGACTACTAATATCTGGTGACATACTACTGTACATATTGGAGGGGAGGAAGGCCAGAGGCAGAAAGAGCATCTAGAAGCTATTTCCGTACCTTGTTTCTATTGTAAGTGCTTTACAGATATATAGGTAATGATAAAAGTACTGTATAAGGCAGAGACTGTATCAAAGCAATGTTAAAAGTTCTTTGCTGGATTATGAGCCCTGGGTCAATGTTCAGGTATAAATGTCCTGGGAAGAAAGCTCAGGAAACAGAGTAGGATGGAGAAAGAATAAAGTTTAAGTTGTGCATTTTATTTACTTTCTATATGAGTAAAATTATAGTATTATATATTACATATATATTTATACTTTTAAATTAAATTTTATTTTAGTAATTAATTTTTATTGAGCCTTTACTACGTTCTAAGTCTATAAGTATTTTATATAAGTTTTATTACTTAAGCCCTTTAAAAATTCTGTGAGTTTGTTACTACCTTATCCCTCTATCATAAATGTCGTCTCCCAATTAATAAAAAGATTTCAAATCACACTGGACTCTCTAATTTTAATGTCTGTCCTTGAATTTCAATCCTACCTTTATATCTTGATGCCTAGATTAGTAGCTGTATATACTTGACACTCAATCTATTTCTGTTTAATTGGTGACTGACTGCACACTCATATTTGTGCCACAGGACAGTCTGAAGCTGCAAACAGTGTCTAAGACAAAAACAAACAAACAAACAAACAAACAAACAAAAAAACTAGGGGGCCAAAGGTATAATCTTTGGTTGATTGTAAAAATAAAATTGTGAGGATTAATTAAGAAGTGAAAAAACCCAACTAACTATAATAATAATTATAATAATAGTAAAAGATTTAGAATGACATAATTAGTTGGGGGAGAAATATGGCAAAAAAAGAGAGATCATACATTTTAGGAAAATTTCTGCTCTGGACTAAGTTTTATGAATTTAGGGTAATTCAATTGGTCTACAACTCATTTCACGTTTTCAGGGGTAAACTTTTCTCATCTGAGGAATATCAAGATACTTGCAGCATTTTCTTAGAGATGGCAATTTCTTGTCCTAGCTAATGTCATTAAACATTTACTCTGTGCAAGTTCTCATTACACATTCCGTGGAAGATCTAAAGTGCATGTATAAGACAGTTCTGTACTCATAGAGCTTTCCATGAGAGCTGAGGAGGCAGGCTGAAAACATCATTAATCCTCCAAGACCCTCCATGACCCTGCACCATGCTGTCTCCGCTCCTTCTCCACTTCCCTCACCTTGCCCATCCACACTAGCATCTTGAAAACACCGTGTGCACTCTTGCCATGGCCTTTTTTTTCCCACATTTGCTCTTCCACAGCCTGGGTTATTCCTCTCAAGATGTAACCAAAACTCACTCTCTCACTTTTGCCCCGGTTCTGCTGAAATATTAGGCAATTAACAGGGACTCCTCTGACCTCCTAACATAAAATATCCACGTTTACTTTGTTTCCTTTCCCTACTTTCTTTTTCCCTGTGGCACTTATCATTAACTTACACCGGCTTATACAACTTACACAAATGAATGCATTTATTTATTGTTTGCTAGCTCTTTTCACTCACTAGACTGTGAGTTCTTTGAGAGGAAGAACACATTTTTTTTCATGGCTATATCTTCAGCACCTAGAATGGTACGTTGCATGTAGTAGAGACCATATAAATATACACATATATCAAATGAATGAAAAATGAACTGATTACGGAAGAGACATAAAACTGTATGAAGGCCAAATTGTTAATACAAGTGATAATCACTATAGACACTCATAGGAAATGTTTGGTTATGCACCTTTACCTGAATTTTACAGTGTGAAACTACTCAAGAGGGAGATTCTGTCTTTTAAGTATCTGTGTCCAGTGATGTGCCCGGCAGAATACATAACATATTGCATTTATTTTATATATAATTTGTGGAAATGTTGTATTTCCAAGAGGAGATGTATCTTTATCAGGGCCTTGAAAATTAGACGGATTTAGCAGGGAGCAAGTAGAAGAGATGACATTAATCTTGTAAATAACATACAGATGGAGATAAACACAGTTTCCTTTGACATACAGTGTCAGGATATGTTAGCAAGAACAGAGGCTTACGGTAAAAAAAAACAACAACAACAACATAGACAGTGATAGGGTTAGGGATAAATTATAGAAGGCTTGTGTTTAAAGATATACAGGGTGTTAAACAAAATTTCAAGTGAGTCATATACTTTTGAGCATGTAACAAAGTAAGAGTGGTATTTTTGGAAGACACATTTTACTGTTGTATTCATTTGCACGCATTTTTGTTCAGTACGTACCTAGGATCAGAAGAGCTACGTTTTCAGAAAGCATATCATCAATTTCACTAAACTGGTTCAGGGAGAAATTAGGGTAGAATGATCAGATTGTTAAGTCTGTAGAAATGGGCTGGATGGGTGTGATGGTCACGTGTACTGGAGTGTTAGAAAAAAAGAAACTATGTGAGTAGTAATATGAAGAGATAACGAACGGTATTTTCATATGCAAGAGTTTCAAAGAGAGGTCATGGATAGAACTGGTAACATTTGGTTGGGAAAATGGTTTTATTGGGAACCTGAAGTTTAAGATAGAGAGGAGAACACTAAGGTGAAATGACAACAGGATGGTGACAATGTGGCTAGGAAGTGTAGGGAGACACCGAAGTTGGAAATAGACATTATGGAATTAGCAAAACATAGTTGATAACTGTGCTGGTGTTCCCAGAACTTTTGGGATTTGTGGTTCTCATTAAATTATTTATACAGAAAGTGTTGATTGGACCCTTATTTGTTAGAATTCTTCTAGGAACTAGGAATGTAGCACAGACCAAACAGAAAAATCCCTTCTCTTATGTACTTTATGTTCTAGTTAGAGAAAGTCATATAGGTAGCATATCATATCTATGAATGATAGCGATGTGGGGAAAAAATAAATCAGGGCAGGAGGGTAGGGATTGTGTATGTTGAAGACAGGAGGATTTCTATTTTTAAAAAGAGGTCAAAGCAGGTCTTATTGAGAAGGTGTGCAAAATCTAAAAGAGGTATGGACATGAACCACACTGAAATCTGGGGGAGCAGCTTAGAGGAAGCAGGACAGCAAAGTTCCTGATCCCAATTTTCATCTTCAAAGAAGAGTGAGGAGGCCATTACTGGTGGCAGCAGAAAGGGAGGGGGCCCAGAGCAAGAGATCAGGGCATGGCAGTAAAGGCTGAGGTAAAGGCCTTGTCATGCCATAGGGGCCACAGTCCATTTGGGGTTGACTCTGAATGAGAAGGAAGTTGGTGAGTAGTTTGGAGCACAGAGCACATGCTGTGACTTGTATTTTAAGTGGTTTCTTCTCATTCCTCCATCGATTGCAGAGCAGTGAATCACCTGGAGTAGAGATGGGCTTCCTGCTTCCAGTCAAAGGCATTTTTGTTTAGACAAAATAATTTACAACTTTATTTTGAATTTCTGAAAACCACCTTTGTAGATTTCAGTTAAACTTCCCTCATTTCCATTCAAGCACATTTCCAACATCATCTTCAGCATGTCTTGCATCCTTACTGCTGCCGTGAGAAATGCTCCTTCTGGAAGCTTCCTGAGTTAGATGGAAGTTAAATGGCAAATTAGTCATCTTTCCATTGACTCGGTATTCTCAAATGCAGACAACATTGATTTTATTGGATTTTAACTAGTTTTCTACATGTTCTTTCTAAGGCTAAGGTAAATGTATGACAATTTGGAGGAGAAATCTGTGATAAGTTTCCTACACTTTTTATTGGTTCCAGTCACTTTGAATTATCTGTCTCTTGAGGTCTAGCACCAAGTATATCATGCAAATATGTGCTTTATATTATTCAAAGTCACATTTTACTGCTGTGTCATTAAAACAATAACAAAATCTAGGAAATTCCAACCAGGACTTCAACCTACCCTGGTGGTTCTGAAACTTTTTGAGATATTCTTTTTTCATATTTACATTAGTCTTATAAATGTCTAGAGTTCTGACCTAAATTTAACTCAGATATTGCAAATAATTATGAAGAAATAGGTACTTTAGAATTCAGGTTGTAGGTTTCCCTGCTTAACATCTATTAAGTATGGGAAAATGGAATGAGTATGACATTTATAAAACGACATATGTGCTCATCACTTTTTAATAAGGTTACTGTTTTTCAGAGCACTTTGCTGTGCCATTTAAGAGAGGCCATGTTTATAGATCACTGGGAAACCCACCCCCCAAAAAAAACCAAGAAAAAAACCACCACAACACTGCACAATGCCCCATTGAAGACAAAATGAATCCAGCACACCTGGAATGAGTCATAATTTTCTTTGGTCTTTGTAGGAATTTAAAAATTCAAATTCAAATAACTTAATAAATAAATAAAATCTGCAATCTAGTGTGTCAGTTTCTTTGGTCAGGTTATGTCAAATTATCACATAATGCATAATTTTTAATATAATTAACCAAATTGAAATGAGGCAACCCCTCTGTATATTCTTGAAATCATTAGTGAAAATTTCTAATTGAGTTATAAAAACCCTGAAGGAAATTAATGGTTTATTTAAGTTATTGAGGGATAATTTTCACTGTTATTCCCTATTGTAAATAAACTAAGATCTAAAGAGTATTTACCTTAGTTTCCTGAGGCCTCTTTGTATAAAATTTTCTTTTTCTTAAATTATAATCAAAATAAATTTCATTTTTGCCAAACAGCTCTCTAAGACACCATACCCTCCAAAGTAAAACAAGCTTTATAACCAAGGCTGTGAATGAGGTAGAATCTATTCTTTTCACTATTTCCATATTTCTCATTTCCATGAAAATGTTCAGATTCTCGCAAAAACATGCACACATAAAAGGCATACTGATTTTGTTTTGTTTACTCACAGTGTCATCATATGTTCATGCCCATTGTTTAGAATTCCTTTGCATGTTTAAAGATTCAAATCCAGTTAAGAACCCTTGCTCTGGCCAGGGGTGTGGAACTCACAAAATTCCTAACATGATAAACAGGACAGTTTCATAGAATATCGCTTGGTAGGAAAGTGACTTAAAAATCTGCAGAAAAACTGAAATCTTAAGGGCAGATGTTTTTCTAATAAGATTTTCTAAGAAAGCAATGAGGAAATTGTTCATCTTCCTCTTAAGGAAATAAGATGACAGGTCTTTATCTAACGATCTCCCATGATAATACTCCAGAGATAGGAAATACATTGAAATTAGTTTCTGATCTGATTTGACTGTTTTCTGTCGTTTACAATTCCATAGCCACTCTGTTTACCTAAGCCAATTTTCCCTGGGTATCCTTTTCAGTCTTGGTGTATTACCTTCCGTACGCATGGCTAGGAAAACATTAGTGCACGTGTGTGTGCATTCCTGTGCATGTGCGTATTTGTGTGTTAAGTATTTATTTTGTTCTTAATCTATTGCTTAATAAAAAGCTGGTAGAAAATGTATTTTGGTGACGAGATCATGGATTTGAAAGCTTTGCCTCTGAGATAATTCACTGAAATTTTCTCTTATGAGAAAATGAGCATTCAGGCCCACACAGATCATAAGGTAAATGAACCAGATCCCAAATCTCAGCTATAAAATTCACATAGAACATGAAATGTTTCCTGGGATTTTACTGCAATGACTCATAGCTGCATAACAATCACCTTTGCAGAAAACACAGATATTTGGGTACTCAAAGAATGCCTTTCATTTTGGAGATTCAAAAGATTTTATTTTTTCATTAGATGTAAGCACTGTTTACAAGTATACTCATAGGGAATGTAGCAACTTTCACTCACTGTTGCATTGTTTGTGTATCATATAATGCCTACCGTATAATAAACTCTCAATATCTGTTGCTTTGTGGGTTGATGAAAGAATGAATGAAGGAAAGAATGAACAAATTCCATTTTTTTTATTTGTCCTTTTTGACAGCATGAGAAAGTCATTTGGAAATCAAATATTAATTTATTCAACAATTTTGTGATTTGTTCACCCATCAAATATATACTGTCTGTGATGTACCAGCGCCAGGTTGTAGGGAAAAAAGTGAATCAAATGGACATCACCCCAATAAATTAAAAAAAAAAAAAATGGACATCATCCCTGATCTCATGGTGTTTATAATCTAATGAGTCTTGCAATTAGCATGGAACAAATAGAATACAGGCATGTATTCTGAAGTTTTATTTAAAATTATTGTGACTAATTTAGTATTGGATAGATGCTTTCCTGTTGATTAGTGCCTTGATAGGCATGATATCAGTTCTGAAGTTCAGTTATACATCAGTAGTATCTAGGACACTTCTCAAACGGATTCTTAGGACCTAACCAGTCCTATTAAATCAGAATTACTAGAGTTGGGGTCTAGAAGTCTGCATTTTTAAGAAACTCTGTAGATCCGACTGATACAGTTAAACTGGTATTCAAGAATTACTATTCAGGGACAGAGAGAAGTTTGAAATTACTATTAGTATAAAGTAAAGGTTTATGTTCATGCCAGCTCCAAAGTCAATTTTAACTATCTTTCAATGTCAGATTATTTTATATAAAGAGATGATCATTCAGAATAACCTAAGCCATTAGCCCTACCTCATCACCCCTTATATTGTAATCTCTCTCCCAGAATCTTGCTATCATTATGTGGTTTTACTCCCCAGAGCCTTTCAGTACTGGTAACCATTCTCTCGTAGTGTACCTATTCACATTTCCTTTTCATCACTTATTTTCCTAAGTCAAAATCAACTCACAACACACATTCTCTATGGTTGCTTGGAGGGTTTATTTCACTGGCTCCAATAACTTTCCCTGTCATCAAAAGAAGGTTGCCTCTTCTATGCATCTCTGCTCTAATTGTTTAATCCTCACCTGTGTAACAACAATACTTACTCATGTACCTAACAAAAAATCCATTTTTTAATTTATTTTTCATGCAGGAATTTTAGACTCAAGATCATGTATTCAAAGTTTCTCATAACTCTCAGTTCTAATGGTCTCATCCCTTCAGTCTCCTGGTATTTAGCTCTCAAAAAACCACCTCTGTGAACTTTCATAACTTTCCTTCCTGTGTGTCTGTCCACTTTAAAAGCAGTATTACTAGATTCTGCCCATGAGCTCGGCCAAAGGGTCAGGATTGGGTGAGAATTTATCCAGACTTTACCAAACGCCTGCATTGCTATGTAGGAACTAGTTACTTTGGTACCCATGACCTTTGAGAAACTGCAAACTATTCTAACTAGTAACAAGTATCCCTGGCTATGATTCTGAAGAAGGGAAAAGAATACTGACCCAACATGGTTTCCTCTGAGGATGGGGCAAGTGATGCCTCATCCCATCCTTTCTGTAATCAGAGATATGTTATGCGTCATTGTCTCAGAACTGCAAAGTGCACATTGCATTTAGTACTCGATGCAGAGAATTCAAAATTCTTTAAAGAGATTGAAGTCGGGATGGTGTTTGAACAAATAACTTCTCCTGAATAAGCGGTATCTGAATACATATGAGTTCTGATGATTAAGTTCACAAACTTGTTACAAAGATGTTGCTAATCTTTTTTTATTTCAGAGGGATTATTCATTATGAATTTGTACTAACTAGACAAACAGTTAACCAAGTTTACTATTTGCAAGTGCTGAAAAGGCTGTGTGAAAAAGTTAGACAACCTGAACTTTTTGCCAACAATCATGGCTCTTGCATCACAGCAATGCACCAGCTCACATGGCACTGTCTGTGAGGGAGTTTTTAGCCCGTGAGCAAATTGGAACACCCTCCCTACTCACATGATCTGGCCCCCAATGACTTCTTTCTTTACCCAAAGATAAAGGAAATATTGAAAGGAAGACATTATGATGACATTCAGGACTTCAAAGGTAATATGACGACAGCTCTGAAGGCCGTTCCAGAAAAAGAGTTCCAAAATTGCTTTGAAGGGTGGACTAGGCACTGGCATCGGTGCATAGCTTCCCAAGGAGAGTACTCCGAAGGTGACTGTAGTGATATTCAGCAATAAGGTATACAGCACTTTTTCTAGGATGAGTTCATGAACTTAATTGTCAGACTCCGTACATTCTCCTTATTATATAAAGATGAAGTACATTAAGTAAACTTCTTTATCAAGAAAGAACCACAAGTTCTTTGTTTTTGTTTTGGGAGGCATGAGGAGAGAATCAGAATTTCTCTTTACTTTTTTTAAGAATGATAATTTATTAGCCTAAGTAATACTGCTGTCTTATTTATTTAGCCCTAGCCCCTACAGCAACAGTATAAGAGACTTCAAGTAAGGACCACCTAGTTCAACTCATCAACCCCAAACTATAAGAGATAATAATAATAAATGATTATTCATCATTGTTTTAGACCATAAGCTTTGGGTAACTTATTAGCAAAAAATAATTGATCTCTTCCTTCCTCCCTCCCCCCCTCCCTCCTTCCTCCTCCTCTCTCTCTCTCTCTCTCTCTCCCTCCCTCTCCCTCTCTCCATCTCTCTCCCTCCCTCCCTCCTTCCGTCTCCCTCCCTCTCTCTCTCACCTTTCTTACTCTATCCTTTGCAGTTTTATGATGTTTATTGTCAAAGGAAACCAGATTGCCTTTCCTATAGCATTTCCTATGGTCTAAATATTAAGGCTTGTATCCCCTGTGTTTTTTTTTTTTTTTTTAAACATGTTCCTCTGTTGTATGATCCATTTCTGAAAATAAAATGCATGTGTAATTGTGCTGACAATGATAAACAAAAAATATGTAAAGTTTGGAAGTGCGAATCCAAAACCATCGTTGAATGGTTAATTACTATGTGGCGCAAGATCAAAGTTAAGTATTTTTGTTTGTTTGTTTGCTTGCCAGTTTTTGTATAGCTGCTTGCCAGTTTTTGTATAGCTGAACTTCATAATTAATAATGAAAAAAATAGCATAAAAGCAGTAAAACATCCCTAGAATATTTAAATAAATTTTCTAGGTATTACTTTAAGAAATACTAGGTGTTAGGAATTAGTGAATGTTTGCTATTCCTTTTAGTTTTCAAAACACTTTTTAACGGAAACTTAGACAATGATATATATTATTCTCTGTTAACCAAGGAAAATTTTACGTATCTTCTCTTCTTTCAGATTAATACTTAAACTGATTTTAACCTTATGAATCTCTTGATGTTTATTCCATTCCTGAAACTGAGTTAATTATGCAGCTTTTTTTTTAAATACTGTGTATTGTGAAGTCTGTTTCTCTTGTACATTTCTATCTCTTTCACAAGGTCTGATCTATTTGCAAGAAGAAGCAATATGAAAAAAATCTAAGCAAAAGGGTATGCATGTTAAAATGGATGAGTATGGAAATTAATAAGAGTGAGAGGAATTTTTCTTTTATTTGGCTTATTAGCACAGTTTGGAACCAATCTAAACAACTGCTTCTGTTTTCAGCAAAGTCTGAATTTTGCACATTTTCAGCATTCTCCTTATGCTGACAACTGCTAGGAAATTCATGTTTGATCTTTTTAGCTGGAATTGCCATTATTTTCATTAATGCTTGAGCTAAGCAAAAACAGCCTGAAAAAGACTTCTCTATAACCCTCTTGTATAAACATTTTAAATCACATTTACAGGAGAAACTATCAGTTTGTCAAGCTGCAAGTTTATTAACACATTGTAATGCTCACATTGGACCAGCAACACAGAAAATTGCAGCAGTATTTCTAGACCAAACCTGTGGGTGACACAAATGCTTGGCTTTTCTTCAATTGAGCTGAATATTAAGTTGTTTTAGAATGCTGCCTCTTCTTGTTATTTGAGTAGCCTGTATTCTTATTAATCTCATTTGCATTGTGTGATGGCCCTCGTCAAAGTGTTTACTTGAAGAGGAACAATTTGTGGTCACAGATGGGCTTGAATTGAAACAAACAATCTCCTATGACCTCCCTAAATGTCTGTTGTTCTCCTGAGGGAGCCCAATTGCGTCTCAGCCCAGCTATGTCCTACCTCTTCTCACTTTCTTGTCTTTCTCTCATAAGTCTGAATGACTAGTTAAGAACATGTCTGTATCACAAAGAGGGTCATTTAAATTATAATTCTTAACATCAGTCATCTATGAAAAGAAGCTAGTCTCTAAGACTTTCACCAAGTCCTTTATTATAAAATCATTACTTGATTCAGGACAGTTTCCTCATTTTTTCTCCTTTCTCCTTTTTTGCCTATTTACCTGTTTATTATCATTAGTAATAGTATCTACCATTGTTTTAAGTACATGCCAGATGTCAAATACCATGCTAGGTTCATTACATCTAATTTCACACAATCACACATTTTAAGAGTTAATATCTCTTTTCTGCGGAAGAAGAAATAAAAGCCTACAGCCCAAATCCCAAAGCTAGTGGCAGACTCAAGATTCAAATTCAATTCTCCATCAGTTCTTTTCACTCTTCTTTTGGTTGTAGTCAAATTCCACTTCCACTGCAAAATAGTTTATAGTCTTAAGGAAAACCTATACTCCCGCTGCTGATTCCTGATTGTTCTACCATAGTCCTCAGGCTAAATGAGCAACCCCCTCTTGAATTTTGAATATTGACTAATGCTCTACCCACAAAAAATTTAGTATTGAATAATATTTAACCACTAGTTTGGTTATAAGCTTTTTAACCATAAGGACCAAAATTCATTAATCTTGTTATCTCTAGTATCTAACTGACTAATTACTCAATGAATGGGATACCCTTCAATGGGTTAGTAAGTTTACTTTTGATACTCTTGCCATCAACCCCCTCATCTTCCTGTGTTGAATTTTAGATAAAAGCTGTTAATACATGCTTTATTCTTTAGAAACAAGATATAAACTGATAAGCCAGCTATTCAATAAAAGGGCCGAAGACATTTACTATAATGTAAAATGTATACTATAATGTTAATTCTAATTAGCCATTAGAATTAATCAGAAAAAAACCCCATATATTGCATATGCATTTCTACTCAGCTCTGCTCAGACTTGGGTTCTTAATGTTGCCGTGACTTTACATTCAGAAATCCCACCACACAATTTCAAAAGGATAAAGGGAGAATTCCCATGGACAACATCACTGATGGATGCTTGAATATATCTTGATAAAGATGAAAACTTATATACACAACAAGATAGCATGAGTAATTGTACTTGGTTACATTTACACAATGAAAAATCAGTCACGTATATCAAAATGGGGAGAATCCAACCTTTGTAAAATTTCATATGCAGAATTTTCTGGAATTTTAATTATCTCCAAGCTTGTCATGATCCAAAGGTGGAGGGGAAAGATGATTAAGGGATGAAGAATGTGAAGATCACGATTAATATAGAAATCTGGTTTTGCCTTTTACTGGTTTCATCATCTCAGATTTTATTTTTTTCTGTTTTTAAATAGGGATGATAAAGATTAGTTCTTATATAATAGTATACTCATGGATATTTGACTTCTTTCTACATCACATTATTGCACACTAGTCACATAAATTCTAAGACATGATACACAATTCGGATAGCTACAGTTTAGGAAGGATATTGCCCGTTCACATTATATAAAAGTATGGAAATCAGGCCATACAAGGAAAAAAATAAAGCAAGTTGGGTTGTCTATCTTGCAAAGTAGAAGACTATTTTCAAATATAGAAGCATACAATGTGGGGAAAGGCTAGACTTACGCTACATTACTGTAGAGAATCAAAGTCTAGAAATTACAGGAAGGAATTGTTCAGTTCATTAAAAGAAAGAAAAGTAACAACTGGAAGACTTGGGGAAAAATTAAAGAAATACTGAATTTAATGTAACTAAAAGTATGCAAGTAATAATCTGTTGAGGATGTGATAGAATATTGCTCCTCAAATTTTATTATAAATATGGACCACTTGGGAATCTTGTTAAAATGCAGATTCTGATTCAGTAGGTCTGGGGTAGGAAATGAGCCAACTGCATTTCTAGTTAGCTCCCACGGAATGTCATAACTGGTCGTCCTCATACCACACTTTGAGTAGCTGCTACAAAAGAAATTCCTGCATTAGGGAACAGAGAGAGACTAGGTGATCACTAATGCACTTTTAATTATTCTGTCAATTTACAGAATGAGGGATAACATTTTTATAATTAAGTAAAACACAGGTACAGAAAATCATACAAAACAAATGTGAAGTTTGTGAGTTAATTATAAGGAGACTCTCCTCACAACTACCACTCAGGTCAAGAAATAGAAAATTGCCACCTATCTCCCTATGTCCTCCATGTTCCTCATGTGATTCACATCCTCCACTTTTCTGAAGAGTAACTACTATCCTGAATTTTATAGTAACCACTTCCTTACATTTATTTATGTATTTATCATCAGAACATGAATTAACACAAATCTGTACTTCAGTCTTGGCCATTTTTTAACCTTCTATATCTTTGCCTCTTTTAAATTTACATATTCTTCTACTATCCTTTTCTCTTATTACAATTTACCTATTGAAGAACCTGGGCCATTCTACTTGTAGTGTTCCCCAGTCTGAATTTCGTTATTGGCATACTCCTGGTGCCAACATGTTCCTCTGTTCTCTGCTTTTCCTTGAAATTGTCAGCCATATTCAGTGGCTTGTGCAGACTCAGGTTTGAGTCTTTTGCAAAAACTATACATAATGTCATGTTATTTCATCACTAGTTCTATGATACCTCGTTTTTATTGTGTTGTTTTTTTTGTTTTGTTTTTGTTTTTGTTTTTGTTTTTGAGTTGGTAGCCATCAATTCTCCATACCTGGATCTATTAACTAATTGGGGAGGGCAGAATGGTAATATTCTCATTTTTATAATTTCATTTACATTTTTTTAGCTCAAACATTTTTATAAGGAAATGCTTCCTCTAATCAACTATAATGGTACCATTTTACTTAGGAAGGGCAGAACAAGACTTTTATCTATTCCTCTTATTAGCCCATTTTCAAGATTATAAATTGGGTTCCTCATCATCATTCTTAGAGAGCAAAAAAATTTTTTTTAAATTATATATCATTATGAACTCACAGATATAAATATTTTTTATATTCAATCCATTGCAATTCTTATTTTTATTGAAACTCAAATTGCCATATCTTTGGCCATTGAGAATCTCTTCAGGTTGGCTCCTGAATTCTTTTGAGGTGAAACCAGTAATCCATGGCTCTTCCTCTTTTCTGGTACCCTGTCCTACTGATTCCATCTTCCTCCAGCTGTCTGAACTCCAATCTGTTTTCCTAACCAAAGAGACCACTGTGCTCTGTTTGGGTTCTTCCTCCCTATATTATGGTCCAGAATCTGCCTCCACATAGATGCCTTGGGCAATTGTTAGATTCACCTTATTATTTCCCTTATCTCAGAGATGAGAGTTTCTACCCAAAATGTATTATTTAAAAAAAAAAAAAAAAAAAAAATATATATATATATATATATAGACTTTGAATTTGAATGCATACAATAACATATATTTTTCCTTAAAGATTGTTCAGAAAAGAGTGAAAAGTATTTTATTCAGAAATTTTGAATGAATTCTTCACCTATAAACAGATAAGATCTTTAAGGTCAATATTACCCAACAATATTAAACTACAAAATGTTTTTCGAAGATGATATTAATAGAATAATGGCATCCATACATCATTGGTCTCCATACAGATAATGAAAAACTGCAAAGTAATGTAAATGGGAAAAGAAAATAGCATCATCCATAAATATAGGAGACATTCACAACTTTTATCAAAATACCTATCATACCTCTCTTGATTTGAACGAAGTCAAGAAAAGAAGGCACACATATACAAAAGCTACTAGAGGTTACAGAGTAAAGTGGATTCTCTGAAAGTAATTGATACACATGGGTAGGACCAAACACTGCCTTAGTTGAACTGAGATTTTTCAGGTAATGATATTCCACACTTCTTAGTTGTATGCTAACTTCAAATAATAATAATAATAATAATAATAATAATAATAACTACTACTACAATAATAAATAATAATAATAATAATTATTATTATAAAAAGAGATTTATAGATGTATTTGCAGAGCCCACTAGATATGTATGAGTTTGAAAAAGTTAGCAGGAGTAGACCTATATGGAAAAATAAACAACTTTGGATCAAAAAGGAATCCAATCTGAATCTGCAAAATAGCTAATAAATAATAATAAAAACCCTACGTATAAAAAATTAATATGATGTTACACATGGGGAAAACTTCTAGCTTTATATCTTATTAAATAAGACAGAATGATGCAAAATTAATTAAGCATTAAAATTAATAAGGTAGAAAAAAGGTAAAGAGTAGGAAGAAATAAGAAAGATGTAAATAAAAGTATATCTGTAACAAAAAGTGAAGATAGTTTAATTTATGCATAATTTAGGAGCTTATTCTTTGGGAAAGAGGCAACCTAATCATGAAAACGAAAAAAAAAAATTGTACAAAATGAGAAATGAGAATAGGGATAATTTCTCCGTATAGTTAGTCCTTTCTTTGTACAGCACCGTTTTAAATGAAAAGTGTGCATATTGAAACTCTGTTCTTGCTTCGCACAATTTCCATACACGAGTTTCCATTAACATAGTACTGCGCCAAGCAAGGACTCACTATAGTTACAAAATATATTTGCCAAATCAAAGGGGTGACTTGGCTCAACTCCAGGCAAACTGATTTAAAAAAAAAAGTAATAAATAAATGAATCCATAGAAAGTTATGTTACTGAAACTTACGAAAGAAGAGATATAAAAGTTTAACAAATTAACATAGGGGACATCAAATAAAATTGTCATAGTTACTTCCTTTAAGTTTCCAGTCCCAGATGACTTGGTGAATTTTATCATTTTTGAACAGATATGTTTGATGTTTTTAAGCTGTTTCAAAGCACAGAGAATGTTTCAAAGCACAGAGAAAGCACAGAAGAAGAACATGCTTCCTTTGTTTATAGGCAGCATAACATTAATATAAAAATACCAGAAACATAATACAATAAAAGAAAATTAGAAAACAGACTCACTTACAAATATAATTGCGGAATCTTAAATAACATATCAGTACATGAAATAATGACATTAAAGTAATAAGGTATTAGTCCAATTAAAATTCATATGAGGAAAATAATAACAGTTCAATATTAATAAATCTGTAACTTACCATTAACATGTTAAGAGGGGAAAACGATTTTCATCTCTAAAACAAACCAATGCATTAGAAAACATGAGAAGATATCTCATTACAAATAATAAATCAAAATATAAAATAAATTAGGATATATTTAAGACAAACTATAAGAAATATAAATTTGAAAAATCTTAACTCTATGTATGGACTTTTATTTTTAAAAGCTCGACTAAATAGAAACACATTGTTTATTCTTGGATTGAAGAACTCCCTGTAAATATGCCAAATCTCTCCAAATTAATTTATAAATTAAAGGTGCTCCAAACTCCAAAATGAAATTTTTATCAGAATTTGACAAATTGATTTTAAAGTTCATTTGAAAAAGTTATAGTCCTTAAATTAATTTTCTATGTTTTTTTGGTGTAGATATTAAAAAAATGGAACAGAATATAATATAATAGTACGAAATATAATGGTAAGAAATATAATAGTAAGAAAGAGACTCAATTAACACATGATAAAGTTAGATTTTAAATAACTATCAATATGTGGTAAATGGGCCAAATGTTACTTCTTTGAGGGAGAAAAGTTACATTCCTACTGATTTTCAAAGTTAGAAAGAAAACAAGTCATAATAAACCTAGGTAATAATGAACATTGGTAAACAGATTTTACTTAACAATGTACCACAGAAACTTTTGAGATCTCGCACACAAATATCTGCTTTATTTTAATAACTGTATTTTTCTATTGTATGACTGTCGTAATTTATTTAAATTGGATTTTATGGTTAGGCATTAAGTTGTTTCCATATTACAAGCAATGATAAAATGAACAAACTTTCACAAAGAATTAGCAAAATCTGTTGATTAAAGTATAAACGAGTATGATATGCTCACACTTTTTGAAAAATGATATAGTCACATGTATCTTCTGGATATTTAACATGTCAATTTAACATGTTAATAAAAAAAATAACAGTTTTTCTTGTGCCTTGAATGGAAATTGGTTCTGTGAAATGGGAGACACATAATTTTAAAATACATTAAATGATGCAGTGTGAACTTTTTTTATCTTTGCATGTTATTAGTAATTGATTCATGTATTCGATAAATAGTTATAGAAAAATGGGGTATTCATTCATGTATAATATGAACTCATGAGGGACTGGAATAAAAGGAAGAAGAGCTAAAAATAAAAAAAATAAAAATAAAATAATGCAATTGGGAAGACATAAAAAATATCTATAGCTGTTTCTAATGATCTTTCTAAATTGGTAAAAATTAGATTCAGAACCAGGAAGTATGCAATTAATATTTCATGACAACATTGCTTAAGCTAATAAGAGTATATGTGTTTCTTGTTAAAAATATTTATTTTTAAAATTTCATTCTTTCCTTTTTAGAAATTCCACAACCCTTTTAGTGTGCATTATATGGTTTTCAGTTTCTAAATAGTATCTGGTAAACATGTAATTGAGAAAAATTCAAACAAAATTGAACAAGGAACAAAAGTGTTTGAATTTTACTGCATATTCCAGATATAATATTTTATAAACAAATGGCTCAAAATGTTATGAAATTAGCAATTATCTTGTCAGCAAAGAAAGAGTCTAAATTTTGATTTATATGAAATTCATCTTTAAGGTAATATGGTCTTATTTAAAGTATATGTCAAAAGATTGAGAATGATATTTACCTTGCAAGTTAAATAATCATTTTTTTCTGGTCTTCAATTGAAGAGCAAATGGGAAAAAAATGGGGTTTGAGTTATTGCACATATGAATTTGTCTGTATAAGATATTTCTAGCTAATACAGATAAAGAGACATTTACTCAGCATTGTTTATTTTCACATGCTGATTCTATCAAGATTATCCAAAGTGAAACAAAGAAAGTAAGGAACAAAAATTACATCAACACAGTACAGGACTATCTAATTAGTTGGGTCTTCTTTAGAAAGCTTCAAGACCTCCTTTAAGTGTCTGTTCAAATGGCATCTTCTCACAGAAACCCACCTGGACCAACGCAATTTAAAACCAGACTCACCCACTCACTCTAGCATCTGGATCCCTACTCTGTTTCATGTTCCTTTTTCATAGCATTTAGCACCTTGTAAAAGGTCATACACTTATTTATTCTGTTTATGATTTCATCTATTTCCCCTGCTGAAACCTGAATTCCAAAAGGACAGACCCCTGTTTGTTCTCTGTTGTAGACCTAGCACCTGGAATCATGCTGACACATAAGCATGTAATAAATATGTGCGGAATAAATGAAAATATACAGAAGAAATTCCTGACCATAGAGGCAAAACATGGCAATGAATTACTAGGCAAGGCTTGACATTCAAATCTAAAGGATTTAAAAGCATTTTTAATAGGCTGAGTAGAGGTATAAATTAATTAAACATTCAGAATCTATAAAATATTTATGAAGCACCTCTCTGATAAAACATATTAACCCAAGTGTGTGCTTGTATTAATTATTAAAATCATAGTAAATTTTAGCATTGATATTATACGTTTTTAAAAAAGGAACACCCAGTTTGCTTTCCTAGAGTGCTTTATGAACATGAAAAGCGCAGCTATCTTGCAATAATATACATAAAGTCTTTGGTGACTGCAGAGACTTGTGTAGATACTGCCCACATAGTACTTTTCACATCTTTACATTTCTTTTTGTTTCATTTCAGGTGTACAAAACAATGGAATAGTCAGACATTTACACTTCTATTCTCTTCCCCTTTCTCTCCTATTCAGCTACTCACTACAGGGCTATACCTTGGACATTGCCAGCACTTGGAAATTCTTTATTTTTTATATAATCAATTTGGATAACTAGCTCTGTGACCATAGCTTCCTTTCTTTCCATCAAGCTCAGTTATTCCGCCAATTATTCAAACTTCACCAAATCTTGAGCCTTAGTATTGAATCCCATGTCCACTGAACCTTTCCCTTTGCCTCAAAGCATCAGCCACTTTTTGTAGAACTGCCATCTTTCCAAGGTTGGATTTCATGGTTTATCACTTCAACCACTGTTTTTTCACAGATAGTATTAATAATAGTAATTCCATACTAAGCTAATACTAAATTTAATAATAAGGCTAATATAAATAACCCACATTTTTGAGCCCTTGCTATGTGCCCAACATTATTCTGATCTCTTTACATGTACTTTCTAGTTTAATCCTCATAATTCCATACTTGGTATTGTTTTATCTTTATTACACATATGAAGAACAAATGAAGGAAACAAGGTTGAAATTCTTGCTTAAGATCACACGACTGGACAGTTTAGAACTAGGTCATGAAACCCGAAATTCAGGTTCCAGAGCCTACACATCTAAGCACGGTATCTCCCTTTCCTTCCATTGAAACTACCCTCAAAAGTTTATAGTGACCTGTCTATTATTAAATGTAATTAACAGCTCTTACTCTTCATGGAATATAGGTGAAATTAAACATTTTTGGTCTCCAAACATAACTAGACTTTTACATGCTCTCAACGCCCCTTTTTAATTTCCTGATTGGTTGGCTCTCTTTCTAGTTCTCGCTATAACTGAAATTATCTCTTCTTTCCTCAACTTTACCACCCCCACTCCATTCCCTTTATTGTCAAAATATAACAGTGACTTGTTTCATGCAGAAAGTAGAAACTATCAGATCAATTTTCATGCACCTCTCCCATTCTATTATCTTATTACGATGAACATTTTCCCCCCTCCTTTTTAATGTTGTTCCCTCTATCCTTGCTTTGATTCTTATTGTCTCCCTCTTACTCAGTGAGTAAGGAGACCTACCCTTTTCTCTTTAATAAAGCACTCTTGCCTTCCATGTTGTCACTGTCTTATGACTTTCCCCTTAATTTTCTGGCTGCTCCTTTGGTTAGTGTGGTTTTCTTCTCTTTCTGTGCCTTATTCTTGAGTCCTGGTGTTTATCATGTTTCAGTTCTAGGCTTGATTCGTTTATGCTATGCACTATCCTTAGTCCCTATCATCCATTCCCATAGTTTCGGTTATTATACATCACTCTTTGCTTAATAATATGTATCTGTAGTCCGTATCTCTCCTAAACTTTAAACAAGTGTATTGAAAAACAAACTGAGGCATATTAAAATTTTTCAGAATTTGAGCAAAAATTGATTTGAATCGGGTAGTATCCAATTTAGCAGATAGAAAAAAATCTCCGAGGAGCTGTACAAAATTTAAAATTTTTATAAGTAGAAAGGAGCAGGAAAAAGGAAGTTATACTAAGCCAAAAAAAAAAAAAAAAAAGGTTGGTTATTATAAGGTTACTTTTCTTTAGAAAATGGCAAGGTCTGTCAGGCAAAATATCTAACTATCTAACTGGTACTGATCAGGCGATTGCTGATTGACTGGTTTGAGATACCATTTTTGGGAGAGTCAGAATTGTAATTAACTCTCAGTTTAGTAATGTGGGCTTAGTATAAGTAACTCAACTTTGAGTTTGTTGTCTTGTTTTTTGACATTATTGTAATCATGTTTTGGATATTTTTGCTTGAATGTTCCATAAGTACCTTAAACTCAATATCTAAAATTGAACTCTTATTTTCCCCCCATGGTTCTCTTCTTCCTCCAATATCTCAGTGAATGGGATCACTATCTGCTTAGTTTTGCAAGTTGTTCATTTTAAAATAGTCATCCTAAAATGTTGCCTTTCTCTCAACCTTACCTTCAACTCATCTTTAAAATTTGTTAATTCTACTACCTATATATATCTCTTGAATTTATCTACGTCTTGCTAAGTCAACTGACATGTTCCTAATTCAAAGAATGATCATATATATATATATATATATTTGTACCAGAGCATTGGAACAGCCTCCTAATTGTCCCCTCTTCATCCAATGTACCCATAATATACCTATGATAATCATAATTTACCAATGTTAAAATATCAACTGAGGCATATTAACATTTTTAAGAGTTTATCTGAGCAAAAATCTACTCGAATTGGGCAGTGTCAAACAGGAAGTGGTTATAAGTGATCCACTGACAGGTTCTAGGGGGAAAATTTTTACAGAGAAGATGAAGAAGCAAAGGAAAGAAGTTATTTGATTGGCTATAGCTTAAGCATATACCTTATTTGGGAAAGACTGGTTGGCTCTTTGTTATTTGTTGTCTTTGGGTTTCCATTTCTTTACCTTATGGGATTTATGGGTTTATATTTCAATTTGCTTATATAGGTTGCAAAGGTATTATAAGGTGTGATCGAAGATAAGGTGAATGTTTAAATTTAAAAAATGTATTACAGTAAAAGACACATTGTCATTAATCCCCCTCAAAATACTCCCCCCTCACTTTGAACATGCTTATCCCGTCATTCTTGCCACTTTCTGAAGCAGTTTTTGAAGTCCTCTTTTGTGAGCATCTTTATCCTTCATCATGACAATGCTCCCTGTCACACATTGCTTCTGGTACGGCAATTTTTCTCAAATAAATACATTACGGTGTGTCCTCTTCTACCTTATTCACTGGAACTGGTACCAAGAGACTTCTGTCTCTTCCCCATAGTCAAAATGACCATGAAAGGTAAATGTTTTGAATCAGTTCAGGACATAGAGGCAGCCATGACAGTGCAACTAAAGACACTCACAAAAGAGGACTTCCAGAAGTGCTTCAGAAAGTGGCAAGACCGATGGGATAAGTGTGATTGAAGCAAGGGAGGGTATTTTGAGGGGGGATTAATGGCAATGTGTCTTTTACTGTAATATATTTTTTTATTTTTAATTTAAGCATTCACTGTATTGTTTGATCACTCCTCATAGAACCACCACAGTAATGTCCTCCTTGTTTAATTAAGACCGAGCAGAAAATATACTTGCTTTCTCCCAAGTTCTTAGACCATTATGAGATAAAAGATCAGGCTTGACATCCACAGTCTTGATATATAAATCACTTACAGGTAAGGAAGAGGCAAGCACATTTCCTTTCAATATGAAGACCTGTGAACTAAAGAAGACAAGTTAATTGCCCTCCATACACCTAACATCAGTGATGGGACAGGGATAAGATAATCACAACAGACACCGCTGTCCAATATGGTTTGGGGATAATGGTGGTGAAGTGGCATTAAAGGAGACACATAGCAGTCACTAGTTTCAGGAAATTCTGAAACCTAGCCAGGTGCATATTGACAGTTCTAGCTAGGGTCCAATTTTGCTCCCCAAAAGTGGGTTTGTGTGGCTTTTGGCTTCTTCCTCTGTACTCTTAGTTTCATGTTCTGAGCCATTCTTCCTTTTCCATAAGAAATGGCTCGTGCCTGCTGATGAGTAATTTCTCATTCTTCTTCCTTCCCTGAAAAGTGGAGAATACTGTCTGTCTCTCCACTGAGGCTTTCTGTGTCAAAGAATAACAACCTTCAGTATTTCACCAGTGAAAAGCCCTGGTACCTTCTGCTCACAACTGGAATCATTCTTTATGATGTGCTACGAGTTGTTCTTGGTATACCAGGAAGTGCATTCTGGTGGCCAGCATGGCAGAGGGCATGGAGAGATTAGCCACAGGTAGAGATGAACAGAACTAGTTGATGTCAGATGATGTATACGCCCTTTGACCCATGCAAATTTTCCTTTCCCCTTCCTTGGCATTGGCTTTCGGGATAAGTCTTTCTGGTGGCAGTCATTGTTTTCCTCATACAAACCTCTCACATTAATAATATTAAAACAGAACAACAACAAAAACAGAAAAAGGCCTTCTTTCCCTTTCAGCCAACTATAAATTAGTTCATCAATAGGAGTAAAATTTGGTCAGAATAATTCTTATTGAAAACAAAGGTATTATTTTTACCCCACTTGACAAAGAGTTAATCTAAAGAATCTTTCATGCATTGACTGTTCCTCCAGCCAAAGGATAGAATAGACATAAAATTCTTACCTCCCCTGAAGCCATGAGTGAGCTTTTGTAATCCCCTAACCGTTTAAAAGTGTAAAAGGTCCACAGAAGATTTCAAATCTTTAGCCTTAGGGTTAACAGAAAATTTCTAAAGGTTGAAACTAAAATGGTCTGGAATAACATTAATTTTTAGAGTGAAAAGTAACCTTCAGATTCATTTCCCTGAAATAGCATTCCTACGAAAGAACGCATGCTAATAGATAATTACCAAGAAGTCTGGTGTTTAATAATTCACTCATCTTGTTTGGAGAAGTGTGTCAATTATAGATCAGGTGCTTCTTTGGAGAAGTATGAACCACTTCTTACATATAATCTTTTCTTTACAGCCTGTGTTTCCATCGCTTTCCTAGATCTACTTAAGCATTTGTGTACTACTCGTACAAATACAATGACTCATATTTGTCCTTGAGAAGATAATATTTGTGTTGTAATAAATAGCAGTGATTGTGGATAAGAGGCAATCTTGCTCTTCTTTCAACAATAGTGTCCTGACCTAGGGAGTGTTACATTATTTAAAAATATCTCATCCCCGATTTACCTGTCCTTTAGGTAGGATCTTCTCGAAGATTGGCAAATTAGAACTAAAATTATATATTCCCTGAGAGAAAGCATACATTGAAGTTTGTTTTTTTTCAAGTAAGGGGACTACAAGTTAAACACTTAGCTAGACTTCTATGTAGAGTTCCTGTCACAAAGTTATTATTTACTCTATTCCCATTCACAGTTGCAACTGAAATTTTGTTTTTTTCCAACAGTGATGTGGAAAATAAATATATAATGTTTTCTATATTTTAGAGGGGATTTTTGAACACAGTGTCTGTGGTAGTTTGTGCTGTATTAACTCGGTTAAGTTGGGATTATGTTTCTTCAAACCCCCTTCCTTCTGTAGTCCTAGATTAGAAATAACCAAAAGAGAAGGTTGTATGGAAGGTGAAAATGAAGCTGTAGCCATTGCTCTCTGACAGCGAGTGTGGTGACATATGGTTAGAAACACAGATGTGATGGCAGGTTCCAGCCTGTGCTCACTGTCCCCTGTTTATGATCCTGACCTCTGGCACAGCAGACCAGCAGGGTCCTCCAAGCCCCATTACCACTTTGGCTGCTGATCAACAGAAGCAGTAGCTACACAAAGGCAACAGCTTTCCACAGACTTTTCCACCAGCAACATATCATGATCCCACATCAACAGCTTGATACGCCTTACTTCCCAGATTCTCCTGCAAGTTCCAACTTGACCACCTGCTCCAGCACTTTGGCAGTTGCCAGCTGATAGCAATGATGTTTGTGGATAGATAAAATCCTTGAGAACTAGCATAGAGGGATTATCAAAGAATATTAGGAGTATCTCAATGTAGCATTCAACTGATTTTATTTAGTAAGATCTACTGAACATTTATCTAGAACTGCAGCAACCACTAACTAGTGTGATGATGAACTGAATTTCAATTTTACATAATTTTAATTTACTTAAGTTTATATTTCAAAACAGAAGTATTGTAAAATATTTTTCTATTAAACACAACTATATTGTTTTAATACAACCGCATTTCACTTTAACCATTGAATTGTATAAGTTGCTATTTTATTATTGTGTGCAGATCAGGTGTGTGCATCTAGTCACTGTAATGGATTAACTCAGTTTGAATGCATTTTTTTTAATGAACTAATGTAAAATTGTAGCATGATTACTTGATGTTTCATAACTATATAAATTCATAATTGGTGTTTAAAATGAAATAATTATTATTTTAATTATAATTAAGTCATTATTTTAGTTAAAAAGTAAGAACAAACACATTTTAAAATTTGAATTGATGGCTTACTGCTGATTCAGCATTGAGTGGAGATACCACTACCAGAATAGTAAAGGGGGAAAAAAGGAATTAAAAAAAGATATGTCACAAATTTTATGATGAATGGTAATTGCAGGTCACTAGGACAGAGCAAAACAAAACAAAACAAAAAAAACTTTTATTTTTGTGTAAAAATATTTAAAACAAAGTGGACAACATAGAGACATTTTCAACAAATTCATAGTAAATTCATGGATAAAATATTTCCTTGCTACAAAAATAATCAATCAAATGAGACACTTGAAAACAAAATTTAAAAAGAATAGAAAAAAAAAATGAATCAGGTGAAGAAAGAAATAAATGTATTACAAAGGTTTTTAAAATGATTTTTAACAAGACCTGACCTTGTAAATTACTTAAATTTTTGTATATAAAAGAAAACTTTAGATGGAGAGAGGGCAAACAATGATTATGAATTTCATCTTTTAATTTTTACCTTCTTTTAATGTAATGATAAAAAAATACATAATATGGCTTACATTATATATCTCATGGACAGTGCTGATATAAAAAGTATATGAAGACTTAGGTTAAAATTTTATTGAAACAAATCTGAGAGACTCAAAAAGGCTTCATTTCAGCATCAGCATTCCAGATCTTTTCATTTCTAGGAGATAATGGTAAAATATGTTTTAGTTTTTACTATGCAGTTCATAAATATTTACTATTTTGCTGTTAATATTACTGGCTACTTGTGCCCATGTACACCAGTAGGTTTTCATACATTAAATAATATTTCTACATAAACTTTAAAAATTAAAAAAAAACAGTTTACTACTCTATATAGTCATTGTTAGCATATTGATAGCTTTTCTTTTATAACACATTTCTTTAAAAGCAAGAAAAGACAGATGAATACATGACAAAGACACATTGCACTATTGGAAATAAAGATATCAACCATAGCTCTCATGACATCATGTAATTTTTAAAAATTGGGAAACAAAGTACTGCCAGTGAATATCAATTTTCACAGGCATCTAGGAATAAATACTTGGTAGAATATATTAAAGCAAATATCAGTATGCCTTTAATGTTTGGAAGTGGTTCTAGATAAACATATGCTTATATTTAATTATTTTTATATATTCAGGACAATATTTGGTATAACATTTAGTATAACATCGCTGTATTTGAACTATGAATTTTGAGTTTAATGAACTCCTTACCCATTTGAAAACCAATCTGGGAATTTTCTTCTGTTGTGTGATTTCACTGGTGTCATTTATAACCATATTGTGTCATTTCTGGAATGAATTTCTTCCACAAATACCATGTAGGCAGTGTTCCTAGGCAAATTATATAGTGCTCGTCCAATTTAAAGGTTGCATTACAAGGCTTAGCAGCCAACATCATTTAATGACTAAAGAAACATTCTGTAGAAACGTAGACCTGTTCAGCTCCTTCAGGCAATTTTAAGTACTTTAATTCTGCCAGAGATGTGACCTGCTGTTTTAATGAATAGTCAGCAAGTGGCCTTAATACACGTAGATATTGATTCCAGCTGGAGATGCCTATCACCTGGATTGACATTTAATATCTTTTGAAAGAATTCTCTTGAAAAGGGAAATAAAAGAAAATAAAAATGGCAAACTTGCTTTATCATTCTTTAAAAATATTTATCAACTTAAAAAACAACAACCTTAGGTTTGAAAAAAACAAACAAAAACAAACTCTTAGGATAAAAAATAAATGCCACTGCTGCCTAAACTAGTTTGGGGAGCCTGAAGTTGGGTGAGGCCTCCACGGACAAAGCCTGATTCAGCAATAGTTCTGAATCCTGTGTCTGACTTGGGATGTATCCATCCTATTTGTGGAGTTTGTGTGGAGGATGGCAATTGATCATGGGAGTTATTAGCATATTAAAATATATTCCACAGGGACAATTTTTCTGCCAGTCTTCTCATCTCATACTTCTGATCTTGTATGGTAGGAGAAGAAATTTGAAAAGAGTACGTCCTTCAGAATATATATTTGGGCTACTTGGTTAAATATCAAGCTGTTGGAATGTAAAGGAGCTGTGCCAGACTGGCAGAGTTAGGTACTTGATGAACCCTCTCCCCAGCAAAACACTAATATATCTGGTAAAAACTATAAATAAAATAATAATTTAATGTATCTGGAAATTTCCCCAAGGGCATAGAGAACGGAGAAACATTCATTCACAAAAATGTGCTAAGTCTGCGTAAGAACAACAAGAATCCGTGGCGGTTGAGCCATGACCTGTTCCTTTAATCCCAACCCCTAGCTCCAAGTTACAGAAGCTCTAAGCCAGTGTTTGTCCCTGGGGAAATGCAGCTAAGAGGGGGCTCACCCTTCCCTGAGCTCCCAGTCGGGCTAGAGTTCCATTTCCATTTCTCACTCTCATCCCAGCCCCGTGTTGCAGAAGCTCTGTTCCAGCATGTATGGCTGTTTACTGCTCTTTAGTAGACTTTAAATACAGTGTTTTCCATTCCAGAAATGGACATGTCACTTGGCATTTAAATTGCCTTCCTTTCAAAATCATTAGTTCTTTCCCATAACAACCGTTATCAGGACCAGTGTTTATGAAATGCCTCCGGGCATTCCCCTTGCTTGAGGGCTCAAGGGTTGAGCCTGTTAAGAGGAAGAAACAAGGAAGTTTTACAGACATTTGTTCAGCATGCCAAGGTCACAAAACAATCTAGTGGCAATCCTGGGATTCTACTCACAGGTTTCTCATTTCAACTGCTCGGTGATTCACTTTCCTGCAGTTTCCCTATAGAAAATGATAAGGAGAAAGCATTTCACCACATCTCTTATTCCTCATGTGTTTGCTGCAGTCTGTATGTTCTAACAAATTTTAAGGGGCACAGTTCTATAGTTAAAGCCGTGCCATCCCCTAGGCTTACATTTTAAGCACTTTGCCATCTGGAACTCTAGTTCCATTAAGCAATGAGTTTCTTCCATGCCATTCTACTAATTTCCCCCTCTTTCATTCTTTGCTTGGTGGGCTCTACTAATTGTCACTTGAGCAAAACACGTAAACATTATTTTGATTTTTCTTTTTTTGACTGTAAATATCAGAGCTTATGATTTACTGTGCAAACCTGACTTTTACAAAGTGATTTAATGATGAACCAGTTCTGAAACAGCTGCTCTTAGGACATTTCCCATTTCTGTAAATCATGGGTCTTTCGAAATGTCTCATTTTTTTTTTTTTCTTTAGAGACTGAAGAGAAGGGCAGGTGTGGAGCTTTTGCGAGCACTGAAGATTTTTCTCTTGTCTTTATTTTAAATGATTCTAAGAAAAGAGATAGAAATAAAATCCTTTATATTAATCAAATTGTTTCCTTATTCCTCTGAAAAAGCACATGCATTTCCAAAGCTCACTTTGAGAAAATTAAAAAAAAAAAAAAAAAAAAAGACCAAATATTTACAGTGCCACTTATTCTATTAATACTTCCTCCTTGTCCCTCCTTCCAACATGTACACACGACACAAAGCTTCATATAAAATGCAAAACTGCTTAGGTGTTTAAAAACACTATGAATAAGTACATTTAAAAAAATAAATTCTAACCTTGCTTTTCATTAACAATCACATGGATGTTGCATTTTGAAGATGACAAGTAGGAACCTTTCCTATTCATGATTCAAATTAGATCAACCATATTACTATACCAACAATCCAAATTTCCAATGCATCGATAGGTTATTTTAAGGAAGCTCTTTGGGAGGATTTCTCTGAACACCATGCAAATCAACCTTTCCCTAGAGATATCTCTGAGTGTTTTGTGTGTGTGTGTGCTGTGTGAGTGTATATGTGGGTTCTGGGTAATAAACTGTGGCTGTAAAGCTGTGCTTTCTGTATAAGGGAAGCCACAGCATTCTGTGACTGTATGTGTTTGAGTAAGTATTTGCTTGGAAGAATAAAAATCAACGTAGATCAGGAACTCAGAATTGAAACGTATATGCTTGCAAGACGTGTAAAATAAGCCTATAAACCATTACTGATTCAGCACTCAGTATCTTGATGGCTGGAAACTATTATGATGTATCCATATTCCTATAATGTTCTGTCTAGGAAATACCAAACTTTTTTGTCTATCACATAAAATTATCAGGTCATATTTATTATTTATTCAGAATTTTCCATAACAGTTATCACTGTATGAAATTATTTATTGATTCTCATTTTTTGCCCCCGCTAGAATTCAAACTCCATGAGACAAAGGAATTTCTCAATTATGTCCACCACTGTATCCCCAACACCTGAATAGTACTTGTCATATTGTAGGTGATTAACAAATATGTGTGAAACTAGAGACAAAATAGTGAAACTAGACTTAATATTATATTCATTTGAAGATCTAATTTATGTAGACTAGCTCACATATTAAATTACAATGCTTCATCATTAATAACTACTTTTCCCTGGAAATTCCTTTCCCCAATTATTTTTTCTTTCAGAATATTTGTAACCTTAATTACTCTTAACTTGAAAATTATCACAAAATCTGTAAATTCTTCTCAGATTTAAGACTTTTTGGAATACACACACCCACACTCACACACACACACACACACACACACACACACACACACTCACACACACTCACTCACTCCAAAAATGTGATTTTGGTAAAAGAATCGCCGATACTAAAGCACAAAACTTCGAGAGTATATTTTCAGAACTTTCATCATCTTCCCCTTTGTGAAAGTTCTATCTGAGATGCCATAACAGTTATTTTATTTAAAATGGATTAAACTGCTTAATTATAAAGACCCTTACATGTATTTCTAAATAGGCTTTTCTCTGACATTACGTTCTCATCCTCTTGCACCTTTGCCACCCCCGTTTCTGTCTTTCTCTTTTCTCTCCTGCCCCTCTCTCCCTCCATCATGGTCACGTTAGACTTTGGGAGGGGGATTTTTTTAAAGACTGTTACAAGTGATGAGCCTAATTAGTGCTTTGTAATCACCCAGAGTTCATAATTACTATTAGGGTTCATGTGGTGCTGTATACTCTATGGCTTTAGACAAATATTCAGTGATATGTATCCATCATTTTGGAGATAAGAATTTTTCTTTAATGACTTCTTTTTTTTATTATTTATTTATTTATTTATTTATTTATTTATTTATTTATTTATTTATTTTAAGGAGGGCACAGCTCACAGTGGCCCATACGGAGATAGAACCAGCAACCTTCGTGTTATCAGCACCCCGTTCTAACCAACTGAGCTAACTGGCTACCCCAGAGATTAAACTTTTTTAAGACTGTAAATTACACGTCTTTTTACTTTTGCAATTTTTTTTTTCTTGCTGCTGAGCATAAGAGCAGAGAAGGAAGATAGAATTACAGACCAATTAGTTTGCAGTGTATATAGCGGCTTTTCCCTCACAGTTGTTGGTGGAAGAAAATTTAAAGGGGTTTGAGAAGATATGTATGCATTGCAATGATCTGTTTTATTCTTATGCCCGTAGATTGTCATGCTCATAGATAATGGATAATTTAGATTAATTGTATAGATTGTCAATCCCAAGGGAACTCTATTTAAACAGTGGCTGGAAAGTACTGCATATCAGTGGTTAGTTTACCACTTGAATTCTTCCAGTTCAGGACCAGGCTGTCAGGAGAAAGTGCACCAGAAAAGATAGGTTTTCCATTCATCCACCTGACTGGCTTACCCACTGGATCAGTACAGGAATATGTAATGAAGAACATACAGAAGTAATTAGAGGATAAAAGAGATAACATCTGTAAAACGGCATTGCACTCTTAGCACACAGATGAGGCTTATGTGTGTGTATTGTATGTAAGTTATGTTTCTAATGCTTTGTTCTATACATTTCTAGTAGTGTCTCCCAAATCTATTAATGGTGGTGCTCTTCCTAGACAGTACCTTACAATCGCAGTTTAAAATGGTATGTCGGAGCCCCAATAAGATAAATTATAGCTCTAGGGTGAAAATCTGAATATTGGGATGTTCTTTGAAAAGCTCCCTAAGAAATTCTATCATGTGGTTAGTATTGAGTCCTGCTGTTAACCATATGGGAAGAAATCTAAGCTAACTTTTCCTATGTAAAGTAAAAAATTTGCTGTCTCATGTGTTCTTCGGCTGTATATGATCCATTTTACTTTGGTCACTTCAGTAACCTCTAAGTTCCTCACTATTGTTCTGTTCTAATAGAACCTTTAGGGTTCTTGAAAAACCCAAACAGAGAAGAGGAGTGGAAACTAGTAAGGAAAGATAACTTACTAACTCTCATTCAAAGTTGAAAGCAAAAGCGAGATATAAAAATTTCCATGGGCCTAAGAAAAGAGTCACATAAGGAGTTATAATTGACTTAACCTCACTTACATTTTACTTATGGATAAGGAAAAACAACATAAAAAATTCAATTTCTTAAGCCTATTAATGTTTCTAACTTGTGTTACTATTGTTACTACATGTAAAAATTGAATTGGTTACTATACGGAGAGTAAGAATACACCAAAGGGGGATTAAGACAATTGCCATGTACAGAGAGGAACCCAAGGAAGTTGGAGAGCTGAAAACTCTAACGGACTTAGTATTCATTCATTCATTTACTCATCCTTACAAACATTTATGCAATGCAGATTTAAATATCTAAGTTTACAGTGCTTGACATGAGTGAATAAGAATAATCAATGTACTTGCCTTGAATGTCATAGTCAAGTAATGACCTTAGTGGGTATGTAAACAAATGACCACAGAATGTGCTAAATTCAATGACAGAATTATGTTTAAAATATACAGGTAATACAGAACGGGAGTTCTAGTTAGGTAAACAAATCACATAGACCCAATGTTCCATCTTAAAGAGTTTGCACTTCATACAAAATAAGGAGCCAATAAAAATCTTATTGCCAGGTAGGAGATATATCAGACTTATAATATAGATTGGTAGTAGTTTTGATATCTTTGAGAAAGGAGGTGAGGCTAGAAGTGGGAAAACTAGTTAGGAAGCTTTGCAGTAGTCTAATGGTTCATTTTAAGACCATTACCTGTCTATGCAGGGAGAAAAATCTGCTTTTTCTCAATTAATAGATTTCCCTCATTTGCTTTCTTTTCTTCCTCCCTCCCTCCCTCCCTCCCTCCCTCCCTCCCTCCCTTCCTTCCTTCCTTTCTCTCTTTCTTTTTCCCTTCATTCTTTTTTTTATTCACTCTTTAAATATTGAAAATTTCCTAGGAATACAATTTTCTGAATTTGATTTCCAGGATGAAGCTGGATTTGTCTCCAAAGAGAAAACGAAGAAAACAAGAATGGTGTCTTTCCTCCTCCTATTTTCATATGAATTTCTGTACAAGACTGCAACCCATAGCACTAGGCATGTGTTTTAAGGGAGTCCAAGTTGATCTTGATCAAAAAGTCTCCAGCCCTGACAAACACACTTGCACGCACATATGCACACAAACACATACTCACACTCAGTTTCTTGGATCAAGGTTCACAAATTTGAACCCAGATCTTCTCTGAAGGTCTCTAGGCTGTCAAGGAATTCTAGTAAGACAATCAAACAGCTGAGAGACCTCTGGTTATTGTATTCAAACTACATAATCCTAATCTTTTTAATTTCCATGATGTCGTCGTATGAACTGGATTTCTCTATTTAAGTGATTTTAAAACCACAGCCATTGGTGACTAATAATCCAAATATACTGAGACGCAAATTCCTTCCATCTCCATCGCCACCTCTGCCTTCCAATCCCATTTGGCATGAACTCACAATGTTGGTGCCAAAAGCAACTAATTCCTCCAGCATCTCTGAGATTTCCCTTTCCCTAGATTTCCTTTACCGTGCTTTTGTAACAGTATGTTTTGTTTGTTTGTTTGTTTGTTTGTTTTATTACAATCCATCTGCCTATGCCTCTCATTCACACTCTGATAACAGACTGGGTTTGTCCATTATAAAAAAAGAAAGAAGACTCGGGATTTCCCCTGTAGTGTTAGGTATCATCTGTAAAAGCCAGTAATACTGCATGCTATCTTGTATTATGACAAAATGTGATCTTCAGACCATTAGCACCGGTACCACCTGGAAACTTTTTAAAGCTATAGAATCTTGGGTCCCACCTCAAGACCACTGAATTAGAATCTGTATTTTAATAAGATCCTGAAATTATTTGTATGCACATTAAAATTTGAAATGCACAATTATGGTGTGTGCTAGCACAGCCTCTGCTAGTAGCTTTTATCACTTTTCTGCTCTGTTTTCTCCTCTCTTATTGTTCCAAGCAAGTTCTTATTTATCTTACCCACCTTTTCATAACTAGAAGATGTTAGGGGTCTATGTCTGTGGTTAAACAATTCAATCTTGAATGGTTTTACTCAAACTAAGAGGCCTGATTTTGTTTTCTTCATTGCTCTATAATATGGTCTTTAGCCTTGATATATGAGCAAACATATATTTCCAACAATCTGCAGATTGGTCAGGAAGCTTAACTCCACAGCTGTCTGCTTTTCAACTTTCCTAAATGTTTGCTGGAGTGTTTGATGATTGTCATCAGGCGTTATTGACCTTGAGATTAGGGATAGTCTCAAATACTAGGTAAGGAAGATTTTTCTTCAGTATGTGTTATTTTCTTCTACTGTTTGCGCAAATTTCAACAGCATGTGTAGGTACTATGTACTTTTTTATACTTTCTTGGCTCAACTGTCTCCTGGTGCCTCTGTTATAATACTGCATACCTCAGCAATTACTCTGAATGACCATCTCCTTACTCGCCAAAGAGTTTTTGCCCTCAGAAACCAATAGCATCTGGATTCTTTGGTATCTCTTATCATTTCTGGATTTGGAAAACATGAAAGGGCATAGATTTGTTTTTCAAATAGATGCCAAAGGGACTGGATAATGCCCCCCAAAACTGCAAGGTAGTTAAACATAATTGGGGAGAACTTTGCCCAATGGAAGAAAGGAGATGAAAGGAAACTGGGCAGATAAGTTATCTTTAGCTTTCTCCCTTTGATGGAACTTTCCAATATACAATATTTCCATTCATTTTTTGGTGTAGATTTCTCACATCAATAGACATGTGCATCTGATAAACTTCTCATGAAGCAGAAAACTGCACACTCACAGATCACATTGTTTCATTTCCTTTTTCTCTGCTTTGTTTTCTTGGAATTCCACCTTCAAATAAATTACTAGTAGTTAATCCTCACCTCGGGTCTGTTTTCTAGGAAACCAGAATGACTCTAGAAAGCAAACACTTAGGAAAATATTTGGAGGTGGATTATTCACTTGTGTAAAATACATAAGAATCCCTTTGCTGGTGTGCTATCAGTGGTGTGATATTAACTTCTGGCATGCAGAGTAATAATTATATCAAACCTTAACTTGTGGTTAATTGGAAATAAGTGCAGTTAGAGGGGAAGCAGTTAGGCACCAAGTACCTGCGGCACTTGATCATTATGGGACAATGATAATTTTAAGGATAATAAAGGAGATTAACTGCTTTTAATGGCACAGGAAACTTTAAAAGGAAAATAATAGGTATACAGCAGTTAATTGCAAACTTAAAGGTCATGTTCTAAAGGCAGACGGCCTGTATGGCAGCTGTGAAAAAATATATATTTCCTGCAGCCACAGGGCAGATTTGCTGAACATCCGGCCTAGGGTTTGATTATATACTGAAAAGGAGCCTAAGTTTCCAGCCTCAATACATCTTCTGTCCAAAGCAGGGTTCTAAGGGAAAAGGGGTAGAACTCTGAAACCTGGACACTGACATTTCAGTGTGTTTGAAAATCTTGAACCTTGGCTCAATTTCCCCGAACCTCCTGGCTGGCAGACGTCCGTTCCTCATTGCCAGAGGAGAACCCTGTAACAACTTTTCTTAAAGAGATGCCTTCAAAGAGGATGTTTTATTTTCCACAAGATACATCACCACCACTAGTCATTTCTTCTAGGCCTACAACAAAAATCAAGTCCTAGAACTGCCTCAGCGGATAATTATAAACATGCTGCAAGTAGGAAATAGCTTACACTCCAAAGGAAATGTAGTACCCATTTAATATGTACTGATAGGATCCAGGGGGATATATATATATGTAGAAATGGATTTTGATGGTGTTAACCTGGGTGAGTATATAAGACTCCATGCAGAAGAATTTATTTTCATAAGGGTAGAGAGAATTCAATATTTTTGCAATACAACCTGGATCCAAGGAATCTGGGCTAATATAATGTGCTAATCGAAGTTTGAATACCCTGAGATAAAGAAGAACATCTTGAGAACTATTTCAATGTGTGATAATAATAGTCACCCATAAAAGGATGAATAAATTCTGGTTTTGAGGGTTAATTTATGGAACTTGCTCTAGACAAAGATCTAGCCTAGAAGAGCTATTCAATAAACTGATCTTGATATGCCTCTTAAGAAATTTGATTTAAAAAAATACCACATTATTAGATATATGTTCGCAGAATAATTTTCATGTTTTCAGTAAGTTTCAATAAAACCTCAATCTACTGGGTATGTAAACATCACAGAGAATCACATAAGTACTGCTTCATTAATTAGGGTATCTACAATTTGTTTGGGGTCACAATGCAATAAGCAGCTTATCTTGATGCTAGGAAAGCATCAAGAAACTTGGGCAAATAAATGTATTTCTATTTCCTTACTGAATCGCTACATATTCATCTGAAATTATGCACAAGGAAAATGATCAGATAACACTAGTTCTAATGTAAGACTACTAAAATTACCCTTGGTGAAACGGGCTGTGCCACAGAGCAAACGTTAGAATATCCTGTGTTTGCTTCCTTACTTGCTTCAGATATTCCTTTTTAACTGAGGTACTCAATAGGGTTCTAAATTACAACACTCAGGAACTCATCAATCCAAATTAACATGAAGTCCAGTGTTTCCTTTGCCGGCCCCACCCTTGCCCTCAGGCCAAGAAATCTCTGAAGGTAGTAGTTAATTGGCTTTGTCTTTGATTTTGCTCAGTAGCGTGAGATGAACTCAGAAATTTCCCTTACATTCTGCATGATTCCATGACTGCTATTGGATATAGGTTTCCCCAAGATATTTTTACTGTTATAATCCCCCAAATCTGGATGGTCCAAAGATTTAGCATTATTTAAAATGCATGATTCCACCTTCATAGCCTATCAGAATAAATTCAAAACCTTTCCTCTTGAGAAGGAAGATCGAGTTCTTTATCCCATTAATCCCATCAGGTTTTTGGACTTCTAAGGCAAATTTAGTTTATCACCTCTAGCTTTCTTTAAACTCTCTATGTACTCTTATGTAAAATGACAAAAAAAAAACAAAACAAAAAAAACCTACCTTATTAGCTACATAATAATTACTATAAATTGACTGTTTGCCATATGACGGTTAATGTGTTAGGTTTTCTCATATAGTCACCTAACTGCCCTTCCATATAAACATTGGTATTCCATTTTACAGAAGGGAAACAGGCTCAGTATGGTTAAAATTAGTTTGTGAATATCACATAGCTAGTGATGTATCAAAGCTGGGACGGAAACACAGGCCTTTCTAGCTTTCTAGCTTGAGTTGTTTCTACTTGTCACAGTACCCGGTACTTGTTGAAAAGATCAACTGGAAGATTATAAATAGAGTTGTGTTGTGTAGAGGGAATATCATCCTATGCTTACATCACTTAATGACTGAATTTATCTAATGGGATTCTACTCCAACATATTGGACTTGGTGGTACCAGCTAATTAGAAAGTCCTTTCCGTCTAGAGCAATAGTGGACAGAATGACACAATTATTAACTAGTCCAAAAATGGGAAATAAAGCTTTGCTTTTAGTGACTCTCAGCATGTAAGGAAAGGATTCCTGGTTTAAACTTCTTTTATGAGATCAAAACAATATTTAAGACTATCTTGGTAGTCAAAGTGTTAACATCTATTAGCAATGGAAAGAAAGAAACCTACACCCAAGTCTGGAAGAAGAAATTCAGTGTTTAGTATTTCGGATCCTGAGAGAATCTGGCTGAGAAAAAGTTAGATCTACTGAACAATCTCAATTTACATGTCTTAGTTTTTAATTCAAATGAGAATGTGCCAGATCCACCATAGGAACAAGAATGACTCAATTATACATAAGAGCTATAAAATACTTTTAATTTTAGTGCCTATTGTGGGAGCAGCCCTGATCTTCATATACTGGGTGGAATTATATGAAACATTACCAAGGCAACTTTATACTAGCTATACTGTGACATCACTGAGAACTCATTAAATAAATAAAGATGCAAGTTCACACCTAGCCATTATCTGTCACTACTGTTAGGCCCAACAGATTCATTATCTTTAGCAGTGCTTAGAGTATTATTTTTCTAAAGAGTTTGTCATACTAACAGGAGAAAATGTAATTGGAAAAATATGATATAGATTTAATGAAATTGTCAGCAAGAGATATATTTGTAGCTGTCAAATCCTAGAAACTTATGTTGTCTTTTTTCCCCCAATAATGACATTGCGTCTCAATCAATAAATATTTATTGAGCTCCTCCTACTCAATGGCCACATTGCTCCAGGTGAAAAATGCAGATTAAAAAAAAAAAAAAAAAAAGGAGTGGTATCTGCGTTCAGTATTCCTTTTAATTTATAACGTTTATGAAATAAGAGTATTATAAAGGCCAAGTATATTCTGAGGCAGAGTTTCTCGAACACTCATAAAAATGATAGCGGGCCCCCCCCAATTTTTTTTTCCCAAATGTAGTTTATGTTTATCAGTATTTACCATATTAGAAATTAAAATCTCTAGGCATTTAAAGTATTTATTTGTTTAATATAGCAATCATAAACCTATTATGTTAACATAAACAACATGTTTTTGCTTAAAAATATACTTTCAACAACATTAATAGGAAGAGTGACGTTGTTTTACATTTTTGCAACTCTCATTCATGTCTGGTTTAGAAAAGACAGCTGGATTCTCATATCTGTTTCTGTTATATCAGGTCATGTATCCTCTGGAGTATTTCACTGAACACTCATGAGAAAATGTGTAAGGAGACAATAATATGTTGTTATTGTGAAATCGTTTTGATCTCATATATGCCTTGAAAATGTTTCAGGGACCCCCAGAAGTCCCTGGACCACACTTTGAGAATGCCTGTTCTTAGACTGGAATTGGTAACTCAGTATTATCCATCACTATAAGCTGAGAAATAGATGCATTTGAGTGAGATGGTATTTATGCTAAACTCTATCCTTGTTGTTGAGGTCTGTTCTTTAAAATCTATATTAAAGTATTGACCCAGTATTAGCAAAATGAATACAATTTGAAGGATTATTTTGATTTAAGTACATTTCATGTTGTTATATGTAGGAAGGTCTTTATGACCACACAGATGCTTTTGTTGTTGTCTATTTAAATTTTCGGACTCTGTCATGAAAAGTCACTCATTTGCATTCTAAATTTTATGTTTTCCTGTACACTTCTGTTTCAACTTCGAAAGTAGCAATGCTAGTTAATTAACTTGTTTATAACACCATTCTCATTAAGCAAGTTGTTTATTACACCATTTCATTGTACATATTAGTTTTAAATATTAACTATCTAGACAAGTTATCCTTTCAATTCAGTAGCACTAATCATCAGAACCACTCACCATGTGGAGTCAAACACCACTTTAGAAGAGAAGAACCCAGATGACAGAATGGTTTATGTTGCCACAAGAATAGTTGACCAAATAGAAATCAAATAGTTTGAAAGAGTTATTCAAAAGAAAAAAAATAATGATAAAAAATGTATTTTTGCTTCACCACATAAAGGTCCAATATGCTTTAACAGTGTTATTAATAGGTAAAGACTGAGTTTATTTCTGTTATACCAGTATAATATACTAATACTATAAAATAATTTTAATCATGATTATTTTTTATGAATTATAGTATAATCAAAGCCCTTATATAGAGGCATAATGGATCACTTCATTCAATTTTTTTTTTTACCTGAAATGTAGTAGTCTGATGATAAATTCCATGTCTTTTGCTTCCCAATTTCCCCCAAGTTTGTTGCTCACAATTTTCAGAATTTAAAATAATGAAAGATATGCCTACACGGCACTGGGAGAACCATGAACTGTTGACATTTAAAGAATGCAAAAGCTCAAAAAAACATAGATATTCTTTTTTCAATCTACATTTCATTTATCCTATTACCAGCCTGTTAAACCCTCACATTTTGGGAAGCAATATATTTATTTATAAAAACAATTTTTGTAATGACTGGATAAAAGCTGCTTATTTTGTGGATGGTTCTTCCATACAAAAAACTGTGTGTTACAAATAGCAACAAAATAGTCTAGCAGGTGATAGAAAACTTATGAATAGAGGAAAGAAAATAGTGGTAGAACCAGAAGACAATCTACATTTCATGCTTAGTACAAAGGTAGCCCTGTTCCACCATGGGATTTAGACTCCAGAGTCACATCCGTTGTACATCTATGGCTTTATCAAACTTGCGATGGACACCCTTTTTATCCTGTGTTTGAAACGTTTTTTGTTTTTTTAAATATGTGAGAAATAACTAGCTTTAAGCTATCTGGAAAGATGTCGTCTTTCATCCTTTTCTTTAAAATGCAATCTGTGGAATATTTGAGAAATCTAGTTACTGCGCAGACTCACCAGGCAGCCACAAATAGGCAATATTGAGAATGATGATTTTTCTTGAGATTTTATAGTCCAGCTTCAAGAAACCTGAACTTCATTCATTCTCCAGAAGGTAGATGACAATTTAAAAAAAACAACTACAGAACAGAGAAAGTTCCCAACTGCATGGGGATTGTTATGATGATAGAATTTTTGCGCTCTGAAAGAAGAAAGACGAAAGTTGCATAATTCACATATGATATAATAATTGTATCTGTTGGTGCAGAAAATATTACATAATAACTGTAAAAATTTGATAGTGGTCACCATATTAACATTCACCTATAGAATTAGAAAAATATCCAATTCAGCTAAATTTTAACATCCCCATTGTATTAGGAAAGTTGCAAGATATTTTAAAATAAGATTAAAGGAGATAAATGATTATACTTTAATCATTGTTTAATTTGAAAGCACTAGTTAACAAAATGTGCACTTCCATTCTCACTAAACTTTGTAACTTCACATGACTCAAATATCTTAGAATCTTCTTTGATAATTGGTTTTCTCTCTAGTTACCTATACTTGGGGCCCTGTTTTCCTTTACTTTTATGCATTTTAATTTTTTTTTTTTTTTTTTTAGCTACTCCACCACTACGGATTGGGTGTTTATATGTGTGTCTGTATATATATATATATGGCACGGGAATGCCAAAAAAATGTATACACATAACTTGTATTCATCTTTTGTTATCGGTATATACTGAGTATTATCATTTTAATACAGTTTTTTTCTTTCTTAAAATGTGTATACATGTTTTTATCACCCTCTGTGTGTGTGTGTGTGTGTGTATATATATATATATATTCATATACATAAAGACAGAGACAGAGACAGATACAAAGAGAGACAGAGAAAGAGTGTATATGTGTGTGTGTGTGTGTGTGTGTGTGTGTGTGTGTGTATGTATATATATGCACACACAGAGGGTACCAAAAAAATGTATACACATTTTAAGAAAGGAAAAAAAACCACTGTATTATCCTGCCTGTCGCATGGTGACACTAGTGGGGATGGAAATGGGGACACATATTAAACCTGACAAGCTCAGGAGACTGAAAATAACTATGTAAAATGGCGTGAGCATAAAAAATTTCATAACTAAGTGGACCATGGCCGGAAGTCATATCTTTAGCCAAAAGCTTCCTTCATAAAGTTAATCTGTGCCTGTAAGTGGGCCTGTCTATTGTCTTTTTGCACCTTAAATGACATCCTTGGAATGTTTGTAATCCCTTTTTCTGAACCAGAGCAAGAAAGTACAGAATCTCTCATTATTATTCTTGTCCCTTGATTAACATCTCTGTGTGAACTGTTAACTATCCTGTACCCTCCTATGTGAAAGAAATAACCTGTCTCTCCAATTTACTTTTATCCAATCCCAGAGATTTCCTGGCTTTGCTTTCTCCCATCCCCTTAATCCATCACCAATGAATTTCATGTAACCCTCCTCCTTTGATTCTATGAATAAAATAAGCTGCAAACCGCCATTTTGCGGGACATTTTCTCAATCTGTTGAGATTTTGCTTCCTGGCAATGTCGTCAGTTTGACTCAAATAAACTCGTATAAGTTTTCTCTTAGGCTGGATGGTTTTCATCAACATCGACGCTAGCATTCATTTGATTAATGCCTTCTTTTCAGCTACACACTGCTACTATAATTCAATTCAACTTCGAAAAGTAATACATAGATGACATCTTTTAAAATGTGTATGCTTTTTTTTTGTCACCCCTGGTATATGTATGCATATATATATGTGAAACAGTATTAATGGTCTGGAATAATGACAATGAAATCAATTAATGATAGTTGTACTGATACCTATTATAGTTAAATTTACATAGATTTTTTTTTCCCCCTGTGATTTTTGTGCTTGTTTTCAATGAGAGTCATGGCCACCAGTCCAGGGTGACCTTTCTCTTTTTCTCTTTGTATGGGAGCCTAAGCCCTCTCCAGCGCACAAAAGCTAGGTCAAGCCCAGTAGAGTGTGGAATGTGTTGGACAATGGGAAAGCAGTCTAATCCCTATGCTACTGATAGAGTGAAAAAGAGAACAGAGAGAGGCTGCTTTTGAAGTTTTCTCCTTTGTGGGTCTGAGTCACCCGCAGCTGTAGGGTTCCAGCCTGTTTGCTTTAAGTTTTATAGGAGGAGCAGTGACTCCAAGTTTGATACTGTGTTTATTTTCTTCTGTTAATTTGAGAGATTCCTGTAAAGCAAAGGCAAACCACAACCATGGAATGGCATTTTCAGTTCTAAGCCAAATGCTCAGACACCCACATGCTTTGAATTAGTTGGCAGGCAAAGGAACCCACCTATTTGGGCAATTGCACAAGATAATATTTATCATCCAAAATAAAATCAGTGTCTCCACTTCATGCTCTCCCTTCCCCGCCATTGGGATAAGTTACTGGAAATACATAATCTTTCTCTCTCTCTCTCTCTCTCTCTCTCTCTCTCTCTCTCTCTCTCTCTCTCTGTCTCTCTCTCTCTCTCTCTCTCCTCCTTCTTCTTCTTTTTTGTCCTTTTTCATATCATTCTCCCTCCCCTCTTTGTGTAGCTCCAGTAGATTGTAAAGCTGTAAAGATGCTTAAGAAATGGAATCTTTTTGTGAGCTCACAAGGGGGCCATGCCTCCTTGCTATGTGAGGAGTTCACTTGCAGCACTTTGCCAGGGTTTCACTTCTCTTACCTTCAGAAAATGAGCTTTCTTCCTGTAAGGGGAAGGTTTTACAATTATATTTTTCCCCTTTTTAGGAATTTCAAAAAATCATTTCATTATTTTAACTTTTATATAATAAAAAGATATCTACTAACATTAAAAAAATATTTACATATCAAATAGCATGTTTAAAGTTCATTTTCCCATCTTTATGTAAATTTAATCATTTTCTTATTTACCATAATTTATTAGCAAATTAATTTAAAGATCAAATGCTATGTTATTTTTAAGGATCTTCTGTTATTAAAACGTAGATTGAATTTAAATATGTGTTAATATATAAAATTTTTAAAAACATGATTGAATCAGCTCATGTTTCTAATTCTTGCATTTTGTACTTAATAAATTGGTTTATTTATACAATTTATTGATTTCATCTCTAAATAAAAATAAAAAAGAAAATTTCAGGCTGCTTTGCAAGTGCTCACGAATAACACATTCTGAGTAAAGATAAAATATTTTTCAATGAATGAAAATCTAAAATTCATTTCATATTATTTATTCTCCTCTCTTTCAGTTGTTTCCATAGTACAAGAAATAACTATATAAGCAAACACATCTGGCCTCTAGCCCTTATGCATTCTTACTCTGGAGCCACTCAGAGGCCTCAAACTGAGCTATTTTAAAGGGAGGACATAATTGAATAATTCCTTCCTTCCTTCCTTCCTTCCTTCCTTCCTTCCTTCCTTCCTTCCTTCCTTCCTTCCTTCCTTCCTTCCCTCCCTCCCTCCCTCCCTCCCTCCCTCCCTCCCTCCCTCCTTCCTTCCTTCCTTCTTTCTTTCTCTTTCTTTCTTTCAATGGAAACTCCAACAGATGTGAATTCTCCCTGTATAGTCTTAGTCCTAAATTTCTGGATCATCTTTCTTACTCAGGAAGAGTGAAGATCGGAGTTATGTTACATGTATGAGTAAATATGTCACCCAAATTTTGTCTTGCTACTTAAAAGCTGTGGTTTGGATAAAGTGAGCAGAGATTTCTTTCTAGAAATGCATGCATGTTACAGAGATTTTGTTTTTCTGATTATGTAAGTAAACTCTTTTATTGTGGACAATTTGAAAAATCACAAAAAACACAACAAACAGTAACCACAATTTTGCCAATTCTTATTACTCAGACAAAATCACTGTTTTAATTTGATGTCTATGTATCTATGTATACATCAATTAATCATCTATTATCTACTTATATTTTTTAAACTTGGATTTTAATATAAATATGGTATGATAATGTGATTTATTCCCACAGGTGATTAAGTATTAATTCAGATGATTCATTTGTGTGGATTTTTTTCAGGTATATTGTTTTATTACATGGATGTACGATGGTTTTTATAAGTCTTTTGATGTTGAATAGGCAGTAGGGGGTGGACATAAGTGAAAAGTCAGGCATAGAGAAATACTTCTGAGAGTCATCACCACTGCATTGGTCAGTTATTGCCATGCAAGCAAAAACCACAGAATCTGAGTAGAATACAACACTAAGGTTTTTAATTCTCGCATGTCTGCAAGTTGACTAGGGGTTGGCTCACTCTCGGTTGGGATTCTCTGGCAATTCTGCTTAAGCAAAAGGTCAGGCTGGACTTTGCTTCTCACTATGGGTTAGGTTATGGTCTTCTTTATCAGTATTCATTCTGGGGCTCAGGCTTAAAAGGTAACAGCTACCCTCTTATGGGGATAGCAGAAGCATAATAGGGTAAGCCCCATTAGTCAAGAACATGTCTAATATCATCCCATTGGCTAAACAAAATGACAAGGCTGACCCCTAAGTCAGAAAGTGGGAAGTTTCATTGTACTTCTTATGGCAGAAAAGGCAAAGTTACACAGCAAAGGCTGTGGATACAGAGAGAAGTAAAGACTGAGGACAATAATTCATTCTCCCATAAATATATACATCATATTTAAAGCCATGAACCCAGATGAGATCCAAAATGATGGGACCATTTTCTCTCTCACCAGGCATGTATGAATTTGTTTCCTTTGCTCGGGGCAGTTTTGTATTATTGTTTTAAAACTGATTTGCCAATGTGAGCAATGACAAATAATCCTTTCTTGTTTTAACTATAATAGTTGTCCTTCTAAACCAAACTTAAAACATAGAAATGCTTGGAGTCAGTGCGTGATTTTGATTTTCCAGTAGAATTTTCTTTCAATGACTCATTATGCCTTGGTCTAATGATCGGGAAGAAAAGCTTCCCAGGAGATTTTTTTTTTCCTTTTGTATATACCTTTTTGTTTAATATATCTTCAAGTTTTAAAGCAAAACTATTCACTATATATAAGTACTCTGATATGGCTTGGGGGAGAGAACGGCATTTTGATGTTATCAGTTGAGGCAATTAGTTCATTTTTACCAAACTTCATGGACTCAGATATATCTTTATCCCTTTATAATTATTAAAAAGGATGAGAATATATTTCAAATAAGTATTTCCAATAAAAATTTCTTATGTCTAATTTAACACCTACAATTTACCCTCCTTTAATCACTTTTTTTTTTTAAATATTTATTTTTATTTTTTCAATTGGGGAATATTGGGGAACAGTGCGCTTCTCCAGGGCCCATCAGCTCCAAGTCGTTGGATTTCAATCTAGTTGATGGAGGGCACAGCTCAGCTCCAAGTCTAGTTGCCATTTTCAATTTTAGTTGATGTGGGTGCAGCCCCCACCCATGTGGGAATTGAACTGGCAACCTTGTTGTTGAGAGCCGGTGCTCTAACCAACTGAGCCATCCGGCCGCCTCTCCCTTAATCGCTATTTATCAGAAGATTTCACTTGCTTGTGAGAACCAAGGGAAACAATTATATATATATATTTTTTTATTTTTTTTAAGGACACTTTATTGAATTTTTGACTCACACATGCATGTTGACAATAGGATAAATGGTAAAGCTGCCCAGAAAAAACTTATCACGTTCCTCTGTAGATGGGGAGGCTTTCTTATTTTAAAGTCATTATTGTGAGAAAGTGACCTGTGTGCCTGTCTGTGGCTGAAGGCTCACATATGCCTATTCATTCTCAGTAAAGGGCATTATGCCCTATTTATAATGTACACAATCTGTTCCAGTCTTTTGAAATTCACTACGTGTGGGCTGCATATATTTTCAGTGAGTTGCAAACATCCTTAAGATTTCTGAGGTATGGTAAAATTCCATAGTTTTAGTGACTGGGATTATTTTAGAAAAGGAATTGTAATATTAGGATCTCAAACATTGTCCACATGTAAGTTGTATATGAATTTAGCAGTGATTTTGGAAATAAGCACATGGCTGGGGAATAAGGGTATAGCTCCAAAGAGGATGGAAATGGTTCATTTTCAGTAATTGCATATAGGAAAACTATGTTTTCCTCTTACACGTGATAAAGAGCACAATACTGCCTACTTTTAGTGTAAAAATAGAAAATCCATTAAGAACTAACAGCACTGTTGATTCCATTGCTTGAGAAAACTATTCCTCTATTCATTCCCAGTCGGTTTGTTCTCTCAGAATAAGACTTTTTGCATTACCTTGAATTAGATCCAAGAAATATATGTGCTGAACTCTAATTAACTAAATCATAGTGAGTAGAACTTTGCATTCAATAAGCACTAGATTTATGATTTCATGGCTTCATATGCCCTGTTTTTATATCAAGAAGACTTGATCAAAATATACATGCCATATATGACTATTTGTTGTCTTTTTATATTCAGATGCGTAGCTTCCCTTTTTCATACTAAATGTCTAAAATGCTTAGTCCTAAAAGTATGTTTTTAAAGATAATTAAGCAGGTACTAGGCCATTATTTGTCTTGGAAAGGTAAACAGGGAAAGTCAAACAGCTGAATTCAAAAGAGGTCCAGATCTCTCTTGGGAGAAACTTCCTCCAACCATGTGCAAGTGCAAAGACTTGCTGGGCATGTGAAACAAACAAGCAAACAAACAAACAAAAATGAGAGTTGCAGTTAATACAAAATAAAACAATTCAAACCAAATAAAGGACATGAATTTTCTAACATCACTGTGTTTATATCTTGTCTAATCAACTAAACACACCTGTATGTCAAATCTACAGTGTTTTTATTACACAACCTATCTAAGACGGTTATACTCTGTAAAATGTGAAGCATATATAAGGCAAATGGTCCACAACTTTCATTTGTCGTTTGGTTGTAGGGTAAGTAGATGGTGAGGATAAATTTTATAAATGCATTTTACTAGCACATGGTTCTTATTTTTGGAGCTTAGAGAAAACAGTATAACAACAATAAATGTGTGATTTGAAATTATTACTAATTCCTAAAGGTCCTCAAGGTCAAAGATCAATATTTCCATAACCATTTTAAATATCTGTAATTTTTTTAAAGTCTAAGTAACAATTTCATCCAATGTTTCCAAATGCACAATTTATATTAGGTATATATACAGAATGGGAAGGTTAAAAAATACACGTAATGACCTAAGTATATATATCTGGGTATTTGAATGGCCTACAAGGAGTGTGTGTGTGTGTGTGTGTGTGTGTGTGTGTGTGTGTGTGTGCATTTGCAAAAGTGTGGATGTGAGAAAGAGAGAAACAACTATTTATTGGTAAGTTAATTAGCTAGCACACTGAACAGTAGGGTTTGCTGGCCAAAACTTAAAAAAAAAAAAAAAAAAAAAAAAGATCCTACCTTGAGTCCCACATACTTTTACGCATTTCTCTTTACCAAGATACTGTAAAATTAATGAATGCTTAGTTCTGATTTGTGTGAAGTTCTGTTTGTAGTTAAATTCTTCCTTTTTTAAATTGGTCATAATCTAAAATGTATGGTTTTGGCTTCATACATCTTCAAGTTTTAAAGCAAAATCATTCACAATATATATGTTCTCTGATATGGCTTGGAAGAGAGAATAGCATTTAGATGTAATCAGTCGAGGCAATTAATACATTTTTACCAAACTTCATTGACTCAGATTCCCACTTAGCTTTGAATAAATCTCAGGATTAAGCTTTACTGTTAAAACTGCAACATGCTAGTGAATGGTATCCCAAACAGGATTTCATTATCTGAGTGTTAAATGAACTTTTTTTTCTCCATTTGTTTCTGTGAGGAGATGGGGTAAAAAGTTCTCACAGCTGCCATACAAAGAATGACTCTATTTAAAGAGTGGTTGGAAACACAAATGTTGATTATCTGAATGAAAGAATTTAATTAAGTTTCCTAAAGAACAGGATACTACTGACATCACTGATTGGCAAAACGAAGCAGGGAAATATAGTATTTAACATTACAATATTTTTCACTTAATGATGCCAGTATTAGATCTTGGCTGGTGTCCTGGAATATGCACAATGGCTTGGCAACAAATTAATTATTTTGCAATTGCAGATGTGGAGCTTTGGGGTGTGAAACTCTCTTTGCCAAGATGGTTTTGGGAAATGAACCAAAGCAATCATTGTATTTTCTCATCTATGTGCATATCCTCGTTTATGAATATGATTGAAATCTCAATGTGAGACGGTCACAATATCACAAAGTGCATTCAGTTAACCTCTGAAAGTGGTTCTTTAACACACTAGACTGAGAACAAAAACCCAACTGGATTGGGTTATTGTCCATAGATAAGGTGAAAGTTCCATAAAATATTTTCCAATAGTTATTCATATTTTGATAAAATAGATCATGTCTATTAGTCATTGGTGATTATTATTTTAATGAGGATATTTATGGTCATATTAACTTTTACTGCAACTGAAAATTGTTATGGATGGTCAATATTGACAGGAATTGTAGGTTACATTCTTATTTAAACACAACAACAAATCAGAGATTAAGGCTTCAACATTACGGTCATCAATATAAAGAACATTGATAGCAATATTAGGTCTTGGGTATCAGATGACACTCAACACAGTATTATCATCATTAATATATATTTCTCTAATCAATTTAGCTCATAAATAGGGCTGTATATGAGAAAAATACGCAATAGGCCATGGTATTAAGAATTAAGTTTCTTTTTCTGTAATCGACCCTGAAAACATTAATTGTAGTGAAGAACTGTACATTCATCTTTGTCTGTGTGGTTCAATGTGAATAGAATTAAGTCATGCGCTATTTCTTTGACCCATGGGTTGTTCAATCATATGCTGTATAATCTCCACATATTTGTGAATTTTCCTGTTTTCTTCGTGTAGTTAACGTCTAGTTTTATGCCATTGTTTTCAGAAAAACCTACTTGATATGATTTTAGTCCTCTTATTTAAGATTGTTTTGTGGCCTAACTTTTGATCTGTCCTGGAAAATGATAGATTTCCTGTTTATTGAAAAAAAGTGCATCAAATAAGTAGAGTGTACTAAAAGTATATGGATTTTTGCTTACCCACACCCAACCACCCACTCCCATGACTCTCGTCATCAAATTCATGTAGGCATTTGCCTAATATTGTAAATTCAATGAGAGTTTTTTGGGGGAAATACTTTGAAACTGTCATATTTTGACCTTTGCTGGTTCTGCCTTTAAATGGAACTAAATATATTGAAAATACATCTATTTCAGAGATAACATATTTGAAATGCTGTGTACTACTTTTGTTTACATCAGGTTAAAGAACATGGTTTCCCCTTATCAATTAGCTTATAACATTACTTGATATAATACCGACATAAAGAAAAATAAGAATATAGGATAAACATTGAACTTTCATATAGGTGTATGGACTTCATATCCCCAATAATGTAATGCTGGCAGAAACAAATAGATAATTTCTTTATGAGCTTCTCCAAAACTCTAATGAAGAATCATTATTTTCTCTTGCTTTTCATTCGAGAGACGCAAGTATAAATTTTATTTTTGGTCTGTTTTGATTCATAGAATATTATGTACAAATGACTTTGGTCATTTGCTACCTTCCAAAATATAACTGTGGACTTAATTGTAGTTGTCCCCAAATCTAGTTCTGTGAGATATAAGGTCAATATTCATTTTAATTATTACTCAAATACCACAGTTACTAAAATGTATTTCTTTGTACTACTTCTAGTGCTTATCTCTTATATCCTTTCTAAACAAAGCTATTGTCAAGAGTTTATCTTCTCATGGATATCCAAAATTATATACCCTCACACTTGTACCAGAAAAAAAAAATTGAAAATACTGTCCCTTGTATTAATAATCTCCCCAGTGGATTCTCTATTGACATAGTACATTTGGGCCTAATGAATATTCACATTGCGATCTAATAAATTGGAATAGGAATAAACTGAAATTCTTAGAAGCATTTTGAGAAGAGTTCATATAAGAGATATGCTAAATCAAAATTTATGAAATAAAATTATATAGATATTTTAAATTTAGCTAACATGTTATTATAGTGTCTACATCTTTATTAATACTAAGAATTCTTTAGTTTGATTTCAAAATTGACCATTGTTCTAAATTTAGCATAAGGGACATTGTGGCACAACCTGAAAATAAAAAATAATGTGGAAATACCACCCCCGTGAAGCTGAGCCAATGTAAGTTATGATTTGGATGTTTTCTGCTCTTTACTTGTTTACGTTTCCTGGAATTTTTTAAGAATGTTAAGGAACAAACTAAGCTTCTTTTTCTTTCTTTATGTCCTAAACCAAAAATATAATTCAACTAATGTCTAACTAAATTCTATAAAGGAAAATGTTTTAATATATTAATTATGTGATATTAATTATAAATAATAATTTTAGGTCTTGGGTATCAAATGATATTTAACACAGCATTATTATCATTAATATATATTTCTGTAATGAGTTTAGCACTGAGATATGGCTGTATATTGGAGATATTATTATACACCTAATAATTATAAATAATTATAAATAATGGGAGGAAATCCATTGTGAAGCTGAAATATATTGTATAACTAATGAGAATTCAGCTTTAAGTTCTTCTAACATTATTGCCTGTTTAGACTGTTATACGATAAGACCATTGGTGGTTCTCAAATACTATCTAATGTTAAGCATGGCTTCTTGAAGGCTTTGTGAAACAGTTACAACCTGAGATGTGTTCTAAATCAGAATCTCCTAAGGCCAGTCTTAGGATTTCTTCGAATAACTCTTTCCTTTTTAACATTTAAATTCACCGAATGACCTTTGCGTTTTGATCCCTACAAGTGGGATCTTATCAAATGTTATCCTGGGTTAGGAAACTGGAAATGGAACAAGAGAGTTGTTTGCTATGACTGCTGGGACATCTTGGGAGAGATACTATTACATCTGGTTGTGTTTAATGTTTTTGTTATTGATATGGAAGAGCTGCTTAAAAGTCTATTAAATTAATCTCATGGGAAATACTGTAGACTACAAAGGCATATGAAAAGCACAGTACAAACAGGATTACAGGAAGGAAATTGTATTTTCGTTGGACTGTAATTGCCAGCCCAATTTTTTTACTGGAAAAGAGACAGACACTGTCTCCCAACACTCCCCCACCCCCAGCCAGCACAGCATAGAGGACTAGTAATTCCAATTGAAAAATATAGGTCTGGCAATTTATATAAATTCAATTTACTCTTCACAATAACATTAAGAGGAGGTGATATTAGGGTCATATTAAGATGGGAAAGTTGAGTCAAATAATTTATCAAAGTGTCTTTAGTTGTGCTGTCATGGCTGCCTCAATGTCCTGACTCAATTGAAAACGTTTACCTTTAATGGTCATTTTGACTTTGGGGAACAGCCGGAAGTCACATGGTGCCAGATCCAGGGAATAAAGTGGATGAGGGCACACCATAATGTTTTTATTTGACAGAAATTACCAGAAGCAATATGTGACAATGAGCATTGTCATGATGGAGGATGGAGTAAAGACACTCATGAATGAGGACTTCCAAAACTTCTTTAGAAAGTGGCAAGAACGATGGAATAAGTGTGTTGGAAGCGAGGAGGAGAATTCTGAGGGGGATTAATGGCAATGTGTCTTTTACTGTAATATTTTTTTAAAATTAAACATTCACTCCTATCTTTTGATCACTCCTTATAGATATTTACTGACCAAAAGAGATTGCCTTTGTTGGCAATTATTTTTGAGCTATTCTTATGGACTTTGCCAGTAGCATTTACAAATATATCCACAATGAGTCAATAATTGAAGAGCTTCATACTTTTGAAAAAGAATTCAACGTGAGAAGAGAGGCATTTGGAACCAAGCTTGATGAAGAAAGTGGTTGATCAAAACTGGGTTTAATTAAAGTGATGAGGTTAATTTTTGTGAATGACTCATGGTTTCGAGAACAGTTCCCATATTTGGGATGATGGTAGAAATTCAGCTGCCAAGAACTTTGCCAGGGACTTTACATACTTACTCTCACGTATGCCGAGGGCAATATGGGGGGTGAAAACACTGTTTTGGCATTGATGACTTCGAATAATTGGTGGAAAATCAGTGTCTACTAACTTATAGTCATATGTTGTTATCTTTGATCATCAGATTTTAATTGTATACCAGAAAGGGGCTGGAGCTGAGGGATGCTTTCTGCAAATACAGATGTCTGCTGATGAGGAGGCTCAGAGGCCTTTCATTTATCCACATATTTGGAACTGCCTTGCCAAAGGGACAATGTTGGGAGGGAATGGTATGAAAAGAAAGGCATGCATCATTCTAGAGAGGCTAGGAAGGATTTTGCATGATAAAGACCAGTTTCCCTGGTCTCAGGATAGAACAATTGTAAGGGAGCTTTGAGGCACACATTGCTGGAAGGTTTTTCAGATTTGGCCTCCCTTAGCTGTGTGACCCTCTCCTTAAGGATACATTGTCTCCTGGCCATCTTCATGCTTGACTTGAACTCTTTCAGCAGTCTCTAGACAATAAAGGCCTGGCTGCTTCTTTATGCCAGTTTCCCCAATGAATGTACTCCAGTTTAATTCTTAAAAGATACAACTACAGTTAAAAAACAAAAACATAGGCTAAAAATAGCACAGACTGTTAAGAAAGACACTTGGAATTAGCAAGCAATATTTTATTTTATAGCTTTATTTTTATTGTACTGCTTTGCCTTGTGGCTGTTTGTAATTACCCTTTTAGTGAACTTCTTCTTTGTTACTCCAATAATAGTCACTGTTTTCCTGGGAACTGGGTAAAAAAGTCAGACTGTGCGGTAAGTGGAGCACTTCTCCAACATTATTAATTTGCAAATGGATGAAGTGATGTCTTTTTGCCACCTGCTGAGGAGCAGTTGAGGCCACCTTCTTTAGTCACCCCGAGGGCTACTGTTGTCTGCAGGCTCTCAGGCAGCAATTATAAATGAGACTCCTCCTTTATGGGCTGATCAAGTCTTTATGTGATGCACCACAATTCTTTTTTCCTGGACACGGAAATCAAAGTCTCCTTCTAAACTAGTATTTCCATAGCCAGAATCAAACTGCCTTTCTCTCCCTAGAAAATATGTTTATTTCCATGTAAGAAGGTGATGTCAATCTCAGTTCCCTACAGCTGATTTCGAACTAATCTATCAATCATTTACATATCTATTACATCAGCTGCTGCTCGCCTTGATAAGAAATAAAGAATCTTGGCTTCAAACAGCTATCTTAGATATAATGCTCATTACACATACATATTTTCTTCCATATAGAAAACCTAATAGAAGCAAAGAAAAAAACCACACAAACAAACAAACAAAAAAAACCTGAGCCTATGCTTATTATTATTTGCTTCATTGAAGGGTTTTCTCTATTACTTGCTTTTCAGTAGCATACTTTCTGCACACTGCACTTAGGAGTTTAGTACTCATTTGTGTTTACAGAAGTCACCTGCAATGATGTTTGGGCTAGTGGGAATTTTATGTGACAAGCAAACGTTACCTAAATTAAGTAATAACCTTTGAACAGCTTTTATTTGTTGACAAAAATCATAAAATTGATTCGGTACCTGGAGGGGTGCTTATCACTTTTATAGAGGTGTTGTCCATGTAACAGAGTTTGAGAAGGAGTCAGAGTGGGAGCAGCAGCTGTTACATTTATGATGTGTTTTACCTCATGGATTGAGTCCACAGTATTAAGGAGAATGTTTGTTGGCTAAACTGCATTGGCTTACAAGGAGGCCTTTTGGAACTGTAGACAGCAAGGGGTTAGGAACCCACCCCGAGGATTTTGAATGCGATTTCTGCCACTTACATGTTGGACAATTTGGGGCAAATTATAAATGCCTCAAAAAACAACCTAATTCAAAAATGGGTTAAGGATTTGAATAGACACTTCTCTTAAGATATGCAAACATCCAAAAAGCACATGAAAAGATGTCTGACATCCCTAGTCATGAGAGAAATGCAAATCAAAATCACAATGAGATATTACTTCACACCTGTTTAAAAAAATTCAACTGTGTAAATTTTAAAATCCAATTGGCTTCCTTCAACATTTCAGGAATTGGGCAGCATCCCACATAGCAAATAAAAAGGAGTTCTAAGTAGTTGTACAAAATAGAAGGCTTTTATAGGCAGATAAGGGAAAGAAGTATATGATTTCCTGTTGCCTTACAGCTGCCAAACCATTTGTTCCCCCCCCTACCCCCGCGCTCTTCCCAGGATTTCACAAGGGAGTGCCTCAGCAAAACTGAGGCCCAATGGAATTATATTGGTCCCTCCCCTTCAATGGATTCCTTGGAGATGTGCATGTGTGTGTAGGCAAAGTTCAGGCTGGAACACAATGGGAACTTTCGGAAAGACAGCCAGCAGGCTACTAACACAGAGATCTTGAGATTAACCTCTTTAGAAGTTTACCAATAAAAACTACTCGTTGACCCGATTCGGAGCCAGTCCTTGAAGCTGCAGCCCCTTGGCCCCGCGTGTATTATAATTTTGGCTACTGTTTTTCTTAGCTCTGTGCTGCCCTTCTCCCTCCCCACAACTCTAGTTGTGCTGGACTCGACAATTTCAGGCAAGGGGACATAAGGGGTCTGTCATGCAGATTACCTCACTAGAGCTGACCAGGAAATTCCAGGCTGACCAGGTGGAGGCTAAAACTGCAATTAGGTTAGATATTAAGCTGTAGTTTGCTGATGGGCTTAGCGTAAGTAACTCCATTTTGGGCACGTTGTCTCTTGTTTAACACATCCATTAAGATGACTAGTATTAAAAAACAAACAAAAAAGGAGAATAAGGGGAGTGAGGATGTAAAGAAATTAGAACACTTGTGCACTGCTATTGGGATTGTAAAGTAGTACAGCCAGCGTAGAAAATAGATGAACTCAAAAAGTTAAATACAGAATTATTGTATGATTCACCAGTTCCATATAAAGCAGGGTCTCAAATAGATACGTGTACATCAATGTTCATAGCATTATTCAAGCTAGCCAAAAGGTAGAAACAACTCAACTCTTCATCTACAGGTGAATGAGCAAACAAAGTGTGGTATGTATACACAATGGAATATTATTTAGCCTTAAAAAGAATGAAATTCTGATATATGCTGCAAAATGAATTAAACTTGAAAACCCTGCTAAGTGAAATAAGCCAGACACAAAAGGGAAAATACCATATTATTGCGGTTACATTGGTCACCAAGAATAGGTAAATTTATAGATACAAAAAGTAGAATAGAAGTTACCAGTGTCTCGGATAAGGGAGACAAGTGAAGTTGTTGTTTAATGAGCACAAACTTTCTTTTTTGGGAAAATTTCTGGAGATGGATGGTGGTGATGGTTGCAAAACATTGTGAATGTACTTAATGTCATTAAATGGTACACTTAAGAATGATTGAATGGTGAATTCTATTTGTTTTACCATAATTAGAAACAAAAACCCATTTCCTTTTCAATAAAGTTAAAATTTATATCTCATGTTTGTTTAGCACTTAAATTGCATAAAGAACAAGTTATCTATTCGATGTGAAGTTTAGGGGTGCTGACTCTCCTGCCCTCGTACAGTCATTTCTGTATATAACTTTTGATTTCCCCAAAACTTAACTAGCCATCCCCGATTTGTTTCAGGATCCAAAATCCAAGGATACCAAAATCCATGGATGTTCAAGTCCCTTACATAAATTGGCATACAACAATGCATACAGTTGTCTCTCAGCATCCATACTATGAAAATACTATTTTCAATCCACGGTTGGTTGACTCTGCAGATGCAAATCCCAGGGATAAGAGGACCAACAGTACATTTACTGAAAAAAAAAAAAATCCATGGATAAATAAACCCGTGCACTTCAAATACATGTTGCTCAAGAGTCGCATGTACTTACTTATTTATCTTATAACTGGAAGTTTGTACCTTTTGACCACCTCCATCAGATTCTCCCAGCTCCTACATCCCTGCCTCTGGTAACCAACAATAAATCTGATCTTTTTCTTTGAGTTTGCAGTTTTTTTGTTTGTGTACCTGTACCGTATGTGTTAGGTTGGTACAAAAGTAATTGAAGCTTAAAAGGTTAAAAATAATTGCCAAAACCGCAATTACTTTTGCACCAACCTCATAGATATAGATATAGATATAGATATAGATATAGATATATACATATATAAAATTTCAAGTAATGTAGCTATGAACATAAAGGTGCAGATATTTGTTTCAACATAATGTTTTAATTTCCTTTAAATATATTCCCAGAAATGGAATTGTTCCATCATATGGTAGTTCCCGTTGCAATTTTTTGAGAAACGTTTATAATGTTTTCGACAGTGGCTGCACCAATTTACAATCCTACCAATAGTGTACAAGGGTTCTCTTTCTCCACATTCCTGCCAGCATTCATCTTTTATATTGTTCATACTAGCCATTCTAACCAGTATGAGGTGACATTTCATTATGGTTTTGATTTGCATTTCCCTAATGATTAGTGAGGTTGAACACCTTTTCATGTACCCGTTGACCCTTTGGACATCTTTGGAAAAATGTCTGTTCAGGTTCTTTGATCATCGTTTAATTGGATTATTTTGGGGAATTTTTGCTGTTGAGATGTATGAGTTCTTTTATATTTTGGATATTAACCCCTTATTGGATACATTGTTTGCAAATATTTTTTTTCTGTTCTGTAAGTTGTTTCATTTTGTTGGTTGTTTCTTTTGCTGTACAAAAGCTTTCAATTTGATATAATCCTCCTTGTTTATTTTTTATTTTTTTGATTGTTCTTTAGGTGTCTTATCCAAAAATTATTGCCAAGACTCATGACAAGGAGCTTTTTTACTATGTTTTCTTCAAGGCGTTCTGGTCTTACATTTAAGTCTTTAATTCATTTTGAGTTACTTTTGTGAATAACGTAAAATAGAAGACTAATTTTATTCTTTAACATGTGGATACGCAATTTTTCCAGTACCACTTATTGAAGAGAATGTATTTTCTCCATTAAGTATTCTTGTCCCCCTTGTCAAATATTAGTTTACTATGTATGTATGGGTTTATTGCATGTGTTAATCCATCCTTGCATCTCAAGGATAAATCCCACTTGGTCATGATGAATATTTTTTTAAAATGTGCTTCTAAATTCAATTTGCTAATGTTTTATTGAGAAAATGTTTATCTTTGTTCAACAGGGATGCTGATCGGTAGTTTTCTTGTAGTGTCCTTTTCTGGCTTTAGTATCAAGATAATTCTGGCCCTTTAAAAGGAATTTGAGGTGTTATCTTGAGATTTTTCAAAATAATAAACTATGAGAAGATTTACTTAAGGCAAATCTATTATTATGTCACTTTTCTGCCTTACATGGCCTGAAATTCTCACCTTGATATTCTTTAATTATCCTAATTTTAAAAAAAAGTATTTATGAAGTGGTCATGAAAAGCTTTTATATTCAGTATTTTACTATATAAAACATTTTAAAAATTAATTATGTAATTAATGTGAACCACCATTGTCTATCTCTGTCACTGCCTTTCTTTCTTTAAACTCTTTCTCATTATCCACACTTTTCAGCTTATTTGAATCCTACAGGTTTGTTTGTTTTTAATTAGTTTCAGGTGCACAAGACAAAGTAATACTTAGACATTTATCATTTATATCCCTCACACTGTGTGATCCCCCCTCCCTCATCCGCTATCCCTCTGACATCACACACAGCCATTACATTTCCACTGTCTCTATTCCTAATGCTGTACTCCGCTTCTTATAAGTATATACATACATGTATACATACACACACACACACACATATATACATATATATAGACACACACATATATATATACATATATACACACACATATATACATATATATACACACATATATATATACACATATATATATATATATATATAATCGTAGTTGGCATTCATTATTGTTCAGCTTCAGCTTCAGGTGTACAGTGCAGTGATCAGGCATCTACATTATCCCTGAGGTGGTCTCCCAAATGGGACAAGTGTCCATCGGATACCCTACAAAATCTTTACAACATTATTGATTACATTCCCCAAATTAATTTTCAAAACCCCGTGGCCATCTTGTGGTTATTGACTATTTTCTAATCCCCTCACCTTCCCCCTTATCCCTGCCCCCAACTAGCAACCCTCAGTTTTTCCTCTATGTCTCCAAAACTGTTTCTGATTAGTTCATTCACTTATTCTTTTCTTTAGATTCCACATTTAAGTGAGAGTTTTTTATTTGTTTGTTAGTTGATGGTGGTTGTCTGTGTGTGTGTGTGTGTGTGTGTGTGTGTGTGTGTGTGTATGTTCTTATTTTACTGTTATGTTCTCTTTCACGTTCTCCTGAAATGGGGTGAGCGTTAAAAATTAAGCACAGTATGGGACAAAGTTCTTGGCGCAGCTGCTTTCAAGGAACTACCGTATGTGTCATAAAACAAAGGGGATCCATTTCTTTTTCCATCTCATATCTACAGTAGAGCAAACTTGTGAATTATTTTGGATGTCCTACTTTTTAATCTTCTATTTTACGTTGGATTATTGTTTATGGTTTCTATTTGTCCATTGAGTTTCCCTATGTCTTGAATTATTGTCATATTATCCTTCAATTATTTTAACATAGTTTTCTTTAATTTTTTAAAACGTATTTGTAATAGCTGCTTTGTAACTATTTGTAGTCATCTTTCATACATCCAACCAGTTTCTATTAGCTTGATTTCCTTTCCCACATATTAATATATATATATATATATATTCACTTAACAAGTCTGTTGAAAACCAGACATTCTAATATATTGTAGTAACTCTGGGTTTTGATTTATTTTTTTCTAATGCTTTTTTGTATTTGTTTTTGTATCCTGCCTGTATTTAAACTGTGAAATCTATCTTGCTTATTGTATGTAGCTGCTGATTTTCTTATAGTATTTTTTTTTTTTAATCCTAGTTTCGAGGGACCCTTCCTTTGTCTGTGTATCAGTTATGAATTGATGATTTGGGCGGAGGTTGTGCTCAAACACAGAACCTGTAAGACTTCCGCCCTTTGACAAAATAATGTTGTGTAGGTAAAGGAACACATTCAAAGTTCAAGCAATTTTCAAGTCTGTCTCAGCTCTTTCTTTCTTCCAGGCTCTTGAGTTTCCACGTGCATGTGCATCACATCTGAGTCTGTCATGGGTATGGACAGAGCTTAGCTGCTACTTGTATGGTTGTCTTATTTACAGGGTCTTCCTGTCTAATTTATGGGCCATTAATTGCTTACTCCAACTAGGACAGCGATCTCATGGTAGCAGAGCTGCAGGATTTCTCAGTTGTTTCCAACAAAATTTGCTGTTTTCACTGACAACACTGCTGGGCATTTGGTTTTACCCTGTGCTCAAAATCAGATCCTACCTCCGCCAACAAAACTGCTGCATTTTCCAGCCAGTGCTGCCCAATTGAAACTACTGAACTGATGGACATGGGAGTGGTTGAAAAGAGGAGGGAGAATGGCCACTGTTGTTACCCAGAGACCTATCAGCATTCCTTATGTAAATACTTCTCAATACATGCTTTGCATTTGGTCAAACCCCAGAGGCCAGAAATGAGTATTTTTTATTTTTTATTTTTTGATAGTTTTTCTAGTTTTCCACTTTTGGTGCAAATGGATTCCCTAACTTCTCATACTTACTTTTGCAGGAAATCTTGGTCCATTCTTTTCTCTTTTTTAAATTTTATCTAATTTTATATTTACAGAAGAGTTGCAAAGATTGCAAAGAAGCATTCCTGTATAAGTTACACCTTCCTTCCCCTAAAGTTAATATCTCATACATATAACCATGGAGTTAAGAAATTAACATTTATACAATCTTTAGACTTTATTTGGATTTCAACTGATTTTTATCCCCCCATTGATGTCCTTTTCCTGTTTCAAGATGAATTCAGGGTACCTTGTGGGATTCTGTTGCCATCGCTCTTTATCTTCCAATATATGATAGTACCTCAGTCTTTTTTATGAAAGAATTTGGCACTTTTAAAAATGACTGCTCAGGTGTTTTGTAGACAGTCTCATGATTTGGGTTTATCCAATGTTTTCTCATGATTAGACTAGGGTTATGGAATTTTGGAAGGAATATCATAGAGGTGAAGTGCCCTTCTCATTATATTATACTGGGGTACATGAGTTGTTACTGGTGATATTAACCTTGATCACTTGGTTATAAGGTCGTGTCTGCCAGTTTTCCCTTCTGTTGACTTATCATATTTTCCCTTTCCACACTAGATTTATTAGAAATGAGTCACTAAGCTCAGCTAATCCTTAAGGGTAAGGAAATTAAGCTACACCTCCTGGAGGGAGGAATATAAAAATTTGGAGATATGTTAAAACTACACAGTAATTAATAAATGATTTTAAGGAGGTTCTTTGAGGCTGTGCAAATAACCCTCTTCTCAAAGTTTTGCTCACTAAACATGTATCAGTGGATCTTGCCTTCAGTAGCCATTTCTGTGGTGTTCAGTGGTGTTATTTAAAACATTTTCTCATTCCTTTTACATTTATTATTTTAAATTCTTCTTTAAGGAAAAGTTTCCATTAATTTTTGAAACCTTTTTTTTTTTTTTTTTTGCCTTATCGACTTTAGAATACCATTCCCCAGATTCTCCATGAATTTTACAACTGTCTAGAACATCTTTCTCTTCCTTTGTTAGCAAATAGCTTCTCCTTAAAGAATCAGTGAAATGCTCCTACTGGGACCTATGCTCTTAACCACTACATCATATTATATCTAGTATACAACCTCATTTGATTTATCCTGAACATGAGAGTATTATAGTTTTTTTCCTTCCTTAGGAAAATGCTTATGCTATGGGTTGAATTGTGTCCCCGAAAAGGATGTATTGAAGTCCTAATCCCCAAAACTTTAGAATATGACCTTAGTGCAGGGTTACTAAGCATGTAAGTAGTTAAGATGAGTTTATACTAGAGTAGAGTGGATCCTTTATATCCAATATGACTGATATGACTGGTGTTTTCATAAGAAGAGGACACAAAAACACACAGGGGAGAATGCCATGTGACATCAGAGTCAGAGGCTGAAGTAACATAGCAGCAAGCCAAAGAATGCCAAGTGTTGGCAGTAAATCATCAGAAGGTAGGCCAGGAAAGATTTTCCCCTACAAGCTTCAAAGGAAACATGACCACGCTGACATCTTGATTTTGAACTTCTAGGCTGCAGAACTATGAGACAATAAATTTCTGTTATTTTCAGCTATCCAGTTTGTGGTAATTTCCATGGCAGTCCTAGAAAACTAATGTAGCTTGCAAGAGAGTTTAGACTAAAATGTGAAATATTAAGTTAAATTTGTCACAGAATCTTTTAATTTTAAGAACTTAGAGAAAGGCTTTTTTGTATTTTGGCATATAGTTTTGTTTTAAAGATCAGTTATTACATTCAGATGATCTGTGGTATATTTATGTGACCTGCCAGTGAGAACAAGTGTCATTTTAAGAGATGTATAGACTTTAGACCTATCGTAAAGATGTTTCCTAACATGGCCTTCAATTATGGTTAAGGTGAAAGGTAGCTTCCTGTTGATTTCACTGTTAAGGAACAATTTAACTAGAAAGTGAAAAAAATTATCTGCATGCCTTTCAAAACAGTCATTCATTGAAAGTGGCTTGTTTCTGTATAGTTATACATATTATTGAAATGAGTGAAACTCATAAAGAGTGAACAAGAGTGCTTGTTTTAAATGAAGGATTTAGAAATGTATTATAATTCTAATGACCAGTTGCTAAGTAATTCTATCACTAAATCAATCCATTTTTTAATGTAACCAACACTTACTGATTATCCAGTATATGCCAGGCACAGTGCAAGGAGCTGGAAATATACATATCAATTAAGTGGTCTCATATTCTTCATTTAATATTTAAAAAACAACTTAAAATAGTGGAAATAAAATAGCTAAGAATAACAGCAAAGTCACTAATGTTTGCCATCCTGTGAATTTGTGAATGGTTGAATTGCATCCTTCATTTCAGCTAACAAAAAAGTTCTGCATTTTAGGGGAATTCACCAAAGTTGCATGCTGCATATGAGGAAAAAACACACACAATAATTTGTAATTAAATAATGGGATTAGATCTATTTCAGATCCTGATAATATGGTATTAAAGTACAACATTGCAATGGTGTGAAAATAGTAAAAAAGGTTCAAATTAATGTACAACTTATTCAGACTACATAGGAAGAAACACAACAGGAAAGAGAATACACCCTTTTGGAGAAATGTGAGGCAGGGAAAGAAGAGAGGGTTTGATGAAACTGGGGTGGTGGTGGTGGGGAGTCACACTTCTAAATGGGCAAGTCAACAGTCTTTGAACAATTGCCAGTAAAAACTGAGAGTGAATTATGCAGAAATCTAGGAAGAACTTTCCAATCAGATCTGCTAGTAAATTCAAGTCCCTGAGGCAAGAGCCTTGTTTTAGAGGAATTTCAACCATTTTAGAGGAATTTCAAGGAGGCCAGTGGAGCTAACCGATTAATAGAGAAAGAAAGAGGTGAAGTCAAGGAGCTGGTGAAGAGTAACTGGATTACGTTAGGACGTTATTGACTGTCCTAAGGACTTCTGTTTTACTCAGAGACAGGAAACCACTGGAAAATTTGAGGAGAAAAATGAAGTGATAGTCAAAGAAATGATAATACATGTAATACTAGAAATAGTCTGCTTTCTTTCTCCAGGTATTAAACTCAGGTAGAGAAATCTAAGAGGGAGAACTGAGTGTGAATTGTACCTCTGTGTAAGTGACTTTATTTTCCTCTTTCGGTATGTTTAGAACCTTTCCGGAAATACGTTTTTTGTTTTGTTTTTTTGTCACTAAATCACAGAGCTGGGCTCTGCTACCTCAAAACTATGTTTAAACTTGATTATAAGACAGCTACTAGATATGACGGCTGTAATAACATCCTATCACCATTAGACATAAAAGCTGATGATAATTACCACCCCATCTTCATATGTACTGTATCATTTTCTGCAATACATGTTCTATTGCTTGCTGCTTTAGGAAACCAAATTTGTTGGATTTTGGACATGATCGAGATGTTATTTTGGATAGTTTTGAATATTTTATACTCTGTGATTAGTAAGGAAACCATGCCTTAACTTCCACGGTTTCTTTCCATAAACCCTGCTAAATGTCACCGTGTTAATTTCTGCCTTGTTTTTCTATTGTAAATGGAAAATCTAAGTAACCAATAATGATCTAGGTGTAAAATATGGCATTTGGCCTAGTGATCTTCTGATAAATTTTCAAATACGTAGTTTTCATTGTTGTGTCACATTGTACAGTGAAGAGTGGTATACTTTTAGGTATGTATGAGTGAATGTAAATGACGGCTAATGGAATTCGGAATGTAAATAAGTTGCTCCTGCAGACTCAGAGACAAAGCACCTCCAAACTCAAAAGGCTTCCACACTTTTTTTTTTTTTTTTTGCCCCAGTCTGGAGTTAACTTTTCTTTACCAAAACACATAGGGAAGGAAAGGTAACCAGAACATGAGGAATTACTTAGCAAATAACAAGAATCAAATTCTTAGCCATTGGTGCATCTAGGTTAAATAATTAGAACTCTAAGATATATGGGGTCTAGGATGCCAATAGAAAATGTACCTCCTGTCCTCATCCTTCATTCATGACAGGCATCATTAAAGTACCAATGTCATTTCCTTCATGATTGAAAATAGCCTCAAAATCTTTCATTAAAAAAAAAGAAAGGAAAAAGGAGGAAGGAAGGAGGGAGAGAGGGAGGGAGGGAAGAAAGGAAGGAAGAAAGGAAGAGAAAACACTTCTAGCAGCCACGGCTGATTAAGGGGACTCTTACGATTAAAACCTTTTGCTGTTCTTGACCTAGAGCAGTTTCTCAACATCCACACTGTTGGCATTATGAACCAGATACTTCTTTGCTATGGGGAGGCTGCTATGGTTGTATTGTAGCGTGTTTAACAGCATCCTTGGCCTCTATTGGCTAGATGCCAGTAGCATCTATGGGAGAAATAGCACACTTCTCCCACTCCCCACATTATGACAATTAAAATGTCTCCGGACAACATTGTCCTGAGTTGACAACAATTGTTCTAAAAATAGATATATCTTATCAGTAAAATAATTTAAAGAGAAACATAGCACAAAGTTCCTAAAATCAGCTTTCTAAACAGTTGTTTTAACTTTTCCAATTTCATATCCAGGCATCATCTGTTTCATAGCTTTTGCTTAGGAGTTCTTGATGAGTTATTAAAAGAAGATATTTGGTTATTAAAAATAATCAACACCTTAACATATATCTCAGGCTGATGGCAACTTATTCAATGCATAGGTCTTTGGATTAGGTGAAGGAAAATAGTTTTACATTGATCCACATATGTACATTTCTCTCTGGAGATACACACACACACACACACACACACACACACACACACACACACATTGCCCTCTGTTGATTGACTTGATTCTTATTTGAATTTCAAAAGTAGTTTTTAGTCTGAGGTTTTATAAAAGAAATTTCAATGGATGGTAACAGTATCTGAATAGCTTATTCTGGAGACCAATAGAGAAAGGGGACTGTGAAATCTCTACAAATTATGTTATGTTTTGCTTTACCTTTTTTTTTTTTTTTTTGGCCTGTTTAGGAGCTTCTATTACTTTTTAGAAAGGTAATATCTTGCAAAGAAACTGTAAGAACATGGGTTAAATAGAATGTTTGTCCTCTCTTTAATAGTCACATGTTTCTCCCATGCATAAAGCTTCTTATGTAATCAGTGGAAGTCCTGTGCCAAGAGAGAGACACAATAATGAGAAGGGAAGATGAGCATCAAATTGAAATTGTGGTTTTTATTATTTTTGTAACCATAGTGATAGCAGACCAAAAGAGCACTTTAAAATAACATTCAAAAAGGAATTTGGGATAAATCTTATTTATTAAAATGCTTGATAAGTATAACATTGTTACATCTGGAATAACAATATTTTGTTGCTGAACATTTTGGGCTTTAACTCATTGACTATTTTTTCACCTTTCTCTTTCCAAAATTACAGGTAGCAGCTTTAAAAAAAAAAGGATTTTTAGAGAATTCAGTTAATTAATTAAAGGAAAAAGTAGAAACTGAAAATCATTAGAGAAAGGGAGAAAAATATTAATAATACAAGTACATAGAATTAAATAAAATTTTTTCTGAACTTCCCACTAATCCTGGTATAAACACATAAAATTATTCTTCTGAAATTATACGTATGTTTTTATTTAGACAAACACGTGTTTTGTTTTGTTTTAAATGTCTATTTCAACTTTGATTTAATGGGTTGATATTGCATTGAAGGTTTTAGAAAATATGTCATTCAGAACTGATGCTTCCTTTTGTAGAGGAACTTGAAGAACAGTGTGGAATGTGATCTGTGTTAACATTTAGGGCTTAAAAATCAGAAAGAAGAGTTTAATCCTAAAATATATATTTATGTTGACCACATGTCTTAGTTTACTTAGTATGATCCAGGTTTATGCCTCCATCTCCTTCCACTTTCAAAGTGTCTTATTTTTAAGAATAATGTGTATGGTTATTTTACAAACTTTCTCAAAACCTCTGGAGGAAAGAAAACCATAAAACATGAATTTAATCAATCCTAAAGTAAAACAGATGACTAAACTGTAGTTTTATAGCCTAGAGATCAACTAGGACATAGGCTGGAATGGAACTTTTGAACAGTAACGATTATTCCAATGTATTGTACTATTTTTAATTGAAAATATCATCAGTCTTTATACACTGTATGGCTAAAATGCCATAATCACCTTCTCTGTTGCTAGTCTCCATTCCAGGATGCTCAGCATGTTAATTTCTGGCTCTTATTCTGGGCAAAAACAAGCAATAACAAAGTTAGTTCTCCCACTTTACATTTTATTGACTATGTGATTCAGGTCCTAGGACTAGTAATGATCTAAAGGAGTGAGATGCCATTTTGTTGTAGGAAAGAAAATGTTGTAAATATTATTATTATTATTATTATTATTATTATTATTATTTTAGTAAATGAGGGACAAATAACAGAAAATAACAGCAACATGATTTTTTTATGAAGAATCCTTCAAACCATGAAACAATATTGTTAGTTATAATAACATGTGATTTACCTTTTTTCACTGAGATTTTCCTTTAAGTGATAATGAAATCTTACCTGTAGATGTGAAACTAATTAGTGTAGGTTAGGAAAAAAAATGACTGGCAAAAACAAACAAATAAATAAAAATCAGAATGTGAAAAATAAAACATTAAATTTAAAAATAAGATACTGACAAAATCGAATAATTAAAAAAGCTTTTAAATTGCCGGTATTAGCATTTATAAGTTCAGCATGACAAAATTCACCATAAACAAATTAAACATAGCCACTGATGGGAGATGTCTACAATGCTTATGCCTTGCAAAGCATTCATATTTAAACTTTAAGGAGCCCCTACAAATAAATAAGAAAAAGAAAAAAAAGATTTTATAGAAGTTACTCTTCTGTAGCTCTTTTATACAACTCTAATTTCAGGACAAGAATCCAATATTAGGAAATAGTGATACTCTGTTTCGGTGTGTGGCAAAACTGAGTCTATGACCATGTGTTGAGCTCATTACCCAAGACCTAGTACCCTATATCTGTGTTTAACTGTCTTTTATCCTTTTGATGTTAGTAATTTGGAAAGTCACACTGCCAGCTAAATACTATTATTTCTGCCTATTTTGAAAAACAAACAAGAAAAACCCTCAGACTATAAATATAAGTACATGTCAATGTTATAAAGAATACAATGGAACTGGCATTTTCTGGTGTGAAAAAATGCTTGATTTATATACAAAAATAATGTAACAGGCAATCTCCAATTTACTATGCTTAACTCCCAATTAGCTGTTTTTTTCCTCGTCTTTGCTGTTGCTTCGGATTACTCTCTATTCTTCCTTATTTTTTGCTTGTTTGCTTACTAAGGGTATCTCTTTCTCCCTTTCATGAGTCATATCCATGATCTCCAGTACCATTTTGTGGTACTCAAAAGTAGCAGAGAATGTGGTCAAACAGTCTTATCCCATTTCCATTCCAAATATGTGCCTTGCTGCGATTGGTCCAGATAATTTTATTGCAGGCTGTTCTCAGTCTTTTCTAAATCATTCTTTCATCTGAGGAAAGCAAAAGCTATTTTATATACTTCTTAATTTCATTACTATTGTGTTTGTATTAATATAGATATTGCTCCAATGGTGCATCGGTTTCTTCTGAAATAATATCTAAGATTATAATGCATCCCTTATTATTCATAAGACATTAAACCTGTTGAACTCTTCTGTTGTTTGTTTAGTATATATAAATATATTATGGAAACTATCCATCAAAATTTGCAGTGGCCTTAACAGTTATGAAAGCTATCTCTAATTACACCTGTCCAAGGCCTAATCAAATAAAGTGAGGCTCATTGAAAATCAAGAAAGACTTTTGTTATTAGCTCCAGGAAACCAACTTGGTTTCCTTCTTCATTTCCAGGGAATTTTCTTGTCTGGGTTTTGGACAGGATTTAGTCTTCTGTCTATAGTTGAAAGCTTGCCATTTGTTTAATGGGAAGAACTGAAGAACATAAAATCATGGACAGGTTTATCAGATGCATAAAGTGCAGGAGTTTAAATGGAGGGAAACTGGTTCCTCTATCTGGCAACTTCATGTTTTTCTTTTTTTTCCCCCTCCATCAACTTGCTTCTTGTAATATGAGATGATTTGTTAATAACACAAAGCTGAATTTGAATTTTCTGTATATAAGGGTATGTAATTTTGAAAAGTCAAGACCCTCTGTGCCATGAGTATTTTATCTGTAAAATACAGACAATTATAGCACCTACCTCATAGATATTTGTAAAAGTTAAGTGAATTAATACTTGCTAAGTATTTAGAATAGTGACAAATGTGAAATATAAGCATTATATAAATAATAACACATTTCCTGTCTATGTGCTTTTGCTTCCTTTCACTTTGTTCATCTGTTATTTGTTTCACTATCAATTTGTGCTTCCAGTTTAAGATATTGCTGTTAAGTTTTCTTCCATTCTTTTCACTGTTGTTCCTTCTCCTTCTTTCCTCTTCTTCTCATGTGAGTCTTCTCAATCATATTTATTTTTGATATGATCAGCACTTCCCACACTTCTATTCCCTTTCCTCTTGTTTCTCTCCATGCTTCTTTCTCTGGCCTTCTCTCCTCTCTTATTCTCATCCCGTCTTCCTTCTTTTCCTTCTTTCTCACTGTACTCTCTACTCTACACTTACACAATCACTAGTCATATTCTCCATGGCAGTACTTATTGTATCTTTAAAAGAAACTGAAAACAGTATTTGTCCATCTTATTCATTATCACGTTAATTTACTTTTGTAAAACAGCTGATGTGTTTCTTTGCCTGGTAGTAAGGAAAACCAGATTTGTCAATAAAGAAGTTGTAGATGCTCAGTCTAATGATTTTATGGAACTGATCATTAAAAAAAAACACAAAAAAACAACAACAAAAAAAACATTTCTAGTGATTCCAATCAATAGCTTCACAGGGCAGTATTCATTTATGTCAATGTCCCAGATCGTCAGATCGTCATCATCCTCTACAAAACAAGAAAAACGGCTCCATTAAGCCTTAATTTCACCTTTCTCAGGGAATGATTCTTATTTATTTATTGACATGATTGAGGTTACAAACCTTAAACTACTCCTATTTAATTCCTTTCATTTCTACTTGTTGCTCTATCATTCTGGCTCATCTTCTTTCCTTCCATTTCAGAAAAAGCTTCCTCCTTATTTCCAAGATTTGTCTCCACATATATTTTTATATTCTCCTCCTCTATTACTTTCATTTATTTTCTGTTCATAGTCCTCAAAAATTTCTGCTTTAGAGGCTCCCTCCCTAATTTTCAAATACATGAAAAGATCACTTAGTCTTATCTTCTTTATCAGTCACCAAGTTAGCCTTTCATGGATAACGTGCATACATGAGTGACCCATACACAATACTTCCACTTCCTGACAGAATAGTCTTTCTCAAACTTTGCAATGTGGTTTCTTCCATGTGTTCACTGAAACACCAATCTTGAGAGTCAACAACCTCCTAATTACCGATTCCAGTGGTGTTTTCTTCTGGACTTTATAAAATTTGATAATTTTGACTAGATCTTAATGCTTTAAATAATAATTAATATTTAAGAAATTAAAAGTCACACAAAAGGAAGTTAAACTCATTCATTATGTTTTTTGTTTGTAATATAGAAATAGATGAAAATCTTTTTCCCCTCATCTTTCAAACTAACCACCGAGAAATAATATTTTACTACCATTTTGATGTGAACTCCAGTAATTTCAGTAACTCCAGTTTTCTCTAGTAATGATGTCATTCCAGCTTAAAAATATTTTAAAATTTGTATTTTTACATTTATGATATGTATAAATGTAATATATAATATTATTAATGTATTTAAAATATATTTCTTTTTAAATCTCTTAGCTGATTATATTTTCAAGCTTATCTTTTATTTCTTCAAACATATACATCATTTTTATTTTAGAATCTGATAATTTCAGTATCTGTAATTTACGAGGGTATGTTTCAGTTGCTCTTTGTGTTGGTTGCTTTTTGTTCATGGTACCTCATTTCCTTGTGTGTTTGTGAAATTTCTAAACTATGAGTTTCTCATTTTTCTTGAAAATTTATTTATACAGATCTTTGAGGCCAGATTTCTAGATTGGTTTCTCCAGGAAATAGATTTGTTTCTTTCAGAATCTTGGGAGAATTTCACTAAAGTCCATTTTCTTCCTTCCTTCCTTCCTTCCTTCCTTCCTTCCTTCCTTCCTTCCTTCCTTCCTTCCTTCCTTTCTTTCTTTCTTTTTTGTATTTTACTTTTAAAAAAATGTTTATGGAAATGTCAGTTACCTATAATGAAGTGTGTATGTAGAAACTGGACTATGATTTATCAAAAGATGAACACACCAATCACCTAGGTTAAATAACAAGACATTATCAGAGGCCTGCTGGTGCCTATTTCCTCATTTCTGCCCAAAGACAACCATTATCCTAATATCCAACCTGCCAGTTTATGAACTTTTCATTTTAAAAATGTTCTTACTTGAACATAGAAAAGTTGAAATAATGGCAACCTGAACATCCATGTATCCTTTCCCTAAATTCACAGATTGCCAGCATTTTGCGGGTCCTTGGCTTTATCTCCTATTATTCATGACTTCCACAGTCATTAAAACTCATCCCCACCAGGGTTTAGGAGAAATCATCAGGGTGAAAGCAATCTTTGGTACTAGGTTACATCCGAAGATTCTCTATAGTACTTCAATTTGGAGCTTTACATCTTTCTTACTTTTGTGCCAGCTCAGCAATGCATTTACAATGATATTTTTAAAATATCTATTTTATATTATGTCAGTTGTTTCATTGGAATGTTGTACAGTGTATCTAATCAGCCATATTGTTGAAGCACAAGTCTGCTGAATGATACATTTTAGATGTAATTGAATAGGCATTGATTTTCAAGAAATGAGAGAAAAATGTATGAATAGAAATCATAATGAATGTGAATATCTCTGACATTAAAGAAATAGATAAAACTCTTCAAGTTCTTGTTTATCATGTATTTAATGTAATATTAAGTTTATATTTTGTGTTATTATACAAATTAATCAGATAATACTGGTAATATATCACTGTTATTTAATTCACCACACTGGATAGCTATTATATTCTTTCACTGAATGCATTTGAACCAAAATTTCCTTACTTGTTATTAAACAATACAACATATATTTTATATGTATTATACAGTTTCATATATACATACATATAATGTAGTTACATACAGATATGTCTGTGTATATATATACATATATATACCTGTAATACATATATATATATATATAACTATGTTATAGTTTTAGAAAGATGCTTGAAGATAATAGTTCTATAATTGATGTGTATTTTTTTATACTACAAAAGGAAACACATGCCATTCTTTGAGCTTTGCATTTATTTATAAAATATAAGCCTACATTTTTTAGCCTCTTAGTGTTATATATATCAGGAAGCAAGTCAAGGTGTTTCTGAAAAGAAAAAAACAAACAAAGCAAACAAATTTCAAGCAGCTGGCCCTGCTGAGGTCCTGTTCTCTATGGAGTACAAACAATTAGAGGGTATATAGAATATAACCAGAACCCTTAAGTGTAGGTCCTAGGTTTATACCCCAAAGGTCTTGTGCAGAGATAGCAGGCAAATAAGTGGCAAAAATTCACACTATGTTACTTCAGCCGGATCTCTGAGTGAAATACAATCAACACAGCATATGTCAGAAAGTAAAGCTTTCTTTCTATGTATGATCTCACTGTTATTTATATATTTTAGGCTTCCTCTTTTTTATTTCTAGTTTTTTTGAGGTATAATTGACAAATATAAATTATGTATATTTAAGGTATAAAACTTGATATTTTGATATAAACTGTCAAAGCCTGACCACAATCAAACTAATTAATACATCCATTACTGTACATAGTTACTTTTTTATTTCATTTCCTTTCTTTCCCCTATTTTAAATATTTTCTCCTCCCTTCCTTCGTTCTTTCCTTCCTTCCTTCCGTGTTTATGATCAACCCTTTCCCTGAATTTAAAGTATGCATCACAGTATTGTTCCCTACAGTCACCGTGCTGTTTGTTAGATCTCCAGAACTTATTCATCCTTCATAATTGAAATTGTGGACTCTTTGACCAACATCTCTGTATCCCCCACCCTTGTCCCATACTACAATGAAATATCACATCACATTTGTTAGAATGGCTATCATCAAAAAGACAAAAGATAACAAGTGTTGACAGGTAGGATATGGAGAAAAGAGAACACTGGTGTGCTGTTGGTGGGATGGAAAATTCGTGCAGCCACTATGGAAAACTGCATGGATGTTACTAAAAAAATTAAAAATAGAACTACCATAAGATCCAGCCATCCCATTGCTGGGTATTTATCCAAAGGAAATGAAATCAGGATCTCAAAGAGATATGTGAACTTTCATGTTTATTGCAGCATTATTCACAATAGCCAAGATATGAGAACAACCTAAATGTTTGCTGACATATATATATACACACTTGTTCCTATATATATACACACACAAGTGTGTTTGTGTGTGTGTGTGTGTATGTGTGTGTAGGGGCAATCCAAAAAGAGGAGCAAAAAGAGAGTAACTGAGGAGAAAGGGTATGGACATCAGAAAGAATGAGGAAAAGCAAATTACATATTGTGTAAAATGGAGTATTTCACCCTATTGTCTTTGGATCGTTCATCCATTCCAAATACTATTTTATACTTAATTACTTATCCATTTTCTCTGTAATTAGAGATAGCTAAGAAGTTGATGAAACTCTGGAAAGAGTGCTCAGACCAAGCTGGAAGAGGATAAATACTCCTTATAGTAAGGGTGAGCTTTTACAATGTGTTGTTGAAATGCGACCATTTTGAAAGTGAAAGGATGAGTAATAATTACTTCGATTAAAAAGGGAAAGGCATCCTTTATTCCTGTCTGGGGCAAACCAAGATATATGGTCACCCTACTCATAGGATATTATACTTTTCTTATGACTGTGGAAGTAAAAATAAAACCAGATATGTGCAAGTCTGAGCCCTTCCTTAACGTCGCAGACCCATATGTTAGACGTGTGGATGCCTTAGCCTTAGCGGACTTGAACATCACCAGTGAAAGTATGGTAGTATTAACATTTTTGTTTTAGTCTGAGTAGGACTTACAAAAAAAATTCAGATGTCTCTTGAGAGAAGTTTAAAAAAATAGAAATAGTTTCTCCATTAAGCGCATTCAAATATGGATTTGAACAACTGAATCAGCTCATGGGGATTGAAGCATCAGTAAGTTCTTGAAGTAAATTACTTTAAAAAACACTTTTAACTTTAAGGTTTGTTATTCTATTATTTATATCCAAGGCATATGGTATTTAGGCAAAATAGTCTTATCTATTTTCAGAAATGTGGAAGTTTTGAAAGGAAGAGACATGCAAAAGAATCAAGAAACATTTAGTAAATATGGAGCAATCTGTCATTCGTTGCATATTCTCTTTTAGTGTGGAGCAATTCACTCTAAGTTATTCTGTTAGTTGAAATGAAAAGCAATTTCATAATTTCTCTGGGGGTTATTTATAGAGCAGGAAGAAAATATCAAATATTGGTAGTCCCCATCTTCCCTAAGCAAACTTACACTTCCTGTGGAATTCTTTGATGCTTTAGTGAACAGATTGTGACAAAAACAGGCACAGAGGCATCTCTGATTTTGCATTGCAGCTGTTTGGAACCTTAATGGTGAGCTTAGCTGGAGGGGCTCAAGGTCACGTTATCTGAGTAGTGGAAAAGCCCCTTCCCATCCTGCCAGAGTATATTTAGCATTTTTAAGAGAAGAGTTGTGATATGTTTAAGGTCGAGAAACCTTGTTTCATGATCCTAATCGACACATTTTTCCACAATACAACTTTGGGAGACTTAATTTGACAATCTTTTGGCACTTTAGAGAAAAATCTCTTACAAAATATCTTTGTTATGTTTTGTGTTATAATCTTTTTATTTTTTGACCATGCAAGTTACCAGGGTTTAGAATATAACTTTCTAAAGCTTCATTGCTTTGCTAAGAGACTTCTCTGTAAGTCTAATTAAGAACCATTCTCATCTTCAACCATAGTGTATAGTTTCTTTTTCTTTCTTTTTTCTTTTGATAGAGGAAGCAGCAACTTTTCTGTATTCCTGTATCAAGTATACTTAGATGAAGAAAAAATTCTGTTGGCAAAAATGCCACCAATGTTTTTGGGAAAATAAAACAAGAAAAGATAAGGTGAACAACTACAATCTCATTTTTCAAAAAAGTTTTAGATTATGAGATTTTCCTGGATGAAAAAACTCTCCTTCACTCCACACACACACATAATTGGATGATAACTTAAACTTATCAACTTCTTACAATGATCAGTAACAGCAAAACTCAGTAGCAAAAATTAAATATATCCCTGTCCCTTCCCGCTATAAAGAATCAAATGACCTGCCTTCTATTAGTAATTATGGTTTAAAAGGCTAAGAATAATTGCAAAAACTGCAATTACTTTTGCACCAACTTAATATTTTTCCACACTTCATTATTTTCCAGTGTAAAGTGAGTGAGTACAATGCAAGTAACTCAATGAATCATCACATATTCATCAACTCTAAGAAGTACATTAATAGTTCCTCTTTTTATTTTCTACATCACTTCCTGAATCTACCAATTTTACGAATGCCCTGTCAGTGGTTATTATCTGGCTTGTTTATTTTAAGCATCTGATAAGCATTCCTTGTGTATAGTATCTTGTATTAGTGATAATCTGTTGGTTGCATACAACAGAAACATGCTCAGGAATCTCCAGTGTTAACAGTTTATTATAAGCATGTAAGTGCTACAGTGGTAAACAAAGATAAGCTAGACCTTACAGGAGCCAAGGGATAAGACCTCATGAGAGAGCAGGAACCAAGGTACCAAAACTGGAAATGAAGTTAGTTGTGAATGTGAGGTATCTTAGCGATGAGCCTTCAGGAGGTTGTAGATTTTAGCTATGGTTAATCTCATTTCTGTTCTCCCATGGATCTTGTACCTAAGAAGTAGAGGTCTTATCCTCTGTCTTGAATAGCTTTTTTATCAATCATAGTGTATACTTATTTGTGACTTCAGTTGTTTCAGAACCCTTCAAAGCTCCTGTCTCAAGCCTTGTTCTGTGTATCTCCACATCTTCAACTTCCATTGACTGTTGACATCTTTCTCTTCAAAGTCAGACCAGAGAGAGAGAACTTGATTGATCTTGCTTCTTATCACTGGGCTTTACATAAGGTAGACCAAACTACTTCAAAGGCTTTACCTAATCACCTCTGGTCATGGAGGAGAAGAGCATGTTTGGAGATTACACATCAGAGTTGCCTTAAGCTTCCTTGTTTGCAAAGACTAAATGTGAAGCAGTGTCCCTTAGAAAGAGCTCCAGTTATGCAGGATCATAATGATGATTCCAGCATCTCCCTCACCCAGTCCATTTGTGTTTCCTCCCCATACACTTTGTTGAAACTACTCTTGCCAAGGTTATCTATGATCTCCACTTTGCCAAAGAAAACTATCACTTTTTGTCATTCTTCATATTATTTGCTCTTTCAGGAAAAATTAGTTGACCATTTTATTCTTGTTGTTTTTTTTTTTTTCCCTCCTACTTTTCAGAACTCCACAATCTCCCAGTTTTCCTTCTACCACATAACTACTTTAGCTCAGTCTCCTTTACTAGGTACTCTTCTTGTGCTTAGCATCTGATTCTAAGGCCCTAGAATTAGTCTTAAACACTACATTCTTTTCTAACTATGCTCTCTCCAAAAAGTCTTTTATAATTCTCTGGCTTCAAACAACATTTATATTCTATTGACTACACTCTATAAAGGTAAACTCTGTTTACCTTTAGCTCTAAATCTTCCATTAGTATCAAACTACTATTTAACATATTCACTTGAATTCTAGTAAGCCATCTCAAACTAAATAAAGCAAAGCTGTATTCTTGATATGACTCTCAAACCTGCTCCTGCTTGATTCTCCATTCTACCCAGATAACCAAGCCTATAATAAGCAAATAAATAATAAAATTTTAAAAAAAATTTAAAGCAAAAACTGTCTTGATTCTCTCACATTCCATATGCAATCCATCAACAAGGACTATCAGCTGTGCCTCCAAAATAATTGTGTTCTCTCAATCTCCAAAGCAGCCCCTTAGCCCAAGTAACCATCATTATTCACTTAACTTTATGTAATATATTTTTAACTGATCATTCTTTTCTCTACAATCCATACCCTACAGCTAGAGTAATAATTTAAAAAACGAGAAACAAACCATATCACACCCTTGCATAAAATCCTCCAATGTCTTTCCTATATACTTAGGAAAAAAAGGAAAAAAAAAAAATCCAGACTCCTTAACATGTTTTACAAGGCCCTATATTATTTCTCTTCTGCCTACATCTCTTACTTCATATTTATTCTACCATATTTTTACTTCCTTTGTTCCCATTTCTGTTTTTATTCCTGATTCATAAGTCTTTGCATTGTCTGAACTATTAGATGTTTACCTGGAAAGAACACTATTTGGAGTGGTTTGCTCAGCTGACTCTGGGAGCAGTGCTATCAACTATGCACTTTGAAAGTTGTCTTCTTTTGCATTCATGTCCCTAAGCCTTCAGTAAATCTTTAAGTATTGCCCAGATTTAACTGGCTTTTCAAGGAATTAATGATGGAGAAGCAATGTGAAAAGAACAGCAAACATTCTGATGAAGCCAGTTATGAGGGGATAAATGATTCTATTTTGCCATCACTAATGTTCACTGTAGCGCAAAGAGAGAAAAACCATACATAGCTCTAGAGAAGTGTTCATTTTGACCAAGTTTTCTTGAGTGTGAAAAACAACTTCCAAGTAGACTAATGTAATTCATTTTTCAAGAATTTTCAAAAAATATTTGGGGAGGGGACATAGTAACATAGTAGAAAAATGTATTTCCTGCAACTTTGGGTGATGAGACCTCAACAGTCATTGTATTTGGATATTAAAAAAAAAAAAAAAAAGCACAAAAACAGCAACAACAACAAAAACCATGACAAATCTGACTATTTTGGAGTCACAGGTTGGTGTAGTCTGGGACATCTTGATTACACTTTGAGTTTATCTGTAATGTACTATTTACCCAAACAATTTAGTTTAAATACTAATATAACAATGTCTCAAAATATGCTTCAGTTTGCCTTATAGTCATGGGAATACTTTGATATGTTACATTTAATTTAATTTTATTATTTTATTTTATTTTATTTTTTAAACTTCTTATTTATTTATGCGTGTTTTTTCCAGGACCCATCAGCTCCAAGTCAAGTAATTGTTTTAATCTAGTTGTGGAGGGTGCAGCTCACAGTGGCTCATGTGGGGATTGAACCGGCAACCTTGTTAAAGAGCACCGCACTCTAACCAACTGAGCTAACAGGCCTCCCCAACATATGTCCCATTTTAATATTAATGCTAGTTTAGCCCGCAGAGTTATCAGAGAACGAGTTCTTGGTATCAACACAAGAAAGAATTCAAGGAAGCACCAAACAAGTCATGCAAAACGTGAAATTATTAAAAGAAAGGAAATAGTATACATTCAAAATGGCATGTGACAATGGGCAGGCCCAGAAAAAGAGCAACCACCCCAAAGAACAAAGAGGCTTAGAATTTTAGTAGAATGAGGGCACAAAATATTCAAGTTTTAGGGGTGGCATTATAGGTGTTTCCAAGGCAGGTCCTCACTGACTACTCCTTCCCCTCTAGAGGTGGGATTCTCTAGTCATTATTTGGCCCTTGTTGGAACTATTGTGGCATATAGGGGATAGAGATTTTTCCCTGCCCACAATGCTAATAGTATTTATAATCCATTACAATAGGCTGTAGCTGCACCTTTTCTTAAGAATGATCTTCTCTCTTCTTTCTTTTGTCTCCCCTTACTTCCTCCTTCCTTTTCTACCCCCTCTCTTCCTGTGACCTCCCCACCCCCTTTTTTTGGGCCTAGGGTAATGCAAGGACTTATCTTTCTACCATATTACTAACAGTTCAAATTAACCAGTGTTACCTCTGAGATTGCAGTTTTATTACTGCAATGAAAATAATTTTCATGTTTTTTATGGAGTTTTCCTACTTCTTTTTTTTTCCTTGATGAAGAAATTGTTTTATTTTCTGGGTGTTTAACTTACTAAAAATGTTTCAACATCTAGTCTTACATTTTTCTTGGAGTCATTTTTTGCAGAAACAACTAGCTAATTTTCTGTCACCAATGGATGCTATGTCAAAGACTCTACAAACACAGTTTTAAAATAAGCAAGGCACACGCATGACTCATGTAAACACATGTTAGTATTGTGTCCTTGGTAAGAAATATATGGTGCTTTATAACTTAGTTATTTTATTATATTTCATTTGACTTAGTTCTCTTGATTTAAAGGGAGAATTCAATTTTTTTCACTTCATACTGGAGCAGGTTCTGAAATATGACATTTAGTTAATTTCATTTTTACGTGGATGTTATTGTGGCTCAGTACCCAAAGAGCTGTCTTGAATGAAGGAAAGTTCAAAACATTAGATAATTGACACTTTATCATTGGGGAATATTAAAATAGATCCATTTATGCTTACACTCCTTCTAATATTCTCTGTATGTTTATCTTTTAGGCTAAACAGAAATGTCTCATTTATATGATTAACATTGTCCTTTAGTCTGTTGTTCTCAGATTTATTCCTGCCTGTGTCTCAGGAAATGATCTTTGAAAATTACGGTTTCCAGGCTCCATTGTTAACTGGTTTCTGGCTGGCTCAGTGAGAGACGACAAGGCACGAGGACGGTGAAGACCAGGCTGTTCTCTCCTTTCTCTTCTTAAGGATGCATCTCTTCCAGGGTTTCCACTCCACTGAGAAAGGCTCTCTCTCACTGTTCCTAGCAGTTGTCTGGCAGGACTGCTGATGGCTCCACATCCTGGATGCCAGTAAAACTGATTCCTACCCTTGTCCCTAAGGGTGTTAGTAGCTTTACGTATTTTCTGTTCTTGGGGCTGCCTCATCTGACTGAAGTTTTCTTTTCAGGTCTTCTAGCAACTCTAGTCTAATTTTCCATATCAAATTCTTGTTATGAAATAACCTGGCTGGCCTATGGTCCCTCTACCTTCATGAACCCTGAATTATACAAATATTTTGTGGAAAAAATAACAACTAAGTTTGTGGAAAGAATAATTCAAATATTTTGTGGAAAGAATTACATATATATATATATATATATATATATATATATATATATTCTAATCCTCACATAAAACTAAATTGAGTAACTGTATAATAATTAGAATAACTAATATACCCCAAATGTAGAAAATCAAGTGAACACTGAAGATTAAAGGCAAATTCATTCATACATTTATGTGATATTAAATAGATACCTCTTTAGTTCAGTATTATCCAAACTTGAAAAAACAAATGAACAAAAACCAATTCTAACATTGTTTTCTTAAATTTGGAAAATTACCCTGAAATCATCTTTTATGTAATATAGCTTCTTTAAAAAGAGCAACTTTGAGTTTATTTTGAAGAATTCCATGATAGTTTTTGAGATTTTTGATACCACTATTGCTTAAATTAGCTTTCCTTTTTTAAAATTGAGATATAATTGACAAGTAACATTGTGTTGATGTGATTACATGTATATATTGTACTATGATCACTACCTCTATCATGTCATGTAATTATTGCATTTTTGTCGTGAGAACATTTAGGATCCGGTCTCTTAGAAATTTTGAAGTATATAATGCAGTATTTACAATGCAGCTTTGAATCAAAAGTAAGGCTCTACATGGTTCTTGCCTTTTTAATGCATGCCAGGTTTCTACGTGCATTAGCATCTCAACTCTGTAGTGTGTAGTGTAGCATTATGCTGAGAATTGCTTAAATAGAAATGATGGCCTATGATTAGTAATTTAATCTTTTTGAGAGAACAAACTAATGTATCCTTGAATAACAAGTATCATTATTTTGTTCATTCAGATATTTCCATAAATAACGTTTTTCTTAGGAATAAATGAGGTTCTTTGGAAGATGTCTTAACAACACTGTGATAAATAACTATTAAAATTAGGAAACTATAATTTCCATACTTTAACAACATGGGAAAAGTGCTGCAATAAGTACAATACATATTTGTGTAAAGAAATATCTATTCAAATTAGAGTTGAAGATTAAGAATTTTATTAATTTTATTGTCACTTATGATTATTAATGGTTCTCATATTTTACCTATTAGAATCATGGCAGCAATTTCCCTTTGAGAAACAGGACTTTAAAAGAAAATTGTGAAGGGAAAAAAAGAAATTGTAATAGAGGATCAAAGAAAAAATTTAAAAGTTTGATTAGGAATACTACTTTTTGTTCTTTCTTCTTCACTTTGAGAGTGTTTCACTCTTATCAATCTTCATAGGGCCACGAAAGTAAATATTAGCTATGCTTAAGAAAAAAGGTATTGAATTTGTTTAGCCCTCACTGATCTCCAACAAGGGAATGGTTATTTAATGGGCAAAGTGATTGAGATCACTTTGCGATGGAGAGGGGGAGCATTGGGTGACAGGTAGAGCCCTGGAGGGCAGTGCCGTAAGCAGCTGGACATCTCTGGTGGTGGCAACAGATATTTGAGACATTGGAGTGAGGCCACAGAACTGTAGTAAGGGGAGACAAGTTTGATGCTGCTTCTGTCATTTCTTTATGAGTAAAAGGGGGCAAATTAGTTTATTTCGTTAAATAGCTGCCCTCCTAATCATAAACCAGGAGTAGGGAAGTGCTTTCCCAGAATACCTCGTTAAACCCAGTTCAAAAAACTCCTCATCCTCATATTCCCTAACTTATCTGCAACTGAGTTGTCACTCCATTATGCCAGGCATAGAGATAGTGGTTAGTAATGTAAGAGGAAAATGTCTGGATGTTGGAGGCAAGCAAACTAAAGTTTACGTACTGCTTCTGTGTCTATTCAGTATAAACCAATTGCTTACATTTTCAGAGGCTCAGCTTCTTCGGGTGAACATACTCATATCATGAAGTGTATTTGGGATTTTGAAATAATTGAAATATCTAGGAGATTACTTAGTACGTAAAGTTCTCAGTAAGTGCTAGTTGTCTTTATTTCACATAGCATCTATAAACTTAACATATCATGTTGCAGCCCAAGTCACTCCAGCCTTATTACTAAAGCCAGAAAAATCCCCTCTGAAGGCTGCTGTACCAAGATGTAGTGAATTTTTTGAGGCTCAAATGTGAAGTTGAATGTGAGTATTGTGTAAATGGTACAATGTCACATCAGCAAATCTCAAAATGGGTTCTATAGGATTGTTATGAAGAATGTTAATAGCTGTTTCCCCAAAAAAGATTTTATGGTTGGGTAAGCCAGGAAACACAGAATTTAGAACATTTTAGAATTTATTTTTATTTTTAAAAATTTTTTTTTACGTCACTGTGATTTCTGAAGATTCTAGTAAAGGTTGGGTAGGATACAGAGCATTTCTCAATTTTTTTTTGGTCTTTTTTACACTATGGAAGTTCTGTTTTCATGAGACTTCTCATGACTACTATTCAGGTGAGAAGACTGAAATAAAATGTGTTTGTACTTATTGTGAAAGTAAACTATAATAAAACACAGTTCTTTCCCAGTGAGTCTCAAACATGTCTTTCTCCTGCTAGAAGCATTTTGACCCATTAAGTAGAACACTGTAGAAATCAGACTTTAACACAGGGACTGTCAAAAAAATGTGTATACATTTTAAGAAAGGAAAAAAAAAAATTAAAACTGTGATACTCAATATATACTGATAACAGAAGATGAATAGAAGTCACGTTTGACTTCTGCAATTACAAGAGGTGCTCAAAGTGGTTACTATCAACGTCCAGGCACTTCTGATTACGGTGAACTAATGTTTGAGCAGCGATAGCATCTATTAAAATGTGTATGAATTTTTTTGGCAACCCCTGGTATTCATTAAAATTTGTTTTAAAAAGAATATGGAAATACTAAGTGTCATTATTAAAACAGAATGAAAAATACTATCTGTATGCAGGTTTGCAAAGTTCTGATGAAATTAAATTTCATTGTATTCCCCCCTTAGGTAAGAATGTCCCTGCTCATTTATGGGGGGTGGAGGAGTAAATGATTGAAACCTAGTTCTAAAAGATAAGAAGGACTGTTTTCTTAAACAGATTGTTCTTCTCCTTGGTGTGGCAAAGAACAATATTTTATTTTTAGTGCTCTGGAATATAAGGTACCCTAAATATTTTTACTCATATCTCATTGACTGTGGGACTTAGCAGTCATGTGAATGTAGTTATCTATATCATTATTGGAGAGGTGGGGAATATTAGGTCACTATATAATTTTACAAATCCCTCTCCAGACACCCATTGTGTTCCTACAAAAGTGAAGAACAAAATTTGATTTTTATTCCACATGTTGTGTTTTATCCATTAAGTCAGTTTATTGGACATGACACTTAATAGGTTTTATGATACTTGTATGTGACTCCAGAGAAAAAACCATAAATATTACTAAGAGTTCTTCAAATACATTTTGATAATCACATTTGTATATATTGGTGGTGCCAGTGCCTTTGGGTTCTTGATATTTTAGACATGAAAAACAATAAAGAAAGACAGCTTTAAGACATTAAAAAACAAAACATAAAATGGACATCAATCATTTCAGGGTTAGAGCCTATTGAATTCATGTAGCTCAACACAATGGTCCAGCTGCAACTATTCTCCCACAGTCTCTGTCAATGAATAGACTTTCCTATTCTGAGATTGATAGTTTATTTTAATAATACTTCATTCTATCACAATGGTTATGTTATCCTTGACAATAATCACTATATTGGCATGAAATGATAGCCTGGGAAAAGAGAAACCATGAAAACGATTGTTAAGGGTATACATCTCTGCATTAAGTCCTAATCTTGTCCATATCTAAACTCAGTCCTGAATCAAATTGAAAAGACTTCCTATTTAAGTTCCTTTTACATCTGACTCATCATCAGTTACACAGTGGTAACACTCTTCTCTTGGTAGCAAGGATCATTCTTTCAATATGTTTAAAAATTTGTGAGTCTCTTTATTTTGAAGATGCAGAACATAAAGTTGGAATTGGGATACAATCAAAGCAAAACAAATGGTTCAGGAGACACTGTTTCTTTTCCTTAAGATTTTAATCTTGCAAAATGAGCTACCAAAACAAAGCCCAGCATAGGACCAGACCTTCTGTAGGATTTAGTTGAGATGAAGCTCTGTTTATAGTTTGTGGCAACTGCCATAACAGAAGAGCACAGTAACAGGCAAAGCCTGATGCAGCATGAACCCATTCATCCTGTGCAGCAGTTAGTAGAATAAATCCCTGAGTACCTTAAGAACAATGGCCATTCATCCAGGTGGAGAAACTGAAGCTTATCTTAAATTTTATCTTAAATTTATCTTTATCTTAAGATTTATCTTAAATAATTTTTATATCGGTGTGTGAAATCCAAGATAAGCAGGAGTGTTTGAAAGACAATTAATGAGGCAGAATGATTTCCCATAGACACTGTGCTGGAAAAAGTCTCTCTTGTCCTGGGTATTCATTAAGTACTAATTCCTCCCTGGACACTAAAGTAATAACTTGTGAAAGTTACCTGGATCTATGGAATGAATGAGATTAATCATCAGATGTCATTATTTGGATCCATATATTTCTGGTTGAATAACATGTCAAGAAATTCTTTTGAGACCTACATGAAGGAACAAAACAAATATGTGGTTTTATTAAATTAACTCACATATTAAAACTGTAGTTCCAGTCTTGAAAGTGGGTTTATACACACTATTGTTTAAACTTCTCCATTATTAACATTTTTACTGTGTGGTTATTTAAGACTGAGTTTGTTTCTTTACACCCTAAGAATGCCAAATTCCCAATTCTTTTCTTTTTAATATGTTTAACATAGGACTGCAGGGATTGTCTTTCAAAAACATGTGAAGACTTATGTGAATTTGTTCAGAAACCCATAAAGTCTCTTTATTGCCTTTAGAAAACTCTCCTAAAGTCTTCATTGCTCTTCCTGCTCTACACCCTAATTAAATGGTTTTTCCCCAAACCATTCATACCTACCTCCATTGTAGGAAATGGATATATCCTATAATCTAAGCCTACTAAAATTAAGAGCCATTTTTTAGACTGTGCTATGCATTTTCAAGTCTCAGTTCCTTAGCAATTTCTATTTCCTCTGACAGAAATATTCTTTCTTAAAAGTTTTATCTAGTAACATCATCCTAATTTTTCAAGATCCGGTTAAAATGCTTTGTGAAACCTTGGCCAATTTCTGAAGTTAAAAATCAACTACTCCCTCATCTATGTTATTTTAAAATGCTTTATGGCAAAAAAGAACTTAGTTTGGTGATAATGAGTTTACAATAGTGTTAACTGAGAGTCACTTAGGGTTTATAGAACTTACCTCAAAAATAACCCTCGGTAGGTATGTTAAATTCTCTCTCTAAATGGTATCTTTGGAGAGGTAGAAACTAACAGTGTTAAATCCATGCCAGGTAAAGTTGATTGTAGGTGTTTTACATTCATTATAAAATGTTCATCTTTATAATAACTTCATGAGGTAAACATCTACTTCTTAGGTAGGAATATTAAAGGTCTGAGAAAATATTTTTCTTATCAGTATTTTTTAAAAATATTAAGCAAGATGTTGAGGTATACCCTTTGTCTATTAATTGAAGTATGTATGACTAATCTATTTCACCAGTTAAATAAAGAACCATGTTTAACAACCAGCCAAGTATTTCCTTAACAGAGATGAAAATGGTTTTATAAATGGTGGTGTCAGAGTCAAGATTCAAACCAATTTCACCTGATGCCAAAATCCATATTCTTTTGACAAAATTTTACTTTCTGTCTCTAAGGTAAGCTGAGAAGTAAATATGGAAGTGCTTACAAGTTTCCATTGGTAAATAAGCTCTATGTTTCCTTTGTCATCAGTGTTCTCAAAATTCCTTTTCATCTTCTTATTTTCTACTTTGGAGTTATGTTTATTCCACTAGTATAAGTTTCAGTTTATTTTAGAGAATTAACTTTAATACCTGCATTTTTTATAATCATAAAGCTATCTTACATCTCCGACTTCCATTTCTGTTCACTCTCATGTTTTTGCTCTGATATGTGAATAGCTATTCTTTTTATGTGTTTTGTTTCCCTCGTACCACTCAACTGATATTAATTACAAGTAAAATTTTTTACTAACCACAAAACTAAGGATTACAGATAAAAACAACTGACTTCTATCCTTGAAGTGGTTTTGGTCAAGCTAGCAAAAATGTACATAATTTGTTGTGGGAAGGCTCCTTAAAACCACTCTCTGATCAATGATTAGCAAAGGCTATTTATTCAGAGCGTGCTACAGCAATGACGTCAGTTAACTCCGCTCACCTTTAGTGAACACGCAAAGGAAGAGAAGGGAGTATTAAAGATTTATAACATAAAAGGGAAAGGCCTCAAGTATACCCTGATTGGAGGTTTTTGATGTGGGTAATTTGGAAGCAGGCTAATATTATAAAAGAGGTCATTCTGTGTAATTAGTTAGGGTAGCCATGTCTGGCTTTCTCTAGTTCATCCTAAAGTGGAAGTAGGGGTAAACATTAGGGAAGCTGGCAGTTATTGATAAAATCATAACCACTTTGAGGTAATTGCTACAGAGGTGTGGTTTCATTTAACTAGACTGGTTACCTCAGATTGTGAGTCAGAGTTTTTCTATATGGCCTTCCATTGTTCATTTGTATATTCAATCTCACAGTTAAATTTAAAGAATTGATATTTTTAGCTCACACAGTAGTGTGTCAGAACTAGGGACACATATGGCAATAGAAATGTGACAATGAATCTGTGTCTCCAGGATCCAATGTCTTGCCATAAACCTCACCATTCAAAGGCAGCCATCAGAGTAGCCTGTTAAAAGCTCAAAGTGCTAGACTGGAATGATACTCAGTGGTATTATGTAATAAACCAACAGGTGATATGCAATAGTCTGTCCACAACAGCTAAAATACTCAGGTCCAGGAACTAAAGAGTAGATACTATTGGCTCTTCTTGCCATCCTTCCAGTGACCTAAAAGCAACATTTGTGTTTCCCATCCTTGCAAAATTAATCTCAGCTAGGTCAGAGGTTTGGTTTCTTTGACCCATGGAAAACTGGATTTAGTAAATACGTTCTCCTCCCTTTTTCCTTCTAGATAAATGGTCTTAAAATGCAGTTTACTTGTCTACTAGAAGGAGTTGTCTGGGAGATGGAGCACTTACTGGCACTTAGTATATATCTTCATATTGGTTCTCCATCCTTTCGGCCTCATTCCCTTGTCTTTCATTGCAGCTCTGTGTGATTTTCCTCCCTCATAAAGCAGTAGCACTGACCTCTTTGATTTAAGCTCTGCATTCTGTAGAAACCAGACTTGGGAATCAGAGTACCCTGAATAAGTCCTAGGCTGCTAGGTTGTTGAGTACAATTCACTGAATTATTCAACTGGAAAAATTGAACAAGATTAGCATTAGAACCAGAGGATCGTCAAATGGAATTTTGATATATGTCCATCCAGCTCAGGAAAGATCAGGACTGGATATAAAATAAGATGGGAGTCATCAGTACAAAGATTGTAACTGAAGATATGATTTGGATGGATTGTCTAGGGAGAGAATATGAAATAATAAGATTAACAGATATATGAACAACCATGGGAGATGTTACATGCATTTTTGAAATGGAAAAAAAAAAAAGAAATTGTGTAGAAACAGAAAAGCAGCTAATGAAGTGGAACAGCAACAACAACAACAAAAAAAACACAAACATATAAAGTGACAGTTTATAGAAGCCAAGAAAAGAGAGTGTTCAAATTTGAGGTGATGAAAACATTGAATGCTACTACAGAGTCAAGTAAAATAAAGACCAAAAAACATCTATTAGATACATAATAATGAAGATTATTAGTGATACTGGGAAAAGAGCAGTGGGGAAGCCATTTTCATGAAGAAAGAGTAGAGGGCAGAAGACATGTTAAGCATTAGGAAATGGCACAGAGGAAAATAAAAGCATGGCACATTCTGCAAACCTCCTGTAGTTTGGTGTTGTTAAACAATAGAAATAAGAGAGAATGAAGGATGCTACTCAGGGCATATGTTTTGTCTAAAAAGACACTTTGCACTGTTATGAAACTTCTCATAATATGGGGTCTGGAGAGAACAGTTTGTTTCTTTCTAACTGAGAAGACATGTAGAGTAGTAGTTTTGTAATAGTTTATGGATATTAGATTAAATAAGGGAGTAAATACACCCCTTAAATTAATATGAAAAGAGTGTGTATCTATGAGTGCTTGTATTTTACTGGGGAAAAGACATCCGATTTTAAAAGAGATCTAAAAAATTTAAAAGATAAATAGACATTTATACAGAGTATGTTCCAGAACCTTTGTTTGCAAAAGATTTATTGCTTTTAGACATTTTTTTTTTTTAAATTGCTGAACAAAAATACAAGACTGTAATTATAATCTCAAGTATGCTTATTGAACTCTGAATTGTGGGAAACCATTCAGACTTGGGGCAATCTTGAGAGGGGCAAGATAATTACAAGCAGCGTGTAGAATTTAATTGTAGGTGTGAATGCCAAGAACTGAGAGAAGTGAGAACAAATGGAGACCTGAAAAGGAAATTAATTTAAAGGAATCATTGTGCTTGAAATAGCAGGTTAGAGGGGTTAGGTTCTCTTGGAGCAATTTCTAAAAGAGCAGTAAAGTATTGGTCTGATGAATTATTAATTATGTTTGAAAACTAAAAAGCTAAAATATTGATAAAAAGCCCATTATTTCCTTGGGTGGAAGGGATCTGTATCTTTCTCAGCCTTTCCTGTGGTTAACATAAGAATAAGCAAACAAACAAACAAAAAAGATAATCTGAGAATTATTAGACTAAGAAATCTAACAAACGTCCAAAATCAAAGATCTTTTTGCTATGTAAACTCAAGTTTGCAAACATTATCAAATTTTAAAACTGCAAAATATTATTTATGACTCCCCCGCTTTTACTCCCATTTGAAATAGATGCTTAATATATCTCCAAGAGTAAACATCAATGGACTATTCAGTACTAGGAAAATTATTGACAGTAGTGTTCTATATTTGATCTCAAGCTTTTGGTTTTGTCATTATTATTTCACATATTTAGCTCAATTGAACCAGATTGTATTCCTAAAATAGGGGTTAAAATCAACTGAAAGATGAAGGCTTAGCTCTAAACCTGTTACTTATCTTTTCTCAGGTCTCTATCAATTCTATTCAAAATGTTTCCAAGCTATTGATTAAACCCTCTCCAATGATGATAACTTTTGCTCTATTTATTTTTCTTTAATTTTCTGGACTCTCCTTCATTCCTTCCACTACGGAGCTTGGGGTCACCCTGTTTTAACTTGGGCTTTAATTTGCCCCTCCCTCCACAATGAGTCTTTGGGAAAGAAATGACTTCCATGGTTTCAGCTATCTTCTCATGCTTACAGTATGCCTAAATCAGCATCCCTGTTACAATATCTAATCTTCAAATTTCTTTTTTCAATCACTTCCAAATAAACTTTATTTGTTAGTCCCTTTTCTGTCTAAATTAGCATGTTGGTACTAAAATCATAATTTCCTCCCACTTATTGCTTCTTATTGTTCTGTTACAATCCATTTACTAGTCCTAAAAATTAAAGTTACCTCCTATTTCTGTTTTTCTTTCTCCATCCTTTCCACCAGTATGTTATTTATACAGCATGCTTCTTTAGGCATTATCATTCAGAATTCAAATTTAGCTCTGTAGTGAATTAGAAGCGTATTTTTTTCTTTTCATTTCTCTATTTTTTATTGAACCAGAGCTCTGCAAGTCATGGTGGTCCAATAAATATAGCATCTATCATTCATAATAACCCATTGTTAGATCTTATTTTCCAGGTCTAAGATTGATTGGATTTTGATTGATAAGGTTTGATTTTGGCTTCAGAGAATACTCATGGATATTAAAATTTACAGAAACATAAAAATACTGTAGTATATTATACTATATTATACTAAACTAAATTATATCTCTTCCTGATACATTGTTAAGCTGAATTATTGATTGGGAATTCTTGGAGATTGGAGATACAGTAATTTCAACAGCAATTTGAAAAGATGTGTGTAGAAAGTAAATTGTCAGAATGAAGTCAGGGAAGGAAGCAACTCTCATGAGTTAAATAGGTACAGGTCCACCTGTTATATATTATTTTATTTAGAAGAAGTGTACTTCTATTGAATATTAATTATAATAGGAAGGACATGTATATGAAGTATTGCCTTTATTTTGAATAAAGAAAGAGAGAGAAAGAGAGGAGAGGAGAGGAGAGGAGAGGAGAGGAGAGGAGAGGAGAGGAGAGGAGAGGAGAGGAGAGGAGAGGAGAGGAGAGGAGAGGAGAGGAGAGGAGAGGAGAGGAGAAAAGAGAGAAGAGAAAGAGAGGGAAGAGAAAAGAGAGAAGAGAAAGAGAGATGGAAGAGGGAGGGAGGAAGGGTAGAAATTTAAAGAATTAAGCCATTGACTTTGTATTCCCTAAAATGCATTTGTTAATAGAGAGAATTTCTCATAAGGAAAAGTATTACCATCACAGAAATGCTGTATTTTCTGCTACACCTTAAAGTTATTTATAATGAATATATATGTCTGTTAAGGGTTCTGAGAAGTTAATTGATATGCTCTGTTGTAATTTTCATTGTATACAAAATCTGTTCTTTCAATAGATGGCATTTCAAAAATGTTATCCCTAAATTTTGACAAAAACTCAAATAGATATATACACAATGCATTTTCCTGAAATCCTAAATATTATTGTGAAATAGTTTATTTATTTAGAAAACTTGCTTTCAGGTTTAATTAATTTAATTAATTAAATTTATATATTTAAACCTGATTTTATCTGTACTACTTGAATTTGTACATGTACTGTCATTAAAAATATGTATTATTTTTGCAAAGTTCATATTTTTTGTTAAATATCGGATCCTTTGGGAGGTGTAATAGTGAGGAAAAGTTTACTTGTATATCCTCAATACATACAAGCTAGAGCAAACTATTTTTAATATCTAAGGACATTTTTATATTGATAATTTAATTAATATAAATAAAAATGTATATCAAATTTACATCTTTTTCAATTCTCATTTGCTTACTGACTGGATGATACATAAAGAACTATCTCACAAACTGGGAAGTAGAGGGAAAAAAAGAATATTTTTCATCAAATGTGTGTATGAAATCCTTTATCTGGTTCCACTAATATTAACATCTCTTTAGAACGCCGTAACAGAAAACGTAGTTGTCTCTTTAGAACTTTGTAACACAGAAAAGCTCATTAAATAATTACAGTAAAAAATTCTGGGAATACTCAGTAAAAATCTGATATGTATAATTTTTTATACATTTTGATAGTGTGTCAAATTGCCTATTTTCTTTCCTTAGTGGATATTTTGAATGATACTTAAGAAAATTCCAACACGGGTTCAAAACGTCTTTACATTTGTCATAAAATATGCACTTTTCTAAATGTTCAGGGGGCTCATAATAAACCGAGGCTGTTGTTTCTTAAGGTACCAACCTCCAGCAATGTGCTCTTGCCTGGAAGACGAGCTTCATGTATACACTGAGGAGAATTAGGACCATATGAAAATGCTCTGTTTGAAGCACTTTTTATATGTATGTCATCATGATCTATTTCGGGAAATAACTTTCTCTTTGTTTCCCTAATAAGGTAAAAGAAAAGGCTTTATGAGAGTGAGGTCTAGGGGCTTTGCTTCTTGTGTTACCTTAATCCAATCCAATCCATGAGAAGCTTGTTGTGAAAGGGTCACAACACCCATCTGTTTGGTTGAAGGGGAGTCTGAATTAGTCCTGTGTGTCCTCCACGATAAGCCTGAAAAACACCGTATTATTATTATTGTCTGCTCAAGCCTGGAGAGGCACCTTTCTAGTTCTGAGGACCAGAATATTTGGAAGAATAAAGCCTCTCACCTGGAAGATTTAAAGCAGAGAGCATTATAGCCAAATATAATTCAGACATTGGATTATATAAGAAATTGTCTGGTGAAACCCTTTCTCTTTGTGTCTTTCTTTCACATACTCTTTTTCTCTCCTGTTGTCCAGAAATTTCCATTGCAAAGCAATTAAATATCAATGTACGGTCTATCTCAGAGGATGAAGCATACCTAATTCTGGGAGATCCAAAAGTAGACACATAGCAAGTGAACCTGTGAATTATTTAAATTCAACATTAAAAAAAATGCATACTGGGTAAATTTTATCACCTTTTAATGTTTTATGGTAATAATGCATTATGCATCACTGTGATCTTTGTGACACTTTTGTAGTGAACTTTTTTTCTTTCCACTTTTCTGTAGGATCTTCCAAATACCACCTAGAATGGACCCCACTGGTACATAGGTCAGTTAGACTGTCAAGAAAAAACACAGTGAAGCTAAACTCAAGTAGGGAGTTCTGCAATCTGAAGGCTATTCCTCCTGATCTCATTTTCTCTTACAGAACAACTAGCCCTGTGTTGCTGAGTTAGTCTTATATTTAGTAGACTTTGCATTGAACACTTAAGAGGAAGTGGGTGTGGACATGGTCAGAGCCAATGACTTCTGAGGTTGGGAATATGGTGCTAGCTCTCACCTACCTACCCAGGTATTGAGTACAACTTGGTGTGGAGTTTCCAATTCTTTGGGGGTCATCTGTCTGCTGCGGTTTGGTTGGTGAGCTAATGGGAAAAGGGGATTCATTTCTCTGCCCCTGCCAGGGCATAGCATGTTGGTTTGATGCCTGGTAAGAAAGGGTCCCCTGCAGCTGGTAGTCCATGTACACACAGGCAATGAGCTGTAGTACAGGGTTCCCAGTGTACCTTTGAGGGTCTATAGTCTCCTAGCAAACAAATAGAAAATACAATGATAGTATGAGAGAAACTGCAACACAAGAAAGAAGTTATATTACAGTGCCTTTGGCACTTTTTCTTTTTGAGTAATACACCCCACATTTTCATATTTTATTGAAAGCCACAAATTATGTAACCATTTCAAGCATGGTTTTACATTTAATATCTTCTGTTGTATATTAGGTAATTATAGTAACTGTCCAGATTTACTCAAACCCTTTACACTTTCTTCTCTATCTCACTCAATCCAGAATATAAACAAGAACTATGGTGCGTGGAGGGGGAAGATGTCATCAAAATGAAGAAAGAACTAATAAACAGTGGTATGATACAAAGCAAGGAGATCTCTCTAACTGACCCACAATGGAGTTTATTATTTGGCTAATATTTGAAGGCGATTGATAAGTAAGGGTGGAAAACCAATGGCCAAGACTCTAGGCAGATTTACAGTTTCATGTCATGGATAGCTTTTGATTGTCCTAGGGCAGGTTGCCCTCTTTATGTGAATATTCCTTGGATAATTGCCCACCATAGATAAAAGAGAGTGAAGGTTGTGTGAGTGGAGCTACCTGACATCAAAAGAGTAATTTGAGTAAACATGGTAGTAATTAGGTGAGAATACATCATCATATAGTGAAAAGTCTGGGATTGAAAAAAGAAATAATGATTTCTTTTGGCTACGATATTTTTAGATTTTGTCAGATCATCATTTGGGGTGAACCTCACCTATGGTGTGGCAAAGAAAGAATTGTGGAAATGAGAAACCAGTTGTGGACTGGGTTACATTGATTAGTCTTGCAAACTGTTACATTGATTAGTCTTGCAAACTGCAGCACTATAAAATATCTTTCTTAAAACCTTTTTTTTTTTTTTTTTTGATAATAGTGGTTGGAATAGGTACCTTGAAAGGAAAAGAATTATATTAGATTCATTACAGTGTTGCCCAACACAAATGCAGGAAATTGGTTTTGAAATCCCGTAAAAGCTTTATGGACCTCAGGCGCTTGTCTGTGTTAGGAGACCCTTGGGCTTCTTCTTTTCCTCCTTGGCCTGCTTGCACATTTAACATACGTTTCTCAATTTCTCTGTCATATGAAAGACTTGAGTAAGTGTACTTTAGGCAATATTTGAATACTTTTGCTCACATTTTGAATCAAATTCTGCATCTTAAAAATGCTTTGTGTTTATTTTTGAATGATTTATGTTTGTGTACTTAATTGGAATTTGAAAAATTGTAAGATTTTAAGATCCTACAGAAAATCAACCTTCACACATGTTTGTTGAATTTAAATAAGTAAGCAGAAAAATGTTATGCCGTTAACTCCAAGTGGCACAGGAGTTATCAAGTTAGATTTTTTATTACTGATAAACAGAGGACAAATTTTTTTCCCCAAAAATGTACATTCTGTACATAAGTCATTTACTAGGTGTTAATGAATAAAAAAATTGTTTAGCTGCCTTACATTTTAGCTAAGATAAAATGTGATCACTCTATATAGATGAAACTGTAAGGTTTAGCCTACATGGAAAGCTACATCATTATAACTTTTTTAAAATCAGTGTATGTCTGTGGTAGGACCAGTATTGGATGCTGTTAGTTTAGGTAGCCCAAGAAAGTATCCCAAGTTCCTAGATACTTCTTCACCCTCTTTTTAAGCTTAAAATACTTAACAGTGGGAAAATAAAAACAGTTTTCATTCCATGGTCTTTTTTTAAACTTGAACAAGGTGTACAGAAAAAAGTACACATTGCTTGAATTCATGTTCTAAGTATACAACTCACAGATTTTTGACAGGGGAAACATGAGAGAACTGAAAAGACAGAATTTTGACCAAAAGGAAAGAAAGGATACAAAAGAGACAGTAAAGGTGACTGAAGACAAGCTCCCTACTTCATAATTTTCCTCCCCGGCTTCAAAATGCAGAAAGTCAAGTGACAAGTCTTTGATGGCGTGTTCGTGCTTATTCTTCTGAGACACAATATTATCACCCACCAGGAGTCTTCTTAATCACTACCCAATATACTTTATGAAGCAAATCCTCTAATCTCTCTCGAAAGGACAGGAAGAAATAAAATAACCCACCCAGTCCACTTTGAGATTAGTGGCCTTTTAGTTTTTAATTAAAAATGTCTTGTGGAGTGAGATTACATGAACCTCCTTCTCAATTAAAATGTACAAGCATTACTTTATTAGGTAATGAGTGACTTTAATATCCCCCAAATCACTCACACATTCAGATCCATAGGCTGTTTATGAACTTCTTACCTTCTGGTTTAATAACAGGAGTCCCAGAACATGTCTTACAGTGATTCATGTCTCTGAGGAGTTGCAAATAACAAAGTCAACTCAACGCGAGTCTTTGGGACCTATTATTTGCTTCACTCTGCAGATCGGGGGCTCTCTCCATGTGGACTCTGAATATGCTTCAGCAAGCTAGTAACACCCTGAAAGGATGCAATAGTTTGTGTGTATATTCATATGCTTCAGGAGCCTGGGTAGATTTCATCAACCACTTACAATGATTCAGAACTGAAGCTTTTAGCAGTACTGCAACAGGGTTTCTCAATCTTAGTACTATTGAGATTTTGAGCCAAATAACTTTTTTGTGGTGGGTGCTGTTCTGTGCATTGTAAGATGGTAGGATATTTAGCAGCACTGCTGGACTCTAACCATTAGATATTAGTAGTAACTTTCCTTCTACTCACCGGTTGCAACCAAACAAGTCTCCAGACATGGCCAAATGCACCCCCTACCCCCACACCGGGGACAGAATCATCCCAGGTTCAGATTTTATTCAATTCCTATCACATCTAATAACATGTAATTACAGCAGGCAGCTTTATTTATCTCTAAAGTAAGAATAGTACAAAGGCAATCTTTTATTGTTTTCTGTCTTACAGTAGAAGAGAAAGCAAACATAATCATTGTGGCCTACTGACTCAGCCCTGGATTGTGAAGCACCCGATTTTGAAACAAAAGACCTGGATTTCTGCCTTAGTCCTGCCATTTTTAGCTATGTGATCTTGAAAAGGTCCTGGCTGGGCCTTTGTGAACTTGTCTATGAGAGATTATTAGCATTAACTAAGCCTATTCTCATGCAGTATTTGAGACTCAAATATGATTATGGACATGAAAATGCTTTGTAGACTGTAGAGGTCTGTTGAAAAATAAGGTAGAATCATTTAAAAAACTAGAGAATAGCAGAAAAGGTGACTTATATTCTTCTTCATTACACATTAGTGTAGAGAACCCCAAAGTGGAATGTACCCATTTCTCAATGTGCTCAAAATGATCCATTCACTACTAAGTGTATTCATTTTAACTCATCCTCTTAAATTTCCCCTTAGTGTGTTTTGTAATACTAAACATATAGTAATACAATCTTATAAATATGTAATTCATAAATAAGACAAATTATATAGTCAGTGTATGCTCAGAAATGTTTTAACAATAGAGCATGAGCAAGAAAATTTGGAGACCTATATTCTGGAAAACAGAGCTCAGGAGAACAGTATGGGCCTTGTGGCTGGAGGGGCAATTTTTTTTCTGTATATGACTATAAATGATTATATCAACTGCTAAGAGATTAAACTAAAGGTTCTCAGTCTGGCTGATTATCAAGATCATTTGAAAAAGTCTTTTAAAATTTAGCTAAATACAGTCCCAGATTTGCTGAATCAGAATCTCCAGGGCTGGGACACAGCATCCATGGATGATTATCATAGGCAAACATGCTGAGAACTAACTTAAAAGCTTAGCAGTTAATAAGCTAGCTATTAATAAATGTCTCTACAAATTTAGCACATATAGGCCTGGATATATAAGGAGATTTCCATGGCAGAGGAAAGAAAGGAAGATAGAAAAGTGGAAAGAAAATTTTACATTTGTTCAAGGGTTTTTCTAGGACAAATCATAATCTAGGCATTTCTCTTTATATATAATTTATACCTCTTTGCAGTGAAAAATTAGTGTGTCATTTTTGCATGTAGGCTATGGATCTCCAAATATTGAAGAATTAGAAAGTGCTATGAGTTATAGTGGATCTGTCATTATTTTTTGTAATGTTTTATCTTTACTAAGAAGAACTAAATTCTAAGTACTGCACAGATGTTACTGTGTGTTGCAGTTCCTATGGTATAAGGATCAAAGTTTAACAAAAAGAAAATAGACTGCTAAGCCTGGAAACCCACAGGAAACATGTTATTCTTCAGTATTTGGAAAGAACTGATCAAAAACTTCTCTTGAAAAGCTGTCCTTCTTCTCTCAATCTCTCTTCCCTCTTCTCATTTATAAAATAGATACCAAATCTTCTTTTGAGCCTCACAAGGCTTACATGATTTTATGGATTTGAAACCTGCTGCCATTTAGCTTCCTGCCTCTGGGTATAGCTGAGCAGTGTCACCTTTGATATGAGAGGACATTTTATAATAATGGATATAAAGAGACTTTCTGGGTAATTGCAATTCAGTGGCAGGATTTTCATATATCTGGCAGAGCTACTAAAAAGCTGTAGGTCAGTGAGTTCCTAATGTATTTGTGTTATTTTATAAATGAAAATATTTGGCCTTATGATGTATGTTTATTGCACTATTTAAGAATATTATATTTTGTTTGTTGCAATAAAGTAAATAAATAAGGAAGATAGATGAAAGATTATAGAAGCAAGTATCTTGTAAGAAGTATTGACAGAGATAAAATGAATAGAACATGTATAGGATAAGAAGGGGTGAAAGATGTGATGGGTTGAATTGTGATAGTCATCCTCTGTATTTGTCAGAGTTCTGCAGAGAAACTGTATCAGTCTTGAGATCTATCTCTCATCTATCTATCTATCTATCTATCTATCTATCTATCTATCTATCTATCTATCTATCTATCTATCTATCTATCTATCATCTATCTATCTATCTATCTATCTATCTATCTATCTATCTATCTATCTATCTATCTATCTATCTATCTATCATCTATTATAAGGAACTGGCTTTGACAATTATGGAGCCGAGAAGTCCCATGATTTGCTGTCTGCAAACTGGAGACCCAGGAAAGCTGGTGGTGTAAGTTCCAGTCTCAGTCTGAAGCCCTGGGAATCAGGAGAGCTGATGATGTAGTCCAGATCCAAGGGCAGGAAAAGACTGATATCTCAGCTCAAGCAGTTGGCAGAGAGAGAGAATTCAAGCATCTTCCACCTTTTTATTCTATTTGGGCCCTTAGTGTGTTGGTTGGTGGCCACTTATATTGGGGAGAGACATCTGCTTTACTCAATTCACCAATTCAAATGCTCATCTCTCCTGGAAACACCCTCACAGATACACTCAGAAATAATGTTTAACCAGCTATCCAGGAACCCCATGGCCTAGACAAATTGACACGTAAAATTAACCATCACACTCCCCTAATTTCTTATGTCAGAGTTCTAACCCCCAGTACCTAAGAATGTGCCCTTATTTAGAAACAGGGCCATTACAGTTGTAAGTAGTTAAGATGAGGGATACTGGACTAGAGTGGATCTCTAATCTAGTATGACTGGTGTCCTTATAAAAAGGGGAAATTTGGATACAGATTCACAGATGGGGCAGGCACCATGTAAAGATGAAAGCAGAGATCAGGATGATACAGAAGCCAAGGAATGCCAGAGATTGCCAGAACATCACTAGGGGCTGGGACGGAGACATGGAAGACATTTTCCCTCATAGTTCTTGAAAGGAACCAACCCTGCCGCCATGATCCTCTAGCCTCCAGAACTGTGAGACAATAAAATTTCTGTTGCTCAAACCACAGAATTTGTGCTACCTTGTAACTGCACCTCTGACACTACCACAGAAGGGCTTGGACACCAAACACCATGAGGCGTTCAGTACAAAGAAACATGGAGGATGATTCAGGAAGTTCTTGCTGCCAATCCTAAGTGTGTTAACTTACCCTCTCTTTCTTCCCTTGTTTCTTGCTGTGTGTTTAAGGTTGATTAAAAAAGCTGTGTGATTCAAATATTTTAATTTGGTGTGCAAGCCTTTTTGCTCCATGATATCTGGATTAGATTGCCTAGTAGTGTACCCGAAGCCTTCCCCTCATGTCAACATAATTTCCCAGATTGACAAGTCCTTTAGAATGTAAAAATCCATTGTTTTGTATGCCTCACAGTAGTGAGTGGATCTTTTAGAGGACTGCAGGTTCTGTGTGCTCGTCAGGTTTTGGTGTAAGTGAAGATGGGTTCTAGAGGAGTTTGTTTACTTTGGAAATGTGAGCATCACCTGCTTTAGGCAAATTTTTATTTTACTGATTGCATAATCAGTGTTTCCATCGTCCCTCCTATGCTTAGTTCTCATTGTTATTCCTGGGTTGTATTTTTTTTTTTTTAGGAAATATTTTAAGTGTGTCTGAAAGTGTTGCTTTGTTAATGTAAAGTCTGTTTTTTCCCAAACGATCTTATATGATGATAAAAATCTGTTTACCGTTTTAAGTTCACTTTAGATTTTTATGCTTACTAAAACATTTAAAAGATTTTAAAATACAATTACAAAGAACCTGAAAAGTTCTTAGAAATAAGTTTTGTGAGGACTGTTCTGCATTTGCTTATGTAACTTTGTACATTAAGTGCTATTATGAGAGGTACTCCTGATTGAATTGATTTCCAAGGCTTGACTGACATGGCTGAATTTCTACGTTTGTAGACTAGTTGTTTATTATACCTACAAATCCCCTCTAGGGATTTTCAGGTCTGTGTTTGCTTCTGCTCTTTCATATATAACTGCTCCCAGAAGTTAAGATGGGGTATCATTTGGCAATTTGCTTACTATTTATAATTGGAATTCTCTTGAGGCAGTGGTCAAATTAATTCATGGGTTCGATCCTAGCAATTTACCTTTCCACTGCTAATTTCTTTCTATAAGTCGGAATTTACCATTCAAGCATGCTATTTCAGTAAGCAATAATGGAAGCGAGCAGCCTGATTCCTGATGAAACTGAGCATGACTAAGCGGTGTAGGATGAAGTATACTCTTCTCGAGTAGAGACAAGGCCTTGAAAAGCACTGACTAATGATTCACTTCCTGAAATAGTCTTTGCATTGGATACAGGATATTTCTATTTAGGAATTTGTAGTTTAGTTATTTACAAAAAATTATTTTGTAAATCAGCTAGTAGCGTGCTGGTTGAGTCCTTAAGCCCAAGAGTCAGATTATGTTTGAAATTCTGGCTTTAGCCATAGCACTTGTGTGAATTTCGGCCAATTACTTAAACCCATAGGCCCCACATTCCCCATTCATGCTATGAGGGTCATAAGAGCACCCCCCTTTCAGGGATGCTGTAAAGATTAAATGAGATAACACATAGAAAATTCTTAGCACAATGTCTGCCATGTTGAAAGGGCTTTTGCTTTCTAATATTTAGTTCAGTTTAACATTGTATTTATTTCTCTTTTTGCATGAGGCACTTGAATTAAAAAGATGTCAACTAATGGCCCTTCAATAGAGGTTCTCACAATCTAGTTAGGAAGAAAACACGTAAGACATGTTCACCGTACTAAGACAGAGGCATGCAGTGGGGATACTATCAGTACAGAAGTGGGGTACTCACTCCAACATGGAGAGTCAGTGAAGGTTTATCCTTGGTAATCGTGAAAGCTAAGGAAAATACAGTCAGGGGTTAGAAGGAAAGAGCTTGAGCAAAGGCAAGCAGCCAGGTAGCACCATGTTATATACAAGTAACCAAAAATTGCTAAATTCCAGAGAGTGAGATACAAGATTAAAAAAAATAGGAAATGGATTGAGAGGGGTACCCTACTAGTGATGCCATTCTCAAGAGCTTGACCTTTGAGCTTTGAGAGGTAGACTAAGTGAAGCCCTTAAGCAGGGTTGTGCCATAAGCTCTCTGGGTGATGTGTAGAGAATGGACTTAAGGGAGCCCAAACTGAGACAGAGACATACTCATTAGAAGAGATAACAACCATTTGCACTGAGGCAGCCACAGGAGAGGTGGAGAGGGGGTGGTGGGTGAGAAAAATGTTTAGGAGGTAAAGCAGGAAGTACTTGGTGATTGGCTGGGATGTGGGAGTGAGGGACGAAATGATTTAGGATGAATCTCCTTTTCTGGGTTGATTAACAGGGTGAATGCTGCTGCTGTTTACTTAGGCAGGTAGTACAGGAGCAGACTGAGAGGAGGTGCGTGACTTCGGCACCTTTTCTTATGAGACTTCCAGGAGGATATAAGGATCTGAAGATGAGAGTAGTAGAAGAAGTCTTCTCCAAGAAGAAGTCATTCTTGAATCTATACAGTGTTTAAAATTCAAAGCAGTTCAAAGGTTTGAGTTTCACAGTAAAGAGAACTGTTATTTAGCGATGATTTGTTTATGCTCAACCTCTACTAATCCTGTTAGTTTTATACATTTACTGTTTTATCTACTGAGATGTATCTACCATATCTACTCATTTTATGTGAAGATTCTCCTAGTTACTCTTAGTTTTGATTACAGATTCTCATTTTTATCTTGTTAGGTGGAGGACCCAAATAATTTAATCTAAATATCCTTTTTAAAGAAGTTACACATTTAGTTAAACCCAACAGAATTTTATGAGGTATACACACTCTACCAGTCACTGAAATCAATGGTATAAAAACAAAATAAAAACATTTTATACTTTTATAGGAAACATATTTTAATTATTACCTTTAGCTATGTTAAACTTCTTTCCCTTCCAACTTTCTGGCCACTTTTATGAAAAAGTCTATCTGGTTAACCTCAGAAGTTTTAGCAGCCCCATTACTGGCTGGGCTTGTAAGAAACTTGGAAAGTGAAGGGAGCAGGGTCTACTATTTCTCCTTTTTCTTTTCTCCTTTTTCTGGATCTATCTTCCTGGTGTTTAGGATGAGAAGGAAGGATTGGGGAGGCAGGGGTTATCCTACATAATTGATTTTCTATTCTTGCTCTTGATCTTGTCTGCTTTGGTCTTGCTGTGCTTTGCTCTGTCTCCATCTGCTTCTGTTATATTTTGTAGACGTGGTCCTAAAGCGGCATACATGGTTCTCTTGAAATAGGATTTAGCTTTACCTTAGCACACTCCATGGAGCAGTGATGTCTGCCTTCGGTCTCCATATAATTAGGTGGGATTATCTCACTTGGCCTTTTCTGTCCTTCCTGAGAAGAATGCAACTTCTTCCCCGTCCTCTAACTCTCATGATTACTCCTATGGACCCATGTTAACTGAGTTGTTCTTTTGTGCAATCAGAAACAGAAGTTGTGCATTGCCCCCATTTATTCCCAGGTTGATTTCACAATGATTTCTTCTTTGCTCGCTGGCATTAGATGCTCAGTGGGCCTTCTCTCTCCAGGAATTTACAGATATGTGTTGGGACCAGTCTTGAGTTCACATATATACCCAAACTACAAGGGACACGTGTCAAGGACCCCGATGATTCTCCCAGGTTATTTGCTTTGCTCCCAATACAGCACCGTGATGAACATATAGTTTTGCAGCTCATGGAGCAAAGAGTTGGAGAGAAATAATACATTCGTCTTTTTGTAGGCTCTTTCATCTTTTCAAATACTTCTCTCAGAACTCACTCTCAATTTGAAAAAAGAAGCCCTAGCATAAACATTGTACTTTATATAATGTGGCACTTTGTTCAGGTCTCAGTTCCTTCATCTCACCCTAAATCCATGTGGCTCCCTTGTTTCTGTCTTAAGTACTAAAAGGAAGGGGGTGGTTGATGGCAGTAATGCCAGTTCTGCTACCTCTCAAAACAACAATGGGAGATGTCTGGCCCCACTGTTGGTTACTTTCTTTAGAATGTAGGGCATGTGCTTTAAAATGTATGTTTCTTTATCCTAAGCTTTGAGCCTTAGCCACAATTCCAGGATAACAGGAAATGTTCCATTCAACTCCCTGTTACCAAATTTAACACTAAAACAAACTTAGTATGATTTGAGGAAAGAGCTATTTAAGGACTTTCACACAGAAGACACATCTCTAGCACTACAACAGATATTCCTCTCTGAGGAAACCACATCCATCTGACAAGAAGTCAGATGCTCTTAGAAAACTCAGTAAATGAACAAGATCAGAAAAGACATTCTTAGGACAGCAGGAAATGAAAAGAACTTCAGTGGAAAGACGAATAGCTTAGGAATTGTGAGTAAGTCAATTTAACTCCTATTTTCCCTGGAAAAGGAGATCTTAAGATGATCTTACAAAGCCATAATTCTATGATTCAAATTTATGATTCTAATAACTTTCCAAACAGAATATGGAGAATGAGGGTAGGTTTTATTAAAGTCTGCCTCTCAATAGTCACATGAGGGAGTTCTTCTTTAGATCTGTTCACAGCTGGATTTCATCCTATTGATTTGGCTAAACTTGGATCTAAATTTCTTCCAGGCCAAATTTCATCAATCCCTCCAAGATACACAGACATTAAGTAAATAGTCACTTTCAGTACCATTAACAGCACTGAAAGATGACTAATATACACATAAGGGTAAACCAGGTACTAAAGCAAATCAGGCTGAATAAAGAAATATCTAGCAATAGCAATAACTGTTTCTAAAAGTCAAGTAGGATTAAAAGAAAAAAGAATACATCAGGGTAGTACCAATTTTTATATCTATATCCACATACATGAACACAAATACCTCTATAACCACACACCTATATAGTTATATTGATATCTATTCTGAATTTGGGATTCTATCCTTTAAAAGTAATTAATTTTTCTGTCTTTACAACCTTTTGTAAAGAAACAGAAATATATATTCCCTTATCAATACGATATATATCATGTCACTTGATACACGGATGAGACTGGAATGGATGTAGGAAAAGATTTGTATTATAATGTTAATAAAATATTTTAGAAAATGTGATTTGAAAAAAAAAGAAGGACTTTGTTGGAGGAAAAAAAACCCCACTATGTCAGTTTAATGTAGCAGAAAAACAATGCTAGTAGTAGTATTTGTACTAATAAAATATTCATATACTTTATATATATTTGTGTATATGTACATACACATATATATATATTTGTGTGTATGTGTGTGTATATAATAATTTTACCCCTATTAAATTGGCGACTATGTTTTTTAAGGATTACAGGGTTGGCAGTAATAAAAGGGAAATAGACATATTAAGATATTGCTGAAGTTATTATTTGTTTTAATCTTCAGGGAAAAATTAACAATAAATATCAAAGACCTTAGACATGTCTTTGTACATTGACCCAGTGATTCTCCTTCTAAAACTTTATCTTAACACATTAGTCATAGAATAGGAAAACATTTACCTTAAAGGATGTTTACTGCAATATTATTTGTAATATGAATAATTGGAAAAATGTAGAAATTATCTAAGTATAGTTATTTATATAATTGTATATGTGCGACCATTTTTATGTTGTAGAATATTTTTATGGATTAAATAATCATAATATTTTGTAACTGAAGAAAAGCTACAAACATTTGAAGCAAGTGATTCCAATCTTGTGTTAAAAAGAACATAAAAATAAAAAGTATTATATCTGCATAGAAAACAATGGAAGAATATAGACAAAAATGTTGACAGTCATTATCTATTAATGGTAAGATTTGGGGTGACTTTTATTTTCATTTTTGTTAGCTGCCTTGATTTCCTAAGATTTTTATAATGAAAATGTCTAACATTTTTAAAGAAAGAAAAAATATTTGTATTACTATAGTTATATTTTTATGGCTGCCACTTTTTAGAAAAGCAACTAAAGACAAGCAGTCTGTGCTACACTAGAAAGGTAAAGCTGTGAGAGAAAACTTCATTCACATGGACTCTAGATATATTAAAATTTAAAATGAATATGCTATTTCCATATCATAATGACACCTTATATCTGTATAGTGATTAACAGGTTAAAAGAGACTTTCAGAGTTCTTGGAAAATATAATATTCCTTTGTTTATAAATGAGCAAAGAGAGCCTAAGGGATTAAATGAATGATATGGTCAGAGTCATTAACCCAGATATCAAAGGTGAGCCGTAAATGACCTTCTACCGCTATGCCCAATGCACTGTCTGAGACTCCTATTTACAGTATGTAGTGCAAAACTCAAGGGAATGGCATCCCCATTCTTCTATAGCATTTTTATCTGTAAGTACATATCAACAGCAATGACACTAAGTTAATCATGTCCTGTTGAATGACTTGTCATGTAGAAAAAAATTCTTTCTACTTTCTATATTTTTGTTTGTTTGTTTTTAAACAACAGACATTTATTTCTCAAAGCTCTGGAGCCTGGAAGTCTGGGATCAGGTTGCCACCATGGTTGAGTGCTGGTGAGAACTCTTTTCCTGGCTTGTAGTTCTTTTCCTGCCTCCTCGCTGTGTCCTCCCATGGTGGGAAGAGAGAGCACATTTTGAACTGCTATGAAAAGTCTCTATAATTATTTTATCTCTTCAGCAAATGAGGGAATAAATTGTTCTTCTACGCATGTTCTGTCAGATCTTGAACAAGTTATACATTTTTCTTATTCTGGCCTACAACGGTAACATGGTACATCAGTAATAATTTCATAGGTTGCAAAATGCCAAGAAGAGAGTAAGAACTCCCTCAGTATGGCTATTATCATTATGTTGATTCCTATTTATTAAATGGATCTGGGTTATTACATGTGACTTTCATGTGTTAGGACTGAAGGGGATTTTGCTATTCCTGAAAAGATTTAGTTCGAAAACTTAGCCCTGGAAACAATGACTGTTTAAGAAATTCCACTATATAAATTGTGGTATCTTTGAAAGTTGGAGAGATTGGCCCTGACTATGGTAACATAATCAACACAGAGAATGTCAATCTGACACACCTCTTCAGAGAAAGAGAGAGCACAGGACTTTCCACAAGTGCGATACTTATTTCTATAAGTAGGAAATTATAATTTAAGTTCTCTGGTAATATATCCACTGTAATGGTGAGAAAAAGCATTCTCTTACTAGGCACTGATTTTTGAATTGCTAATATTTCCACTCCAGGTATAAATGAAAAATGCCTTTAAACTACTAAAAAGGAAAATGTAAATAGGTTCTGAGAATATATACATGTATATATACTTTTTTGCCCAATGTCATGAAAGACAATTTTAACAAGTACAGAATTTAAAAATAGTAAACTCTTACATTTCTGTATCTCCTTAGTCATTCCCAGTGTGCCTAACTCTAGCTATTCATTTCTCTTTTATGTTCTACCTTATTATCAGAAAATCTGTAAATAAACAAAAACCTAACAAACATACACCTAAGCTTATATATATAGCTTTCTGATGTTATAAAAAGGAAAGGGTCTGACTTGCATTCTAGTTTCTTCTTCATGCTAAGACGTTTTCTCTCTTTGAAGGTGTTTTCTTTCTTTGACTTTTTATTAAAACGTCTTTCTGCACCCTCACATGTTCTAAACATCTTCAACAGGAAGGATTTGTCATTTTATTCACTCTTTCATTCAATGTGACAAATATTTACTGAACAATACCAGCTCAGGCAATTTTCTCCTCACTGGGATTGAGCTGTAATATCTATCCTACTGAGCTTCATATTTTGGGACAGAAATAAGAACATTTGGTAAAATATGTAAGAAATTAAATCAGTACTAAGGATGCAAATTAATCAGAGGAGGGAAAGTTAAATAGTGAGAGTTACGTTTTACATAGGATAGCCTGAGAAGGTCTCACTAAAAATGTGAAATGTAAGTCAAGACACAAAAGAAATATGAGCGTAAGCCACAGTACAACTGGAAGGTAAATTATTCAAAAACCTATGTATTCCACAAATGTTAATTAAATGCCCACTATGTGTGAGAAATATCACGGCAAACTACCTAGACTCAATTCTGTCCTCCTTGAGCTTGAAATTTCGATTTTAATACAGTATATGCTGCTTAACTATGTTGTGCTCAATGGTAAACCAGATATGCTACCATGGTTCCATGAGATTATAATGGAGCTGAAAAACATCTGTCACCTAGTGGCATCATACTGTCATAATGTCATCGTGAATGCATTACTCACATGTTTGTATATATATACCTGAGCTGCCCTTCATATAAAAGTATAACATGTACAATTATGTATACCGTGTTTCCCTGAAAATAACACTGGGTCTTATATTAATTTTTGCTCTGAAAGACACATTAGGGCTTATGTTTAGTGGATGTCATCCTGAAAAATCATGCTAGGTCTTATTTTCGGGGAAACATGCAATATTTGATAGTGATAATAAATGATTCTGTTACTGGTTCAGGCATTTACTATACTATACTGTTTATCATTATTTTACAGTGTACTTTTTCTAGTTAAAAAAAAAATAGTTGCTCTAAAACAGTATGCCATGTTACACTGGCAGCAGTCTCATACGCGTCGTCTTTATCAAGTCTCTTGATGGTATCATTTTGTTTTGTGCTTGATTTAATCTCATGCTGTTTTATAGATTTAATATAGCTTCGGTATGCAGTATTTATAGGGCCGACAGCATTGTACAGTCATGTCTGAGGCCTTCATATTCACTCACCACTCACTCACTTACTGACTCACCCAGAGCACCTTTCAGTCCTGCAAGCTTTATACTTGGTAAGCGCCCTATATAGGTATATCATTTTTAAATCTTTTATACTGTATTTTTACTGTACCATTGCTGTGTTTAAATATGTTTAAATACACAAATACTTAACATTTTGTTACAATTGTGTGCAGTATTTAGTACAGCCACATGCTGTACAGGCTTGTAGCCTAGAAGCAATAGGCTCTACCACACAGCCTAGGAGTGTAGTAGGCTAGACCATCTAGGTTTGTGTAAGTGCACTTTATGAAGTTTTCACAACAACAAAATTGCATAATGACACATTTCTCAGAATGTATCCCTGTGATTAAGCGACGACGTGTGACTGTACATTAGAAATGTCTCATCTTTCAGATCCCATGATTGATTTGAACAACTTGTAAGTAATAGTCCTGCTTAACTTTGGTAATTGCCTAAGAAGTGTAATGAAAGATAAAACTAAAATTAGAATTAATTGAATAAGGGTTTAACTGGTTTAACTGGAGACTATGCTCCCAAACCAAAGTCAGAATATTTTAGTGAGGGAGGGAAGCAAAAATTAACAAAAACAAATGCTGAACTTGGAGTTACTGGCCTTGCTTATGAGGATCAGCTCCACCTCTAACCAGGTGTGCTATGAAAATGCTGACAAGTCACTTAAGGAGGCTGGGTTAGTTGACTCTTGCGATCAATTAAAAAAAAAAAAATCTAGGAGTCTATGATTTTAAAGTAAAGTATATAGAATGGAAAATATTTATCTGTTTACACTATTTTTTTTTTAGCGAGCTATATTTGGCATCTGACATTATATTAGTTTCAAACTAATATAACTATTCTATGTAAAATGTAACTCTCACTATTTAATTTTCCCTCCTCTGATTAAATAAATAAAAGATTAGTTTCAATTTGAAACTAATATAATGTACACTGGAATGAGTTAATATTTGTATATACTGCAAAATGATCACTGCTCTAAGTCTAGTTAACATCATCACCATACATAATTACAAATTTTTTCTTGTGATGAGAACTTTTAAGATGTACTCTCTTTGCAACTTTCAAATGTTCAATACAATATAAACTCTAGTCACCAAACTGTACATTACATGCCTATAACTTATTTATTATACTATAACTGGAAGTTTATACTTTTTGACCCCTTCATCCATTTCGCCCATAAAAATATTCTTTAATCTTACATCCTTATTACAAAAGTTCAATTAGGGTCAATCATAATGCACATATCAATACCACAGCTCCTAGAACCATTACCATATTTTTTCTTTTGTCAATCCTTTTGTGCCTTAAAAGTATTTTGGGTCATCAACAATTGAATTAAATAAAAAAAGATTTTGGGGAAATATTCAACTTTTCCCATTACTGACCTCAGTGAATTTGCTCGATGTAGTAGGGAAAAGTTTGCATGAACATTACTAGAGCCTGGGCAGGAAGCACCTGGCTGCTGTGTATCTCAGTGAAAGTAGGAAATCGGGGAGCTTAATGTTAACTCTGTTCAAGACTGCAGGAAATCTTTTAAAACATTTCCTTTGTTCTTGATTTTACAAAACTCAATTTTATCTTTTGTAAGACCATTTTCGTACACTCAATGGGTGGTAAATAAAAGATGTTATCCTATTTTCCTCTAATAGGAGGAAAATAATTAACAGAGTTTAAGTGACTCCTTTTAAGGTAACACAATAAAAGACAAAGTTACATTTTTGTGTTTTTATTTGAGACAAACTGTTCCAAGCAGGGAATAGAAGAGTTAACAAAACAGACCCCTTGCTCCCCTGACACCAGTGAGTCATGCAGCAATTTCTCCATCCTACTTGAAGCTTTTATTGAGCAGTCTCCTAGATCCCAGTTTATCTTATTTCTCTTCCCTTCTCTATTTCCTTTGCTGGTTCCTCGTGCATCTAATCTTTAAATATTGGAGTATCCTCAACGCTCAGGCTATTTTTTTCTTCTTCTTCTTCTTTCCTCCTGTCATGAATTTCCTGACTTATTGCTCTTTTCTAAAGTCTTTAAATGTCATCTATATATTGGCAGCACCAAGTCCTGACCTCTCTCCTGAGCTTCAGGCTTATATATCCAGCTCAACACTGCCATGGGAATATCTAATAGGCATCTTAAACTTAACAGGATCAAAAGCAAATTCCTGATTTTAACTCCAAGATTTGATCCTGTCAGAGTCTTCCCATTCTTGTGTCAGTAAATCAAAACTCTGTTCTTCCACTTGCCCTGAGGGGCGGGGATGGGGGGAAATGGAATAATCCTTGACTAGTTATTTATCTCACAAACTAATTCCAGTCAGCAATTCCTATCAGCTCTAATGTCAGAATGTATCCAGGTTCTGATGACTTCCTTTTATTTCCATCACCAGGCCAAATTTATCTTCCCTAGAGGATTAATGCAATGAGGCAGAGTTTGTACTTTAATCCATATGTCCTGGCTTTTTAAGCTAGGGCCCATTTTAAGCAACAAGGAAAGATACGGCAAAGAATCATCTGGACTCAATACATTGGACTGTCCTGGAAAGATAGAGGGCACAGAAAAAGTCTTAAAACACATTCTCATTCCGTGATATATGCTTATGTCTTTAATCAAAGGCTTCTTAGAGAGTCCAAAGGAGCTGCAATATCAATTTTTTTAAGAGAGAAAATCACTATGTTTAATCAATGGATGCTGTATATAAGTAGGGTCAGAAATCAGAACACAGAATGGATTGCTCAGGACTTTGTGTTCCCAAGAATTCATTTGACTAAACTCTCTTGGGGAGCAAAACTTAGGAAAACAAAGACTAAAGTAGGAATGGAGGAAGTCCTCTGCTCTGCCATTCATGCACAGTAAGAGAAGATTCCAGGCAGACGAAGCATTTGGGGAACTCAGCTGGCTGAGTCGGGCACTAAAATCCCCTCCTCTCAATCACCTTCACTCTCTAACAAGCACAGAAAATTTAACACTAAAGATGTTTGTAGCAGCTCTGAAAATGTCTAACCATTAAAAGATAAAGTGGGAAAATAGGAGTCTTTGCATTTGTGTTTGTTTTGTTTAGTTTTCTTACTTCTTAGTGACCCAATTATTTATTTATTTTAATGAAAATTAAAAAAGAAAAAAGGAAAAACAACTTGTCCTGAACATTTGGATGCATAAACTGTAGATGTAAGACACTTTGGGAATTAAAGGTTTTCATATTGCTATGGTTATAATCCTGTGACAAATATTTCTCTCTGTGGAATTATAAATCCTTTAAATACTCCATCATGCCTCTTTGCTTCGTTATCTTAGATTTATCCTTATGCTGGAGTGGAGTGGAAGGGTATCTGGGATGAGATCTAATTCTGCTGGGCTTCCATATACCAAATGAGATAAAGAAATAATAAGATGGTAAAAATATAGACCATGGGTGGAATGAAGTGCAGTGGCCTTGGTGAAATACTCAAATACTCGATATCCATTTGTATACTTTCTACTTGTCAGATCTTTATTCTTTTTTTCACAAGTCATATAAATATAGTCATTTTTAAAGATGGCATTAGCAGTAGACAGAAAAATCTGTATTTTGCTTCTGTTTCCCTTGATTTTTGCAATTCTGATCTGAGACTGTGACCCTTTGACGATACTAAAGCCTGAATACAGTATCAGAAGGAATGATGCAAGAAAACTAACATTTGTGGAATTTCTACTTTATGCCATTCTTTGTATTTGTTCATTTCTATAATTATAACCTAATTTAATTCTCATATTATTGTGTGAGGTGAATTTTATAATATTCATTTCACAATTGAGGAAATCAAGGCTTTGAGAAACCAGTCTTATAGCTGATAAGTGACAGATGATCTTCACTTGACACAACACTGCTTATTCCATAAGAAATAAGATCATAGATAGCTGTGGAAACAGGAAAATTATAAGCCGCCAATTTCCATCTCACTCTTTAAGGGAAATCTCATATATTTTTTCTTTGGTAGTTTTCAAAGGCAAGTTTACAAGATGAGAAAAATAAAGTCTGAGACTAGTGAGGATGAAGAATGTTTTCCCTGTTATATGTATCCATATGTTTCATTATAATATATAATTCCTAAAACCACACAATAATATTTTGCTTTTCTGGTAATCTGTGTCACTCATTCTCTCCTCATTGGTTCAAGATGGCCCTAGAATGATAAAAACTTGATTTAGGTTCATCAACCCTGTAAGACTAAATTGTTTTGTGTTTTTCCTCCTTCTCTATTTTCCCAGGATCTTTAATCGTGTGTGGTGAAATGGTGTATCTTCTTTCCCCTGCACCACAGTTTTTAATTTATTATTTCTTGTCATAGTTATCATCATTCCACATGAGCTGTCAATTCATTTAGAGGTTGTTAGTGGACACATACGTATTGCTGTCTTTGTATCAATGTAATCAGCGGTAATGTCTGCTAGAGTGTTCATCTTCTGAAACTATCTAGGAAGGGTGACTAAGGGAGATGGGGGTGTGGTATCCTTTTGGTGTCAACTATGGTTTACAGCTCCGTAGCTACAATACCACCCTCTAGTGGCACACTGAGGTATGCCCAGGGTATATCAGAAGAATTTGGGGGGCTGGGGAAGCAAAAACAACCTTCTTTTTAATTGTGCTCGGTTATTTCATAACAATGACAAAAAATATCTCCATATGTCTCAAAAATAAATAGAATACGATATGTGTTTGTCCTTAGTCTGCTATGTATTTTCTCAGCATCACTTGGGATTATTTTGACCAATGGAGGAGATAACCCTTAATAAAAACAAAAGAAAACTTGGCTTATTGGAAGTTCAGTTTCCTAAATCTTGGCTAGCCATCATGTTTTCTGAATTCAAGAATTTATTCTTTTCAGTGCATTTATATTCAATAGGATATGGAAATGTGAAAAATATGAACTTTAAACTGTTTTAAATAGCAACCCATATTTGAAACATTTCCCAATGTGAGTGACAGGCAATTAAATCTACTTTGCATAAACTTGAACATAAAGTGGAAACCAACTGATTCTATGAAGACTGAGAAGAAAGAAAAATGAGCTATTTAATCTTTGTACTGCATGCTGAGGTCCTCTGAAGCAGGGAAGACAGTTGATGGAAAATCAGGAGAATATAACTGTTCAATCTGCAATGCTGTTAGTATTTTCTAAATGATAATCTTTAACAAAAGAAAAAATATTCGAAAAGGAAAGAAACTACTTTATTACTAATGGGATGGGTCACATTTGTCATTATAGATCAGCAACACTGAGCCTCCAGTATTTAAATAGGTTTTTCTGGTGTGGCATGCTATCTGTTTATATAAATATTGTATCTGCATAGAATGTTATATTACAGTACTTTCTACTTTATCTTTGTTGTAGCCTGAAACAAAACAAAACAAAAAAATATCACAAGTAGAATCAACTTTCCCTTTTTATAGATAGTATGATTTCAGAGACTTATAAAGATTTGTTTTATTGGCTTCACACATCCAGGCCCCATTCCTTAGCCAGCATGACCTGATTCACCAAGAGTTCTTTCCAAACATCTGTTTCTTGTATCTGATGTTCCACTTAATCTTTCACCTTTGAGTCCATTACCATTCCCAAGACATATTTTGCCAAATAGATTCCCTTGAAAAGGAAGAAAAAGTTGGTGCCAAGAACTGACAGTTAATGTGATGTACTAATAAAGAGGATTTTTAAGTTTAAAAGTCTTTGCACTTTCAAAATTCTTGCAGCTCCTTAACTAGAAGGAACTTGTAAATAAAACCAGATTATACACTTTTTCTTGCAAAATGTACCTTTTAAAATTTTATCTTTTTAACATGTGTTATATATTTATATATTCATTTTTATATATCAATATAGTGGGCAGTTATCTAAATTCTATAGACACAGATGATGTAAGTAAATATACCTCTGTCTTTAAAACTTTGCAAAATAGTTGGGTGTGGGACTTGGCTAAACAAATAAAATAATTAAAATACAATCTGATAAGTAAGTTCTATATTAGAGGTAAATATTAGGTGTTGTATTAGATGTTACGGTTGCCATAACAAATTACCACAAACTGGGTTGTGTATAGTCTACCTAAACCCGGTATGATTTCATCTCAAGATTTTTAACTAGTTACAACTGCAAAGACCCTATTTCCAAATAAGATCACATTCTGAGATTCTCCGGTGGACATGAATTTGGGAGAGACACTATTTAACCAATATAAATGCTATGGGTAAATAAAAGAGAGTTACCCAATTTACCCTGGTCTCCATGGGGGTGGCAGATTCAGGAAAATTTCCTGAAACCAAGGTGTTTAAGTTTAGTTGGAAAATATAAGTTTAAAGAGATGGAGAATAACCAGACTGTGGAGGGTCTCATTTGCCACGCTGAAGATGTATATTTTATTCAGTAACTCAGTGATTCTCTTCCTTTTTTGCTCCCCTCCCACAACATTTTAAAAGAGGTTAGTCTTTTCCATTAGAGACAGCAGCTGTCTCTGAAAATGATTTTTGAGTAGAGAGGCCACACATTAGAATCTTAAGAGATGGTGTGCAATTGTAAAATGTCCATTGCATAATTTAGATATGAATATTTCCCCTTTCTTTCCCATAAATGAAATATTGATAAGGAAATACTGAAAGTATTTAAACAGAATGAAAAGTATACAGACAGATGATAGAGATATGATGATAGATAGATAGATGGATGGATGGATGGATGGATGGATGGATGGATGGATGGATGGATAGATAGATAGATAGATAGATAGATAGATAGATAGATAGATAGATAGATAGATAGATATAGTATAAGGGTCTAGAACAAGCCACCCCAAGATGTATATTTGTGGTATGCAGATTACTTTGAGCTAAAGGCAATTTCAGTTTAGGCTCAAGAGAAACTTCTGTTTCTTCCTTTAAACTACCTAGAAGAATTTGAATTAGGGGCCTTGCTCACAAGAGGTTATCAGAGATGACTTCTTTTGACCTATCTATAGAACAAGGTAAACTTCTATTTACTAAAGCTCTGCCCTTCTTATCATCCTGCACTGATTTTGAAGGCTCCAAGTCACCTCACCTCATCCCTAGCTCAAGGTGTTTTATAGACCTCAATCCTCCTTTATATCCCCTAATCTCTCATGTATGCGGGGTCTCTGACTCTCTCATGTTTGGGGTTCCCGTACACATGAGATTAAATTTGGTTTTCTCTTGTCAATCTGCCTCCTGTTGATTTGATTATTTGGCCAGCAGAAATGAACCAGAGGATGGAGAGGGGAATTTCCCCCCTTCCCCACAGTAGTATACACTATATTTTGTTATATTGATAGCGTCAATAGTAAAATAACACAATATGTATATGTTATATTACCCTGGTTCAGAATGAAAGTAGATTATAAGGAGAAACCTAGAGGCAGAGAAACCAGTTTAGCAGATCATTAAAAATCATACTACTGGTTATGAAGTTTCGAATATAACAATGATAATCAAAATATAAAGGTGTGAGTAGATTTAGGAGCTCTACAGGAGGTCGAATTAGCAAGATTCCATAAAATCATAAACAGGACTAACAATTCTCAGTTTTCTTGTCTGTATAGATGCATGGGGAATTGACTAAGAAAGGATATGAAAAAGAAATACGGTGTAGAGGCAGAGTTGAAGATTTTGGTTTTACATGTGCTGAATTTTGAAGTCTATAGGATATCCAAATAGAAATGTCTGGTGGTCAATTGAATATATGATTGTAAAGCAAAAGAGGGAAATAAACTATGAAATGAACAGCATATACATATAAATGGTAGTTGAAGACATAGATGAAAATGAGATTTCCTAGGAGACAGCACATGGATCAGGAAGTTAAAAATACCAAAACAGAGTCCTGTGAAATACCAATGCATAAAGGACAAATGAAAAAAAAAAAAAAGTGCTTTATAAAATCCATGAAAAAGACTAAGGAGCAGCCATGCGGCAATAAAAATTCAAGAGGATTAATACCCTGAAGTCAAGAAAAAGGGGGATTTGAAGACTGGGGGAGGAGACAAGAGTGGTCATGTCTATGGTGAAGTCACCATTAAATCTGAAAATGAGGAGTCTTTGCAAAATAAGGGAAATTTTTTTTTGTAAATGTGGAGAAAGAAGTGATATTATGGAAGGTGGAACAGTGAATGATAGGTAAGGAGGTAGGGATACATATATCGCTAAATGCATAGTCATAGTTGGTATGCATGTATACATGTGTATACATGCATACCAACTATATATATGTATACATATACATATATTGTTTATATATACATAAACATGTATATATTATATAGGGAGTATATATTCTACTAAATTATATACAGTATATATGAACTACAGTAGCATAGTATCTATGACATTAGGCTAATTTTGAGCATATTTGACACTTCAGTAAGCAATTAAGATGTGATTTTAAAGGGAGCAGCTATTTTCTAATGGCATGTTACTGAGGACTTTATAACCTCAGGAGGAATAAAAGCCATAAATTTAAATTCACTCAAGCCTTCTTTTCAGTCGCAGTTGTTAAATTTAAATTTACAGTCAAATTTTATTATTGTGCGTATAAGATACAATTTAGTACATTTTTACATCGAGTACTATAAGCTGTTGGACAGGGACATGTTGACATGTATTTTCATTCACCTGCACATAAACAAACAAACAAACAAACAAACAAACAAATAAATAAATCTGAAGTTTTCCTTGTGGAGTACTGAGTAAAGAATACATTTAGAGCGGGATTGTTGTCTCTGAGAATATAAATTTTATTAAAGTGCTACCACTCCCATAACTGCTGCATATATTTGTAAATTTCTGTTGTTATGTAAAAAGAATTGAAATTGCTCAGGATACTCTATGGTTTTTATTTTAATTTATCCAGTCAATGCAGGCTGCATAATTCTGTGCTCCACTTAGTTCAGCCAAACAATACTTTATGTGAAGCACATTTTTATTATGAGAGCTTCCAATTTATGGTGTTTGTTGGGGCCATTGATTCCTTATGACTTATAATATGTAGTCATGTCTAACTATTCTTCACAGTTTATCATAAAGGGTCATTCTAGAATTATAGAGCAGGTGTGATGATAGATTTAGAGGTTGTTTTATATTATCCTGTGCAATTGACCACACTGATTCTCCAGGTACCTCAAATACGTTTCATCATATTTATAGGTTGTCTAGTTCCCTTATGATTAGCTGCAGGGCCTTGGAGAAGAATTGTGCATGCAGGTCATGACAGGAGGAACAGGTGGGAGGAAACCAGCTGTCTAACTTTTTTTCTGAGCGTCATTCTGAAAGAGGTCATTGAATAAGCAGAACCTTTAGTTGCTTAATACATAGCAAGCAGGATTGATAGGTTTGTGAGATTCTTTCCTTGAATTATTTATTGAAATAGATTATCAGTGCATTTTACAAAATTACTGTAGATGCACTGCTTTCACTAGAGTGACAAAAAAAATTATCCATGATGATGATATGAAAAACACTAGTTTTCATACAATTTTATATGCAAACATGTACTTCCAACATATTTATTTTTATCAATGATTTTATTTCTAATAGAAACGTAATGAAATGACTATGTCTCTTTTGTCCTCAGCTGAAATCAGCATTCGTAGATCAAGAAGCCTCAAACATTCTCTCATTCAGTCTGATATTTCTGAAATAACCTCTTTTATTAAATCTATGTTGTCTTGTACACCTTTATTCAGAAGTACAAAGCATTGTCTTTCTCTTTTAGTTTATTTTAACTGTTACACATCTTAAACACTGGAATGAGAGATGGAAAAAATCAGGTCCAGTGTGTAGGTGTTATGCAAAAAAACATTATATATGAAATATTAACTAAGTAAAGGAAATAAGAATGTGGACAAAAATTAAGAAATTCTGGACACTGAAATATCCTTGGCATGATGGATTTACCAATATCAGAGGCACGATAACCAGTGACAAAGGGGCAGACCGCTGAGCCTAGGGTCCTGAGTATGAATCCTGAACCCACCTTTTAAGAGCCTAGGAATAGGGGTAAATAGCTAACTACTTTCAACCTAAGTTTCCTCTACTGTAAAATAAGGGTAATGACATTCATTTTACAGGATTTTATGTGACTTAAATTGGATAAATTATATTAAATATTTAGAGAAGTTCCTTGGACATGTTTAATGTCAATACAATTTGGATGACATTATTATTATCAATAATATTACTATCAACAGGTATAAGATAGTATATCTTTCAAACACTTTATAAGTAGTGTATTTTAACTGAGATGTGCATTACTCAATATACTTAATGTATATACAATGCTTTCCTAAGGCTTAAGGTTAGAATATTTCCAGCCTAGGCCTCTTTGCTGAGCTTCATTCAGATTAGTACATCCATCTACTGGATGAGCTCTTTCGTGGATGTCATGATTTAAAAGCCTCTATCTTTACTTCCTTACAACTTTCTACTCCCCCAGCACTATCACAAATATATGTGTAATCTAAGCAAAGACATGTGCAAATTATGCTAGACTTCTTAGTTACCCTCATTCACCCATAATTTTTATTCATTTGACTTCATAACTGTTTATTTTTTATTTTTGTCCATGAACTCTACTAGGATTGACTCTGCCTTAATTCAGTCTTCTCTCTCTCTCTCTCTCCCTTTCTTCTTTCCTTCCATTTTTACTGATCCATAAATAAATCAGGGTTGAGCAAGACCGGCTTGGCCTGCTTCACATTTTCTCTTGGGGTCTCTGTTGTATTTATTAGTTCCACTAAAAAGTCTATGCCCACCTCCCCAAAGACTTTATTTTTATGTATTTTTTAAATCACATGTAAAGATTTGTCCATCACCATGGTCACAATATAGAACAGTTCCATCACTAAAAAGATATCTCATGTTAACCTTGTTCAACCACACCCACCTCCCTCTGCCCCAAGACTATTTTTACAACTGGAAGTTTGTACTTCTTAATTCCTTTCAACTTTTTTGCCCACCCCTCCAAAGCCCTCATATCTGGCAATCACTGGTTTGTTCTCTTTATGAGTTAATTTCGATTTTGTTTGTTTATTTACTTTGTTTTTTAGATTCAACATATAAGTGAAATGATATGGTATTTATCTTTCTCTCTCTGACTTATTTCGCTTAGTATAATACCCTCTAAGTTCATCCATGTTGTTGCAAATGGCAAGATTTTATTCTTTTTTATGGCTATATGCATATGTACTATATCTTCTTTATCCATTTGTCTACCTATGGACATTTAGGTTGCTACCATATTTTGGTTATTATAAATAATGCTGCAACAAACATAGAGGTGTCTAATCTCTATGTTGTACACCATAAACAAATATAATCTTGTATGTCAACTATAATTGAAAGGTAAATTCTAAAAAGTGGAAAAAAATCAGCCTTTAATAAAGCTTTTGAATTAAAAAAAGCAATAGATAACATAACTAGTTCTTTATCTAGAAAATAAATTGTATTTGAAGTTTAAATATTCACACAGATAAACTGCAGGGCCAGTGGTGAATATATAATGATATTAAAAAACTCTCAGTATTTCTAATCATTAGGGAAATGGAAATTAAGACCACATTGAGATGGTACTAAGCATTTATTAGAAAAGCTAAAATTAGAAAGACCAACCATAACAAGTGTTGGCAAGGAGGAGATATACGTTTCACATGCTCCTGATGGAAGTGTAAAATTTTCTGACCACGTTGGAAAACAGTTTGGCACTTTCTAAGAAAGTTATTTATACACATATACACATAATATATGACTCATCTGTCCCTTAGTTATACAAGAGAAACAAAGCTTATGTCTATTCAAAACTTACACATGGGTGTTCATAACAACTTTATTTATAGTAGCCAAGAACTGAAAACAACCCAAATGTCCATCACTGGATAAACAAACTGTAATATCCATATAATGGAATTCTACTCAGCAGTTATAGGAATGAGTTTTTTTTCATGTTACAACATGGATGGATCTCAGAATAATTAAACTGAAAAAAAAGAAACCAGACAAAAATGACTAATGCTGTATTCATGTGAGTTTATGTAAAATACTTGAAAATACAAACTAATTTGTAATGACAAATAGATTAGTGATATCTGGAAATAGGTTTGGGTGTAGGGGAGGAGGATAGAAATAGATTATATAGGAGCATGAACGTATTTTTAAAGTGGTGGATATTTTCAGTATCTTAATTAGGGTAATGATTAGATGAGTGTATTATATATGTTAGAATTATTAAATTGTATATCTTTAACACACATTTATTTTATGTCAATTATACTTTAATAGAGCTCTTAAAAATTACCTCACAAAAGCACATTGGGAAATTCTTCAGGTTTATTGATGTCCCCTGAATAAATTGAACAATTTTTGAGAAAAAAGTGCTGAATTTACATATTCTAGTCTCCATCCTGTGCCAAAGACAATGTCAGAAATTGATGTATCAATTTCACAAATTTTTCTAGGATGTGTTTTATTATTAGAGGCATATGTGATTATCTCTGAAGAAGTATTATAACCTATGCTTAGAATAATGAAATACATGGCCTGATTCTTCAAATAAAGTATCATTAAATCATCACATCAGGTGCTAGAAGATACGTTAAAACAACTGAGATATTAGGACCCCCAGTTCCCTGATTAAAAAAAAAAGTCAATATTAGCTAAAAGATTAAAATTAAAATAAAAGAAGATACCAGAATTTTAATAATAATTAAAAGGAAGCCTTCCCAGGTATATACTATAATTCTTAGAAATTATCTTATTCTCCTTACTTTCTATACTATATTTCTCAATCATTTACAAAAACCATACATTTTGAGAATGATGAAAAAAGATGTAATATAATGGAAAAGTTGTGAATTAGGACCTGTCAGTACAAACTATGTAATTTTGAAGACGCTATTAGAAATTTCTCTTTAATTTCTTCTTCATCTATAAAATTAGAGAGTTAAAATATCTGGAAAAACATTAATTTTAAAATACAAATATCCAAATTATAAGTTATTGTATTTTTAAATCCTAAAATGAGCTTAGGCTCAATGTGTGTGTGTGTGTGTGTGTGTGTGTGTGTGTGTGTGTGTGCATGTTCGCACACATGTCTATTTTTGTTTGACCATAAAGATCAGGACTAAAGTAAACCTCACAGGCCACTCATTAGTAGTAAGCATAGAGTTAAAACGAAATAAAGATTGCAATATACATGTTCTGCCTTTATTTAGTGCTAAAATGTTTATGTTTTATAGAGTCCATTCTATATGAAATCAATGTTCTACATTGTTTTATATTCAATATTAAAGTTATATAATTATTTTCTTATGAAAACAGCAGTAACTCCTGTGTATTTAATGATTTATAATCTTTAGTACATTGTAAAATTACCCAAGGAGATTTAAACATAGAAAGTCAGAATATATTATTTTTATTTTCAAAATATTTCCTATACATCTTCCTTTCTAAAAAGACACTCATGTTATTTTGTTAAAGGTAAAGTACTTTTCAATAGCTTAAGGATAACCTGTAGGTTTGTTCTTCTTTAAAGAGCTGAAGCCATCAGAATGCGCTCAACTCACAGCATGGGACAGCATCAGCATGCTATGACCTGGGTCAAGAATAATAGTATTTGAATAACTACCTCTGATTTGGTTCAAAATGATTTCTCAAACAAATAGAATTTTTGAAATGACATAAAGCAATTTTCTTTCCGTTGAACTCCAGTCTGAGGGAGCTCTGGGCTCATAGAGAATGCAGTTTATGGTCTTGTATTTCCATATTCCATTCTTAAATGTCTAGTTTGGGGATTACTCAACTAATTTAATTTACTTTTCAAAACAATCTTTAATTCATGTACAATTGTTTTGATGTTTTAGAACTTCAAAACTACTCACACTGTGTTTCATGTGGCTGGAACTACTTTATTTTAGGAATATAATTGGAAATGTCTTCAGTGGCACACAGGCAAGCATATACACATTTTCCAGACTCTTAATTAAGGTACTCAGACATTTTGAATTAGGTAGTCTCTGTTCTTCAGATTTACAAAGCACTCTTATCAGCCAGGATATTTCAGGGGTTCAGAGCTTGTTTCCAAGGGCTAGTCATGAAAAGAAGCCTTGTTGGAATGTGCAGTTTGAGCAACCTAGGTCTACTGAGAATCCTTTCCTGTACACATATAGTGTTTACTTTCCTTATGTCTGGTTACATTCACTTCAACATTATGTTTATGAAACTCATTCCTATCATTATCTGTGGTGGTAAATCCTTTGTTCTCATTGTTCTATTAGCATTCTGTTGCATGAGTATATCACAATTTATAGTGAGTTCTCCTACTGACAAGTATTTGGTTAGTTTCCAGTTGTTGTTTTTTTTATTATTATTATTATGAATCATGTAGCTACAAACTTTCCAGTAAAGAGTTTTTTGGCAATGATGCATATATATTTCAGTTGGAAGAATACCAAGGAGTGGAATTGCTGGATTACAGCATATGCATATATTAAGCCTACAAAAAATACTTCCAGAGCATTTTCCAAAGTGGCTGTATGGTTTTATATTTGCATAAGCAGTGGATGAGTCTTGGTTATTCTTGCTAACATTTGGTGTTCTTAGTCTTTCGTTTGAGCCATTCTCGTATGTGTATAATAATATCTCATTATGGTTTTAATCTGTATTTTGTAATAAAGTTGAGCATTTTTTCCTACCTTACTGATCATTTGGACCTCATCTTTTGTGACATGTCCACTTGAGTCTTTTGCCTAATAAAATACTATGTAACCATTTAAATGGTAAAGGATTATTAATAATTTAGATAAAGGTTCTTATGGTAATTTAAATGAAAATGCTATACAAATATATGTGAATACACACACACAAAAATACATATGGGCATCACTACACACACACACACACACACACACACACACACACTGTTTTTCTGGGGCTTTCTAGTTATTTCCTAAATATAAATATCTAGAGGTATACATTTTGCATCAGGACATAGATACATTTTTAAAAGATACTGGTGTTCATTGTAAAATTACCTTTCAGAAGATTTTATCAATTGACATATCAATTTATAGACAAAATTTAAAAAACACAATAAAATATTAACACTAGTGATCATTTCTGTGCGGATTACAGATAATTTATATCTTCTCTTTTTTTAAAAAAATCCTTTCTGTACTGTAAATCCACTATGTCCAGGGCTTGGGAGGCAGAGGAGTTCCTCGGGTTTAGGAGCCCTGGAATGGACTGGGTATGGACAAGCAACACCCCAGGTGTGGACTCTGCAAGAGGTCCTGACCATTCCTGTACCACAGCCCTTTGGCCACAGGTGCCTGTCCTTTTCTGTTTGCCTCCATCGTGAGTAACGACAATGCATAGCTACTTTCATATTTAGATTTAGAATACAAATAACCTGTCCACATTCACTGCTGCCTCTCTACTAAATATTTTCAGCAGTGCTTTAAAGAGAGACACCCTCCCAGCCTCTCCATATTTATAAACAGTCCTTCATTGGAATAAATGTATAATTCAATCAATATAATGAAATGCCACATCTGACATTTTCACTGTTTGAAGTCACTATTCTGTTAGCAGAAGAGTTCATTATAATATTATGGGAAAAAGTAATATTATTTATTGTTTCTGAAGCACCAAGGTGGCAAAATGGAACAGAAGTTTGTGTAGAATATAAAAGGCAATACCTGTAGTTATGGAATTTATATGTATACAGAATCTTGATAAATAGAGGTATAAAATACATTTTTAAGATGTATTAAATGTTTGCACATTTTCATACCATTGTGACTTTATCAGTAACAATGAATTACCCACTGAATATAGACCAAATACTACACGTGTGCTTCCACCAATTTAGGTGTGAGCTTTTTGAAGAAGCTGTGTATTTTGTCATGGCATCTGACTATTGTAAATTAGAACAGATTAACTAGGAATGGAAAAGCTGACTTTGAGGTAATTTGGAGTGATTTTTAAAACACAAGAGGGTTATGCTGATTATGATGAATAATGGGGGGAAAAGGAATGTTTTAAAAATTGTTATGTTGAGGGATTTTAGGATAAAAAAATGTATCCTCTAAATAACTTCAAAGTGCTAATAGCATGGAGAAAAATTGGCAAGGAACATGAAAATGTACAAATGAATATAAATAGTAACCTTAATAGAGGGGAAGAGAACATAAAATTGTGTTTTATTTGAACGACCAGAATTGTTTGTTTTTCATGATTTAACAGAAAGAAACACAGAGAAAACTAAACAGACCCTAATTTAAATTCTGAATACACACCTGGCACTGGGGCAGGATACTATGATGTCCACAGAGAAACCCTGGGTGTTCAGGGAGTGATAGCACAGAAGGAATGGATAAGGGACATGGCAGATGGATAAAATATTCATGGTTGAGTTTCCCTCTACTTGAATTACATTGTCAAGGTCAAAAATGAGCTGAGGTCTCTGAGAAGGAACAGCTGTGCTTTGTGTGGCCAGATTTCAACAGCTAAATCAAAGCAATAGTCTGGGACGAGTAATAAAATATAAACATTTGATTACTGTCATCTGAGAAGGAAGTATGCATGTTAAAACACTAGGGAACAGAGAGACAAAATCTGGCTGTGTGTATGAGTGTTCCTACTTTAAAATCCCTACAATCTGAGTCAAACTCTCAACCTCCTGAAACTCAGTTTCTTAATTTCCTTTGTGTATTTTAGGCATCTTGTATGAGCAAGGACATAATTAATGCATGGAAACATTTTCTCAGGAATGTAAAATAGTACAGAATCCTTGGAGGCATCTTAACACAGTGGCTATTTGTCTTGGTTCTAGTGAGAGACATAGAGAAGAAGTTCAAAGCTCAGCTTTGTCGTAAGCCATGGGACCATTTGCTCTATCCTCGGTTGCTATGGTTTCCTTAACTTTAAAATGAGTGTGTTAGTGGTGCCTATCTTTTCAGGCTCTTACAGTGATGCAGCACAGGTGAAGCTTTAAGTTCAGTGCCGAGTATATAGCAAATACTCAAGAAATACTTGCTACTCTTATAAAAATGTGAGGTTTTTTTACGCGTTTAGAAAGCACAGTCATCATAATGATATACTTATCAAAAATGATAATAATGAGTCTAGCCATTCAGCAAAATTGAATTATTTCCAGGAAATGCCTCCCCCACTTTTTTTTTTTAACCTGATTCATTTTAATTATTTTTTTAAATAAATCATCACAGTAAAATAAAAGGGAACCGTGGTTTCTCAATTATGTACATAAAGCTTTAGAAAAACAAAGATGAAAATCCCTCTTAGTTAATATTATTCAGTAGCCCCCCCCTTATCTGCAGTTTTGCTTTCAGTTACCTGTGATCAACCGCCAGCTGAATATATTAAATGGAAAATTCCAGAAATAAACAATTCACAAATTTTAAATTGCATGCCATTCTGAGTAGCTTTATGAAATTTCGTGCCATCAGCTCCGTCCTGCCCAGGATGTAAATTATCCCTTTGTTCAGGGTATCCATGCTGATAATATGCTATCTACCCGTTAGTCACTTAGTAGCTGTCTCAGTTGTCAGATGGACTGTCACGGTATTGCCATGCTTGTGTTCAAGGAACCCTTATTTTGCTTACTGTCTCATTCACCTCACTTTATCTCATCACATAGGCCTTTTACCATGTCACATCACCACCAGAAAAACAAGGGTGGGTACAGTGCAATAAGATATTTTGAGAGAGAGAGAAAGACCAAAATCACATAACTTTTGTTTCAGTGTATTATTATAAATGTTCTATTTTATCATTATTGTTGCCAATCTCTTACTGTGCCTCATTTATAAACTGAACTTTATCATAGGTACACATGCATAGGAAAAACATATTGTTTATACTACCTGTAATCTCAGGCATCTAGTCTTGACATATATTCCCCAGGAATAAGGGGAGAACTACTGTACTCTTAATTCTATGTTGTTACCATCACGAGAGGCTTTTGCATTAGATGTGGTAGAGTGTCAAAAAAGGCAAATTATATTTTTATTGGCATATATTGATCAACTGATCCTGGAAACAGTTCAAAGGAAATTGAAGGGAGTTTCTCTTTTCAAATTAACCGGAAAGCTCCCCTAAGTCCTTGCTCCCCTAGCATATGTGTGATGGTCAAATAATGAAATTCATCAACACTTGATAAGTTCCCCCCCATTCTCGTTAACAATAGATGAAGACAAATAATTTTATGCCCCCCCCCACCTTTTTTTCTCTAATTATACTTATGGACCATAACAAGCCTCTAGGACTTTGTAGACCGAATAGGGCCACGTGAGGATAGGTGAAGCTTTGGGTGAGGACAGAAAAACACGTTTCTATTTCTCTTTATGTTTATGTTTTCTCTGAGGTCCCTTTAGACCTATACAGTGGAGCTTGGGTGTTTTTGTTTTGTTTTGTTTCCTTTTGGAATGCGATTGCTATCCACTATTAGACACTGACCAGGATTGAGAAGGGGCTCATGGGAAAAGAAGGTGAAGTACAGGCTATTTAGGGTTTCTCTTTTCTGGATTTTCAGAGAGAATGGTAAGAGTGGGGAACCAAGGTGACTATAAACTCCATCTTAGCACAGGAGCAAAGACAAGTGTATTGGGATTTAAGGCAAAACTCCTTTCCAGGAACTAATATTAGGTTGGTGCAAACGTAATTGCAGTTTTCGCAATTGTTTTTGAGTTTTTAAACCGCAATTACTTTTGCACCAACTTAATAGGTTGAGGCTCAAATTTTCTATATCTTATGATCTTGCTTATCTTAATTCAATATAATTCAGTAAATATTTACTGAGCTCCCAGTGTCTGTTTGTTAGTACAGTGGAAAAGCAGTATTATTCCTGATGGGGGGACGACTTTGCCTTGGATCACAGGGGGTAGTTTAAAATTTTTGTTCCCAGCAAAAGGACATAAAGTAAATTTGCCTCTTGGTGGAAAATCTTCGTGGAACTATTTCACACATGCTCTTTTAGAATTTTCAGAGCTTCCCCCCACCCCTTATTACAACTGTCTCCTTCTTTCCTTTTCTTTGTATACATTTACATCCTAATCTTTTCTGATTTTCACCTTCTTCCCAAAGTTTAGAGTGATGTGTTGCATTTAAAACTGGGTATTATTCAACGGAATTGCTGTTTGTTTAGAAGATATATTTTGCAATGTATTTGGAATGGGGAATAAGAGTGAAAAGTCATGCTCAAGAGTTAAAATAAACTATAAAAGAATCCCAGAGAGAATTCAGAGTAGAATTTGTTCCTAAGAAGTTTAGCCAGGGGAGGAGAGGGAGGGAGGAGGGAATTGGAGGGAGAAGTGGGTCACAGAGAGGATGTGTCCTCAATATTATGAGTGCATGTGAGTATTTATGTGCGAGTGTGTAAAACAACGAAGGGACTGAGTATTAGAATAGATGGGATAAGCATTTATAGTCTGAGAAAGCATTTATGGCTGCAAGAGCCTCAGACAGAAGATTATGACCTTTCACAGGATATGGAATTGAAGGTGGACTAGGAACTCAAATCATATTTGCCCTTGTTTCCAAGGTCCCAGCCACATGTGAAAGTCTATCTTGTTTGGTGGTAGTCAGCAGGAATTTTCAGTAACATGTCCTTTCAACACTCAGCATCATTTAAGAATTTAAAGAGGAAAGTGAAAAGAGCAGATTTGTGGTTTTGGAAGATTGAACTGGTGGTGACCTAACATAGGAACTAGAGACAAGGACGCCATATCAGCAAGCAGAGACGTGCAGGAGAGAGTAGGGGACTGACGGAATTGATCACGGGATCACCGATGTACAGTTGGTGGTAGAAACCCATGACAGGGCAGAGCCTGTAGTAAGTGTGTATATGCTAAGTGTGTATATACTAAGTATGTGTTTATACACAGGCTGTGGAGGGACAGGCAAAGGGGGAGTAAGAACTCTGGATAACAGCCAAAGTCAGTAACATTTTTCATACGTAAGAGACTATTTGATTATTACATTTAAAAATAAAATTATGTTAACTTATGAAGAAGAAAGCTACACTTTGTTCTTGGCAATCTAATTTGCTAATTTCTCCCTAATTTTCCTGAGGAGACAGCAAAATAGGCCAAAAGATTCAAGATTCCTTGTCCATTGTTATATAAAATTAGAAGACCAGCTTCCTAGAAATGTGTTAAGTAGCATCTTTATATAAACACACACACACAATTTCTAGCATTAAGAATGAATAACTTCCAGTTAGATTTTCTTCAAAAAATTTTTGTAGTTCCCAGTAAAAGAGTTAGAAAAAGAGCCTTTTATTTACCATGGTGGAGTTAGTTTAGGTCTCTAGCAATAATTAAAATATATTCTCATCGACATAAAATACATCCATTCTTATTAATATTTTTGGAAAATTAAATGATTTTCACAAACCCCTGTAAAACATTAATATGTTTTAATATAAATCATTTAAATTTTTTTCTCCTTTAAGGTTTATACTCAAGAAAGTTTTAATTGCAAGAAATTAACTTTGGAATTTGTACAGGGTTAGGAAAGATGTGACAGCAGATAAAGTTTGTCTGGTCTTAAACAAGTTTTTAGCGTGTTCTGTAAGTAAGCATTACGTACCATGTCCAAATAATTCCATAAGAAGTTTTAATATATTTTAAAATCTAGTATAATCCTTTTACAATGTGATATGGTCTTTCCTGTTCCTGAGTTTTCTGACATAAACTTTTTAATAACTATTGTAGCAGGAACGGCATGAAGAATAATAAGCAAATGAGTAGATCAAATAATCATAAATTACATTTATTTATTTAACAGAAGAGAGTGACATACTTTAAGAGTTGGTGAGTGTTAGCGGTGATTATTCTATTTTCTCTCCATTCTGGCCCATGTTTTCAAACACCCTCTCCCTCCCTCCCCTCTGTCCCCAGAAGCATAAGGCCTTTTCCCCAAAGGATGCTGGTGTCCTAATGACAAATCTTATATGTAAGTGACACAATGTTCTTGATCATTAGGTTGTACATATTACTCCCAATTGCTAGGTCAGAAAAGGGAAAATTCCTAACATGTTGATTACTGAAGAGTTAGAACATAGATAAAAATATACACAATGTTCTAGCATATTATAACATTTGCTTTAAAAGATAACCATACCAAATATGGTTCCTGGCTGGATACAGAAGAGAACACATTTTCAAAACACCTTTTTGGCATATTTCAACAACATTTGTGCCCAAAAGCCCAACCCTGTAAACATCTATGGCTTCAGAGATATTTTGTACATTCATGCAGTATAATCACTCAAAATCACTAAATAGAAGCTTTTTTTTTGGGTGAAGTTTCCCTTTTTTGAAAATAAAGAACACACTGTCAATTTTTACTTGACAGTATATTTTATCAAAATCATTATTAAAGCAAATAAAAATAAATATTTTAGTGTTCACATTTTTTTCAATCAGACATTACTGTTTGTCCAAAGAACTTCTCTTCTTGAAATGCTTATGATGAACACCATTTTGATAATTAGCAATTCTTCTACACTGAATTGCAAATGTTTATAGATTCCTTTGCATGTTTTTTGACTGATACTTTACTTAACAAATAAATTTGATTTCTTGACTGATAACTCATGAGAAAAACAATAAGGCCTATATATGAATAATAGTTATTAGTCTTCCTATGGCCTACCTGATTTGATCAACTGAATAATAAACATTAGAAGACAATATCAACTTTTGTAAGACCATACTTTCAATGAGATATAGAGTCATCTACCGACCCCTTTGTTGGTATAATTCAGGTATATTGCTCCAGAGAGGTGGTATGGGACTATTAAGAATAAACGTTTTCATTGGATACATAGGCATGTGACACGGACTTCATCTGAAGGATCCTCAATATTTGCATATCCAGAGCCTTGTGAGCAGGTGACACATTGTAATTATCAATAAGTGCTGGTCAAATAGACAAGTGAATTTTTATAAAAGTTTGTCACTGAACTTTACTCTGAAAAAATAATGGTGAATATTGATCCTTGAAACAAAGCTTACTGGCCTTTGAAATTCAAATTTCAGAATAACCTTTCAGTATATAAGTGTATAGTATAGTTTTAATAGAACATGAACATAGACACTCAGAAAATATAGTTAAGGGAAGTTACTATTGATGATATTTTATATCCTTAACTACCTAGAAAATCACATGATTGTATTATATTTAACTACCAGTTGATTTCATTATTGATTAAATGCATTATTTCAATATAATATAGTCATTACTTTTGCTATAATACAATATACTATATTATTGAATACTTTATTCAAATTTAAATTATTGCAGGTATGCTTTATGAGGATCTCAAATTAAACTAACTGGTTATTCATCATAAAATATTCAGTATATGTGCTGCCGAAGCAATCACAACATAAAATATTCAGTATGATAACTGGAATCAATAGAAAGAAGTGAAACAGCTATAACTTAATTTTTTACAAAGCTTGTCTTTTCTCTAGAAATCTAGAGCTTCCTCGCCTGTCCTGATGGTAATATTCAAACCACTTAAAAGACCATTCGTAAGGCGTAATGCACATTAAACAACCTAATCTAATTTTCTGAATCAACTTAAGTTCCAGAAAGTATAATTAAATATGGATTTGTTTGTTTATTTTAGATCATGTCACCAATTTAAATATCTCACATACTTAAAGGATCATGTAAATCGTGGGTCTATTTGAGTCTTTAAAAATTGATTTAGTTTTTTGGAAAAATTCAATAATTTAAAATTATTATTGAAACTACTGTTCCCCAGATAAGATTATACAGAGCTTAAGATCTGATGTTCAAGGATGGAGAGCACACAAACACATACAAACAAGCATTTGAGACGAAATCAATTATAAGCCCTCCCAGGGTAACATCTCAGACCAGCAGCAATGCCCATCTCTTTGCCTCTAGTGAACGTCCCTGGTATTTTCATATACATATTACAGATAACATAAACCTTGTGAGTACTGCCTTTTTTGAAAGGTGTCACCATTGTAAATTTTGTATTTTAACAAACAACAAATGTGAGAAGATTTATAAAATATTTTAAATGCCTACTAGCTTTCACTTTAATGGATTTATTTGAATACTAAGGAATGACTCTGGAGAACTCAATAACCTTTAGATCAGACTTTCTCACACTTTCATGGCCATCAGAGTCATCCAGAGGGCTTGCTAAAGCTCACATGCTGGCCCTCCCCATGGCATTTTGGTTCCCTAAGACTAAGGTAAGCCCCCAAATTTGCTTTTCTAACAAGTTCCCAGAGAATGGCCAGCAGACCACACTCTGAGTAGCAATTTTCGAATGATAGTTAAATTGCATTTGTTCTTCTATAAAAGTAAAGATACAAGCAAATAAAAAGAAACGAAATGTGCAAGATAAATAGTAACTGCCAAATTTTTATAGATATTATCAAACCCATATCAACTCTATTTTCACCTCACACAAGCTTTGGAAATGTTAAAAAATTTCAGTAAGTGAATGAAACCTTTAACATGTGTTTGAAGCAAGGCTTATCTCAGTATTTTAAGGTTTTTGTCTGATTTACAAGCAGGCAGAGTCCAGAAATACTTCTACCCTATTCTAAACAACAACAAATCCATTTTTATAGCAAAGTCAAAGTTACTCTTCTGTTACTATGGTAAGTCTTCCTTCAAACTACTAAGTAAAGCCCTTTGGATGATGATAACAAGTATTCCTTAGAAAATGGAGTTTGCGTTTATGTTAACCCATCCACATTTGTTTTTTCTTTATCTTCCATAACAGCCAATATTTTGGAATACAACTATTGAAAAATTATGCAAAATAAAGATCATACTTAGAGTAGAAAGAAGTCAAAAGAAAAAAGAAGTACGTTGCTATAGTATCTGTTTCTTACTTTAAGATAGTTTAGCAAAAATGGTGTGGATTTAACATATAAGTTAGCTCAAGCTTCACTGCTAGGGGCTGTTTTAACAGCAAATTCACTCTCCATTTTGTTAGTTAGCATTATTTCAGGATGGCTGCCCTCCTGACGTATTTAGTTGAAACACTTCAGCTATCTGTGCTTGGACAACATTTAAGGCTTTTGCTAAATAGCACAATGAGTTAGCACACTGAATATTGTTCATTAACACGATGGTTTTTGTTGGTAGAATTAAAGGCATTTTAAATATGTGGATTGACTAAAACACAAAAATCTGTCAAAGCCAGTACCAGGCATTCCTAAGGATACCTTAAGGATTTTATAACAAGAACTTGGTTTCTGGAGGGTTTCAGGCTAATACAAGCCAAAGGTCATTGAATCTGCCTCAGGAAGATGGTTATGTCTGTCTCAAGATAGGCTTCATGGAGTTTACAGATCAGGCTGTATAAGCTGTTTGGGGCTTGCTTGATAATGAATGCTTTGTAAACATATGCTGTGAGCCTTGCTTTCATTATATCCTGATAGTAAAACTGTAAGGCAGTATCTAATCCTGCCCCCCTCCAAAAGTCTTATGGAGGTAACTATCATTATAAAAAAGAACATACGTATTGTTCATGACCAAATTAGTTCAAGTCAAATTGAAATATTCAGTAGAATCTGTCTGCAAAAAGCAAATGTCCACTTCTGACTTTCTTTCTCTCTAGTTGCCTTCTTATATGTACAAGACAAATTCATTTCTTGTTTCTCAAGAGTTCAAATAGAATCACAACTGAAAAAATAAACTGAAAATTTATATATTAGAACTAGACATGATAAGCTAATTTTTTAATCATCTGCAGTTTTCAATAATTTATAATCAATGCAAGTATCAGAACTTTGTAATTTTTTTCATAAAATTATCCTAACAGGATGATTGTGTAAAGACAATTTCTGCCAGACTAGGCACATAGCCCGAAATAGTCTACTTAACTGAAATAAATAAGTAAACAAAAATAAATGAGCAAAATGTAGTGAGATTATCTCTTTTATTTAAAAAATTCATTCAAGTTGTGCATTTGATTGTAACTCTATATTTTTAATATATAAATGTTTTAAATAATTTCCAATGCAAACACATTTTTTTTTCCCTATGAATCTTTCAGCGTGAGTGCTGTTGGAGGTTTTGGCCCTCTATGACCTTTAAGTGAACAGTAGTCTCCTATATGGAACATGCAGGAGGGTGTGCTGAGAAGTGGTGTCAGGAACAAGTCTTAATTGTAGGCGTTTTCTTTCACCTTGCTTATCTTCTTCCTTAGATAAGTGATACGTACATAGTAAATTCAAAGTTTGATGCCAAACTTAGCAACTCTAAGATAACCCTATGAACGGAGTGAGTTTTTAATCATCCAGGAAGTGAGTGATGGAGATGGACACTTAAAGAACAGCATCATTATAGTTTTTCCTTCTTGAGAAAACCCCAGTGGTCTGGTTCTATAATCATTTGAAGAGATTGAGCTTAGTTTTTTTTTAGTTTTTTTTTAACTCTTTGGAATATATCTTCTACAATTTAAGTGTGACATTTGGATCTGACTTTCCAAGACTTCTCTTTCCTAGTTATCCTCCTGTCTTCTCAACATCCTCTAAGTTGACATAGATACAGGTGTACAAGTTCATCAGTTGTATTGATTAGACTTCAATTAACAAAATCAGGAATTGATATTTCAAATAGAAGGGAACAAATACAAATAATTTGTTGGAAAGGTGTTATAAGAACTAGAGCAGAAAAAAAAAAAGAGTAGAATATGCGTTATCCTAACATTAAGAAGCTGGTAATTCCTTTGGTCAGGAGGCAATCAGCCTTTTGCTCTGCCATCACTGCTTTTTGAGTAACTAGCCACTGTTGAAGCTTGACTCATAATTCTCCCTTCTTTATATCTCCTGCCTTTCTATCTCCTTCTAGTGTCTTCTACTCCAAGAAAGCTGGAGAAAAACAACTGTTAAAGGAGTTGGAGAAATTTTCAGGATTAAAAAAAAAAAAAGCATTAGAAAGCATAATATAGAAGAGCAGATGTAAGGCTAAGAAATACAATTTGCTGATTAAAATTAGACCTAAAATAATGTTTCCAATCATTATCATTTTCTACCTTTTGATAACTGTCTTCTTTATCTGAAATCATGTATACCACTTATTGCCTATACCACCCATGAAATATTTATTACTATTTATATTGTATACAGTGACAGAATTTTTGAGAGAGACATAATGCATTGGTATATTATGTGTGAACTTTTATATACATAAAGGTATATATATATATATAAATTAGTGAATATTACCATTTAGTGCAAGTAACATTTTTAAATTTATGGGTTAATTCACATGAACCTTTGCTAACACATATAAAATGTTGTGTTTTAAAAAAAAAAAATCACAGCTTTTCTTTTATTGTTCTTCACAATAATGTTGGTAGGCCCCATCCTGGAAGTTTATGGCATGCACCAGTGACTCTCATAACAGAATGATCTAGGGATCATTCTCCATGTTATAGATGGAAAGTCTGCAATTGAAGTATTTCCTACCAAATGAGTTACTCAACTAGTGTGATGCAGTTGAGAAGATATATGATGACAGTTTTGGTAGTGCTATCTTAGAAGTTGGGTGGTTGTCAGCTGATGTATCCTGAAATGCAAAATTTTCAAATTTGAATACCAAACTCTCAAGATCTAAATTGTTATATAAGTAAGTTATCTGAACTTAAACATAAATATTATTTTTAAAATTTTTTTTGGGGGGATATTAGGGAACAGTCTGTTTCTCCAGGGCCCATCAGCTCCAAGTCATTGTCCTTCAATCTAGTTGTGGAGGGCTCAGCTCAGCTCAGCTCCAAGTCCAGTCGCCATTTTCAATCTTTAGTTGCACGTCTTTAGTTGCACATGGGGGTACAGCCTACCATCCCATGTAGTAGTTGAGCCAGCAACCTTGTTGTTCAGAGCTCACATTCTAACCAACTGAGCCATCCAGCAGCCCCTCCAGAAGCCCATTGGCAGCTCGTTGTCTTCAATCTAGTTGTGGAGGGCGCAGCTCACTGGCCCATGTGGGAATAGAACCGGTAAACTTGTTCAGAGCTCACACTCTAACCAACTGAGCCACCTGGCCGCCCCAATGTTAAAAGTTTTTAAGATTCAAAGTGATAATAGCATCTATAAATGTTAATTATATTGGATTTTTATTGTATATTTTAATTTTTGTTATTAAAAGTTTCTAATAGTTCAACACTTCAATCACGACTGATCCCTGCCACTACATACTGAATGCGCATTATAGGCCAGACAGTACGGAAGTCTCTTTTCATGTGAGGTATTATTAAGGCAACATACACGCAGTGTATTGCAAGTTGAGTGTTATCCTGTTTTATAGATGAGTTTGAATAACTTTTCTCTGGTCATACAGTTGTGGAACTGATATTCAGAATACATTTTGCTGAAATTCAAATCTATTTCTTGCCACTGTACCATGCCAGATGAGAAATCAGCTATCATTTCTTAACCAAATACTTCTCATTTATCTTTATCTTTGTATTCATCTTTTTTCTCCTACACTGTAAATTAATAGAGGGTCAGTGCTGTCTTAAAGTTTTTCATGTCTCCTTAGCACTTACCACAGTGACCTTTACTACATAGCAGTACATGGCATGAATCAATGGATGATTTCAGCAATTCCTCCTAAAAACAGCTTTCTAAAGCAGCTTGTTTGTTTGTTTCATTTCAGTTTCATGATTAGCAATATTTGGTATTTTGGAGGTTGTGATAACTTTTCGTTCCCAAAATTTCAAAAGCTGGGAAAACACAATCTGGTGTTACTGTAAGCTATACACAACAGGGATTGTGTTTCTTTGTTCCTCTTTTTCTTGTATTCCCGCTCACAGAATATGGACCCTATGCTGCTATCAAATTCACTAGTGTTGTTATGAGTCTTTGTGTGAATACCCTGGAGTCAGGGAGACTATTCTATCCCAACAACATACAGGAAGTCACACCTACTAATGATAACTTAGAGGCAAGACTACTTCAGCCATTATGTATTTGGTTTTTTTGTTGTTTTGTTTGTATCAGATGCCTTTGGCACATTTTTAAAACAAAGTTGTTGTTGTTGTTTTTTCTCCAAAATGCATGAAAAGAAATCAGCAATGATTTATAATCACTGGACTTATGCGTCTTACATCTTACTATTAATAACTAGTATTTTTCATTCTCTTGAGACCATGGAGTGTTTAGGAAGATGGCTTTTGATAAGTGAGTATCCTTAAATGAATTGAAGACAGTGTTTTTGCAGCTGCAGACTCTGCTCTGGGAAGAAACCTTTAACAGAAAAGTCAAAAGTAAACACTTTCATTAGTTTAGCACAATTATTTTTTAACCATATTTGATATTAATGTTTTATCTTTCCCAAGTCATGAATTTCATGTGAAAATTACATTTTACTCCATTTAGTCAGGAGAGAAGCTTCCTTTTTATCTGGAAGTTATTAAATATAAATATTTTCTTGTAGGATTTCAAGCTATCTAAATTTGGGCTGTTCATGTAAATACACTCCCCTCACACATACATAATTAAAGGCTCTTTGCTGTATTTATTCATGGATATTGGCTATTACAAGTTGTAAATGAGATTCTAAACAAACCATGTTGATTTAGCTGCAGATCTCTCCTCAGAGCTCACATCAGCTGTCTTTTTGTTTCATTTCTTTATTATTGATACTGTCACGGAAACAGGAATTGCATATCTGGCATAATAGTGGGAAAGGAAGGGAGAAACAGTGAGAGAGAAGGAGGAAGAAGAGAAGAAACAGGGAAGTGTGAGGGTAGGGGAAGTGGCAAATAAAAAGTGGAGGAAGAAATGGGGAGGAAGAAGAAGGAAGATGAGGAATAACTGTTGTAGGAAGCGGTAGGTGAGGAAGAGCAAAGAATTACTAAAGTGTTTCCCATGTACTTTAAAAACATCACTAATTCATTAGATAAGATAGGAAAAAGGCAAAACAAAACAAAACAAAACAAAAAGGCACTGAACACCAAAAAGAAGAAGATGACATTGAAATCTAACACACAGAAATGCACATGAACCCACTCAGATCAAATTAAAGTAACAGATAAATAAGTTTTCCATAGCCATCTGAGGAATGGATGTATTTTTAAAATGATAGCTGGCATTCTAGAAATGACTAATATTTAGAGAACTGACTTTGTTAGTTTCGTTCAAAGAATGACTTAAATTTCACCTTACTTTCTGATAAGAATATTTCTAATTGTTAAAATTATAAGCCCGAAAAGACTAAATGGATATGTCCTCTCATAAGACTAGAGGTACATTACATATTTCAACATGGCCATAGTGATTTAACAAATTGCCCTACAGCTAATATAAATTCTAAGCTTGTATTACTTACTGAATGTAGCTCACTTATGTAATATTACTTAAAAAAAAAAAAAGACTTTAGAAACAGGTTTTGAATAACAGAAAAATAAATACTTGAACAAGCATAAGTAAACTGGATAATATAGCTTTTATTTTCCTTTCTTTTTTTTTTCAGTTCTAATTTAGTTTCTAAGTTTGTAGGTAGGACATGTAATTCATCTCTTGTACATCTGTGCATATAAATAGCTAAGCATATTTTCTAACTTCATGAATATATGATTCCTTGAATATTCCAATTCAGCTCTTCATCTGTCCTCTCTTTGTTAGCAGTGTCTTATAAAATTCAAAGAAAAGTCTTGAGTGCTCCCTTAAAAGAAGGAAATTTGACTTGTATTGAACCTTATTTTAATTTTGACAACCTAATTGAACTATGTGAAAGTGAGAACAAAATGAGCAGCACTTTTGTGTGCTTTTATTAGATTGGAACTTGTATAAATTTGTTTTCACTTATAAACCTTTTTACATCTGAACTTTTCTTCACCTGTAAACTAAAAATTGCATTGCTCAGTGAATTATATTAAGATTCAGGTAATGTTCAGCTTGAACTGGATTGGGTTGTTTTAATTCTTTGTTTGATATTCTTAATGATGATATACCTGTACATTTCACCTTACAAATGTTTTCTTATAAAATATTGTAAAACAGTACTACCTAAATATATAGTTACAGATGAAAGGCATATATATTTTGATAGGTTGGATTTTTAATCTTTATTAATATGAAAGTAATGATGATTTCATGATAATAGTCTCTATTTCATCAAAACTTAGCATTTTAGATGTCACCTGGAGTGCTTTGTTTAGAGAGTGGTGAGCTCCAGGCCTCATCGCAAGATACTAACACATTGCTCAGACAGGATCAAATGATTTCAAGTCTGACCTTGAGATCTGTAGACCTAGAATTTGGATGTTTCCCTTGTACTCAGAAGGTATTGGGCTTTCCTGGACGGACTGACTAATGTTATCTCCTAGGTGATTGGTTAGTAACTGATTTATAGTGAGAAAGATGACCAAGGAGGGAATTAGGCACTCAAGTTCCCTCATCACTCCATTATCTCCTTCAAGTCAGCATATCTTCCAAGTTAGCAATGTTTGTTTGGAGTTAAATTTAAATGACAATTGTCATCAAATCATGATGAGAAAGATTTGTGCATAGCTGCTGTAGGGTAAGCCCTGTGTCTTCAGAATATTATTTGTTTAATAAGAGAATATTATTCTTCAGTCAGAGCTAAAAAAAACCACTGGGAATACGTGCTCTTTGGTCCCTTTTCTTTTTTTTTTTTTTTCTTTCTCATGTTGCACACCGAATATGGGTCAGCAGGGAAACTTGCTTTCTAAGACACTTAAGAAGCAGGTTTATGAAAGATTCTTTTTAATATAAGCTTCCAAAATAATTTCAGCAAGAATAAAGGATGTGTTCTGGCAATGAAATGCCTTTGCCCAGAAATTTCACATCACTCCCATTCATATTCCATCAGGCAGTTAAAGGCACATAATCTCATCTAATTTCAACAAGGGCAGCAAAATATGGTTCTATCATAAGTGTAGAAGCAGGACAATCGGAATATTTATGGACATCCCTAATGGCCACAAAATCAAAGTGGAGCTCGGAATGTTAGATAATCACATGCATCTTTAACCTCACAAAACCTAAAGAGGATTTATAGACCAGATAAGATAGTTGTGCTATGCAGAGTTCTGAATGTCAATTAACCAGAGAGAATGATGTTTTACCTAGGTCAAAATTGCAACGGTAAAGTAGATTACTATTGAACGCTAAATTATTTATATATTTTCATTGTATATTTGATTAGTGATATATTGATATTAAAATACAACAATGAGATTTAAAAAGTATGCTTAAATTGGTAAGTTTAATTTTTACTTTGTCCCTGTCCACCTTGTCCCAACAGGTAACCGTTATTATTAGTTTCTTCTGTATTATTCCAGTTTTTTTTTTCCTGTTGTTAGGTTGGTGAAAAAGTAATTGCAGTTTTTGCAATTATTTTCAACCTTTTAAGTTGCAGTTACTTTTGCACCAGCCTAATATTTTCATTTTGCAATATATTCTGGAGATTTTTTCCCTTATATCAGAACATGGGGATAATCTTCATTCCTTTTTAAAGCTGCATGGCGTTCTATAGAGTGAATATTCCATAAAGGATACTTGGTGTTTCCACACTTTTTTTTAACCACAATAATTTTTCAAACCTCATTTCTTTTATGTGTGAGGTGTACCTGAAGGATAAACACCTTGAAGAGGAATTGCTGTGTAAAAGGGCAAATGGATTTTTATATTTAATAGATATTTCCAAGTTGCTTTCCATATATGAGGTATTTTCAAGTTGTTTTGCATGTATGAAAAATTCTCCACAAACTTTCCATCTAAATGTACTAAAAAGCTTTTTAATTTTTGCCATTCTAATACATAAGAATTGTCAATCTCATCAGAAATTAATTTATTAAAGAGCCATTGACAAGTTGGAAATCCAAGAAATATTCTTAAACATATATGTTAAATTACTTTGAAGTTGGAAATTTGGGGGCAATTTCTATCCACTCCACCAGCAACCTAAAGCTGAATACAGAGTTAAATTTTACCCTTTCTCAAGATTCTGCCATTGCTCAGGGAAACTGATCTGTTTGAATATGTTGGACTATTATTACCTCTTCTCATGACTCCATTAAAGAATGCACATTACTCATTTCCTTGAAGTTTTAAAATACATCTCATGACACCAAAGGAGCAGAGAACATGAGTTACTGGTACCAGCCTGGCGATGGTACAGGGAATGTGGGGGGAGGAGGAATCTGTCCACCCTCTCTTCATCCCTCAAAAATGCCTGTTCCTTTCCCTCTGCTAGGTTTCCAGAATCCTCCTACATTTTAAGCTACACAGCCTCCCTTCTTTCTCCCTCCAGCAAAGCCTCATGGACTTTGCAAGATTCACAAGTTTGCTCTCTCGGTAAGACTTCATTAGACTCTGTTTCTTATCACTCGGGAGGCCACAAACAAGGATTGCAAAGGTCTCTGAAGTTCTATTACTGCCATATTCTCTGGTGTGGGCTTTACTTTCTGACAAAATTCTTTTGTGTCCCCCCACATTCCCTGTGTAAAGTAAAAGTTACCCCAGCCGGGAAAAAAAAAATCACACAGATATTATATTTTAATTGGAAAATCATTAACTAGCACCTAATCAGTTTAACCACGTAACAGGTACCACCAACCCCTGTACCTCTCTGATGTGAACACCAAATAAAAGCAGATTTCTGTGGTCAAACATCTCTCTGTAAAAATGTAAATTTCACATTGGGGCAATGTTGTCTTCCTTCATTTGATCCACTCATCCATAAAAGATGGTTCAGCTCTCAGGGTTACCTAATTAGCACTGTTGTAGAAATTGGTGACACTGCCTCAGATCGGTCATTCATTCATTCCGTATTTTCCTTGTTTATTCATTCATTTATTCCTTTATTGAACCATGCTGGATCTATCCTTTATCTGCAGAGTCTAGAATAGAACCTGGAATACAATAAACACCTAATACTTATTGACTGACAGACTGAATAAGTGAATTATTAACCCAGTGCTTAGGTAGTGTTTATTGCAAGAATGTGTGTGCTTACTTCACCCATACTAATATGCAATCTTCTACCAGTAGTGGAAAACCAGTTGAGAATTTCTTCCATGAAATCAGTGATGGGCACGAAGGAGAAAATGAAGGAGTAAAGTTTTTTTAATAACCTTCCTTCACATAAAGACATCCTTTATGTGTCCGCAAGGTCAACAGTAAAATGTAGGCATGAAGAAAAGACAATTCTCTTTTGAAGGAAATGAGGTGATAAAAGCAAAAGATGAACATAATTTCAAAATCCAGGAGGTATGGTGAATGAGGGGGGCTCGTTAATAACATGAATGTAAAATATTCACAACCACATTTTCATGTAATATTTATGCTTGAGCAGATACCTTGAAAACTAGAAGTTAGCTTTTAGTCAGAACCTTATGCTGTATGAATTGTGTAATGCACAGAGCTGGATGCTGTACTGTTCTAGAAACACTGACATGAATCAGAGTGTATTAAACAAATAATGTATTCCTTGGGAGGGGGTTTTGAAAAAAACGTATACTACTCAACCCAATGATGTGAAACTAAACATTAATTGTTAAAACTGATGCATAAGAAAGTCCTGGTTTGATAAAGGTAAATGTTTTTAAAGTGCTATTAACCATACAAAATTTCTTGTAAAAGTTTTTCGTGGATGCCACCAAGATGTGACTTACTGGACTACCAGATTACGGGAATTTGAAATTATGGACAATTATGGTTCTGATGACATTAGAATCCTCACTTCTCTTTGAAGTGTTGAAGCCATACTTAGGGCCTCAAATGCAACCATTATTTTTCCTCTTTGTTATTTCTATTCTCAGATTTCCATTTATTATTTCCACCCTCCTCCTGTGGAGTGGAGGGTCTCAGATCCACCATCATCAAGAGTGAACAAGCTGAGGCACACGGGTGGTCCCCCGTCCCCAGCACCCAATGCCATTCCACCACCCTGTCTTATCTGCCTTTGATAAAACAGAGAATACTGTTTCTTATTTTGTTAGCCAGTGCTAGAGGCAAAAGACGCCCTCATCTTTTCTGTATCTTTTTTTTTTTAAATAAAACAGAACGCATTTACAGACATATTTCTAGGGAATTATTCCCCAAAGTGGGTGACCAAGTATTGCGGTTTAAAAAGTTAAAAATACTTGCAAAAACCGCAATTACTTTTGCACCAACCTAATAGGTAACACTCTGTTTTCGTACTTCATTGAGAACTGGTTTCTAATTTCTCTTCTCTGGTACTAAAATTAATGTTCAAAAATGATGTATTTGGTCATTTTTTACTTTCTTACAAAGCACAGAGTTAATTATTGACCCTCAAACAAAACATTCAAAGGGGCCTACTTATTTTCCATCAATTGCAAAATAAGCACATTCAGGCCTATATCACTAATAAAGAAGATGCTTAGATATTTTACTCTTATTTTCTGTGTGCAGTATTTTTGATTTTTTGGTCATGCAACACCAAGTGAATTGTTGATTTTTAAAGATAACCTCTCCCCAAATGACAAACCCATAGTATTTCAAATATTTAGGGAAATTCAATTTAATTTTGTTTTCATTTTCTCCAGTAAGCAATTATAATTCCCTAAGTAATTGTAATTCCCTTTTCCACCAAAGAATCTGGAGACTATCATAAAACTAAAATGGGAATATTTGGAGTTGTAGTTTTACGAGGTCTGACAATTAAGTTCGCAAACTCATCCTAGAAAAAGTGCTTTATAACTCACTGCTGAATATCACTATGATCACCTTCAAAGTACTCCCCTTGGGAAGTTATGCATCGCACCGATGCTAGCACCTAGTCCACACTTCAAAGCAATTTTGGAATTCTTTCTGGAACGGCCATCAGAGCTGTCATTGTATTACCCTCGATGTCCTGAATGTCATCAAAATGTCTTCCTTTCAATGTTTCCTTTATCTTTGGGTAAAGAAAGAAGTCATTGGGGGCCAGATCAGTGAATAGGGAGGGTGTTCCAATACAGTTATTTTTTTACTGGCTAAAAATTCCCTCACAGACAGTGTCGTGTGAGCTGGCGTGTTGTTGTGATACAAGAGCCATGAATTGTTGGTGAAAATTTCAGGTCATCTAACTTTTTCACACAGCCTTTTCAGCACTTCCAAATAGTAAACTTAGTTAACTGTTTGTCCAGTGGTGCAAATTCATAATGAAGAATCCCTCTGATATTAAAGGTTAGCAACATCATTGCAACAAGTTCGCGAACATAATTGTCAGACTTCGTATAAAGGTGAAAATAAAATCCTAACTATTTTGAGACAGCTGTGACTGATTTTGTTGTTTCTCCTTCATATCATGTATGTGTATGTGTATGTGTCACTTATTTGAAATCCTTCTTTTTGTGATAAAATTCTTTTGTCATATTTTAAAAATTACTTAATGCGTTTAAAGTATTATAGAAATGAATTACAAGTAAAATAATTGGGTATTTAAAGCCATAACTTTTAAAATCTGAAGTAATGATCACTTGAAAAAAGTCTTTGGAAATTCTAGCTGTTTCCTTGAGATAGTTTATTGCATGTGGAATTATTTACTCAAGGGATATTATATTTTGAAATATCTGAATAGTTATTGTCAAATTATTCCCTTGAAAGGGCTTACTAAGCTCCAATAGTCCCTATGTAACTGTGCTCTGGACATGATTGATATATATATACAGGTGATGTTGAAAATAAGCATCAACTGGTGTTAGATGGGCACTGGACAATAAGAACTGACACTGGCCATCAATAATTTACACATACTTACCCACTGATTACTGTTCCTATCTCTACCACTCCATATCCATATCACAAAATATATATATTTTTTATTTAACTTGTTTGGTTGCTGATGATGTTGAGTGCTACTTCATATGTATTAATTACTTATTTCTTTCTTCATGAAGAAATTTCATAGTAATACAATTTTAAGGGGAAAAGGCAAAAGTAACCCTTTAGAATAGTTATTATGGTTGAAAAATACTAAGTAAATATCGGAGCATCTCATTTTTCTCATTTTGTTTATACTTTTCCATCTTCATGTCTCTATTTTCTATTGCCAACTTACTAATATTTTAAGAATCCGAAAGGATATTATTCCCTCGTTATGTGGTGTGGTACTTCTGGAGCTGTTGAACTAGGTAATCAAGACTGGAAGCCCTGAAATCTGGGTTGCTAAGAGGCACAATAGAAGGTAGAATGAAGGTCAGGAAAGATCCATTTTTAACACAATTGTTGTGTTAATTTTGAAAGAGCCACGCTGATTTACTTCTGTTCAATTTACATCAGCATTATAGAAAATCATTACACAATCTCATTTGCAATTTCAGAATTGTGGTAAATTTTATATTTTTATTACTTTCATTAAAGTAAAATATAACTTGGATTGTTACATAAATGATGACTGTCTAGATGATTTGAGGCAAAAAAGATTGTAAATATATGTATAAATGACATGCATCAGATATTAATTTATTCTAAATCATTTATTCTTGTTCATCGAGAAGTTTTTAAAGTAATAAACTGTATTTGAGAAAGCAAATGCATCTTGGGAGGAGATAAATTATTTTACATAGTCAGGCTATTAAAGCATTCAAAGTTGTTTAAGATTGTGCTATGGTTTATTGGGAAGTAATAGCATACTTTCTATATGCTGATTGCACTTGGAAAATGTGCTAAAGTCGGAAGCCTAAACAGTTTACTTCCCAAGCTTACCACAGGAACTGATTGTTGCTGAACAAGATTACAGGTTCATTTATGAAAACTAACATTCGCTATTAGCAAAAATAACTGAGAAATCATGAAACTGACAGAATACTAAAACTGATAGAACATTTTTGGGAGAGTAACTATTGTACCCTACCATTGTTTATTCGATTCCATATAAACTGTGAATTTATTGTGTTTTGTGGGAAGCGATTTAGAATGAGAGTTGCATCTTTCCTTCGTTAGCTGTGAATTATTTAATGAATTATATACGTGATTGGTAGCTTAATTTTCTGATAACAATGCATCACCTACCAATTTTATTTGCTTATGTTCACTAAACTTATCTAACTGAATTTGTCTAGTGGTGTAAAAGTTTTATCTGTGAAATGTGCAAGTTATGCATAGTTTTCTCATGTAGATGCTTCTTTTTACTTTGCTTCTCAGATGGGGACCCATCCCTTAACATTTAAGTCTCACCTAGGTACTAACTGATCACATTAAGTCTATTTCTGCTCATGTGCTATTTTGTGCACTGAACAGATATGCTATCACTTCTCAAAGGGCTCTGTGCTGTATTTTATTTTTTGTGTTTATTTTTTACATTATAGTTAACATATAACATTGCGTTTCAGGTGTAAAACATAGTGATTAAACATTTATATACCTTACAAAATGATCACCTCAATAAATCTAGTATTCATTTGACACCATACTTAGTTATTGCAATATTATTGACCTTATTCCTTATGTTGTACTTTACATCCCTGTGCATGTTTATATAACTGGCAATTTGTACATCTTAATCCCTTCCCCTTTTTCACTCATTCCCCCAACACCCTGTCCTCAATCTAAGAATCATCAGTTTGTTCTCTGCATCTATGTGTTTGTTTGTTTTGCTTTTTTAGATTCCACATATAAATGAAATCATATGGTATTGTCTTTCTCTTCTGACTTATTTCGCTTAGCATAATTCCCTCTAGGTCCATTCATGTTGTCACAAATGGCAAGATTTCATTCTTTTTTATAGCTGAATAATATTCTGTTTTGTCTTTTGGTACCCCTGGTTGTTCCCAGAATGTGAAATAATTCACAAGACTCAAAAGGAATAGAAGTTAGAAAGTTTATTTAAGAGAAACACTGGCAAGAAGCCAGGGGTAGAGTCTCAAGCTGATTGCTACAGACAACTGCATCTAACTTCAGCTTAGCTTTTTCTTATATAGGACATTGTAGGTAAATTTTCTTACAGCAGGAGATGTGATGTGTTGACTGAGGCCATTTGATTGACATGTGTTGGTTTTATAACTAGTTTCTTTCTGCTCATGCTCTTATGCAGAATGCATACAGAAAAACCTATTGGGGGGAAGGGTAAACAAGCTATAATGTTCATTTTATTTTAATTGTATTATAATATGACTAGGGTTGAAACAACGGACAGGCTCCAGCAGTTTGTGCAGGCATTAAAGCTAGATTACTCTGATTAGGACCTTGTCTTTTTTTTTCTAAGGGTGTTTGGACATTTTGATTTATGTCTAGGGGATGAGCCTGGGCCATTCCTGGGGAGGAGATGCAGGCCTGGGTAGTCCCCGTCAGGCTCTCTTTTAATTAACTCTTTTTCTGCCTCATCATATGCCATTGTATATATGTACCACTTCTTTTTTACCCATTTGTCTATTGATGGGCACTTAGGTTGCTTCCATTTCTTGGCTATTGAAAATAATGCCACAATGAACATAGGGTGACTATGTCTTTTTGAATTAGTCTTTTAGATTTTTTTGGATAAAGACCCAGAAGTTGAATTGCTGGGTCATATGGCAGTTCTATTTTTAAAAATTTTCAGGCACCTCCATCTTGTTTTCCATAGTGGATGCACCAATTTACAGTTCTACCAACAGAGCGCTAGGGTTCCCTTTTCTCCATATCCTCACTAACACTTGTTTGCTGATTTATTGTTGATAGCCATTTTCACAGGTGCGAGGTTATATTTCCTTGTGGTTTTAATTTGCATTTCTCTGCTGGTTAGTGATGGTGAGCATCTTTTCATATGTCTAGTGACCATTTGTATGTCCATGTGGAGAAATGTCTGTTCAGGTCCTCTGCTCACAGAGCCCTGTGCTTTAAACCAGTTTCTCTCAAACTATCTGCTGAGAGGACCTGTTATTTTTTGCCTTTGATACAGCACAGAACAATGTATTTATGAAATACAACGATAATTAATTTATAGAAGAGAGAAATTAATACAAAAACACATTTAAAATACATCTATCTTCAAATTGCATGCTGTTAAATATGAGGTTTGACAATTAAGTTTGCAAACTTGTTGCAACGATGTTACTAACCTTTTTTGATATTGGAGGAGGGATTATTCATTATGAATTTGTGCCAACTGGACAAACAGTTAACCAAGTTTACTGTTTGGAAGTGCTGAAAAGGCTGCATGAAAAAGTTAGACAACCTGAAATTTTTGCCAGTAGTTCATGGCTCTTGCATCATGACAATGTACCAGCTCACACGGCACTGTCTGTGGGGGAGTTTTTAGCCAGTAAACAAATAAGTGTATTGGAACACCCTCCCTACTCACCCAATCTGGATCCCAATGATTTCTTTCTTTACCCAAAGATAAAGGAAATATTGAAAGGAAGACATTTTGATGACATTCAGGACATCAAGGGTAATACAATGACAGCTCTGATGGCCATTCCAGAAAGAGTTCCAAAATTGCTTTGAAGGGTGGACTAGGTGCTGGCATTGTTGATAGCTTCCCAAGGGAAGTACTTTCAAGGAGACCATAGTGACATTCAGCAATTAGGTAAGTAGCACTTTTTCTATGATGAGATTGCAAACTTAATTGTCAGATCTTATATCACTGTTACTCTATCAAATGATTATAAACTTTTCTAAGTTCTTACTCTGAGTGTCTGGAATTATCTCATAACATCAGATGAGTAATAACACTTCACGGACTGGCAACTGTCTGTGGACCGTAATTTGAATATAACTGTTCTCAAGCCTAAACTATGGTTCTCAAATTCTGATCCTTAGATCAATAGTGTCAACATCACCTAGGGACTTGTCGGAAATGCACATTTTTAGCCCCTTCTCAGACCTGTTGAGTCAGAAGCTCTGGGCCTGCTTCCTATCCCTGTTATGTGTGTTGAAGAAGTCCTCCAGGTAATTCTGACGCAGGCTAATGGTTGTGAAACATGGCTCCCCATTTTCCCTTCTAATCCTCATCTCTTTCATTACAAACCTTGAGAACTGTATTGTAACACTCTGGGACTTGACTCCTGGTGACATGGCAATAATTGACTGCATTGTCTTGTGAGTGAGAGTGGAGAGAAGGGGCACAATTGAGCATTTTGGAAACAATCCCGATCCAAGAGGTGATTCTAAGTTTAAGAACTTGGATCACTGTTTTAGTACCTCAGGTATAATCAATTTGATATAGGCAGTTGCTTTATTCAGCAGTCATCCTCATGATAGGTATTCTATTGTATTCTTATGTTTAAATTAACTTGACTTTTTAATTCAGGAAATATTGATATATCAAATTTATAATTAGTGGTTATACTTACCTGGAAAGTGCAAATATTCGTGTATTGGAAAGCAGGAGGGCACTGTGATGAAGCGTAAGTCTTTGAGTTATTATTTTGTATATTTTATCATTGTTTGCTTTTGTATTTACAGTTAGATATACATCTTTGACAATTAAAATTAATAATTTAAAAATATTTGTAATTCATCTTTCATTTCTCTTATTTTTCCTGAGAAAGTCAGAGGAAAATAAAACAAAAACTTGATTTTTAACCTTTAGATCTTAAAACTGCTGGGTGATATATCAAAGGTGTTGTTAAACGACCCTTGCTTTCGTGGATGATGCCAACCTAGTGATATGTTATTTGTTGACACAATGCAAGATGTAGTTTGCTAATGTTTTCCTTAGGATTTTTTCATCTTTGTTCATATTATTTTTTTTTTCCACAGACATTGTCTAATTTTGATATCAAGGTTTTACTTTTTTTTATAACGATTTGTGATCAGATAAAATTAAGTGGTCCTCGATTTTTTTTTTTTTTTTTTGGTACACTCCACACAAAACACTGAATATCTTATCAGTTTTCCATTAGATGACATTAAGTCAGCACTGAAATTTAATGGGGTGACTGATATTCAATTCCATCTGGAAAACTAATAAATTTCATTCTCCAAATCATATACATCAAGATAAATTATAGTTGGGTTAAAAACTTAAAGGTGAAAAACAAATTGTTAAGTATTATAGAAGTGTATTGAAGAAAATCTTTTGGCCTTAGTTTCAAAATTACTTATTAAATATAACACAAAATTTTTTAAAAGAAAATGTTGGTAAATTTTACCATACTAAAATCTTTTTATTAAAATATATTTATATAGAGTGTAAAAAAGAAAAATTAAAAACAATTGAAAAATAATTTCCCAAAATATTATGATTCTAAATATGCGATTACCTATAATTAAGTATATGATTACCAATAAACAAACCAAAACTTAAAAGTTGTGTAATAGAAAGAATTTCATATAACAGGAAACAAAAATAATAAATAAATATATGACATATGCTCAAAGTCATTAATAATAATGAGGCATAAGCAGGCAAATTAAATTAAAACTATATTGATAATATCTTTTTATGCTATCAATTTAATTGATGAAAATTATAAAGTCTTACAATACTTGGTAAAGATGAAATATTAGAAGTGCTTACATATTGCTGAAGGAGCTGTAAATGTGTATAAAACTTTAGTAAGCAATCTGGCATTATTTAATAAATTTAAATACAAATACTTTTATATAAATATTAAAGACAAGAGAAATATGTTATATTTAAGGAAATGTTCATATGCAGTAAAACTACAGAGAAAGTTATGGTAAATATAAATAATGGGACTTTTTAATTCTCTTGGATTTAAAGGAGAGGATAATATTGGACAAAATATCAATAAGATTTTGTTTCTTAAGCTGGGTCGCATTTTATTCCACTTTATATTTTATATGTCATAAATATGTTTGTTGGGTATGAAAAAATGTAAGGTTTTTCTTCAGCACTCTTTGTGGTTTTCACAGATTAATTTCTACATGAACTTTACTATTATTTTGGTGAATTAAAAATATCCCTGTTGAGATTTAATTGAAAGCAGATTGAAAATTATTATACTCTAAGGAAAACCATCACCTTGTTTTTAAAAGCAGTATATGCCTTCTAATTGTTCATGTTTCATTTTGCGTTTTCCAGGTTATAAAAAGTCTTAAATTTTTTTTTCAGTTATGTTCTATACATTTCTTGTGTAGCTTTATCCTATGAATTTGGTATTTGTTAGCATTATTGTAAGTGGAATTGTTACCGAGCAAAAGGTCTGGCTGCTCACCCCCACAAAAGCCAAAATTCGAGAAGTGAGGTTGGTGGAAAGAAAAGCAGGTTTTATTTCAAAATGCCAGCATTCAGGGAAGACAGTAGACTCCCTGTCACAAAGACAGCCTTCCTTCTCAATACTGCCAAAATTTTATAGACACAGAAAGAGGGGCAGAACAAAGGAAGGAGAAGTTGGCCAGGCAACTTCAGGAAAAAGCACTTCCCAGAGGCTGGTCAGGAGTAGGGTTTCCAGGAGGAAATTCCCATCCATTCTCAGGATTTTTTTTTTTCGCTTTCCTGTTCCTGAATCCTGAGATATAAACTGTTTTCTGTTCTCTATGATAAATCGTTTCCACAAAGTGATGGCCGATACTACCAACCACCTGGGTTCAAGGAGCCAATTTTCCCGATTTCCTGACCAACTTTTCTCAGGATTTGGGAATGGGAAAGCGAAAAATATTCCTGAAAATGGTCGGGATATCCTGCCTGGAAACCCTAGTCAGGAGTGAATCCTACAAACACAAAAAAATCCCTCCTACGTCACCTGGCCACGTGTGCACACTGGTTGAAGCAAACAGAACCATTGGAATTGGTATGCATAGTAAATGTACAGTAAACAGAGTCATCAAGCTTTGGTGAGAGGAGAGGGAATCAAAGAAAGGGAAAAAAAAGAAAAAAATGTTCAAAAAGTCCCAAGCCAAACCACTGTCAAATTGAATTACATCAGAGATTTAAATTTCAAAAATAGAAGACATAGGGTCACCGTTACAGGATCATTTAGATTCTTGTTTTAAAAAGAAAGGATTTGTACTTTGATAAATTATTCTGTAATCAGCCATCAATTGGATTCTCTTATTTTTTCTTTTTTTTTTTTTTTTTTCCATTCACTTCATGATCGGCAATCGTATCATTTCTAATTATTGCTAATTTTATGAAGGACAATTTTGTAATTTTAGAATGGCTACCTAATGAAATAGCAATTGTTTTGTCACTTAGGTAAGCAAGGAGATGATCTATGGTCATTTGAGCATGCCATATAGGAGAATCATACTTCAAGGAAGAATTAATGTATATAACATAGGTTTTAAATTCCGAGATTCAGTGATTATAAGAGTACTCAGAAATAAATCTTCAGATACAGTTTCTTAAGTAATACTACCTTCTCTGTCTAACATAAGAAAATGAATGTGACATCTTAGATTTTTATTTACTTTCAGTCTTTTTGTAACTGTACTATCACATAAATAAAAGTGAAAATATAAAGCCCTAGGATAAAATTAATAGTTGCATAAGAAACTGCACATTTCTCATTTGTTAGATAAAATTGGTGAGGGTGAAGATTATCCTTAGTTTCCACCAAAACAAAGGAGACAAGCACCAAATTATTTCAGAATAATCACAAGCTATGACTAAGAAAAACAGATTTGCAAAACCCGTTCTATGTCTTACCAAGCAAACTAAATGTAAGTTGTCAGAAAATAAACTTCTTCTACAGAATGAACTTTTTAGGCAAACAGTGAAATGTATAGATTATTTCTATTTTTAAAATTAAATAAATAGAAATGATTGAACACATAATTTCATTCAGTGGTCTATATGTTGATTTACCCTGTTAAGGATATAAAAATGCAATAGAAATAAATCGTCCATGTTATTGAGAAATTTGGTCAGATTATCCTCTATGATTTTGGAAAAAATGCTTTATTTCTTTGACTTGTTGCTGCAATGTATTTAAAGAAATAATGCTAATTGTAAATCAAGACAATTATATTGTGCAATTTCCACTTTTCACTGGAGCAGATTCAATAAATGCTTGTACTGTTGTTGTGTAATGAAATTTGTCTGAACACTTAACATTTCCTTGAGATAAAATTGGATTTTCTTGGAGAACTTCACAGCTAATTTGCATTAAATTCCATCATCACATTATGTCAATATCACTGCCAAAAGATGGTGAGGAGATGGACAATCAAATTAAAACAGTAAATGGAAAAAGAAGTCAAGAAACATGGCTTTCCAAGCTTTCTCCCAAATGTATTTCCCAATAATTTCTCTGAAGAAAAGAGATCATGTTGGACAAATTTGGACTCAATTTAACTTTCATTTTAGTCTCCAAAGTCTACTCATAAGTTCTGATTTTAATAATTATAAGTGCTGCCATCAGAATTACAAATACATCTATGTTCTCATTGCCATCATTTTGATTCTTTTTAATTTAAAAGTAATTCAGACCTAAAATACACTTATAAGAAATCAGGCCTGGGACCACATGCTTTCTTAAACAGATGAATAGCAGTTTTAATACTTTTAGTTAAAATTGTTGAGAGCAACTCACTTGAATTTGTTTTAATTCAAGCAGATGTGCCATTATGATTTGGTAAAGGCTGTAGCTCTGAACAATTTGTAGCTTACAAATTGTAGGGGAAAAGTTCCTACAGCAGCATATTTCCTACAGCTTAAGCAAATTTCCAAAGGTTAAAGGCCAATTTCTTCATCATGTGCTTGGATTTAAAATATTACCCTTTGCCCGTTATTTGAGAGTCATTGACATCATAATTTAAGTCAATTAAACATTCCTTAAAAATAATCTAATATCAGATTCACATTTTGTTTCAAATACATTTAACTCCATGTGACTTATATATTCTGCATTTATTCTTGGAAAATTATTGAGAAATCATTTTTACTTGCAAAACCACAGAAGATGTTTAATTCCACACCCTAATAACTTTGAGTCAGAGGAATTTCTGTAGCTCAAGCTAAGATTTTTCCAGTGATTTTGACCCCAAAACTCCATAGGTGATGATTTTCCCTAACTCCACTGCTATGATTTTGCAAAACAAAGAGGAAGAATAAAAGCTGAAAACATTTAACAATGACAATATTGTTACATATTTTAAAAAGCCCTTAATGGGTTGTTATTTAGGCCCCGCACACACAAGTGACACCCCACCAATGGAGTACATACAGGGAATGGAGTGTTCGCAGGAGAACAAAGGTTTGCATTGGCTCCCAGTGAATTATCTGTTACTTTTAAAATTGTTGACTGAATTTTAGAGTTCTTCCTGTTCTGATATATATTATTTTCTTTTTTGTTATTTTAAACATTGTCCTCAAAGTACTGTTTATTTAAAATATAACATTCCATATAATCCTATCATTTTGCATGAATAATCTGATAAAATATAATTATTTCTTAATCATTTAGACAATACGTTTTCTATTTGGTAAACATTTTTCAATGATACTTTTTTGCAGTCTCAGGACATTTCTATCCATTATTTCTCATTAAGTAAATCTAACAAAAGCACATTTGCAGCATTATCACTTAATTATTCAAATATTCTACTCATTTCCTCCATTTATCTGGCTGTTATTTATTAAGTGCCTACTGTTTTCCAGGCAATATACCAGGCACCGATATTTCGTGAACCAAACACACATGATGCCTTCTATGAAATTATCATCCAATGAAACTAATAAACCCCTATTTAAAACATGGGGTTAATAGAATGTGGAGTCTTATTTTTCATTTATTCCACAAATACTTATTTGGTATTAAAGTGTGCTAGATACTATAATAGATTGCAAGGAATTACAAAAGGAGATATTTTAAATAACTTACAATTTAGAAAAAGATATTGTATTTATATACATAGGGCAAAGGATGATTAAGTTCCAGAATGGAGATAAAAAAACTAGGAGATTTAATTATTTATTTGTATTAAGAACATGGGGTGGGTCAAAAGCTATACTAAGGAGATAGGGATTGCACACTTTAATATGCATTAAAGGTTGGATGTATGAGGTTTGAAAGAAGGAGAAGGTTAGAGATAAGCTCTCTGGACAAATAGAAGGGAACACAGCAGGGTACAAAGCTGAGAAAAGCAGCCAGTATGCTCCGAGTATATTTTGGTAGACTAAAGCATGAAATCCTTGGTCAGCAGATATTGTTATCAGGTACAATACAATTAGTGTAGGTGGTTAGGATCACACTGTTAATTGAGGATTGGACCTGATTGTATAGATTGTGGACTGTCTCATCCGTAATCTTATTTGTACTTCAATAATATTAATTTGTCTGACTATTAAGATGATGGTGCAGTATGCAGTGAAGACACAATTGAAAGTGAAGACAGCAACTTCACTTTGGAGCAGGTTTAATTTGAGGTATCAGGGAGATATGTGTTAAGTTAGGTCTAGAAGGCAGTTGTCTATAAGGGTTAATGTCTCCAGAGAGTGGTGGGAATTAACAGTTTGGTTTGGAAATCAGCTACATCTAAGAAAAGCCAAAGGGTAACTGCTATTAGCCACAGTAAACGTGAAAAGCCTCTTAACGATTTCATCTCTTGCTATTTTTTGTTTGTTTGTTTTAAGTAAACCCCAGCTCATGTAGGACTTCTGTCGGTCTGACACTTATAATGTCAGGATTTTATTTTGTTTGTTTGTTTGTTTTTTGTTTCTATTTTTTAATGTTTTCTCTCCTTAGTGATTAAGATGGACTTAACCTTCCCCTCAGCTTGACTAAATTTTAAACAGGTTTCTCCCTGACTCTAGGCTCCTGACCTCACTTTTCTTAGAGCATTTACTCTAGAAACTTGCAATTATAAATTCTTTCTCTACCCCTATGAAATATAAATCTTTTCCTAGCTTCTTGCTAGCTTTACAACTCAGGGATGTATTATTCAGGTACCTGTGAATCACCACATTGAAATGTAATCATCATGAAAGATAAGTACTACCTCCCAGTTTCTATGGGAGGGGAGGAGCCTATTTTCCATAAGGGACAATTAACAAACACAGATAGCCTAAACCATTCATTTTACATCTATCTCCTTTTCTAGGTTCATAAATGTGCACATCACTCAGACTTCAGTGAGTTAGTGGATGACATTTCCTTGGATACAATGATTGATTCTAGGTAGGCAAGACTTTGCCCAGTCAGAATGAGACCCCTGTCTCTATTCAGTGATTGGATGGCGTGGTGAAATGGTATGATCTTCATACCTAGGGAGTTAATCAGGATATAAGAAATAAAATGTCCTATTGTGTAATCAGACCTAACTTTGCCTTCCATTATAGTTTGCCACAAACTCTGATTTGGGGTAATTAAGTATGTAGTATGGTAATTTATGCCCATCTATTTATGAAGAAGACATTTCTAATTTTGCTTTCGTTTCTTTTTTATTTATACAGTATTGGTGAGATTCATATAACAGTGAGTAGGGAAGAGGGTTAAATGGTAGTCCTCAACTCATAGGTCTAAGAATCAAACGAGGTAATTTTTGTAAAGCTCATCGTACCAGAGTGATTGGCATATTATGATAATTACCAACTGTTAGCTATTGCTATTATTTTTTTCTCTATCATCATGCACGTCTACGTAACAAAGAAACACATTTTATGCCTCTCTGATTTTTGGAATTTTTTTTAACTTCTTGATTTTTTTCTTGATTTCCTCTATTTCTATAAAGTATTTTTTTCTCTAATACAAGAGAGTGTATAAAAAATTATGTGAAATCAGAAAACAAATTGTCATTCATTCATTTATTAATCTAGTTGATAATATTTATTGAACACTGTGGTAGATATTGGGAATACAAACTTGAAAAATAAATATTGTGTTCCAGTCCTCAAGGAGATAATCAGTCACAGGGTGATAAACTCCTCGGCAGAGAGATTGGATAATACTCTTGATATCAAGGTTTCTTGATAAGTGTTAGGGTTCTTGATTATTACATGAGTTGAGAAAGGCATTCCCGTGTGTGTGTGTTTGTGTGTGTGTGTGTGTGTGTGTGTGTGTGTGTAGGGGGGTTGGAAAAAATCTGAAGGTTTGGGCATGATGCCAGAGGCCTAGTGGTGGGTGGGGTGGATATCTGCATAAGGGAGGTGATTTAGTCACAGAATGTGAATTTAAACAAGTATAAAGAGGTTACAGAGCCAAAAGATTCTCTCTCAACTCACTTCCACACTCTCCCAGTCCCCATGCCTTTCCCCAATAAGTAACCACTATTATTAGTCAATTTGTATCCTTCCTGAGATGCTTTTTGCATATTTAAGCTAATAATTATATATTATTTTTCCTCTTTTCAGATGAAATTATAGCGTATATGCCCATTCTTTTGCACTTTGCTTTTTTTCCACTTAATATATCTGGAAGTTTTTTCCACATCAACACATAGAATACTATTTCTTAGATAATAATAGATTTCATTATTTTATTATTTTCCATAATTTTTAACAACTCCCATTTGTGAACACTTAAGTAGTATAAATCTTTTGCTTTTATAAATAACACTCTAGTGAATATGAATGATCTATAAGTATATCTCATCACTATCATTGCAGACGCCATCCTTCTTTGTGTCACCTGTACATTTTATTGTTAAATCACTGATCCAGCCTCAGAGTTAGTTTCCTAACTGCCTAGGATTCCATACAGGCCAAAGTCAAATTAAATATGAGTGTGTGGGTTTGAAGCATAGAATTACAGTCGCTAAACTGCATTATTCTTCAGAAGGAGGAGGATGTCTTTTCCTGCTTAATTTTTTTTCTTTTAGTCTTAAAAAAATGGGCCTTTCTTAATTTTTATAATTTAAGTGATTTAAAAAGTTTCCTAGAAATAACTTAGAATTTTATGAAGATTTGATTTGTCGTTGTACATTTTCTTAAATTGCCTTGTGGGTTGACCACCTCTTTTATATTTCAAACTTACTATGTGTCTATCCTTTACCACCTCAGTAAGAATATAAGCTAATTGCAGACAAAGGCAATATCTTGTCGTTATAGATATTATCCAAAAAGGCCAGAACAGTGCTTTAGAAATAATATATTTCTATGAATACTTGTTGGCTGTGCCATTGATTTATCTTAGTTTTGTTCTTCAAATTCACAAAACGTTTGCTTGCCCATCCTACTATAGAACTCGCATCACCAGCGCTTACTATGTCTAATGTTAACTGACTAGAATTCCACACTGAACATCTAATAGTGGACTCCTACATAAACCAATTCTCATAATTCTCTTCTCTGTCACCAGATCTTTCAGTCGTGAAGTTTATCCCTCTTGATTGATGAACACACGTCTTTGTGTGAAAGAAAGGAGAGGGCCCGTATGCTGGAGCTTGTTTTACTATTTTGTTAGAGCTGATGGTGCTCATCCTCCTCTCAACTACTTTCAACAATGTCTCATGGATAGTTTGAAATTACACAATGGAAATCAGCAAACACTACAAATTGGGGTTTCCCTGCCCCACCAGGAGTGTCAGTGGTTAAACATTTAACAGCACACCACCAGCTACATGGTAAACATAATTACTATACGCACCTGCCTTTGGTGGGCGATAGAAAGGGATCAGAAGATGCTGTTTCTGTTTATACAAAGAACGACGGTGATGATATTGATAATTAATATATTGCGAACTTACTATGTCTCCAGCTCTTTTCTAAGTACATTGAATACATTAACCCATTTAATCCTTGCAACAACCTAATAAAATAGATATGTAGAGGAAAATCCTTTTGTTAATTCCACTTTCTAGATGCCTGAACAAGGACAAGATGAGGAAGCCCAGTGATAAAGAACAATGAAAGAAGGATAACTGCTGTAAAGTTACAAGGGCAAATCATCATCTGAACAAAATTAGTTACATGTTATTATATTCTTTTGTTAAATATTGACAATGAGTATTGAGATCATGATTCCTTCAAAATTTTTTCAATACCTCTCTTATGTTTTCTATATAGAAAATATTTCTGAATACATCTCAATTTTGCAAACGTATTTTTTTAGTAAGTACTGGCATATTTTATTTTTTGATGACTGTAGAACCCAACCTAACTTCTACTTATCTTTTTTAGCTTCTAACTAGCACACTGCTGATAACCGCTGCACTGTTTGACAGAGCTCTGTTGTTTTGTAAGCTATATGTATATATGTACAATGGGGATCATATCTTTTGAAAATTTTAGTATGAAGCACACTTCTGTACTGTTCAACTGTTCAATTTTTCCTTGTCTTTTCTATTTGGCCATCCATCAACAATATTTATGTGTTGCTCACAGTAGGTAGTCTGAGTGTTTTATAAAGAATTTTGAGTCATGAATAATCTGTTATTCATTCCAGAATTCTGAGTCATGAATAATTTGTTATTCGTTCTAGTATAATATTGTCCAAAATGATTCTTTACTTCAATAATATAATCCACAAACTTGTAAGTACAAAATTGATAAAAAACACTCTAAATAGAATTTTGTTTATTAAAATAAAATAAAATACAGGAGTGATGGTAGGGCCACTGAAGAAAGAGAAAGGTTTTTAAAAATTGTCTTTTCCCAACCACTCAATAAAAATGTTCGGGTATGGCTTGTCTTAAGCATGAATCAATATTGTCTTCAACAGATTGGCTATTCCCAAATCCCATGTTCCATTCTGGCTGTTAAGAGAGCGCAGCATTTATTTGAACCTCAAGAACTGAGAATGTAGAATAGGCCCCTAAACCTAAATAGTCCACTGTTATGAAAGAAAGCTAAAAAAATAAATAAACAAATAAAATTTTAAAAAGAAAGCTAAAACATAATGTAGTTCCACTAGAAGGTCTTTGAGTAGTCCTGCAGGGGAAACCTATTTGAATATTTATACTAAAATTTAACAAATATTATTCAATATGATAACTATTAACAACTTACGGGACAGTAATGGTCCATAAATAATTGTTGGGAAATGCTCACTTTACAATGAAAATAAAAACCTCCTTCTTAGTATTGGATTATTAGCTACTTTACCCAGGTAATCAATGAGTTCTTAATTTTACTATTACGTGGAAAATACAAATGGTATCTTCTAAAGTCTAATGATATGACTACCATTATGCAATTCAATATATATGAATTATTTCATTTCTTTAAAGTCAAAGAGCTGTAGGCTTCAATACCATCCATGTAATGACCTATTTTATAAAATTTCTAATAAAAAACTTTTAATGGGCAGAAAAAACACAATATCTAGATTTAAGCAACTTACTAAAAAGTTCTTCTAGCAGATATAGCCCTTACTTTGTATAACTAGGGTAGGGGTTAGTAAACTTTTCCTGTAAGAGCCAGATAGTAAATAGTCTAGGCTTTGAGGAAAAGAGAAAAACCTGAGGATATTATGTAGGTACTTATATAACCATTTAAAATGTAACCATTTTAAAATATTACAGCCATTCTTACCTCACAGGCCATGCAAAAACAGGTATCAGGCCAAGTTTGGTTCCTGGATCATAGTAGGTTGTTGGTCTCTAACAAAGAGCAACTCTAATAAGAGTTGGGATAAAATAAGATTTTACATTCAGACCCCAGAGTGTATTGCTGGGGACCAAATAATTAGTCATAGCATGAAATCCAGTGTATTTTCCTCCAGTGATCAAATTTTCTTTCTATGAAACGCTTAGGGGTCCAGGAAGTGTACATTAATGGACAGAGGGTGGAATGTGAAGGGGCTTTTGGTGCAGATGTTATCAGGGGTTGGTGGAGCGTGTTTTAATGGTGGAGAGTGGGAATAAGCCCCAGGTTCCACGCACAGCCAGGATGTAATCTTGCCCTGGTAAATTTGAGGGTCAATTGCCCAGTGTTTCTTTCAGTGAAGATTTTCATCTGTAAATCATAGGGCCTTCCAGTTAATGTTTCTTTGACTCCCTCACTCTGCCACTGTCCTGCCAATATTTCAATTCACACATACACTTTCCCACTTCCAAGGTGGCCACAGGAGACTGTCTCCGTTGTTCATCCATTGTTGCATTGGCTTTTCCTAACTGCAAAAGAGATTCGGGTGTAATCCTTACATTCTAGAAAGCCAGAATTTCTTATAAAATTGATTTACTACCTCCTTAAGCCACAGTTCACACAGCAAGGAATAAGTTGCTTTTGTTAAATTCATGCAAAAAAGAATGATCTTTATGCACACTTCTCCCAAGACAAAGTGGGCTGCTCTTCCTATATTTATAGTCAGAACATTAGAGTGATTCTTCAGGGCCTATCTACTTAAGAAGGTTTTCCATTTGTTGCCTAAACTGAAAAAGCTATTGGCATCCTGTCTTGCTGAAGATTATTTAAATGCAAATTTAGTGGTGAAAACTGCACACATCCATGACAATGTGTCAGTGCAGAGTATTGAGGAAGCATAGTGAAATTTTTTCTATTAAAATTTGTTGAGAGGACCAGAATTTATATTTATAATAATACATTTATTTGTTCTTATTTTCTCTGTGGCCTCTGTAATTAAATGCCTTTCAAGATTTTTTTCAAGGCCTGATAGGTCATAAAATGTACATTACAAAACATGGTGCTAATGGAACATGGTAATGCGGTCACCGAATTATAACTTCTGGAAATCTGCAAGCCAGTTATTGAGCAATCATTCCTTGCAAAGTTGGAATACTGTGACTAATGAATTTTAACTTCATTACTTCCTATTTTGGCTTGGATGGTACAGTAGTCCCATCATCCACAGTTTTGCCTTTTGGGGTTTCAGTTATCCGTGGTCAATCAAGGTCTCAAAATATTAAATAGGAAATTCCAGAAATAAATGATTTATACATTTTAAATTGCATGTCATTCTGAGTACCATGAGGAAGTTTTGTGATCAGTGACAAAAGCCACCCATTTGTCCAGTGTATCCATGCTGTACACACACTGCGTGTTAGTCACTTAGTAGCTTTCTAGGTTATCAGATCACCTGTTGGGATATCACAGTACTTGCGTTCAAGTAACCCTTATTTTACTTAATAATGTCCCAAAGCACAAGTATAGTTATGCTGGCAATCTGGATATACCAAAGAAAGGTTGTAAACTTCATCATAGGTATGTATAATACAGGAAAAGAACATAGTATATATAGGGTTTGGTAATATCCAAGGTTTCAGGCATCCACTGGGGATCTTGGAACATATAGCCACCATAGATAAGGGGGCACTACTCTATATGAAAACAACTGATTTCTGTCCTAGTTGACATTTTGGTATGTGGCCCTTAGAATGAAAATAAGCACCTTTGCTATTCATTATCGATCAGTTTCAGGCAGAACAATTAGAAAATTATTATGTTTGTCATCAGAATTTATGTATTTTATAATATTCTTTCTCTCCAAATTATTCCATTTTACTAAATGCAGTGCTTCTGAACAAACTCAGCTGTATAACAGAAGAGAACTATAATGTTTTCTTTGCTTGATAACTTGACTTTTTTCAGTAGTGACATTATGTTGTTAACCTAAATTCTATTTATCGTTTCCTTCAAAATATAATTAAATTGTTTTCTCAAGACTGATGACTGGATAGTAATTCCTTAATATATGATTGTATACTTAGTGATAATCACCTGCTACAAGAACCACTTACATTTATTTTCATTAAATCTCTCAATATGAATATTTACATTGCTCTTTGATTTATCAAGGAAGAATAATAAACGATTTCATCCATTTTTCTAGCTCTCTATAAATTTGATTACTTTTTAACCCTGTCTTTCAAGTTCAAGTTCTTGGCAAATTTTTTTATTGGTGGTATATGAAGTGCTTTTTTGAAGCAATTTAGAAAATTACAGAAATACCATTTGAAAAGTCAATCGCACCCTGGTGACCTTAAACAGCTAAAACATTTTTCTCAATGTATTAATGTACCTGTAGGAAGTTCACTACCCACTTAAATTTTCTAAAGATATGAAATAAAAGCTGTTGAACAAATGTATTTTATTTTTAAAAAATGAGCCAGGGATTATTCTAAGTGATTTTTATATTCTTTGTTCATATATTAATTCTTGAATCCACATAACAACCTAACAGTACATAGTATAATTATTATCAATTATATTTGAGGACACTGAGGCAAAGATAATTTAAGTAGTTTGCTTAAAATCCAACAGCTAATAAAGGGCAGAGCCAGGGTTCGAGCCCAGGTCATTGGGCTCCAGAGTTAGTACACTGAGCAACAATCACCCTACCTCCCTAAAGACTGACAATGATGTATTATATTGCCACTTAAGTGAGTCCATGATCTAAATTTTGGAATTGATTATTTTACAAAGTTGTCACATTCCTCATTGTCTACACATGTTCTTTGGAGATATATATGTGTGTATATATACATATATGTATATGTGTATATATAAGATATATATATATATGTATGTATATATATACAAATATATGTGTGTGTGTGTATATATATATATATATATATATGTATATATACACATACATACATATATATCTTGACTTTTTTTCCCCTAAATAATTTCTAGTAGGAAAATCCTGTGTAAAATGCAGTATATTTTACTAACTATTCCTTGGGATTTACACCAAAAATGACTGTTCACAGTGTATTATTTGGACAACTTCTTTTTGCTACTGCATATTCCTTGTCTGCTAAAGGTAAAGTAGCAGGTGCACATCACTGCTATAATTTATGTCATCAGAGTGCTGACTTACGTTGGCATACTTCAAGATTGCCACCTGACATAAGGTCTAGTTTGCTTCGAATACATCCTGCCCTTCAGTGTGATACAGATCAGTCCAGGTGGTCATTTCAATCTGTCACGGCATTGGGTTCATGCTTCGGAGAGATTTACCCTTTGCTCCATGATCAATCATCCCATGTACAGTGTTGACATTTTCACCACCACAGATGCAATAATAACAGTTGACTGTTTCAATATCATATGACACCTGCTTGAAACATTTATCAGCTATGTTAAGGTGAGATGCTTTGGAATTCTGAACCATAAACAGATTTAGCAGTCTTGACTAATTAACAATTAGAGATAAATTGTTCTCAAAATACTGACTGGAGGAAAGGCATATCTGCTGAATATTTACTGGATGCCAGGCACTGTGCTAAATGCACTATATTTATTCATGATCTCATTTAACCCCTTGAGGTAGGTTCTGTATCTATCTCTATTTTACAGGTGATGAAACAGAAAAAAAGTTTAATTACCTGAAACAAGATTAAGCAGTCTCTGTTGCCTGTACCTTATGTTTGCTAAGAGCCCAGACTCTGCAATCACCTGCCCACATTTAAACCAGTCTCCATTTCCTACTTGTGGGAGAGTTACATTCTCTGCTCCTGTTTCTTCATCATTCAGATGGATAATAATAGCTGTTTCAAGAGGTAATGTGGCAATTGCTTACATTAATACATGAAACAGCCTTGGAATAATGAATGTTTGCTTTTACCCAGTTAGCTAGTGGCAAGTTGAAATCTGAAACTATCAGATTTCAGAGCCTGGGTTTTAATTATTATATCATTTTATTTGGTGCAGATTTTATCTTCTGTCTTTCCGCCATACGCATGCATATAATAACTCCTTTCAAGAAGCAAAATGAATTCTTAAATGCCCCTCCCCATAAAGATGCTCTCCTTTCAGCAGCACTTTGAACACTATGAGCATGGCCTCCATAGCCCACGTGTCACCTTGGCTGACCCTCTTCTGTAAGTGAATAAAAGGAAAGGAATCTGTAGCAGCCTGGGATTGCATTTCTGCATCTTCTTCCAAAACCTCTAGCTGTAGAATTCAAATGTTTGAGCAGCTGTGGAGCTTTTGAAGAGGGGAGTTCACTAGAAAGGCACAATGTGAAAAGGAATTTGGGTAACTAATTCTGCTATCGATTCCATTTTGTGAGCTTAGGCATAAAAAAAGGTAGTCAAACGAATTCACTTTGTGTGTGTTTGTTTTAGCCACACTTCTAAATACTGGCTGTTCTGTTCTTTGCCCTAGACACTCTTTCCTGTTCTCAGCAGAGATGGGGTTGTGTGTTTCCTCTTGTGAGCAATGGCACTATTTGATTAAATCAATAACATTTCACACTAATGTAGTTCACAAAAGGATTTAGAAACCATTAAGAATGTATTGAAAATCCCACAGTGGACCCTATCACTTAGTTCTCTGGCACAAATTATAGTTTCTGAGACATGAAAATTATACTTTAAGAGAGGATTCTCTGAACCTTTTCCCAAAGTGACCATTCAGTTATCTCACTGGAAAAAAAAAAGAAAGAAAGAAAGAAAAGAGAGCAGCCCATTTTCTATGAAAGTCGCAGAAGAAATGCCAACTTTTCTATGTAGCAAATTATTTAGCTACTTTATTACCAAATTAACACTTGGTTAAAGTAGACTTACTGATTTCACTTTTTTTCTGTATTAAACAAAAAAGTTACCTTATTCATTTTTTAAATAAATTCCCTTCTTAGGAATGTCACAATCTAGCTTATCAGAATCTACTTTAAAAGGTAGAACATTTAACCTTAATCAATAAACAAATTACATATTTTTAAAACAGCTCCAATTTATTAGGAAAATGCAGCCCAAGACAAAATTATAAAATAGTGCTATTCCTTAATGTATTTTTTTTATTAGTTATCTTCTTGTGTATCACCACCTCTATCCCAGGTCACAAGTAGTACTCTCCCAAATTTCCCTGTCTGTCACTAACCCTAATTGCAGCATTCCAAGAGAGTCTGTGCTTTCTTTAATTTCCTCTCTCAATCTAAAATTAATTGTTCTCTATCCCTCAGTATCTGGATTATACTGAATACCAGGGAGTTGAATATGTGACCCCACATTTGCCTTTTTTAGTTAAGTTTGGATCTAAAAGAGAATGCCAATGTGGTAACTATGAAGGATTGTTTTTGAAAAATGAGAACTAGTTAGGAACCAGGGAAGGCTCTTTGGATTTTTTAAATCACACAGTGAGCAGAAGCTGCTTAGTCTGTGCACTAGACCAGCCCGAACCTGCTGCTGGGGAAAAATGACTGCACAGGCTGCTTTCATGGGGATTAATGAGCTCTGGGTTCTGAAGAGGAAACTTAACTAATAGTCAGTTGTACCAAGACTTTTCCCCTAAGGAATAGCAAGTAATTACCATCCAGGATTGCTAAGAAAGAGAAATTTAGGCTGAATGAGAACAAATCTTGATTTGGGGTCAGCTGACTAACTGTGGAAAGATCAGGAATGGAATGTTAATTTATCAAACTGATCTAAGTAGAAAGTACCTCAGTGCAAAATAATAGAGCCTGGAATCCAAGTTCTGAGATTCGTACTGACAATGGAAAGCATTTATTAGTTGGCAATTTATTTGCATTGATATTACATTTAATTTAATCTATCCTAGATTTAATGGATTTAGGTGTTATTAAGTATCATATGAATCCAGGAAAATTTTGAAAAGCTCCTAATCTTATCACATAGCCTAAGTGACAAATTTGCCTTTCTAAGGATCAAGAGAAATCAATGAGAAACTATAATTCCATATAGAATGCCAAACAAATTATTTAACAGACTTTTGTATCTCCATAGAGATAGCTATATTACCCAACATGGCATCCATTAGACACATGTGGCAATTGGGCACTTGAAATATGACTCATCTGAATTAAGATGCACTGTAAGTGTAGAATACACACTGGGGGGAAAAAGGAAAAAAAAATCTCAATAATTTTATATAGATTGTATGTTACTAATACGAAAGCAAGTCCCTCCCTCATTTCTTTAGAAAATATGGCCAAAAACCACTGAATCTATACTATCCACCTGTAACAAGAAAATTCTTAGGTTTTTATGATAACAGAATTGTAATTATAAAGCAAAAGAAGTACTCAGGATTAGATTTATCAGTAGAAGGTTTATCAGTATTATTCACATTGAAGTCATATGTAAAATCTCTTTCCACTAAGTTTAGATATAGTATAAACAACAACAACAATTAAAGTATAAACAACAACTTTAATTAAAGGAAGGATAAAACCTATTATCTTGCCCTCAGTAACCCCCCGTCCCCCTCAAAAAAAAAAAAATCACAAAAAAACAACTATCGTACTCCTCAGAGAATTGTTTCTGGGCCTCCTCTCTGAATACCAACAACACAACCTCCCCCTGAAATCAGGGATATATGGGCACTACAGGGAAAACCAGCACACACACTGAGGTGGCATGGCTTTCTATTCTGGTGGCCACTGTCTGTGCCTTCTTGGTTGTCTTTGGGTAGCATTTACATCCATGAGAAAATACTTTTTATACTCGTAAGTGCAGTACATATATATCTTAATTTCTAGGCCTAATAGGCAGAAAATTAGGCCTGTGGGAGGAAAGGCGTGCCTCATTCATCCCACTCTCCCTTCTATAAAAAGCAGAAATGCATTCCTTTGAAGAGTTGTAAAAGCATTTTTTTCCCTATTTCCATTTTTACAGAGAAGTAGGTTAAAAGTGTTTCACAGAAATAATCAGCAGTTAAATAAGTGGCCTCTTTCATTAAGTATAAACTGTCATTTGTGATAGTATAATTCAGAGATGTGTTTGTAATCAAGCTTGCAATAAAACAGAATCATTTCAAGGATCTCTAGTTAATATTTCCATGAACCAAGTAAAAACAGGAAAAGTGTTTGTTAACAGCTTTATATACCTTTCCCCGTGTGTTATTCTGACATTTTCTGAAAAATTGCTATCTCTCATTCCCATCAGTCTACCTGATTCTGAGAAATGAAAATGAAAAGAAATTAAAATCAGGCACTCAAAGATATTTAAGTATTCGTGATAAATATATATATATATAATATATGTATAAATATATATATAATATAAATAGATAGATATAAATAAATAGATATATAAATAAGTAAATAAATTTATATTATCTATAAATATATATTTATAGATAAATATATATCTATATTATACTATATATATATATATATATATATATATATATATATATATATTTTATCTCTAATAAATACGTTTGAATAGACCCCTGGCTTTCGATTTCTTCAGTATTGGAGTGCATCCTTGGGGCAAGGTTATAGGAGATTTGTAAGCCCTAGTTGGGACTTGTTAATAGAAGTCTCATTCTAGGGCTTTAAACCTAGTGGGGGAAAGAGATTCAAGGGCATTGGTAAAAACAGACAACGGACATGTGTTATAATAGTAATACTAACAGTACAGCAAATTATAAGGAGGCTATCGATTAATTATGATGAGGGACCTTTCGTGGCTAAATTAAGGCTTGATTTGGTCTACAGGGGACTTATGTCTATTCTACCCTCTTCCTAGATCTCACCTCTTAAGGGAAGAAGAGTTGCTGATCCTGTTGATAAGAATTCAACACTACCTGAGCTGCATTGCTAGTGGTTAATTGTGCTTTTAAAAAAATTAAGAAGTACAAATTATCAGTTACAAAATAGTTGCAGAGATGTAAAGTACAGCATGGGAATATAGTCAATAATATTCTAATAACTATGTATAGTACCAGGTGGGTACTAGACTTATTGGGGGGATTACTCTGTAAGTTATATAAATGTCTAAACACTATGCTGTATACCTGAAACTATTAATCATATAATGTTAAATGTTAACTGTAATTGGAAAGAAAGAAGTCATGTAAGTAGTTTTTCTCTTCCACTCATTTCCTGCCTTCATGTAGTAAGCAGATACAGGTCTCAGCCGACTTCACTCCCCTCTGCTTTGGTTCTAGAAGTAAAGTTAGTGGTCGAACCTGATGGCTCCTCTTAGGGCCCAGCCTACTAGCCTTTCTTGGAATGCATACTTGACTGTCTTTGGTCATTGCTTCACGTTCCTGTAGCATGCAAGCTGCTGGGGGGATCCAGAATGAGCCACCCCAAGATGTGCCTCTGTGGTATACAGATTATTTAGAGCTGAAGGCAATTTTAGCTTCAGGCTCAAGAGAAATATTTGCCCCCTTCCCTCAACTGTGTAGAAGAATTTGAATTAGAGGCCTTGCCCATAAGAGATTATCAGAGATAACTTCTTCTGACTTATCTATAGAGCTTGACAAACTCCTGTTTACTAAATGCCCACCCTTCTTATCATCCAAAAATGACCCTTTGAAGCCCCTAAGGAGCATTACGTCATTCCTAGCTCAAGAAGTCTTATATGCCTCAACCCCCCTTTCTATTTTTGAACCTCTCATGTATGTGGGGTCTCTGTCTCTCTCATGTATGTGGGGTTCCTGTGTGTATGATATTAGATTTGATTTTCTCTTCTCAATCTGCCTTCTGTTGATTTGATGATTAGGCCAGCTAAAAAGAACCAGAGGAGGGTGAGGGGAATTTTTCCTCTTCTCCAGACCACCAAAGAATAATAAAAGGCCTCAGCTCTAACCCAACTGTCCACAGAGACTTTTGCCTGGCAGTACTGATCACTGACCCTACTAATGATAAAAGATTAGAGAGAACTTCTGTCACATTGAGCAAGGAGAGCGGGTAATGTCGGTTTGTAAGGCTAAACACCTTTATGGTCAAAATATGCCTGGAAACCTCTTAAATTACCGGAAACTTTACTTTTAGGAATGCAAAAAACAAACATAATTATCCCATCTTTTTCTTTGCTTTTTATCTATGATTTCCATTCCCTGGGACAGAGTAGGCCAAGGTTTAGTTTGAATGAGTAATGGGAAAGAGGAAATTAACAAAATGGCCTTCCTTTTAAAATCTCTGAATGGGTCACAATAAAATGCATATAAAACAAATTCATGATTTATCTCCATTATGACTTTTTTAAACCAATTGCTCATTCTGAAGATGAAATGAATGTTTTAAATAAGAGTTTGACAGCAAGAATTTGGGTATTAATTAGGTGAAACAAAAGCCCATTTAATTCCCAATGTGATATACAAGATGAGGTTTGGTGTATGCAAGCTAGAAAATAGTAACAGTCATTTTGCTAATTGATTAAAAAAAAAAAATTGCTTCCTCCCCACCATCCCCTGCAGGGTGGATGTCAATTGGTTATATTCCCAGCACAGTTTTCTTCCCCTAAAATTCTCCCCTCAGATATCCTTAAGTTCCCCTTGCCCACAATGGAACTGACAATGTTTTAATATATTACTGATCACACCAAACGTTTCATAGCAAGTAGCTAAGTCAGGCAACATTAGGATGTTTCTGTCCCCAGAATTTTAAGACATGGGAATAAAGAATACTGGGGAAGTGTCTATGTCTTGACTGAAGTCAGAACATATAAAATTCTGGAATTGTCAGTATCTGTGTTTCTATCATTGTTTACTATATATTATAAGAAAGAGTAAATCCAATATGTAAAGAGTAGAAGAGACAAGATATAAGTTTTGGGTGTGAATTATGGGCTCCAGTATTTTTGTGAGGCCTGACTGCATTATTCTCTTCCTATGGTTTAATCCTTAAAATCTTCTTCGCATTCCAGAAACCAGAGCATTCTCTTTCAGGTTTAGCTAGTCACATAAGGAATCCTAATAATACATTTCAAAAATTAAAGATGACAGAGAGAGTTGCAAATATAGTTTTAAAAAAAAAATTGAATAAATATTAAAATATGTTGAAACGACAATACCCAGCTATTTGTAAATATGTTTCAGATATTTATTTATTATTGATTCAAGAAAATAATATAATCATTTTTGACAGCTCAGAACTTCTGGAATTTCTAATGCTTAACTGTCATCATTATTCATCCGAAAGCTGTTTTGATATACTCTCAATTAATAGACATTGATGAGAACCAAATAAATTAGCTTTGTGGCATTTTATTAAGTAATAACTACACTTTCTAAGCTAGATTCATTTCTTTCTCTAAGCTAGATACTCTTATTTCACTTATGTCTATTGAAAATTTTCAAAAAAATCACATATTTAAGTTCTTTAAATACAATATTAATCAGGTCTGCACATTAATTCCCTTCTAGTTTTCTTCAGTAGCTAGAAGATAAACAAAATATTTGGTTCATAGTAGCTACAAGGTTTAATCTCTGGTTCATAAACCATGTCCTCAATATGAGTGTTCTCATTTCTTACAAGACAGTCCTATCAGAGACTAGTTTAATAAGAATAAGGTGGACCTTTTTCCAATCAAATGAACTCACTGTGTTCTTGCAATAGAACTCCTTTTAATTCTCTGGAGAACTAGCATACATTATAGACATTTACTTTTCATAGGACACTAAAGAATCCTAATAAAAGTTTACTTTGATTTTGTCCACATGATGTCACTGACTAGGTGACTTATTATATGGATTTTGAGTATACCATTTTACAAAAGATACTGAAATCGTGAAATCAGTGGTATCTTAAGATAGGCCAAGAGACAGCCCAGTATTATGGTAATTTTAAGCCGTTTGGGGACATGTTGTTTTAACTTGGAAAATATGTAATGGTCATATCGGTCTACAGAGAATAAGCTGCTGCAGTAATCAAAATCGATTCTGGGATGTGCTTGTGTTTTCTAAAATTGATGGTGTTGAACTGGTGCCATGATTTTCTTGTGTTTCCTTTTGTAAACGGAACTTGGAAAATTGGAACATTAGAGATGTGCAGTTTGAATGATCTAACTTTGGATATGCTTATAAAGCTACATAAGTCCCAGATGAAAAAAAGTCCTGGCTTCAAATAGTAACAAAGAAACCTGCATTTCAACTGAGTATCTTAATGAGATCTCTGACTGTATTTGTATAGAATAGACATAAATGTTCTAAGGTGATGTTTTTCTCTATTTTGTGAGAAATTAATTTCTTTCTAGGATCAAGGGTTTTATTGGGAGGGGTCAATATGGCTATGTGGAGAAAAAAAATGCAAAATGTGTAGCATGTGGACAACTGGGACTTCACTTGTCTTCTTTGTATTACTCTGTATATCAGTTTAGGCTACCTTATGCAGAGTAACAAACAATACTGAAATCTCAGTGGATTAAAACAATACATGTTTATTTCTTGGTCACGCTATATATCCAATATGGGGACTCCAGGGCATTCTGTTTCATGGTAGTCCCCATTGCATGTGAGTATAATCTGACATACAAAATCGAATAGGGATGATTTCTTAGCCTAGTATAGAGTGTAGTCTTCTAATGACCTAAAACAAATTGAAGAAAAATGTTTTCCTGACCTATTTCAGTAAGTTTTGGCAGACCATCAAATAAACATTTATTAAAACATCTAAAGAATAAACAATCTTTTTTTTTCCACTAAATATTAAATTATGAATATCCTATAGGTGAGAAAGCAGTGTGTTGGGGAGAATCTAATGCCAGAAACTAGAAAGAAAATATCAGAACTAAAGAATTCTGAATTTGTAGTTCTGGCTGAAAATGTTCTTTCCCTAGTTGCTTGGTCTTTGATGGGAAAAAAAAAAAAAATCAAAAATAAAGGGATCACTGGAACATGGGGCCAAGGATTACACAGGTTTTGACTGCACTGATGAAATAATCCAAAAACTTTATTGACCTATAACCTAATTAGAACATGCCAGATGAGACTCAATATTGTACAGAAAGTTGTACAGAATTTTTTACATAGAAAAAATTTTACATGATTTTTTTTACATTGATACCATATACATTTTATTCATCTGAAAAATATTTCTACAACCACTTTTAATATGGAATGCTTGATAATCTTATCATTTTTTAACCATCAGAGCATAATTCACAGTATGAATACATTTCCAGTAATTCTCACTTCCCCAAACCATGCCAGATTTGTTATTTAAGAATAATCATTCTTATCTCATTTATTCTCACAAGGATTCGTAAGAACATTTGCAAATTTTAAGAGCAGAAATGGTATATTTTTCCTGATTGACTATTTAGACCTAGCTGTCTTTCTTAATGATTTAGTATAATAATAAAAATTGAAACATAATTTTCACTACAAGAGGCTCAAAGCTCTTTCTTCACTCTACCCTCAAGAAAGAGAAGCATTGCTAGAGATGGGTTCAGTACAAGGAACTGCATTAGTCCAACATGTTAGGCAATGATATTTTTTATGTAATAAGCAGAAGAGTAAAAATCTGTCCCTTTTGGCAATGGTCCGTATATTCCAATTGTTTTAAAAAAAACATTTTTCTTGTGCTTCACCATCTTGTTCTAATGTTTCTCTCTTGGAATTCTATGCAGCTAGCATGGCAAGCTGATCTGTGACCACTTTCTTTTTGAACAAGTGGCCCAGTTGATTCTCACTTTAGTCCAGTTCAGTTTGCCTAGAGATTATATTGAGTTTTGGGACCAAAGTCTCAGTTGATGGTATATATATGTCTGAACTTGTTCCCTTCATATATATCTCTCTGGTGGACATCATGGATGTGGAGGAGGAAGGAATGAGTAGAGAAACTGTAGATACAACAGGAAACTCACAAAGGCCTCAGGATATTTTCATTCCACATCCTAATACTCATTTTTTTTTTTTTTAGATCTCATTCTCTCATTAACCTTTGAGACAAAACTAATAACTAACTTCTTTATGTTTAATGGTTAAAATTTTTTTAAAATCTCAGAATTTAATTAAGACCATGTTTTCTTTAGTCTACTCTTATTTATATTGATAGAATTAGTTTTCGCTTACAGAATTTATAACTGATTTTAAGACAGGATTTAGTTATGGAAACTAGTAATCAATAGTAAATACTAATATGGTAAATAAAAAATAAATTCAAAATGTCTAACTATCTTACCATTTCAGAAATATTTCACAGTATCTTCAGTGACACATTTGCAGGTTGTAAACAGATCCATTTTAATATGATAAAGTTAGAATGTGAGAAAATCAAATGGCTTTATATTTAGTGGTTTCCAGGGAAATTCAATACAAGCAATATATTTAGTTTTCATTTTCCTATGAATAGACAGAATAGTTTGTTGCAATTTCAGAATCTTATAAGGCTTGCATAGTAAAAATAATATGATTTTACTGCTGGTAGAGAAATATTGGTTAAATTTATAGCTATGTAGGAGGTAAAATCCAGACCACCTGTTATAATCACAGGTGCATTAGTAAAATTTTGCATTAGTTTGTACTGGCTAGGCAATAGAAAAAGAAAGATTACTCAAAATGTAATTGAAATAGAACAATATTATTTAAAATGTAAATTGATTTCCAGATAGCAATTGGATTTTTAAAAGTTTTATTGGGTCTTAATGTTTTAAAATACACATGAGGCCATATGCCTTGGCCTCAGGAATCACATTCAGGCAGTCTAAGATGCCTGAAATAAGTGGATTAAAGAAATGGTTCTATGTGCTAAGCTATAATCATACTTCATCTTCAGAATAACATGTGGGTGTATAATGATTCCCATTGCATAAAAGGATAAAACAACGCTCAGAAAGTTAAATTTTAATGCCCAAAGTCACTCAGCTAGTAAATGAAATCACCAATATTTTAGTAAATGTGTGTCTATTATTCATATCCATGTTCTATAGTACTTCAGAATTTAACCAATGGAGATAAATTTGTTATTTAATCAAGTGACACATTTTATTTTAGTAATTAGCTGACCTACTGAAAAAGGCCAAAAGAAGAATTCTTTGAACAACTTGCTAATAACGTCTTGCTCATATTAGATAGTCAATTAATATTCATTGAATTTACTAACTACCATTTTTCTACTGATACTGAATTCTAAAAATCAGAAAATTCTATTAGTTGTCCAGTCATCATCTTTTCACACTGGTCTTAGATTTTACTAATCAGTTGGATCAAGTGGTTGAGGTTTTAACGGGATAGTTCATTTTTAGTAAGCATACTGTGCTCTAAATCTTATATAGATACATTTGTCACCTGGTTCATTAAAGCCTGGTTTATCTTTCCATATATATTTATTAAAATATAATACACTTGACTAACATATCAACCCCTAGTTGTTATTAGAATACTGCATGTAAGAAGAAGAAGAAAAAAAGCAAGGCTAATACAGAAACTAAACTGAGTGTCAACAAACAGCAAACTTGTAAATTTTTATAGCAGAATACAAATATACCAATCTGATGATACCCACTAGTGGCTCTTAACAAGATCTCAATATAATGATTTTTTTGATGTTGCTCTCTGACCAATAGGTAAATTTCATTTTTGCTTTCCACTTTTCCTTTGCATGCTCTTCTCTTCCTGGGACACAGCTATTAATCCAGAGGTGACACAAGCAGCACCAACAGGAGTCATCTCTTTCTATTGGGTAGAGCTTTAGTATCCTGGAGCAAGTCTACAAAAAACCTGTCAAAGATATAAAGGGGAGACATCAGAAATCAAGCCAAGAGGAGGGAATTGGGTAGGAAAGGAGGGAGGGGGAGAAAGAGAGAGAGAGGGAGATTGAGAGAGAGATAGAGATAGGGAGGGGGGAGGAAAGGAACGAGAGAGAGAGAGAGAGAGAGAGAGAGAGAGAGAGAGAGAGAGAGAGAGAGAGACTAATAATGACAATTTAAATTCTTGGATTTAGTCGTCTTTGAACACAGTAACTCACTGGGTCTTCTTGGCTATTTAATTTAATACATCCAGCATTCTTCTTACTCAGTTGGGTTGGATTTCTGTAGCTTCTAACTGAAACTTCATGGTTAATTTTTTCCTTATGTCATATTTATTTTATATAGAATATATCTTTGTGGCACACAAAACCATGCTGCTACTTTGAAATGGCCATCTGTTGAATTTTGTTTAAGAGGAATAATAATAATAAAATTGTAATTATTATATCTGATTCTTTTTATCATGGTCTAGATTTAAAATCTATTCCCTAAGCAAACCAATAAGCAATCTTTTTTGTAACAGTCTCCATTTACAAAGGAGAGAGAAAGAGAGAGAGAGAGAGAGATATCTTCACTGATATTGACCTTCTTTGTGCAATTATTACAAATTTTCTTACTGTATTGTTTATTCAGCACATTTCATGGCATTGTACATATCATAGAAAATGTGGTTATATACATAGTAGAAAAGTATTTCTTCTGTCTTCTCCCTCATCAAAAGCATGACATGATGCATATTCTCTTTTTTGTTATAAAGACATGTTTTTCTGGCAGACTTCATTTGAATCTCAGTCAACCAAAAATTTACAGACACACACACACACACACACACACACACACACACACAGGAAAGTGCATGATGGAAAGTTCTTGAACTTAGTTGTCCAACCTCGTGTGTGTGTGTGTGTGTGTGTGTGTATTGTGTGTGTATCTTTAGAAGGAAATGAAAACTTTGAAGAGCTATGATGAATACTAATTATTGATACTTCTCTCTGGAATAGATATTTAGCAGATTTTTAAAGTTCATCTAGCAATGCTTTTGTTTTTACTTATGAGCAACATAAACATCTGTGTGTGGACCTTGATATTGAAGGAAAGCACATTTATGCCCACACCTGAAGAAAAGGGTGATGAGGAAGACTTCTATTTGCAATTAGTATGGTAGAAGAAGGTTTCTGCCAGTCACTTTCCTGGAGAATGTTGTTAGCTGAAATGCTTCATCACAATTCAGTTCTACGGCTCTGAGCTAATCAATTCTAGGATCCCTTTGGTAGAAATCAGGGCTCATAAAGATTCATTTGAATTTCTTCTTTGAAGTTAAAAAAGGCGCGAGAAATGTGTTTCCATTATCTTTAAGGAGAAAAGAAGTCATTACTTTTATGCCTTATGCTATTTACTCAAATTCCAGTAAAGAGAATCAGACGTTGAGGTTCAGAGAATGAAAAATAGAGTCTGGGCCATTGCATATGGTTGTGCATGTTGTGCAAAATGCTATGTAGGGGCTCTAACTGTGGGGAAGCCAAGCTGGGATTTGACTACCATTCAGGTAACCAACCTACAAATGTAAGGCTCAATTAGAGTCCTTCATTTGCCAGCTCAAACTTAAATGCTGTCAATAATAAACACCTACGTAATTTATAAACTATCCTTCCTAGAGAATTTAGATAATTGTATTTTTTCTTCAGCACAAGGACATTTGGGTAAAATAACCCATGAAAAAAATCTTAGGCCAGTGTTTAGAATATGGAAATGCTCAGTAAATGTTATATATCATATTAGTAATAATTGGCTAGATGAACTTTTTTTTTTTTTTTACCCTATACTCAAAAGCCAGTGTCGAGCAACTCATGGAGTTTTTATAAATATCTTCTCTATTTAAAAATCAACACTAGTGGTTTATAACTTTCTTGTTGAGCCCAAAAATGTGTGTGTCTATCTATCATCTGTCTATCTATCTATCTATCTATCTATCTATCTATCTATCTATCTATTATATACCTACTTACCAACTATTATTATTTTCTGAGTATCCATGCAGTCATAATTTGATGATACTTTTATGAATCAATTTTTACATTATAATATTAAATTATCAAATAATTTCATTAGTTACAGCACTTTTGTATTACACAAAATAAAAAGTTGTCTAAGTTTTTAAAAATAATTTAAAATAGTAACCAGGATTAATAATAAAATCAATGGAATCCATAAGGGCTATGAATATCCTTCTTTACTTAGTAGTGGGCTTATTTTAGAGAATTTGGTTATTGAGTGTTGAGTTATGCTATATCAGACAAAGTTAAGTCTTTTTAGTTAAGATAGCCTATTTTATTGTGAATCCCACCTGAAACTTAGAGTAATAACTACATTCAACAATTGAAATTATATGGGAATAACTCTACATTGGAGAACGACTCTGTTTCCCCAATAATGGGACCTAGCCAGACAATCAGCTCTAATGCGTCTTTTGGAACAAAAATTAATATAAGACCGGGTATTATATTATATTATTACCTGGTCTTATATTATAGTAAAATAAGACCAGGTCTTATATTCATTTTTGCACCAAAAGACGCATTAGAGCTGATTGTCTGGCTAGGTCTTATTTTCGAGGAAACATGGTAGTGAAAACAGTTTTACACCATCAAAAACATAAACAGTTGGGTTCTATTTCATAAGAACTCAAATCCCAAAATGCAATAAAAATATAAATGTATTTTTCTTGTGAATTCTTGTGACTCCCTTTCCATTTCCTACTTAGAAATTCAATAATTATTATTATTTCTTAAAGACTGTTCTGGGAAAGCTAAACAATAGATATTTCTCACACTGATTTTGTCATATATTTTTTTTCTTAAAACTGGAAGAGAAACTTTTTAAAAAATCATATAACATATGTTTTAGTACACAGTAGACAGTTATACTCTTTCAAAATAAGATTGTTTATTATCAGTAATGTCCTCATGGGTGATATTCAGTCCCTATCTAAAACCATAAATACATGACACGCGTGATGTTTCCTATTATTTGGAAAGCATAATGACTTTTGACACAGGAGACAATTTCTTTCCTCAGTTTACTAACTAAAATAGGGTTTAGTCATTGAATTGATCTTGGTGTTTCTTATGAAAAACTGAGACCTGTAAAGTACCAGTAAATAGAAGCCTATTAAGTTGTTGAGATGGGGGTGGGAGTAGAGAACAGTTTGTCACAATGTAGGTAGCAAAGGAATTAATTTTCCATAGAGATTTTAAAGTCAGTATTAAAACTGGAAACCAAGAAAGCTGATCTGCTTTCTATTATCACCATATTTCTATAAAAAATGTCAGTGATAAAATATTCCTTCCCTTTAGGACACATTTGTTTACATCCCTTCCCCAGGCTTGATACACCACTTTCAGTATGTATTTGGATATATTTTCTTATTCAAAGTATTTTGTTAAGTTAATCTATCATTAAGGAACAACCATCCACTTTCCTTCTCCTTTGATCTTCTGAAATTATGTTAACATTTATTTAATCATACTAAAGACACCTCCTCTTTTGTTTATTTTCACGCATTATCTTTACAAATTAAGCAAGTGAAAACTGGTATACCACTTAATTGATATGTCTTTGAATAGTAATGAGGTTAAACATTTTATGTAATTGACCAAATAATCTGCCTTATGAGAAAACTCAGCTACTGACTCCAAGTGCGACATAGATTTCAGGGTGTTCATGGATAAAAATGCTCTTCCTCTTTTCTGTTTAGATTGCCATTCAGCATTTTCAGGGAATAGATAATTGTTTCTTACTCTCAGCCAGGTATAATCTATGTATGGACTGGGCTAGAGGGAATAAATTTGGAGTTGATTTTGCATATGTTTCAAAACTTTTATAACAGAGAAATGCATTATGTAGCATTATCTAGAAAACCAGAAAATATGCCCTAATGGTTCAGTGATTATATTGAGATGGTAGATTTATGCATAACTGTTATTTTTCTCTTCATACTTGGAAGCATTTTATATAATGGATATATTTTATTTTTATTATTAATAATTAAAGCCATGTTTTATTGAGTAAAAAAAAACCTTGAAGTTGAGCAAAAACGTTTCTCCTCACAACATACCAAAGTTTATAACTTCTACATTAATACTAGCGATCTGAAAGGGTTGAACTCCCCCAAACACTACTGGATAACCTGTTTATAAAGCAAAAGCCAGCTGATTAGAATTCACTGCAGAATGGGAGAACACCACCCTGACAGTTCAAACAATGTGTCAGGATGTGTGAGTCAGAGAACATTGATAGAACTCAAGGCTTTGTGCTCAGGAGGTTTAAATGAGTCTTTCAAAGAAGAGAACTGCTTGGGGTTGGGCAAAGATTGTGACAAACAGTTTAAGATTGGTAGACATAGTAAGATAAGGGTCCAATGGTGCCCTGGGAGTCTAACTCTGCAGATATTCTTGGGGTGAACATCAAGTATTTAAAAAAATGACTGTTAACACCCTTAGGGAAAAATAGGTCCTCTCTATTTTAACATAATTCCAACCAATTGTTTGGTACTGAACTTCATGTATAACATTTTCTACCTTGTCCTGAAGACATCTGACATTATAACTGCCTCTGTTATCTACCCAGTGGACCCTGTGGTAGTCTGTTTCACAGATGTATAGTCTATTAATGATTAGATTTAAAGTAAATCAATTTTAGAACATACACAGGTCTTTAGATACTAATTTAGAAGTTTACATTAAGAAAGTAAAATGAACATTTTTGGTGATTTGGCAATATGCTTCTCATAAGTTTGGGCATGGGCTTTAGGAGAGTTAGGAGTTAAAAATCTCGACTCCACTATTTACTAGGTGCCTAAATCAGGCTAAGTCAGGTAATTCTTCTGGCGATCAGTGTCCTCACCTATTAAGTGAAGACAATAACATGCTTCTTTTTTTTTTTCCTTTTACCATGCATACAAATAAATCTTGAGCAGACTGAATAATTACAAGACAAAAAATTTAGTACAATAGAAATAGAATAAAATTGAATATTGGATTTCAAAAGGATTTTCAAGCATTGTTTAAAAGAAAATAAAATGAAAGAAATTACAAATTAAGTATTAAATACTTGATACATAAACCTAGGAGGGGTACACATTGGCGTGTTAAAAACACCATTAATCAAAACCAAAGGTAAATGATCAATTAAGATTTTAAGATTTAATATATGAAACTCTAATATAATAATAAAAATAAACAAAAGACATGGAGAAAATTCACAAATACATATGAAAATGGACAAATTAAATGAAGAAGTAACTAAAGTAATAAATAAGAAAAAATGTTCACATCACTCACTTTTAGAAATTTTGAAATTAAAAAAATAGTCTAGTTTACTTATAAAATAGTCCATGGAAATGATAGTTCAATTCAGTTTGGAAAGAGTGTACTGCTAAAAGTGTCTGATGAAAGGGGCAACCTTTGGGGAAGCAAATTAATAGCTCTTACAAAGAATGTAAATATATTCAAAGTCTCTAACTCCAGAATTTTATACCATTACTTTATTAAAATAAGCATTGCCTATAACTCTTCAAACAATAGAGAATGTTTAAATGTATTATGGGGACATCCTTATGATAAATTATATGTAGTATAATTACAAAGAGTTAATGATATGAGAAAACAATATCTTAAAAAGTACATCAATTCATATAGATTATAACCTTAATTTTCCTACAAAATATTATTTATAGGCAGAAAATCTGGAGTGGAAAGAGTTAATATATTAACAGAAGCTTTATTTGTTTAATGGACACCTCTTCATTCCTTTCTATGTCCCAGACATGACTCCAGGAGCTTTACAAATATAAAATCAATTAATTTTTCATTAAAACCCTACAAAAGAGGTACTATTATTATCCCTATTTTTTAATTAAGAAAAATGTATCTATTTTTTTCTCAAGAAAACTTAATTTTATTAAGAAAGGTAAACTGGCATTTACTATCATTTATGTAAGAAAACAGAAACAGGTTCAACTAATGTGCCACTAAAAACAAATCTAGTAAAAAATTCTGAATGACAAGTTTTAGCACTGAAATGAGTACATTTTCAACCATCTGGAAAACTGTTTTCTGAGCATTCCAAGTAATCAAAGATTTGCTGTAGGATAATATGTTGTTAAATATATCTAAAAGGAAACTTCAAATCCATTTTCTTTAAGTGAAAACAGGTCCAGGAAGGTTAGGTGATTTTTCTAATATCACACAGCATGTTAATGTCAGAACCTCAATTCAAAATAAATAAAACAAATGTCAAGGATGGAGTTTTATCCAATCACATTTTGAGTGAAGATTCAACTTTCTATTCTTTTCTAACCACATCCTGAATATGCTGTTATTCTTTAGTCACTGAAAATGAGATTTACCATTTTCTGTAATTACTCCATAAAATGCTTTATTTTCATTTGTTCATGATCATCTGGATGTAGATTTATCTTTCACGGACCACATGACTTTAGGGCAGTTTTGGACTTGGCTATTTTTGCCACATATTTAGTACTCTCTAATTAACCAGATTGCTTTATTTTCTTTTTTTCTTAAGGCCTAATTTAAAACAAAACAAAACAAAACAAAAAAACACCATGTATGCAGCTTGATGAGGCAAACTCAGTCATAGGACAATCTAGAGAAATAACCTAGAAAGGGGGTGGGAGAGAGTAGTTTTTTAGTCAGCGAACATCTGGCTTTTTCTTTTTTTTTCTTTTTCTTTGGCTGCTTCTCTGATTTTTATTTTACTATTTAGGTGCTAAAGTTCCACTGAAACAGACCCCAAACCCCAAATTGCTCCTTCAAAAATTTAATACTTGTCTCGCTATGTCACAAGTAGAAAAGTGACCAAAGGAGAATGCCAGAAAACATTAAAATTCCATCCACTTTCCCTGGCCCCAGAGAACTCTTTCCAAGCAAGTAGATGTCAAGCTAGACCCAGGAGAGAGGAACTCTTCCAGACTCTCTTTCTCTATTGGATTCTAGATAGTATCCCTCCTTGAAAAGGTACTGGGGAAAGTGGGGTTTACAGAGATTGTTAAGGTAAGAGAAAAGCAGAATCCTGACTCTTCCAGTTGAGTCGAGTCTAGAAAGAAATAGCTAAATTCCGCTAGAAATGGATCCTCAGGGTCTGAGTATTGGGTGAAGCTGTTTAGTTACCTTCTGTCTAAGGATGAAATGATGCCATTGTCTATGGTTGTTCTAGCCCACAGGAAATAAGCATTTTGTAAACCAAGTTAGAATCAGGACTTTCTGATAAGAGTTTGAGCTCCTGAATGGGAAAAGATCTGATTAGGACAGACAATTTTCCCAAGCATATGAGAAAATATGTTTGTGTGTGTGTGTGTGTGTGTGTGTGTGTGTGTGTGTGTGTGTGTTTCCAGAAAGGAATGACTATGCTTCTAGCAAAACCCAGTACTGTCAATATTTTTGTCAATTATTTTTGATTCTTATAACATTCAACCATTTCAATGCTCTTTTCTTTTAATGACGCCAATGATTCAGCTGTTGCCATTTAATGAAAAACAGCATAAGATCGACTTCAAATGCAGAACAATAAATTGTATGATGAGGATGAAAAGAACGCTTGCTTTGGGTCAATATGGCTGGCTTTCAGTTTTGCGCTTTGACTCCATTTCTGGGTCACAGCAATTATAGTTAGAGCAATGCCATTTGGCCCACCTAGCAGTCAGGAGAAAGCATACTCAGAATGCATTAGAAAATGCATTGTGAGTATGACCCAAGACATCCATTACTATTGAGGGCATTAGCTATACTGGGCTCCTCTGGAATGTGCCATAAGCCTGTTTGGAAGAGGGTGTGCTAAGAAAAACACTGGCACTCATGTGCAGTAATAATGATTATCACAGTTCACAAAACACTTTTAATGGCATGTCATCAAAAAATAACCCTGGGCGTCTTATCTAACATCTCATCTTAGGCCTCTAGCCAGACAAACTGTGATTAAAAGTAACTGACAAAGAAGCTGTGTGGGTTTTAGAACTAAAATCTGTAAATTTTTTTTGCTGGCTTCTTCTGACAGGTTCTTTATTTCAGAGTGTGTGTTTCCTAGAAAAAACATTTAGGAGGAGATGGAAATCCAAATTCATTTTCAGTTATGACTCCAGCCTGATTTGATTACAATAGACTCTGTAGGATGGTTCAACTTTGCTAGTTGTCATGGAATTCTATTTAATCGAGAGTTGTTTGAAGCAAGTGAGCTAAAAGCATGAGCTCTTGGTGTGTGTACAGATTTTCATTACAATTGCGCTACTCCTAATGAGATATCACCTGTCCTTTATCATTTCTATTTGCCATTTTTATTTGCCAGGGTTTATAGTAACAAGCCCATTTGTTTCAGAAAGAAATAATTGAAAAACACATAAAAAAACTATGTTTACCATCCAAAGTAAAATGTCTCTTAATGACCGTAAACTAAACTGATGTAGTATCAGGTACATGAAAGTAGTTAGTACAAAGAAAATCTAAAACAGTTATTGTGACTATCTCTGAAACACTGGTATTAAAACATTTTAAACTCATCTTTTGTTAAATCATATGTTTGGTGTCTTTTACATAATTTATTAAAATATAAAACAGTTATATTACTGACAGTTATACTGAGCTACACACACAGCACTGTATGTCAGAATAATGCCAGGTTTTGAATAATGTAAGCTAGAACTGAAACTCACTTTAGACTAGAGTGGGGAGGGAGAGAGGGACCTCACTGCAATGGTGAATCTAAAAAGAACAGCCATATAGTCCAAGACAGTGTTGAACAGACAGCACATTCAGATGAAACTCAAGCAAATGCCATGGTCATAGGCTCAGTGTTTAAATTGTGAAAACAGCAGCTAGCAATATCTCTTGGGTTGCACATGGAAGACCTTTAAAAACAAAACAGAACAAAACAATCTCACATTCCTTTGGTCCCACCATAGACAAAATAAATAAGACTCTCTGAGATGGATTCTTAGTTTGGTTTAACTTTTTATTTTGAGGTAATGGTAGATTAACATGCAGTCATCAGATATAATATAGAAAGATCTCAAAACCCTTCACACACTTTCTACCAATGGTGACATCTTGCATAACCAACTATAGTACGATACCTTAACCTGGAAATTGATTTTGATTCAGTGCATCTGTCTTATTCATATTTCACCAATTGTACATACACTCATTTGTGTGTGTATAAACTATTATGCAAATTTTTACATGTGTAAATTTGTGTGGCATCCAGCATGGTCAGTATACAGAACAGTTCTACCACGCATGGCACTATGCATAGAATGTTCTTTTTTATTTTTATTTTTATTAAAATTTACTGGGGTGACAATGGTAAATAAAATTACGTAGGTTTCAAGTGTACAATTCTGTAATATATCATCTATATATCACATTGTGTGTTCATCACCCAAGGTCAGTTCTCTTTCCATCACCATATATTTGATCCCCTTTACCCTCTTCTACCACGCCCCTCCCCCCTTACCCTCTGGTAACCACTAAACTATTGTCTGTGTTTATGAGTTTTTGTTTCTTCATTTGTTTGTCTTAATTTAAAATTATATTAAAAGGACCTAGACTACCTAAAACAATTTTGATAAGGTAATAAAGTGGGAGGAACCATTCTGCACTATTTCATCTTACTATGTTGCTACAATAATCAAGACAGTCTAGTATTGACAGAGATATAGACACATAGGTCAATTGCACAGAATAAGGAATTCAGAAATAGAGGCATACAAATATGCCCAAACAAGTGACCTTGGTGAACTCATTTGTTTTTGAAGAATTTTATGTAGATTTCTTGGAATTTTCTAGATACATAGTAATGCCATGTGTAAATAGGGGCACTTTTATTTCTTCTTTGTTTTTGATCCATAGTTTTTTTTTTTCTTGTTTTGTACTGCCTAGAACTTTCAGTAATAGGTTGAATAAGTGTGATAATAGTGAAAATCCTTGCCTTCTTACTACCTTAAGACAAAAACATTCAGTTCTCACATTAAGTATGATATGAGTTGTAAGTTTTTTGTCAATATTCTTTATCAAGTTGCAATACTTCAATTTTAATTAACTTGCTGAGAGCTTTTATCATGAATGGATGTCAAATTTTGTCAAATGCCTTTTCTTCATAACTTGGTATGATTTTGTGAGTTTTCTTCTTTAGCCTGTAGATATGTCTTAGTCTATTTGGGCTGTTAGAATAAAATACCACAGACTGGGTAGCTTAGAAACAATAGAAATGCATTTCTCACTGTTATGGATCCTGGAAGTTCAAGATCAGGGAGTCAGCATGGTTGGGTGCGGATTCTCTTCCAAGTTGCAGATTTTTGTTGTATCATCACATGGTGGAATGGGACAAAGGAGCTCTTTGGGCCTCTTTTATAAGGGCTGTAATCCTGTTAATGAGGGCTTTGCTTTCATAACCTAATCACCTCCAAAGGGTCCTACCTTCTAACATTACCACTACAAGTATTAGGTTTTCAACATATAAATTTTGGGGGGGGTTGACAAACATTAGGCAACAGCATGACATAATGGTTTACACTGATTTTTGCATGTTGATCCAAATTCGCAAGACTAGAATAAATCTCACTTGCTTTTGGTGTATAATTCTTTTTCTTCATTGCTGGATTCAATTTGCTAATATATTACAGTTACAATATAACATATTAGCATTTTTGTGTCTAATTTAATGAGATATACTGGTCTATAGATTCTTTGTTTTGTGTTTATCTGGCTTTGGTGTACAGTAATAATGGCCTTATAAAATTAGTTGAGAAGTATTTTCTCTTCTATCTTCTGGAAGAGACATTGTAAAATTGGTATTACTTATTCTTTAACATTTTCATGGACTTCTCCATTGAAATCATCCAAGTGGCAATTAAATTTTTTTAAAACTCCCTGTGTTCTGATATGTAGCCAAGACTGAACTAGTGATTCTTTTTTGGTGAGCGATAGAATAGATAGGCTCAGTAGAGTTTCTCCAAGATTATGTTAGTTAAGCCATTCACAGAAAGATCTCAGCCTGAGTTTGGGATACAAGAGCAAGATCTAATTCCCTGAAAGATTAGAATTGGCAAGTGACATAGGGGACCAGTCAAGCCAGGTAGCCCATATCCTAAAAAAAGACTAAAATACACATATACATACAAGAATAACATACATTGTTCTGCAGGGTGTATTTTCACTCAACAGTATATCAAAGGACTTTCTTCATTTCAGTAATACAAACCTACCTCATTCCATTTGAAATGTAGAAAATATCACAGGGTTTAGATAAGCAAAATATATCTATCCCTTCTGCTATTTTTGAATATTTATAATATCTCCATATGTGTAAGCAAATATTTTACTGTGTATGTCTAAGTATTTTTTATTTATGTTAAATTTATGTTAAATGGCTTATTCAAGTTTACAGTGCCTACTAGAGATGTCTAAACTTTAGACAGACTTACTAGAGTACCATAAGGCACACTTAGTATTATATCCCATTAGAAGGCTGTAGAATAGGAAATCTAGTTTACTAGAAGCAGAATCAGATGTTTTCCTTCCATGACAATTACAACATGCTGGCTCCTTACTCTTTTTAGTTCTACTAATCTGGGAGTATTTAATAAAAAAGGGCCGTTTTATCATTAGCTGTTTGGCTTGGTAACACTGCTGACATCTTACCTTTATCAAATTTCCGGTGCAAAAGAGCTACAAAGGTAACTGAGCCCAAGGTCAGCTCCTCATGCAGAAGGGAAGGGGGTATTGGTAATCTTTTATCCACAATGCTAAATTTTGATAAATTCTGTCAAGTTTTGCTCTAAAAACATTCATATAAATTTACACTCAAGCATGAGAAAATGAGAGTACTATTTTCCTCACAACTTTTCCAACGTTGTATATTATAAATATATATTTTTAGATTTGCCAATCGTATACATTATTATTTTTATGTTCATTGCCCTGATGATTGGTAATTTTTAAAATACCCAAGTTAGTTAGTGTAAATTTTTTAGTGATTTATCTGTTTATATGACATTTTTCTATTGGGTTATTGTTTTCTTACTGATTTAAAGTAGTTTTACACATTAGGAAGGTCACATTGTAAAACTAATTGCATGGTCAAATATAACAATCTTTCCTTTATGAACTCTGGAATTTGTATTAAACTTATGATAGGTTTTCTCCTCCAAAATTCTAAATAGATTTACCACATTTTCTATTGAGAATTTTACATTTTGTTTATAAATTATTCACTTTGTTTCATCGATCCCTTTGGAGGGACTCAGTATCTACTTTGTAACTGGAAGTTGACTAGGGCGCTGCCCTACTTCTCTTCCTGGCACCATGCACACCCTGAATTCCTAAGGCAGATCTCCCATTAGAGCACAGTAGTGTGTGTGCCTGAGAGCTGCGTCCTTGCACAGCAGTTACAGCACTTTAATTAATTACCTTGCCAATTGCCCCAGGGACTGCTCTGACTCCCAAACTAGACTTCTCTGACACTGGGGAGTTTTCTGGTGTCCTATTTGGAAAAGTATCTTTTTTTCAAGTGTCCCTATTGAGGTATCAGTTGTTCACCATAGTGGGGTTTGTTTCTCAATTAAATGCCATCTGCTTTATACCTTTTAAGGAATCCTCCAATAATTCTTGCCCTATCGAAAGCATTCTTCCTATTTTTCAAGGATCATTTCTTCTGTCATTTTAATGGGTTTTAGGAGGGAAGTAAATTAAAACTTAGTCATCTTGACCTAGAAAAAAATGATGGATTTAAAAAAATGTTATTGCATGCATATTAAAGCATAAAATGAGGGATTTATTGCTAATTGGATTAGCATTCAAAAGAGGAAATATTTAATACTTTAGTCAAAATTTGGAAAAGCTTGACCAATAAACTGTCATTTTAGACAGTTTCTTAAGAAGTGATATAATTTCATTAAGTGGGTATGCAGACATAATATATAAGGGAAAATAAAGGAAGACCATAAGTCAGAGAGACGTTTCCATGAGAAGTATATCAAGCAGTACTGAAAAATAAGAAACGTTAGTTGCATTTATTTGGGAGTAGGTTGTGGGTAGGGGAGTTGGTCTATAGAAATGATATTGGAGAGTGGGTGGTTTTAATTTGGCCTTGACAGCACTCCAAAGAATTAAGATAAAAATGTTTTCTAGTAGGGAGAAGCCATAGCAAATTATTTGTTATATAGATGCCAAACATTTGATTGCAGGTAAGGATAAAATGGAATATTTAAACCTCCAAATTATAAACCATGTTTTTTTTCTATAATGTTCCTGCAGCTAACCTGAATTAATATTGTCTTAAGGAGATGTTACTAGGGGTAATGTTATTTTCCCCTCTTTTTACTTTTAAATGTTTTTCTAATTTTCTGAAGTACATATACATTGCTATTTATAAAACAATATATTTTTCCATTATGAAACACAGTAAGCATATTTTTTTCACTTACTTTGTTTCAATTATTGCTCATGAAATTTCTTTGCAGTTGTCAAAAGGTATGAATCTTTTTTATAACTCTCAAAATACATTCCCATATTTTTCCTAAAGATGAGGTATCAGCTTTCATTTCACCATTTTTCTGCCAAAATTTTCAACATTGGATATTTTAAATGTATGTGTACACACACATACACATACAGGCACACGAGGTCTGACAATTCCATTTGGGAACTCATCCTAAAAAAAGTGCTACATAACTCATTGCTAAATATCACTATAGTCACCTTCGAAGTACTCCCCTTGGAAAGCTATGCACTGACACCACTGCTTAGTCCATGCTTGAAAGCTATTTTGGAACTCTTTTTCTGGTCATTGGGCTGTCATCATATTACTCTTGATGTCCTGGATGTCCAAAATGTCTTCCTTTCAATATTTCCTTTATCTTTGAGTAAAGAAAGAAGTCATTGGGGCCAGATCAGGTGAATAGGGAGGGTGTTCCGATACAATTATTTGTTTACTGGCTAAAACTTCCCTCACAGACAGTGCCAAGTGAGCTGGTGCATTGTCAAGATGCAAGAGCCATGAATTGGCGAAAAGTTCAGGTTCTCTAACTTTCATGCAGCCTTTTCAGCATTTCCAAATAGTAAACTCGGTTAACTGTTTGTCCAGCTGGTAGAAATTCATAATGAACAATCCCTCTCATATCAAAAAAGGTTAGCAACATCATTGCAACAAGTGAACTTAATTGTAAGACTATACACACATATGTGTACACACACACACACACTTATGCACATATATAATGGAATAATATGCAGCTAAAAAAAGAAGGAAATCCTGCATTTTGTGACAACATGGATGGACTTTGATGACAGTATGCTAAGTGAAATAAATCTGAGAAAAACATATTCTATATGATCTCACTTATATGTAGAATCTAAAAAAGGCGTACTCGTGGGTACAGAAAGTAGAAAATAGTGGTAGCTCGTGCCTGTGTGGTGGGGGAAATGGGGAAACAATGACTAAAAAGAGTATAGCATGCTATTTATTCTCTAATGAAGAGCTTCAGTTAAAAACATGCAAATGTGTGGATGTTCACTATGTTTTTGTTAATTCATGGATCCATTCATAAATATAATTGATGACCTACTATGTGCCAGGCATTATACTAAGCACCAAGGATTCTATGATGAATATTTCAGCTATGAAGCAGAAGTCAGAGACTGTACTGATGTGTGGAAATAAGTCTTTATCTTTTTTATTTTCCCCATCAAACAAAAAAACAGCCAAGACATGCAGGGCAAATAAAGTTCAAATATTTGCCTTGAAATTATTATTTGCAAAGGAAACCATTTGTGCTCACTGAGGGATCGGATGTGAAATACTTTTCTCTTTTTGGTACATCCTAGTGTGACAACAAAAGTATAATAATAGCAAAACTCATAGCATACTTTCAAAAGACAAGTATTTTAGTGCTGGCTTTATTATGGCCTTATTGCTTCCAGACTATAAAAAGACAAATGGAAAAAAAAATTATAAGATACTCATGAAATTACCTTAGTAGTAAAACAAAGTCCTGTAGGTGGATCTTCCACCAAATGGACACAGCTATTCATTCAGTGCTCTTAGTTTCTTTATCTTTTCTGCATTGCCATTTCTCTTAGTTGCTTCTCATTCATTTCCTCTTGGAATGTACCCTCCTTCCAATTTTGGGTACCTGGAAAATATTTACATCAGTTCAAGTTGTCCAAGTACATACACTGTATATTTTTACCTGGCCCTGTCAGCTCTTGAGTTCAAGTTAAAGTAATACTTTTCTACTTTGTGTTAACTGAGTACCCACCACACTTAGCATGTACCACACATCATATGATTTTGTTCAGTTTTCACTTGACTAAGAGTTTCTTGTGAGAGGTGACTAAATCTAAACAAGTAGAAGTAGTTTTAAAATTTCAGTTTATAATATATGTCTTGCACATCACAGACACTCAGTAAATAGCTTTTCTTTAATTGCACAAGAATAAATAAATTACTTCCATTTTCTTTAAAGCAAAACATAAAATTTATCATAGGAAATAAGAAGTAACAATTCCAATTCCCGGCCTTTAGTATTATAAAATAAAATAGATCAAGCTACATTTATTTTTGTATTCCCTCCAGTGTGATGTACTTTGTTTTTCAAAAATAACTTTCCTTGAGAATTCTGAAGGCAAGATTTCTTCAGTCCCACAGTCTAACTATTCTTGCCCTATTACCTCACTTCTGTCACATCTGTGAGTCAGTAGTTGGCCTTGCATACTTGGCCCTACTAACATCTTAATGTATGTAGAATGGGGTTTCTCATTTATAAATAAAATCTCACACAGTCTTCTTCATACTATCTTTTCAGCAACACAGTTTTAGGTTATATAAATATATAAATATATATATATATATATATATATATATATATATATATATATATATATATATATATATATATATATATATAATGTAAATGGACCACAATGACCTAACAAATAAAAAATAATAACTTAATCCAAGACAAAAATAATGTTACTATCCAAACTACTGTTATAACAGGATACAGACGACGATGATGATCATAACAGAAACATTTTAAAAAAAATTTTTATTGGGGTATATTGGGGAACAATGTGTTTTCCCAGGACCCATCAGCTCCATGTCAAGTCATTGTTTTCAATCTAGTTGTGGAAGGTGCAGCTCACTGGCCCATGTGGGAATCGAACCGGCGACCTTGGTGTTATAAGCACTGCGTTCTAACCACTGACCCAACCAGCTGCCCCAACAATAACAGAAACTTTATAGTAAATAAAGTCTCTGAACATTAATCACCACCATCACCACCAACAGTAACAACAGTACCAAAAGCATCAGAGAGAGAACAGTATAAACAAATACTCTTTTAAAATATATTTTAGTATAAAATTCCAAGGCCCTCTGGTGGGATACTAACAATATACCTCTTAAGTTGTAAATATAAGTTAGCTATATAATATTTCTCACCCTTTTCAATAAATGGTGATAAATCATTATAATTTAGCTTGCTTTAAACCTAGCTTTTGCTTTAGAGTTCAGTTAATATCAGAAGGATATAGATGACCAGTACTCTAACAACCTTCTTATCTTTTCAGTGAGATCATTAATAACAACAACAAAATATATTAAAACTTTTATTGCACATAAGTTGTGTGCCAGGCACAGGGCCAGGCAATAGGTACAAAGTATTATTAGTAGATATCATAGCCCCCACCCACTGAAGAGAAATATAAATAAATAGACAAATGCAATGCTTTATGATAACAAACATAAGGGCAGATGCAATGCCAGTGAGTAGGTATTGTCAAATCATATAACTTCTGTAAGCAACAGAGGCCAAAGAGAGTTGCATGCAATGAATGACATGATCATATTGTTTGAGCATATACTTCTTCAGCTTACCTCTTACACTAAGATTTGAAAGCCATTTGAAAACATTTCTTCCCAAATTCTGGACTTTCCAGTTGTATAAAAATCAACTACCTCACAAAATCTTTAGAGTAAAACTATATTGATGAGAGCACGTTGATGATATTTATGTCAGAATATGACCAAAATGGTTAGGTATATTTTAACCAGCATTAAGCCCCTTTCTAGGATATGAATTCCCTTTAGATGCAACCTCAGAGGCCAAGCAACTTCTCAGTCTTTAGGAAAGGGTGGGGCTCAAACATCCCTCTTGCAGAGGTGTTTTGGAACTGGCTCAGAAGAGCGGATTCTAGGCGTCTTTTTTCCCATTTCCATGTGGAATACATTCCTCTTTTTTGTATATCCTAATGTGACAGCAAAATTGTAACAACATTACACAAAAGTGTAATGGCATCATATGGATGGCTGAAATTCAGCCAGAGTGGCAATACTTAAAAATCAGCACATGCTACAAATGTTTCTTTTTCTTTTTGTTTCCCCTCCAGAGAGATGGATTACCTGTACAGTTATGCTTGGGTGTGATGTCTGCCTAGCAATGTGGTTTGGATAATACCTTACACAGAAAATCTTTGTACTGTTCTCTAACTAGACAGATTCCCTTTCCATTCCGTTTAGTTATCTTCTCCCCATTACCAACACAACGTCAGGAGATCCACTAATTTCCCCCAATTTCTTCCATACAAAAGTTGATTTCATTGCATTTTTATCCCAAAAATATTAGCAAGTTTAAATTCATCCTCCATATCCTATTTGTCACTCTTCCATTTATACTCAAACCCAGAATGTGATACTGTTTGGGTAAATCTAATATTGAATATATTTTCCTTGTCATGCTTACTAAAATTTTAGTAGTTATCCTGGCAAGGGAGAATTTCTAATATGGCCATTGTTATATCACTTTTACTTTTATTAGCTTTTAAAAATCATAAACTGAATTGTTCCATCAACACTAGATTAGTTTCAATAATCATTCTATTGTTTGTAAAGATTGCTAAGCACATCTTTAATAACTCATGTCAAAAACAGACTAATGTGGCTTTCTTTTTGTGAATTTCAACATTTTTAACAATCCAGTCAAATATTAATACTGGATTGCTAGCTTTGACACTCTATTTCACATCCAGTCACCAAATAATGAATATCAAAGTCTCTGTAATTTCCTCAGGAACTCATAAATAGCACTGTCCAAGAAACAATTAACTTTGCTATGGACACATATGATATTCTTGGCAAAAGAGTTACTGAACAAGGAAATGATTTAAGGTCTTTTGAGAGTTACAGGCTGGTCTGCATTTCATTTTTTATGTAAATTCAAAAACAAAATTATGCAAATATTCTTTTGAGTAACTACTGTGCTGTTGACTAAGAACCGTATTTTTCATTTTTGGTTGGTGAAGTTTTATCTTGCCAAAAGCAAAAGTAATTTGTGAAGTAGGCTTCTGTTCTATCCCTTGTGCACTCTTAAATATCATCTCTGCCCTGGAGAGAGGCTTTTAGGTGGTAAAGTGATAGTGATATGGTGGCAGGAAGGTGGTTGTATTTGTAACAGCCCACAAAAATTATTTCTGAAAATCTGCCAGACCCCGGGAATCCTATTTAAATATCCCTCGGTTGATGTTTAAACAGTGACATAAATTCTTTAAGGACTTTTCTCTGCAAAGTTATATAATATAAACCTACATATTCTCCTAGGTTTAAGAAAATCTGTGTTACTTATAGTTCATACATCCCAGAGACAAGGATGATAATACAGATATAGTCCTTCTCACATCTATAATAGAACTAATTATATGTGTTTGAAAGGATTTATTCTCCTGAATCTCATACTGATTCAAGTTGAAATTTCCAATTATGTTTTGGTCGTGGGATATTTTGGTCATCTCATTTTAAGACATCTCCCAGCATTATCACTTAACTGGCTTATTACATTCATGTGAGTTACAGTGCAACATTATCTTGGTAAACGATTCCTAAATACTTGCAAATAATCAGAAATATATTGGGGACTTTTCAAAAAATTAGAGACTGCCAAATCCCTCTATGGAGATTCCAATTCAATGAGTACTGTCAACAGAATGTTTGCATCCCCTTAAAATTCATTTGTTGAAACCTAATACCCCATGTGATGCTATTTAGATGTGGGACCTTTGGGAGGCAGTTAGGTTATGAGGACAGAGCCCTTATAAAGAGACCTGGGAGAGTTCCCTCTCCTTTTCTGCAATGGAAAGACACAGGGAGAAGACAGCTGCCTAGGAGTCAGGAAGCAGGCTCTTTCCAGATGCTGAATCTGCTGTCGACTTGATTTTGGATTCCCAGCCTCCAGAACTGTGAGAAATAATGTTTGTTGTTTAAACCACCTAATTTATGGTCTTTTGTTGTAGCTGCTGGAACTGAGTAGGCAACAGATCCATGGAATATGGGAAAAGAGAGTGGGAACGGGTTAAGAGAAGGACAGGGCTGCACGTACAATATGGTGTGTGTGTATGTCTCTGTGTGTGCTGCACATAAGCCTGCATGTATGTTATAGTATGCTCTCCACGTGATTTGGTTATTAGGAATCTAAGTTACTTCTTTGGCATTGTAGATGTGGAAATCTGACTATGAAATATTAACAGGATGTTTTCCCTGTAGGAGAAGATCAGGGAAGAGAACGGACTATAGTTTCCCTCGATTTTTTTTTTTTTTCAGATGGCAAAACTTCAGGCATCCTGTAAAATATGAAGAGAAAGATCAAACACTTAAATAATAAAAGCAGTGTTCCTAGATTTTCTAGGGGGGCTTTAGAGAAGATACAGAGAAGTAAGGTGTGGGAAGCTTCTGGAACTGCATGTCGTGCAATATTCAGTGATATGTTCTTTGCAGAGATTTATGTTCAAGGAATGCTGTGCCTTTTATTTTTAACTATAAACAAAACAAAACACCCAACTTTAAGGAGAAACAAGATTTTTGCCTATGTTCAAATTATTTCTTCAAAAATATTTATTTACCACTACAATAGTTTTAACAAATGTCCACAAATTTCTAATAGTCCTCCCTCAGGAAGTGGAGCTTTTGAGTGTGGGTTGGACTTAGTGATTCTCTTCTACCAAGTAGAAGATTAAAAGGGAAAAAATCATGACTTTTCAGTGGAGGAACATGGCATACACTACTTACCCAAATGACCAAGCTTAATATCACCAGTGATAAGTCATGTTGATATTATGTAATCACTGATGGGTCAAAGAGGGCATCTAACCTCTGTGTCTTCTTCCCCAAAATACATAAACATAGTATAATCATGAGAAAACACTTGACAAACCCAAACTGAAAGATGTTTTATAGAGTATTTGACCGGTACTCTTCAAAAATATCAAGGACATTAGAAGCAAGGAAAGAGTGACAAATTCATAGGGAGTTTTTTTTCTGAATCAAGGGTTAGATATGTAATACAACATGCCAAGAGTCCAGAAGTACAGAAGACACCTAATGACAAACAGCTATGAGTGGTTGGAAGAGATTAGTGAGGAGAGGGTAATGGCACACTTGCCAGTGAACTCTTCCATCTCTACTGTGATATCATCTCTGATGCTTCAAGTGAAACGTTAACTTTTTGACACAGAAAGTCAATCTTGAAGTAAGGAAGTGCCATACACTAAGGTGTGATGTTAAGGATCTAAATTAACTTTCCTCCAAGATGGCTACCTAATTGTTCCAATAACAATTATTAAATATTCTTTTCACCACTAATTTGATGCATGATATTTATCAATATCTAAATTCTTATACATATTTGGATCTGTTACTGGACTCTTTTAGGCTGTATTTTATACACTAGCACCACACTGCAGTTGTACTATATACTTTCATGTCTGGTATACATTTCTTTTTTCAAAAGTTTTATGTTTTCTTGGATTTTAATATTTTTTCATGTAATTTAAAATCATTTAGCTTAGTTTCTCTCTCTCTCTCTCCATATATATATATATATATATATATATATGTGTGTGTGTGTGTGTGTGTGTGTGTGTGTGTGTGTGTATATATATGTTGAAACCTAATACCCCATGTGATGCTATATATATCAGCATCTGTATATATAGTAATCTGGTGTTACATAAGATTAACCATATATATAATGGTTATCTTAATTGTGATTGTGTAAATTTATCAAATGATTTTAAGACAATTTATGTTTTATATTCAGAAAACTGGTTGATGTTAGGTCTCTTTTATATCCTTTAATAGTATTTTAATGTTGATTCATATAGATATTGCATATTTCTTGGTAAATGCATTTGAGGTTATTTTATCTTTTTGGTTACTACTATAAAAGGAGTACTTTCTTTTATTGCATCTTCTTAGTGGTTATTGTGGGTATGGATGACAGATGAATCAGGTTGAATAAAATTTTAAAAATCTAAACATATGCTGCTTACAAAATACACACACGATGCAAAGGGTTTGAAACTAAATGCTAATGATTAGAAAATTTTGAAATTAATAAAAAAAAGACTTCAAGGCAAAAAACAAAACAAAACACACCTCATTATTTAATGCTCAGAATGACTGTTTTTTGTTAAATTACAGTTTATTGGGGTGACAATTGTTAGTAAAGTTACATATATTTCAAGTGTACAATTCGGTAATACATCATCTATATATCACATTGTGTGTTCCCCAGCCTGAGTCAGTTCTCTTTCCATCACCATATAGTTGATCCCTTTTACCCTTATCTACTAGTCCCCTCCCCCCTTTCTCTCTGGTAACCACTAAATTATTGTCTGTGTCTATGAGTTTTTGTTTCTTCATTTGTTTGTCTTGTTCTTTTGTTGTTTTCAGTTTTATATACCACATATCAGTGAAATCATGTGGTTCTCAACTTTTTGTGTCTGACTTATTTTGCTTAGCATAATAATCTCAAGATCCATCCATGTTGTCACAATTGAAAAACAGGCAAAGGACCTGAATAGACATTTCTCCAAAGAAGACATACAAATGGCCAACAGACATATAAAAAAAACGCTCAACATCACTAATCATCAGAGAAATGCAAATAAAAACCACAATGAGATATCACCTCATACCAGTTAGAATGGCTATCAAAACAAGACAAATAATAACAAGTGTTGGAGAGGCTGTGGAGAAAAAGGAACCCTCATACACTGTTGGTGGGAATGCAGGTTGGTGCATCCACTGTGGAAGACAGTGTGGAGGTTCCTCAAAAAATTAAGAATGGAATTGCCATATGATCCAGCAATCCCTCTCCTGGGTATCTACCCAAAAAATCTGAAAACATTTATCTATAAAGATACATGCACTCTGATGTTCATTGCAGCTTTATTTACAGTGGACAAGACATGGAAACAATCAAAGTGTCCTTCAATAGGTGATTGGGTAAAGAAGATGTGGGATATATACACAATGGAATACTATTCTGCCATAAGAGAAGATGAAATAGTGTCATTATTGACAACAGAATGACTTTTTATTCATACATTTTCAAAGAGATGTAATCCACCTCTCCAGGTATCATTCACATATGATTAGTGTCATACTTTCTATAGTTAAAATGTTAAAGCACATATATGAACTCCAAATTTTGAGGAACCCCAGCTTATAAGAGGATAGCTTTTCTAAGCCTTCTACTGTCCTAATAACTAATGCTGGGATGGATTGCAAAGGCCTGTGTATAGACCTCTCCGATCATTTAACATCTTCAGTTTACTCATCCCGTATTGCTCTGCAGTTCTCACCTCTACCCAACCCTGCATTTCTTCATTCCCTTCCCACACCCATCCCCCAAGACCTCTATAGTCTGCTCTGTGGTCAGCAAACTAGTTTGCTTCCTAAAATCTTTTTCTACCTTCTCATTTGCCTTTTTGTCACCTCTCCCAGCATAAGTTATCAGGTCTGGTGTTACATAAGATTAAGGTCCTGTGGTTTTGGCTACATCTGTGGATGTGGCTTTGATTGGCATCTTTTAGTGAGTGAGTGTAAGCCACATGGTCCTTTACTGGAAGGAGGGATGCTCATCGTGGAAGGTTTTAGTAAGGCCTTTTAGTCCTCTGCACTGTGTTGGCTCTCTTCTTGTGTCTGATCTTTCATCAGTAGGACTGGCATTGGTACCATGGTCACAATCATCAGGAGGTACCCCACAGTCATGCTGCCACTGCTATTAATTCTTAGGGGTCAGCTACTTAAATTCACATTCAGGTAGCCATTTTCCTTAAGGACAGGATGCTCATCAGGTGGGATTCAATGCTTGGATCAAATGCCATAGATCCAAGCAAAATTGTGCTCCTCTCTTCTGGGCTAGACTCTAGTTTTAAATAGGAACCCAGTTCAAATATTCACCTCCCTTATCTTTTAAGGGCTCTCCCATTCCAAATGTTCTTCACTATAATCTGTCCTTGATTGTGGTCAGTCTGTTCATTAGACATACGTTCATAACTTTGAACTTCAAAGCTCCACATCTCAGTCTCTTTCCTCTAAGCAAGCCACTCCACTGCTGTGTACTAAGGTCCTTGACAATCCAAATTTGTTCTTCTGCGCCTGACCCCAGAATAAAAGGTGGGCTCCTTCTTTACATTTGGAGAATTAAATGGATCCATTCCATTTGTTGTATATAGAACAAAATATATTCTCTCCCTTAAATTCTATGTTTTATCCTAAAAGAAAAACTTTATAATTTTTAATAATAATAGTTTTTCTAGTGTTAAAATTTTAAATGTAGTTTTCATTAGCAACCCAGTATTGTACACTAATTAGGAAAATATATTTCAGCACTAAATCAAACTAAAAAGGATTTGTTTATAATTTGAAATCCTTCTCAAAAATTGTATATGCTACAATAATGGTGTTAGAAAATTTAATGCTTATTCCTTTTAACATGAAGTCTAAATTTCTCAGAAACTGTTTTAGGAGTTTGTTATATTTCTTTATGTAATAGATAAAGGTTGTTTGCACACATGGACTGTTAGGGATTTTTAGGCCTTCCATTTATTTGGATTCTGTCCTTCCTTGTGTGGCATCATTTTATGTGGCTTTCTTCCCCTTTTCTTCTTTCTCCTCTTCTTTCTTTCTTCTCCACCTCTCCTTATATTTTTCACTGATTCCACCAAACCTCCTCCTTCTTTCTTCCTCTCCTTTTCTCTGCCCCTCTATCCTTTCTCTTCTTTTCCGCTTATTCCTCTCCCTCCTCCCTTCTTTGCTGAACACTTATTTTTTTATTCTGATTTATTTCTTAACTCACATTCTTTCTACTTCCTTTCTTCCTGCTCATTCTCTACCTCTTCTCCTCCTCTTATTTCTTATCCTTTCCTCTCCCCTAATTTTTGTCTTTCTCATGTATTCTCCACCATGTTCTAATCATTCTCTTCTTCTTCACATTTCCTTTCTTTCTAAACACTACAATTTATCTTTTGTACAGTTTATTTTTGAAAGCTAGAAATGACTCGGCACACTTAGAGTAAAAACTAAATTCATTTTTAACATTATAGAATATAGTAAATGAGCCTGAATATTAAAACTATATTTCAAAGAATATATATCATTTAAAAAATTACCTGCATATCCTTAAAAATGCACAGACTTATATCTATTGATTATATGTGTTTAATTCTGCTAGGAAGGAGACTTTACTTTCTTCAAAATACTGCTCAAAACACCATAGAAATACAGAGTAAAAAAAAAACAAATTAAGCAAAACAACAATTATCATCTCTTAATCATGCAATTTATCATCTACTTGGTATGGATTTGTATGCATGTATCCAGACGGTCATACAGAGCACTGTCGAGGATCTCAATGTGTCTTTTTTTATATGTATGCATTCTACATTTGTTCCAGAAAAAAAAAGGAAATGTGGTTCATGTACATCATCATCATCACTTTATTATAACCATTATCACAAACTATCCAAAAACAAAGGTCATTTCTTGCTCTTCTGTGCAGCTCCTATAGTCCTAGTCTATTACCCACACATACTAAATGATTATTTACTGAAGAGTCTTAACTTGCTATATAATGCATTATACCTGGGTGAGAGCATGCATTACATAATTCCAACACGAAGCTTTTCAACAAAACCCTTTCACCTTCTGCAGGCAAAGAACAAAATTTAGAAATTTATCTGGCTAGAGGTTAGATTCTTAGTTACTTTGGAATTAACAATGGAATATACATTAATGCACCACACACACGCTCACAAGTGCCTATACATATGTTCACAGACACATTTATATATTTGTCTCTAAGCTCATTGTAAACACTTTCCCTTTGAGACCTGGAATTTGAGTTAAATCTCTAAACAAAGAGTGTCCCCTTTAAATTGGTCTCTGAGGCACAGTTGCTAGGTCTGCTAGTAAACAGCTTCATTCTCCCTGTAGATGGAAGCACTTTCACTGTCAAACAGGTCACCCTCCTTTGGAGGCCAACAGAAGCTAAGGCGGAGCCTGCAGATGGTGTGGCATCAAAGGGCTCAGTATTAATTAGAGCAGTGTTCCAAGCAATATCACCCTGGTTTTCCTAAGCTGGACAGCAACTTAAAATGTTCTGTACATTTAAGACAAGGAAACTTAATTAAATTACGTCCAAGGTCCATTCCATTTTGAAACTTCTTTATTTTTAAACATCTATGATAATTAAATGCATGAAATGAATAACAAAAGTAATTAGTTGAGAAATGTGTACCTTGCATTCTCTTTTTTTGCTTCTGTGACTCAATTAAAGGTCACAATCAAGCATTTATTGCCCAGATGGCTATTATCAGCTACTCATTACCATGTGTGGTCATTGATGAACTGAATGGAGGACAAAATAAGGTCACTTATAAAGTATTAATCCTTTGGATTTGTTCTTAAACGGTATCCACTCACTCAGGAATCAGAATGTTGTCTGTGAAAAGTGAGCCAGATTTATTCTTACGTCAACAAATATCATCAAAATGTGCAAAGGCAGAGGATTTTTGTGTTTTTGTTTTGTTTTGTTTTTATTCTTGAAAGACTAACAGGTCTGTGATCAGGGTAATTATGCTTAGTTGATCTCACAAGGAAGTCATGATTAAATCATTGCTTTTCTCTGATTTTTATTCATTATTGCTTCTTTCTACTGTCATTTTCTCGTTCATCCCTCCATGGGCTTTTAGTTACCATACCATACAAACATTATTTCATGATGTTCTTTGCTTCTTTTTTATTTTCTCTATTCATAGTACCTACCACTATCACTCCCAGTTTTCCTCAGACTGGATGTTTATTATTATTATTATTATTATTATTATTATTATTATTATTACATACAGAATTAATCTGCCATCATTCCTCCCTGTGAGAGGTTTGCATGCATTATGAGAAGTCAACCACAGTGAAGACAGAGTTGGAGATGGTGAAAGAAGAAAGGAAAAGCCACATGGTTTATCTTAATGACTCCATTTTCTATTAGAAACTAGAGAAGTATAATAGAAAGAGGCTTAAAATAGGTCCTGACAAAAATGTGCTACTTGGGGGAAAAATATTTAACCCATGTAAGTCAGGGTCAATATAAAATTAATAAGATAATGCTACATTTGCAGTTATTGAGATTTACTAAGATGCCACATAAGAAACAACTGTCAGTATAGAAACATTTCCCAAGTCAGCTAAGTATATTAGTTGCCTTTCTTTCATTTACCTTTAAGGCCTTTTTCTAGTTCAAATAATATTTCATTAAAAACTAAACTATGGATCTTGTGGTCTTTAATATACAATGTCCCAAGAGATGCTGGAGCACCTTGAGGGTAGAAATAATGCATCACTGTGCATACAGCACAGTATGCTGCATATGGTAGGTGTTATGTAAATATTTGTTAAACTGAATTAGTTATTTTTATTGTTTATCCATTCAGAAAAATTAAAAAAGTATGTGGGATATATATAGCAGTTACTAGTAAGTCTTTCTCAGTTCTTATATAAGCAATAATTATTCATTCTTATGCACTTATTGTAGACTAGAAAATTATCTACTCAATACAATAGTTTGGTTTTAACCGTGTCATCCAATTACTTTGTACAAATGAGCCATTTAAGTCTACTTTATATATGTAATAGCTAATGTAAGTGTAGTTATTCATGGATTAGCTCTTGAATGTTGATTAATATACCAATTGGAAAAATCTATAAAAGCTTAAATTGTCTTTCTCACAGACCTTGATTTTAAGTTACCATGTAACACTGGTGAATGCACAATTTTAATATGACTAAATTAAATACTATAGAAACTGTTTTGCTAAAAATAAATATTTTCTTATTTTGAGTAGTCTTTAAGTCAGTCATTTTCTGGTTGGCTAATTAAAGATATTTTATTAAAAAATAAAATATTATCAATGCAATCTCAATCAAAATCCTAGCAAGTTGTTTTGTGGATATTGACAAACTGATCCTAAAGTTTATGTGGAGAGGCAAGAGACCCAGAGTAGCTAATTCCATATTGAAGGAAAACAAAAAAGTCAGAAGACTGATACCACTGACTTTAAGACTTAATATAAAGGTACAATAATCAAGACAGTGTGTTAGTGGTGAAAGAATAGGACACTATATCAATGGAACAACAATAGAGGCCAAAAATAAATCCCCGTAAATATAGTGAAGTGATCTTTGACAAAGAAGCAAAAGCAACATAATGTAGATATGACAGTCTTTTCAATAAATGGGCTGGGACAACTGGACATCCATTGCGAAAAAAATGAATCTTAGACCCTTCACAAAAATTAACTCAAAATGGATCATAGACCTAAAGGTAAAAATGCAAAACTATAAAACTCCTAGATTACATAGGAGAAAGCTAGATGACCATAGGCATTGCAATGACTTTTAGATACAACACCAAAAGCATCAGTCATGAAAGAAATAATTGATAAGCTGAATGTCATTAACGTTAAACACTTTTGCTCTGTGAAAGACACTGTGAAGAGAATGAGTAGACAAGCCACAGACGAAGGGAAAATATTTGCAAAAGACATGTCTAACAAAAAACTGTTATCTAAAATATACAACGACCTCTTAAAACTCAACACTAAATAAATGAACAGCCCAATTTAAAAAAATGGGCTAACACCTAAATAGACATCTTACCAAAGATATACAGATGGTAAGTAAGCATATGAAAAGATGCTCCAATCATATGTTATTGGGAAAATGTAAATTAAAACAAGAACAGACCACTACACAACTATTATCGAGATCCAGAAGACTGACAACAACAGATGCTGACAAAGATGGGGAGCATTAGAAACTCTCATTCATTGTTGGTGGGAATGCAAAACGGTACAGCCACTTTGGAAGATAGCCTGGTGGTCTCTTACAAAACTAAACACACTCTTACCATACGATCCAGCAGTCATGCTACTTGGTATGTACTCAAAGGAGCTGAGAATTTATGTCCACACAAAAACCTACAGATCGAGATCTATAGCAGCTTTTTTTTTTTATAATTGCCAAAACTTGGACAACCTATCTACCCTTCAGTAGATTAATGGATAAAAAAATTGTGATACATTCAGAAAATGGAATATTATTCAGCAATAAGAAGAAATGAGATATCAAACTATGAAAAGACATGCAGGAAACTTAAATGCACACTACTAAACAAAAGAATGCAATCTGAAAAGGTTGCATATTGTATGATTTCAACTATATGATGTTCTGGAAAAGGCAAAACTGAAGAGACAGTTACTGGTTTCCAGGTGTTAACATAACTGGTTTCCAGGTGTTAACAGGGAGTCAGAGATAAATAAGCAGAGCACAGAGAATTTTCAGGGCAGTGAAATTGTTCTGTATGATACTAGAATGGTAGATACATGTCATTATGCTTTTGTCAAAATCCATAAAGTTTCCAACACCAACAGTCAAACACAACGTGAACTTTGCATTTTGGGTGATAATAATGTGTCCATGTAGGTTCATGGATTGTAACAAATGTGCCCCCCTGGTGAGGGACTTTGGTAATGAAGGAGGCTGTATATGTAGCAGGGCAGGGGCTATAAGGAAAATCTCTGTACTTTCTGTTCAATTTTGCTGTGAACCTAAAATTGGTCTTCAAAAAGTCTACTTAAAAGGAAAAAAAAATGAATTCATAAAAATAATAGATTATACATGAAAAAGGAAAAGCATGATAAAAATATGCTCTTTCGTATTTATTTTTAAGAAAATATTTTCTTTACTTAGACCACTAAATGTTGTGTTTTTATTTTTCTGTATAATGTTTAATTAACTTTGAGTATTCAGAAGTCACGTACATATTGCTGAAATCATTTTAAATAAATTTAAAAAATACATATTTTTAAAATCTTCCAATATCTAACTACTGAGGAAAGAGGCACTGTTAACATTTTGGTGAATTCTGTTCTTTGGTTGATCCTTGCCATCTGACTCCAATGCCCATTTCCCATATTGAAGAAGGTGAAAGATGGTAACAGTATGTCTGCTCTCCAAGCAGCTGACCAATCACTTGCCATTTTGTATACACCCCTCACTGAGCGCTTTTCTTGGAGCCCCATAACACCTCTTTAACTAGTATCAATGTGATACTACTGCACACTTCTTAAGTTGAGGTCCTTTGACTTCTACCTTCATTCCTCTCCTTCCCTTCCTCACCATCGTCCTTTGAGAACAGAGGGAGGCTAGTGAGAGTGGGGCCAGTTTTGAGTGGTCTGCCCCCAATTATTGGCAGTTCAATCTGGAACATTAGGTTCCTGACATCTAATTGCCCTATGCTTTGAGTCATAGTAAAAATTGTGAGGCACCAGGGAAAAGCCTCCTCAACATCCTATAACTAGGTAATTTCAAATTACAAGATAGGAATCTGATTTATTCATTCATTCATTCATTTTGCTTTCCCATACGAAATATGATCAACCAGGACTTTTTTCCCTGAACCTCTTATGCATTCCCTGCATACTTCCCAGAGGTCAAGTTTTTTGGTGTCAAAGTATTATTTCCTCATTTAATTTTTAAGAATATTTAAACATGAGCTTTTTTCAGTTTATCATATTTATATGCATTTTCAGACTTAATTCTGTTTTTAACTGTTTTCAAAATCTTTCTCATTGCAGGACACTTCAGTCTCTCGTAGCTAGTCCTTCCCTCTCTTTCTTCCTTTCTTCCTTTCTTTTTTCTCTTTATTTCCACTCCGCCCCTTCCCAAACAGTTAAATTTCTTGCCAGACATCTAAGAGTCACCTTCTCTAACTAATCTTTGGTTATAGAAGGAAGGCTTTCTAATTTTTCACTGTTGCTTTTCTCCAAAAATGACAGCAGAGTTGTTACTTCATCCCCCTCCTCTCCATAGAGACTCAATGAATACCAATTCCAACATCTTGTACACAGGAAATAGAAGGTCCCTAATAAGCCTCATGGTTTATGTATTACTTGATTAACTCATTCATCCCTTTCAGTTAATTCAAAATGTACTTCCTGAGTATTGACTATTTACTAAATAGATATAAAGTTCTCTTTGCTAACCAGATGCATGCAGTGCACTAGAGAAAAAAACAAACAAAACTCAAGAACATTGCTATTATTTTAGCTTCCAAAACACATTCTTAGTGACTGATTTGCTATACAGTTGCATAACATATGCAACAATAAGATATTATGGTATAATCCTTCTTCAGTAGAATAATTTAATAATTTGTTTATTTCTAATGCTCTTTCTAAAAAGTTAGGCAGAGAGAAGAACTAAAATGTGGGTAATATTCTGAACTTACATCATTTGAATTTTTATATATATTTTTACATATACAATTAATGTTTCTATAATTAGCAAAGATTTTTTGAGAAAATTCAAAACTAAATTGTGCAAAAATCCACTATCCAACACAGGTGCTAGCCTGGCTTGAAATCAATTTTAATACCATCTGGGAAAATGAGATCAGAGACAAAAAAAAAAAAAAGGAAAGACGAAAGCTTTTTCTTTTTCCTTTCTGAACAGCATGTGAGAGGATTTAGGTCAATATGTAAATGCTTGTATACGTGAAGAGGAAGCATTATGAGCTGGTTCAGAATGTAAAGCCCCATTATAAACAGGAAATTATTATTATTTTGGGAGGGGGGAATAATCATTTATTCTATGGAAAGGGAAGATTTGTCGATGTTAGATGTTATTTGTTCCTTAGTATCTTGCCAGTAGTTATCTATCTTATCAAGAATATACATCATTTTGCCACATAGAAATGTGTCTCAAGATTTTTCCTTTTATTCAGTCACCAAATGCTAAGTAGGACCATAAATTGATTCCCTGTCTTCTAATTCTCCTTTTATCTGCTGACGTATACCCAGTAATTGGTTAGAGGTGGCTAATGCTAAGCAGCACAAGTTCGAAGTGTCATCCTAGTATCAAAGCCAGAAATCAGTGCCTGCGACTCCAATTTTTCCCCTAGTGTACTAAAAAGTGATCAGTATAGTAGGAAACATGGTTTTGTTTGGTACTCTGCGCTGAAAAAATAAGTACTTGACTCTCTTCTTGGGTACTGCCCCAGTATCCTTAGAATGAATGGAAGCTATGAGTACTCTAAAAGTCTGGAAAGTCTTGCCTGTAGCAGGCTCTTACCTAGCACATTATTGAAGCAAACTCTATACAAATAGAACAAACCTAACGACTAATGTACAGCACTTTTGGAAAACTGTGCTTAGTGCTTAGTGCTCAGTGAAGGGCTCTAGAAGGAGTTATCAGTCTTTCTTGGTAGATAAAGTAATTGTCTTGATCTTCAAACAGTTTCTAAAAGTTGCTGCTATGCCTATCAGTTCCCTTGTTCTGAGTATGGCTCAGTCATGCCCTCTAAGTGTATTTTAGGTGGTTCCTCAAATAAAGTCTAACTCAACAGTCTCTACTCGCCAGCCCACTGATTCCTCTAAACTTCTTTAAGTCTTTCTTCTTTTATGTTGTTCTGTCCACAAACGAAAACATCGATCTCATACTATGAAAATGTCCACATTTTTTCCCCCTCTGGCATAAATCTACTTGGGAAAAAGAAAATGCAGTATGTTTTAATTTTAAAGTGATACAGGGTCTAGAACTAGAAGGCACTCAGTAAATATTTGCTAAGTAAACAAATGATGCTACTTCGATGTCTACTTCCACACTGAATCCATTCTTTTCATAGAAAACATATGCTCACTGCTCAAAGATTTGTACAGTTTGGACCTTTGACAGTGACTGAATTAATACTTGTGAAAATTAAACTAATACAATATTATATGTGTTACAATATAATTGTCACAAATGTTATAATTTTACCTTATGATGCTAGCACGAGAGTAAAAGTTTTTGGAAGTGATTAAAATTATAATACATGAGTATAACATAATTAGAAAACAGCTTGATATATGTTATAATTCATTCACAACTTTTAGTGTCTTCCTTTATGTTTTGGCCTTCTTAAGAATCAGAGCATAGAGGTACTTGAGATCATATATATAAAAACACCTAGTAATGATTTATGAAATCAATTCTTTAAAATATATTCTGACCCTTGGTTACCTGCATATTTTACTTTTTTTTTCAGTATCAATCTTTATAAATTATTTTAAAGATCACATAACATTTAATCCTTGGTCTGTAAGTTTTTCGGTAACTTTAGCCAAAAACACATTTCTCACACAGTATGAGAGTGTACCAGGAAATTATCCATATTGATCCTATAAAATTCTATTTTAACACTGGCTAAAGAGAGTATTCTTTTATTCTAATAGATATCTGATTATTAATTTCCAATAAATAAAATTCTGTCCAAACAATGTATTTCATGTTCGTCATTATCACATGAGATTTAAAATACTAGTTTGCATTTACGTTATCAACTGGACATGGTATTCCCTACATTAAACCTCTTTGGCTCTGTTATTATCTTCATACCACAAGGTTTGATATCCAAGAGGTAAATTTTGTAAAACAATTCTATAGTAAGTCAGTTGCAGTGATGGAGGAAGGCCTAAGGGAATTATTTAATTCAGAATTGTAATTATCACATCAATAATCTCTTTCATATTTTTTAAAAGATTACTTGCAGAATAAAAATTGCTCAGGTATTTTGTTTGCTTACCATATCCCAGGAATATTCCTAAGTACTTTACCCTAATTAATTTAATTCACCCTCCCAACATTCCTATGAGGGGGTTAATATTATTTACATTAAAAGGAAATAAAGTATCAAGTAATTAATTTCCTTTTCCAATTTCAAAAATATAGAAAGCATCATAGCAGGAATTTGAGCCCATTGACTCTTCTCTAGATTCAAGAGGCTCAAGGCCACACAGTATCATAATTGTCAGAAGTTGAGCTGTATATAATCTGCACACCTGTACATGAAAGTACTGAGTGCTTTTAACCACTCTACTATATTGCCTCTTGGTTGAAATAGGTTGGTATATATTTTTCTAATAGAAAATGAAAATATTTGTGTATTTGTCACTATACAATTCTATTGATTAAATTATACCATTCATATGCTGCATTTAAAAAATTCCTCAACCCTAATTCTATTAAAATATAAAGCAATTAGCTCAACAACACTTTTTCTAACTGCATTCAAGTTAAATTTTAGGAGTACAGGGGATGTGGTCTATGGGATGGTAATCTTTCAATGATTATGCCCTAAAGGCATGAAATGTGATACAGCTATAGACGATTGAACCAATATAGAATCACCTTAAAATAGAAAATGCATACAGAACCATACCTTCTGAATAATGACTTTCAGGCTTTCATGGCCAGGTGCAGGGCCAGGTGCTGGTTTGATCCTGGCTACAGACAAGTCCCATTATTAGCCAACATTAATGTGCTGAGTGACACTTTGCAGCCCGTCTTAGAGAAACATGGGATGTCCCTGCTACTGAAAATCACTTTGCAAAATTGGCCTCATGGAATCATTGAATAAAATATCCATGCCCATAGTAAAATACTATTTTCAAAACAAATGCCTTGGTATAATCTGAGCTGATGACTTATGATTATAAAATAAATCTTAATTCTAAAAACATTTTAAAAATCTTATTTCTTAATGAACCTGGAATGCGTTCCACCTGTATGAAACTGTGTGGAAAAGGAGAATGTTTTTATTCCTAGATTAATTCTGCTAAACCAATGAAATCAAAGATGAGATTAATTTTTTAAAAGGTCTTGAAAAATGTATCTAAATGGGATCAAATACATGGTGACAAATATATGGTGACAGAAGGAGATTTGATTTTGGGTGGTGAGCACAATATAATATATAGGTAATGTATTATAGAATTGGACACTTGAAACATTTATAATTTTATTAACCAAAGTCACCAGTAAATTTAATAATAAAAAATAATGTATAAGTTTTTATTGCTCAGCATCATTAATAAAGTCTTAATTTTATTATGTAGACATTTCTTTTAAGCTTGTCTAGTGTCTCAAAATATCCACTATTACTACAACTGTATAGGACAAATAAGCTTTTTATTTTTATTTTTGCACACATTCATTTATTGCAGTTTATCCAAATAGAATTGAGAAAAGCTGTTAATTACCTCCAACACTGAAACACTTCAGTCTTTAAAAAATATTTTTTATTTGGATTTATTATGGGAAACACAAAAAGAATCATCCATGAATGTGCAGATCACTTCAATAATATTTCAGAATATACTAATCCTCACATTTTCATTTGTTTTTCTATTGAAATTCCTTGCATCTTTTTTTTCCTGCTAGAAAATTGATTCCTCTGATAGTCTCGTAGGACCTTATTCCTGTCCTCACCTCCTTTAAGTCTATTCAAATGACATTTCAGTAAAGCTTTCTCTTACCATTAATTGAAAATTGTGACATCATGCCCTTCTTCTGTCCCACCATTTGGTGTTGCCCAGCCTTATTTTTATCTATAGCACTTGTTACCACTTGAAATACTGTGTGTGCGTGTGTGTGCACATGTGTGCACACACACACTCACACATATTCCCATGTGTAATTTCTAGTCTCCACTGGATAGAATGTAAGTTCCATAATGGCAAGAGTGTTTGTGTGGTTTGTTGTTACATACTCAGAACTTACAACAGTGCTTGTGGTACATCCTAAGTTCTCAATAAATACATGTTCATAACTTTGTTTTGTTTTTTTTTAACTTACTGCTATAGCTTGAGAATTTTCTTATCCTTAAATGTCCTTAGAAAAGATGATTTTTAATATGTGAATATACATTTCTGGCCAATCATACCTTTTTTTTTTTTTTACATAATCCCATGTGGGGACGTATAGTTTGTTCTGAGATTTTCCCTAATGTAAATTCCCTGACAGTGAACAGTTTTGTTTGTTTGTTATGATCTGAATGTGTGCCCCTCCACCCCAAATCCATATGTTGAAGTCCTAATTCCCAAAGTAATGGTATTAGAAGGTGGGGCCTCTGGGAAGTGCTGAGGTCACGAGGGTGGAGACTATGAATGGGATTAGTGCTGTTACAAAGGAGACCTGAGAGCTGCCCTCATCTTTTTCTGCCATGTGATGACACAATGCAAGATGTCTGTGACCCAAAAGAGAGTCCTCACCCAACCATGCAGGACTCTGATCTTGGACTTTCAGATTCCAGAACTGTGAGATATAAATTTTTGTTGTTTATAAATTACCCAATCTGTGGTATTTGTTGTAGCAGCCCAAGTGGACTGACATTGTTCACTTACATGTTTTCTCTCTCATGATTTCATTAAAGCAAATTTGAAGAAGTGACTTTGCTGGGTTACAGTGTGTGGACACTTTTAATGTATTGCCTATTGCATCCAGAAATGTTTTACTAATTTAAATAATGCTCAGGGCATATGACTGTCTTCATTTTCAAACATCATCACTAACTCTTTTTATTAAGATTTTTGAAAACCTTTTTTAATTTGATAAATAAATACACATTTCACTGATGTTTGAGCATGTCCCTCAAAATTAATGTCTATGCCAATAGGGATTACTGGAACAGAGTAGATCCATGAGCCCACATTATTACCTCACCTAGAGGTCCCAAATTTTTATTTATGGTGTTTCTAACAGGCTTGATGATACTGAACAAAAGGCCTCTATTATATGGAATTGGCCACACTGCCCAACAACAAGCGAATGAAGAAAACTACAGGTATTAGAGAATGTCTTGTCAGTTGAAGGGTAACATCTAAAGACACAAATAATTATTATAATTTCCCTTATTATGGTGATTTCCTCTTTCCAAAAGGAGAATGACTGGATATGTTATTTTAGGTGATGGAGTTGATTACACAAATCAACCCCAAAACGGTATTGATTTTCTTTAAAACAGAGGACTTAAAAGTAAGGCTTTGAGTACCAAGATATGTTTGCCTATAATTATTGTTTTATAATTCAATACTTTGAAAAAATATTTCATCGAGTAAGGCTCCCATGTTTTAAACCATGTAGAATATGATAATACTGTAAGTTGTATTTTGTAAGCAATACAATTTGGTCGATGGGCTGGACTTGCCTTACACATATGTTGCCTTTTTGGCTACTGTTTCCTTATGTCAGAGTAAATCCCCTTTCTGTGAGTCTTGGCAAGCGATAGGGCTTAGCTTCCGTTACAAAAGCCAAGAAGGCCAGATGTTCAATTTTTCCACCTGCTTCAATGAGTAGGCATGTGGTAGAAATATAGTCTTGACCTTCTGTATTCGTCTGGTTGGGCCGCCATAATAGAATACCACAGACTGGGTGGCTGAAACAACAGACATTTTTCTCGTAGTTTTGGAGGCTAGAAGTCCGAGATCAAGATGTCTGGATTGGTTTCTGGGGAGAACCTCTTCCTGGTTTTGGCACACACTCATTTTAGCAGTTGATTGAAAAAACCTTCTCACTGTATTCTCACATGGCCTCTTCTCAGTGGATGCACAAAGACAGAGAAGGATCTCTGGTGTCTTTTCTTCTTCTTACTAGGACTTCAGGCCTATCAGCTTAGGACCCCACCCTTATGCCTTCATTTAGCCTTAACTACCTTCCTAAAAACCCCATCTACAAATGTAGTCATATTGGCTGTCAGGGCTTCAATACATAAATGGGTGGGGGTAACAATTCAATCCATAACACCTACCTGGGACCTGAATCTAAGGAGTATGATGAGTCATAGCAAAGGATTCCTCTTGGCTCCAGTGATGTGTCAGCAAGAGTATCGCATTCTCACTGGTGCTGGTGGTCACGACCTTACCAGATCATTACTGATATGTAATTACAGCTTAGTTCTGATTGCCTAGCTCCTCAGCACACAGGCCAGAAAACCAGATCTGTTTCTCTCAGATATTTCCAAGCTGTTCTACAAGCTACCTCATAGTCTTCCATGCATTTCCTTTTCAACTTTAATTAGCTTGAATTAGTTTTTGTTGCAGTTGCTAATAACCCTGATTGAAATGAAATGTTTAACCTAAAATTAAAATAACATACCACTGAAAATATAACAGATGATTGAGGTGTGTGTCTCTGATGAGCGCTTTCATCTAGTATAAGGTTAATTGCTGAAAGAGCACTCCGATGAGTAAGGTAGTGAAAATAGGGTATCGTACTAAAAAGATTAATGAAAATGATAGTTGGAGGTCATAACAAAAATGACTAAGGATTAATAGTTTGAATAATATCAGTCATGTAGAAATCTTGATCTATGTGTATATGTGTAGAAGAGTGGAGATAGGAGTTATCACATTATTTTTTTTTTCTACAATGTTTTTACTTTTCTGTTGTGTGTTTGAGTTTATGGCTCTATTAGTAGAGTCAGATCTCGTATACCAACAATGCATTGGTACTATACAACAGAATCTCTTATACTGACAATACATTTCTATATGGTATATTTAAAACTCTATTCTAGAGTGTTTAATATTTCTTCTTTTCTCTAAAATGCCAACTTTAGTGATTTATCTATTCCATTTTTGCCTGTGTTTCATATAGGTATGCTTGAATATAGTTTTAACAACCAAATTTCCCCCGTTTCTAAGAAGTACTTCTCTCACTATCATTCATTTTGATGAGATGCCATTGATCTCCAAATATATCTCCTCTCTAGTGAATAAATTAGCATGTACTTACCTATATATATCCCTGCATCAGGGCTCCGAGACAGAGTTCTACAAAGAGAAGGATTTTCCGAGAGACTCGTTTTGCATCCTATGAAAAAGCATACATTTCCAAAGAACTGTTATTTATAGTAGCCCTTTAGAAGATAAGAAAGAGAAGTTCCTTGACTTTTTTGACTGATAACATCTTCAATTTATCAAAGCATTCATTTGCCACTGCTGGAGAACAATTCTTACTTATAGACACTAAGTTCTCATTAGAACAGACCTTATGAACTCTGTTACAAATTACATTTTTTCTGTTTTTGATTTACTATTTTTGAAATAGAAAGTTTATGGCAGACTATATTCTACTAAGTTTATTTTTGGTTCCTTATTTGTAATTTCATAACAATAGTTAATATTTGTTACTTGCTAATTTTCTATCAGGTACTGTACTGTTTCAAATATATAGGTTATACAATTCTTGAAAAATCTATGTGATATACCATACTGTGGTCAGTTGGAAATAAAGTTGAAATTAAGAAAGTTGGACAAGATTTAAAATTGTTTCTTAAGCATTATGTTATATCATTTTCTTCAAAGTAATTAATGAAGTCAATCTGAAAATTTTAGGAGGTTATGGGAAAGTCAGGCATTGCAATGGATTAGTAGCATAAGATACATATACTGTGAATGGACAACCAGCATTATGGTTATGATTTGGCAACTATTCTACACACCACTACCAAATACATCTTAAGTACCACTTTAACTATTGTCTTCCCACATCCAAAATTTACCATTATCTGTTTGATGAAGTTCAGTCCCCTAAGCCATATATCTAAAGCTATTCAAGTTTGAGTCCAACCTGCATTTTTTACTTACCATTTCTCCAATGTGTACTTTATTTACTTGTTCTTTCTCAAGTAAATAAAAGAAATTGCCATGCTCCGTTTTTCTGTGAATGGTAATTTATTGTAAAATATACAGTGAAATCTTTTGTTATCTTTCCAAATGGGATTGACCTCTTCCTTCCCCCAAATTTATATTATTTTGACCATCATTATGGTCAATATTAACTTAGTTATTTCTGTATTTTCTTCTCTCTCATGCTAAGTATATACCACATATCAGAAAAAGAATACATGATTAACAGAAATACATCTTAAAAAAAACAAAACCAAGAGAAAAAACGACAACTTTCCTCTTCGCTTTGTTTTGATTGCATTCCTCAACCTACGGAGTTTCTCTGTCCTCCATTCTTCTTGAGAACTCTTCTTCAAGCCCTAGCCCACACATGACTTTCTTTTCCCTTTCCTGTCTTTCTGATTCTGCACCCCAAAACCCAAAGGAACTATCTGGTGATAGTATAGATCCTATCAAAGGATGGGGAGGGAAAGACATCAATTATATGAAATCAGAATCTTGCTTTGGAGATTTAAGGAGAGGATGTCCTGGGAACATTCTTATATTAATAAATATTTTCTGCTAGGTATAAAGAAATTCTTAGAACATTTTATAATTACCCTCTAAAACCTTAACAAAGAAGAAAAAAATTTTATGAACAAATGGGCACACTTGGTGATTAAACATTGATAAAAATAATAGAATATGTTAACGCTATAGAATTATAACAACTCCTATTAGAACTAATAGATAGCTTTCTTATATTCTTTTAAAATCAGTTTTCAAGCTTTGAACATAAGATCAGGGCTGACATATTCAAAATTGCTAGCTAGTATCAGAAGATATTGATATCTACCACTGAACTGTTAGAATTTGCACTCTATTGTTTTAGACTTAGAGTCTTTCTCTAGAAAATACTACAGTGATAATAAGATGTATTTGTGAGTACTCACATTTGTAGGGTACAAGCAAGTATAAATCCAAGTTTCCAAACTGAAGCCTACTCTCCTTCTCACCCTAAATATCTGTTTCAGGGCATCTAGACAGTAAAAGCCTTTTGTGCATGCATTTGGACAGCCCAATCCACACATCAAAACTCCATCTATGTTTTCCTCAATCAGTTGCAAATATCTGGAAGTACACACTGGCTGCAAAGTATGTCTTCTCAAAGACATACCGGAAAAAGAAGTTTATACAGAACATGAACTAAACCGAAGGCCATTTGGGAAGGGCACTCAAGGGTCTGTGTTCCTGGAATATGATCTAGAGAAAAGAGATCGCTAAGGGGATGTGTCCTGTTGGACCCGCGTTCTTCTCACCCTGCAGGAAAGGGTGAAGCTTTTCAGTTCAAGAGAAATCTAATATACAACCAATGAGTATTAACATAATAATAATAATAATTGACTTTTGTGTAATTAAATTATTTTCCAGTTAAAGTTGAATTTAAATTAGACCTTTCATGCTAGTCATTTCCATTGTGTGTCTATGTGGATCAAGTCTGCAAATTAGTTGATGTAAAATTTATTTTACTGTGTTCTTGGTCTCCTCCTGCAGTGATTATATAAAGATAAAACCAAGCTTCATACTTTATAGCTGCATCTTTAAAACCAAAAACCAACTGTCAGCCTTCATGGCCTTTGCCAAGTTGCTTAACATATCTGTGCCTTGGTTTCCTCATCTAAGTACTAAGCATTTCCTTCTAACTATAAATACTATTATTAGAAAAAAATGGGTGAGGTAGTATAAGATTTCTATCAAATATATTCAACCAAGCAGAAATGCATTATTTAACTAGAAGTCTTCAAAGGCAATCTCAAGTTAGAAAAATAAAATATACAATTAATTTTAAGGCCTCGGAGACCACGAAGGAGAGGACTGATGGGATTAAGAGTAGAGGATGGGATGCAGACAGCAGAGGCCCAGGCACCACCCCACAGGTCCCAGCTCTTCAACTGGGTGTTCTGTCCATGTGTTGCCACCTCAGAAAACCAACAGGATGGCTACAAACAAGAGTAAGAGCCGGAGCTCCTTGGCCCCTCAAAAGGTGATCATGGTTGGCAGTGGGGTGGTTGGCAAGTCGCCTCTGGTGCTTCAGTTCATGTATGATGAGTTTGTGGAAGACTATGAGCCTACCAAAGCTGACAGTTACAGGAAGAACGTAGCTCTCGATGGAGAGGAAGTCCAGATGGATATTCTGGGCACTGCTGGACAATAGGACTATGCAGCCATTCCAGACAACTACTTTCTGGATGGGGAAGGTTTTCTCCTAGTGTTCTCAATTACAGAACATGAATCATTTACAGCAACTGCTAAATGCAGGTGTTCTTTGATCTTATGAAAGAAATCAGAGCAAAGAAGATGTCAGAAGACTAGGACAAGAGTGACAAGAAAAGCAACAAAACAAGAAAAGTTTTAAGGAAAGATGTTGCTTTCTGTGAATGCCAAGATGGTGGATGAAGTCAATCGTAGCTAAGGACATAGGGTGTGGGGATTAAAAGAAAACTCTAGTCTACTTTTTGGTGTGCCCCCTGCTCACCTCAACTTCATTCACGCAGACTCCTTTAAGTGGGGGGAAATATTTGTGAATCAATGGCTGGCAGAATAAATAATCCCTTGACCTTACTATGGAATGGAAACTTTGTCAGGAAGTTTGGGGGTTCCCTTCTTCCTTCATACCTCCCTCCCTTCCAGAAATTTAACCAAGTATATAGTGTTAGAAGTAAGAAATAATCCAACGTTAATAAAAATGAAAGAAAACAGTCATAGCATCTTTCCCCTCCTAATGTCATAACATCGCATGATTTGTTTTGAAATAAAAAGATTTTATTAGGTTTTGGGAGAAGGGGTGGGGTAAGATGCCCCCAACCCTTGTCAGCTTATCAGTGATACTCAGACAAACCCATTAAACTCAAACGACGCTGGAAAACTCAGTGTTTGTTTTTTCTTTATTGGATACATTTCTTGGCAATACCAGTGGATATGAAGCATAGCTGAAAAAATAAATTTCAATTGGGCCAAAGAGGTCAATACCAAGATCATAAATCCTTCTCACTTATGGAAAGTGAAAGTTGTATTCTTTGTATTTAAATATTGGCCAAAGATAGTGAGTGTTGGCTATTTTCCTCCTGTAGCATCCTGATTTTTTTGTAGGAGCTTCTTTTTAATAGACTAAGTGAAGATTCAAGAGTAGTATACTTTATAAATTATACAATTTTTAAATCAGATTTATTTTTTTAATTCTTTGGCTAAATCCTCTCCTAGTTGCCGGTTTTATGGTTAGGCCCCTCCTTCTCGACTAATAATCAACACACTCTGTCCTCCTGATCTGCTTCTCTCTGGGTACGTGGATGGAGAGAACCCCTTCTTTTGTTTCTTTAAGTGTAACATGAATTCTTCTGAAGAATGTAAGAAGTTAAAATTGTATTCTAAGATCATGAAATCAGAGCCTGTGCCAGACATTCTTCTACCTCTCATACAATTGCTGAGTAATTCTAAATGTAAAATTAGAAGAAGTGGGAAGGATAAGCCATTGTCCCTTTATCTCTGAGAACTGGCTGCTGTTTCTATTTTTTTCTGAGACAGTTATATAGTTAGTGAGATAAAGATTTTTATTGATGATATATTGTTAATCTTTCTTGAATCAATATTCTAAATTCAGCAATCAGAAAATTTTCTATCAGGAAAAGAGTACTATGATAAAAACCCAGTATTCACATTTTTTAGAAGTGGCATTTTATATATAGGTGGCAAAGGTGAATTGGGGTTGGGAGAACTGAACCTTTGAATTTATGGTTACTATAAAAATTGTAGAAATTATAATCTGACTGGAAAACAGTCTTCTGTCACTTCCCAAATAATCATGGGCTTTTGATTAAAAAAAAGAAACAAAAAATTAATTTTAATTTTGGACATATTCTCATTGATACTGAGACTAGTCTTGTTAAAATGCTGGGCATATTTACGTTGTGTAAAGAGCATCCCTAAAAATAAAGTAAAACAAAACAAACAAACAAAACACCAATAGTTAGCATGGTAGTAACCAAAGATCCTTTACTAGCTAAAAGCATTAGTTTGGACACATGTATTTGATACATTCTTCTCTGTGTTTAACTCATTGCTAAATATCACACTTCATCTGTCAATAGTTGGAATTGATTTATAAAGGTGAAACTAATTTATCTTCTGTTGACAACAAATATTTATCTAACACTCAAAGTTTAACCCAGAAGTCATTTACTTTTTCTTTGTTTCAGTTATCTATCGGTAAAGCAGAACAAATGGTCATCATTCTGTACCCAATTTAAGAACTGTCATTAAGATAAATTATAAGAATCCTATGACAAACTTAACACTTTCTGAGGGGAAAAAAAATGAATTAACCAATTTAGTTTTTTCTCCTTACTTGTCTTCCCTGCCCTTTTATTATTATAAAAATGACACTGAGAATTTTATTTTCATTTTTCTGTTCACTTTTTAGCTTCTTTGTGTATATTTTACAATAGTTTTCCTATGGTTGGTAATATGAATCACTAACATAAGTATAGTCCTCTTATTAGAGTTAATAATGTTGCTACTTTAAGCAAAACATAAAAACCTTGCTATATATATACTTTTTTTCCCACCCTGTCCTTTATTGTTGTAGTTGTTATGCATAATGCACCTAAAAACTTTATAAAACACACAATATCATGATTTTAGTTTTAAACTTTTATATGAATTGTATTGTAAGGTAATTTAAATTTTAAAAAGACAAAAATAGTTTCTTAAATCTATCCAGTTATTTACCATTTCCCAGTGTTCTTCATTTTTTCTTCCCCCTGAGGATCAGAGTTTTTATCAACTATGATCTCATGCTGAAGAACTTACTTTAGCATTCTTACAGTACAGGTTTCTGGCAACAAAATCTCTTTTATTTTATGTGAAAATGTCATTTTGTCTTTTTCTGTATATAGATAGATAGATAGATAGATAGATAGATAGATAGATAGATAGATAGATAGATGATAGATAGATAGAATTTTTGGTCCACAGACTTTTTTTTCAGCAATTTACGATTTCTTTTCTCTTTTCTTTTTTTTTTTTTTTAATCTTTCCTGATTCCCATGGTTTCTGAGAGTTTTCTCTTTCTGATATTCTAAGTACATGTACATTTCACTGCTTGCAATTATCTAACATTTGCTTGAGGCTCTATTCATTTCTATTAAAATATTTTTTTTCTGTGTCCTTCACTTTGGATAATTTCTGTTGATCTATTTTTAAGTTTACTTACTCTTTCCTCTTTCTTATCCATTTGGCTAAATCATCCAGTTAATTTTTTATTTCACTCAGCAGTTATATTTTTGAGTTCTAGAATTCCCACCCCCACTTATTTTTTTTACTGTTTTTCTACTGAGATATCACATTTATCTGTTGAGATTTTCAGACATTCAAAAAATGTTGTTTTACTTCATTGAAAATAGTTTAAAAAACACTTTAAAATATTTTGTCTGGTAGTTTCAACATGTTTCTTTTCAAGGTTAGACTTGGTTGATATCTTTGCTCTTAAAAATTGTTTTCCATTTTCATCGTAGTTTGTATGTCACAAAACTTTGTATTATATTCAGTTAAGTTGTAGAAATTGTGGATATTATTATTATTATTATTAATTATTATTTATGATTAGCGCTATTTTCTTTGTTTTATCAACTAAAACTTGTGAACTAAATCTTTTGTTTTTCATGCAGTAGCTACACTCCTTTTTTATAACTTGGGTCTCAAGTGGGGGTCCCTAGAGTCAGTTTTGTGCTTGTGCAATTCAGGGTTCAGCAAGAGATATGGATTCACAGTTTAGTGATCTCTTTCTGATTCAGTCTTTTTCATGATCTCCCCATCTTCAGTGTTCATGATTTTCTGACGTTTATTTACTAACTCTTCAGGACATAAAGAGCTACAGATATCCACATGCATGCCATCCTTCTACTCCAAAGTTACCACTGAAAAGACTATTCTTAGCCCCAGGATAAAAGTCAAAGAGATAGGAACTCAGTCTTCCGTTTGCCCTCCTCCAAATCTGTGCATTCTCTTATGGTCTGTCTACTCCCGTTCACTATCCAGCAACTTTTGGGTGGCATCTTCAGTCTAAGTTTAGAATTCAGTCTAAGTCATGACTTCTAGAGGTGATTTATTAAATATTAAGAGCACAGTAAGTGCTACTATTATTGCTATAAAAGCTGTCAAGCTATAGATTCTCTTTTCAAAAGTTTTTCATTGTTTATATGATTAAACTGAAATGTAGGGAGAGTTGAGGTAATATGGGTAACTAGTGAGTAGCCAAGGAGAAGCTGGAAGGATATGTCCTCATTCACCTCTGTATAGGACTAACTTGCCTTGATGCAGTTTGAGGAACATCGTTTTGGGGAACTATGCTTCCTTTCTACATCCACATTTATTTAGCATTTTCCTTTAAGTAAAGCCAGTTTAGTGAACGCAAAATAAGTCAATAATGAATTCTATATTCAAATTATGCATGTGCATGTTCATCCTATTAAGAAAATATGCAGTCAATTTATAAATAAGGATATCAGATCTTTATAGAAGGCCAAGATAGTAGAAAATATAAATGTACATAAAATATTTGAACATGCAAGGAAGTATCTCATCACAAACTCATAGCTGACACCATGTCATTTAACTTATTTTCTCCACATTAAGCTGTCAAATTTTTAGAACCATATCAATGCCTTCAGTTGCAATAAGCATAAGAAATTTTGTAATAATTTGTCCAAAGAGGAAAGGAAAGCAAGGAAGCAAAATGACAAGTAGAAATTGCCACTTGAACATATAAATCTCTAATATGTTTTCTTTAAATTTCAGTAATATGTTAAACCAAAATTTGCTTATCACTGAAGTGGTTATTTTTTTTAAAGTTCAATATAGAGACGTAAGAAAATGTTACTTTATTTAAATATTAAGAATATTTAATATCCTCAAACAAGATGCTGAAATTGCACAACGAGAATCTTTACCTTTTCCCGTGTTCCAAGATTTCTTGAACCTTTTGTATTGATTTCTGCCTTAGCTTACTATCCTTGTACATAATAAGGCATCATTTTCCCATCATGAAAACTTCTTGAAAAAACAGTCCTCCAAATCATATATGTCAAAGTAATTTTCCCACAAGAAATTGAAAAAAAATGAAAAGACAAGGTTGGGGTATTTCAGCCTCATGTATAAACATTAATTAACACCATTGTATCTTGTACCATATTTATGTAATGCTGTCCTATTTTAGGTAGTTGAAAGGAAAAGAGTGAAAGACAGAAAGTGGAAGAGTGAAAGCAAGTGGTATCCTCACCCTTACAAATGGTATTGGAAGATGCTATGCGCTGTATTCTGTCACGTAGTAGGTGGTTCCTTGTCCTTTCTTCATTTAAGGAAACCTAAGGTATCAATTATTTGGCATTAACTGTTATGAAGATCTTTGGCTGTTATGGGTAGATCTTTAAGCAGCAACTAAATTATAAGATGGTAACATACTATTCAATATTATAATACAGGTAAAAGTCCACATACCACAAAGATGAGGCTAGAAATGAGACAATTGATATTAGAATGAAGAGAGATAGTTAATAGCTATTATTCACTAATGACTAATTTTTTTCCCTTGTTACCTGGTAACGTCTGTGTAGTATGATCACTGTAGTAGATGCTTTTAGTGTCTAGCCCAAATTACCTTTTCCAGGCTAGAAAAGCCTTGTGATTCTCCTAACTGTATTGTCTGCTAAAGGCTCGTAACTTCATTCTTCTCCTCAGTGAATTCCCTCAGCTGACTAGTCACTTAGATCAGAATTTTTTGTGACATTACGTACATCCCCTGGGGGTAGCCTGCAGTCAGTGGTGACTAATGGGGGGATCAAATTTGTGGCGCATTTTCCCTTCACAATTTTCTGTGGGATCAGGTTGAAATTAGTCTTTGCTTAGTTGCTTTTCCTACCCCACTCTGTTTCCCTCACTTCCTTGCAAGATTCTCCTTAGAGAACTACCTCAGTCAAAAGTTCCTTGCACAGAAATCCTTGTCTCATGCTTTGTTTCTAGGGATTGTCCTATGACATTGGCTCATGATAGTGCCTTTTGCATGCTAGAGGACCAAACTATTCACAATGGTAGGAGTATATTAACCAAAAGTCTAAGCAAATCATTTATACAAATTCCAAATGTGCTTGAAGAAAAGTTACCGAGAACGAGAAATGCCTGTATTGTTTGGTGGTGAGAGGTGCCTGCCTGGAACTCAGAATGTCATTTTCATTTCTAAGTTATAACTCTTGTTTCATTAGGGATTTCTACAAAAGCCTTGCATAAATGCATATTGCTCGCTAAGGAAAAAAAGTTTTCAAAATAAAACCATTCTATGTGTAGTGCTAACAGTTATAATCTTTCTCACATTTGTCACTTGAGCAGAGCATTTCATAGCATGGCTGTAATTAGTTTTTCACAATATTACATTTAAAAATATCAGATTCTAGCGTAGTGTTGAGAAGCATTGATATTTAGAATGTAATATTTGAACCTTTTAATCTTGTGGTCCTAAAAACTTTCACTTTAGGGGATAAAAAAATACTGATGGGGGCCATTAGATGTAGTTATTAGTGGTAAAGTGGTATTATTCTCAAAAAATACTCTGAATTACCCAGTCGGCTCTTTTTCTGACAATGATGGGATATCCTCCAGCACTAAAGTTCATTCTGTGTAAATTTTAATTAAAGATCCAGGGCAGACTAGTAGCTTATTTTTTATTTCATCTCAAAAATACAAGTAAAATCCAAAGTATAAAAAGATCAGGCAACTTGTTCAAAGTCACATAACTTTTAAGTGGTGGGCTTGAAATCCAATACTGGATTGATTCCATTCAGGGTACTTTTCGCGTCTCATGCGACGAGAGTTGTGGGGAGCAAGGAGGGCTGTGCAGGGTTAAGAAAAGACAGTAGTCAATAATAGATTATAAACAGGGCCAAGAGACCCCCAGTCTCAAGGACTGGTTGCCCCGAATCAGGCATTAGCTTTTATTAGTTAGGTGGAGAAGTAAAGGAGATAAAGTTTGTCAATCTCAAGATCTGTGAATCCTATTCATCATAATAGGAAACTGATTCAAGCCAATCACCCTTGCCTGCAGGCAGCTGAACCCTAAGTCTCAGGATGTCTGTACTTCCCCAAGGGACAAAACCTATATGCATATGAATAGATGGAGAGCACACCATTGAATCACTTCCCCTGCAGGCTGTGGGAAGGAATGCAGCCACAGAGGCAGAGGCTCTCCTTAGCTGGGGAAGGTGGAGGGCTGTGCCCACCTCTAGGAACCCCATGGATTCTCCTGTTGGTCCCCACTCGACTGCGCCTGGCTTGAGTTGTCCCCCCCATGGGGAATCTTACTCGTCATTGGCTGGCCAGCCATCTTTCTGGGGCCAAACAGAGAGACATGAGGTGCAAACACAAAGGTGAAGCAAAGTCCCTGAAAGGATCCGTCTCACAGACTCTCCTTTCTTTAAGGGCAGGTAGGAGGAGACAGACGGGTAGGCTGCTGCGTGGCAACAGGTACTTATGATTCAAATGTTATATTACCTTTCAAGATTCTGAGTTTGGTCTAACAACAACAAGGTTTTGGCATGTCCTAAACCATGCTGTTCAACATGTGGTCTGCAATGGCTCTGCTCTGCAAACTCTCTGTTGTTGTTTAAAGACACACTGCTTTAGTCTGTCTCAGCTGCTAAAACAAAATATCATAGACTGAGTGGCTTAAACAACAGAATTTATTTCTCACAGTTCTGGAGGACAGGAAGTCCAAGATCAAGACACTGGCAGATTTGATATCTGGTGAGGACCCACTTCCTAGTTCAGAGAAAACCATCCTCTCAGTGTCCTCCCCTGGCAGAAGAAGTGAGGGAGCTCTCTGGGGTCTCTTTCATAAGGCTCCACCCTCATGATCTAATCATCCCCAAAGGGCCCCACCTCTAAATACCATCCCATTGGGGATTAGGTTTCAACATATGAATTTTAAGGGAATACAAATATTCAGTTTACAGCACAAAGTAAGCACAGAAATTTCAAATAAAGAAATATTGGAATTTTAAGTGAGAAACATCAATAGCAATCCAATGTTGCCATGACATTCTAGTGTATAATCTGAACTCATCTCACTAAGCTGTGCATAAACCATTCAAGGTATTCTCAGCACACATGTGTCAGGAGCTGCATATTACTCGTGCATTGTAGGGCCATGTTAAAGCCTGCGGATGACTTTTTTTTTTTTTTTTTTTTTAAGGCCTTAGTCCTTCAAGAAGAATGTTCTCTATGTATTTCCTTTCATTCAATTGCTGGTCACAGCCCCCATCTTACACCCCAAAACTGAAGCTCACCTAAAACTTCTTTAGATCATCGTGGGGCTGAGTTAGAGTTTGACTAGGTACAGGTGAATCAATGTTATTCTATTTTATGAGGGCAAGTTTAGATAAAGCCGGATGGGATAACACGTAACTCAATTTAACAAGCCCCAGTAAATGCCTGTATCTCATAACATGCTCAAAGGAAACCATGGAACAAGGGTGACCTTGCCAAGTGCTCCATTTATGGATCTCCCATACTTCCCTTGGGAAAACTTGCTAACGGATTAAGAATTTCTGCGTCAGTGTGTGTGTCAAGTATACGTAAGTCTCTCCCTTGTTCTTTTTTAACATAAAACTGTAACGAGAAGTCTGAGAATACTGGCCTACAGAATTTAGGGGTTTCTATTATGCTCTTATTGTAATCCTGAGATATTCTCTACCTCCTTCCTTTAGGTTTTTCACTTGTTACCACAACAAATTAATTATTTGGTACGGAATGGGAAAGGATGAGTGATTTAGAAGGTCAAATCTATATCTCCACTGTGAAAAGTTTAACGTATTAATTAAATAGTACCAAAATTGAGATTACGTTTCCTGTATTAAATTGTCATCTAATATTAAATAGCAACACCAGACACATGTTGGTGAGAGAAGCTGGGGGAAAGGGAGTCACATGTCTCGAGGAAAGTTTCAACAATGTAACACAAGGATGCTAAGCACTTGGACGTTTAGGCTGGATGACACATAAAAAAAAATTATTCTGTATCTACCTTTGTGAAAATAGAACTGGGTTGTACTTATATAACATGTACTTTAAAGTACATGTTCAGGTAAATGGACATAACATTACAAATTAAAATTCTCTGGAGGAGTTCAGCATGTGAAACAAACAAACAGAAAAAGTGGTGGAAGTCAGACTTTTAACCTAATTGTTTGGGAGATTTTCAACACTGTATTTCTCCCCTTTGCTTCAACCCAAGTTTGGGATAGCCACCTCTTTAGAATTGACATAAAAGATAGCTGGCTGGTGTGTGAGTTGTTTCCTTTCAAGGAAATCAGTTTATTAAAGCTAGGAAAAGTCCTCACCTAAGTTGGGAGTGTGTCTATATCCTTGACCTCTCCTCAAAATGCCTCCAACTTCTGTCAGGCAAGATTTATCTTAAAATTTCAGGGATCAAAGGGAAGCTTCTTAAGAAGAGAATCTGGATTTAGATTTAATGACGCATAGAGATATTTTGGACCCTGCAGCCTTTGAGAGGGCTGAGAAATGACATGCACTGAATTATTAATTGGCTCCTTTAATTGTACAGCTGCACAAAAATAGCCCTAAGAGAGGGAGGACAGAACATATTCTATCTTTTAGAGATGAGGATTAGAGATGTGCAATCGTTACTCTGGGTATTTGAGCCAGGGAAAATGGCAAAGGAGCCCTTCTCTTCAGAATCCTAATCTTGTCTCCTTTGCAACCGTCATTTCATTGAGAAAAAGATAATAAGTTTGGGTGAGAGGATGCCCTGCCTCTCTTCTTAGGACATAATGAGATGTAGTCACAGGAGAAGGGGTTATGAATTCCACTGCCTTTACAAGTCAAGATTTTGAGCTCATCACCAAATTACTTCCTTGTACTTCACTACCTTTTGCTTTAAGGAATGTCCAACACAGATCTGTTATTAGTTCTTTCTCTGTAATATTTATTCCTTTCCCCAGTCCATTTTCCCTTGGATAGGTACAAAGTAGAGCAATTCCCCCAGTTTTTAAAACATAGATTTCTTGACACTTTATATACCCTCATTAATGATGATTTCTAGACATCTGTGAGTAGCTGAAGGAGAGAAATACTGTAGAGGAAAATAGAAAATTGCATTTCATTTATTCATTCTGTCAGTTATTTCTGGTTTCTGGTGTTTGGACAATGACTGTCAGGAGGTACAAATCCTATAGAGATATACTGACACCTGGTGGAAGAATGAAAACACAACCATACATACTTTGAGAAAGCATGTCTGATAAAATTTAGAAGTTTATTTAGTGTACTTTATGCTTTGAAACAAAACAAAGTTTTGTCTTAAATAAAGAGCAACAGATAAACACAAACCTACCATAACACAATACACTCACTTTCTTACAGTTGTTTTCTGTCTCTGCATTACAGTTTTCAGTTGCAGGGTAAATCTTTCTCTTCTGATCTGTAAAATAAATGTGTCCTAAACTAGACATGGTAGCGTGAATATTAGTTACAACATATGCAACATACAAAGTTTCAAGCAAACATTACCTATGCTTTCTGCCTATGGACTTGAAAAGTACAGTCATACACTGGATAATAATGTTTCAGTCAAGAGCAGACCACGAATACTATTGTGGTCCATAAGATTACAACAGAGTTGAAAAATTCCTGTGACCTAGTGACACAGTTGCCTTTCTAATCTTGTAGAGGAAGCATAACCTAAATACTGACCATTGTGTAACAATTGTCTACAGTATTCAGTACAGTAATGTGTAGAGGAACAACATTTCTCATAAAGATTATTTTAGGCTGGTTAATTTTGAAAAATAGCAAATATGGGAGAACCTCTGAAAACCATGGAAAAGTTACCTTTTGTAAAATACATTTACATTTGTAAAGGGAATCTTCGTTTTTTATGGTGTCTCACTTGGGGTACTAAGAAGATTGGGAAGACCTTATCTCTGAAAACACTCATCGGTTCAAAGGACAGGGACTTAAATCTGAATAACAGCCTTACCCTTGTTTACTGTAACCTCCCATAACTGACCCTCCTCACACCCAATATCTTTTGTTTTCAGCTGAAGATGGTGTTTTAGGTAGTGGCTTCAGCCATTGTGGGGAGTTATTCAGTTTTCCTGGGTCTCTCCCATGTATAGATGAGGTATATGTGTCACTAAACATTTGTTTTTCTCCTGTTAATCTGTCTGGTGTAGCAAGGATGTCTCAGCCAAGAACTCAGAAGGGTAAAGGAACGTTATTTTTCCTTCTCTACAGAGCAATAGGCTCTACCATATAGCCTAGGTGTGCAGTAGGCTATACCATCTAGGTTTGCATAAATGTCCTCTGTGATGGTCACACAAAGACAAAATCGCCTAATGATGCATTTCTCAGAATATATCCATGTCGTTAAGCAGAGCACGATTATACTTAATTCTTTCTCCCTTCCTGTCAGTTAAGCAGACCTATCAGAGGATAATTCCAGTTCTTTACTTAGTCTTTGTTCCAATTCTTTTCTCCTGAATTATCCACCTCTTCTGCTTTATGACTTCTCCTTATCAGGATTTAAACATGCCCAATTCTCCCCATCTTAAAACATTAAATAAACAAAAACAAAACAAAACAAAAACTACTATCAAAACAGCTGAAGCAGCAAAGAAACCACAAACGGACACCATCTTTATTTAACTGCTGGGTCACACTGCTTCTCTTTTCCCTTCCCCATACATGTTCCTTTGTCTCTAAGCTTCTTAAACCAAGACCTACACTTATTTTCTCCATTTTCTCTATTCACATGTACTTAGTAACCCTCTTCAATCTAGATTTTGATCACAGCCTCCACAGAAACTGCTTCTTCTCCCCAAAGCACCATTGGCTTCCTCCTTAGATGACCAATGGGCATGTTTTAATGCTGATCTTGCTTAATCATTGGACAATATATTTGTCTCTAATTCTTTAGGCACAGACACCCTCTTAACAGTGTCATTTGTTTTATAGATTCCATTTCCCTGGACTTAAACACTAGAGTAATGCACCTTTTGTTTGGTTTCCAATAACACAGTTTTAAAACCATTATCACAGTGACATGTGTAATCATTTTTTTCTCTTTTTAATATAATTCATTTCTCCTTTTTAAAATTATATTTTGTACATAATTATAATCTGTTACATATATTTCAAGCATTAAAGAGGTATATAGAGTAGAATGTAAAAGTAATTTTTCTATCCCCTACTCACACATAATACATGTCATTATAATTTGTTTTAACTATGTGCATCTGTGACTTTCTATGATCAGTAAGAAAATGTATTGGAGATAACCTTCCATAGAGAAAAATAGAGAGGAGAATGGAAGCGAGAGCACTGTACTTATTTCTGTTGATGTATATTTAGCTTGTTTCCTTTTTTTCTGTGCAATTAGTATTCTTGCACAAAAATTTCTGTGCACATGGTAGAATCCTCATGGGTACTTGCCTAGAAGCTGTTCCAAGTGTACATAAATTATGAATTTTGATTGATACTACCAAAATAACCTCCCCAAATGCTCCATATTGTCAATATTATTAATAGTTTTATAATATCCTAAGTAATAAATAGAACATTATAAACCTAATTTGTATTTTCTGATTACTAATGAGGCTGAGACTATTTCATATGTTTAAACATTATTTGTTGTGCTTGCTTTCCAGTTTCGTCACTAAAATATTAGTTCTTCGCCTTTTAAAAAATATATATATAGGTTATTTTTATACATTATTGATTGATCGATTTAGTCATTTATTCACTAATTGTGAGCTAATTATTGAACACACACTGTGTGGGTACTTGAGATTCAGTAGTAAACCATGCAAATAAGGTCTTTTCTTTTGTTCATGCTTGCCAAGATTACATTCTAGAGAGAGGAAAAAGAATAATTTGATAAAAGTTTGATAATGATAACTGCTATGAGGAAAACAAATCAATACAGTCTGAGAGATATTGGGTGATTAAGGAAGTTTATTTTAAAGAAGAGACTTTTAAGGTGGGAATTAAATCATAAGAAGTCACCAGCCAGTTAAAATATGGGAGAAAAGCTTTCCAGCAGAGGGAACCATTTAGAAAGAAAAGAGATGTCGGGACTAAATTCTTGATATTCAAACATTTAGAGGTAAGGAATAAGAACAAATTCAGAAAAGATATTGAGAAGAGACAGTTAAGGCTACTTAGAGAAACCAGGAAATGTGCCACAGAAGTCATGGTGAGGAAAATGAAAGAGAAATTAATTCCCTGGGAGAATGGCAAAAAGGCCATTATTTTTGTAGTGGGGTTGAAATAGAGGCTTCATTGCAGTGGGAGGTAGAGAGAATGGGATGTGAGAAAAGGACTCAGTAACTACAGATAACATATACTATAGAGGGAAACAGGAAATAGGGAGCTAGGTACAGAGAGTTGAGAGATATTAGAACATGGTCAACTGGAACAATCCAGTAAGAAGAGATAAATTAACATTGCAGAAGAGAGAAGGAATAATGACAAGAACTAATTCTTAGGATATCAAGAAGAATAGGGATATAGGACATAGAAAAAATGCTTGCAGCCTTTGAGAGAGCAGGGATTTTGGGTTCATTTTAAGAGAAAGTTTATACATGTAGGAAAGATGGTAGATTGAGATAGGAAAATAAGGAAATTCAATTTGACTGCTTCTAGTTTCTCAATGAAATCCAAGAAGCAAGCCATCAGTATAAAGGGGGGTAACGGTGAGTGTGTGGAGGGGGAGGGAGAATGGGTACAATGTTTGAGAAGAAAAGAGAATGTGTAAAACTGCCATTTTTGTGAGGAGTGAACTAGAAAACACCGGAAGAAAACTCTGGTCAGTGTGTGTGGGAACCATTTAAGAGTTACCATTATTAGCAAATGGTCTTTTTCCCCTCACACTCAAATTTCAATTTGGTTGAGTACAGAATTAAGTGTAAATTATTTCCTTATACATCTTGACCTACAATTGCTCCATTTTCTAGATTTCTATGGAGAAATCTTGTGTAAATCTGATTTTTGTTCTTTTCTAGGTAATCTTTATCCTCTCACTTCTTAACTTCACTCTGCAGCTTTTAATGTTTTCTTGATGTTTCACAACAATATGTCTAGCTGTGAAGTTATTGCTAACATTCATGTTGTTTGGCATCCAGTTTGACTGAAGACATGTCTCTGTGTTCATCTCTAGGGCATTTTCTTTTAATGTTTCTAACTTTCTATTTTTCCTTTTCTCCTTCTGGACCATTTAGTAGATGATGTCAGAAATTAAGTGCCTTAATGCTTTTCTCTCACTTCTCCCCTTTTGCATAGTATTTTGATAAACATTTTCTTTTACAGATTTTATTGGGGAAGGGGAATAGGACTTTATTATTGGGGAACAGTGTGTACTTCCAGGACTTTTCTAAATCAAATTGTTGTCCTTTCAATCTTGGTTGTGGAGGGCGCCGCTCAGCTCCAGGTCCAGTTGCCGTTGTTAGTTGCAGGGGGCGCAGTTCATCATCCCTTGTGGGGAGTCGAGGAGTCGAACCAGTAACCTTGTGGTTGAGAGCCCGTGCTCCAACCGACTGAGCCATCTGGCCACCCAGGAGCTGAGCGGCAGCTCATTGACTTCATTCTAATTGCGGAGGGCGTAGCTCGCTGGCCCATGCGGGAATCGAACCAACAGCCCCGTTGCCCAGAGCTTGCACTCTAACCAACTGAGTCACCTATCTTCCCTTTGAGAAACTTTTTTGCCTCATACTTTCAGTACACTACTAAATTTAGCCATATTAACTTTTGTGTGCCAACCTTTCCACTGCAGATTTGCTTTAGTTTCTCTAGGAGTACGAGTATCTTTTTCAGCCTTAGAGCAAATTTTCAGTGCTTTATTTAACCTGTGGGCAACCCACATCAGCCATTTCTTAGCACAAATAGAATCAGGAGAAAGGGCTTCAGGGCTCAACTGATCAAATGTTCTCTTAATTTCTTGATGGTTGCTCAAAGACCTTCTCCTGTTCCTTGGAAATTTTATAGGATCATGCTCACCTTTGTAGCTGAGAGAAAGAGAGAGAGAGAGAGAGAGAGAGAGAGAGAGAGATTCTCAAAATGCTCCATGGTATGTCTGGAGATTCTCAAAGTGTGCTTGAGCATTTACATACTTTTTCTAATTGGTGGGTTGTTGTTTTTGAAAGTAGCCTCTCTTTAAACTGTTATTGCTACTGAGCTGCCAGTTCACTTCCTGCTGATTTCCTCTGCTTGGCTCTCTCTTGTAGATTTGATTTCCTGGAGGGTGAAGACAATTCCTACAGGCTACAGATCTCATTTCATGTGTCAACAACTCATTCCAATGGCTTCTCTAAATGGGTAAGCAGTCTCATTTACTAAATTACTAAATTTAGTCTCATTACTAAATCAGTAACTGGTCATCCCATCAGAGGAGAACTGAGTCATCTGCCACTCTTCCAAAAGATCCCCTTCTTGAAATGAAAAGACCTTTATAATTTTATTAGTAATTAATGTGTTAATATGTAAATATCTTTTTAATATTTCAATGTTTTATGATGGCTTAATTGCTAACATCCCAAACAATCATGGTTTGTTCAATGTAAAACGTACTTATAAGTAACTTTTGGAAAAAACTTGAAAAGAGCCTAAATATTTAATACTCTGAACCTAAATTTATTCTTATTCTCTTGAAAACACATTTATGTCCATTGGGGACAAAGCCACAGCAGTGACATCAAATAACTTAACTCCAACGTTCAGAACATAAAGCTTTCCAAGTTGAATATTTCTTGCCTCAGTTTCATGTAATACTCAAACTGGAAATGCGTTAGGAATTATGTAATCCTTTTCCTCCTTGAACAGAAGTGAAAAGCGAGGCCCAGAGTAGTTAAGTGACTTGTCCAGTGTTATATCGTGTGTGTTTTTTCAGCCTAATTAGACCCCAAGTCTTACCTTTCAGTCAAGAGTTTTTTCCATGTTTATCTCTATGACTTCTTTCATCTGTAAATAAATACAGGTTCCATTCCTTATTTCTAATATCTTCTCACCCTCTGTAATAATTATTCAATGAAGATGTTTATTTATTAAATAACTATATATATCTTAAATATATTATCTATCTATCTATTAGTATCCATCTAATCTATCTAGTAAATGAAAGTGATTATTCTTCACTTTTTCCAGTGTACTCTTATTTTGGCAATAATCACTTCAAGTAAGAAAACATGAATACAATATTTCTACTGTAGGAAGAAGAGAATGATTCAAAGTTGGGAAAAATACATTGTATTTCTCACATTAGGAAGGATAGTTGTCATTTTGATTTTTTTTTTAGTGTAAAAATCAAGCCATTCTCTACATTTGCTATTGATCACATATAAAACAAGGAGACAATAATTTTATGGCAGTGAAATTTCATAACTGTAATAAATTTGAGAAATTATTTGATTAAACAGTCTAGAAAATTTCTTCTGTGTTCTTTTAGCAATAGTTTCCAGTTGGACTATTAGGAATAAAGCTGGATGTTGACAGTTCTTTACATGCTTGCTATTTAGCAAATACCTTTTTCTTCTCTGTTTCAATTCATTTCTCACATGTGCAAAGGAAAAATAACCATGGAATATGAGAAGTACACAGTCTCTTTTTTATAAGGACATTTATTCGTAAAGAACCTTTTAAACTTTGAAGTTGGACTAATTAAAACAGTAAATGTATGTACAAGAATATGTCTAAATTATTTGAATTGCTCTAAAAGAGGAATTAACTCTATGTAAAGTTGTCATATTTGTAGTCTGTAACAACTTGATGGCAGAACTGTCTTTTTTAAATTAAAGATTTTATTTTAATTTAAGGTAATTATAAATTCACTGCAATTATGAGCAATAATACAGAAAGGCTCTGTGTTCTCTTCATGCAGCTTCCCCAATGGTACCGCCTTGCAAAACTATAATACAATTTCACAATCAGAATGTTAACTTTGATTATCATTCCAGATCTTTTTCAAATTTCCCAGTTTTACATGTGTGTATGTGTGTGTGTGCGCACGCATGCATGCACACGTGTGTATTTGTATTAGGTTTCATTCAATTTTATTACATGTAGGTTCCCGCATCCACCATCACCACCAAGATACAGAGCGGTTCCATTTTCAGAAGGATCCCTCTCAGAGCCACACCACCTCCCTTCCCCTACACTCCCACCATCCCTAACCCTGCTCCACCGCTGATCTGTTGGTTATCCAATTCTATAATTTTGTCGTTTCAAAATATTCTATAAAATGGAAGCATATAGTTATGACCTTTTCAGAAGAGTTTTTGTCACTCAGCACAAGTTCCTGGAGAATTTTCCCAGTTGTTGCAAATAATTTGTTTCTTGTTATTGCTAAGTTGTATTTCTTGGTACAGATGCCACGTAGTTTGCATAACAATTCCCCTTTTGAGATGTTTCCAGTTGGACCATTAGGAATAAAGCTGCTATGAACATTTATATACAGGTTTTTATGTGAACATATGCTTACATTATTGTGGGATAAATGTCTAAGAATACAGTTGCTGGAGTGCATGAGAGTTGCATGTTTAGGTTTATAAGAAATTGCCACACTTTCACAATGACTCTACCATTTTACATTCCCACCAGTAATAGATGGTTGATCCCATTTTTCCACGTCCTCGACAGCATTTGTGTTGTCACTATTTTTTTGTCTTCTCTCTGATATGTGGTTTGAAACTATTTTCTCCCAGTCTGTATGTACCTTGTCTTTTCATCCTTTTAACAGGATAATACATCCTCTGTCTTTCGCTGGGCAAAGCTTTTATTTATTATGATGAGGTCCAATTTTTCAAGTTTTTATCTTATGAATTATGTTTTTGGAGTCAAGTCTAAGAATTCTTTACCTAGCTGTAAATCCCAAAGATTCTCTCCTATGTTTTTTCCTAAAGTTTTATAATTTATGTTTTACGTTTAAGTGTGTGATCCTTTTTGAGTTTTTTATTTTGTTTTGTTTTTAAATAATCTGTGAAGTTGAGGTCAATGTTATTATTACTATTTTTTTGCCTATGAATGTCAAATTGCTCCAACCCCATTTTTTAATAAAATTATCTTTCATCCACTGAATTGTTTTTGCACCTTTATCAATAATATGCATAAACAAGTATGTTTAGATTATTTGAATTTTGTTAAACTAGAAACTCACTGTATTTTAACCTTAAAAATCATATTTCTCATCTGTAACCACTAGGTGGCAAGATTGGCTTTTATAAGTTTATGTTATTAGCAACAGGTCCCTGAAATTTTCAGATATTTGAATTCAAATTTATTTTATATTGAGGCTCTAATTTATTATAGTTATAAAAAAGAAATAAACATACAAGGAAGCTCTAAATATTTAACTAAGGATAAGTACAATGTTAATGTATTTCGGAATGTTTGAAATCCCATTGAGTTTTAATGGGGGAACTTTGAAAATGAGATAGAGACAAACATTGTATATTAAGATAGAGTACATGGGACTCCTGATAAGTCATATTTCAAGAACTGAATTCTTTTAAATTTACTGAAAAAATATAGAATAACTTTATGGATCTTCTTCTAGAGTAAACTAAAGAAATAAAGCATTTCTTACAATAACATATCCGTATTTATATATTATAGTCCTGATTTCCAGAGAATATCCCTTTCGATTAGAGATGTGTGTTTTTTTTTGGCTTTGAATACAAAGAGATGAATGCTAAAAAGTAAATTTGTCAAGTAAATAACGTGCAAAAGAAATTTATTGGGAACATATTTGTATTTTGCGATAGCTCTATTAAATGTCTACAAGTTTTTAATAAAATATTTTAATCTGTTTCATTAGTGTCAAATGTTGTTAGCTACAATTATGTGAGTAAAATGAAGACAGAATGCGCTTCCAGTTTGTCATTCTCCAAAAACAAATGTAAAACTGGTAAATTAACTGATGGCTTTGAGTAGCATAGAGAGAAAAACCTGATTAACCTAAAAATGAACAAAATTCTGTATGTTTCTTTAAGAGCTCATCACACAGTCCTATATATCTGCTAATTGTCAATTTCCATTTTTACTTTTGGTAATGAAGGAATTCATTATTTAACATGAAAACTTAACTAGAATAGTAGTGAGAGAGAGAAGCAGTGTTCTGACACATTTTCACATATATCTTTTTATTTTCAATAATAACCACACTCTGCAGGTATTATTGCTCAGTAGAACTGGAAACCATGTCTCAGTAGATTTAAGTCACTGTCGTGTGATAACTTATTTTAGTAGCAGATGAGAGTGTTTGAACTCAATTCTCATTCGGCAGCATACTCTTCCTCAACTTTATCCTTTAACTGCTCTGAAGTAACTCCATATCTCTTACCTGTAAAATGGGCAGATTAGAGGATATGAATTCCAACATCCCTCTGGTACTATGCTGTTATGCAGCAAGATTTTCAGCTCATGCTGAGTCTGCTCTAGTTCAGTGAGGCAAATGTACCTTACCAAAAAAACAAACAAACAAACAAAAAAAACACACTTACCAGATCACAAGGAAAACCCTTCAGAAATTTCCAGATAAAAATCATAGGCATTCATTTTGTATGAAAATAACCACATCTTCTTCTGATCTGCGATAGTGTTTAATATTCATATGGATAAAGATAAAGCTTTTCTTCTTCTGGGATGAGAACAACTCTAAGGATGTATCAATAAGCAGAAAATAAGGAGAGCTGAACCAGTGGAATGAGACACAAATGAATATTTTATTAGTAATGGTGCAGAGAAAAGAAGAATGGGATACTCTTGGTCATAATGTAGATCCCAGTAGAAAGCGTCGTATTTGATAAACAAATAAATAAGTAGTTGATCAGAACCATAACCAAAAACCAATTCCAAGAGATACTTTTTTTATAATCCAGGATAAAAGCCTGTTACCTAATCCAGTTCAATAATAAAAAGCAAAATTTACTAACAATTATACATTACATTTATACATTATGCTGCTCTATACTTTGCAGAAACCCCTTTATATAAAATATCTTCGTTTATTCATCTCATTCAATACACCACGCAGTTACAGAACCGCCCCTCTTACCAAATTGAAGGTCCCAACTTTACATACAGCTAATAGGAAAGAACCCTGAACCCCTCCACAAAATTGTGTAGAAGGCAGGAAACACACAGACTATCACATATGTGTAATCTGTTGACTTCTTAAAAAGTATATAAATGTATAGTGAATCAGTAATATTGAAATAGGATCAAACCATGAGCTTTCCAACCACTAGATGGAGCACTTGCTTTGCAAAATAGTGTATAAGGGTGGGGAAAATCAAGCCAACTTAACTTTGCTGTCTGGGCAAAATTTGCTAATTTGAGTCATATATTAGACTTTTCTGTTCTAGTGGTCAACGTGGTTCAATATCATGCTAAAGCATAATTTGCACAATAACTAAAGTTGAAATTCATACTCTAGAAGCAAACCATACTCGATTTAGAACTAAAATCCATTAAGTTGTCTGCATTAAAGGAAGAAGCTGACCAATGGAGATAAAACCAATTTGTTATATTGGAATAGCTGAACTGGTGAAAAAAATATTAATATAGCATGCAGCAATCGAAGGATAGGATTAAACTCTAGTGAGGTCACTTTGTTTTAATTTTAACTCTTAAGAAGAGCATAATTTAACCAGTTTCAAATGGCCCTTAGGTTAACAGTATTGTGGGTTCTTTTTTTTTTTATAACCTAGCAAACTTGAAAGAAGGGTTTTGCATTTCTTAATTTCCAGCTTTTAAACAATTCATCTGGACTTGAAAATTAATGATCTGTATGCATGGCAGTGTGCCTATTTTATAAATGCTTGCTCACCTTTCAACTAGTCAAAATCAGGCATCATTATAATGACAGGTTTATTAGAAATTACATGAAATTATGTCAAGTAATGCCAATAACTTGGTACATCAAAATAGCGATAAGTCTTTGAAGATCTGATTCTGGACCTCTTAGTCAAGTGTTTATCTTGAAAGTCCATATTGGCAACCCATTTATACAGAAAAAAATGTAAAAATAATGATTCTTCATGAATAGATGGGCAGAGTGGTTGAGTTTTGATGCCAGGGAGATGCTGAATGTTTTAGGCAGTTATTCCAGTGTTATTGTCCAAGAATGGGAAAGTAACTCTTGCCAAGATAATTCAAAAATCTGCAAGCATAACACCATATGTATATGCCAGTCAAAGTAGCTTTAAGAGTCTAAAATGTATCACATAGTTGTGTGTTGATTGCTATGCTCATCTATTTAGTAAATGGTACCAAGAATCTCTACATCAAAAAACAATTGGAATGTTGAAAAATGTACTTGAAATAAATGAAGCCTTCATTATTAATTATTTTAAATTAATTATTATAAATTAATATCAAAATATTAATTATTTTTAAATGATACATTTTATTACTTTTACTTATATGTATTTTATATTATTATCTCTCAGGAAAATGACCAACCACTCTGCTGCAGTTGCTAAGTGTAATAAAGGAGACAAAAAACCTAAGTGAATTAGGGCAAATATTTCCCAAATGCCAAAGTTCAGTAGTATTTAGTATATTCTTCTGTTGTTAGACTGGAGACAGATGTCATGGCTAGAAAGTCATCAGAATCATCTGGAACAATTGTTTTTCTTCATTTCTTTTCTTTCAGTGCTTTGGATAGAACACTAAATATTGCTATTAACCATATCCGAAGGGTTTTTCTGAATGTTCAGGCTTGGACACCTTACATTAGACCATATACTTCAGATCAGGGACTGGATCTGGTCTGCCACTGTAGCTCCTGTGCCTAATTCAGGGCCTGGCCCAAAGTAGGAACATAGTGAATAAGACTTGAATGAATGAATGAATGAAGATACTCTCCACTGCAATAGCAAGTGAGATTGCATTATTGTGTGAATACTTATTGTCTCTATTCTTCACTTTCAAACTGCTGTATCTCCAGTGTCTTATACATGGTCTAAACACAGAAAAAAGCTAATTATTATTTGTTTAATGAATAAGTAAACATTTAGAATCGCCTTAAAATGCTAATGCTCCTTTCTGAGAAGAGAGACGTAGACCCTGTAAAATCTGTAATCAAGCTTTATTTACTGAAGGTGTTGTGTTGATCCCCTCATTGGGATGGTTTTCTGCAACCTGACCCCCTCTCTCTCCTAACAGATTATCTTCACCCAGATTTCCCTTAAGAGCGTAGTGTTCCTCAACTGCAGGAACTGGAAAGACCTTGGAATACAGTAACCCACACCCAAATTACTGTTAGTAATTAGAGAAACACAATTATAAAATTAGATTTCAAACTTTTAGTTTTTATTCATATGCACTTACTTCATATTACAAATGTGCTAAAATAGAATAGTACAATACCTTATTACATTTGCTTTCTGCAGAAAAAGATGAGACATGTTAGATTTTTTTCACCCATACCATCTTATCTGTAATTGGGTCAGATGATTGACATCTCAAATATAAAAAACCTGGCATTCAAATATGGATCATTTTGTGATGGTGTGAGTGAAACACTTCAGGACTCTAAATATCTTTATTTAATTCGTTATGTAATTTCATGTTATGTTTTTAAAAATTAAACTCCAGACTAAAGTTCCTTGCCTCTCTAATCAAGAAATGAATCTTTGTCCCATGTGAAGTGGTGTTAACTGAAAATGTGCATGGAAGGTTATTTCTTTGTTTATCTCTATCATGCGATCTAAATGTAGTTTTGTTTCCTCTGAAGCAATTAAGAAATTTCAAAGTCTCACTTTGGAAACATATGCCAAGTTCTTCAAGACAGGATATGAAAATTTTTGAAATATAAGTAACTTAAAATAAGAGATACCCATTCATATGTGTAATATGGCTTTTCAGGAAAAGGTGGTTAGTGAGGAAGAAATTATATCTGAAAGGAAACTGATTCTGGAGGTGACTTGTAAATATTGTATCCTAGATTTCAAAGGCAAAGAGACTGATTGTAAATCATGAAATATAATGTTGAAAAGTCTGTAAGAAAATACCAAGGATAACTGGGATACCACTTCCTTGTTTTTTAATGAATTTATTAAAGGCTTTGCTGAATCATTCTAGAGTAAAAGGGAGGTAGGATTCTAATTCAGAGTTTTCAGTCCCACTGCTTTTCATAAGTCTGTAATTTTCTCAGTCTTAATATTCCTCAGTGTCTTGCTTGGCATATTATGTTTTAGTAATTCCCTAAAAACACATAGATGTTACATACCAGTGTGTAGTTGCTGAAGCCATATCTTTTATCCCAATGGTCCTTTGCTCAAACCTTTAATGGATCGACTCATTCTTCAAAGCTCTGTGCAGGTACAGCCTCTTCTGGGTTTTGCCTAACTCACCTTCATGGAGTTATAATAACTTCCACCCTGTGTTTCATTAGTTTCCCAAGCATGCTTTATACAACAGTGTTTCTCAATATTCAATATATTGGAATCACATGACGAACTTTGACCCCAAACCCAAAGATTCTGTAATAACTGGGCTGGGTTGCTGCCTGGGCATTAGCTTCAAAAGTGATGCTAATGTACAGCTAAGGTTGAAAACCGTCATTCCATAATTTTATATTATTATATTGCAACATTTTTTTTGTATGTCTGGATTTACCCTGTGGTTAAGAATTATGCCATATTTCTTGATTTTCCTCAGAGTCCATAACATAATTGCTTCCAGACAGCTTTTACATGCCCCAAAACCATTGGTTACATAAACAAATTAATTGAGCCTTCTCCTAGAAAGAACTCTATTAGAGGAAGTCATGAGGATTTCTCTAAGAGGTTGAATGTGAATAAAAAGAGCAAAAGAGTAGGTGATGGCTGTTTGGTAGAGATAGATTGTTCCTTAAACCATAACATGGTTTGTATATTTCCAGGCAGAAAGCAAATGAGAGAGAAAACAGTGAAAATTGAAAACCTCCGGAAAGAATGTAGTCTTCTTAAGCAGATAGGAGGAAGAGAAAAATCTCAGTTCAGAAGCATTTGCACTAAATAAAGTCAGCTGAAACATGGCCCAGTCAAAGGTTCTTTAAATTTGAAAGACCAGGTTACCAGTCACATCACTAACTTAGTGCAAAGCAGTATCCCTCAGGGAGGGAGCATTGCCACCATTGACTTTTGCTATTACAAGCAAATCCAATAAAGTATACAATTTTATAATGAGGCTTATAAAAATAAAATGCAAACAAGTGTGAACTGAAAATTTAAGGAATGAAATCCCTAAGAAAGCAATATCTATATGACCTCTTTTCTTTATTTCATAAAGGATTGCATTCTCCATGACCTCATCCCGTTTTGCCGTTTCCCCTATACTCTGTGATTCTGCTTCCACCCCCCACCCACGTTCTTTCTTCTTTTTAAAAGAATCCTCTGAGATATTTAATTTGCAGAACACTAGAGAAAAGATTTAACTAAAAATTGAGGAAGTAAACTGAAATTTAAGCAATGACCTTCCCTTTTCTCAGACATACACACATGCAACGGATTTATATGCCTTATTGTAAACATTCTGCTACATCTTTCCTCCACCTGCTACAAGGAGTTAGAGAATCTGCTTTTTACACGAAAGATAAATGCACCAAATGTCACTGAGCCTCAGGGGGATCAGAGATGGTAAAACAAGTGGTTTAATGTTCTGCTTTACTTTTTCTAATGCATGTACTATGGTATATTATCAACCCAATCTCTGTAACCACACAGCTGAGTCTGGTCTCTGTATGGGCTAAGGAACATTTGCACGGATGAATCAAGCAGATAAACAATCATCCTCTCATTTGTAGGTATGTGAATGGATTGGAGGGGATGATGTCACTAGATGAGGATACAATGTGATTATATTGGGTAGGGACTATTGTTATATAACAATAATACTTATATAGTACATATTACTGTCTAGTAATATTTTTATTATTTCTAAGCTGGTTTCTTTTAAGCTCTAATTATCTTTGTTATTGGTGTTTTTTCATAGTGAATTTTAAACAAAATAGAACAGGCTATTAATGAGCACAAATAAGCTTCAAGACACTGTATTCAGTGTGCTTCATGGATCTCACAACTTTCTGCCATAGATGGATATGAAATTCACTTGAAAGTGAGGCAGATTTACAACAGTTATGAATGATGTTGAGTCTGACAAGAGGAAGGAAGAAAGCCAGAAAGTCCAAAAAAATAATTAAAGCTAGTAATCAAGCAAGCAACCCAGAAAGCAAGCCAGAAAAAAGGAAGGAAGGAAGGAAGGAAGGAAGGAAGGAAGGAAGGAAGGAAGGAAGGAAGGAAGGAAAGAAGGGGAGGGGAGGGGATGGGAGGGGAAGAGAAGGGAAGGGAAGGGAAGGGAAAGAAGGAATCAAAGAAGGAAGGAAGGAAGGAAGGAAGGAAGGAAGGAAGGAAGGAAGGAAGGAAGGAAGGAAGGAAGAGGGAGAGAAAAAGGGAGGTAGGGAGATTCAGATTTTTAAATCCTACAACTTGAAGGATTCAAAATTTTTGGCAGGAGGATGATGGATATGAAATTTAAATGAAGCTTTAAAAGATTGTGGAAGCATTTTGACAGGAAGAAAAACAATGATCAATGGCACAGAGGTAATTAAGTTCAGGTAACATCAGAATTTCAGTTGTAGATAGTGTGTACTATGCATTTTGTCATCTGTTTGATCAGTATCTAGACTGGCTAGCATTGACACTTTGGGGGTTAATGGAATGAGATGACCCCTGACACATGCATAGGAATATGATTTTAAAAACTCAAGTCTGAAGCGGTTTCTGCTTGGTTTTTGTGCCTCAAACACCTAAGCTAGGATAAAGCCACTCCTTTCAATTTTATTCTTTATGCAATAAAAGGTTTTAAAACTGTATTTAAAGAAAATATTTTTGCCAGCTGTTTGATGAATGGATTAGAGACATAAAAGATATAAGGATAGCAGGTAGGAGAATAATAAACTATGAAAATGTTAATAAGGACATAATACTTTATTTCTTTATCTACCATTTAAACTTTCTCAAAGAGGAATGTCCTATACAAAGTAATTATAGCTAAGTTTCATGAGTAAATTTCTTCGACATTATAATAAACTAAATGTGTTCTGAAATATGTTTAATATGTGGCAATATGTTAAATTAAGATGGATATTGTATATACACATATATGTGTGTCTATAACTCATGAATGTATGGAATGTTTAAGGGCTGAATATGGAAAATATCAGGCGGGCAGACTTAATAATGATTTAAAATCAAATGTACCTACAATGCAGCCTTAACATTTAAATATTTATCTTTACATAAATTAAAATATTTCAATATATCCTGATTGCTACGGTCTGGCTCATGTACCTAAATGTTGTTGTCATTATTTTGTTCAATTCCCTCAATGTCTTCTCACATATTTCCCAATAAATCCATATTCCACAACTCAAAATTCTACGTTCTTCTTAAATTTGTGTTAACCTGTAATACCATCTTATTCCTACAGTGTTTTAATACAAACCTTCAAGTAAACTCAAGATAAAATATTCAGTATTTACAGAATACAACTTTTGCTTTCTTGTTTATTTTGTACCTATTCTCATACAAGGTCTGACAATTACATTGGCGAACTCATCCTAGAAGCAGTGCTACATGTCTCATTGCTGAATATCACTATGGTCATCTTCGAAGTACTCCCTTTGGAAAGCTTTGCACTGCTGCCAGCACCTCGTCCACCCTTCAAAGCAATTTTGGAACTCTTTTTCTGGAATGGCTATCAGAACTGTCGTCTTATTACCCTTGATGTCCTGTCATCAAAATGTCTTTCTTTCAGTATTTCCTTTCTCTTTGGGTAAAGAAAGAAGTCACTGGGGGCCAGATGAGGTGAGTAGGGAAGGTGTTCCAATAGCGTTATTTGTTTACTGGCTAAAAACTTCCTCACAGGCAGTGTGGTGTGAACTGGTGCATTGTCATGATGCAAGAGCCATGATTTGTTGGCGAAAAGTTCAGGTAGTTTTCATCTAAATTTTTCATGCAGTCTTTTCAGCACTTCCAAATAGTAAACTTGGTTAACTGTTTGTCCAGTTGATACAAATTCATAATGAATAATTCCTCTGATATCAAAAAAGGTCAGCAACATTGTTTTAACTCTTGATTTAGACTGACAGAACATTTTTTTTGGTTGTGAAGAATTGGCTGACATCCATTGTGCACTTTGATACTTTGTTTCAGTATCATGTTGGTACACCCATGTTTCATCACCAGTGACAACATGGCCCAAAACATTGTCTTACCTCTCCAAAAGGTCTTGGCAAACTTCAACTCTCCTTTGATTTTGTTCATCAGTGAGTTCCTTTGGGACCATTTTTGCACACATCTCTCTCATGCCAAGATTCTCAGTTAAGATTTTCCAAACTGTTTCTATATCAATATTTACTAGGTCTGCTATGCTTCTCACAATCAGGCAATGATTTTGATGCAAAATTCTATGGATTTTTGCAATGTTTTCATGAGTTCTGCTTGTTACTGGCTGCTCTGGCCTGTCTTCATCAGTGATGCGTTCTCTCCCCTTAGAAAAACGTTTAGTCCATTTGTACACTGCCATTTTCTTCATAGCATTATCCCCATAAACTTGGACTAACATGTCCCTGATTGCACTTCCACTCTTGCCAAGTTTAATAAGAAATGTAATGTTTGTTGCTCTAATTCAAGCTCAGACATTCTTGCGACAGCACGCAAAAACAGGGAACAATACTGAATGCCACTCAGCAAGACACTGCCACACATTGACATGAACACAGCTGCGAGACACTGATATACCAAGGTTGTGAAACCTTGCTGAGCTGTTTGTACAGTGCATGGTATCAAGTTTGCGAACTCAATTGTCAGACCTCGTGTAGTTCTCTGTGCCAGGAACTCTTTTCTCATATTGATTTTTTTTTCCTTCCCCCCACTCCCAACTCTGGTTCCAGTCTTTGTTCTCAGCCTAATTGTGTAAGACATAGCTCCCTGGCCCATGCCGGTATTATGAGCCTTGCATTCCATCTGGCTAAAGCAATGGGCCTCTAGCTGCTCACTTAGCTGTAGAGGGTGCAGCTCACTGGCCCATGAGGGAATCAAACCGGTGACCTGGGGTTAGGAGCACAGTGCTCTGACCACCTGAGCCACTGGGTGGCCCTCATACGGATCTTTGTCTTTTGAAATTCTATACATTAGCCCATCCACAAATAAAGTGACTCTTTTTGCATGATAACTTCCTGATCATCCTAGACCATCCTTCAAAATTCTGCACTCTTTTTTAGTATATCCACAGCAGGTACATTAATTTTAATTCATTTAAACCAGTGTATTTGTGGTAACAAAAGAGCTTTTTATGGAATTATCACCACAAGTTTGAAAAAGGGAAAAAAACATTTGAAGTTTAGCTGTACTGTGTGTGTATGTGTATGTGTGTGTGTGTGTGTGTGTGCGCGCGCGCGCGTGCGCGTGTGTGTTTGGTTACATATATTGAAAAATCATGATCTAATGTCAAATTTTGGAATTAAATTCATAAAAAACAGCATCATTAACTGAAGGTAAATATCTGGACATTATCTATCCTGCCATTTTAAAAAAATATATTCAGTTATTGGTACCACTTTCTTACCATCCAGAATCAACTGGAGCTGTAATTGCTGCAAGTAGTCATGTACCCTGCTTCAGCCATCAGGATTTTTATACTTTGCAAAATCCAAGCGTTCTGCCTGGCTGTGGGATCCCTGTCCCACTTATGTAGTATGGAAGCCCTCACTACACTTAATGCTGAATTTGCTGAAGGCAGTGTGAAGTCTCCATGTAGACTTCTTAGGGAAACACTGTAAGAGTGAAATATTCCTGGACCCTTAATAATCAGTCTGCTTTTGATGATAAACAAGAGGGACAGATCTGTGCACAATTACTGAGAAAATAGTTTTCAACTGAATCAGTGACTTTCTCATTCTGTCTCCATGAACCATAAGCCTCCAACGATCAAGTAAATAGAGAGATTTTAATTCCTTTTCAATACCGCATCTTTCCTAATAAGGGCTATAATTCTCCTTCTTTCATAAAACAAACATTAATTGAATAGTTACTTTAACCTCATCATTGTGTTGGCACTAGAGATGTTAAAAACATAAAATAAAAAACAATTTGAATAGTCTGATTTTTAGCCACTTAATTTCAGTTATGTGTGCATTTGTATAATCTCTGACTACTGCTAAATTATTGGATCCCTGGTGGCAGGAATTTTGTCATAGTAATATTTTTTGGCTTCCAACATCTTTTATGGTACCTGGTACATAGGAATCCTTTGTCTCATGTTTGTTGAATCGATTGAATTGAATTGAGTTGATTAAATGTCAGTTAAAAACAGGTTTAAGGAGTTTATAGTAAAGGAACACAATGCTATCCACTGAAATATGTGTCCACTTCTTGGGGTCAGTTTTTCATATCTCTTTTAGTGTATCCTTAGATAATAAAATACTATCTAGATGGCAGAATTTAATTTCAGTTTTCATCTTCTTATTATTATTATTTTCATCTTCTTCTTCTTATTATTATTGTGTGAATGTTTTCCTTTGGTGCTAAATTGTATATTTACTCTTCTTAAGGATATCAGCCCCTATTATGTGAGCCAACTTTTAATCTGGTTTATTGAAACTTACTTTATTATACATGTGCATTTGTATAAAACAATCACCATCAGGGACACATTTCCTAGTTAACTACTTTAGAGATGCTAGGGGCGACATATACTCTAAGTAAGTGTTTCTTAGAATACAAAATTTATATTTCAAATCAGTTTCCAGCTGCTCTATTGTCAGGGAAAGTGAATGATACTGAACGAATTATGAAATCATGTGTCACTCTACTGGTGATGAAAAATGGGTGAGACACAAAATGTCATCAACTCTACTAAGTACAGACATTCCATCAACCTTAAAGATAGAGTAAGTGTTTCTAGGCAACCAGACTTGCTTAATGGCTGTCAGGTGGGCACTGAACATTTGGTCCTCCCTGAGGGTAATAATCTATCAAGATTTAAACTGGTGTACCTTTCAGCATGCATAGATCATCTGTAACATCCTCAGCCTGGTATACTGTCAGTTGAGTTTTCCCTGGATTACAATGATTGAGCAAGGCTTTCCTTCTGGACCTCAGGCCATCGAGGAACTTGTTGGTTCCAAATCTCTTCATAATGGAACAATTGAAAGAGTAAACCAATGGTTACCAGGATAATCAAAATTATATCATACTCTTATATGAAAAAGCCTATAGATATTCGAAATAAATACAACACAGAAAAGCTTTCTGTCCCAGTAGGAAGGAACAAAAAATGTCTTTGAAATACCTGTCTGTGCTATCTAACCTTTACGCTACATTTTAATGTTCATATGACTCTCTAGATGCTAGAATGCCTCTATTTTTCCATTTATAGTTGGAAAAAGGAAGAATGGAAGGTTTCAGATTAACCTGAGTAGTGACAATAAGAAAGGAATTAAAGATTCTGCAAACTATGTAGTTGTGTTTACTTTATAAAGATGGAGGGTAAAAAACCAATGATTTCCAAAAGGCTTATACTCATGTGCATATATAAAATAAATATGTTTTGGAAGACTTAAGGCAAAACTTGAATCCTATATTTGTTTTATATATCAGTCAGTTCTACAGTTCTTTCTTGCACAGTTCAGATATAATCCAAAGATGTCAACATAAGTAGAAAAAAAATCACGATGATAGATCTTCAAAAACATAATTTATTATGATCATATCACTAATATTAATAATATAAAACATTTGAATACATGTTACTATGTTCTTGGTTCTATATTATTTCCCATTATACTTGACATTATTAATTCTCACACCTTATAAAATAGATACTATTTCCCCACCATATTTTACAGATAAACTGAGATTCAGAGGAGGTAAATAATTTGCCCAAGTTATTCAGCTAACTAGGTAAAGATTCGATTTGAATCCAGATCATGTAGGTTCAGAAAGCTGTTGTGCATCCTCAAAACATAGATCATCTCTTGTTATTAATTGATATGATAATGTGATTCTTCTATTCAGGTGGATACATAAGAGTTGACTATAAAACCTCTCAAGTATAAATTGTTTATTTTCTTTGTTTGAGGCTTCAAACAAAGAGGCTTCATACCTACAGTAAATTTGTGAGATTTAGCAGGCCCTTTTCCTCTTATTATGTTTTCCCTACATGAGTCCATCCATTCCTAAAGCCTCAGTTACCATTGCTGTATTGATGACTTACAAATCTAGTCTACGTTCTAAATCTTAAGACATATCATTAATTGGTGGCTTAAACCAGACATCTGAGCATCCTTGATCTCTGCCTCACTCATATCTTATCAGTCACCAAGTCCTAAATACTAGTACTTTATATTTACATAATTTTTTACTTTTATTATTACCTATTATTACATATCATCTTGTTTCTAGACTACCACACAGCATCAAACTGTTCTCTGTGAGATTAGTTTTTTATCACCCAGTCATTACTTCCCAAAGAATCCAGAGTATTCTCTTAAAAGCACAGATCTTTTAATGTTACAATATGCCTAAAACCCTTAAAAGGCTTTCTATGAACTAATACATTTGAAAACTATCATTGCTACATTAATTAGAAATATTTCAATTATAAGTTAGAGAAACCAACACAAGCCAATTTCAGCAGAGAGGAGGAACTTGGCTGTCATAACTGACAACTTTCAGGGTGATTTTCAGCCTTCACTTAATTTAGAAAATCAATTAATTAATCAATTAATTTGGGTTTCTCTAATAGTTCTCTCCCGTGTTCCAGTTTTATTCTCAAGAAGGTCCTTCCCAAAAGAAGATAAAGGTGAACCTGAAAAGCTCTAAGCTTTTAGTCAACCAGTTTAAAATGTGTAGCATAGTTACTCTCATTCCAAATTGTTTTAATAAACGTCAAGCTTAATTGGTACATACTTTTTTGACCGGGCTGGGGAAAGCATCCACTCCAAAAACTTGGGATAAAGATGAACTCATTTGAAATCCATGGACAGGGATTAGGAAAAGATTGTTCATTGAAAATAAAGGTAATGTTTCTAATACATGGGCGTTAATATTCAATAACAAAATTGCCAGATATCCACTGTAAAGACTTACAGAATTCTTTATGAGCTTGCGCCTGCTCATTTGTCTAGCCCATCTCTTATCCTCATCACCATTCATCTCTATGGTGTGGTTATTTGCTCTTCCTCAGACATGTCTCTTATCTACAGATATTCACAAACACAATTGTGTTTGTTAGAAACAATTTGTCCCATTTTCTTAAACTCCTAAACCCCTTCATGTCACTGTTTTGACATCACTTCTTCCAAGAAGCTTCCCTGGCCCTCTATTTACGGGCTAACGGCTCCTCCATTGCCTAATCACCAACCTGTCTTCCCTTCATAGCTATTGAGGTCAGGCCTAGTTTCTAGTTCATTGCTGCATCCCCAGCTCTCAGCACAGTTCTTAGACTAAAAAAAAATCTGAATAAATAATCTTGGAAAAATTAGAAAACCTCCTGGAGCTTCTATATCTACAAATTCATTGTAACGACACATGACTAAAAAGGTAATTTTATGCTTTTAAAGAGACAATATTCATAAAGTAAGGCAGCATTTCACGTATCTAGATGGTATATAACTATTTCCTTCTTTTAAAATTGAAATAATTCTGTCAATTCATATCATGTATTAACAGCTAAAGCCCATCTATTGTTTTAAACATATAATTTTTCTTTTAGAGCATAGTTGTACAAATTATAGGTAGAGATGCAGGCCAAATCGAGCTCACTTGCCTAAATTTAATTTTATATTTTAAATGGTTACATTTTAAATAGTTACATATTTATCTTTACAGTATCCTTGATGTTGTCTCTTGTATTCCAGAGCCTAAAATATTTGCTATCTGGTCCTTTAAGAAAAGGAAAAAGTTTTCTGACTCTGTCCTAGAGAATTCCATAATTAGGTTATGTGATTAAGTATTAGAATTCAGCAACTCTTTAGAGGGTTGGAGATGATGACTATGAAAGTTTCTTTCGTCTTTCAGTTTATGATTTTTTAATTCACCTTAACTTATTTTGAAAGTCTTATAAATCACATTATTAAAAAGATAAGGAATTAGTTATTGTGTTCTGAGTCAGTGATAACATTTCTACATTGAATCTTTTTGAAAATCTGGAATTTCTCTTCAGACAAAGACATGTATACAAATACATTGAAATTTTCATAGACTTCCATCAGAATCTAGCCTCCTTGCTTCCTATCTATGAACTATATAAAAATTCAGGGACCCCGGATTTAAAATTTCTACTTTGTTTCTGTTGCAAAAATTTAGTGTTTACTAAAGTGATAATGAATGCAAAACCCATACAGACAGAGTTTTTCTATTTGCATTATCTGTCTACTTTCCTTTTAGAGCAAGGAAGTGAGCTAGCCTCCATAAGAAATGGGTTGATAGACATTACCGACTCTAAAGTTGATTTTAGCTGCTCTTCTTCCTTCAATGGCAAGATATTTTTAAAAGTAAATTATAAATGTGGGATATATAGGAAGCTATATTATAATTCTCCAATTGGATTGCCATCCCTCATCTTTCATTTGAATATTGGAGAAGCAAAATATTCATGTCAAAGTAAAACTCTTGACAAAGCTTTCAGGAATTTACTTAATGCACTCCAACCTCATAGGTTTGGCTCCATGCTCTGAAGCTGAAAATAGCTAACAAATGGCTTTCTAGCACTGCCTGAGTTTTATCGTATTTCTGTTCTGTTTGTTGGCATGCATGATATAGGGAGATGACTTCATATCTATTAAATTGTTCTCTCATTAAGAAACTTATTTTTAAGATTTTCTTAGTCAGAGATACTTTTGTTTTCTTGAATCCACAGTCTGGATATTGTAGGGTTAAAACTACAAATAAAAAACCCCTTTAAAAAATATTTATGTTTATATGGAATAAATGTTGAAAGTTTAGTATACACAGATATATTGATGCACAGCAATGTGTCTGGGTATGTCTGTACACACTCTGGTAGATATGCATATTTCCCAATATTAGAATTAATATAACATTAACTTGAAGAAACTATGGGAATTCCAGAGGGATGGTCCAAAACAAAATTTGCATTGACTTCTCTCTACCCTGTGGGAGAACAGAAAATGAAATAAATTTACTAGCTATAAGGAGAACTTTCCATTTTGCACTGCCTTGGATGAATAGAAATTTGGAGAAATTGAGAATATCGTTGAGCCACAGGAGGCCTAATGACCATTGTACCTGGCTGCAGGTCAGAGCAGAAGGCTTCAGGAAAGTGCAAGACTTTCTGTGGGATCGGTCACTCACTCCCTGTCCTAACACTGATTAAAGTTATGGCTCAGCCTTTGCAATTTAACACACATTCCTTTGAGTAAACTTTTGGTGAATTATCACTGAAGGTCAGTGTGAGGTGTAAAGATAAAGACATAAGCCTTTGTTCTTAGGCATTAACCATGTGAGAGAGAGGATGCACGTGAATAATTCTAGCAGAATGCATGTGAGAGTTTCTAAAATTAAAAGCAGAAATCTGTCCCAAATCCTAGTAGCAGATATGTCTCAAAATGAGAGAAAAATCATCCAGAAGAAATTTTATTGCACTCTGACCATTTACTCTTCAGTGACTTCTTAAAAACTCCATGGTGTGGCTGTTTTATTTAGGATCATTTATTTTTACCCCAGAAGGTATCTAGCTTATAGTAAAGTCAGTTTTTCAGCATTTTAATTCTCAAGTATATAATGCCAATTTATAATCCCTGACTTAAACGGTAGACCCTTCTTAACTTTTCAGGGATAAATTAAATATTACTTATAGTAAACTAAGTTTCTGTTCTACCACTTCACAATAGATACAAGGCAAGAAAGCTCAAATCTGTCTGATAATTGGCTCAAAGGAAACAAAATATTAACAAATAAAATTTAAATATTACCCTAAAGTGAGAAAAGACAGAAAATGAAAATAGAGACAGATTATTTTACCAACTCCTCCCACAAAAAAAGTAGATTTTGGTAAATATAACTCTCAGTTTTAAGAATAGATTAAATATTTTGTATTATCTTAAATATGATGATATGGGATAATATTATTGAAAGATACATATTAAAATTTAATAAAAAACACATTTTGGAACTGGAAAAGAAATATTTTAGTTGTTTGGAAAATTAATTTATCCAGAGCACTCGATAATCCATGTGTACTATGAGGGTGATATCAGTATACTAAAACACATGTTAGAAAGCAGGGTTTAAAATAATAATCACACCTTGATACATTATTTGATGTAGTCCAGTAGATAGTGAAAGTAGGATTTGCTCTTGAAACCTAAAATAAGTGCTAATATTTTAAAATTCAGGCTCTGTTCAGAAGTACCACCCAAAGTTAGTTCTCCTTCCATCACCATATATTTGGTTCTTTAGAGTATGGTGCTCACAAAAAGCCTTTTATGATTTTTGACATTGACCCTTAGCTGTATGTAGGAAGTTGAGTTTAAGCTAGAAGAAGCTCAGTTTTTTCCCACTATTATACTAATTTCATAACTATGATTAACAAGTACATAGAATGTTTATTTTATAATGTTTAAGAATTAAATAATATATATCAAATAAATGTATATATAAATAAGTACCAGTTGCTTTTTATTGTTCAGAATGGCTTTAATCTTTAGATGGCACTGATATTTAGTGACTATATTAAGAAATAAAATTAACATATTAGTTTCAAAAGTATTTACCTTCATTTATGTCTCTTAAAGCCGAGCCATCTTCCATTGATGTATGCATTTATCCTGTGATGAATGTGTATGTAGTCGGACACATGACAAAGTCTAGGTAGACTTGAAGCATGATCTTTAAATATAATAATATTGGAATATATTTAATGTATCTATGTCTTTGATGGGAGCATATTCAAATCATATCAATGGTAAATATAATTTAATTATTAGTTTTATATGAAAGCTAGTACATGTTTCAAAACTTGTTTACCCTTCACAAATATTTATATCTACCACCCTACTCCCATCTTCCCTGTCATTCTCAGCAGATAATCTTCACTAGAAACAGTTCAGCAATATCTTTTAAAGGTAAACACACATCATATAACCCAGCAATCCTACTCCACAAATTTTAACATAGAGTAGTGAAAACTTGTGCTCACACAAGAAAAATTCCATGAATATTCATTGTAGCTTTATTTGTAATAACCAAAACCTGGAAACAGCCCATATTTTCTTCAGTGGTTGAACGAGTAAATAAAGTATAGTGTACTCATACAGTGGACTATACTACTCAGCAAGGAAAAGGAACAAACTATTAATCAACACACCTTGGATGGCTCTCAAGGGTATTGTGTTAAATGGAACAAATCTCGAAAGTTTGCATATTATATGATTCTATTTTATACAGTATTCTTGATAACAGAAAATTACAGAAAGGGAGATGAGAGCGTTGATTGCTAGTGGTTAGAATGAGGAGAGGAGTTTGTGACCATGAATGGGTAGCCTGAGGGGTAATGGGGTTCAGTCTTGTTTCTTGGTTTGTATTTACAATCATATTTACATTAATCTCTACAGGTGATGAAATTTGAATGACCAATACAACAATTGTGGAAATCTAAATAAACCTGTAGTTTAGTTAATAGTATTGTACAGATGCCAATTTCCTGGTTTTAATAATTGTACTTTGGTTATATAAGATGTTATCCTTGGGAGAAGCTGGCAGATGATACACAGGAACTCTACTATTTTTTGCAATTGCTATTTGAAGCTACAATTATTTCAAAAACAATTTTTCAGTAGAAGCTTTCATAGCACCCTTTCAATGTCTCACTACCAAACACATTACAAGTCTTCTGACACCTACACCCAGACTGTTTTCTTCTATCCTATTAAAACAGAGGAACACTCCTCTATCCATCTAAGACGAGGCTCTTTAAATTGTCTTTGCATCCCATCTCTTTACAACTTATCAGCAATCTACACTGTTATTTTTCTCTCATATGGATCCTTCCAGTGAGTTTATAAACTTTCTCAAGATATTTGCCATGGAAAAAAAAGAGTATTTCCTCTATTTGACCTCACATTCTTTTGCAGCTACATGCTATTAGTTTTCTGCCTATTTTCAAAGCCAAACTTCTCAAGTATGCTTAAATGTATATACACTCACAGAATCTACCTCCTCACCTACCATTTTTACTTCAACCTATACCAGTGCTTATGCATGGAAGGGTTTAGTGATCATGAGAGGATGGACTTGTAGAGAGCAATCATCAATAATATTCATACCACCAAATCCAATGGACCGCCTCACACTGCTTACCATAGTCTCATTTTATACTTCTTTGTGTAATTAGTTAATTAATATCTATCTCGTCACTTGACTGACAGTAGACATTTTTTATTAGTACTTTACTCTTAAATCTGGTAGATGTTCAATTGTTTAAGCCTAAAATTAGCATCTATACATAGGCATACAAAAATATAATCCTTTAGCTCAGATAAATCTGTTACTCCAGTGACATAGATACACTATTTATTTGAAATACCGACTTGGTAATCTCAAATGCATCTCAAGATTACCATTTTCAAAACTGAACTCAATATTTTTTCCCTAAAACTTATTCATGGCCAGTACTCTCTGTTTTTAAGAATACCATCCCCCATGGGTCCTGTCATACAAGCCTGAAATGTAGGAGTCATTCCTACATTTGTGAACTAAAACATCCAAAACATCCTCAAGTCTTGCAGATTTTATCTCCTAAATATTAATTGAATGTAGCTTTCCTTTTTCTAAAATGCTAATATCATCTCCCTTATCATTTCTCACTCAAATGGCAAGTTACTCCTGATTAGCCTTTCTATTTCTACATATTAGTGTATATAAATTTATTAATACATATATATACCAATATCACAAATGATGTGATATACTATGTTATGTATTATATAATCATAATATATAGTAATTTATTGTACACTAACATACATTTTATTACTTATATATACTATTATGTAGTGTATTAATATATCAGTATATATATTAATATATAAAAGTGGAAAGACCAGTTATTATTAAAGATATGTTAATATATGGATGCCTACTCAAATCAATTCTGGGTTCCCTTGGACTCTGTAGTGACTGAGTGCCTGCTCTGTGTAAGACACTGTCTAAAATATTTGAAATAGCAAAAATGTCCACAGTAAGGCCTCAAAGGCCATCCGTCCTAAACTGCTTGGGTTATCTGATGGATTGCAGGGGAATCTGTAGGCAGGTCACTTTCCAATTTCCTTTATCTCTGATAATCCTGACATTCTTTGTTATTGGCTGAATGTGTCCCCCCCAAATTCATATGTTGAAGCCCTAACCCCCAATACCACAGACTGGACCATATTAGGTGATAGGGTATTTAAAGGGGTAATTGCCAGACAGGTGGGGGGTTGGGATGGGTGAGAAAGGGGAAAGGATTAAGAAGTACAAACTGGTTGTTACAAAGTAGTCATGGGGATGTAAGGTACAGCATAAAAATAGTAGTCAATAATTTGGTAATCATTATGTATAGTGCCAGGTGGGTACCAGTCTAGTCAGGGAAATCATTTCGTAAGTTATATAAATCTCTAAGCACTAGGCTGTACCCCTGAAATTAATACAAAATAATATTGAATGTGAACTGTAATTGAAAAATTTTTTAAAAAGGGAAGGAAAAGTGAAGGAGAATAAGAAGTCCAAATTTCCAGGTACAAAACAAATAAGTCATGGGGATGTAATGTACAGCACAGGGAACAGAGTCAATAGTATTGTGATAGCATAGTATAGTGTCAGATGGTTGCTGGACTTATGGTGATTACTTCTTTAGGAATATAAATGTTGAATAACTATGGTGTCCACCTGAAACTAATAAATGTTGTATGTTGCTATATCTTAATAAAAATCTTTAAAAAGGGGGATAATTAAAGTAAAATAAGGTAATGAGGGAAAGCCCTAATCCAATGTGACTGGTGTCTTCATAAGAACAGGAGATTAGGACACACAGGAAAGACCATGTGTATACACAGGGAGAAAGTCTTGAGAAGAAATCAACCCTGCCAGCATCTCGATCTTAGACTTCTAGATTCCGGAACTGCGAGGAAATAAATTTTAGTTGTTTAAGCCACCTAGTCTGCGGTACTTTGTTATGGCAGCCCTAGCAAATGAGTATATTCTTCTCTTTATAGGTCCTTATTGTTGATAGCTCTGCATGCTTTACACAAAGCTGCCTTAAGACTTTAATAACAAAAGCTGAATCTTGGTAGAGGGCTTCAAACTGTAAAACATTGTATATGAAACACTTTATTTAATCTGCACATCAACCTGAGGGTATCAGTGCTTTATCTTCTTTATACACAAGATACCTTTCTCTATGGTCGGTGCCTAAGTAAGTAATGGAGCCTGGATTAAAACCCAGGGTGTTTGTGTCTCAAAATTTTGAGTGTTTCACAATTGCCTGAATATTTCACAAACCGTACAATGAGCAATGCAGAATTAGTCGTAATTGGTTTTCTTCACAAAAAGTGGTTAACACAATAGGCTTGTTTTATTTGTTCTCATCAAGGAGTTCAGATGTGCATGTGTGGGGCTGTGTGTGAGTCTGTAGCCTCTGGTGACTAGCTGAAACATTTACAATCAATCGGAATCAAACACCTCGCAACAGTAGTCTCCAAATGATGTTCATTAAGTGAAGCTTTTCTTCTCTCACAACCTAAAATAATCTTGTTTTGCAGAAATAAACAAGAACAGTGGCCTGGGGATATTCAGAGGAGATTCCACTACAGAATGTGGAAATTGTTAGCCTTTTTTGCCTCTATGAGCTCTTATGATCGCACGCATTTAAAATCACAGTCTGGCACAATCAGCTTACCAGTAGCCTGGATACTGAGCTCAACATCCTGATACCCTCCCCGAAGCTGCTATTAAAAGCTATGCTGCAATGACTTGAAAGTTGTACATATTCTATTTGTCATTAATGCATTCTTATCTATTCAAATCAGGGCTTATGTTTGGGATCTACTAACAGAAAAAATATACTTTTAAGGTATTTTTACAGAAGAGTATAGTTTCTTGTTCATTAATAAAAGGCGTTATTTTCAAAGGTATATTTTATTCTCTGTCCACCTTTGCATGTTAACTTGTTTGTGAAAAAAGAGTTAATGTTTGAATCTTTCTCAAAGTCTCAGAACTGAAGTTCAGTAAAGCTGATTAGAATGTTACCATACAGATCAAATATCCAGGGCTTGCTTTTTTCATATTTAGGACTATTATAAATGCTAGTCAAAAACCTCATTTTATTATTTATCAATATTTGCTCAGCAAGCTTCTTACAGTTCAAGTTCTAAAGAAGCTTATACTCAATTTGTAGAAATAGTACATACCTTAAGTGGTAATGAATACATGACTATATATAGGTGTGTCAAATTAGGTACTATAGCCTAATATTTTCAAAATGAAGATAACAAACTAAAATTTCAGGAGTTCAGAAAATGGTACAGTCAGCACCTGTCTTGTTTATAAATCAATTAATTAAAAAATTTTTTTAATGTACCACTGCTATTTGGACTTTTAAAATGATAAACATAGGTTACTTCGCAGAGTTTTACAGATCTTTGAATGAAATGCCAATAACTATGCTTATTAGCCAGCCAAAAAAATCCTTAGTATGTGGCTTTTGATAGATCAGTAGATAGATACTTAGATAAATTTACTAATTATAAAAATATCTCTCTTAGGGGAGTTTGGAGTTTGGTCATTTCCTGGTCTCAGGTCAAGGAAGTCCATATCTCCCATCATGCATTTTTATTCTTACCATCATTGTGATGTAGATTTCTATCTGGTAAGCTTTTATATCATGTGTTCTTGCAGGGTAATAGTATTTTATCTAATATATAATATATGTATATATATTATATGCATATATATATGTATAAAGTACCTTTATTATACAGAATAAGATGAGAGAAATAAAATTTTCTTTGTTTTGTGAAAAATCTGCCCCCATGTTATTTCTGAAAGTTATGTTTTTATTCACTAGTATAGTCACAAAACTCCAAGTGAGAGCTTATTGTACAGCTGTTACCCAGTTCTTAGTTGCTTTACATATTATATGACCTTTACATATTATAAATTCAACTATCAAGTTTGCAGTTATATGAAGAATTTAATTATGAACCCACATTATTGAGTTTCCAAGTTGACTTTTTCACTTAGTTGTCCCCTAATAAAAATAATTAATTTTTACAGTAAGGAAAATGGATCACAATGTTCACATATATGAGTTTTTACTTAGTAGGACATTTTTAGAACCAATTACATTTTATATCAAGAAATACATATGCATACATACACACATTTTTCAGTGAATATCACACATTTGTATATAAAAATATATGTCAGAATGCTTTATGAGTATTATGGAAATTGTTTTGAAATTTTCAGTGAATATACTGCAGACAAAATATTTATATTCTACTGACTATTTTTTTCCAAGTTTTACCTTAACATAATCTAGATCGTTGATAATAGGAGGCTAGATTATTAGATTTCTCATTACTATATTTGTTTTCAGTTCTCTTCTCTTTTAAAAATACTGGGTTTGTAAAGGCAACTTGCAATTTCCTCTTTTAGACCTAGATAGCCCTGTGGATGGCTCTGGTTGGCACATGATTGATGGCTGTCTTCTGATGATAATTTACCATTGGTAACTCTCTTGAAGAGCTCTTGATCTGAGAGGACCAAAGTGAATTCACCCTAAGGCTGGGCATCAAACCAAAACCAAACAACTAACTTATATTCACAATATCTCATTTGTGCTTCCCAAACTTATTTCCTAAGCAAATCAATGTATGTCTTGTGTGGCTTTTCAGAAAAAAAAAAATGGAAAAAAAATTGAAAGCTATAATCCAGCAATTGGTACCACTACTGAATCTTATGTTGATTTATAGATTTCTTTACTTAAATTACAGGAATAATATAAAAGAAAAAAACTAGTGTTTTTAAGTGTCTGATTATATTTCATGTTGAAATTCTAATTGAACTACTATTGTAACTCATACTTTTTGTTCTGGTTTAAAAAGCAGAGTCTCAATACTCAAGAGTTTAGCATTGCAAAATATTCATTACACAGGTTAAGAAAATTACTTGTTTTATACTTTTAATCAACCACATATAATTTACATCTTTATTATGAAGTGAAGATATCTCTTGGTGAATTTTAGTTATCTTTTAAATTGATCTATCCACTAAATGGATATCAACTCTCAAGGTGATATATAACATTGCCTAATTAACTAAACTTTGTATGACTACACTAAGAGTTCCAGCAAGAAACCTATCAGGTGAGAGATATATCAGGAAAACAATGTTTAATTGATTATAAAACTGAAGTTCAAAAGCTCAGCATTTATCTAAATACCAAAAGATAGAAAAACAAAAAAATTTGCTTTGGACATTCAAAAATTTAGAGAAAAGAAACACAAACACTTACACACATACACACACAATTGGATTTCCATGTAAACTTTTAACAAAATTACTGTAATTCTCAATAAATTGCTGGGAAGATAAAAAACAAATGATAAGAATGAATGTTAAGAAACCATTTTCTTTTGTTTTGGTCTGTTTTTGCTCTTGCTGGATTCTCAGCATTTTACCTTAACCTGGAAATTCTCTTCCTGTAAATGTCAGTAGAGGTACACAAAATGTTCTCTATTCATATTAAATTAAATATTTTTCTAGTCAATCTACTCTCTACTATTCACAATTTTTTCCCTAGTATATTGATTACTACAGTTCTTGAATGAGACATGTGCATGTTATAAATTGAACTTGTTTCCAGATCTAGAGAGTCTTGTGCTTGCTGGAGAAAATAATAGAGGTTTTGAAGAGCACAGGACTGGAAGGCAGAAATCTCTTAGTTCCAAATCTTTCCTGGATATTAGAATCATTTGGTGAGCTTTTAGTAAGCCCAGGTATTACCTCATAACAATTACATTTAAAAATCTGGAGAGTGAAAATCAGATACCAGTATTTTCATTTTTATTTTTTTGAAGAAAAAATACAAGGTAATTTACAACAAAGTTTAGGAACCACTGTTCTAGTTTTAGATCTATCTTTATTATCTTGATGAACTTGGAAAAATCAATTACTTGTCATTAGGCCCCAGGTTTCTTATCTGTAAATTGGGGGTGAGTGTGTTGAATGGTGGTGGTGATAGGAACTAATGCATTTTCCCTTCTAAGTACAACCTACTTTATGTTATCAGACCATAAATTACAATAATAGGAAAAACACATTTCTAATCTTTATTTCAAATTAGAGATGAGAACTGAACTTCTTTCTTTAAAAAATATTTATATGGATCCTGCTTCTTCATTAAAAAATCTTTCTAGATACTCAACTGTAATTGTTCATGTCTGCCTACCAACACTCAAATTATTTTTAACCTACTGCCATTTGCCTTTGTTGTCCTTTATTCTTAATTGCTCTTTATTCCTCTTCATAACTTGTCGCATTACTTGATATTATCAATATATTTATTCATTTAATGAATCTGTTGTCTAGTTACAATGCAAGCTCCATGAAAGTAAGGACTTCTTTTGCTTTGTCCACTGTTTGCACCCAGTGCCAAGAGTAGTGCTTGGTACATAATAGAAAATTATTAAATTATTCATTGAGTGAACAAACCAAAATCAACACTTATATTTAATGCTACAAAATTAACATATCCTGTAGGAGTATAAATTTTACTAAAAGATTACTATAAAGGAAAAAACAAAATTGCACTTTTATATTAAAACAAATATATTGTGGAATAATTGAAAATTTCACATAAAAGTAAAAGAAAACTTCAAAGTAATGTAGAACATGTGCCATTTTATTTTAGGTCAGTCCCACACTACTCTAGATGTACATATTCAATTGTATCCATGCTGGAAACACTAATTGGTGGATACTTTGGTAAACGGTGCAATAGAATGGCATTTCTCAGAGAGTGATACAGGTAACACTGGCACTCAGGTGTGTTGCAAGTGATATACAATCACATATTTTGTAGTTTCATAGTGTTTATTTTAATGTGCATCAGAAAACATATAATTTATATATCAAAGCAATACCTTATGGGTATTATTGCTTAAAACAAAATAAAGTTAAATAATAAGCTTACTTAAAATTTATTTAAATATTAAAGATACTATACAGGTTTGGCAAAGTCATGGAGTTATTTTTCAAATGTCTGAAGTATGGAGACTGGGAGTAAAACAAATGTCAGAAGCATTTTTAAGAGTTTTTAAGAGTTTGAAGGGTAATGCAAGCTGATCTAAAAACTTCCTTAATAAACTTCACTTTTTTACTCTACTTATTTGTTCTATTACTTTATTAATCAATCTTATTACTCTAAGATTGACTAAGGGAAGCAATTTCAGCTTTAAGGTCAAATGGACAAAATGGTGGTTTATTTTTTTCACGAGAGAGCTTTCGACATGTGAAGTACAAAGGAGGTATCAGCTTTGAATGTCATAGGACTCAGCTCTTTGGGTATCAGTAGATTCAGTGCTTACCACAGAAAATCATGGATTTCATATGGAACTGATCATATTATCAGTGCCCAGGGAAAGCTTCAAAGCCCTCTCTACCTGGCCTCATGTGTGAAATGGGATATGAGGAGACTCGATGTAAAAATGTTATTTTATTTTATTTTTTTTCCTGTGAAGGGGCAAATCTTCTTATATGGAAGAGTTCTAAGTCCTTAAAAGAAGAATCCCTCTAGTTTTATTAGTTTAAATGCAAAAATTCTCTAGTATTATGACAACTACAAACTACATGCAACACTGTAAAAATATTTATAAGGAGATCTTCATTTTTACATCATTTCCCCATTCAAGTAAATGGGAGTTCAATTCACGAGCCATATAGGATTTTAATAGTAGTTTCACATGAGTGGGGAGTTAAAAAAAAAGCAAATAGTTTGTGTTTTGCTTTATAAAACTATATACGTATATATTAAATCTTTCAAAAATAATGGGTTGATAATATTTAACATGGATTCTACTTTTTCTAATATTGATTGGGTCAAATTAATTTCTCAATAAAATACTTAAGTATATTTAAATATATTTACTGTACTACCAACTGAAGTTTTTGTTGATAAACACTATGTAAAGTAATCTCTCTTTTCCTTTATAAGCAATAACTATGTACCAATCTGATTTAAACGCCAATCCGTATATAAAGTACATAAAGGGAAATATAAAAATTGTAGTCTAGCCTTTTACATCCCCAACCAAAAAGTCTGGGAAAGAGAATGGAAATAAAATATACAGTTAAAACACATATATGTATAAATAGTTCCAAATCATCAAATAGACCACTTGAGGCAGGGCAAATAGAGATATCTACTTCCTATTTTCCAATTGTATGCCTTTAATTTCCTTGGTTGTCTAATGGTAATGACCAGTATCTGCAAGGCAAGATTACATGACAGTAGAGACAATAGCATAGTAGGATCAATTCTGACCTTAGTGGGAATGTCTCTCTTGTTTGTATACTAAGTAGGATGCTGACTATTGGACTGAGGGTTATTTTTCTTCTCTCTGTTAAGACCTATCAATCAATTCTTATTTTATTGAGGGTTTTATAACATAAATGGATGTTGGCTTTTGTCAAAGAAATTATCTAATTCAGTCCCTTCATGCTTTTCACAGACCTCATTCACTCACTTATAAACCTTTGCCTGTTTAAGCTGTTCATCTAAAATTGACCTCTGAAGTTCTCTGATAATAATCTATTGTCTTTTTTGAGGTTTTATTGCTATTGCAACCAACAAACCCTTTGTTGTTTCCATATGTTTCTCTGACAAAAAAGGCTAATGCCACAAACGACTGTGATTATTGTGACATAGAGTTTTTTTGTAAACTTTTTTCTTTTTTCTTTTTAAATCCACTGTCCTAGTTGATCTCTCTGTTTTTATAGGGGAATTTGAGGAGATTGAATTGTATGTTGCTGCCATTGCCAACTTTCATTAATTTTTCTTAATAGCTGTTGACTTGTTCTTTAAATGTTATCAGGCTGTGCACTGATGCTTGACCACAGGTTGCAGAGTTAACAAAAAGTTCAACAACAGCAATTATGTACATAAATATATGGTGTCCTGAGGGATAAGAAAATTGTACTATACCTCAAAAGTGGGATGGGGATAAGCAGACACAAACTAAAGGCACAGAACCTGCAAAAGCAGGAATATGGAGAACAGTGAAGAAAATACTCCATTTTGAATACAGGCCCAGTTACAGGGGGTAAGGTCGTTGGATCATAAATACAGCGATAGAAGCAAAAGAGTTGTATTTGACACACTTCTTTTGAAAGAAGTTTGGTTTTACTTTCATATTCTTTTCTGGAGCTAATAAAATTCAAAATGATAAACATCACATCATGTCATTTTATCAGAGGAATAATATGAACAGCCAAATTAACAAATATGCCCCAATATTAAAAAATGTTCAGTGATATTTTTAATGTGAAATAAAGTTGAATGATATTGTATAAATGATACCATATGATAAATGATAAGGAAATATCAGCATAAAATTAAAAAGGATAATTAGTTGGCAAATAATCTGAAGTCCAAATGGGTTAATTTCAACGTAGCATAGCCTTCCTTCAATATCTGTACCTCTTTAACAGAAAAATAAGAAATGTTAAGGATTTATAGAGTAAATCTACTGGCAGTTGAGGTAAAGAGCGATTTTATTTAATAGCATTGCTATCTCCATTTGCCATCAATTACCATATAACTTTATAACTTTGTAAATCTTTGCATAGTTTTTTTACAAGTGAAGAACTTGCTGCTTCATGACTGATTATTTTGTAATCTGATTTATTCACAGCTTGCTAATTTGTAATTGGGCTTTTACAACTAGAAAATCTTCAGATTTCAGAAAAACTAATTTATTTTTTTCTTTGGTTAATTGTAGTGTTCACACAAAGCAGTAGAGTGAGATGACTTCTAGTGGGTTTTGTGCAGTGTTCTGGAACCAATAAAATATATTATTGATTGCCTAATGAAAAGCACCATGTTAACACAAATTTACTGTGCCTGGGCAGGGATACAACTGCTACTTTTATTCTGTTTGGAGAATCACCTGTCATTTTACCAGGATCTATTGCTACATATTAAGTATGTCTTAAATTAAGTTGGGGTTAACTACAGGGCACTTTGTAAGGTGCCCTTATGCTTTTCCTTTCCTACAGAGCTACCCATTGCTTCTAATTTAGCCAAAGATCATCAAAATTAATTATGATTGAGTGGTATTAAATTGAAACAAAATACAAGTTAAGCACCTTTGACTGTTTTGAAATTATTAAATAGAATCGTATTATACCATACTATTATTGAAGACTTAAAGCAAACTGAATAGACAGGTTGAATTTGCTGATTTAAAAATCAGAATTTAAGGAAAATGCTTAAAAGAGACATAGTGCAGAGAAAGCTTCATTTGCAAAACAAAATAAAAATTATCTTTAAATGAAAATATTATCTTTTATTAAAATTGTTGACCAATGATCTCAAAATATGGTCACTATAGAGCTGTTACAGTTGGGAGAATAAAAGCAAGTGTGAGATTTTTGTCATTGACTCCCATAAATGCATAACTCAGTAGCTTTTATATGTTACTAGATACAGTCAAGTAATAATGTAAAATAGTACTTATGTCAGTCAGAAAAGAGTAGGCTATTCTATGATAACAAACATCACCCAAATATCTGTGCTATTAAACAACAAAGATGTTTTGATCACTTATGCTATACATATTATACAGGTTGGCAAGAGACTCTGCTCATCAGAGTTAATCCAGAACCCAGACTAAGTACGAATGAAAGAGAGCTGTGAAAGGTATCATACTATCAATTAAATGCTCCTGTCCATAAGTGACACATAAGTCTTCTGCTCACAACTCAATGGCATGGTGCCATCCAATCACAGGGATCAGTAATTTCAATCCTTCTATGTGCCAGAAATGGGGAGAACAATTAGTAGTTACAGAAGAACATTAATAACTTCTAGAGTGCCTAAGGATTAAATTGAGTGGGATGTCCTAACTGCTGTTTGGGAAAAGATACAACTGAAACATTAAAGTCTCTTGTCATTTTTCAACAAAAACACAACTGATCAGTATTTATGTTGCCCCAGATACTGCCTTCAAATATCTTAAATGAATAAGAAGATATATATATATATATATATATATATATATATATATATATATATATATATATATATATATATATCATATGATTACAAAATAATGTATTGCTTATAGTATAAAAACTGAAAAAGCCCATTATATCGGGCTATTTAAACTTAGACTGTCACAAATACAGCTGAAAGTAAAATGATTTTAAATTAAAAAAGCACAGTGATGCTTGTATGTACAATGGTGTATGTCGTTTAGCTTGTGGTGCGGATAAGGTCTAGATTTTGGAGGAGACAGAACAGTTTTACACAGCTGCATGTCAAAAAATGGGAAACTTGAAGTGTGGATGTGGGAGGAAGAAAGTCAAGAATGAGGTTCCACAAAAGTATTAAATTTTTCACTCTTTTCCTAGCGTGACATTGAAAATTGCCTGTTATAGTGCTGTAGCCAGTGAAAACCCAAGTGATTTTTTCCAAACATCAGCTTGAGATCACATCATAAACTGCTACCGTTGCTTAACACATGCTAGTTACATAGACGGATTGTAGTTACTTATGTGTTTCTGGAATTGTTTGCCTGCTTTTACATAAATATGCTATTTTCATCCTAAGATATTTATCCTTTTTTTCATCTGCCACTATCTGGTATTCTAATTTGGATTCCGCTTCATCTCTAATGGAGAATGTATGGGTCTTTGAGTCTGTAATGTAGTTACTGAAAAATGATTTGGTTAGATCTTAAACATGCGTGTGTATTTACTGCTATGTATCCCGATCAGTTTTCCAAGTTAGCTTATGTTGAGAAGCAGGAGGAGGCCTCTAGAGTGATGGGGATTTGAGGAAAAATAAATTTGTGGAGGTAAAGTGAAGATTTTAAATGGAGTGTGTTGGTGTCCTATATTATGGTATTGTGGAAGGAAGGGAAGTATCTACAAGCAGATGGCAAGGGTTGTAACTGGAATGGATACTGATCCGCCCAAATTCATGTCCACCCACAACTTCAGAATGTGACATTGTTTTGAAATAGAGTATTTATAGATGTAGCTGGTTATGATTCCAGATATAATTAGTTATAATTACAGATATAATTAGTTAAGTTAGGATGAGTTCACCCTGGATTAGAGTAGGCCTTAAATCCAATATGACTGATCGTCTATAAGAAGAGAAGATTCAGACCAGGGCTCACAGGAAGAAGGCATTGTACTGATGAAGGCAGCAGTTGGAATCATGCTGCCACAAGCCTAGGGACTCCTGAAGACACCAGAAGCTAGGAATAGTCAAAGAAAGATTCTTCCTTAGAGTCTTCAGAGGAAACATGCCCCTGCTAACATCTTGATTTTGGACTTCAAGTCTACAGAACTGTGAGAGTAAATATCTACTGTTGTAAACCACCCAGTTTATAAAACTTGGTGTTGGCAGACCTAGGAAACTAATACAGGTAGATATTTCTGGTTACAGGTTTGTGTAAATTGTTGGTTAATTCCTTTTTCCCCCATAATCTATGTATCTGATTTTCTTTAACTTCTTTTCTAAGTTCTAATGATGGTTAGATCCATGTATTGATTTATTTACATAGTAAATGGACTACTACTGTATGTGTTTTGTTGCCTGTGCTTGTTTAAAAGACAATGTATAAATCTTCATAGTATGTCGAAATGGGTGACTTTATGTACTATTGCATAATGGATCTATAAATGGTACAACTGAGCATTATGAAAACAAAGATTTTATATCTTAGCAATAAAAACAGAGGGCATAAGAGAAGTACTAGAATAAGAGTCAAAAAACTTGGGTTCCAGTGTTGTCATTACCATTTATACGTAGGCAAACCACTATATTTTTCCATGTTAGTAATTAGATACTAAAAGAAAATGTCAGGCTTTTTATCCCACAGGATTTTTGTGAGGAATAAATGAACGCACATGAATTACTTTATTAAAGTGTTACAATAATATGAAGTATATTATATTTATTAGAAAACTGTTTGAGAATATACTCAAATAAAATGTGTATAGTCAGTGTTGTAAACTAGTATCATAGCAGATCACTGTTCAACCCAGTGCCCATCTTAATGGCTTAACAAGGAACTTATTAGAGACAAAATTTATTTTAATAATTCAGGGTATCATTTTCCCAAAATCATCTACAGCTATTTTGCAGACATGAAAGCAGGAGGATAAGTGGCATCTGAACTATAATTTGTAACTCACTGGCTTCACAGTCCACAAACACAGAACCAACGAGTCACAAAATTTCTAAGTCTTCTGCACATTGCATAGAAATATTTCTCAAAAGTTCTATACAAATAATGAGAGCTCATCTTTCGAATTCATTTTTTAAAAGAGGAATGAAAATAATGGTGGTACTCTCCAAGCATTTCCTAGGAGAACTGATGAGATGACAGTTTGGTCATCTTGTTGCTCTGTTGATCGCAGAGAAAGCAATTTTCATTGTTCATTTGGAGACTTTTATAAAACCCCATATACAACATGATAAGGGAAAAAAGGCAAATGATATCTTCATACATGCAGAATTAACAAAATTTGGGAATATGGGTACTTTTCAAAAGATAATTTGTCTCCATTTCCATCATTTTGTGTATACTACTGGCATTTTGACACCTGCAGATTTTGGCTGGGCCTGTATTGAGCAGATGTGCACTCCATGGCACATTGGTGTGGTTTTCAACCACGGCACTTCCCTTCACAAGCATTTTTTTCCCTTGGAAAGAGCTGAATGTTGCCATTTATCCTGTGTATTTTTTCAAATCATACTCTCTATGTCATTTTTGTTCATTAATATGATAATTAGAAAATTTACCCTCTCTACCCCACCTTTTTCAAATCTAGAATTCAATGTTATTTACTTCTTTTCCCCCAGTATTTCTTTTTATTTTTTATTGATAGGAAGTTATAAAATGTGACAGAATCAGTAAAAAATATAAAATACTTCATTGGTTAAAATCTTTACTATTGCCCCTTAATATATTTAATAACATAGAGATAATTAACTGCCAATTAAGGTCAACTGACTTTATTTCAAATGTAATTCTTTACATTTTTCATAACTTGGTTTCAGCTTTATAGGCACTATTTGCAACATGCTTTATGAATTTTGAGCATATACATAAAATTAATAATAATACCTATTAAAATATAGAAATATTGATATTATCTAAACCTTACTTACTACCTACTAAGAAAAGCTGAGCACTTTGTCAGGAAAATATAAGATTGATGTTTTAAAATATTTAATAAAATGTTATCAGTATCTTGGGATTTATACTGATAAAAGTAAAATCAAGTTGAGATAAACTGAATGTCATTATGATTATATAATAACTTGTGAGCTAGAAATACACAATAAATACTATTACATGCTTCCAGCTAATTAAATTACTACGGGCACTGAAATAACTAAAACAAAACAGTATATGCCTGATTTTTTTACATCAAAGATTCATGTGAATTTGTCTTCTTTCTTGAAAATCAAGCAGCTTTACAGCCACTGTGGTAAACATATATCTGAAAGTAGGATATAGAGATAAAATACAAAGCAGATTTTTGGGATAAGAAATATAGTACATTCCAAAGAAACCATGTAGGTATGGAAATATGAAGACATAATCAAGAACTAATGTTATCTGGGATGGAGGGAGTAAGTGGCAATACCTCACTTTGTGTTATTTCCTATTTAAATTGCAAAAATGTGGCGTGGTGTGTGGGAGAAGTGATCAGTTGACATGACTACAAATGAATAATATTTTAAACAAAAATGTAGTTTTCAGTGACTAGCTTATATTCAAGAGCAGCCTGAAGATGGTAAAGTTATCTGCTAATTTTAGAATTCTTCAGAAATTCTGGTCAAGGATTTGATTCAAAATGCACTTAGCATCATTAACAGGGTCTCCTTTTGATTGTTTTGGATTCTGAAATCATTTGGTGACATAGGAGTGGCACAAAAGGTACAGATGGCACACGCTTTGATGTGTACTATTGTTTGTGTCTTTGAGTTTTTGTTTCTTTGTTTGTCTTGTTTGTTGCTTTCTGGTTTATATGCCACATATGAGTGAAGTCATGCAGTTCTCGACTTTTTCTGACTTATTTCATTTAGCATGATAATCTCAAGATCCTTCCATGTTGCTGCAAATGGCACTATTTCATCTTTTCTTGTGGCCGAGTAATATTCATTGTGTATATATACCACATCTTCTTTATCCAATCGTCTATCGAAAGACACTTTGGTTGTTTCCATGTGTTGGCCACTGTGAATACTGCTGCAATGGAATCAGGATATATATATATATATTTACAGATAAATGTTTTCAGATTTTGGGGATAGATACCCAGCAGAGGGAATGCTGGGTCGTATGGTAATTGTATTCTTAATTTTTGGAAGAATCTCCATACTGTTTTCCATAGTGGCTGTGCCAATTTACATTCTCACCAGTAGTGTATGAGGGTTCCTTTTTCTCCACAACCTCTCCAACATTATTATTTGACTTGTTGATGATAGCCAATCTAACCGGTGTGAGGTAATAACTCACTGTGTGGTTTTGATCTGTGTTTCCCTGATAGCTAGTCAAGTTGAGCATTTTTTCATATATTGGTTGGCCATTTGCCTGTATTCTCGAGAGAAGTGTCTGTTCCAGTTCTCTGTTCATTTTTTAATTGGATTGTGTGTTTTTTTCTTGTTGAGTTGTATGGGTTCTTTATATATTTTTGATATTAGCCTCTTATCAGACATGTTTTTAAAAATATCTTCTCCCATTCAGTTGGTTGCCCCTTTGTCTTGTTAATGGTTTCTTTGCTGTGAAGAAGCTTTTTAGTTTGATATAATCCCATTCATCTATTTTTTTGCTTTTGCTTCCCTTGCCTTTGTGATCAAATTCATAAAATGCTCTCTGAACCCAACGTCCATAAGTTTAGTACCTGTGCTTTCTTCAGGTTTAGGTCTTTGATCCATTTTGAGTTATTTTTTGTGTATAGTGACAGATAGCAGTCTACTTTCAATCTTTTGCACATGGCTTTCCAATTTTCCACTTCCTCACTCTTTTTATGAGGCTAACATTATCCTGATATCAAAACCTGGTAAGGATATCTTGAAAATATAAATCTACAGACCATATCTCTGATGAATATAGACACAAAAATCCTAAACAAAATACTAGCAAATTGAATACAAATATACATTAAAAAGATTGCACATCATGACCAAAGCGGGGTTCAGTTCAGGGGCACAAGAATGGTTCAACATATGCAAATTGATCAATGTGGTACACCACGTAAACAAAATAAAAGTTAAAAATGATATGATTATACAATAGATACAGAAAGAAGATTTGACAAGATACTATATCCTATTATGATTAAAACACTCAATAAAATGAGTATAGAAGGAAAGTATCTCAACATTATAAAGGACACACATGACAAACACTCAGCTAATAACATACTTAATGGTGAAAACCTGAAAGTTATTCCTCTAAAAACGTGAACAAAACAGGAATGCCCCTGTCACCACAGGTATTCAACATAGTATTTGAAGTCCTAACAAGAGCATTCAGGCAAGAGAAAGAAATAAAGGCATCCAAATTGAGAATGAAGAAGTTAAATTGTCACTGTTTTTTCAGATGACATGATTCTTTATATAGAAAACCCTGAAGACTCCACCAAAAACTATTAGAAACAATATACAAATGCAGTGAAGTTGCAGGATGGAAAATCAATGTAGAAAAATTAATTGCATTCCAATATACGACCAATAAAATTTCAGAAAAATAAGTGAAAAAAATATAATTCATTTCGCAATTGCAACAAAGAGAATAAAATACCTAGGAATAAACTTAACAAAGTATGTGGAGGACTTATACACTGACAACTATTACATTCTTAAAATAAATTGAAGAAGACACAAAGAAATAGAAAGGTATTCTATGTCCATGGATTGGAAGAATCAACATAATTAAAAGGGCCATACTGTGTTTCCCCGAAAATAAGACCTAACCAGACCATCAGTTCTAATGCATCTTTTGTAGCAAAAATTAATATAAGACCCAGTCTTATTTTAATATAATATAATATAAGACCGGGTCTAATATAATATAATATTATGTAATGTAATATAATATAATATAATATAATATAATATAATATAATATAATATAATATAATATAATTAATATAATATAATACCAGGTCTTATATTAATTTTTGCTCCAAAAGATGCATTGGAGCTGATGGTCCAGCTAGGTCTTATTTTCGGGGAACCATGGTATTATCCCAAACAATATACAGATTTAATGCAATCTGCATCAGTATCCCAATGGCAATTTTTAAAGAAAAAGAACAAAAAAATCACCAGATTTTTATGGAATCACAAAAGAACCCAAACAGCCAAAGCAATCCTAAGAAAAAGAACAATACTGAAGGTATCACACTCCTTGACTTCAATTTGTACTATAAAGTGAGAATAATCAAAACAGATGGTACCAACAGAAAAACAGACACACATACCAATGGAACAGAATTGAGAACGCAGAAATAAACCCACATATATATGGGCAGATAATTTTCAACAAAGGAGTCAAAAACACAATGGAGAAAAGAAAGCCTCTTTAATAAATTCTTCTGAATTTCATTTTTGGATTGTTCATTGCTAGTTCATTGCTATGATTGATGTTTATATGTTGAACTTGTATTTTGTGACTTTGCTGCATACGTTTATGAATTATATTAGTTTTCTTAATTCCTTAGAATTTTCTATATATAGGATCATGTTGTTAACAAATCAAGACAGTTTTGTTGTTTTCATTCCACAGAAGATGTCTCTTCTTTCTTTTTTTCTTTTTTTGCCTGATTGCACCAGTTAGAACTTCCAATACATTGTTGAATAAAAGTGACAAGAATAGACATTGCTGTCTTATTTCTAATCTTAATGAGAGAGCATTTACTTTTCTAGCATTACATATAAGGTCAGTGACAGTTTTTCATGCATGCCCTTTATCAGATTGGGGAAGTTTCCTTCTATTCCTAGTTTGTTGAGCAATTTCATTTTTTAAAATCACAAATGAATGCTGGATTTGTTAAAATGCTTTTTTGGAATTTATAGAGATGAGCCTATGGGGTTTATCCTTTGATATATGAATATTGTATTTCATTAATTGATTTTTGAAAATTAAATTATCCTTGTGCCCTTGGGACAAATTCTGCTTGGTTATGATGTATATTTTTATATGCTGCTAAATTATGGATTGCTATATTTTGTTAGTTTTTTGTTCTGTATTCATGAGAAACATTGGTATTAATTTTCTTTTCTTGTGCTATCTTTATCTGGTTTTAGCATTGTGCCAACATTGGTTGCACAGAATGAGATGAGAAATGTCTTAGCCTTTGAATTTTGTAAGAGTTTGTGGATGATTTATATCTCTATTTTAGATTTTGATAAAATTTACCAGTAAAATCATCTGAACCTGAGTTTTGCTTGGTTGGGGGCATTTTAAGTACCAATTTAAGTCCTTTACTTTCTATAAGTCTGGTCAGAATTTTCATTTCTTCTTTTGTCAATTTAGATAATTTCTTTCTTTCTAGGACTTTGTCTATTTCATTTAAGTCATCTACATTATCAATATAAAGTTTTCCATGTTCCTTTATAATGCTTTTAATTTCTGAAAATTCATAGTGATATGCCATCTTTCATTTCTGATTTTAATAATTTGCCTGTCTCTTTTTCTCTTGGTCAGTCTAGATAATATTTTGTCAATTAATTTTTTTTTCCCTGAAAAACCAGCTTTCAGTTTCATTGTTTTTCTCTACTGACTTGCTCTTTTCTCTGTTTCACTAATTTCTGTTCTAATGTTTAGTTTTTCTTTCATTCTGCTTTCTTTGGGTTTAATTTTCTCTTCTTTTACTATATTCTTAAGGCACAAAGTTACTGATTTGAGATTATATTTTTCTTTAAAATATATATTTTTCATTTCAAAACTTAAGTGAACATTTTTATTGATGTTGATGGCTGTTATACAGTCCACTGGAAATTTTCAGTATGATAAAATTGGACTCACTCTTTATAGAGTAAATCTAACAAATATATTGTGTTTAATCTCTGTCTGAAAAAAATTGTGCTGATTATAAATCAAGTTACAGCTTAATGAAGTAAACAGAGGAAAAGAGGTCGTTAGCCTCAGGTGTACGATTTGACCTCAGTGGATTTCTAGTTGACTAATGAAAAAATGAAGGAAGGCTCCAGATCTTCCAGAGAAATGTTGTTCAAAAATAGATTAAAAATCTACATAGTATTTAGGTTTGAGGCAAGTGGGTGCTTTGAGCATTAATACCCAGCAGTTCCACTGGGCATGTTAATTTGTTTAGATGTTTATAGATGTCGAAAACATGTTCTTATTAACAGGTCTTTTAAAATATGTACATCTTCAAGAGAAGGTCTGAAAAGGTATTTATAAGACATTCTTAGATCCATAATTTGCCATAAAAGTTCTAGTACTTTGGCAGTGCTTTTACAGACAATGGTATTGAAAACTACATGTAGTAGAAATCACGTCTTCAGTTAAGTTTAAAGCCCTGTCATGGAAATTCTGCTACGTAATTAATGGCCAGGTGTTTAAGAGTAAGACGTTTAAGAATTTGATGAAGCAAAATAAATTATCAGCAATACATAAATCAAGAGATCTAATATTAATTATAATCAAAATATTTTATGGATCTTCTCTTAAAAAAAATAGACTCAGTGATGAGAGCACACTACTGCCACTGCTAAGCCATTTTTGATGGCAGGTATTCAGACTTAATTTCCCTATTTCTACACTAACACATACTCTACCATATGACAGGATAAATAAATATTTATATAATTAATGAGTAAATATATTTATTAATATATTTAAATCATTTTGGTCAATAAAAAATTAGAAAGCATTCAACAATCCTTCAGAAAGGCAAATCTATTATAGAGGTTCATGGGAACTTAATTAGAATTAAGGCATTCATTCCCTCATTCAATACATTATTTTTAATGTGTACCATGTGCCAAACTTTGTGATGTTTGTATTGACAATATTATATTTACCTCCTAAAGGCTTATGGTTAGCCTATTTATGATCACAGTTTAGGTCAAACCTAGAGTAGTTATGTATTTCTAGAGAACAAAGTGATTTGTAAGATCAATTTTTAAATTTTCTTCTGATTCCAATTAATAGTTTATTTGAAATGATCTTATATTCTGTGAGCTAATAAAGAGTGACTATGAATGGTACAATCATCTTTAAATTTTCTTCTGATTCCAGTTAATAATTTATTTAAAATGACCTTATAGTCTGTGCGCTAAGAAGAATGACAATGAAAGGTACAATTATGTCAAATAAACGACAGAATCTCAAAAACACAGAAGCCATGCATAGGGTACATATAGTCATAGAAGAATTTCTTTCCAAGAACAATAGATACACAATAAATTGGCCAGAACTTCTACCACACAAGCTCCTTAGCTACAAGTTAATGTTTAATTCAGAGAAGTTAACTCACGTCAAATGAAAGAAATATTTTGGTATGTCCACTCTGTACAGAACATTCTTCTAAGTACTATGATGGATATATGTCATATCTTGCAATGTCCTTAGTATCCGTTAATATCAAGATTTAATTAAGGCTAATATTTTCTAAGAAAACCATATTTCTGGAACTTTTCTAGGTATTTTACATTTCTTTATTTCTGCAACCCCACACCAATTCTGGAAAACCTGGATGATTTCATTGACAATTTACAGAGGATGAGAATTAGCATTCACTCATTAAGACTCAAATCCAGACTGACTCCAATGCCTGCCCTCTCAAACCATATATATGCAGAGTCTTGAATATAACAAACAACATTTAAAAAGCAAATAACAACAGAACAAAATCCCACAAATGGGATTTGAACAACTAACAAAATGAGTAGTAATAGTAGTAGTAGTAGTAATAAGTAGCATATGAACAGGTAACAAAATGAGTAGTAATAACTGCTGTGGGAGAAATCAGTGAGTACTGGAATGACCAGTGAAGGCTTCAAGGAAGAATTAATGGAGAAGTGTTTAGGTTACAGATAACTTGTTGGAAAGCCAGTAAAACCTAAGCAAGCATGGTAATATGTATGGATTATTTGGGACACGATAGGGGCCAACGTTTTGGAAGTTCAAAAAATATTGTGGCTATATTTTATGGACAACCTTTCATGACTGGGCATGGAACTCAGACTTGTTCTTGTAGCTAAATGGGGCCAATGAAGCCAATGAAGATTATTAAGCAGACAAACGATAGAGTTTTGGAGTAGTAATGAGACACTGTTATTTAAGTTTATGAAAACATGAGATGGGCAGACTAATTAGAAGACAAGCACAACATTTTAAGCAGTAGCTATGAGTTCAGACTGAGCACAATGAATAAAAAGGGAAGAAATGTATGTGTGGAAGGATAAGTACTTGGGGACTGGAGGGAGGGTGGGAGGAGTGTGATGTGGTGCAGAAGTCCTGAATCTTTCAAAAGGATATTCAATGCTTCCCCCTCAATTGGCTGTGACATCCTGCCAGCTGCTCCCTAGCTAGACAGAAAATGTGCCAGATTCCTGTCTACTGAAGAAACAACAATGAATTTGTCCCAGGTGTTTGGGAGGTGTGATAGAGTGGGAGTAGGGCTTCAAAGAGTGTAATCTAAGTTCCTCAGACTCAATGGAATGGCTCCCATGGTTTTGAGGTGATAGGAAGGTTTCCTCTGACTGGAGATGAAGTGAAATAGGAGCGATGGGCTTACCATTGCATTAGCTAAGTGCGAGCTAAATGAAGGTTGTTAAAACATTATCTAGAATACATTCCCTTTATAGATTCTCTTGCTCAGGAGAATGGGTGGGAAAATAAATGTAAATAGTTTTCTTTTCCTTTGCTATGATAGTTGCCAGGTATTCAGTGTGATTGATGCCTAAGCTAGGAAGACATGCTAATGGGAACTAGATGCGCTGCTCGTTTGGGTCATATCTCAGGGTGCAATTATATGTTTCCTTTTTTCTAATCATGATATAATGTTTTCATATTGCTTTGCCTCTAGATTTTTCTCTCCACACAAAGATACGTGTGCACGCGCGCGCGCGCGCACACACACACACACACACACACCACAAAAGGTCTTAGTATTGTTAAATCTAACAAAGAGAAGGTACGTGTCTTACCTATTCCATTATTCAGCATCCACACATTACACTGGCACCAGGAGACAGGTTGATAGCAGATGTTACTCATGAGATGGGCTGGACCAGGATTTTTCAAGGTCTGACTGCAAGCTCGTCACCTTGAAAGTTGAGACTGGCTATGACTACTTAAGAAAATTGCTAGTGTTCAATGAAGAATGGCCCCACCTCAGGTCATTACACTCTTGCCTTTAAAAGCGCGGTCTACTAATGAGTTGCTTTGAAGTTATCACATGGGAACTTGTTCAAATGTAGAATCTTGAAACCCACCCCAGAATTCCTGAATCAGAACCTGCTTTGGACAAGATCCCTGGTGATTCATGTGCATATTAAAAATTGAGAAGCATGGTGTTCCTTGAGTCACTTGGGTCATCATTTTAGAGCTTGTATTTTCAACAAATACTCAGTGATGTAAGTGCTACCCCTAACTTAGTTTGCTTCTTAGTCACTCAGGACACTCCTTGAGGTAATATAGACACTTATGACAGATTTTATAACGCCATTACTTGCAGTAACTCTATACTATCAAGGGAAGTGCATTAACTGCTTTTTTTTTTAACACCCTAAAACAGCTCAAATCACTATGAAGAAAAGGAAGACTAGGCACACATTTCATAAGATTTCCAAAAGACTTTATTTGTATATCTAGATCATGGCTGACGAAAGCAGAAACTTATCTGACATAACTGCTAGTTTCAGTAAAGTCAGCCTGAGGTATTTATTCAGAAATGTGTCACAAAGATGAAACATTTAATCTAAACGTATTTATGGAACATTTCTATTTTTGCGAGGCTAGATGGATATTGATTGTGACTAAATTAAGTCTGTTAACTACTAGGGAAAAAATACTTAAACATTGCTTGTGACATCACATTAGCAATGAATAGTTCAGCTGGATTCAATGTAAGAAAGATATTTAATTTGAAACTTTTGTCACATGAAATAAAAATTTATGTTAAGGAAGTCACTTTCAATTAGTAAACATGAAAATTATCTGTATCCCTATGTAAAAAAGCAATTGCAATTAGTAGATAATGCAATAAAATATGGAAATCTACCAAATATTTAATTACACATATCAATTACACATAAGTTTTCTTATATAGCTGTTAAAACATTAAGTTGAAGGGAGAATCAATGTTTAAAAATATATATGTGTCACAGAATGGCCAAATGTAGAGCAAGGTTCCAAATTATAATACCCCACGTTTCAAAACCGGCTGCTGGTAATTTGACCAGTTTATATTTCTTTGGCATCAGTGGCAGCTCTGCTAAGGCAAAGTAAATGTCATAAAATGTTTTGTTTTCCATCAGCCACTGGCAAATAATTGGCATCTGTTTTCTGTTTTCTAGCTGCAGTTGTATTTTCTGAAACAGAAGCTTCCATTCCTCATCTAATAACTTGTTGATTTAGGACCCTCTAGGGACCAAAAGGAAAAAAAACAAAAATAAAAAACAAAAAAACCTAGTTTGAGGGAAAAAAACAACAACAACAAAAACCCTGAAACTATGTCGGCATCAGAAACATACATTCCATCATAAGGTTGTTTAGACTCATCTGTATCTCTAAAAAATAAATAAAAACAGGAACTAAGTAACATTGTAAAATTACATTTAAAACAATGGAGTTCTATAAGTCCTGTATTACCAAACTGAAGAGCCAAAAGTTCCTTCTCAAAATAATTTTGTTCTCATTGACTTTCAGAACTACTTTTTGACTAAAGCCAAATGTGTTAGTTGTTATAAAAGAAAAAGAAGGGGCAAAACCTCCAGAGTGGAGAAATTGGGTTTGCCTTGAGTTTAAACATTTTTAAAAGCTCAGTTAAGTGGGGGATGTGATTATTTGTAGAGCAGGAAAGACACTTACAAAAGCAACTGTAGGAGGCTCTCTTTTTCTCATGTTTAAGAGCAGATAAAACACCACTTTCACTGACTTCAGGCATTCTCCTGGCTGAGGACTAGGCCATTAATAGTCATTGACACTCTTTCAAATGCATTGCTGGAGTGGTAATGAAATCAACACCTTCTCATTTTTATACTGAAGCTCTGCCAAAGTGCATTTGGTCTTGTCACTTCACAGCGATGTGCGATGTGCTTGCTACTTAAGGTATCAACATAAACACTGAATAAAAACATAAATCTTTTTAACGTTGGGATATGTTGCTATTTTATTGTAAATCAATAGAGATCAATTCTTCTAGCCCATTGCTTACTGGATGAATCGAGGACAAACCAATGGTAGTATAAGCTGGGGTCTGTGTTCCTATTCTGAGTTGACCATCAATGTAGGTTTTTCAAACAAATCATTAACTGAAAAGCTGTCCTTAGAAATTGGATTCCATGCCATGTTCCCACCATTTGTCATTTAGGGAAATGTCAAATAATCAGTTAACACTGTGAGCCTTCCCCCCCACCCCACACTCGCCATAAAACAATGGTTACCTAATCATAAGTGTTGATGGTTTGAAGTTTTGCTTTAGAGTAAATGGACAGATTTTGCCATTGATAACACACACACCCTCCTTTATAATTATGTAATATGAACAATTTTTGTCGAATTGGTTAATACAGAATATTCTTTCTGACATAAGAGAAAGCTATATTGACACATGAACAGACGAGGGAAAGAAGGGAGGGAGGGAAGGAGAGAGCAAGGGAGAGAGGGAAAGAGGAAGATAAAGACTTCCTTTTTGACCAGCTGCATTTAGAATGTTACATTCTTTCCTTTTCTTCTTGACCTTCATTATGAAACATATTTGCAGGGCAGAAGTACACCTTCCCTTCCCTAAGTCCCATGCCCAAGCTGTGGCTGGAAGAGAAAATAAAAGTTATCAAGGCTGATACAGTCAACATAACAGGGAATTATTCAGCTGTTCCTGAGATCCAAGCAGTATAATAGATACTGAATATACCAATATTAACAGGACACAGTCTTTGTCCTGAGAATCCCATATTCTAAAGGAAAAGGAAATATGTTCATAAGCAATAGACTAATATTTTGAAATTAAGTAATAGGAAATGTGATACAAATAAAGGGCTACAGAAGCAGTAAGACAGAGGTAAAATGCCTCATTTGACCAAAGGTATTTAACTATTTTCCTATTGCCACTATACAGCTCAATGCTTCTGCTGGCAGAGAGAATGCAGATAAAGGACAGTCAGCTTTACAGTGGGAAGAACAGTGGCAAATTAGAGAGCTAGAGCCAACGTTTTGAGGGATGTCATTGAGTAAAGACTCACATGAAGAGAATCATGTAAGAAGACTGAATCATATGCTGTACCTTGAAAATGTACACAAGGACACTGCTCCATGCATTCAGTAATTGAGCCAAGGAGGGGGTTAGAACGGAGTATCCAGGAAAGACGAGTTTAGGAATTACCACCATCTCTTCAATACAGACAAACTGGAGATAGATATCAAAACCCACTCCATATTCTTACTCTGTGGAAGGCCTGCATGCAGTGATTGCTCTGTGACGGATGTAAATTTTAAAAGTGTTTCAGAATTTATGCTAAGATGGATTAATATATTTTTAGATTACATAAATAACCATAAAATTAATTGTTATTATTGTGGCTGGCCAATATAACTTTGGAAGATCTTATAGAAAATACTGTTCATTTAATAGTTTCCAAAGTCTGTGTCCTTCTACCATAGATAATAGTCTTTACCTCTTTTGCATTGTCATTTTCAAATGCAGAGCACACATTTTCAGAAACTTTTAGTTCTAATATTAAAATATCTTCCAGCTTTATTCTAGTTCTTATCAAAGGAAGATTCCTCACCCCAAACCCAACTTTTACTTGTTCGACAAGTGATACATCACATTTTGTTTTGATTTTCAAAGAAAAAGGGGGTAATATTAAGATAATACCCTGATAAAGAAAAAACAAAACAAAACACACAAAAAACTCTTTAAGACCTGGTAGGATATAAAAAGTATAAAAGAGATACAGGCAAAATCAATGTGATTTATATTTTATAGCATTTTTATTGTTTTCCTGTTCAATACAATAGACTTGACCTAATGAGCCCTCCCCACAAACGTTTCTCCTGACTCCTCTTACCTTTGATTCAAGTACATGCACTCTACCTTGAAGTTCTTCCTTTTCTTGAGCTGCCTAAGTGAACAAATTTTGAAGAAGAGAAGAGTCCTTCAGGATAATCTTAAAGGATATTTACTTAAGTATGAAAAAGAGAACGCAGTAGTAGCTAATATATTTCCTGTAATTATTAATAAATGACTAAAAACTCAAGAACTGGCATAAAGATGTTCTCTTCCCCAGTCACAATATTCTTACATGAATATTTGGTGTATTGTATATTTAAGTGTGTCTTTGACAGCTGTCTGCAACAAAGGAGCATGTGTATAATCACCAAGAGTTATGCATGTGTCTATTTTCCTAAAACATTGCTTTCTGTGTACATTTTTAACTTTATTTTCATCAAAAACTATATTTTAATTTCATAAGCATATGTATCTTAGAGCTCGTAATCGTAGTACGGGGGTTATCTTCAGTAAATACATTCATTTTCCAACTCTTACTATTCAAGGGAATGGTACATTTGGGTTTTTAATAATTCTCTGCAAAAGATAGTAAGTGTTAAAACTTACCTGAACATGCCAATCACATATCAGGAATCAATGCTACATTTACATGCAGTAGAACACAGAAAATAGCCATTTTTCCACAACGTGACTACCAAAATTATCCCAGTACCTGTGCCTGGGAGAATTCTGCCTTCATTTTATAGTTGGGAACATAAGAACCAAGGAAAGCTACAGGACCCCCATGGCCTCAGGGCTAGTTTAATGGAGCTCCAGGAATAAAATATGGTTTCTCTGTATTCTTTCTATAGTAACCCACCTCTGAAAATTGATAAAATCTGTCTAAAATTACCCACTTCAAAATTTATTTTGGTATATTTACCATTTTTGTGTGAAATTACTTTTAATCACCATTCATATTACAAACAAAATATAAGAAGTGGGTTGAGGATCATCTATAGTCATAATATATCATGGAACTATATAAAGTAAAGCAAATAGATATATTATAATTTTTATACAATGTCTTCTGATTTTTATAGGTTACCTAAGTTTGAAAATCCCAAATCTGAATGGATTCCTTGAAGTTGGTTTCAGTTCTTGGTGCAGTTTAGTTATTTTATTTTATTTTTAATAAAATCTAAGCAAATATGTTATAATAGTCTAAATAAAATTAAGAATAAAATGATATTAATGCATGGCATACAAAAATTGAGGCTATATGTCAAATTTTGGTTTAAGAAACAAAACAAAAATTTATTTTATGAACAATCCAATATTTCTATATAGGTTCTGAGAATTCTGAGTATAACATAGGGTCAGGTACTTTATCAAAGTAAAATAAAATAAAGATCTGCTCGTCAATAGTCATATTTAAGAAAATTGAAAGCTAAGCCAGGAACTCGGAGAAAATGTTTGTGATGCATGTATCTGACAAAAAATATAGAACATATAAAGAACTACCATCATAATATTAATAACGAAGTAATAACAAACAACTCAATAAAAATATTCAAAGCAGTTTTATTCATAATAGTCACAACTGGAAACAACCTATAAAGTCATAAATAGGTGAAAGATAAACAAGGGAGTACTAATCAACAATGAAAAGAAATGAATTACTGACATATGCAACAGAATGGATTAAAATCAAAATGGTTATGTTGCATGAACGAGCACACACAAAGAGTAGTACAGAAATAGACATATTCTATCATTTAATTTATATGAACTTCTAGAACAGACAACTTAAACTATATGATGGAAACCAGAACTGTGGTTTCCTGGGACTGGGAATAAGAATGGAGCCAAGGAAGTTTCTTGAAGTGGTGGAAATATTCTACGTTTTAATTATAACGATTTATCCATTTGTGAAAATTCATTGAGCTGTGCACTTAAAATCTCCACATTTTGTTGTATGTAAATTAAAACTCAATATATAAAAGTTTAAGTTCTTTTTGTCAATTAAGGTGGAGGTAAAATTTTTTTCTGAGTCTGTGGGGTCTTGATTGACGACAGCACAAAGTGATCCACATGTCAAAATGACACATTTGGGAGTCTCATATTCAGTTCCCCTTCATCATGTGAAAAATACTGAGAAAAACAAAATGACAAATTTTTCTTTCAAATCAGTTAATCTTCTTATCCATTTATTCAATCATAAGCACTAAGTATTTACTCATATTACAGAATTAGATACATGCATTCTCTTCAACAGGGTTACATAGTGAGGCAAGCAAGCAAATAGAAAATTGTAAGAGAGTAAGTGATGTGAAAAGATGGTATGGTGAGTGAAGGGTTTAAAGACAGTGTTCTAGGATCACCTATGATGCCATGTTGACTACTGTGGAATTTAATCTGAAGCCTTTGGCAAGCGGTTGATGGGTTCCAGATAGAAACTAAGATGATTTGGTGTGTGCTTAAAAATATCTCTGCTGTCAGCACCTTGAACTGACTGAATCACAATCACAAGCTGACACTGTGGGTGTAAGTCCAGGCAACTCTCCAGGCATAGATAACAAAGGCTTGCAACTATGACAGTAGGTAGAGCAGGGAGAAAAAAAGGAAGATTTGATAAATAATTTTGATGTGACTTGTATATATCTGAAATATTTCACGTGCAAAATAGGATGCAAATATTATTATTAGGGTTTCTTGCGGTTGGTGATGACCAAGTGTTACTGCATTGACTATTTCTCAGAAATTACCCTTTTTTTTTATTTTTACATTTCAATGTTAATGGAAATTTACATACTAAAGTTGAAGGATTAGGAATTTTTTGTACAGAGCAATCCAGAACTTGAAATTTAAGGTCTCAGTTTAAGGTTCTTATACCCAATGTTTGTTTGTGGGTTTTTTTTTAATTAAAGTTTATTGGGTGACAATTGTCAGTAAAGTTACATAGATTTCAGGTGCACAATTCTGTAATACATCATCTATAAATCACATTGTGTGTTCACCACCCAGTCAGTTCTCCTTCCATCACTATATATTTGATCCCCTTTACCTTCATCTACCTCCCCTGTCCTCTCTGACCCTCTGATAACCACTAAACTACTGTCTGTGTCTATGAGTTCTTGTTTCTTATTTGTTTGTCTTGTCCTTTTGTTGTTTTTGGTTTATATACCACATATCAGTGAAATCATATGGTTCTCTGCTTTTTCAGTCTGACTTATTTCGTTTAGAATTATAATCTCAAGATATATCCAAGTTGTCACAAATGGTCCTATTTCATCTTTTCTTACTGCCGAATAGTATTCCATTGTGTATATATACCACAACTTCTTTATCCATTCATCTATCAAAGGATATTTTGGTTGTTTCCATGTCCTGGCCACCATAAATAAAGCTCCAATGAACATTGGAGCACACTTGTCCTTTATATATAAATGTTTTCAGATTTTTGGGGTAGATACTAAGGAGAGGGATTGTTAGGTTATATGGTAATTCTATTTGTAATTTTTTGAGGAATCTTCACACTGCCTTCCATAGCAGCTGCATCAATCTGCATTCCCACCAACAGTGTATGAGGGTTCCTGTTTTTCCACAGCTTATCCAACACTTGTTACTATTTGTCTTGTTGATGTTAGCCATTCTAACTGGGGTGAGGTGATATCTCATTGTGGTTTTTATTTGCATTTCTCTGATGATTAGTCATGTTGAGCATTTTTTCATATGTTTATTTGCCATTTGTATGTCCTCTTTGGAGAAATGTCTCTTCAGGTCCTCTGCCCATATTTCAATTGTGTTGTTTGTTTGTTTTGTTGTTGTTGAGTTGCATGAGTTCCTTGTATATTTTGGATATTAGCCCCTTATTGGAGGCACTGTTAGCAAAAATCTTTCCCATTCAGTTGGTTGTTTCTTTATTTGTTGATGGTTTCTTTTGCTGTGCAGAAGCTTTTAAGTTTGATATAGTCCCATTCATTTATGTTAGCTTTCACTTTCCTTGCCTTTGGAGTCAAATTCATAAAATGCTCTTTGAACTTCCATGTACACTAGAAAAAAATGTATAGTCTGATATTTTAGATTGAAGTGCTCTGTAAATGTCAGTTATGCCCATTTCATCTAACGTGCCATTTAGGGCTGCTATTTCATTATTTATTTTCTGTTTGGATGATCTATTCATAGCTGTCAATGATGTATTTAGGTCCCCTAGTATAATTGTGTTTTGGTCGATTTCTTAGTTCTGTTAGTAGTTGCTTGGTATATTTTGGTGCTCCCTGATTGGGGGCATAAGTATTGATGATTGTTATGTCTTCTTGTTGTATAGTCCCCTTTACCATTATGAAATGTCCATCTTTGTCTCTTGTTACCTTTTTCACATTGAAGTCTGTTTCATCTGATATCAGTATGGCTACACCTGATTTTCTCTGGATACCATTTGCTTGGAGTGTCAATTTCCACCCTTTCACTTTGAGTCTATGTTTGTCCTAGTAGCTGAGATGTGTCTCTTGGAGACAGCATATGGGTTTAGTTTTTTGATCCAATCTGCTACTCTGTGCCCTTTTATTGGTGAGTTCAGTCCATTTACATTTAGGGTGATTATTGATATGTGAAGATTTCCTATCATTGTATCTTTAGTTTTCTGGTAAGACTGTGTTGCCATTGTTTCTTTGCCTTTTTGCTGTTGTGTATTATTTCTGTGTGGTGGTATTCTATGATTTTTCCCTCTGTTTCTTCTTTTATTATAGTATATATTTCAGTTCTGGATTTTTTTTTTTTTTTTTTTTTTGAGTGGTTACCATTAAGTTTATGTAAAAGAAAGTTCGATATTTAGAGTTTTCCATTTTCTTCAGCATGCTTACTTTCTCCATTCCCATATTCTGGTTCAGGCCTTTGCTCTCCCCCTTTTTATGTTTTGGTTGCCACAAATTGTCCCTGTTGATGGTGGTTGAATAGCCTCCTTTAGTATTTCTTGTAGTGCAGGTCGTGTATTAAAAAATTCCCTCAGCTTCTGTATGTCTGGAAAGGTCTTTATTCCTCCTTCATATCTAAAGGATATTTTTGCTGGGTATATTATTCTTGGCTCACAATTTCTCTCTTTCAATAGTTTGAATATTTGGTCCCACTCCCTCCTGGCTTGTGGAGTTTCTGCTGAAAAATCTGATGGTAATCTAATGGGCTTTCCTTTGTAGGTTACCATCTCTTTTCTCTGGCTGCCTTGAGGATTCTTTCTTTGTCATTGATTTTTGACAGCTTCAATACAATGTGCCTTGGAGAAGGCCTGTTGGCGTTGAGGTAATTAGGTGTTCCATTTGCTTCTTGGATTTGAGGATCCAATTCTTTCCACAAGTTTGGGAAGTTCTCATCAACTATTTGTTTGAATATACTCTCTGTTCCCTTCTCTCTTTCTTCTCCTTCTTGTATGCCCATTATTTGTATATTGCTCTTTCTGATGGAGTCAGAAAGTTCTTGTAGAGTTCTTTCATCTTTTTAAAGTCTCAAGTCTCTTTCTTCTTCCATCTGTATCATTTCCAGGTTTCTATCTTCGATGTCACTAATTCTTTCCTCCATCTGGTCAACTCTACTACCTAAGCTGGTTATTTCATTCTTCATTTCTTCTGTTGAGTTCTTAATCTCCAGAAATTTTATTTGGTTCTTTTCAAAAATTTCAATCTCTTTGGTAAAATGTTCATGTTGTTCTTTGATTGTGTTTCTGAGTTCATTAAACTGCCTGTCTGTGTTTTCTTGCATCCCGTTGAGTTTTTTCAGATCTGCAATTTTGAATTCTCTGTCATTTATGTCACATATTTCCATATCTTTACATTCATTTTCCAGAGATTTTTCTTCATGGGTCTAGAGAAAGTCCTGCCACAAAGACCAGTGGCTTTCAATTAGTTACAAGACAAGATAGAAAATTGCTTTTTGAAAGACCATGGCTTTAGAGCCTTGCTTTTATTCTGAGTCAACAACAATAAAAAAGATATAAAAGACAGGATCTGGAAACCTAAGTAACTTATTTATTTGGTTGGACCTGAAAGAATCATTTCAACTGATTATTTGTGTGAACAAAGTAATGATTGATATGGTTTATATTCTATTTAATAGAGCATCTGTTTTCTTGTAGTTACCAGAAGGAGACCTACTAGCAGAAACATTCATGGGCCAAATCAACCTCTAGGTATATAACTTATTTAGCAAGGCATAATAACACAGTGGTGGAAATCAAACTGAACTTCACCACAAGCTCTAAGTCTGGCTCTGATTGCCATTACTCTATGCCTAAGGGTTGACCCATGTTTATTTTAAACTCTGACTACCTCATCAGCTCTTCATTGCCAGGTTCCTTCTTTCATGGTGTGCTGTAGTTTCTTCCCAAGGCCCTAAAGTTTCCAGTGAGGGTCACTGTATTTATTCAGTGCTAGTAACTGAGAAATAAATTCTTACATGTTGGGTAGAATCTTCACTATTGTTTTGCAAATTAGTCAATTGAAACAAAATAGTGATAATGTGTTATGATGGTTAAGGTTAATAAGCTGTTGATTACCTCTAGAGGATACAATTGCAGACACATTATTTAAAAGGCTTATTTTGTTGAACTAACTGACAAATGAGCAAAATATTTATGTGTGTGGTGTATTAACACGAGCGTGGAATTTTGAGCCAGGTAGAACTAGCTCAATTTCTTTTTCACTCTCCTCTCTGATCCCTTTCTGATGTCAGCTTCATCCTGAGGCCTGCTTCCTATGTTGTAGATTATCTTATCATGTTTAATTCCTGAGATATCCAGCAAGTTACTTTACTTCTTTGAGGCGCAGTCAGTTTAGTTACACAGTTTGATACTGCCCACATATCCATTGCTCATCGAGAGATTGTTATTTAAAATATTTGTTCTCCATCTGGGGTCATGCGTGATAATTTTCCTGCTTTCTCCTGTGCAATTTGTAAAAGACAAATTCAACTCCTTTTTACTAAAAACAAGGTTTATTAGTCTTAACCAAAATGATACTGTTGCCACAGGAATATTGATCTGTTAGATGTAGCCAAGGCATTAATTATAAGATGTCCTGGACTTCCTTGAAATTTCTATTTTGTTATATTGCACAGACAGTCACTGATTTATTCCTCAGGAATACAACACTGTATGTATAGACATATGGTGTCTACTAGGTGAAGAATGCATCCTTCAATTCCCCCCAAAATAATGACTGCATGTTTTATAAATCCCATTTTATAGCCACTGAAAAGCTGGTTGAACATTTTCTCATTCAAAATTTCCTGCGACTCTCATTAACTGGCTGTTTTGAGTACGTGATACCATTGCTGATCCAATAGTTATCAATTGAAGTATTAAAAATCTTTGAGTGTAAAGTGTCAAAAGTGAACACGGCTGGCATGGACTACCACTAGGTTTTGGCAAATATTTTAGAAGAGTTACCCAGTGAGTTAGAGGTAGATGTAACTGACAATTTGGACTCCCCATGGTGTGGGGAGATTCAGTAACCTAGGGAGACGCTGGAGGAAAATTTCATAACAAACTACTTGAGTTTCTCCCTTTCTTTGATCCTGAGAGCAGACCATTTCTCTGGTATAATGGATGTTGTTGAATGTCTATTCAGAATCCATATTACTGCTTCCCCTTTTATAACAGAGCCCAGGTTTCCCTTCAGGTTTTCATCTTCATCAGGCAATCTGTATGTTTCTAGAAGTGGGCTTGATGCCTTAAACCAGTTGGTACATCCCATTCCTCAGGACAGCCATTGACGTGTGACCTAATCCAGTTAGGGTGATTCTAGAGGCTCTTGCTTGGTATGGTGAAGGAGAAAGACTACCTTTCTATCAGGAATTAAAGGAAAGAATATAAAGCTCCAACCACTCCTGGAAGAGAGCCTAAGAAACAGAGAGAATCAACCCTAGGAAGGAACAAATATATGAGAGGGTAGAGAAGAGATCAGAACAGAAACTGAGCTCCTTCCTGATTCTTTTTGAGCCTCTGGACCAGCGCACCTTGAAGCACAATAAAGTTCTGGAATTCCAGTTAAGGAATCCCTTTCAATTGCTTTGATACATCTGGGTGCACTTCCTGGGACAAAAAGACAAAGTTTTATGTTTATACGCACTTGTGCATGTATGAAAGGGGGATTCTAGGGGAGCAGGACTGCTGTGTAATTTAAGTGCTAAAACAGACTCTTCCACATCTGTGTTACCCATGGTTTAGGGAGAGTCAAATTGGAAAAATTATAGTGATTCATAGGCAACTTAAATACTTCCTGGATTGGGAATCACACAGCATGCTTCTCCTGGAAGTTTCCACATAAAGAGGCAGAATGAACCCCCAGCATATTTTCCAGAATGTTCCAAATCACTAAAGTAATGCTATTAATTCAATAATCATATGATTCTGATGAACATATATGATATCAGTAATTATGGTCTTTATTGAAATTCTTATAAAAATAAGTGATGGCTTTGTAGTTCACACTTTCAAGCTGACCTGTGGTTCCTAATATAGCTGACATATCATCATTCATATGGTTTTACTGTTGAAAACCACAGTGGCAACATCTGGTTGAAGGCTTGACATGGCTCTGATACACTACGTAGGAAGGTATAGGGATAATAAGATTTAGACAGTAATTTCAGCATAATAGTCACTAATTTTGGAAGGCCTCTGGTGATTTCTCAATAGGTCAGTTTCCTCTTACTTTTGTTAGAGTACCATGTACCATTCTTTCATAGGATATATTCTGTATAATTGTGGTAATAATTGGTTAATGTCTATTTTATTAAGTCATTTCTTATTCCCAAAAGGTAGAGACCATTGTCTAGAAATACTATTGGTTCCCCAAATTCTAGCACAATGTATTGCATTTAGTGGGCTTAATGTACATTTGCATGGGAAGAACTGGGGAGAGGGGAAGCTTATAGTAGAGTCGGAGATAGTCAATTGATAAGTAATGCCAAAAGGCAAGCCAAGTGATATCCTCATACCTCAAAACCTGAGTCACTTTTGTTTAATGGTCATGACAACGAAGAAAGCGAGGAAATAAACTTTATTTCACAATCTAGGTACAATTTAGGGGCAGTAAATACATTCTGTTAATCTACTTTTTAAATGTTAAAGCATAATTTCATGCGGATTCTGTTTTTATTTTTCGATATCATGTGTAAATCACTTCAAATATTAGCTCCAGATGGTGCAGTCTCAAAGGTTTCATATTTACACATAGTTCAGTATTCTTTTCCAAGTCAAATGTGAAAGCAGCGCATCGTACAAAAACCAGTCCTGAAACTGTACAAAGATGTGACAGTCCTCAAACCTAGAGACTACGAGGGCTTTCCTTGTTTCTATCAGGATGCAAAAAGCAGCCTAATTCTATGACCCTTTCATCCAGTCTATGAAAGTTTTCAGGTATCCCTCCTTTCCCCTCTTCCCCTCCTTCCCCAGCAAAAGTCAAAACTAGATAATGGGTTAACTGAGAAAGGTTTTCTTATGCTAATCCTTTACTTACCACACCAACACTCACCTATACACATGCAGAGGAAGAGGGAGGAGAGAGGAGAGAAAAATGAAATGAGTTTTGAAATTCGATTAGCAGAGTAACTGAAAAATGTTTCATTTCTCTCTGAATTCAAGCTACTCATTGCTTCTTGTTTGTGTATTTTAAAATGTTCTGCTCATGGTGATGACTATCTGTGAGTAGTGGCCAAAACACCAATTACTGCCCAGTGTCCCTAACAACACTGTACATAAGAAGTTTGCTCTTTGATTTGGTGCAACAACTATTGTTTTGTAGGATTTTCCCATGTTCATTACTGCTTCTTAGGTATTTAGGAAGTCCACAGATTTTCCCCCAAAATTGTTGCCAGTTCCTTCCACCATTATGCCAGCTTCTTTTGCTACTGCTATCTGTCTCTCAGAGAAGATTGTGGTTACACTGCATTATTGGAAGCTGAATTGTAAAACATCCTTCAGGGGCCACATTTCACCATTCCTAGTAACTGACATTAATTTCTGGGAGGATTCTCAGCTCAGAATTTTGGTTTTTGTATAAATGTTGATTTTTACCTTTTATCCAAATGGGTAACTCATTTATTGGTATATTTCATAGGTTTTTCTCTTTGCTCTGTTACATTTTTTTAATTTCCGTTTTTGTGCTTTCTTGTTGCTTCTCCTTTCTCTCTGTATTAATTTAAATTGGAAGAAACAAAACTCATTTTCTTCAAATAATAGAGAAACTGTATTAACACTAGATCAGACAATCTGATGTACCAAAGCATGAGAACGATAAAAGAGAATGCCAACAAGAAATGTCCAAACCTGTTGAGAATTTTCATATAAGAGTTTATTTGGGCCAAACTGACAACAATAATGGCAAGCGAGCTATCAAATGCTCCAAAGAATGACAGTTTTGCATTTTTTTATACATTTGGAATTAAGGAGGGAATGTAATGAAAAATACATGAAGGTGGGAGAAAGCAAGGTACAGGATAGCTAAAAGTTTATGTCTTCCCTTGAGGGTAGACAATGGATATCCCCTCAGTTATGCCTCTGAGGGGTCTGAAAAAGAGGATTATTCTGGCATTTCAAAGGTGCATTAACTTAGATGCACAAGAACAATGAACAGGCCTTGCTTGAAACCCTTTTACTAAAAAAGTTATAGGCCTTGGGTGTGACTACCCACCATGACCTGCCCAGTTAGGCATTAATGATCAGATGATGCTATGAGGTTACTGTCAGTTTGGTTTGTTATAGCACCCCGTTTTCATCTATAAGAGGGACACTGCAGATGGCCATTCTGCATTCATGGCAATTCTCACACTTCAGAACTTTGTGACTCTTCACTCTAGGATTCCAACACCTATATAATTAAATAAAAATGTTTTTATTTTTTTACCTAAACCTGTCATATCTCCATAATCTCTTTATGTGCCAGTTTTCCTAGTTCTGCTTGTCTTCTCATTACCTGTGGGACTGACACTTTCTACTCTCAAAATAGGCATTCTGATTGGCTCAGCTAATTACTACCCAGACCTATGGATTGACATTTTTTTGTGCCAAGTCCTTATCGCTCATCCAAAGTACATAGGAAGGTCAGGGTCGCATGTGTCCTTTATGTTGATCTCTCAGAAAGATCTGTGAAAATGAATGTTTTTTCCTATTTCTGTTGGAATGAACTTTGCTGTGATTGACATATCTAGTGCAATGGTCTTTGACTTCTAGGATTTAAACACTGACATCTATGTATAGAATTGCAATATGAAATAATCCAACTACCAAATGAAAAGACACAAAGGTAGATAATCTGATTTGTTTAAGTTATAGGTTGAGTAGCTGTAACCTAAACTATTAGTGGCTTTAAAAAGATGGAAATTTGTATCCCTTTTATCTAAACCTAATTTGCTACTGTGTCTCTTACTGTATATTCCTACATCATTTTCTCTATTCTTTTATTATACAGCATTCTCCTTATTTGTAACCAATGCTAAGAAAAATTCTGTGCTGGAAATACGACATTTAGTTAAATTCAGGGATAATGGTATCAGAATGGGCATGATTAAAAAGAGAGAAAAAAATCAAATCCATAATAATTCCTGGTTACTGATAGGGCTGGTCTGATTGTCCTACTTCTCTTAAGTAGTAATACTATGCCAGAGGCTAATGACTGATAAATATTTTATGAAAGACAGATGTTTGGGGTTTTTTTGACATTTTTATGGAGAAATTTGAATATCCACATCTTGTTTCTAATTCTGATAGTATTTTCTTTTACATTAAAAATATCATAATGTTATATTTATTTAATTACTAATATCATAAGTCATTTTGTATTTACTGATTCCTCTATGCAAAAGAAGAAAATTAGTGTTCTTTTACTTCCTTCCACCTCTCGCAAACTTTCCAGTTTTTGTTGATATTATGGTTTTCTGGATTGATAAAAATATTATAAATATTTCTTTTCATGTCTTCTCTTTTAAACTTTATTAATATCTGATTGTTCACCAACGGAACTAGGTAGATCTGGTCAATCCGTGATATTTGATTACACTAGCAAGCACCTAGGTGTGGGTATGGGGTTGTGGGGCTTTAGCCTTTAGAAAAAAGTCGAGAAATATGGTGGTCTATGAGAAGCTCCATGTTAGAATCTAAATATAGTACAAAAAATTAGATTTTCAAAGATTTGAGGAACACCAAATGCAAACAACTCCTTGTCTCTGGCACACATACACAACACACACCTTAGATATATATTGGCCCTTCATGGAAATGTATAGGCTCCCAGGAACTCACGAGACTGAGTCAGAGATGAACTTGTATGTTAGGTGTCTCTATTCTCCAGACTAGGAAAACAGAAGGCATGTAGGGACCAACCACACTGGTTTCCTCTTGCTTGAGTGGGCTAAGGATCAAGGAAAATAGGCAGCTGCTAAATACAGGGAATCCACTTCCATCCAATATTTGAGAGCTATCCCATCAGAAACATAATCCCGTTTAGCATAACTCAGCATCAAAAGCCCACCACAATGACAGCATCAAAAGCAACAACAGATAACACAATAGCTAAGGAACTTAGCCTGAAAGGAAGGGTAGCCACCACAGAGGGCCATCTGGAGGAAACAAAGGAAAAACTTGGACAGACACTAGACGGACTTAAGCACCCACCAAGAAAAACATAACACCATTATTCCAAACCTAAATTCTATAATTGTTTATTTAAAAACAATAGTAAATGAATTAAAGGAAAAGATGGCCACTGAAGGGAATGGAGTGAAATTAATGGTATGAGGAGGTGCAAGTAGAAGAAATATCTCAAAGCTTATAAATCATTTAGACATTGGTCTCAATGGAAATAAATAACAGAAAAATATGATGCTTAAAGAGAAATCTAAAATAACTTGGTGCCTATGTTTTCTTACCAATAAAATGAAGATAATGATAGTCTCTTATAGGATTATTATAGAGAATTACATAAAGGAGTTAATATTTGTAAAGTGCTTAAAACAGTTCTGAGCACAAAATAAATGCCATGTAAGTGTTTGTTAAATAAATAAGACACAGAAATAATGACTAAATCCAAACACTAGTTATTTGAAAGGACCAATAAAATGGACAAACACTTCTTGAGGATGGTTTTTAAAAAGAAGAGGGAAAGAAAAACAAACATTTTGGAAGATAAAAGCAAACACTATTAATACAGAGGAACTTAAAAGAATTATTCTTGAACATTATGTGCAAAACTATGGCAATTTGAAAACCATGAGAAAGGTTTTGTTTTCCATTTAAATGTGAATTATCAATATTGATCTAACAAGAAGTTAAAAATTTTAATTGAATCTATTATTACAGTTTGGTAAAGGGTGCCAGGACCAGATACATTCCTGGTTAAGTTTTACTTAATCTTGAAGGACAGATAATTTAAAAATTATTGTAATTACTTCCGACCAACTGGAAAGCCTTCAAATTTATTTTATGAAGGCAATAAAACTTCAATATCAGGAGCTGATTAAAATAGAATAAAACAGAAAATAAAGAAAATCTCCCTTTTGTTTTTGTTTTTTATTGAAAGCCTTCCCCCAAATTGAAATATTATAGTTTCAAAATGTAATTTACATTAGAATGATGAATAAGATAGTTATATCCTTTTCCATGTAATGAGCCTTGAACTACAATGTGTTCCACAGTTCAGGCCATCTCAATTAAAAAGTTAAATTTTATCAGTATCAAGATTTCATATGATTTTCATTGTAAGACAAGATTAACACAGTCAAGTTGTCAAAACAACCTTAAAATATTCCAATAACTGAATCAAGTATCATGTTTTAGAGTTGAATTTACACTAGCTTGAAATAAATAAATAAATACATAAATACATAAATATCCTATCCTGTTTATTTTGAATAGTGTCCCATTGTACAAATGAGTCACCATTTATATATCCATTCACCCTCTGAAGGACATTAGTGTCCAATCCAGCTTTTGACAATTATCATTATAACTATAGATGCTATAAATATTTGCATTTGTTATTTTTGTGATTATTAGTTTTCATTTCTCTAAACTAAATTATCTGAGACGCTAATTTATCTTTTAATGAAAATATTCAAAATAAAATAAATAAAATTTAACCAAAATATTAAAGCCAGTTGTTTTCTTCCATAATTGACAGGGGTGTTTCAAAATCAAGATACCAGAGTTACACAAATAATGAGTAACTTTCCTACGGTTCCTCAGCTAGTCAGAGAGGAAATAATTTCCACCCTTACTTATTAACTCATAATAATAACAATAGTAACAATGAAAATGATATCATTGAATAGCCAACTTTTTTCGAGAGAATTGTAACTGCTTTATGTTTTATTTATTTGAAGTTAAAAGATTCATCTTATAATTTTGCCTTTAGATATTATAATGTGAGAAGAACCAGGAACTGGCATTGTAAGGGTGAAGCCATTTTTGAGATTAAATGTAACATGAAGTGTTTGCTTTTAATATAGAGGCATAAATGAGAGAAGAAAGGAAAAAAGGAAACAGACTTTTTAGATTTTGGCTTTACTAAAACTAAGTAGGATATTCATGATCTGCTCTCAATAAAAGTGATAGAGGAAGAAAATATACAGAAAAAGGTTTCCCAAAAAGTCAAGGGCTAGGCTAAAGAGAAGCAGAAGTGGCAGTATTATCACTGTGGAAGATGAATGTAGTGGCACTTCTCATTTATTTAGTATTCAGGATTTCAACCTTAATTAGGATTCCTTTGTCACATCATTCATCAAATGTACTTGAAGAAATGGAAATTAACCTCAAAGTTTCTGTCGCCTCAGGCATGATTTTAATACTTTTACTCATTTCAGTGTATTGTGAAGTACAGCGAGTTGACTTGGAAATGTTTTAGTCTGAGTAAGTAACAGCCAAATGAAGAATTTGCACATTATAAGCAATTCTGGTAGATATCTTAAAAACCAACCGTTTAAATGATTACTAAGTTGTGTTTCTTTTAGCCAGTGCTAAGAAGAGTAAGTTTTTCTTCCAAAATATTATGTTCTTGCCACCCAAAGGTTTGCACAGTTCCTTTAAAAACATTGCTTTAAAAAGTTTTCTTGTGTATGATATTCCACATTTGTTTTGCTAACACTGTGACTGTATTCCCAAAGGAATTTGTCTATTATGATTATGATTTACCCAGTCAGACTAGAACATGTAGGATTATTAATTCTATAAGCGTGTTGTCATGTGTAGAACTATTCCAGCACCGTGGTAATCTTTTCTCAACTTCCTCCTCTCTAGTAAAGTCCAACCCATCCCTCAAAACCTTGTCCTATACGTGATATCCTTATCTTATCTTTATCTGTATGTGATGCCTTCTTTGATAACTGTGACTGTTACCAGAGTAACTGCTCGATCCTTATGTTGATGCCGTAAAGAATTACAGATCATCAAACAGGAAGGTCTAGAGTAAAGAAAGTTTATTAGGATACATTTGAAGGGAAGAATGGGCCAAGTCAAGAGAGACAATGGCACCAATGGGTTTGGGATTTGAGCTTATATTGTTGGCTCTGGGCCAGCCCTGCGTGTGACATATAGACTTGGGTCATTTGATTGACATGTGTAGGTTATATAACCCATTTCTTTCTGTGCATTCCCTTACCCATAATGCACACAGAAAAACCCATGGCTGAGTGTAGGGGTAGGGAAGTGGGGGAAGTGGGGGAACGTGGGGAAATGGGGAGTGGGGTGGCTTTAAAACCAATGCTAATTTATTTTAACTATATTATAGTGAGGCTAAGGTTAAACCAAAGGTAAGCTTTAACATTCTAAGCAGCATCAAAAAACCAGATGATTCTGGATGGATTTTACTTCTCCCTATTCAGGATGTTCTAACCACAAAATTAGTCCACGGAGGGGAATGGGGTGGGTTGGACCTGGGCTTTGCTAAGCACCTATTACATTATCGCCCACTTGTCCTGTCACTCATTCCTACCTTCTGCCTAATGTGACCAGGTAGAATGGATTACTCTCTCCACTTGGTACCTCTAGCCCTTGGCCCACACATGTTATATGAATCACTTATGTGCATATATGTATGATACATACATAACATGCATGTCCCCATATAGAATATAAACATTAAAAAGACAGGGACATCGTTATATATATTTGTGTCTCCAAAAAGTAGAACTCAATAGGCATTTAATATGTTAGTCTTTATCTGATTTCACAAATTAGTATGGGAATAAATGAATACAATTAAAGTCAAGTCACAGTTCAATCACTATTAGATATAATACCATACCTGTTTTATTGGGTGATTGTGAAATCAAATGGTTTTTAAAATCTTTTTAAAGCAAATAGAATGTGACATTTTATTGTTGTTCTTATCATGGATGCTCTGGAATTTATGTCCCTATAGTATAATTAATGCAACAGCTGTATTGGGATTAAATACTAAGTTTAGAAACTAGCTTAAGCCCCTGTTTTACTGTTCACTAGCTATAGTGTGACCTTGGCCACGTTTTAAAACTTTTTCTACACTTGGTTTCCTCATCTAAAAAACGTGAATAGTAATGTGATATATTTCATAGGGTTATTTGTTAAAATTAAATTTAGTAAATAAGTAATATGCTTAAGAGAATGTTAGGTAAACAACAAGTTTTCAATAACTATTAATTGTCACTATTAATCACTTTGGTATTTTTATAAAGACAGCTAATTCTGCTGGGCAGATCCACCTACATTTTAAAATAAGTGATTGGATTCCTAATGCCTGAATTATAAAAGTTTTTCAGGTCATTTGAGGAAACATTAGGGAGTCACTTTCCTTGGTGAATTCTTGCATTTTTACCTCCAAATTCTAAAATAATCATAAAGACAAAGAATTCCATTAATTTTATTGAAGGGACTCTAAGAGTCTATCAGGTACTTTCCAAAAAAGACTAAAAGCTTCCTATATATGAATATCCAGTGGGAAAATGCTTTGTGCGGTTCTTAAACCAACTTTGAGTGTTGACTTCAGAAACCCTGAGAATATTCTCACTCCTCTGAGAACATTCTCTGTGTTTTATACTTCAGAGCTGTCAGTCAGTATTTTTGATCATTAGCCATCTGTGATTATTTTAATTTTTGCCAGCAGGAGAAGGAACTCTTTTCCACCCAGGAGCTCTGTTATTACAATATAATTTATATGTAAAGAGCTCATTTCATCAGTGAGAGAAACTTTTACAGTTTTTTAAGGTTTGAAAGAAACTTATGCTATTTTGTTTTTTCCCCTTTTTCCAACTCTACACCACTGTTTCTCTGTCATATTTCACATTTATCCTAGTATCTCTCCTTACAAAATTATCCAGCACCTACTCAACAGTTTTAAGAACAGGGTGAAGTTAAGCTGATTTCCATATGTTTTAAATATGAAACCTCATATTTATTGTAGCTGCTATTTTAAAATTTAAAACTCATAGAGAGAAACGCTTTTTTTTTTCTTTGCAATGATCTTTATTAATGAAGAGGACGCCTCTAGTTGAGATTTTCTTGTTAATAGTTTATTAAAATGACAAGGTGGCATTTGAGCTATAATTATGTAATAAGGGCAAGTTTTGAGGGAGGCAAAAACTAATTTAAAAATAAAAAAGTTGGCCTTGTAATATTGTGAGTTAAGATTTAGTCATGGAATCACATTCATACCTCATCCCTCTTCTGCCTCTATTTCGGTTTGACCTTCAACAAATCAAAAACTCCCCTCAATCACTTTACCTACAATATAGGATAATAATGTCTAACTGAATATGGTTATTGCAAAGACTAATGAGTTATTGGTCATAAAATGTAATCCATGTATTGAAAGTCTCTGCATGAAGAAAAGACTGACTCCCTGGGTCATTATGGCAGAGTGGTTTTGTGAAGCAAAGTGAATTATTGATCAACTATACAAAATTTTAGGTCTTGAACTTTATGAAGCAAGTTTCAAATCTCAGAATAGATGCTACTAGAAATTAATGATTTTCAAGGTCTCATGCCATTTCTTACAGAATCAGAAAATATATTGTTTTTTCCTTTCCTGGTGAAAAGGCACATTATATTCTTAGTAGAGTTGACTCCTGAGGAAATTACTGATGATCTGAAGACACTCCTGTATTTTTCTTCTTTCTTTTCCATTTACTTTCTTCTCTCCCATTTCCTAAGCCTAATTCTATTTCTTTGCTTCCCTGTCTCTGCTTTGTTTGAGAAAATGAACTTGGAGGGCTTGCTCATATAACTTAAATAGAGGAAGAAAACAATCCCAGGAGTACAACTGCAGTAAAAGCAACAACACATTACTTTCTCTCTCTGGGCACTTAGATGTCTAGTTAAAAAATACCAAAAATTGTATAGTGACATAATGTGTTCATTCAGACAACTTTTACTGAGAAGTTTTGAAACACTGCCAAATGTAAAGATTTTCTTGTTCATGTTTTTAGCTAAGAATGGGGAATGGGGAGAATATAGCACACACACACACACACACACACACACACACACACACACACACACACAATGGAGGTATGGGGAAGTTACTTACTGAAATAGTGATCAGTGTGGTGAGGAAGCAGCAGTGTATTCTGAGAAACAGCAGGGAAAGTAGCCAAGTACCCAAATAACCCTGAGTCACTAGGTCCGGTCCCATTGAAAACTAACCTAATCTGTATCCAATTTAACATCTGAACTTAATTTTCTTGGATCTAATCAACCCAGAGCATCTTTCCCATAGAAGCCTCAAGATTAGTCATGACATACAGAAATGTCAAGAGTAATGACAAATAATTGCTACATATACCTTCATACAATTTGCCTCTTAGAGGGGGTTTCTTAATTTTAAAAAGCTTCGAAGAATGGAGCTCTATGATACAGACAGAATCTGTTTCTGACTGCCCATTTTTTTTTTTTTAAGAATGGTAGAATGGTGTCAGCACCCTTGCAGAGATAATTTTGCCCCCATAGCAAAACTAGAAGAGATACTGTTTAGATTTTAAAACAAACAAACTATATTTTACAAACTGTAGCTGCTGAAAGATTAAGACAGTTTTGCTCAGTCTAACATGAGTTAGACCCTGTCCAGGACTGCTAAAATCATGTGACTCTTGTACATTCTCTCTCTCTCTCTCTCTCTCTCTCTCTCTCTCTCTCTATATATATATATATATATATATATATATATATATATACACATATCTCAGGCAACAATGTGTGTATATATATATATACAATATATATATCTCAGGCAACAATATATATATATCTCAGGCAACAATGTGATACATCACTGTCCCACAGCAACTTGGTTTATGGCCTCAAAAGCAATTCCACCCAGAAGTAGTCAGAATCATGAGAACAACTCAGTTAAATCTGTTCTCCTAGCCAGGGCTGAGAGGCAATCAGGTCAAATAACAAATAACTATAATTAAGCTTTGGAAAATTTAAAAAACAAATGAGTTAATGATTCTTTTTCTATGCAAATAACAAATCTTTGGGACAGATCAAATGCATTTTTTTTGTTTCCATATTGCCAAACTTTGATTTGATTGATTTTATGTTTATACCCATGTGGCAGCTGGAGCACTCACATTAGAGGGAAACTTTCCTAATTCCAGTCTATCAAGGAAAATCTGCAAGTTAAAAACTCACTTTTATCAGCAGGCATTCAGAGAATGGCAGGTGGCAAATAAAGCTTTCAGTGGATTATTCTAATTGTATTTTCTTTTACCTTCATAACTTAAAAAAGTTGTAAGAAAAAAGAGAGGGCAACTTTCTATGGTTTTTACATTTGTGTTTACATCTCTCTCTAATGAACACTGAAGTTTTCAAGGACTAAATATGAAGCTAGTTGGACAGTGTCTGTAACTTGTACAATGGATGAATTGAAAAAATGAACTAGAAATGATTGAATTCACTAGATATATAAAAGTATTGACTAACGTTATTAAAAATTATTTTTATGCTTTTTTCTACTTTTATTTATTTTCTTTTCTTTACTGATTCATTACTTTATACTGAGGACAGAAAATGAAACACAAAATAGTATAACATAAATTTAAATAAAAGGATAAAAATTAATATGAGATAAAATTAGTAGTTATAAATTAAGCAATCAAGGTATTAACTTGTATCTTCTCTTTAAAACAAAATAGATTTTAGCATAAATCAAAAATCCCTAACTTTCAGTTTAAACTATCACTCTGGGTTTTATATAATATAGCTGAACAGAATTATCATATGTATTAAATGGTAATGAATATCTGACTATTTCTGAGAATGCAATTTCAATATAAGAAAATGATAATATTTTTCTAAGAACTTCAAACTTTTTAAAACAATTGAGGCAAAGAAACTTGAAGTTTTATTTAGATGATAAATTTTATAATCCCCGCTTATTCAGGAAATGTAATTCCTATTAAGGTTTTTAAAACATATGTATATACACGTATGGTGTATTCAGAAATATGCAAATACCTATATTTTTCCCATTAGGTGGAATAACCAGAAAGATAAATGGATAATCTGATGTAGGTCAAAGTAAGAAGTGGAATCCCAATATAAACATGTGTTTCTCATTAATTTTTCCACCTACCTCACATTGTATTATGTCCTCCCAACAGGCTACTTTAAATTTGCTTAAAGTATTCATTCCTCATCAGTAACCAGAGAGCTGTATTTTGAATGCATTCCTAGAAGTAGGATTGCTGGATTATATAGTAGTTCTATTTTTAAAAATTTTTGAGGCAAATTCATAGTGTTTTGCATAATGTCTGTATCAATTTATATTCTCAGCAACAGTATATAGGGGTTCTCTTTTCTCCATATTTTTACAAAGTTATTTTATTTTATTTTAAGTTTGTTTATTTCTTTTATAATAGTCACCCTACCAGGTACAAGGTGATACCACGTTGTCTTTTTTTATTTTTTATTTTTCTCACATTGTGATTTTGATTTGCATTTCCCTGATAATTGATGATGTTAAACACCTTTTTATATGTCTATTGCCATTTGTATATGTATGTCTTCTTTGGAGAAATGTCTATTCATTTCTTCTGTCCATTTTTTAATAAGTTTTTTTTTTTTTTTTTTTGCTATTGGATGGTAGGTGTTCTTTATATATTTTGGTTACTAACCACTTATCAGATATATGGTTTGCAAATATTTTCTTCAATTTCACAGATGTTCTTTCATTGTGTTGATTGTGTCCTTTGCTGTGTAGAAGCTTTTTAGTTTGAGTTTCACTTGCCTAATTTTGCTTTTGTTACATGTGCTTTTGATGTTATAGTCAATAAATAATTTCCAAGACCTTTTTGTCAAGGAACTCTTGTCTATGTCTTCTATGAGTTTTATGGATTCAGGTCCTACATTTAAGTCTTTAACATATTTTTAGTTATTTTTTGTATATGCTGTAATATGAGGGTTCAAATTCATTCTTTTGCATGTGGATATTTGGTTTTCCCAACACCATTTATTAAAGAGACTATCTTTTCCCCATTTTGTATCCTTGGTGCTGTCATCTAAGGTTAGTTGACAATATATGTGTGGGTTTAATTCTGGGCTCTCAATACTGTTCCATTGGTATATATGTCTGTTTTTATGCCAATATCATAATGTTTCGATTAATATAGCTTTGCAATATAATTTGATATCAAGAAGTATAATGCCTCCAGTTTTCTCCTTCTTTCTCAGTATTGCTTTGGCTATTCAGGATCTTCTGTGGTTTGATTCAAATTTTAGAATTGTTTATTCTAAGGATTATATTATATTATATTATAAGAACATTATTCTAATAATTTTTTTCTTGTGGGGTTTTTAAGAATTTTACATATAAGACCATGTTGTCTGCAAAAATAAAGAAATTATTTCTTTCTTTTTAATTTAAGTATCTTTTATTTCTTTTTTCTTGCCTAATGGCCCTGGCTAGGACTTCCAGTGCGATGTTGACTAGAAGCATTGAGTGGACATCCTTATCTTGTTCCAGATCTTAAAAAAACAACAACAACAACACAAAATCTTTTAGTTTTTCACTGTTAAGCATATTAGTTGTGGCCTTGTCATATATGACCTTTATTGTGTTAAGATACTTTCCTTCTATACCTAATTTGTTCAGAGTTTTTATCATGAATGAATGATTCATTTTTAAAATACTTTTCCTACATTTTTTAGATGATCATGTGATTTTTATTTTCCATTCTTTTAACATGGTATGTTACATTAATTGATTTGCACAAGTTGAACCATCCTTAAATTCAGGGATAAATTCTATTTGGTCATGGTGTATGATCCTTTTAATATGCTGCTGAATTACGTTTGCTAGTATTTTATTTACATAATTATATAATTAACATATATTAATAGTAATATAATATGTATAACAAATAACCATACATAAACATTATCTATGGCATATCTAAATTCATCCCCAAAGTTCTGAAGATCAGAAAGGGGATGGGATAGAAAATAAACATAAAAACATCATTGACCCTTCACTTACTTAAAATACAGAGTAGTGACAGATAAAATACACAGAGGAAAATCTGAAAAATACTGCTGGGAAAAGCAGATATTCATTGTTATGTCCCAGAAACAAAGCAAAAATCATGAGTGAGACTAAGGACATTGACCATCAGCATTGCAGGGTTGTGAGCAGCCATCCGTTTCCATGTTTCAGAAAGGTGACTTGAAGGCCTACCCTGGAGAAGAGGAGTCAGAGCCAACCTCACTCTCTGAGCCAGAATAGGAGGAGGAGTGGGTAACTTCTTTTTGAAGTTAGGGCTAAAAAAGTAAGACTAATGTCTGCTTAGAGCTATGGCACAGAAGTAGGGAAAAAATGAAAATGGACTGGTATTGACTAAATCAGGAGATTTGCCTGCTATTATCTTCCAGATAATAGAAAATTAAATTATAATACCTTTGGGGCAATATAATGTCCTTCAGTAACTCTACATGCATTTTTCAAACAGTATCCAATATTAAATATGAACTTATCTGGCATGCCAGGAGCCAGGCCAAACTATCAGAAAATCAAGAGAAAACAATACAATAGAGACAGATCCAAAAAATGCTCTATATGTTGGAGATTTCAGTACTTGACTTCAAATGAAATATGGTTACAATGTTCAAAAATTGAAACTATACTAAAATATATAATAAAATATAATAAACTTCATCAAACTTTCACCAAAGAACTGGAATGCATAAAAATGTTCAAATAGAAATTTAAAAAAAACCTGTAATTAAGTATAAAAATAGACAATACAGAAAAGAGAAATAGTAATCTGAAAATATATATCAGTATAAAATAATTTTTGAAAAAAGAAAAATAAATATGGGAATATATATGAGAATATAAATAAATGCAAACAACACATACATTATGTAATGAAATCAATAACATACATGTACTCTATGGGAGGACCAAATGTAGAGAGAAGAGACATAGAGATAGAAGAAGGAAGATGGAAGAAAAAGAGATGGAAGTGGAGGAGGAGAGGGACGGAGATAGAGAAAGAGAGAGTGGGTGAAAGAGGCAGAAGTAATATTTGAAGAGATAACATCTGAAAATTTTCACAAACTCAGAAAAGATATCAAGCAAAGGATTCAAATCTCTATAAATCTGAAGCATGCACACACACACACACACAAAATCAAAGAAAACCACATATAAACACATTATAGATAAGCTGCTAAAATCAGGGGCAAAGAGAAAAATTTTAAAAAGTTGTCACAGGATGAAAACACACATCTTCAAATGAGCAATCATAAGAGTGATGGACAATTTTCCAACAGAAATTATTAAAGTCTGTAGACCGTGGAATGGTACAATTACAATATTAAATAAAATTATAACCAAGCCACTTTTTCGTGACCAGTGAAAGTATCCTACAAACAGGAAGATAAAATAAAGACGTTTTAGGCAAACAGAAATAAGAATGTTATTCACCAGTGGACTCACCTAAAAAAAGTACTAGAGGAAGGTTTGCTAATGGAAGAAAATTAATGCATAAGTTCCAAGATATCTATAATTTTGTGGTTAAATGTAAATATTGACTATTAAAAAATAGTCTGTGTTTGTACATTAAGAGACATGTACCATAATGTTTATGGTTTCATATTATAATAATTTATAGTATATAGCGTCATAGAAAACAACAAAAATAAAACTGTAGTATCTACAATAAATTCAGACTAAATACAATTTATAGACAAAATCACTGAGGATAACAAGGACATGAAAATTACAACAGAATGAATTCTTGACCTGCAGTGTCCAAAAAATCACAATCATTCATGAAATTAATGACCTTAATATTATATATGTATATCTGTATCTTATGATACATTTAAAAAAATTAAAGATATAAATCCACAACTCTAATAACTTAAAAAGAAGCCAATGTCAATAAGACAAGCAATTTGTAAACAGAAATTTGAGTAACACAGTTAAGTTTTGTCTAATAGATGCACATAGACAGTTACAGTCCAATAAATGAATATACAATTATTTTCATTAATAGATGGGCAATTTGCAAAATTGATCATCTAATAAGTTACAAAAAAGTTTCCAAATATTCAAGTATTTAATATAAAATAAAATTCATTTCAATGAGAACATAGTTTCTCAACACTAATTTAAAATCACCACTCAAAAGCTAGCAAAATACCATAAACCATATAAAACTCAAAAATCTTGAAAACTTAAAAATGAAGTTTTAGGGGCTGGCCCGGTGGCTCAGGCGGTTGGAGCTCCATGCTCCTAATTCCGAAGGCTGTAGGCTCGATTCCCACGTGGATCATTGGGCTCTCAACCACAAGGTTGCCGGTTCAACTGCTCCAGTCCCCGCAAAGGATGGTGGGCTCTACCCCCTGCAACTAACAACGGCAACTGGACCTGGAGCCGAGCTGCGCCCTCCACAACTAAAACTGAAAGGACAACAACTTGAAGCTGAACAGTGCCCTCCACAACTAAGATTGAAAGGACAACAACTTGGAAAGACTTGGAAAAAAATCCTGAAAGTACAAACTGTTCCCCAATAAAGTCCTGTTCCCCTTCCCCAATAAAATCTTTAAAAAAAGAAAAAAGAAAATAAGCTGTAATAAGTCATTCAATTTAAATAACGAAAAGGAAAAAAAGTGAAGTCTTAGTTTTTCATTTGTGAACAAGTTAACCATAAGGACCATTACAGACTTGAAAAAAAAATTACCAAGAAAATGCTATATATTAATTCTTAGAAGATGATATTAAATTGGTCCTTAGAGGTACATACATAAACTGAAATGCACAAAAAAACAAGATAACATTTTTAGCTCAAATAAAAATTAAGGAAGTTAATTTGCAAGATCAAGAATAACATATTTTTAAAATAGGATGGAAAAACTTACTTTACCAAATATCAATATATATTGCAAGACAGAGTGATTAAGACATTACAATATTGACATATGGTTACACAAATGAGAATTGGAGAAGAAATTAGTTATTCTTCAACTTAAACTGAGTGAATGAATGAAAAAAAGAAAAATTATCCAAATAAAACCCAAAAATCAACCATTGAATAAAATCAATAGTCATTTATTAAAGAAAAGAAGAAAAACAAGAAATGAAGCCTAGAATAGAACTTTCTTTACCTAATAAACAATTTTTAAACAAAGCACTAATGAGAATTTATATGCATTAGCTCCAATGTCTAGAATGCCAAATATTAGGTTGTTCCGCAAGTAAACTGATGGTAGATTAGATTCTTCTCATCCTTGGAACTTCCCTGTATAATTTGCAGATTAGAAATTGCAAAATGGCTATGAGATGGGTATACCAAGAGCCGTGAAGATGACAGCATGTAGTCTTTCATAGCAGCTCTTCAGATCACTGCCTTAAGTACCTAGGTTATTCACCAAATTGCATGCTCCAGAATGCATAACTGTGATTTTAAATATAAATAATGCACTATGAAAAGCAAATCATATTAGATATTGACACTTTGATTAACTGAATCCTTAATGCATAGAGAAATCTTATTTGCGTGGCATCAGTTTTAGAAGAAAATCTACATAGGTGTATGGCTCAGATAATGTCTTGTTATCATTTATTTTCTCTTATTGGTCATTTAATAAACATTCTGGTGACTACTAATTGTTTAATTCTATCAGAGGCAGATAAAAAACATGATTTGCTGTAGGTGTGTGTTGACTTGGATATCCTAGGAGATATGCTTAATTGAGAAGCAAGTGTGATATTGAATCAAGAGTGGACTGGATTTTTTCTTTTCTGTCACTGATTTGTTATAGGATCTTGTACAAATCACTTATCTTATTGTCAAGAAATTTAGTTGAAACACATAATTCTTTGTTGCCACATAGCAGCCTACCTGTCTCTCCCCTCATACCTACCCCTAAAGAAAGGAGAGTCTGTGAGACTAATCCTTTCAGGGATTTAGCTTCACCTTTGTGCTTACACCTTATGTCTCCCTGTTTGACCCTGGAGGATGGCTGGTTAGCCAATGACGGGTAAAATTCACTACGGTGGCGGGGTGGGGGGCAACTCAAGCCTGGCACAGTCGAGTGGGGACCAGCAGGAGAATCCACGGAGTTGATAGAGGTGGGCATAGACCCCCACTTTCCCCCGGTTAAGGAGAGCTTCTGCCTTTGTGGCTGCATTCCTTCCCACAACCTACTTGGGAAGAGATTCAATGGTATAATAACATCAGTTCTCCATCTATCCATTTCAGTAAGTTTCAGCATAAAGGTTGTGTCTCTCGGGGGAGGTACATCCTGAAATTGACGGTTCAGCTTTTTGCAGGCAAGGGAAATTAGTTCAAATCAGTTTCTTAGTATAATGTGTGAAATTCACACACTTTGGAGAAAACAATGTGCTTTCTTGTGTGTGCATCAATAAAAGCCACAATGCGGCCCTATTGGGGGCTCTCAGTCCTTTGAAGCTGTGAGACCCCTGGCCCCTGTTTCATAACTTTCTTGATTTCTGTTTCTTACTTTCTTAACCCTTCACTGCCCCTTCTCGTTCTCTCATCTGTGTATGTCTAGCCAAGGGTTTGTCAATTTTGTTAATCTTTTCAAAGAACCAGCTCTTTGTCACATTAATTTTTTCTATTGTCTTTTTGTTCTCTATTTCATTTATTTCTGCTTTAATTTTTATTATTTCCTTTCTTAGGATGGCAAATTTCTATTTGAAATAACTATATTTATCTTTAAACCAATATCTTGTCGAATTCATCGAGTGTGGCTCCATACTCAGTGTGGCTTCTTTTGGCTCTATCCACGTACTCAGCCAAAATAACGTGGATGCGGCATATTTGCCAGTCACATGATAGAAGGCCTCATGTATTTTGAGTTTCCATATATCAAGACTGTTTTTCTGCCAATTCAGGGAGGAAAATGATGTTGTGAATAATTGAAAAGTATTAGAATTTTCAGAATACTTTCAGTTGAAAAAAAGAAAGAAAAATTATATAATTTTCCATGTGATTCATTTGTCTTCATTCTATACCGTTTCTAAAGTACAGGTTTCCATGGGATTCTAAATGTAATGTTTTTAAACAGCCATCACAAAATCCTGCAAATTTTTTTGTAAGGTGGGAGTGCAAGCAAAGTAAAGTATGATACTTAGCCAAATGACTGAAACTAAGCAAGCCATAGAGCAGATGAATGCTAAATGTTAATAAATGAGTGCTATATTATATTCAGACTTTTCTGTTTATATTAATTGGTAAAGTTAATTAAAAGCAGATATACTATGATAATGAATTTCTAAAAAGAACACTGTGCATACTTCTCTCTGTAATATTGCCCAAAATCTAACTTGGAAACATTACTTGTTACTTGTGTTTTTTAAAGCAAACCCTGTTTTTGATAGACATTCAAGCATCTTTCAGAAAGACAGAGATTATTTCTTCATATGCAAACCTAAAGGGAATTTGTAACAATTTCCTTGCTTTGTAGGAAGATGTTCCTTAGGGAAAGCATATTTAATAGAGGAAATATGTTGATTTCAGTAATCACAGATGTTTATTCCATTCTATTTATATTTGATTCTACACTTTTTATAACGTAGAAATAAATTTCATAAAATTTGGTGCTAATGAGACAGTGTGATGCTGATTATCTTGACTACAGTTAGAAAAAGTACATATGGATATTCTCCAGGTTTGTTCACACATCTCTACCCACACACACCTTCATACCAAATCTGTAACACCCCTGCTATTCAATTACTTGGCATCTATTATGCAAAGACTGCCAACCTTTAGTACTTTGGGAAGAAAGACAAATTTCTATCAAGGAATAGTTTGAGATCGCTTAAAAACCTACTACAGAGTTGTTTCCTTTCTTTAAAAGGTAAAATGTCTCAGTGGTAAGAGATGGTTGCATTTTAATGTTGATCTGCCTTAGATTTCATTTCCTGGATCTAAAAAAAACAATATTAGCTAGAGTTGCATATATCCTTAAAGCTTGAAATTTCTTAAGCAGCTAAGGTATACCTTTTGTAGAAATTTTGAAATGGAAACTCTGATGCGTATGAGTATGTATAGCCCAATATAATCATATACATTAAAAATACACACACAAGCAAACAAAAACTCTTTGACACAGACAACAGTATGGTGGTAACCAAAGGGAAAGGGGAATGAGGGACATAGAAAAAGGTAAAGGGGATCAAATACATGGTGACGGAAGGACATTTGATTTTGGGTGGTAAGCACACAATGCAATCTACAGATGATGTGTTATAGAATTGTACATGTGAAACCTATATAATTTTATTAACTAATGTCACCTAAATACATTCAATAAAATTATAAAAAAATACATACCCACACACATGTTCTTAAAGGGATACTGTCATAGGAGAAGCTAGAAAAAAAGTCGTATTTATTGAGCACCCATATAGCAAGGCTCTAGGCTATCATTATTTCCCTAAGCTTTATCTAACCATATGAATTCCCTAAGGTGTACGTTTAAACAAAATTGTGATCCTTACCTAAGACCTATTGACTCAGACTCTAGGAGAAGATGTTTAGAAATCTGTAATTTGGTAATTGCCAGAGGTCGGTCTTTGGATCAAGAAAGTTTGAGAAAAACTGCGGAGTTCATTTAAACTTCAACTTCTGCTATATATATTGTACCATTTTATAAATAAACTGAAGGTCAAATATATCAATAAACTTGGCTAATGTGGGATCTGGGGTATGAAATAAATCTGTGTAATTGGAAAGCCCACATTTTCTTAACCCCACTGTACTTGCTTTGAAAAACAAATAGCCTTATTGATACAGAACTTACATACCATAAAATTCAGTCTTTTAAAGTGTACACAATTGGTTTTATTATCAGAGTTGTAAAACTATCATCCTCATCACAGGTTGGAACATTTCGATTACCCCAAAAAGAACCACATCCCATGAGAAGTTATTTCCCATTTCTTCCTCCCCTAAGCCCTGGCAATTACTAATTTAATTTCAATCTTGATGGATTTGCCTATTACAGACATTTTATGTAAATTAAATCACAAAATACATACATGGTTTTTTGTGTCTGGTTTCTTAAACTTATAATGTTTTAAGGCCCATCTGTATTGTGACACGTATCAGTATTTCATTGATTTTTGTAATGGAATTATATTCCTATTTACAAATATATCACATTTTGTTTATCCAATGATCAGTTGATGGATATTTGAGTTGTTTCCACTTTTTGGCTACTATACATAATATTACCATGAACATTTGTGTAGAAGTTTTTGTGCAGACATATATTTTCAACTCTTTGAATACCTAGGGGTGGAATTGCTGTGTAATATAACTCTGTTATATATTTTGAAAAATTCCCAACAATTTTCCAAAATGGCTGCTTGCTCCATTTCACAATCCCACCAGTAATGTATGAGAGTTCTAACTTATCCCCCATCTGTGAACACTTACTTTCCATCTTTTTTATTTTGCCATACTCATGGGTGCAAAATGGTATTTCATTTAATTTTAATCTGCAATTTCTAACAACCTTATTGAGATATATAACTAAGATAAAAAAATAAATAAACACATGTTTAATGTATACAATTTGATCAGTTTGGACGTATGCATACATGCATGATACTATCACCATAATCAAGAAAATACACATATACGTCACCTCCAAAAGTATCTTGGTGCTCTTTATGTGTGTGTGTGTGTGTGTGTGTGTGTGTGTGTGTGTGTGTGTATTATATGAGTGTTTAACATGAGATGTATCTTTTTAACAAATTTTTAGATTTGCAAGTTCTTAATGGATAATGATTCAAGCATTGTTTCTTGTGCTCATTGGCTATTTGCATATCTGCTCTGGAGAGACATCTATTTAAATCCCTTGCCCACTTTAAAACTTGGCTATTTATACTTAATTATTAAGTTGTAAGTGTTCTTTATATATTCTGGATATAAGTCCTATATTAGATATATGATTGCTAATGTTTTCTCCCATACTGTAGATTGTTTTTTCCTTTTTAATGGTATTCTTTGAAGCACAAAAGAGTTTGTTTGATTGTTTGTTTGTTTTGATAGAAATCAGTTTATCTATTCTTTTGCTACTATGTTGTCATTTCTAAGAAACTGTTGCCTAATCTGAGGTCATAATGATTTATTCCAATATTTTCTTCTAAGAATTTTGTAGCTTTAACTTTTATGTTAAATCTCTGACCCATTTTGAGTTGTTGTTTTTTTTATGGTGTGAGATAGGATCTAAATTCACTCAGGTATATGTGCATGTCCAGTTGTCCTAGTACTATGGCTTTAAAAGACTATTCTCCACCCCCCAATTGAATTATCTTGACACTTTTGTCAAAATTCATTTGACTGTAGATGTAAATGTTTATTTCTGTACTTTGAGTTTTACTACATTGATCTATATGTCTATTCTTATGCTAGTACCTCTCTGTCTTGATTACTGTAGCTTTGTATTTGAATGAATTCTATAATTAGCTTGTTAATTTATAGCTTGTTAATTTAGATGCCTAAAATACGTATCTAAAATTTGATAGGGATTGCATTGAATCTATAGATTAATTTGGGTAGTATTGCTACCTACCATAGCAACATTCAGTCATGTGATCAGTGAGCTTGACTTATTCCCTATCCCCACTTTATTTGTTTCAGCTCTCGTGACTGTTACACAGTATTTCTGAGTTTTCATGTCATTGAAAAATAGTTGCTTTGAATTGTTTGATATGAAATTCATAATGCAATTGTTACAGGCTCTCTGTAAAAAGGTATAAAACACTTTTTGGACATAGTGCCTTATAATACAATATATGGTGCCTGGATAAGGGAGTGGAAGAACACAATACAAGAAAAATCTGTGCACAAAATAGGAAAACAAAAGAATGTCATAAATTCATGGAAGAGCATCTATACTTATAAGAAATACACTTTACTTGTTTTCCTAGGTTATTAAAAACCATGTATTTACATTTAAAGTGAAAACCATCATAATTTATAATGAAGACTTTTTAAAGAACTATTGTTCTTATGCGTTATATTTTGTCCTTTTCAAATATTTACCTTTAATACCAACCACAATCTCCATTTTAAAGAAAAAAATTAGGCAGAGAGTCATTAAATAATATGCCCAAATTATACAGTTATCAAATATACATCTGATACTTGAATGCAGTTCTGATTTAAAGATCGTTCTCATTTCTCTGTAATAACTAATAATAAAATAAATATAGGATTAAGAAACAAATTTATTTTTTGTGCCATTCCTCAGCCACTGACCAGGAAATCATTTTATATCATTGAACTTTATTTTTTACATATGTGAAATGAGACTAATTATAGTTTAACATCTAGTGATATATGTTGTAGAAATGAAGAATTGGTTTAAAATTCAAAATTGATAAATGTAATTATCCATATTAACTGAATAAAGGAGAAAATTATATACATCTTAACAGATGCAGCACAAAATATTTTATTAAAGTCAACATCATTTATGTAAGTCTCTTATTAAACTAGTTAAGATAGCTACTTTGATCTAGGATTTTTAAAGGCTATATCATTAACATATTTAGTGGTAAATTATTAAAATCTTTCCTCTGAGATTAAGTAAAGGCAGTAATGTCTGCTGCTATCACTTACATGCAAATTTATACTGAGGGTATTACCCAGTGTAAAAGGCACACACACACACACAAAAAAACAAATGGTAAAATAATTAAAAAGGAAAAATGGAATTTCATCATTTTTATATGACACTATTATTTTTACATAAAATCCAAAAATTATTAACAGGTAAATTATTTAATTTGAGTGTATTTATCTTAATTGCTGATTACAAGTTCAGTATAAAAATGTTAATTACATTTCTCTGCTAGCAACAGAAAATTACATTAAAAAACCATTTGAAATAATATACAAATATATCATACATATGGAAAATAATAAATGTAATATAAATATGTAGATAAAATATAAATTTTTGAGATAAATAAAGGAAGATCCATATACGTGGCAGAATATACCATATTTTTGGATTTGAAAATGCAATATTGTCATCAAACAATTTTTGAACTCAAGAAGTACATTTAAAGTTTATATAAAAGTTAAAATTATCAAGCACACCAAGATGCTTTAGAACAAGAACCAGGTAAGAGGTCTTGTTCTCTACTTGATACCAAGAATTTTATTCAAAAATGCAATCATTAAGACAGTACAAGATTTAAAAAAATAGGTCATGGAACTAGAAAAGAAACTGAAAATAAACCGAAGGTATAAGCACCAATGATTTATGACAAAGTTGATATTGCAGATTAGTGGAGAAATGATGGTATTTTCAATATAGATTGCTGAAAATATTTGAACATTCGTATGGAAAATATTAAACATGATCTTTTCATATCATAAAACATTTAATTCTAATGAGATTGTTAAAGATACAGTGAAAGAAGGAACAATATACCTCATGAAGATTATATAAGAGAAAATCTTTACAAGTTTATGTAGGGAAAATTTTTCAAAACATGGCACCAAAAACACTAATTTAAAGGTAATCATTATAAATTACTTTTCATTAAAATTAAGAATTTTTGTTCACAATAAACACTATTAAAATAATGAAAAGGCAAACGGCAGATAGAGTGAAGATATTTTCAAAACATATATCCAATGAAGGACTTCTACTGAGACTACATAAAGATCACCTGCATGTTAATTAAGTAAAAGAGATTAATCGATAGAAAAATGACACTTCACAAAGGAGAATATCAATATGGACAATAAACATTGAAAGATCTTCAACACCATTAGTTATCAGGGAAAACCCTAAAAGGCTACAATAAAATGTGACAACATAGCTACCTGAATGACTAAAGTAATAGACAAGCAATATCAGATATTGGCAAATAATGTAGCACAAACGTAACTGTTCTATCTTATTGTTAGAAATTGGCACATACACTGTATAAAACTCTTTTGGTCTTATTTATTGAGTTGAACATAGGCATTTTTTATGAGCCAGCAAATTTACTTCCAAGTATATATAGCAAAAATTCATATACTGTATCCAAAGACAAGAATGTTTAATGCATCATTATTCATAGAAATCAAATACTGGGAACAATTTCATTGTCCATTAATGGCATTCTCGGTAAAGAATTTGTAGTATAGCATATTCATATAACAAATACAATGGAGTGATACAAGTAAACAAATTATGATTACATTAAATCACATGGATATTTTAAAATTGTTGAGTGAAAGAAGCCAAGTACAAAATAATATATATTGTGAGGTATCATGCATATAAAGTACAAAAACATACAAAAGTGAACCATAGTGTTTAGGAATGTATATTTACATTGGTAAACCTATAACCTACAGAAAGATATACAATATTTTATTTATTGATCTTTGTGGTGATTGAAACCTGTTCACTTTGTGAAAATTTATTGAGCATACATTTCATTTCATGCTCTGTCATTTATGAGTAAAATATTTCACAATAAACATTTTTTATGAAAATAAAATTATAAAGTACTTATTTCTAAAATAATGAAACTCAGACAAATAAATTAAATATGAAGTTAAAAATATTTTCAAAAGTAAGATGAAACAAAATCTAAAATTACCAGTAATTATCAGATATGAACATTAAATACAATCACAAAAAATATTTTATGTTTATTGGAAGGAAAGTGAAAAACTGGAAAAATAGAAGCCAAATAATATCTTCACATACAAATTATAAGAAAGAAGAAAACAATTAGTTTTCATAAAGAAATTACAGTAGCTGTGTTCTTCCCCAATCTAATATTGTTGCTGTGAAATGTTTATTGGAATAGAGAGAAATTTTGAAAGTTTAATAAAGAGCCATGAAAACATTTCACATTTTGCTAATCATATTTAGGAAGCAAAGTAATATCAATTATTACAAGTATAGATCATTGTATTATAAGTATGTTACCAAAGTAGGAAAAACTATAGTTTTGATTTCTTTATAGCTAAATATTGTTTCACTTCCCACTACTACCACCACCAGAAAGACTCAGTTAAAAAAAGTTGCGATTCATTTACCAGTTTTAGCAATGTTTCTAATGTTCATTAATACAAATAATGCTCTTTAATCGATAAAATATTTCAATAGAATGTCACTCTCAAATTGTTATTTGGTATTTAACCAGTACTGGGATAGTTTCCAGAGAAGAATTATCTCTGTTACCAACTTGAATTTTCTTTGTTTTAAATCTTAAAACAGAAAATTAATTTTCTATTAAGTTGCGTAATGTAATACTTATAGTCTCTATGAGTCCACCATATAAATTAAAACGTGAAACTGGAATTGGATGAAACATAATCATGCACAATTAGCATTACCATTTTAAGGAAACACATCTTGAATGAGCAAAGGATATGTAGTCACCTAAAAAAACGAAAAATTAGTATTGATAGTTTCTTCTCACTTTAATTGCAGTAATGACTCTATAAATCAAATAAAATATTTGATAAAGTGGTTGTTTTAAAATTACAGTCTAAAAGTGATAAATTAACTTTTCTAATTACATTTTTAGGGTAAAAGATTTTGTGGGCTTCTTATCATGATGAAATGAAATATGTTTCCAGGGTTCTCCCAGTCATTCCTTACTGGAGAACACTGAGAACAATCTATCTTGTTATTCAGAAATGCTCAGAAAGAGGTCAGCAACCTATGTCAAATAAACCTCATAATCTAATTTTCATATTTCACTTTAATAAAAAATAGATTTAAATCTCTATGCATCTTTTTTTAATGCTCTTTTTCTTTTTTATTATTTTTTTCTTAGCCCACTGTTTTTTTCCCTCTATTTACTCATAAAAATGTAATTTGGTTAACCCTAAGAGAACATTAAGTTGAAATTATTATAGAAAAAAAAAACAACCTGCCTTAAGAGGCACTACTTAAGGGCTTATCTTCAATTCATTTGTCATCATGTGCCATAGTGGGAAGTGTATACAGCATAAATTAAGTACTCTATCAAATTTCCCTATATCTTGTGTTCTCAGCAAGACAACAGCTCAACAATGTATGTTTTATTTATTTATATTTTACCTTAAGGAAGTCCTTCCTTACCAGGCTGGACAAATGTCATGTGTCCTGGCCCTTTCCAACACATAATGAAAATAGACCTATTTCCAGCTATATCTTGCTGATTGCTTCCTATCCAGTTTAGTTGTTCAATGTAAATGAATACTTCACAGCAAAAATATATACATACTGTTGTACAGCATCTATATGAAACTTCTTACATAAAAAAACAAACAAACAAACAAAAAAAAACAATCTTGATGGAGCCAAAGTATCTAAAGTATATATATGAGATCTTTATAGTTTCACAGTTCTACTTAGAGCAGCCATCATAATAATTGTTACAATCTAGAAAATCAACCATATCTGACAAATCAAAATTCACTTAGTTTGCCTGATTTAGTGCGAATGTGTTTTTCACTTCCTTTGTTAAGTTTCTGTATCAAATAGCCTAAAAAGCTGCTCATCATTGTGAAAACACTTACAGCTAATGCATTTGTTAAAAAAAAAAAGAAAAAAAAAAAAAGATCATTTGTTTTAAAACTGACCTAAAATAATAAGGGTAGTGACTGAGTTGAAGAATTCTTGAAAATTTCTGAAAAAGAAGCAAAGTGGTTATAAACCAAAGGTTTAAAGATTATAAACCTTTAAAGCAGTAAACAGCATGATATTATTTAGTAGATTATTAGTAGATTAGTAGGATTAGTAGTAGATTAGTAGATTTAGTAGATTATTTGTAGGATGATCTGTACAGTAGTCCCCCTTTATTTGGTGAAAATATGTTCAAAGACCCCCGGTGGGTATATATATATATATATATATATATACATACATATATATATATGTATATATATATATATATATGTATATATATATCTTTTTCTATATATTAATAATCTCTCTCTCTCTCTCTCTCTCTCTCTCTCTCTCTCTCTCACTCTCACACACACACACACACACACACACAATATCTTATTATACTCACCCTTTTTGCCGTGATGTGAGATGAAAAAAATCCAAAAATTATTCTTGAATCTGTGTAACCATCCCTTTCAGTAAATGGCTTGGTGACACTTGTTGCAGGGTTCCCTTGCTGAAGTCTCCATATAGCCTCAATGCTTTTTGTCATGACACGTTGCCATCAATTGGAATACATTTTTTGTTCATGTCTTCCACCCTCAAATTTAATGTCTTTTCAATTTTAACTACTGTTATTTCCCCAAAAATGAGACCTAGCTGGACCATCAGCTATAATGCGTCTTTTGAAGCAAAAATTAATATAAGATTCAGTCTTATTTTAATATAAGACTGGGTCTTAATATAATATAATATAATATAACATAATATAATTCTGGGTGTTATATTAATTTTTACTCCAAAAGTCGCATTAGAGGTGATAGTCTGGCTAGGTCTTATTTTCAGGGAAATTAGGTATGTATCACACTGTGGCCATAACTTTTGTCATTTGAGATGCAAGGTAAAAACTAGAACAAATGTCTGTTTCCTTCTTCACAATTTCATGGATAGAAGATTTGTTCTCATGTAGATCTTAGCAGACTCACCATACATACATATATATATATATATATATTTTTTTTTTTCTTTTTAAGTCAGGAATTTTCACTTAAAGGAAGCACTTTATGACTTCTCTTTGCCATATCTGAATTGTCGGCATCACTCACTTGTGCTCTCAGGTCATTTTTAAGTAAAGTAAGTGTTCCTTGAATACAAAAACAGTGATACTGCAGTCTTATTTAAAGAGAATATTTGTGATTTCAATTTGGCTTTAATTTTAATAATCAATAACTATATGCAGAAAAGTTGATATGACAACCGAGAGGCTACTAAATGGAGAATGGGTGGCAGCATATAGGTCATGGATACACTGTTCCAAAGGATGATTTACCTGAGCAGGATAGAGTGGGACAGTGTGAGATTTTATCATGCTACTCAGAATAGCGTACAATTTAAAAGTTATGACTTGTTCATTTCTAGATTTTTTATTGAATACTTTTGGACCATGGTTAACCATGGGTAACTGAAACTGTGGAAGACAAAACCATGAATAAGGGAGGACTCCTAGGAGATAAACTCTCTCTCTCTCCTCTCCCTCACCCTCACTTTCAGGAAGTAAAGAATGTAATTGTCTTGACAAGAACATACATTAAAATATAGTTTGAACTCAGATAATGTTTTACTTTCCCAACCCATAAAACACTACCTAAACAATATTGTTTAAAGACAATATTAGTGATTTCAATTTGGCTTTAAGTTTAATAACCAGTACTATTTACTGTATGCAGAAAAATTCAAGCCAACTTATTTTGAAAAATTATTTTTTGAAATGTCAATAATCAGAAAGCTCAAAAACAAATACTGTCTGATTTAAATGAATAATCTAAAGACAGGATTCCTAGATACTACATGAAATCATGCTATGATATTTGTGACCCAATAAACAGACTAAAGTATTCTTCACCTAAATCTATTAACACTCATTGTAGCTTCGAGATAGAGTTCCCCTTTCTATATACATACTAAGTTTCATACTTAACTTTCAGTGCATATGATTTTATGTGGGGACGTACATATGATTACTTTCTACCATGGAGTCGAGGACTATGTCAATTTTTTAACAAGAAAAAACATATTTTCTGATAAAATTAAACTTTGTCTATGAAGTGCAAAAAATAGGAACATAATTGTGCTGTTTGTGATCTTTGTTTGACTATATTTTAAGTCAAACATGAAATAACTTCACTTTCTTCCAGTTTCTTGCCCCAGTCACTTTCTTAATTATTTAGGAGACATAGGTCAATTTCAAGATAATTAATACTTTTTTAGACTAAAACCAATCTTGTTTTCTAGCATTATTTGGAATAGTGTAATTTCATAAAAACACAGAATTCACCCAATTTAAAACTAAAAAAAAAAAAAAATGGGGCCTAGTCTTTATCTAGTTCTAGGGTGGCAAACTTCATACCTATTGACAGAATGTTTTTAAAGACAATTTTTTAGCTGCATGTTTTTTCCCCATTTATATGCTTCTTTATTTTTGTTGTTGTTTTATTGTGACTTTGAATGGCTGCAGGATTCCACATATAACAGGTCTCACTAGTCTCTATTGCCTTTCTTTCCTTTCCAACCTGTGATCTATTCCAATTATTTTATTTTGATATAAAATAAACTAAAAAAGATTAAATGAACTGTCCAAAGCCACACAGGTAGTGTGACAATGACAGAAAAATATAGGTGACTTAACTTTCCCACTAATGATGTGACATACAGTAGAGAAAGAAAGACAGCAGACACAAGGACACAGTTGAGGAGGAAGAAACGTGAGGCTCCTCCTTAGATGTTACTATATCATCACAGTCTTTCTATTGCCCTTGGCTGATTTACTTCAGTTTGCATCCATCTCTTCTCTCTCTCCTTCAAAAGAAGAAACTAATTAAGTCTAAATTACATTAGGACAATATTGGTTAAAATATTTTAACTCGGAGAAAAGAAGAACTCTACTTGAAATGGCATTTAAAAGAACTATTGACTAATAAAACAATGATTTTACAATTCTTGCCACTTTTAGTAACTTACTTGAGGAAAAGAAAATAAAAAGAGTTAGGGTCAGTAGGTAATCATAATGAAAAAGAAACAGAACTGACAAAATACAGAGTTGCCTTCTCCAATAGTAATAATCCATCAAGAAATTTTATTGTGCTATTCAATATACTAGCCACAAGCCACACATGGCTTTTAACATTTTAAATAACTAAAATTTAAAAATATTTAAGATTTCATTTCTTAAACACGCTAGCCACATTGTAAGTACTCAATAGCTACATGTGGCTAGATACCATATTAGACAGAGCTGAAATGGTGAAATAATCTATTGCAGTGACCAATTTAAAGAAGGGAATATGTACATTTTTGCTTAGCACAACTAGTCCAGATTACCAAGCACTTTCTGATTCTTTTATCTTCATATATACTATGAGAGGTAGCAGATAAGCAACTGTTAGAAAAGCCTTCTTTTATTAACCATGCTGTTCTTTTGGATTTGTGACATATATGGCAAAAAACTTTAAATCTCCCTGGGTAGTGAACACACAATGTGATATATAAATGACGTATTACAGAATTGTACACCTGAAACCTACGTAACTTTCCTAACTGTTGTCACCCCAATAAACTTTAATTTTAAAAAATATTAAATCTTTGAAATTGGACTTTGAGCATCCTTAGATACCAGCAAAAACTAATTCAATTTTCACTGAGGCCTCCGTTAGGATTATGCTAAACTCGCAGCACATTCTGCAGTGCTGAAAATAGAGCAGGCCTTCTGATGGTCAGTGTCACTAACTGATGCTGAAATATCTGTTGTCACAGGCCAGTGTTTCAGTGGCAGTGTGCCCTGCCTGATTCGTGGGCTCTTACTTACCCTACGTTCAGCCTCCTTGGTTCATCCTGTCAGTTGAGGTCTTGCCAACTGCACAACATTCTAAGACAAAGTTAAACATCTTCATCTTCTAATCATGAATCCCGATCTCTGAAAACATTCCCTTGCCTCCTTCTCCAAGGCATATTTTCTCATTACACACTCTCTTCCTTGTCATATGCGCACGCAGGTGAGATCTTTTTAGTGAGTTTAAACTTTTAAAAAGTTAAAATGTACCTCCTAGTGAAACAGAGCCTGCAAAAAATCCACAAGACAAAGGGATACAAAAGAGAGAACACATTCAAATATCTCTGGGTGATACCATTCACGAACACAAGTACCGGGAATGTGTGAATTGAGAGCTCCATCCTCCATGTAGCAGCTGACATTTCTTCCCTAATGAAAATATAATACAGAAATAGGTTATGTAGTAAAGATGTAAATGTAGAAATAGGAACAGTGTAATAAAAGTGGTTATGGACAAATAATATCAGTTCTGTTCCCTAAGTGTGTTTAGCCTAAATTTGCTTTATAGCTTGTTTTGGGAACTTAGATCTAGAGAAAAATATGGTTTTGAGTTTCACATAACCACCTTACAAGCAAATGACTAGAACACAACTAGTTTGTAACATTAGAACTGCCAGTCTACATATGGGTAGGTGAACAACCTGGGCGCTAAAGAACATAAAATCGTTATTTATTTTTCATGCTTGTGAAAGTGTTGGAGCTAAATGTTTTCAAAATATCATCATTCCTATGGAGAGTGATATAATAATTAAGTTCTTAGATGATGGAGAAGTATGCTAAGAAACTCAGAACAATGAGGGCGGGAGACAGACAAATGAAGGAAGGAGGAGGGAAGAAAGTTACTGAAACACAAATAATTACACAAATAGACATCAAACTTTCTGTAAATATTAGGGACATTTTTATGTAATATCTAAAATAAAAAAGCAAAAAATTAAAAATGAGAGGGATAAGCCTCAGAAAAAGAATAGAAACTCAAGGAAGCCGATATAAAAATAAAATTCTGTATTCATTTTCCATTCAATTTAAAACAGAGTAGATATTATAATAAATAGATATACTCTATGATTTCAGGGTAGAGGGGCCATTGAGTAGAAACATCACTAAAACAAGAAGGGATTAATCATAAGTTAAAATAATAATCATGTTCATGTTTTGATAGTTTCTTCCTTTCCAAGGTCCACAGTTTTTAAGAGAAAGAAATAATAAAAATGGACCCACAAGTATAAAAATTTAAACCTTCTTTGTTGTTTCATTTTTTATGAGCTAAATTCTGTTCTTGGATGAATTTTTGATATTCTCTCTAAAGTCAGTAGGGGTGATGGATACCCAGCCAAGGATTTAGTTGGCCTCCTGATTCTAGAGGGAAACAGATGTCCATGTAAGACTTCAAGAAAATGATTACATTTGTAAAAAATATTGTAAAACATACATAAAATATATGGCTAAACATACTGGGAAAAAACATGTAGGCATAAAAATTACGTCCAATGTGTTTGTTATAGAAACAGACCATAGCCATTTACAGACACTGAGAAACAAATAATAGCAGAAAAGAAAAATAATCTAACATTCATAGGTTAGTGACATATGTGTAAAGCCTTAGAGGAAGCCAAGACAATGAAATCAGTTGATATTAAAATAGTAACAGAAAATATTTTGCATAATTAAAAATTTAGATCCAATTTGAAAATTGCATTAATTTCTAAAATGAGGTTTTTAAATATATATTAACCTATACTGCAAGTTCCCACTGGAGTAAAAATGCTACAGGTTAGTGGTTGGAGAAGCAAAAATAATTTTTTTTTACATATTTGAAGGACATGTGACAAACTCTTTAATAAATTAATCTCTTCCAAAATCTAATTACCTTATAATGAAACATATTTCATCCATACATTTTTCCTTATCCTGTCATTGTCAGAAATAGATAACTGATTACTATGCACTCAGTCATACTTAGATTAATTTAAGTAAAATTTATGTTAAAACACTTAAATTTAAGCATTTAAACGTTCTTTAAATCTTTTTTAGACATGTTAAAATGTATTCTAATAATACAATAATTAATGTACAGTAGGAACCGATCAGTCTAATTAACTCATATTTTCTAAGTATAGATATTTACAAAGCAGTGAATGTATTTGGAGATTCATCTGGAGTGATGTCAAATTAATAAAAAAGACATTATTAAATTAACCAAAAATATAAACAGAACAATGATAGAAGAGAAATATAACTAGTGAAAAAACATACAGAAAGTCTTCAATATTACTACAAATCAAAAAAATTTAAATTAAAGTTACCCTTTAATGTCTATAACCTTTTCCCTTTGTATCAGTCTCAACTGACTTGTGTATGTTGGAATAAACACTTTCACAATTTTCTGATAGAAAGTATAAACTAGTAAAACTCTTTTTCAATTCAATGTAATATCATTTATCAACAGACCAAAAAATGTTAATTACCATTAATCCTATAATTATTTTTCCAGCACCTATTCTAAAAGAACTACTTTTTAAAAAAGAAATAAGTGAAAACAAAACAAAACAAAACATTTTGCAAAATATTTGAGGTCCTTTTCCTGGAATCTGACATCCAGCTGGCTACATCCACGTGCATTGCCCCATGATGCAATGACTAATAGAGGACCTATTCCTACTAAAGTTCCTGTTTCCATGAGTTTCCTCCAGCAAGTGATATTTAAAAAGACCTGGTGAATGTGTTCTCAAATCTTCTGAATCTTGACAGTTGATGTAGCCAACAGAGCATCTAGATGATCAATAAACAGGGTCTTATAAAAGTGAACAAAAGACAGAATTTTCTAGAATGGTAGAAGAAAGAACTCAGCAAATCCTTTCGCCAAAAGGCAATAATAAAATGAAATATCACAAACAACACTTTCAAGACTCTACCTATTGATCTAAAGTATAGAAAGAAATGAGAAGCACTTACTAAAAAAATCTACTAAACTTCATGTAATAATAATTGGATTCTGTGGCCTGATAACATGGGATTTTCCAATTCCTCTTCATATTACCCTACCTCTGTCAGCTGTACCAAGGTGCCCCCTACCAGAGCAAGGCAAGCCATGAAAACTAGTGCATCATTGATAGAGGGAGCTGAAAAGAATTTGAGAAAACCTATATTCCTGAGTGTTGTCAGAAACAGCAGTGATCTCAGTGACAAAGAGACAGAGAAGTCCAACATCATGACTAGCTGATACTGAAAATATGGGTGGAACAAAAACAACGTGGTAGATTAGCCAGAAATTTAATAAGGTAATCTTGGAAATGAGACCAAAAAGTAGGTCTTGATAACCACCTAAATAGTTCTACTCTGAAAGGCTATCTGGAATACCCAGTAGAGAAAGCTATCCATACATCCCTGGCTAAATATGAGGCCTTTTGTGTGTACGTATGAGATATGCAAGGACCCAGTGAAAAATAAAAGCTGCAGAAGACTTGTGAATTGCTTGAATTATAATTGTGTTCCTCAACTCACATCCACATCCACAAAGAAAGATTGGCTCTAGGTATTTTAACACAATGTCTGGCCAGTTGCAATCCACATTGTCAATACTATGCTATACTAACAGAGGGAAAACCCCGTGGAATCTAGGCTTACAGATTTAAATGAGAAAAGTACATATATACTAGAGGGGCTTAAATATTCTTAAGATGTCAGAAGAAGTCATTTAAGATGTCAGAAGAAGATATTTTAATAGAAATGATCAAATCTGAAGAAGAGAAAGAAATAAACAATTAACCAAGCCACAGAGATCCACGAGGCATCACCATCATACCAACATATACAAAATGAGAATCCTAGAAACAATGAAGAGGGAAAAGAAGTATAAAAATATATTTGAAGATATAATGGCTAAAAATTTACCAAATTTGATGGAAAACATTAATGTACATATTCTGGAAGCTGAATAAGTTTTAAATAGGATAAACATAAAAACATCCAAACTTAAATATGTCATAGTCAAACTGTGGCAAGAAAAGACAGAAAACACTTTCAAAGCAGTAAGAAAGCTGGTTAAACTTCTTGCCTAATGCCATACAAGTCCAAATACAAGAGCATCATGAAAGTTCCCATTTGCTCATAGCCATTCCTTAATAGTTGTACATGGTAAAGCTGCAGTTCTGGGATACAGCCTTCCACCTTTCATACTTCTTATTTCTTGCCAACATCTTTTGAAAGTCTGACAGTTCAGAGTGCACTCTGTCAAGTGTGGGGATACAAATCTGGCGTCCCTGCTTACTCTGGCTGGCTATTATTAACTAACCCATCCTTCTGTGTCCAGATGACATGACAGTTGGGACAGTATTGTCCATCCTAAACCTGGAAAGGTTGCCAGTCAATGCACTACAACTGCACAGAACCATGAAGAGTGGGCGAGGTATAGTAGGGATAGAACAACTCCAGGGTCTTTTCCAAGGAGATAGTTCTAGGCATGGGCCAGATGTTGTGCCCATTTCCTGAAGAAGAAGAAAAAAAGCCTCCTCTTCCCTTGTAAGAAGGTAACACCTGAAACTAGTGGAGGTGTAAGATGACTGTACATTATGTCTTGACATGAGATCCTAATAGAAGTTTCTGGTGGCCTCCTTCAGTAATTTTCCAGGCCGCTGGAACTGTCATTCAGTACTGAATGTTACATAGGGAAAGTTGTTAGCCATCCTGGTGTGTCCTGTCATATCACCCTGCTCATGGAGCCTCTGGACCTTCAGATGTACTCTATTAAGCAACCTACCAAATATCTGCTGCTGAAAATAACAGGCATTAATGGACTCCAAGACCTGTGGTTGAGTAAGCCACACAGCACTTGTCTTCTTCCTTCCCTAGGTTCCCTGATTCTCCAGAGTCTATAGTCAATGGAAGACGTTTGAGAGCAGTATTGCAAGACCTGATAGGCCTTTTCTTGATCTCTGCCCTAGAGTTCTGCTGCCAACTGGGGTTAACTCCATACTTATGTTTAATAGTGGGGAGAACAGTCACTGGGAAAAATATCCCTCCCAGGCTGCTTTTCCTACAAGGACAAACCAACTTTCCCTGTCTGTCTCAGATGAATGTGAGCACAACCTGCAGGTGGTCACCCGATTACTTCTCACTTCTTTCCAGTGTCCTCTGCTTCATTGTGAGGGGCTGGCCTTGCACCCTTATGGTATGGGCTCATTTTCTAACAGAAGCATGTGAGATTTAGAGGCCATCCCTTAGATCAGGATCATCAACTAACAAGTAACAAGTAACTTAAATGAACCCAAGGAACTTGCTGCCTAGTGAAGAAGTTGCCCCCCTTTAGAACTCCTTAGTAACCAGCTCCAGTCTAGTGTTCAAGGCAACTGATTCTGGTAGAACGTTGAGGTAACAGGTAAATCTGTAGGCCTTCTATGTCATATAAGTTAACACTACAAAGCACAGACCCCAGTTCTCTGGTATTCCCATAAACAGCAATGTTGAGGTGGCAGAAAAGACTGGGGTCAAACTTCCACCATATTGTATGTATCGCTCTATCTGTAAGGATTAGACATCTGTCCCCTGATAAAGCCAGAGGGCAATTCCCCCAAAAGTAAACACTGAGGTGTCAAAATAAAGCAGGAATTGGGATGCAATGGAACACACAGATTGGATGTATCCCTCCTTTCTCTTCTCCAATGAGCTAAATGAGAATATCTGGTTTGTGTCTGTTCCTGAAACCTTGCTTGTCTAAATCTTACCAAGTTAAAAAAACAAGATACAATATTTGTTGTGATTGTCCATGTCTCTCTTGTTATTGTGGCCCTTAGCTTCTGGAGTAATAAAAATGAAAACCAAGACATTTTGTTCATCAGAATCTCAGGGCAGTTTATTTACTATGTGCCATGGGATTCTAGACTATTCCAGACTAAGGCCTCCTCTGAGAAGGAAGATTTCACAAATATTACATAAATTCCCATATTGAAATACTACCCAAGTATCTTCTTAGCTGTTTCATTTTCTTATACAATAGCCATTTGAACTCAAATCACAAAAAGAAAGAGTTTTGGGGTGAAGAAACGTTGTCAGGAGAGTTTTCAGCCTTTTTCTTTTGTTCTAGGAGGTCTCAGATCCCTATCTAATCCTGTGAGTTCTTGGTGTTTTATGATTTTCAAGCTGTAGACTTCAATCTCATATGTCAAAAATTATAAATTATAACTTTTTATATCATAGAGTTAAAAAAACAAAACCCAAAAAGAAATGTTTCACTTTCCCACCAGCAAGACTTACTTATTGGCATGGAGATTTAACTGTAGTCATACTTCTGAAAAGTTGTCAATCACAAATGGTTTTATTCAATTAGAAAAAGTTAAAACTGTTATCCAGATATATTCTAGCAATAAATGGGGAAGACAGGAAAATTTAAAATTTGTCTACACCCTCTGAGATCTCTGCTAAGTATAGTTAATGTTTAAACTCTGTGTGATTGAAAGAATATAACTCAATAATAAAATATGCCTTTGGGTAGAACTATGTAAAAATATTGTAAGAGAAATACATGCATGGAAAATAATTAATGGATTTAATACACAATAATGTTAACAGCAATTGCCATTTGGTAATCATAAAAATGGGATATATTTTATTCATTGCGTTTTTTGGAATTTTCTGAATGTTCTAAACTTTCTAGAGTGGGTGTATTGATATTTTTTTGGACCTGAGAAACTGTATTTTTTCAAATTCTTTATCATAGACATATGTAAACAGAATCAATCTAGAACTTTTGACAAATAATAAGAGCTGTGAGTCACTTCACAAATCTTAATCTGCATGTATTGTTCTTAATACATTTATTGTTACAAAAGAATATTTCAACTTTCAACATTGTAACCATGTTACTGTGATCCCAGTATTTTCTTGTCTTTTTTTTTTAAGTACTTCTTTATGGCAAAAGTCCTACACCATGATATTTTTGGATTATAGTTTCATTTAACAAACTGTACTTACCCTGCATGTAATTCTATCATGTTTAGGTCTTTTATAGAAGGCATGATTCTACTTTAAGAAAAAAAACTATTTTGAGAGAGAGAGAGAATAAGAAAGTGTATACTTACAAAACAACCCACACACACACACACCAAAAAAACCACCTGCAGCTTGTTTGGAGCATACTTGTGTTTTGATTACTGGAGAATTCCCAGAGTACATTAAAAGAAATATCACAATACTGGGGCTGGAACTTACTACTAGGTTAGTTGTATGATGTTTTGTGTGTGTTTTTTCTCCCTATTGTTTTGAATAGTTACATTTTACTTTTTCACCAAGAGCAAAGATTTTTAATATAGCATGGTGGTGAGCCCAGAATAGTGCCTTACATAAAAGGAGTTCAATGAATATTTAAAGTGATGGAATGGCATCTAGAAGTAAGGCACACCACTTCAGTGATAGAATTGAGAATCATGCAATGTGAAAATAAAGCTCAACATTTAATTAGAAAAGCCAGGTAAACACAATATTTTATGGTAAATCTATGAAAAGGTATGAATCAGCTGTGTGTGAGAGAAGTATACATATATGACCATAGATATATTGATAACTGATTTGATATCTTCTATGTCACTAAAGCATGTTTCTCACACGCAGGGATTCCCAAACAAACCCAAAGCATAAGCCACAGTTAGCTTGGGAAGGAAGGGGATAAAGAAGACCAATACAAAGGGAATAACATGAAAAAAGGACCCCTACTTTAATGCACATAACTCTAAATTTTTAATCTTCTTACAATAACCAAATTGCATCTGTACCTAATTTCATTTCTTCAGGGCCACTGACTCTATTACAAAATGACCATTAGGTTAGATGTAAAATTATGACTATGTTGCTTAACCATCCCTTTAACCAAATACTGAAGTCAAAATTTTAAACCAATTTTACAGATGATGAAACTGAAATGAGAAAAGTCACAACACACGTATTTTATAAACTGTCCCTGTTAGGACTGTCCTGAAACTGTAGATGTATACATTTAAAATATGTGTACTAGTATAAAATTTGTACTGATATTCATTTTCAAAATTTAATTTTTCATGAAAATTATTTAGCATCATTTTTAAACAATATTCCTTATACTCAATTTGATACTTTTAAGGAACACATAAAACAGTAAATTTTAGTTCACAAATTTTTAAATTTAAAGTTTAAAGCAAGGGGTAGTATACATCCATGTGCCACATAATGACATTTTGATCAGTGATGGACCACATATGCAATGGTGGTCCCATAAAATTACAATGGGTCTGAAAAATTCCTATTGCCTAGTGCCATCATAATCATTGTAACTTCATAGCACAGAGCATCAATCACGTGTTTGTGATGATGCTGGTGAAAACAGACCTACTGTATTTCCAGTTGTACCAAAGTTTAGCACCCACAATTATAGTGGTAGTTTATACCATTTAAGTTTGTGTAAGTACATTCTATGATATTCACATGATGATGAAATCGCCTAATGACACATTTCTCAGAATGTATCCCCATCAAGCAGCACATTATTGTACAGTGGTGAGAAGAAATAAGAGAATTTTGAAATGTGTAATATGTATAATTTAGAAAAATAAATTGTCAACTCGTTATATGTAGTATTGCTGCACAGAAAATACATTATCATCTTAAAGCAGCTGTGCTGAGATTAACATTTTAGCTTCAGATATTTTATCATATATATATGTACATATATTTTAATATATGAATGTGTAAACTTACAGGAGAATTACTACATATACATATATATGTAACAACAATATGTAAAAATTGACTTTTGTAGAAATTGTGTTGTCTTATAGTATCTGAAAGGGACTTTCATTATTTAGCTTATTGGTTGTGTTTTTATCAAATAACAGGGAAGTTAATTCAAATAACCAGTTGCCCTTTACCGCTTTACACTTATGCAAAACTATATGAATGAGCTATTTAGCCCAGGGGCTGGAGAGCAGTGTAACAGAGTCACCCTGTGTCTCCCAGAAGCTTTTAAATGTGTTCTAAACTAATCATTGAGAAACTCATACGGTCAAGGGGGGAGTACAAGAACAGCCTCAAAGTCTTGGGGAAGTAAAATCAGTGTGTCCTGTCAATAACCATGAAATATTTTTGAGATTGTGTGATCTTTGTTAAACTTGATGTGATTTTCTGCTACGTACTTTGGAGACTGACCCAGTGAGAAGGATCAGACTCTTCTACTTTAATATACACTATCTCAAAAAACACTCTTAAAATCAATGTGTCAAATTAACTGAGATTTTAATTCCTCTTCCTCAAAGTCTTCTTTTAGCCCTAGCGGAACTTCGGCCCAGTTTTCTTAGGACATTCCTGTTGTCCAAACACCATTATCACTCTGCAATCTGCCACAATGTAGATGATCTCCATGCTTAGAGCCCACTGAGGAAGAAGAATCAGAGTAAGGGTCTAGAACTGTAGTAACAGAGGTCTCCTGATTCATCATTATCAGAGGCATCTAAATACCAGGAGCTGACTGGTCACTCCAACGGGATAGATAGATGTAAAGATAGATATTCCTGATGGTATCAGTGGAGGTCACACCGGATGCTTAGAGGTCTGGCCATGTCCAAATTCTCCTTTTAGGGATGACTACAGTTGGAGATCATATTCACCAAGTTTTTAAAGAGAGCATGAAAAAACAGGGCAAAATGGCATAGAACCCAAAGAGTTAGTTTATTATGAATCGACATTTGGCTGTCTCAGCCACAAAGAGAACTTTAATTTCATTACTTAAAACTTATGCGTAAATCAAAAGCAGGGTGTGGATGTATTTACCTGGCGCCCTATCACAGGGCTAAGAATTTGACATTTGATAGTGGTATATCACTAATCCACATGGGCATCGTATTTATGCTAGTTTTAATTTGAAATAGTATTTTAATAAATTACCAACTCACTCACCAATAAATTTCATTTTCTGATGCTTCAAGAATACATCCCATGTTTACACTGTGGATCTGTATATGTCTCAGCAAAATATTGTATATTTCTGGGGATATATGTATCCCAGGTTTACAGTATTTATTTTTTAAATATTTAAACATTGATTGATGTTTATGACCACTGTGCTATTTTAATCCTGATTCTCAGGTCAGGTTTTTTTCTAAAGCAAAATTAGCCTTACTTAGTTTTCTTCTGGGAGGACGATAGGCTTCTCCCAGAAGCAGTGCTACTGCTTTAGTGTAAGCCAAGAATTAATATAACCCCCTACCTTCCAGGATATGAGAATAGCTAGGAAGTGAAGGTAAACAGATGCACATCTGGTCACCTTATGCTTTTTTAACAGTCAAACCGATTTGTTAAAGATCTATTCCATTTTCCCTGTCAAACTGAAGGACGTATCCCATATGGGTTTGACCCGTGATTCATATTATCTGCCTTTAAAAGTTGAGGGCCTCATGGCATGTTGTCTTTCCTTTCTTTCCTACTGAAATCTTTTGCTGTGTCTCTGTGGACTTAGGTGGGAGAGATTTGGGGCATTGTTTAATGAAATTGCCAAGTCCAATAGACAGTTTGTGGGGATTGGGTGTGAGCCAAGTCCCTGAAAACATTTAAAAATTATCTAAAGAGCCAACTTTTGTGTTTTTTCTTGGCATAATATAGCTCAGTTGGGTGACAATCAAAAAGAGAAATAGGAATAAGAGGAGCTGCTAGAGTGAGTAAGTGTGGACAGAATTAGCACAAAAAAGATAAAGTAGCATCTGAAGCCTTAAACAATCTGTAAATCATCTTTCTGAAATAGTTTCTCTAATTCTAAAACCTAGAATGGGAAAATTATAGTTGGATGTGGTGGGAAAGGAGATGTGGGCATATTTAGTGGAGGATCTTTCTATTTTGTGTTATGTTGTATTCTTTTTTTGTAATTGATATTCTCAGAAGAACCGTTTCTCGTTGTAAGAAATGAGACACCTAATGATAGTCATGCCTGGAACGACTTCACATATTCTCCGTGTGACAGACATTAAACAGAAGAAAGGAGAATATGACATTTTCCATATTAAAAAAAAATTGAGCATGACATGAAAATCTTAAATAAGAAACATATTAAAAATCTTAGAATCCTTGCAATAATTTCTGAGGATATGATAAGCTCAATACAGACAACCTAAAAGCAACATGAAATGAACAGCTTTTCAGTAGATTCTGACTATTCTGAATATAATCTGAATATGCCGGCGGTGCCAAAACGTGTAAAAGTGGACACATTGGTCAATATTGCTCAAGTAGTTGTTCGCAGTAATCTGAAGTGTCTGGACGCTGATGGTAACCACTTAGAGCACCTCTTGTAATTGCAGAAGTCAAATATGACTTGTATTCATCTTTTATTATTGGTATGTGTCGAGCATTACAATTTTAATAGTTTTATCCTTTCTTAAAATGTGTATACATTTTTTTGGCACTCTCTGTATATATTTTGGATAGTTATAATGAAGGATGAAAAAGAAATATAAACATATATTTTAACCTTAGTATTAAAAGTTATATTTATCTGTTTACTTTCTCAGTGTATTTACATCAGCAATAATTAAGTACTACACTTGTAAATAATAATATTTTAAACCTCTGTTTTACATGCACAAATAGGCTCCAGTATATTTATTTCACAGAAATGCTGTATCTAAAATTAGGCAGAAAAAAGGAATTAAGGCAGAATTTTGCTATGATGTGGTTGACAATTTACTTATTAGTTGTTTTATGAAATGACAAAAATAATTTCTAATTTATTTTTAAACATGAGTAATTATTTGTACTGCAAATAATTAAAAATAAACCATAATATATTTCAGATAAAAGAACAGCTGTTTAAATTTTTTAAAATGTAGTTCTCTCAGGCTTCTGTGACTTGAAAAATACATTTGACGGATAAGAAAAGTCTTTATTTCTTTGAGGATGCAAGTAGTAGTCTAAGCTACCGTAAGTGACTTAAACTTAAGCTTCAGGACAAAATTCTTTCAGAGCAAAGGGGCCTTTATCGTTTTTACTGTATCCAAGACTAGTTTTTGAACAGGTGTTAAACGCAAGCTTCTGAATTGGATTTGAGAAAAAAAAAAGGTTGACACAGGGTATTTGCCTTCTAAAGAGAAATGGAATGTAAAAACATTTTGAAAAATTAAAAGTTCCTATACACATGAGTTGTTCCTGTTAATAATTGATGCATTAATTTGTTGTGTATGTGGAATCTCATAGAGGAAATAAATGTGTACAAACTATGTAATAATACAAGCTAATATGTGGAAAGTGCTAATAGCATTATAAAATATCAGGGGATATTGAAGGAGATAATAAGATAACCAAAGGAAATTATTGATGAGGAGAAAGAATAGAAAGTTTAAGAAGAAAATATTTGAGAGTATCTAACATAAGCTGGAAAAAATATAGAGTATGTGAAACAGAGAAAAAATAGTCTGAGATGTAAGTAAAAAAACTAGATACTATCATAATAGAGTTATTTTGAGAGAAGTTTTCAATGAAAGTAGAAAATTAACCATGTCAAGCTCCAGATAGACTTGGGAGGATGGTGACTATACATTAATTTGCTGTTGTATTTGGTAATCAAAAGGGTACTAGGACTTTAATGAGAGTAAATTCAATAGTTGGTTAGGATATGTAAAACTGCAAAATGTTAAAAAAATGAATAGATAGTAACTAAATAAACGTAGGGAATATAGACATTTTTAGAAAAATTTGTGAATTAAAAAATAATTAAAAAATTAGCTTTGACATAATGACACCCGGTTAATAGATTTGCAAATCAAATATGTCAGCTTTGCACATTTTTTTATTTGAATCTGACAATGCTAAACAGTTATAATGAATTTCATATTAGTAGTGGCAATGACATTGGCTTCAACATAATTACAAAAAAATAGACTGGAAGTTTCCCCATTCAGATTACTGGAATCATTTTAAGATATGATTAGAAAAGGATTTTTAGCTTAACACATGTATATTAACTCAAGCTAGTTTGCATTAATTTGCATCATATTTGCAATTAGTAATTAATTTCTTCTTTTTTGTTTCACAAATATTTTTAAACTAAAGATGTTTTTCTTAGAATATGCTGTGGATTGTTAGTGATGAAATATGATACACTTCTATTATACCTGAAACAAGACATGTCAAGTATTGTGAATTTAACCTTGTATAATGCCCTGTTTTTTTTCTTCCATGCAGCACCAGAAGCAACACATCACGAGTCATGCCTAGCACTCATTTAAATGAAACCTCAGAGTCACACTGCATGTTACAAATATCTGGGAGCTGTGTGATTAGTTAACAGCTTGTGCATAACCCTTAAAATTATAGCAAGTTCTCAGGAGATAATTAGCTTACTCTGTTTCTATCATAAAATGAACTATGTCTTAGCAATTACTCTCAGGAATAGTAGCAGGAAAATGCCTTTAAATCAGATAAATTCAAGAATCACAAAAGACAAAAATGGAAGAAACACTGATAGATTATATTCTTTTCCTGATGTAACTGGGCTCTAAGGTGTCAGAGAAGTGAGCTACAAAATATGAAGCATGCCACTCACTGTCACCAATCCATACGTGACTCCACTATGGTATCTTTTGCTCCAGGATAAAAAAATTTAAGAACTATACAAGAACTTAAATCTTTCTTCTCTCTGTACAACTCAGAAAATGTTAGGCTTCTGGATGGGACAGAAACCTCAAAGCTGAATGATGCTTTAAGTTCACAAGAGTCTGATTCAAATTAGAATGAAGCAGGATTTCCAAAGAAAACATGTTTCAGGTTCCACTCTACTGTTATGTCTCAAAAGCGAGACACAGATAGACAGACATAAGAACTGAAACAATACTTGAAAGGGTAAAGAAGGCAGTTGCCTATTCACCTGCCATTCTTCTTTCCAGCATCTTATGTTGTTAGTTTGGGATCTCAGAATCTCATGACTCAGAAGACACAAACAACAACAACACAAAAAAACAATCAAACAAAAACAAAAGTAAAGGTAGAAAAGATCTTTGTGTCACATATCACATAGATATTAGAAATATGTGAGGATACGATATGTGCGCATATCTGCTTGAGTCTCATGAGTCAAGAAGGATTTGTGACTTTTCCCTCATCCCAGGGTAAATTCTTTAAAGAAAGAGGATTTGATATAAAATTTATTCATTAAAGGCTCAGTACCAGGCTTCCTAGTTCGGTATCTCATTTTTAAGGAACGAGACTTCCTCATAGACTCTTTTAGCATTAGAAGGTGAACAAAATTCACACTTAATGGCATAACACACTTAATAGTGTGAGATTTATCCACAACAAACAGTAGACAACCCTAACCTAAGGGCTCACGTTACATCAGGCATCACGATACCAAACAGTCTAATTGCAAAACTCTCAATCAGAGGAAAAATTTCTCAGCATACAGAGTGCTTACTTTCTAATTAAAAGCATGCTACTTATTTATTGACCTTCCTCATCCTTCCAGAAAGGATTTCAGACTACCTTATCATTAAACATGTATACAATCCTTAAATAAAGAAACAATTATTGCTAAGTACCTAAGAAGGAGAAAATAGAACAGTGTCCCCAAAATCAGATGAAGGAAAGTTCTCAACTTCAATAAAAATTATTTTTAACCTTTGTAACAATAAAGGCAAAAACTGACATCTGTCGTCTAAGAACAATAGATATTCCATTTCATTATTTCCTAACCTTGAGAGAAATACGTATGACAAAATTTAAAGAATGTTGAATGTCGTTGTAGAAAATGTACTGGATAATTTTCCAGTAATTTTATAATGATATTCAAGATCCTCTGTTAATCAATAAAAGACAAAGACAAATAATTCAAGTTTAATTAAGATGATTCTATAGCGTGCCAGAGTAGTATGTTCATATGCGTAGCTCTCTGGTGATGAGGTTCATTAGAAAGGGAAGTATTTAAGAATTGTGAGCAGTGACAATCATATCTCTAGGTCTAATGGTTCTCCAAAATTGGTGAAAGACTTCTGTTTCTTTGTGATAATATTTTCAATTGTCAACATCACATGAAAAAATGAACAGTGTAGTATTTTCTCATAGACATAATTTGTTTAATTTAAGATGATATTTTCTTTGAGACCATTACCTAAATTATTCACATTATAATGTCTTTTTGTTGTTGAATTTGGGTCATTAGTATATCATAATTATTTTGGTTAATTTGTTTTTAAATATACTTTCTTGGAAAAATTTTAAAGAACATTTGATGATATCATGTTGATTCATATTTCCTGTTCCAGAATTATACAGAAAAAGTCGAGAACCATACGTTTTCATTCAGTGGTATATAAAACTGAAAACTGAAAACAACAAAGTAACAAGACAAACCAATGAAGAAACAAAAACTCATAGACACAGGCAGTGAGTCTAAACCACTCATAGTTTAGTGATTACCAAAGGTTAAGTGGGGAGGGAGGTGGTAGATGAGGGTAAAGGGGTCAAATATATGATGATGGAAGGTGAACTGACTCTGGGTAGTGAACACACAATGTGATATATAAATGATGTATTGTACACCTGAAACCAATGTAACTTTACTAACCATTGTCACCCCAATAAGCTTTAAGTAAAAAATAACAGAAAAAAGAAATGTCATCATTGCAGAAATCTCATATTCTAGGAAAACTGCTTTATTATATTTCTCTTGACACTACACAGATCACCCTGGCTTAAAGTAAACTGTAACTACTCAAACAACAGATATTTCAGGTTACTTACTGAAAGATAATTTGTATACTCTGTACTTGAGAATGTTAGGCCAAAATAATGATTTTTTTTTTTTTTTTTTTAACTAAGCAGATTGATTTGTATTTTATTTAACGCAGGCCATCACTTTTAGAAAAGGAAGAACCTTATACGACCTAATTTTCTCTCTAAAAGTCACTTTGGTTTTGTTGAAGGGTTGGAATTAGTTTGCTGCTAACATTCCAGAATTCAATTTTATATGACATAAAAACAATCTTTGTTTTGAAAATTATAAAAGACTTTAAAAGAATATGTAGAAATTGTCATTAATATGGTTGCTATAAAATTCAAATTTGTTCATAATTATAAAAGAAATAATAATAAATTCTCCACACCTTAGGGAGAAATGTAAGTCTTACAGAACTAAATGTAAGAACTTGTTGAATAGGTTTATTTAATATATTTCACCTATACACTAGGATTTATTTTTTCTAAAAGTGATATTTATAGCTTTAATATCATTTTATTTTTTATTTAATGTTTACCTCCCCTTTATATAATTATTGCCCAATAGGTCCAGTTGCTTTCTAAAGCTAATTTTGGAATATGATTAGGGCCATATGAAAAGATAGTTGCTTCCTGGCTGCTATGGACATGTGTGTATATGATTGTATAAAGCTAGACAAGTATCAGTACAGAGAAAGGACTAGGGTACTTGCTCTATCAGAGGATAATTTCTGACCATCACAATTCTTGGGGCAAAAACGTAACAACAATTCTAAATGAATGTTCAAAGATGCAGATCAATATTGAGGTTTCACAACTGGGCTTATGTACGATTCCCAGTTCAAAGATAAGGTCAGTTAAAAAAAAATATGGCATATTGTCAAAATCTTGCACACCCTTTTTATTATGTGACACAGACAACAAAAAGGAGAGTGATGGTTGAAACTAAAATTGTATTCCTTAATTGAATTGTATTCAAAATTGTATTCAAAATTGTATTCCTTAATTGAATTGTATTCAATTAAGTAGGACACTTAATTGAAATTCTATGAAATTTAATTTGGATGAAGTTGACACTGAGTTTTGAAAAGTCAGATGAAAAATTGTTGTTTCTCTATCTTAAAGTTATGAAGAGCAATTTTTTAGGCAGTTGGGCTAAGCGTTTTGTTTCCATGTTGTGAACCACTGAGCAACATGCAAGTCATAAAACAATTTTGAAAATACCATATTTAAGCTTAGTGAATGCTGAGGGTACTGTCACCCACGATGACTGATGTCAAAATTTCTTTTTTCTCAAAATGTCATCAGTTTTCTCATTAAGTGGACCTAATTTGAACAGCAGAAAGACTATTTCCAAGGATTTTGGAGAAATGGAGAATGTTAAATACGCTCAAATCAACATCAGTAACAAATAGTATATTCTAAGAGACACTTGTAATTTCCTTAATCTACTCATGATCTGCACAGGAAACAGTAAGACAGATATAATCCCTTATAACTAGGACACTAAATAATTTCTAGCTCAAAACCAACATTTTTTTTTTCAGTGTACAAAGAGACACAATAAATAATTGCACAGGGCAACAGTCAAAACACAGGACTTTACCAGGCAAACCAAAGGGATGGGTCACTCTATTTATGCTTATTTTTCAACTAGTGAGATAAAATTAAGCACAGAATAGCTAAATATAAATTAATATATTATCTATTAGTAATTGTTTAGAAAATTATTGTCAGTAAATTAACATTAATTAAATAAAATGGATTATTTTCTATGAATATGTTCCTTTTTAATGTGATTATTCTAAGAGTGCTTCTTTAATAACGTTTTCCCAAAGAAAATCTTATAATGTTTTACCAAGATCATAAAAAATCCTAGCATTTATGATATCTGAGCTATAAGTATCAGTTTGCTGAATAATGCATAATACCCTACAAATTGAGAAAACCAATAACAGTAATTCCATTTTGTATGAGACTTCAAGTGGTCAATAAAATGGACATGTCCATCTTCCCCAATTTTCTTTTCCCTCATTGTGAAATGGGTAGTAAATATGGAACAGGTAGGGTAGAATTTTAAAACATTAACTGTTTTGTCTTTATTATTTCCTAATGCTGTTCCCATTTAAGAAGCTAGACCAGGAGACATGCACTGTGTCAGTGAAGTATTACCAGAGCTTAGAATGCCAGAAGTGCTTCTCATTGTCAATAGACACCCAAATGGCATTCAAAATAATGTGAATACATGGTGAGTCAGACACCAGCCTAGATAAAAACTAGTCAAAATGATTGGAAAAAAAATATCCAATAGAAAAAGAAATAAATCATGAACATAGACTTGGATCCTATCCATGATGTGATAGGGATATGAGACTTAAAAATTCAAAGAGGAATAGCTCTTAATGCCAAGATGACCTGCACTTAATTTTCTAAAGAAAGCCCAGAAAACTGCCAAGACATTTGAGCAGCAAAGGTTTCCTGGTACGTATAGGCAGATGGGCCTGAAACAGCCTCATGGAGTTTTCCCATACCCCAAACATGGCATGTGAGTAGTGAAATCATGTTTATGCCTTGAAGAATATCATGTGGCCCACATGATGCAGGTTCAAGGTCATGTTGATGCAACAGCACATATGAACCTGTTTGATTCAGAGGATAAGATGTAGGTGCAAATTGAGAGAGACTTACATCCATAAAAGAATGTAAATTTGATCTAATTGGCACTCCTATGTAAAGTCCAGACTGGAACAGAGACTGATCAGGGCCAGCAGTCACAAGTGATACACATATGCCAGATATTCCACCCCAGTAGCTTGGCATTAATTTACTCTTCACCTACCTCAGAATAACCATTTGAGGACATATGGAGAACCTCTAAGTTTATTAAAACTGAATTTCAATAAAATCGTCATATGGCAATATGAGGATTTGTAATGAAAGTGATTGTCTTTTGTAGAAAAATACTGTTATATTTTTTATCACATAGGGTTCACCTATACCACCTAAGAAATATAAAATAAAAGAGTGCATATACAGAGAATGGTGGTAGTGTGCTGTCCAACCAATAACAATATTTTACAATAAAGTTGGACAGAAGAAAACAACCTCCTGGTAAAGAAAAGCAAAACCTCCTACCTCCCATAATGCATAAAATATGTGAAACAATAATATGAGCTGTCAGTTGAGTACAAGATATTAGAAATTTGGTATTTTGATTTTTTAGCTAAATTTTTTTAATGCTGAAAAAGACTGAAAATGAACTGTTCAAATTTCCAAATTTACAGGTGAGGAAAGTAAAGCTCAGAAATAAGGAAAATGATGACTGGTATTAAAATTAACTTTCATACTGTTTGTTACACAAAGTGACTGACTCACTCTCTAGGTTGTTTCGGTTGTTTCTTACAGCATCTAACAAGATCAGTCACTAACTGGGTTATATTCAACAATATTTATACCCATTGTTTAAAATGAAAAGATAAGTCTCCACAGAGTCTTTAATGAGTAAGAAACACTACAAATTATACACCCAAACTAGTTGATGGAGACTTGTGTTTAATCCAGTTTCTGCCATTTACTATCTGTGTGAAAGTCTCTGTATCTTAACTCCCTTGTGAAAATGATGGAACTCAAAAATGGTTTGTGCTTATCTCATTACGCTCATTCTGAGAAGAATAGTAGAAGAATTCCCTAACTCAGTGTTTTATTATAATATATATGCACATTCAATGTGTCTGATATAAAGCCTTACAATATTACCTGAAAACTTACTTGACAATCAGCATTTTTTATTGATTCCCAAACATAGTACATGATTTGATGTATCAGGCCTAAGTACTGCCGCTCTATGTTAAGGTTTAAGAATTTTGAGATATGTATGGAATGCTCTAAAAATAGAAACACTAACACATAAAAAAAATTGTATCAATCATAATAGTTTACTTCTTCCCTAGCATTTGAAGTTTTTAAATTCAAGTCTAATATATAACCCTTTTCAAATAATTGACTCATGTGGTTTAGAATACATTATTACCTCATTTATGATTGTATATAAATAAAATATTCCATTCATTAATATATATTCATTGAATTGTATTGATATATATATTCTTATAAAACTATTTTTTTCAACTACGGTTAACATTCAACGTTATGTTAGTTTCAGGTGTACAGCATAGTGATTAAACGTTTATATAACTTAAGTCGTCCCCCTGGTAAGTCTAGTATCCACCTACCACCATAGATAGGTATTACCATATTTTTTACTTTATTCTAAACTGTGATATACTTTACTTCCTCATGACCATTTTGTAACTGCCAATTTGTACTTTTTAATCCCTTTACATTTTTCACCCAGCACTCCCTAAACCCCCTTCCATTTGGCAAACATCAGTTTGTCCCCTGTATCTATGAGTCTGTTTCTGTCTTTTTATTTTGTTTTTTAGATTCTAAATATAAGTGAAATCATATGATATTTGTCTTTCTCTGTGTCTTTTTACACTTAGCATAATACTCTCTAGGTCCATCCATCTTGTCATAAATGATAAAATTTCATTATTTTTCGTGGCCAAGTAATATCCCATTATATATATGTACCACTTTTTTATCCAATCATCTATTGATGGGCAGTTTTGCTGTCTCCATGTCTTAGCTATTGTAAATAGTGATGCAATAAACATTGGGGTGCATATATCTTTTTGAATTAGTGTTTGGGATTTCTTTAGATAAATACCCAGACGTGGAATTGCTGAGTCATAAGTAGTTCTATTTTTAATTTTTTGAGGAACCTAAAACCACTTCCTAGAGTGGGTGCACCAATTTACAACACCACCAATAGTGTACAGGGATTCCCTTTTCTCTATTTCCTCTCCAACGCTTGTTTATTGATTTATTGATGATAGCCATCCTGACAGGTGTGAGTGGTTATTTCATTATGATTTTAATTTGCATTTCTCTGATGATCAGTGACATTTAGCATCTTTTCATATGTTTATTGGCCATCTGTATGTCCACTTTGGAGAAATGTCTATTCATGTCTTCTGCCCATTTTTTTAATTGGATTCTTTTTTTGGTGTTGAGTTGTATATCTTTATAAAGTTTGGATATTAACCTCTTTATCAGATGTGTCATTGGTGAATATCTTCTCCCATTCAGTAGTCTGTCTTTTTGTTTTGTTGATAGTTTCCTTTGCTGTAGAAACACTTTTTAGTTTGATATAGTCCCATTTGTTAATTTTGTTTTTTGTTTCCCTTTTCTACGGAGATATAGATTAGAAAAAAATACCACTACGAGCAATGTCAGAGTTTATTGCTTATGTTTGTTTTATTTGTTTTTTTATACGAGTTTCATGATTTCAGTTCTTACATTTAAGTCTTTAATCCATTTTCAGTTTATTCTTATATATGAAGTAAGCAGGTATCCAGTTTCAATTTTTTTGCATATTATTTGTCCAGTTTTCCCAATACCATTTATTGACTAGACCATTTTTTACCCCATTGTATATACTTGCCTCCTTTTTCATAGATTAATTGATCATATAGGTGTAGGTTTATTTCTGGGCTTACTATTCTGTTCCATTGATCTATGAGTCTGTTTTTAATGCCAGTACCATGCTGTTTTGATTACTGTAGTCTTATAGTATATTTTGATATCAGGTAGCATGATATCTCCAATTTTGTTCTTTTTTCTCAAGATTGCTTTATCTATTCAGGCTCTTTGTGGTTCTATATAAATTTTAGGATAATTAGTGCTGTGAAAAATGCCATTAGTATTTTGATAGGGATTGCAATGAATCTTTAGAATGCTTTTGGTAGTATGGATATTTTTAACTATGTTGATTCTTTCTATCCATGAGCACAGTATATGCTTCCATTTATTTGTGCCTTCTTCAATTTCTTTATTCAATGTCTTAAAATTTTCGAACTACAGGTCTTTTACTTTGGTTAAATTTAATCCTAGTTTGTTTTTTTAAATGTAATTGTAAATGGGATTGTTTTCTTGATTTTTCTTTCTGATAGTTTATTATTAGTATATAAAATGCAACTGATTTCTGAATATTAATTTTGTATCCTGCTACTTTACTGAATTCACTTATCAGCTCTAATAGTTTTTTGGTGGAATCTTTACAGTTGTTTAGTATCTTGTCATCTGTGAATAATGACAGTTTTACTTCTTGTTTTCCAATTTGGATGCATTTTATTTCTTTTTTCTTCTTTTCTTTCTTTCTTTCTTTCTTCTTTCTTTCTTTCTTTCTTCTTTTTTTTTTTTTTTCTTTTCTCTTTTTGTCTGATTGATGTGGCTAGGACTTCCAATACTGTGTTGAATAAAAGTGGTGAAAGTGGGCATCCTTGTGTTGTTCCTTATCTTAAGGGAAATGCTTTTAGCTTTTCATCATTGAGTATGATGTTATCTATGAGTTTGCCATACATTGCCTTTATTATGTTGAGATATATTCCCTTTGTTTCCACTTTGCTGAGATTTTTTATCATAAATATATACTGGATTTTGTCAAATGCCTTTTCTGCATTTATTGATATGATCATTTGATTTTTATTCTTCCTTTTGTTTATGCTGTGTTTCATATTAATTGATTTGAATTAGTCTTGAATTTCAGCAATAAATCCCACTTGATCATGATATATGATCTTTTTATTGTATTGCTGAATTCAGTTTGCTAGTATTTTGTTGAGAATTTTTGCATATGTATTCATCAGGAATATCAGCTTATGATTTTTCTTTTTTTGTAATCTCATTGTCTTCCTTTGGAATTAGAGTAGTTCTGGCCTCATAAAATGAGCTTGGAAGCCTTCCCGCCTCTTCAATTTCTTGGAGTAGTTTGAAAACGATAATATAAGATAGGTGTTAATTCTTCTTTGAATGTTTGGTAAAATTCACCTGTGAAGCATCTGGTTTAGAACTATTGTTTGTTGGGAGTTTGTTGATTACTGATTTGATTTCACTAGTAGCTACTGATCTGTTCAGATTTTCTCTTTCTTCTTGACTCAGTCTTGGAAGATTGTATGTTTCTAGAAATATCCAATTTGTTGGCATATAATTATTCATAGTATTTTCTTATAATACTTTGTATTTATATGATGTCAGTTGTCACTTCTCCCTTTTCATTTCTGATATTATGTTTGGGTCCTATCCTTTTTTTTTTTTTTTTTTAATGAGTCTGGTTAAGGGTTTATCAATTTTTGTTTTTTAATCTTTTCAAAAAATGAGCTCTTGGTTTTATTAATCTTTTGTATTGATTTTTTAGACTCTATTTTGGTTATTTCCCCTCTGACTTTTGTTATTTTCTTCCTTCTACCTACTTTGGGCTGTGATTATCTTCTCCTTTTTCAAGTCCTTTAACTGTAAGGTTAGATTATTTATTGGAGATTTTTCGCGTTTCTTGAGATAGGGCTGTATTGCTATGAATTTCCCTTTTAGGACTGCTTTCTCTGTGTCTCATAGATTTTGGGTAATTTTGTTTTTATCTTCATTTGTCTCAAAGTATATTTTTATTTCTTTTGTGATATCATTGTTAATCCATTCATTGTTTAGCAGCATGTTATTTAACCTCCATGTGTTTATGTGTTTTTCAAATTTCTTCTTATAACTGATTTCTAGTTTCATACCATTATGATTAGAGAAGACTTGATATGATTTCAATCTTCTTGAATGTATTGAGACTTGTTTTGTTGCCTAACATGTGGTGTAATTTGGAAAATTTCCATTTGCGTTTGAAAAAAAATGTATATTCTGCTGTTGTGGGATGAAATGCCTAAAAATTATCAACTAAATCCATGTGGTCTAAAGTGTCATTTAAGACCAGTGTCTGTTTGTTTATTTTTTGTCTGGATGATCTATCCATTGATGCCATTGGATCTTAAAGCCCTCTACAATTACTTTATTACTGTCAATCTTTCTTGTATGTCCATCATTATTTATTTTAGATATTTAGGTGGTCGTACATTGGGTGTGTAAATGTTTACTAGGGCTATATACTCTTGTTGGGTTGATCTCTTTATCATTATGAAATGTTCTTTTTTGTCTCTTGTTATAGCGTTTGTTTTAAAGTCTATTTTATCTAATATAAATATTGCTATCTCAGCTGTTTTTGTTTGTTTTCATTTGCATGAAATATCTTACCCCATCCTTTTACTTTCAGTCTCTGTGTTTTTTGTTTTTGTTGTGTGTGTGTGTGTGTGTGTGTGTGTGTTTTCCTATCTGAAGTGAGTCTTGTAGACAGCATACATATGGGTCTTGTTTTCTTCTCAATTCAGCCACTTTATGTCAATCCTTCTAGTCTGCAAAGTTTCTGTTGAGAAATCAGCTGACAGTCTTATGGGAGCTCCCTTATAGGAAACGAACTGCTTTTTCTGTTTTTAAGAGTCTCTCTTTGTCTTTAACCTTTGGCATTTTAATCATGATGTGTCTTGTTGTGATCCTCTTTGGGTTTATCCTGTTTTGGACTCTCTGTGCTTGCTAGGCTGGCATGGCTACTTTTCCCCACCAGATTAGGGAAGTTTGCCATCATTATTTCTTCAAATGGTTCTCAATGCCTTGCTCTCTCTCTCTTCTCCTTTTGATGTGAATGTCATTATACATGATATTGTCCCAGAAGTCCCTTAAACTATCCTCATATTTTTGGATTCATTTTTCTTTTTGCTATTCTGATTGGATGTTTTCTGCTACCTTATCTTCTAGACCACTGATTTGATTGTTTCATCTAATCTACTGTTGATTTTCTCTAATGTAATCTCCATTTCAGTTATTGTATTCTTCATTTCTGACTGGTTCCTTTTTATGTTTCCTATCTCTTTGTTGAGCTTTCCCTGAAATCACTGAGCATCCTTATAATCAGTGTTTTGAACTCTGCATCTGGTAGATTGCTTGCTTCCATTTTGTTTGGTCTTTTTCTGGAGTTTTCTCCTGTTGTTTCATGTGGGACATGTTTCTTTTTCTCCTCATTTTGGCTGCATTTGTGTTTGTTTCTATGCATTAGGTAGATCTACTACATCTCTCAGTCTTGGCAAAGTGGCCTTATGTAGTAAGTGTCCTGTGGCTCCCTGGTCACCTAAGCTGGGTGTTCCAAGAGTATCTCTTGTGTTGGCTGTGTGTGCCTTTTTTCTTTTTTTTTTTTTTTTTTGGAGTTAAGCTTTGATTGCTATTGGCACATCAGTGGTTGGGATTGACCCTCAGGCTCATTGGCTGTGAGGACTGACCAGAACCACAGTGGATGAGCTACTATATTAGGGCTGACCCCATAGGGCAGGATTCTGAGTCCACGCCAGCTGGACTCTGGTGGCTGTGGAGTCCACCCTTAATGTATATCATTTGTGGAGCTAATTAGGCAGTGTTCTGTTGCAATCTGAAGCTGGTCACTGGATATGTTGGTTCTGGGGCCACTTGGGAAGTACTCCATTGCAAACCAAGGTCAGTTGCTTCCTATACCTGGCCCGGGGTCACCTGGTAGGAGCTACAAAATGATGTGGTTGGTAGTTACCTTTGTTCTGCCCATAAATTTGTCAGAGAATCCTCACAGTGAACTGAGGCAGCTGTCACCAGTGCCAGGCCTAGGGCCACTCAGCAAGGTGCACAGTCAACAGTGAGGGCAGCTTTCTCCTGCCTGAGGCCTGCATGTATTTCAGCATTTTTTAGGAAAATCTGCAGTGATAGCTCTGGCCACCTGCCTGCATCCGAAAGAGTTGGGTTAGGCAATGTCTCAAGGAGTCACTAGGGTGGGGTGAGCAGTGTTCACCTGATTAATGCAGATTCAGATTTGTTGCCCACCTGCACCTTTAGACTCTGTGGTGGGCGGTCTCGACACAAAACAATGGTGGCTGCCCCTCTGGTCCCTGCCCTGAATCCACAAATTCAGTTTCTCCCTGTATGTCCCTAGTGCCTTTCCAGCTGCTGTTCCTTCACTGGAGCTTACGGTGAGGGTTTGTGAACAAGTGAGTCTATGCACAGGCCCTTTACGAAGATGCCTGGGTCTTCAGCATCACTCCATCTCACTCAGAGGGAATACCCACTGATTCTCAGATACATGTTTTGGAGACTTTTCTTCTGGCACCAGTGCTCTGGGCTGGGATGCCAGGTGTAGGGCTGGTACTCCTTGCTCCTCAGGGGAACCGCCACATCCAATGTATACCATTCACTTCTCAACAGCCTCCTGTGGGTGTGGGACCAGTCAGTTTTTTGTCACCACCCCTCCTAAAACTCTACATGTGGCTTCTTCTTTGTGTCATTAGTTATAAAAGTTTCATTCAGCTAGTCTTCAGATGTTTCGCCAAGATGATTATAATTTAGTTGTAATTTTGATGCGGTCATGGGAGAGGGTGAGCACAGCATTTACCTACACTTTCTTGACCAGAAATCCTCTGAAACTAAATTTTTTGGCAATACAATTTATGTGTTTGACCTATGCCATTGTTAAAAAAAAAAAAATGCATACTTGCTAAATTTCCTTTTTGTTGTGGCTAATCATATATTTTTTAAAACCAGATATAAAAATTCAACACTGGAATTTAATCTCTTCTCAGAACTCATAACTATAAAAGATAGCCTTAATCTTGTAATTTTTTAAACATAATTTTAAAATGATACCCATGACTAATATGTATCTGTTTTTATTTTATTTATTTTATTGAATTACATTCTAAAGATAGCTCTATGTAAAATATTATGGACTTCAAGTATAGATAAATATCATGAGAAAACAGTACAAGGTACCTAGACTTAGCTTAGTCAAAAAAACAGACCAAACATCTCTAAAGAAATACTCCTGTTTCAATTTCATCTTCAATTCATCAAAGAAACTTGAGTTTACAATTAATTAGAATGAAAGACTCAAATCATCCACTTACTTAAAAAGAAGGCCCAATTTTTACATAGTTGAATAAAATTGAGAAGCCTTCCTTCCCTATTCCCTTAGCAATATAAATATGGATTTCAATCCTTCATTCTAAGTCACTCCAATATTTTATATTGGATCAGTGCAGCTATATCGGGGTAGTTCATCATTTTCTATAATATTTAGACTTAGGAAAGATTTTAGGCTGAATTTACCTCTGAGCAGTATATTTCTGCTTTGTGTTTATTTGGAGGAGTTTTTGTTGTTGTTGTTGTTGTTGTTTTTTTGCTTATTTTTAAATAAATGAATCACAACTAAAATTTATTATGCAGAGAACAACCTAAGACTGCTTCCATGTTTATTTTACCCTTGACTTCAATTTTTTTCTACCCCAAAACTGAGAAAAGTTTTCAATTATGACATAATGGAAGAGCCTGTGGTATTCCTAACTGCTGGAGTAAGGATCTTATCTGGAAAGCAGGTCAAGAGTTAAAAGAACTGGGCCACTGGGGAGGAGAAAGAGAGAGTGATGGGAAGATGGCAACATTCTTCCCAGCTCTAAGTGTGACTGAGGAAACCTCAGTTCTTGTATTATGAGGTTCAATAACTAGTAGGAATTATGCCCCTTACTTTTTTCTCATTCATTCTGTAAAATTTATATTTTCTTATTGGGAATTTCAAGTACATTTTTCACTGACGCTGAAAGGTTTTACATTAGGTCTATCCCATAGAGGATAGAGTACACCCTGTCCCACTATTTCTGCCTTGTTCAAAGTCTGTGCTGAAATATTTTTATGTTTCATTTCACAGTAAAGGGATTACTAGTGTGGTTCACCAGGCAGTAAAAGACCCTTAAGGAAGATTGCTTTTCTCAAAAGGAGAATCACAGATCTTCCCTGAGGTCTCAGGAATAAGTGTCATGTTTCCAGGTCACATATGTAAATTATTCCGTTTTCTCCCCTAAACCTCTAACTTTTCCAATTACAATTTTTCCCCCAAGTAAGTTATCAAACTTTAAGACAGCCTTCACTTCCTAAATTTGCTATTGCACATTATTTGGAAGCATTTCCATATGCTTTGCATCATGAAGGCATTTTCACAAACGCCAGGACAATGTATCATTTTTCCATCTCTAAGTGGCCATAAGAAGAAAAATAAATTGACAAAGTCTATTATAACCCAGAACAGTACCAGACAGAAGTAAAAAGAGAGACACTGGCCCTTTCTGTTTTTTTTCTTAATCAAATTCATTAAGAAAAATAATATGAGAAAAGTACATACATATAAGTAATATATTCATATGCAAACATTATGTAAATCATTTACCAGTAAACAATGTCCAGTTCTATCACTGATCATTTTATATTTCTTTCCTGTGATTCTTGTCTGGGAAATGAATTTAAATCCATTATGTCTTTGAATGTATTCCACCCTATAATCATCTTCAATGAAGAAAGGAAGAAGAGAGTTTACCCTTTTGTCAGTTTTTGTCTTAAACATGTGACATTTCTTTACTAAAAGGCTTTTCTTAGAGAAAGGACTGGGTGACCCTATGTAATCAGAATCCCTTAGTACATGCCTAACGCAAAGCAGAGCTGATATGGAGGAAATATCCATACATGATATTCCAAGGGAGGGATAAAAATGCATCAACTTGTTTTCAAATACATCCTGATATATTTGTGGTCAAACCCATTTGGAGAAGCACCATTGACCTTTATTTTCTAGATCTACCAAATCAGTCTAATGGCTTTTCATCACTCATTCTTTAGCCTGCATTACGGAAGTTGCTTAACTTTTGTTTCTTTATTTTTAGCATGCATAGATAGTCATCTCCCACCTCTGTTCTTTATTCTCAACATTTAAAAATAATGTTTTTGTCTTCATGACCACATACATTTTTTGGTGTATTAAGAAAATGGACTTTTGGGAGGACTGAGAAACTTAACCAAAATTACCTACCTATTCTGTCAACATAATTCTGAAACATTTAGATAAACATTATAGTCATTTTTTGTGGTTTACTATATATAGCTAAAATCTCTGTGTGATATTTTAAAATTTCCATTCAATAATGTATTGATATAAATAATTACATATGTTAATCTTTCCCTTCTCCATTGTTCACATAATCAACTAAATGATTTACTTCTCTGAAATTATTTAACAAAACAGGCTCAGAGATTTTATTCAACATTCAACAATAACAACAACAATAAACCTTTGGCATTTACTGAGGATTTTATATATTTTAGAGTGTCTGCCAAGTGTTTTCCTAAACTATCCCTGTCATATCATTTTTGCAATGGTTACATGAATTAGTTTCTATTCTTTACCCATTTGTCTGAAGAGAAATAGTTTATAGCTCTACAATGATTTGTTCAAGGTCAAATGTGTAGAGAGACTGTAGTGATTAAAGCTTTTTTTTAATGGGCTGGAACAAAATTTCTGATCTGTATGTTTTGTATATTTTATGGATAAAGTGGAAATAATTCAGTACATATTCAAATTGAAATATTACAGGGAAAAAAAACAAACATTACACAAACACACATACACAATGGAAATGCATGGATGTTTGGTACAAACACTTTAGAGAACAATGAGCATTATTTTTTAAAGCTGAACATTCATCTACATTATGATTCAGCGAATTCCCTTGTAGGTATTTTCCTTAGAAAAATTATTTCATTTGTGCATGAGAATATGTATAAAATGTTCATAGCAGTGCTGGTCATAATGAAAAAAATTATAAAAATGTCTCAAATTTCCACCAAAAAGAATAGAAAAATAAACTGAGCACAGTCCCACAATGAAATGTTATACAACAGTAGAAATGAATAAGCTTAGATTTACAATGTTGATGGAAAATAATAAGGCCAAGACTAATAAATTATGCTATTTTAAATATCCCCCAAATAATTATGTATTATTATGCATACTATACACTAAAGGGAGTGATAAATACAAACTTCAAAATAGTAGTTACCTCTTAGCTGAAGGCAGGGTAATGAGATATAAGAAAAAAGCAGGGGGACAGGTATTTTTATCTATAATTGTTTAATTCTTAGAACAAATCACAAATTCAGGGTGATTACTATATTTTTCTGATTCATAATTTTACATCTATTTTTTTTTTTTTTTTTGTAAATCAAATATGACATGAGGTGGTGTGGTAGATGTGGACCAGAGTGCAAAAATTCTAAAATTTATATGGGAGAAATATAAAGAAACGTTTGGTGTGAAAGAAAGGAAGAGTGAAAAATGAGGGAATTGTCCTGCTGTGTATTAAAATATATCATAAATCTTCTGAAAATGAAAGTTTAATATATTAACAAAGAAATAACAAATAGATGAGAGAAACAGAATAGAGAGTTCAGAATCATAGATGTATATGGGAATTTAATATATGAGGACTGCAAATAAATCTAGTGATTTATGCCTGGGATAAATGGTGTTGAAAAATTACCTATCTACTTGAAAGAAAATAAAATTAAATCACTGCCTCTCATCACATTTTTTGAAAATTTTCAAACAGAGCAAGACTATAAATATTAAAATGGAAATTATAAAGGATTAGAATAAAATAAAACAAAGTAATATTTACATAGCCTCCATGTGGAGAAAGTCTAAGAAAGCTAGAAATTCAGCAGCTATTAAAGAAATTAAAAGAATCAAATATGCAAACATTTTTTACAAATACATCTATTAACAAAAGAGAAGGCTGAGATGCAGTAAAATGAGTTTAAACAAGTAACTTTGTTTTAGACATTAAAAGAAGTGGCAGCAAATCTTTCACCTGAAACATTTATAAATAATAGCTATTCAAACATAAGATTATTTCTATTAATAATGCATACATATATGTGTTGAACTCATTAATTAAAAGAAATTTAATTCATAAAATAAAACATTTTTAGTATTGATAGGGAGCATTTTTGAGTATGAGAATGTGACATTTTTACTGATTGGAATGTAGTTAGCTGAACTTTCACAGATTTAATCAAGTGAGATGTTAGAATAGCTTCAAAAAAGTATAATGTACAAAATATCCTAAAGTGGACACCAACTGGATCTCTTACCCAAACAGCCACTAGGGTGAATGGGTTATTGAAGAATGGGTCAGTTATATAAGGAAACAATTTTAGTGAAAAAGCATTTGCACAATTATGGGTAAGTGTAAGAAAATGGATAGGATCACCTCAGCTCAAAACTAAATAACAAAAATTTTCCCAACAAAAATAACCCAAAATTATTACTTGATTTTGGAGTGGCAGCATAAAAATAAATAGTGTAGACAATGACACCAGCAGTTCAAGCTGTGCTCTTACAAGGAATACCCAAATTTCTAACACCTTCTTTGTCACAAGTCAGCTGTTTAAGAATTAGAACTGAAGTCTTTTACTTACAGTGATTTTGCTGCTGTAAATTAATGATCAAAGTGATTTATTATTCAGTTGTTCAACTGCTGCTTTATTTCTGTTGATCTTTGTTTTTCTGCTTAATTTCTATAAATTACTGTATAGTTTCCCATAAGGTATAATTAAGCAGAATTGCTTAAGTTTTAATTATTGTGTATTATAGATGTTGAAAGCAACATTAGCACTTGGCTTTTAAAAATGTGATCGTATATTTATAAGACAGCATTTATAAACACATTTACATATAGTTAAGATGAAAAAGGTATTTGAATTGTAGTCATTAGCATTTCTTCAAACATATGGCAGAGCAGCAGAGGCCATGGGCCATGCCTTCATTAACTGAACACTGTTTCATCAGTGTCTCAGCTTCCTGCTGTGCCACCCTGTGGCGTCCCCTTCTGTCCCTTAGGTTTCAGTGACAAGGGACAATATGTCCCCAAGGTGAAAATCTGGAAAATATAGCAGATTAGCCCTTAGAGAAGTTCTTATGATTATTTAATCATACTTAGAGAAGAAATACACAGCGCCATTAAACTGGTTTCAGCGTTTTCCTATCAGTCTCCATTTCTCTATTGCAGTGATTGTGGCTGTCTGCAGTGCACAGTGAGTACAGTGAGGTAAAATGTGACATGCTTGCTGTCATTATAAAGCTGACCTGCTTCAAAAATTCACTGGTGTAATAGTCAAAGCCGACACAGGTACTTATAAGTATCATCCGTTAATTATAATTTCCTGGTATAATGTTTTTCAGATGACAGATCAAGACAAAACTTTCCTTGATAGTGTCACATAATGACAATTTCACTTTATTCCCTATAAAAAACTAGAAAATTAATTTAAAAACTTGTTTTATAAATGCCATGAACATGTTTTAAATGTACATTTCTCCAGTACGTAAAGAATACTAAACCTGAAAGACAAAGGCATCTGTCTCATGGTATCAGCCATGTTTACGCCTATGTTGCATCTGCTAAATATCTCACTTTGATATAGTATTAGAATGTATAATATTTCTGATTATAGAATATATACACACATATATATCTATATTATTCTTAGTAGCTTTTAATTTGAGATTAAAAATTTTAATAATTTTTAATTATTAATATGACACATGAAAAATATATTTTAAATATGAATATTTTGGTCATGTGTTTACATTATTAAGCAACTGTCATTAGTTTTCAATAGTTGGGAACGTGAAATCTTAGAAAATCATCCTATTCCCCCTCAATAAATGATTATGAACATTGTACCAACAGCTACTTGGGGACAATGAAGTAATAGCAATAAATGGAATAATTCTGAGGTGTCCAAGAGAAAGGGAAAGATAAGTCGATCCTCTTCTCCTGATTATATATGTCTTTCAGAAAGGAATTACTAGTAGCAATCTAATCTTAAATTCAAGAAACTTTCTAAGGGTATTTAATTTAATACTCTCATCAAATATACTACAAATGGCATGAACAGGTTTCAATTGTATGCAAGATATGTGTGAACACAATTTATATTCAATGGAATATAAATTCCTTACAAGAAATTGTCACATTACAAATATATATATACACACACATATAGTTTTACTATTTTTGCCTTTCACTATCTCCTATATGTACCTGTATATTATCAAATATATTTTGAACTTTCTCTTCCTTTCTTATTGTTATGGTCATTGTATTTAATTTTCAGGTAGTGTATTGTACTATAGATAAGACAAAAGAGATAGAGAGACAAATAATAAAACATAGTCCCTTTCTTCAAGGTTATACTCTTCTGTAAGATGCTAAATATGCAACAAATATGCAATTCTTCATTGACAGAAGTCAAATGATAACAATTACTACTCTGCTCTTCCCTTCCGGGACGATGTCCTTATTTTCTTGTCGCTACAACACACTCTGAAGCCAAACTACCTTAGTTTGAAACCCAACTGCACCACAATGTCTGAGACCTTAAGCAAATATTCAAAGGTTCTGAACCTCAGTTTCCTCACAGAAATGTTCTTAACTCCCATTTCCTTGGTTTGCTCAGAGCATTAAATAAATAAGTTAAATTCTCCACGTGTCCAGAAGAGTACCTGGAGCATAGCAAATGCTTTATTATTTAAAAGATCATTCTTTCACTTAAAAAAAATTTCCTGTATTGTGATCCCCTCTAGTCTCCCCAGGATGAACCCCAGTTTTGACTCTATCTTTGTTTTCTTTTTCCCAAGCCAAAGGTTTTGACAGAAGCCACTTAGTGGTTCCAGGCAGTGTGAAGGAGAGGGAATGTAGAGTAAAAAGTACGATAATGGACATTCTATCTGCAACAACAAATTCTACAACATTAGGACCAAGTAGGAAAAGCCATTTTAGACTCATCAGATGAGAGCTTCATAAAGGTCAACTTTTGACACAGCAATCTCCACTAAGTCTTCTTTCATAGACATAATTGTTTGTGTCCTCTCTGAAAGTACGAGTAGCTAGCACTACAATTGTTCTAGCAACATATCTGAACAAAGGTGAGGACAAAGAAAATAACAACAACTGCTGGGCTTATGATATTGTTAGCTAGCAGTATTCCAAGCGTATGCTCAGTGGTACTGTTAATATTTTCCAGAATGTTTAAAAAAAAAATTAATTAAATGGGATATATAGCCTTTTATGATGAATCAGTACAATACAGTATGAAATCTTATAAATGTTTGCTTTGGGGAATTCCCTTTTGGATCCTTTTATTTTTCGTCGTCTCATAGCATATCACAAGTCCCCAGAAATATGCCATGCTAATATTGCCAACTGAGTTCTTCCAAGCAGAGATGACATCAGCCATCTGTCACACAGTACTAATGCTGAGAAGCAAAGCCAGCTAGAGAGAAAATAAATACCTTTCATATCGATTAGCCAAATATTTATGTTGAGAATGAAATGATTAAAATCTCACTATTCAAGCTAATTACCCTAAGTGAATATTTGCCTCCAAGTGAAAGACATACCACCAATGTGCTTGCCTTATTACTTTCCTAAAACCAGATTTCATTGTGAATATGTGTAGTGCATGAGGGGCTTGTGCTAGACTTTGCAAGGTGTTGCAATACACTAGCATAACAATCTTTCAGCCTGCAGGAATGTTTCCTGCTGCCTCGGAAGATTCGATCTCTATACTCTGCTGCATTGGTTTCCAGATGGCTGCTCTCTGGTTCTATTTTAAGTTACTCAGTCTCTTGAAGTCTGATACTTTGGAGCTGGTCATTGCAGGGTCAAACAGTCAGTGTTCCCTAACTTTGACTTGATGTTGAAGCATTTATTCTAGAAGTGCTTATTTCAAGATGGGCTAAATAGCTACCTGGCTTGATTACAATAGATGATTACATTATTTTCTAAATTGGATAACCCTGATCAAAGACATGAGAAGTTTTTCTAAATTCAGTCACTGCTATTGTGGTTACACTGAGTCATTCAGTGTCAGAGAAAATGTTGGCTGAGTTGCCATGTCAGTTTTTATGGAATACAGATATATATATAGATACATATCTATATCTATATCTATATCTATATCTATATCTATATCTATATCTATATCTATATCTATATATGAGTTTATGGAGAAATTAGCTATTTCATAATAGTGTTATTGTATATTACCCTCCTGGGAAAGTAGTGAAATTCAGTGTTTTATAATTCGATTAAGCAGTGAAATGTGCTTTGAGCCCTCTTCCAGGTGACTTAAAGGTCATAGTATAGAGTGCTTCTGTAAGCTCAAGTATTTCCATTTAGCTTGGATTGAAACAGCATCCTCTTCTAAAGTAAATGTAACCTGATGATACAAAAATATTTTAGGAAAGTCTGCAGCTTTATATAGTAACCAAAGTCAAAGGGTTATGTGACCAATCTCAAAGATCAATTACACTTAAGTCGCTCTGGATAGCTATTCTGTGTGGTTTCCAGGGGAGCCCAAAATACAATTGAATTGAATAAACACTTATTTCACCTACTGTTTCCTTTTAAGTATTAAATTCTTCAAATGTATACGTTATATGAGCAAATGGATTGCCTTCTTAGATATTTATCCTGGCCACTGAAAACATCAGGGAAAAAAGTGAATGAAGACCTGCTTAGACATATTTAAAAATGAATTTAACAAAGTATTATCCCTTTTTACCTAGCAGGGATACTACTAATTTTAATAATAAGGGCATTAACCTATCACATATTTATTACATTATTCTATAATCCTAATAAAATATTTCTAAACCAATTAAGAAAGAAAGTAATATTTCAATAGAGACCAAATAATCACCATTTTTGTTATTAATAGGGAATGTGACTTTTCTATACTGAAATACTATATTAGGCAAACCCACTTACATAGTCCTGGGAGCATGGCCACAGCAGATCTGCCTACTTGCTGCTCTGTTACTTACAGGGGCAGAGTCTGCCCCTGGTGTGCAGATTGGCTGCTACTGCAAATCAGCTAACTTCAAAGATGGAAAATGGAAATTCTCTGCTAATCAGACCAATTTATTCTTCAGATAACTTCAAGGTACTTCCTTGGGTGGTACCTCACAAATAGGTGGCAAACGAAGGGTCCCACTACTGGAGCACTTATGCATGGAGGATGGAGCAAAAATGGCAAATAAGCATTCTTTCCTGAACACTACTTTTTAAAACATATTAATAATTTTCTCTTTCACATATAAATGAAATGATTTTTCTCTTCCTTTAATTAACCAGTGTAAAATTTGATGTGTGTATTTTCTCATCTTTCTCCAAGCAAATGTAATGTATATTGTAGCAGTTATCATTTGCTGTATAACAAACTACACTAAAACTTAGTGGCTTAAATCAATAACCATTTATATGTTCATAATTCTATAGATTCGAATTATGTTTAGCTATGACCTATCTGGGATATCTCCTTTGTGTAGCATATGTTTGGCTGACCTCAGTCATGCAATTTTTGTCATTTGTAATGTTAACTTTAGCTGGATTATCTTGCAACACCCCACATGCATTCCTGGTTGATCACTAAGGCTGTTAATCTGGCCACTTTGGTTCTCCACATGTTTTCTCACCTTCCAGAAGTTATAGCAAGCTTCTTTATGGGATCATGGGAAACATTCCAAGAGAGCTAAAACAGGAAGAGAGAGAGAGAGAAAGAGAGAGAGAGAGAGTTTGGTTTATTGTTTAATATTTGATATTTCAGTCTTTGAAGTCATATTGACTTGAGGTATTATATCTTGAGCAAGTTATTTATTATTTATTATTTCAGCATGAATTAAACTAAATTGACTAATAATTACATACATGTAAAAGCCTATAAAATAAACTATTATGTTATTATAATTATATATGTTATAATTATTTATATATAACTGTATACATTAAAACATAACATAAATATTATATATTATAATTATAATTATATATTTATAATAGATGAAAATATAAATGAAAAGCAAAGAAGAAATGTACAAGTAATAAGAAAATACGAAACTATAAAACTTTGAAAAGAAACTGAAGACTAAATATATTGTAGAATATAGAATATAAAGAGCAAAAGTAGAGCAAGTGATAGTAAGAGACACAGATGATCAAATAGAAAAAAGTTAAGAAATTCAAACCTAAATAAGGGAAGAACTAAGGAAGAGAAAATAGAGACAAAAATGACCCAAAAATGTAAAATAATTTTTTTCCTGATAATAAAATGTACATCTCTAAATAAGAAAATCTACATATAAGAAGGGTATACTTTATACTTGAGAAAATTAATCTAGTTAACTTGAGAAATATTCCAGTAAAATAAGGCTTCAAAGAAAAAAAGCAAAAACCTCTAGTGCCTCAAGAAACAAAGACGAAGTTACTTACAGAGGTAACAAAATCAATTTGACATCAAACATTTATACAGCATTGAATCCAAAAAAAGAGTGAGGCAATATTTAAAAGATAATCAACTGTAATATCAAGATTTTATACCCAGTCAAACTGTCACTCAATGATCAACAATATACACATAAACTGATGGACATATAAATTTCAAAGAATAATGTATGAGTGAGTATTTTTGAGCCCTTTACCAAAGGGTTCATTCATAGGAAATGACTGGGAAATTTTAGCAATGGACTGGTAGTGATTATTGGATAAATATATAAGTAGGTTTAGTAGTAAAACAAAAGTGGGATAAAGATGAAAAGTTATTTTTTTTATTGACTTTCTGATGTATAATTATTGAGTCATACTTCTAAAACAATGTCTGTATGACTTCTATGGGTATAAAAGTGATATTTTTTTCTACACTTATGAATAAATAGAACATGTTCATAGGACGTAGGATGCTTATTATATTATTGGATTACTGTTATAAAATTATATATTTAGACAGAGTATTTTACAATTGATTATAAAATAGTCAAAGATTTAATAAAATCTTAGCTAATAGAAATATTGCAATGCTGTGTTTTAATGCCAAATAGGCTAACAGATTCTGAAGTTGCTAAAAATAAATATGATGAAAGGTCAACAGCAATTAAATTGTAAAAGCCTACAATAACATTACCTTCCTCATACTCTTTCAAAGAAACAAACTGTTAAAGTTAGAGAGAGAGAGAGAGTAGGAAGAAATAGTTTAAAAGTCTTTTAAATACCATATAGTAGAGTAATATATAACAGCCTAGCAATATTTAAGTGTTACTCTGTTTTTCCCTTTTTCATGTTCTCCAATGATTCTCTAGTGACAGACAAGGAAGGTAAATAAAATATATTGTAAGTAAAAACTTTAAAATGGTATGTACAGCAGGCAAAATGAAATATACCAAATCAAAAGCACAGTTTTTAACATTTGAGTTATAGGATATTGTCATTTTTTTTTCCTTTCCTGCTATTCACTTGTCTAAGTTTTCAGAATGAGCATGTTTTATTTTACAAAAAGAAATTGTGATGCTGATTACTTGAATTTTCCAGATTTCAATAATAAAACTTACTGAAATGACCATTTTTTAATGTATTTATTTTGAATTTTCAATTCATTTCAAATGAACATCCTATGAATTTTGAAATAGACCTGTAAGGGCCTACAGCATAGAATTTAGTTTAAAGGAAGTCCATTAGGAATTTTTTAAAAGACGGAGGGAGAGAAAAATACAGAGGAATCCAAAATTATGAAAAAAGACATAAATACCACCAAGAGCCTTCCTTCTTTTAAAATTAAATTTATTTGGGTAACACTGGTTAATAACATTATATAAGTTTCAGACGTACAATTTTATAATAGGTCATCTGTATGTTGCAGTGTGTTCTCACCAACCAAAGTCCAGTCTCCTTCCATCACCATATATATGACCCCAATTACCCACTTTATTCACCCCCATCCCCTTCCCCTCTGGTAACCACCATACTATGAGTTTGTCGGTTTGTTTTGTTGTTTGTTTGTTGCTTTCTGCATTATATCCCACATATAATTAAAATAATGTAGTTCTTGTCCTTTTCCATCTGACATTTCACTTAGCATGATACTCTCAAGATCCACCCATGTTGTTGCAGATGATAACATCTCATCATTTTTTATGGCTGATTAGTATTCAATTGTATATATGTATCACATCTTCTTTATCCAGTTATGCATTGAGGACAATTAAGTTGTTTTCCTGTCTTGAATATTATGAATAATGTTGCGGTGTACATAGAGGTACATATATCTTTGCAAGTAAGTGTTTTCTAAGTTTTTAGGTAGATACCAGAAAGAAGGATTGCTCGGTCATATGGTAGCTCTATTCTTAAATTTTTGAGGAACTTCGGTACTGTTTTCCATAGTGGCTGTACCAATTTGCGTCCTTAGCAGCAGTGTATGAGTGGTCCCTTTTCTCCGCATCCTCTCCAACACTAGTCCTTTCGTCTCTTGTTAATAACAGCCATTCTAACAGGTGTGAGGCAGTGTCTTATTGTCATTTTGATTTGCATTTTCCTTATAGCTAGTGAAGTTGAACATCTTTTCATATATCTCTTGGCCATTTGTATGTCTTATTGGAAAAGTATTCAGGTCCTTCGCCCATTTTTTAATGGATTGTTTGTTTGTTTTTTATTGTTGTTGAATTGTATGAGTTCTTTATATACTTTGGATATTAGCCCCTTATCAGAGGTATAATTTGCAAATATCATCTCCCATTTGGTTGGTTGCCTTTTTGTTTTGTTGATTTATTTTCCTATGTAGAAGCTTTTTAGTTTGATATAGTTCCATTTATGTATTTTTGCTTTTACTTCCTTTGCCTTTAGGTTCAAATTCAAAAAACCACTCTGAGACTAAGGTCCATAAATTTCATACCTATGCTTTCCTTTATTATTTCAAGTCTTGTATTCAAGTCTTTAATTCATTTTGAGTTAATTTTTGTGCATGATGTCAGATAGCAGTCTAGTTTCATTCTTTGCATGTGGCTTTCCAATTTTCTATTTATTAAAGAGTCAAGAACCTTCTTTTCTGTAATTACATGCTAAATTTGGCTTCAAGAGCTGAAAGTTAAGGTAGTTAGTAATATATCATCTTATTTAATTTTTGCTTTCTCTTAAAAGAAAACAAACATTTATGTTAGTACATATAAACTTTTCCTGGAATTAATCTCAAGTAAGAATTACTACATCCTTATATGAGAAACAACCATGTGGAACACATTCCATAAGAAAAAAAAAAAAAAACAGATGCATAAAACAGAGAAATACTGTCTTATGAGTCTTGCATTGACCTATAAAGATAAAGCGACTCATATTCAACTAAACCTCGTGGCACTGAACTACTCTTTAGGACAGTTAGATAACAGAATCCTAGACATTCACTTTGAAAAGACTTAAGAATATGAACAAAAAAAGCTTGGGAAAGCCAGATATTTTTCCTATAGTGTGTCTATGTCAATATTGTTTTAAGTCAGTTATTGGCTTATGATCTGTTTGTCATTGATTTATATTACAAGTAACTATAAAATAAACAGTTTATCTCTCTCAGTTAAAATAATTGGTGCGTGTTTTAAATATTATATGTGGCTTGGCTTTGACTCCAGGTTTCCATTGACAACCTTGTGCTAATAACATACCTTGCCTCTGACTCTACGTCCACCTCTATAAAATAGGATCATTTATTCACTCATTCAACACATATTTATTGATTATTACACCTGTCAAGATAAGATGGGTTATGCTGTGGTCATAAACTCCCTAACTCTCAGTGGCCGTACACCACAAGTTTACTTTCCTGTCCAGCAAATCCACTCTGAGTTTGGGCAGTTCTCCAGAACAGCTGTCCTCCATGTGTACACTCAGCATTCCAGGCTGTTTCAAACTTGGCACCTGCACATGAACATGAGCTTCTATGATGGTCACACAAGGAGGAAAAAGAAGGCTGAAGGGGCAAGAGTCAATAATTAAAGGCAGCCAACTAGGAAAAACGTACAGAATTTTCATTCACATTTCTTTGACATATGATATGTCAAACCCTAACTTAAGAGTATTAGGAAAGAGCAGATACCCCCCCACAGGACAAAAGAAGAATAGATTGATTCTCATTGGGCAGTAAAAGTGCTCACCACAATCACCCTCAAGGTGTCAGATGCTGTTCGTAATTTAGCAGATAGAACAGTTAACAGAAAAGTCTAAACCTTTGGGCCTCATGGGTCTTAAATTCTAGTACTGGTGATGTGGACAAGGCAATATAGACAACAAACAAATAGAAATATATAATACATCACAGAAGTTAAGTGCTATGGGAAATGAGTGTAACCTGAGGTAACAAAAGAATGAAGGTGGCAATAGGTGCTTATGATTTCTTTTATGTAGTTGAAAGCCATGGAAACCTATTTTGATGAGGTGTCCTCATCAAGGACCTAAATAAGTAAGGCAGCAAAATATGCAGATATTTGCAAGAATGAATGGCAAATGTGAAAGTCATGAGTACATAAGCGTGTAGTTTAGCGTATCAAGAAGCATCTATGTGCCCAATGGGGCTAAAAACAAGTGAGTGGGAGAATAAAAAATAAAGAGGTCAGAGAGGCAAGGGGTGGGTGATACCTTGTATAGCTTTTGAGTCCTTGGTTAATCGACAATTTGGGCAAAGAATTGGCATTATTTGACTTAAATTTAAAAGGGACCACTCTTGCTGTATGCAATACAGGTTGTGGTGGCAAGAGTAGAAGCTGGAATAAGAAACTTGTAATAATTTAGGTAAGAAGAGATGGTGACTTACTCTAAGATGTATAATAAAGATGAATCATGGGCAATGGACTAATTCTGTATTTACTTAGAATCTATTGACCTCAGAATTTCCAAATATATCAGGATGCTCAAGTAAAGAGAATAAATAAAAAAAATGACTCCTAGTTGTATGATAACAGAAACTGGAAGAAATGGAGTTGTCTTTTATTGAGATGGAAAAGACTATACAAAAGTAGATCAAAAAGACTGGAAATTAAATGTTTCTTGTTGGACATGTGCTACTTGAAATTTCTTTTAGTTATCTAAGTGAAGATTTTGAGTAAGTTGCTGGATTCACAAGTCTGAAGTTAAAGTGGAAAGCCTATGCTGAAATAAGTACATGGGAATTACCAGCATTTCAAATACATTTAATGCCACGAGACTGAATAAGATCATTTAGGAAGTGATTAAAAATACAGAAAATATTTGATAAGTAAACCTTCATACATTTCAATATATTGGTATATATAAGAAGAAATTAGTATATATAAGAAGAATTGGTATATATAAAAAGAGAGAGAGAGAGAGAGAGAGAGAGAGAGAGAGAGAGAGAGAGAGAGAAGAATATCAACAAATAGTGGTATCTGGATGTCAAATGAAAAAAAATATTTCAAAAAGGAGGCTGTGATCAGCTATGCTAAATGCTGCTGGATAACTTAAATATAGACAAACTCTCAGGTCATCAGTAATAATGGACAGATTATAAATATTTTTGTGGGGATAAACGACATGATATGTGCAGATAACTAAGTTTATGATTTAGTTAGTAAGATTTCAATAAATGTTTATCATTATTACCATTCTGAGACTGGTATTATTCTGTTGTGAAAGTTCTTTCATATCCTGTGATTGATCCTAATGACATTCAGTTGAATAAGATTCATGGAACTTAGCAGCCATATTAAGAGAAAGAAAAAGCAGATAGAAGGAGAGTACCAATCTCCACCCATCATTTCCAAATGATGCAAGTACATTGAATGGAAAAGGAAGTTATCCATACAATGTTAGATAGAGGACAGATTTTATGCCCTTCCAAAAAGTTCTAAATTTGTCCTTGAATGCAAAGGGGGGGACCGTTTAAATATTTTAAGAGTGAGAGAACTATAACCTCTCCCAATGAGTTATTAAAAATTCTAACAAAAAAATGGAGAATGGATATGAAATTTGAAAAATGGAATCTAAAAGTTAACTATGATTCATCACAATAAATAAGGTAAAAGTATTTAGTACTAAATTAGGTTAATGACAATATGTTTTAAAAAGAGAGATTTGAAAAATATTTAAAAGTTAAAATTAGTTTGATTTGATAAATCGGATATACATAGGTTAGAGTGAAGATGAAAATTCTCAGATAACTTCCAAATTTCTAATAAATGTGTTTTGTTCAATAATTACTTATGTCTAAAAATAATTAGGAAAAACTGTAGATTTACAAAGTAATAGGTTACTTATATTTTTTTTTTTATTAATTCACTTTAAAAGAGCGTGAAGAATAGACAGGAGACTGTTGGGAATATATATTTCAAGTGCAGGGAAGATATGGCTTTGATTACAGAATTAGGACACCTCAGCAAAACAGTGGTAGTTGAAGTCAAACATTTTTTTGAAGGATTTGCCCGGTACAGGTAGAGTGATAACAGAGTAGTGTCAGAAATGAACCCCATTATTAAATCTTTGCTAAGACTGGCTATCCCATGTCACTTTGCATATTACTTATTCTTAACCTGATATTATTCTAAGAGTTTTGGTTCTTCTGAGTCACTAGGAAAGTTACTTGATCAATAATCAAATATTCTGATTAACTTAAGAATGGGTGGTTGAAGGAAAGGTGTTAATGGGCAAGTGCATCACTTAAGAAAAGGGAAAATATTGATGTGTGAAATTTAGATGAACAATGAACCATCCTACAAATGAATGATGGGTCTTTTCAAGATGATGTTTAAAAATTTGGGAATGCCTGTCAATGTAGTACTATTCATTTTGTATAATACTAATAGGAAAATAATCTCTTAAAATTAGGAATTACACCCATATGTTTCTCAAGACTTCGTTTTGGCATTGATATGCTTATGTCTTCCATATGTCTAAAATTAGATGTGTATTTTCTAATTGGCTAAGTAGGAGAATGCATATCCAGTTTATTGCACAATGATCCTAGGTACATAGGATATGCCTGCTGTAGGACTATATATCTGGACTTGAAGAATAATATAGCGACAGATCAGAGAAGTGTGATTCTAGCTGTCAAAGTGATTTTTTTCCCACTATATTGAACAAGGTCGCTTTTAGAAATGCAAATGCATAAATAGTTTATGAGAATATTAGGTAGTCAAAGGGGTGGAATGTGTGGGATAATTGTCATTTCTCAATCTCTCTCTCTCTCTCAAACACACACACACACACACACACACACACACGCACACACACTCCAAACCAATCAGAATAGTATTTTATCCAGGCAGCAGAGCATACCATCAGTTAAGCCAGCTGGATAATATTTGATCATAATTAGGGCAGTGATGCAAAGGCATAATAAACAGTTGTCTTTCAGGCTGAGGTCAGTCTTCACATACAGAGGGTTCTCACCAAGTTATTTGTTCTATGAGCTCATTGTTGTGGTTCATGCTGACTAAGCTTCCAGATGTCCCTGCTGTTTTGACCAGTATTTTAGTTTGCGGTTCAATTGGTTTGTGAGCCACCAACATCCTTTTAATAGGTTCATTTTGCTTAAGTTAGTCAGTGTCACTTTCTGTTACTTGAAATTGAGATTCATAGCTGAAATATTAGATGACTAAACATTCAAGGATTTGACGCTCTTTTGTGAATAAACATAATCTAGTATTAAAATAAATTTTAAAAAGAGGTACATTCATAAAAATCACATTCCACAATATTCTTTTCTGCTAAATATGCTTCAAGGTGGAAAAAGGAGGGCATCCCATGCTTTCTGCAACCTAAATATAGATTGTTTGTTTGATTTTACTACTTCAGAAATTAAATAGATAATAAATAATTTTAAAATGGTCTAGCCACTGCTATTCAATTATAGAGAAGCTATGCTTTCAAAATGTGTGTCCTGTTATTAATTGTTATTTTGCTGTTCTCTATGAAAATCAACTCATTTGGAAACTGTTACATAGCTGAGGTTCTAATTGCTTTGGAGCATGAGAGGTTCCTTGGCTATTTACAAAAGTCTCAGAATGTTTACCTGGGAGAGCGAGGCTGATTTGAGAAAGAGAATGTATGTAAATTCAAATGATTTTCTAGAGACATTTCTGAACTTTCCCTTTGGATAAGGATTTTTTTTCTTCCCCATATGTTTTGATGCCAAACTGAACTACAAAGAAATTAACTAGTATTTTATTAGCTATATCATTCACAGCAGTTGACTTTAAATACTGAGATTTTATTTTGTTTTGTTTTTTGTTTTTTGTGGAGACATGTTATACATTCAGTACCTTGATGGGTCTCGGATTTGTAAACTTTAAAAATATATTACATATTTCTACAGAGAAAATCAATTATTTTTCTTAGTTGCCTAGGGAAGCAATCTTTACTCGTCTTTGGGCTTAAAAGTTGTACTTCCTGGGGCAGGTTTTGGTGGATGGATTTTGCTGTTTTCACCTAAAAGCAACATTTTTTATAATGGATTAAAAAGATTATGCTTTTTATCTTCAAGTACAATATACTGCTATACCTACATGAAAACATTTTCTTTTAATAGTGAGAAATATTACACACAGCTTTGGTGGTCACTTCTGAAAACTGCTTATAATTTCATATCTGTGAGTGAAGATGACTTTTTTCATTTACTCATTATTCAAAAATTATAGCTCATCATAGAGCACCCTTAGATCTGTTTTTATTTGAAGAAGATAATTCATTTTAAGTAGAAATATCTTGTATATGCAGAATTCCTCTTTGTTGTGATGATCTGGTCTCAGTTTGGGCCAGCTGGAGAATTTTATCAGGTCTCGGAACAATATGGATTGTATGTGAGAAAAGTTTTAAACGATACCATCTTTACTGATAATTAAGAATAAATTTCAGGAATATTTCAGCTTTCATTGCATTTTTAACTTTAAAAAATTTTGTTGTAACAAAACTGTGATTTGTCGTACAATTAACTACAATCTCTGAAAGGAACTAAAATCAATCTTTAAATGGTTCATAAAATTTTCTAACTTCTCAACAGTCTACATTTTGCAACAGCCAAACCACTGTTTAAATCAGGGTAGTTAGGGGCCACAGTAAGAAAACTCCAAAAATTTTTGTGGTTCACCATCTTTCCTGGGGCAGCATCTGATAGGGGTGGCTGGTCCTCCTCTTGCTTGTAGCTTTGTCACCTGAACCCATGGCCTCCGCAGCTTCAAAAGAGCCAAGTGAAGGAAGCAGTAGGGCTCTTAACTGAATCAGCCCAGAAGTGACAAACATCCCTTCTGTTCACTCTTCCTGGGTCAGAAGAGTGGCCCCAACTTACTCTAATACAAAATACAAAAGAGCACCTGTAATTTTTTATGAGAACAGCTACCTTAAGAAAGTCTCTCTCTTTCGCCACCAAAGCTGTACAATTGATTGAAAAAATTTCATCAAAAAGGATTTGGTACCTAACCACGAATGCTGCTAAAACACTATCAATAATTAGGTCAAATAAGAGAGAGATGGAAATACTAAATTCAAAACTTTGAAAATATCACATTAACTAGTTTTATATTCATTAACCTCAAAGAACAACCTATTAGTGCTCAGTGTCAACATGAGTGATTATGTAAATATAATTTACATTACAAAACTCAGCTCTTTCAGAATTTGACATGCTACCCAATCTATTCCAGCCATGGTGAAATTAGATAATAATATTGAAAAACTAAAAACAAAAATTGGAAAAGTCTTTTGTTTGTTTGTTTTTAATTTGTCTTCCATTTATGAAGAAACTAGTATCTCAGGTAGTAGCTCAGGACTACTCAATGCATTGTAGCTCAGGCTACGAGCAACAATTTACCCAAAGCTGGAATTCCATGATATTTGGGAATTTTAATTAATTTAAAATATACTGCATAAATACATTCCCTCTAATTTTCTCTAGCTTCTTTAACTACTTTTTATACAGGAAAGATAATGCAAATAAACATGGAGAGAACTTAATTTTCTCAAAAGGAGAGAAAAGCAAGCTAACATTTGCTAGAGTCATTATATGCTGGCACAAAACACAAATCTCGCATAAACTTCACAAGAGTAGTACTGTTATTACTATCTTTCTTGTTTTAATAAATGAGAAAATTGAGACTCAGAATAAATAACTTGTCTTGAATCATTTAGTTAATAAATGAAACAGTCTGAATTATGACCCCAATTTGGCTCCAAAGTATCTGTTCCTTCCACAATAATGTTAAACCAGAATCTATAAACTTTTTCACAGCACATTCATAATAGCAAAATAATAATTTTAATAAAAAATGTCCAATATTTATGCAGTTCTAAATTTGTATATATTTTATGTGATACATTATGTGCATTATAAAGTAAATACAAAAATAGAAATTTTGAATAGGTGGAGAAAAAATAGAAATAGAAGTTATAATACTTTTTTCTATATGTCAATAGACTACCTTAGGTACTTTTTCATTGAGACACTGGAAAACAGATTCTCTTTTAAACTTTTTACTTTGAAATAACTATGAACTCACAGAAGTTGCAAAAAATAGTAAAGAGAAGTCCCATGTACCCTTCCAGCTTCTCCTAATAGTAACACTTTACACATAAAATTAAGGAAATTACACTGACACACACTATAATTAACTAGACTCTAGAGACTTTACTCAGATATCCTCCCTCAATATATAGATTTTTATGAACAAAATAATCTCATCATTTAGGTAAATAATAAAATAGTCCATGATACATTTGAAATGTGTCTTTCAATTTACCAGGTCCTTTGCAATTAATTAATTAAAGCCCTTAAGTTATGTAATTAACAAACAGATGAAAGTTAAGAGCTCAGTCAAAATGTCAGTACTTCTTAGGGTCTAAGAGCACATGCTTAGTGTGCTTTTTGCTTTAGTATGAAACCCAGTGTAAACATTTATTCTGTGCCTCAGTTTATTCATCTTTATAATGGAGCTAATAATAGTATACATTTCATAGAATATTAGCGATCATTAGCAGTAGTAGTCCCCAAGTTACAGATGAAGAAATGTACTTAGAGAGTTCAATTCAATTTCCTCAAATCCAACTACTAGTTACATAGAAAGATGGACTTACATTGGTTATTACCACTTGAGTGTTCTCTCTATCATGTTATGTGTCTCCTACCCAGGCAAGGAGGAAGGACAGAAGAGAAAAGACTACAGAATAATTCTCATTTCACCCAGCACAGAACATTTTTAGACCTTCAATTCATAGTTTATTGCTTCTTTATTTTTGCTGTTAGTTATCCCTACTGAAAAACCACAAGATTTCTCCAAATATTCAAAGGTCAATTTTAGTCAATTATTAATAAAATATATTACGTAAATAGTGACCTGATTGTCTAAAAATCACACACATTGCAAAAGTAATCAGATATCAAAAACATTTGAGTTCCTGGGATTAATTATATCCTGAGTAACCTTGTTTTTCACTTAGGTAAAGATTCAAAACTGTAGTTGTCATTTACATTTTCATTTAATTCTTTTCTTAAATTTTAATCTTATAAAGACTTTAGGTGACTTTTCACTAACAATAATGAATCACAAATATAAAACAAAACAAAAAACACTTTATTATTATTTCTCCAAGGTGTTGCCTAAGACTGCCAGGATAATAGTAGATACTGTGTTTCTCTGAAAATAACACCCCAGAAAATAAGCCCTAACATTATTTTTCAGGATGACACCCCCTGAACATAAGCCCTAATGTGTCTTTTTGAGCAAAAATTAATCTAAGACCCGGTCTTATTTTTGGGGAAACACGGTAGTTCTGAGTTAAAGACAAATTGGTTGCTACAGACCGATACATAAACCAGAATAGTCAGCATCAATTATTCTTGTAAAAATGTACTCAACCCAAAGTTTTAGGAAAACACTCATATTAAACATAGAACTTGTTCTGTTTAAAGGCACAGTATGAAACTACGGCCAATTTCAGTTCAAAATCACATGTTGAGTATCTTTCCAGTCATATGGAAAATTTTTATTTAATTTTCTAACATTTTCTTAAAGTAATCTTCACATTGTTTTGATAAATGTAAACATTAACTGTTGCTATTATCCTAGTTTTATTTTAAAAGAATTATATTTACTATACCTACAAATAGTTCGCATGAAGCAAGAAACCTAATATTTATATTTTACAATAAATATTATGAATATCTCTCTCAGGGAAAGAAACTGTTTAGATAATCTGCTTTTCACAGAAAATTTTGCTTCTAAATCTTAGAGACTATCATTTTGCTTTTTAACTTTTTTTTATGTTAGAGACAGTTTTTACTGTGAAAGTGAAATAGTGCCTTTTAGCTATAGTTAAGAAACTTCTTTTTTTTTTTTTTGCAAAGGGGGAAAATTATGGAAGCTGTAAATAAGTAATGATTGCCAAAGATCAGAGGAATTAAACATAAAACCAAAGCAATTTAATCTGGTGCTTTGATACAAGTTTGTAAATAATTCAGCATAATGATAATAACGGCATCTTGAGAGTTCCTAGCAATTGAATTGCCCTTGAAGTTATAAAAAGATGATTAGAAATTGAATAGTTTTAAGTCATGAGTTAATTTTGCATTTTTCAATGTGGAGGTGAAGTGTATTCTTTTAAATAGTTGCTACCCAATCTCTTTAGTGTAAATAAAAAAAAAAAGTTAATATACTGGTCCTCTGTGTAGCGGTAGAATCCACTTAGCCAGAGGCAGAATAGCATAGTTATTTCCCCAAGAGTCAAGAATTCAAAATCGATAATGTTTTTTAAACTTCTACTTCATACAATTGACTTCTCCATCTATTTTTTTTTCTCATTTCCTTAGAAATATGCCTGTATATGGGATCCACAAAGGCCTGATTCTCAGACTAAGGAAAGTCAATTCTGTTCAGTGGGTCAGTTTTGCTATTTTTCTAACCAGTTTAATTTTAGACAGGTTATTATTATTATTTTTTCCAGGAGCTTAGTTTTGCTCATGGGTAAAATAAAAACTCTGTGATCTCAATGATCTCCTCTAGATCTGAAATGCTTCGAGCATATCGCTTTCTAAATAATCTCTAAAAAGAGTCGATCTTTCATTACCAGCCCCTTCCTATTTGTCCAGCCAGCTAGAGAATTACTGAGAGTTCTGTAGACACTAAGTTGCTGCATAAACCCATGCTGATTCTTGTAAAAGTCCTTTCTGCTTTACTTCGTAAAGGAAAGACCTACTCATCCTTCAACACCTCCTTCAATTTTCTTCCCTCTGAAAAATCTCCATATCACAGTATTGTAGAATTCATTATTTCCTTAAACCAAAACTTTTACTGGTTGTAGTTCTCTATTTTCACAACAAGCATTCCAGATGTTAATGTTCTTTTAATATCAATGTCCCCAAATAAATTATGATTTTTTAAAGATAAGAATCATATGTTGTCTGTGTATCTCCACAAGCATTTTATTATACATTATAAATACTCACAACTTTTCTGGTAAATGAAACAGTTAAATAGTTAAAAAGGCAACAGCATATGAATGATAGAGACTGGGAGACATAAGATTATTATGGTATCGGGTTAATGATGAATTTTGCATCCTTGTAGAAGTCACTCCAACCTAATGAGTCTCTGGTCAAGTATCACTAATAATGCAAACATTGCCTATCTTATTAGATTCATTTTATGATTATACAGCATAATAATTCAAATTAAATTACGTAAGTAGATATGTTATTAAAATTATATATATATATGTAAACTACTTTAAAACTGCAAAGAAACATATTGTAAGGGCTATCATTATATCTGGTCAACCAACACAATCCAATATAATAGGGAAAATTCCCTGCTTTGGATCTATCAGTTATAGATTTTTTTTCTGTAATCATCAAAAATTCCTGTTAGATATCCAGGTGGGAAAACCAGATTCAAAGTTCCAGCTAACAAATGAGTCAATAGTAACTGAAAGTTGAAATAGTTTTCCAAAAATCAAGATGTCCTTGAGAATGTACTTTCTAGCAGGTCTGTTAACATTGTTCTGTTCTTTGTTAAGAAATCATCTTCTGCATGATATAATTTGATCTTTAGAAACACCTGAGCTTACATTACTACTAATAAGCCATATCATATACCAGCAACTTTTTAGTTTGTTCTTTTTTTAAACTTCATTTTGTATATTGAACTCCAAAAATTATATTCTCTATGAGGAAGAGATATTTTCTCCTTATTTTTATAAAAAGCTGAGGAATGGAAAACTTGAACGTAATTTGTCCAGTTGTCTCAGACTAGTTAATAGAAGATATGCAACTCCACAATAGCCTTTCTCATTAACAGCAAGCCACAGAAATGGTCAGAATGCCAATGCCCAGGAGGTCCATCCAGAAGACATCTGTACCTTAGGGTGCCAGGCTCACAGTGCTGACTAATCGTGCAATGTGTTTGCGATTGCAATAGCACTACTTAAACTCTGCCAGTGTGATCTTCCCAGTATTTCATATCAAACTAAAATTAAAACAGTAAATGTAGATATAATGAAATGATTATAACACATGTGGTTTTTACTGAGCATCATCTTTGAGGTGATTTTAATAAGCTGAACAATAAGAACAACTAGGAAGTTACATCAATGTATGTTTCTCATGAAAAAAACAAAACAGATGCCATTTGGAAGTAATGATTTTTCTCACTCAGATGCAGAATATTATGTTAATTTTAGAAGCCATTCATGAATATGCTCACTTTATATCTAATTAAGAAAAACATTCTCATAACACTATTTAAAATGAAAGTACAAAACAGTAAATAACTTTCAAGTGAGGAAATATACCTGTATATGTGCAAAAGTAAAAGTATATAAGTAAATAACCAGGAGTATAGACATAAATGTAGTTACAGAAATAAATAGGGACATAGATATATGTCCAGATATCCATTACTGAATCAACACATGACTTTAGAAATAGTATTAAGCTCCAAACTCAATCTCTTCTAACACTAGAGATTCTCAAAGGCCATGTGACTTTCCAACAGTATCTCCTTACTCTCTCTAAACCCTCTGTTTTCATTTCAATTGCACTCATCTATTCCCATATAGACAACACTCTCTGATATGGTTTGGGTATTCATTTTTTTTCTAGTATTGTTAAACTAATGATGGGTTACATACCAAGAACTGTGTCATTGCTCTTGAGTCTGTCTGAAAGCCCATTCAACCTTCATTTCCTTCTCCTTGAAGACTTTATACATGGTGCAGATTTTCTAAATGCCTAGACTTAGGTCCTGAAAATTAATGCATGGGTGTTTTCTCACTATGTAAGAAATATCATGTCTGAGAGAAAATCACTTTTTTATTTCTATTTCACTGAAGTGTTACAAGATCTAAATTTTAACCATAACATGCTTCAAGGTATTTTTTGTCATGTCCCAGTATTTATGTTGGTGGTCTGAGAAAACTCCACGGTATTTATTTTTAATATACCCAAGGACATATCCATGCTTATTCTCATTTAATAATCAAATAGTTTAACCAACAACACTGCTCATTTTCAATTATTCAAAGGAATAGGAGCAAGAAGGTTATAGAACAACAAATTAAAAAATAGTAAATGAATGCAATTATATATTTAACTTTGAACTCAAGTGTCGTTTTTTAGCAGACTTATTTTCACAATTAAGACTTGCTTAAGTTAAAATTAAGCCTAAGTCCTGTCCTGGATAGGAAAATGACATAATGGGGAACAACTAATGAAATATTGTCTGCATATACTTTCAAGCACCTTATTTTTCTGACTATGAGCGTCTGCGCGTATTAATCATACACTCATTCCAATTACATGTGTGTAAAGTCCACAAATAAAGATCCATAAGAGTTTGGTTGTGGATCAAGTGAGTACTGTGAGCATGTCTTTGACTCCCTTGATAGTTCATTCCACATGGAGTGAATTCTCCTTGCTTATAGTGCCAGGTCTTTCCTAATCTCCTTACTTCCATCTCTCCAAGGGAGGATGAGTAACTTAGTATGATTGGATAGTTTGGAAGGAGAAACCAGTATGATCAGCTTGCCCTTTCCCTTTGGCTCCTTGCAGGGAATGCATACATTCTACTCTACTCGTCGATGCCAACAGTCTTATGGGAGCCATCTCTGCCCCTGTGGTGGAAAGTCCATGCAGGAATGGCTAGGTAAGGCTTTCTAGTTCTGGGTTTTAGTATAAGGAATCTCTGTTGTCTGCAGAAATAACCTATCTCTCCCAAAGTCTTACTACCTCCACTTACCTGCCTTACATAATCTGTCTTATTTTGTCCAGTTAGTTCAGCACTTGTATATCAAGATGAAGGGTGATAATTTTTGAACTTCCAAATCCTAAGAGTTGAAATGTGTGCTTTTCTTTCTTCTTCTTTTTTTTTTTTTTAGGCAACTCTTTTGCATTTAGGACATGAATTTTAAAATTATTGACTCAAAAGACTGATTGAACTTTCTTTTATATTTATTTAAATACTGTTCTAAAGCTCAGGATCATTATATATTCTCTACAAATGTAACAGGTATGATGAATGAAAATGTTTAGGCCTTCCTCCTCTGACTTTGTTGTATTCTATTCTTTAGTCTTTCTCAGTTTTGCCAAACCCTATCATGAGCAAGATGGACTTAAGGGTTACATCAGCTTCAGTAAAATTTAGACAGTTTGCTTCTTAACTCTCGGCTCCTGACCTCCCTTTTCTTAGAGCATTTGCTTCAGAAAACTTGTAATTGCACATCCTTTCTCTGCCCCTTTGTGATATAAATCTTCTCACAGCCTCTTACCCATTTTACAACACAAAGATGTCTTTCCCAAAGACCTGGAATCCATCCCTTTGAAATGTAGTTATTGAAGGTGATAAGTTGAGTTCAGTCTCCCTTCCTTATTGCAACAATATTGAATATAGTCTTCTTTGCCTGTTTAACTGGTGCTGTGCAATTTTTCATTTCTAAGTGCCACAAGGAGTATTCAGCTCTCCAAAGAGGCTAACATGAGAATTGTAGTGGACATTAATAGGTCAATTTCCTGCAGGTTTGCAGAAGCCAACAAAATTGACATGACTAAAATCAAACTTTGCTAGAATGAAGATATTGTGAGATAACCGCCTTTCCAGTGTGAAACCTGTGTACCCTCTTGCAGGACTAGGCAAATCCAGGAGCTCTGTTAAAATCTGGTATTTAGGAGCAATTTGTTAAGCTGAGCTCATTTGATATAAGAGTTGAAAGATCCCATAGGAAATGTGAATGTTCTTTTGCTTAGGAGAAAAGTAACTCTCAGAATATAGAAGAAAAATTCAACAATAAACACTCAGCTATTTACACCTGAACATAGACCTCATTCATGTATATGAATGGTATTCCCTCCACAGGAATACCATTATACATCCATTTCTTTTGCCGTGTAACTGTGAAGGGAGCTACCACTTCATAGAGTACGCATCCCAGACTCTTGACTTTGGGCCTGGTCATATGACTTCTTTGTCCAATGGATTTAACCGATATAAAGCTAGTGGAAGCTTGAACTATGCTTGTGCAGTAAGGCTTGTTCTCTTTCACCTCCGCCACCACCATAAGTGGAGCACGCCTCAGGTAGACAGCTGGTATGAAGACAATGAGAAGCATACTGGAAAAGAGGCACTCAATCGTGCCATTAATCATCAATGAAAAGAACAGCTGCCCAGTTGAGATCAGTCTAGACCAGTAAAGCCCCAGCTGACATAAATATTAATGACAATTAATAAACCCTACAGATTTTGGGGTTGATAATTATGTACACTGATTCATCATGATAAGAATAACTTTAAAAAATTTACTTCAGAGATCGTTCTTATAATATCTAAAAGATCTTTCATTTGTTGTCCAAAAGATCCTTCATTTATTGTTCATTCTACAGCTGACATTAGTGGGATGGACCTCAATATTTTACACTGAAATGGAGATGTGTCATGTGGTTTACTCTTTTCAAGGTGATTATATAGAATGAATACACTAATTCTGGCCATGTAGTTTGAAAGAACATAAACAAAGATTTAGACACGAAGAATGAAACTACCAACAGTTTTTAATGACATATGAAAACAAGAAATGAACAGAATAGAGAAAGAGCACCAGCTGGGGATCAAGAAATCATGTTCCAGTGTTGATGTTGCTACAGAAGGGGGGCCCTGAGTGACTCACTTAACCTCTCTAGACCTCCATCAATTCCATCATCATTTTATATTTCAGCCCTAGAAAACTTTGGATGAAGGATTATTAGATATTTACTTACATTTTGTCCAAATGTGTTGAGTAAAAATATAAAAATATACATGTGTGTACATATATCGTACAAAATTACTCACATTTTTTCAAATATATTAAGCATAACTCTATATATAGACAGAGAGACAGCAATTGAGACAGATATACATACAAAGATATTGATGATTCTGCAAAGGGGGTTTTAACACAAATGTTACAGTAGACAAGAAGGGTAAAATTAGAGTTTATAGAACTTTTATTCTTTGTTCAATCAGTGGTTAGGTTTGTGACCTCTGGTACATCTTAATCTTACCTTAATCTCAGTTCACTCTTCTATAAAAATGACAATAATCAGAAATCCTCAGGCTATCTCATTCTCTGCCTTAAAAGTAACTGATGCAACATTTGTTTTTGTGTTTTGTAAATCAAAGGCAGTGAATTGGTGTTATTATTGTTCTTTTAATAATGGAAATGCAATATAGCTCAGATGTGAAGTACCATTGGCTTGTTTTCCTGTAATCATTTTTTTCTAAGCAATTCTATATTGAAGGGCAAAAAATGAATCCTGCAAGTAATAGTTTGTTAATACCGTATTTCCCTGATAATAAGAGCTACTCCAAAAATAAGCCCCAGTTAAGATCGTCAGCCAGACCGACACGTTTAGTATGTTATGACGATGTTCCAGAAGAAGATGACAAGACTGTATTTGAATAAACGTAGATTGTTGTACATGAAAAAATAAGATATCCCCTGAAAATACGCCCTGATGCGTCTTTTGGAGCAAAAGTTCATATAAGACTCGGTCTTCTTTTTGGGGAAACATGGTAAGGTTCTGCCCTTTTTACATATATCTATAAAGAATAATACTCACAGTGAAATTTATATATATACATATGTATGTATATATATAATATTGGACTTAAGTCTTTCATCATTGAAATTATAGCCACATTAAGTTAGGCTAGAAAAAAAAATCCAATCCAAAATAACCAACTAAAGACTCCACAAACAAGACTAATATGCATTATGAGATTTTTTTTTAACTCAATTTAATCAGAATTCTACAGATGCACTCTAAAACCCACATTATTTTCCAATCAGAGCTACTGGTTATAAATATTTGCAAATGATTTGATTAGAAATAATTCTCTGTTCTCTGTTCATGGAGAAGCTTATAATATAATTACTATCCAATGTTTAAAAGACCAATAAATTCCAGTTACAAGAAAGCATTCTTTCACTATGATGCTGCAGATAAATTTAGGTCTATTCTCTAATCTTGCATTTTCATTTTCTTTTTGAATTAAGAAATATTTAAAAGCTAAATTTTTAAAATTAATCTTTATTGAGTGCCATATGAATTTTTTTATTTGCAAATTTACAGGGAACATGTGGTTATGTAAACATTTTCTCTGAAAATACATTTCAACATAATCCTACGTGAGTTAAAAGACATTTAGATTGTCACATAAACCTGTGATACAACCACAGATTTCAGAGATAAACATGGATTCTTAGGTGGTTATTTTCACTATGACATATTTTATATACATAAGTGGACAAATTCAACTTGTTTCCAGGAATCTATTAAGAATTGTCCTGTGACATGTTGTAAAGTTTTAAACTAAGTTCACGGTGTGTTTAATGTTTGGAATGGAGGATACAGGAGATTAATTGTAGCACCAAACTTCGAATGGATATCTTTGAGAATTCTCGAATGGATATCTTTGAGAATTTACTCCTAACACTTATGATTTGTTAATCCTTTAACAAACCTGTTATTTTTTTAACTTTTATTTTGTATTCATTTCGTATTTTACAGTATTGCCTTGCTATGGGGACTTCTACAACTATCCATTTGAGTTGTATGATTTCTTTCTATATGACTGTCTTATGAGCCTTCACACAGTTTAAATAAAGGAAGAGAGATTGCTGCTTCTGCACCTTTTCTGTTTTTTTTCTTATAAAAGACAATCAGATTCCAACTATTTAAAAATTTGTTTGGTCTGAATTGAGGATTTACTAGATAGTTTAAATTTGTTTTCTAACTGTTTAATATCTCCTCAGAAAAAAGAAAGAAGGTGAACTTCAAGTCAATCGAATTTGATATGAAAATTATCTGAGGTATTTCTTGCCCAATGGTAACCCTGTCATTTTGACTGACTTGGGTGTCTCCCTCAATATATTTCTGAGTTCCTTCAAAATCTGCATGTTCAGCCAAAGAAATAACCTTTGGGAGAATAAATGACAAATATTTGATATATTTGTTTTCAATTACAGTTGCTATTCAATATTATTTTATGTTAATTTCAGGTATACAGCATAGTGGTTAAACATTTATATAATTTACAAAGTGATCTCCTCCCTGCCTGATTAGTCTGGTACCCACTTGGCACTGTACATAGTTATTATATATTATTGACTGTAGTCCCTAAGCTGAACTTTTCATTCCCTTGACTATTTTATACCTACAAATTGTACTTCTTAATCCCTTCACCTTTTCCACCCATCTCCGCAACTGCCCTCTCATCCTCCAGCCATCAGCTTGTTCTCTGGATCTGTGAGTCTGTTTCTGTTTTGTTTGATTTTTATTTTATTCTTTAGATTTCACATATACCTGAGATCATATGTATTTGCCCTTCTCTGACTTATTTCACTTAGCATACCTTCCAGGTCCATCCATGTTGTCACAAATGGTAAGATTTCATTCTTTTTTTTATGGCTGAGTATTATTCCATTGTATTATGCATCTTTTTTTTTTTTCCTTTATGCAATCATCTATCGATGGGCAGTTAGGTTGCTTTCATATTTTGGCTATTGTAAATAATGTTGCAATGAACATAGGGTGTATATGTCTTTTCAAATTAGTATTTTGGATTTCTTCAGATAAATACCCAGAAGTGAAAGTGCTGGGTTACAATGTAGCTCCATTTTTTCAATTTTTGAGGAACCTCAATACTGTTCCCCTTAGTGGCTGCACCAATTTGCAATTGCACCAACAGTGTGCGAGGGTTCCCTTTTCTCCACATTCATGCTGACACATCTTGGTTGATTTATTGATGATGGTCATTCTGATAGGTGGGAGGTGACATCTCACTGGGGTTTTAATTTGCACTTCTCTGATGATTAATGACATTGTGCATTTTTTCATAAGGAAAAAAAGACAAATTTTTTATCAAAGCTTTAGAATTAGTTGTCCTGTTCTACAAGTAAAAAAAAAAAATATGTGCATAAGGGCTGCTTGTATGATACATTCATGATGATTTTCGGTATAACAGATATCCTTATGGGATCATGGGACTGTTCAAAAGGAGTTCACATTAAAAGTTTGCCGTTAACACAATGCCTACTGCAAGTTGGTCTTCTTTGACCAACTCAAGCTTCAAATAGTTCTCTTGAAACAGCTATAATATTACATCCATGTGAGTTCTAAATATACATTTTTGTCATCAATCCAAAGTGAGAACAAAAGAAAGCCTCTCACTTGTGGGGGGATAGTAGACAAAGCATATAGCCTGAAAGGCAGATGAGAGAAAAATGGACATCAAGGAAGGAGAAAATAGATGCCTCAGTGTTTATTTATTTGTTTATTTTTCCCACCTCCTACCTCCATCTCCCTTCCCGCCCCCTATCTACTCCACACTCCTGGAGCCAATTTCTGGTTAGATAATAGGTGTTTAGAACTGTTCAGACATATCCAAGCCAGGAAATTCTTTTCTTCCCACATTTCAGACTCTGGAGGAAATAATTTTTTAGAACAGCAGCTTAAAGCAAAGCTTCATCTAAACCAAAATTAGGAAGTGGTGTGGGTAGCAGAGGGAGGCATTTTTGTATAATTTTACTGAGATACCCTTAGTTCTGGTGGGCGTGGACTAGACCTGGGTGAAGCTGAGTCTCGCTGAGGAGCCTAAGCGGGTAGTTTACATATGGCAAGGGGAGTAAGGTTAGGTAGTTTTCATGGGCTCCCGGAAGATGGCTAATTTGAAATATTTTTCAGGCTCTGAAGCATAGGGACTGTCTCTAGTTTTCTTGTGCCTGGCCTTGAGGCAATTGGGGAAATGTGTAGTGGCCTGGAGTGTGATAGTCATATAAGGGAAGTGGCTAGGGTGTGGATTTAATCAGCTGGTCATGCAGGGGAACTCTATCCAGGGCATCAAAATTGGGTCAAGACAGCATTTCAGAAAAACCTAAACAAGCTATATTACAAATGACTCCTTGATGTCTTGACATCAGTTTTGAGTTTAATTATTTAGAGTATTCACATGGCTCAAATAGTAGAGGAGAACTTCTAGAGAGTAGGGCATAAATTACCCCAAATAACATAGAAAAAACTTTTTTATTTTGAGAGTAAAAAAGAGGAAAACAAGTATAAAGAGTCCTTGTAGGCTGGACCCATAACCAAGTTCCTGGTTTATATGAGATAAGCCAAGAAAACAAACTTGAAATGTTGAGAGTCTCTACTAATATCATGGTAGAGTTGTAAAATGTGTGAAATGTAAGAGTGACATATCTTTTATGACAATATCTTGGTGCATCCTTTGGGTCAAGGTTGCAGATCCAGCACTTACATTGCTGCAGGGGTATGACTTGCAGATCAATAAAGGTTAGTGATTTTTTGTTTATAACCAAGGGGAAGGGGTGGTATTGTTGTCATGGGCAGAGACAAGGGAGGTAGTCATGGTGGAAGGTTGCATGAGGTGGGTAAAAGGTATTGGGGAGTGGGACATCCTGTCTCCAGGGGCCCAAGGGCTAGACCAATATGACACAGTTGCCTCCTAGGGAAAGCAATAATCTCCATAAATGTTTAGAATAGAACAAATAGTAGTACTCTTTACAAGGTTTCTTTTTAGTCATGGGAGTGTAGGGGTATTCCCATGCTTTGTCAGGGAGCAAGCAGCATACCAGAATCATGGGCCAAGCAAACATCAATCTCAGGAAACCTAATAGAATCCCTAAAATCAAAGGAAGAAAAGCCGTAAATGTCCACATTCAATTTGTCAGTGCCTTAGGAGAGAGAGCCCATATGCTTTGCTGAAGTGGTGGTGTCAGTGCTGAGGTAAAGTCATCTCTGATGCAGGGGATGAAGTCATCTCCAATGGCAAGGTCTTGAGCTGGAGCAATGTTATCTGGGATGTAGAACTGAGGTATCCTTTCTAAGTGGACATAAACTTGAGTTGATATGGGTTATGTTTGTGTGGCTCTCTGTTATTATAAAGTTTGTGGAATTTGAAGGCAACATTGGCCCTGGAAGCTTGCCTTAAAAATATATTTTAAGTCAAGGGGGCTTGTGCATACACAACTGATAAAAGTGTTGCCTACATCACTAATACTGCCATAATTGGACCGAAGTGCCAGAAGCCAAGAGGCACAATCAATGCCCTAATTTAGGGTTGAAAATCTAATAGCTCCCAAGAGTTCGATAATTTGCCTAGATGGGTGAGGAGAGGGATTTTTCTAGAAATATGGCCTGTTTTGGGTGCATGTTGTTAATAGAGTACTATGTTGTTAATATGACTATGGCTGAGCTTGGAGCTCTAGCAGTAGTCTGTAGACAGGTCCTTCATTTTAGCCAACTATCATGGGTTCTTTGCCTCAGTTGTTGGTTCAATTGGTGATAAGCTAGCCATTGAGGTCTTTGGGATCCCAGGCTTTCATTAGCCATACTCAATGGCAAACCTGTGTAAAATGTTACCAAATTGTAGTTTTAATAGCATTTCCCCAATGATTAATAAAGTTGAATATCTTTTTATAGGTTTATAGGTCAGTAGAGTTTCCTATTTTAACTGAATTCCTGTGTATCTCTTTTGTCCATTTTTCAATTTGGTTGTCTTTTTTAAAGTTTTATATAGGAATTATTTATATACTTTAAATATTAATCCTTTGGTTAAATGTGTTGCAAATATCTCCTCCTACTCTATGGCTTTTATTTTCACTCTTTTTATGATATCTTATAATACAATAAGTTTTTATTGTTATTCTTATTAGTTTTTTACAAAAATTCTTATCACCATAAAGGTTGTATTTTTTCTAACAATTTACAGGTCTAAATTTCATGTTTGGTTCTCTAATCTCGAATTAACTTTAGGCCATGACACAAATTGGAAATATTTTTATTATTTTTTCTTTATGGAGAGCCAATTGTCCTATACCATATATTGTAAAAATTATAGCTTTATTTTAGATCAGGATGTATGTGCCTGTGTGTGTGTGTGTGTGTGTGTGTATGCGTGCACGTGCACGTGTGCACGCGCACACGCATGTGCCTGTGTGTGTGTTTCCTGCACCCCTTATTCTCTTTCAATGATTTATTTTTCTATTTGTAAGTCAATACTACACTGTCTGGAGCCTTTTATTGAATATTGATAAGGCATAAAATATATAAGCTCTACTTGATTCTTCTTTAGTAAGGTCATTTTTTATTCTTTGCCCTTTGCTACTGAATATAATTTTTATAACCAACATGTCAAGTTCCATTTAAAAAATCTTTATTGGAATTTTTATTTCAATTGCATTGAATCTTAGTTCAATTATCTATTGAATATTGGCATAATAATCTATGGTTTACTCTAAAACTTAGACGTTTAAGACAACCATTTATTATAGCTCACAATTTTGTGGCTCAGGGATTTAAGGACTTACTTAGGTGATATTTTTGTTCCATATGGCTTTGACATATGGCCATTGGTGGTATTCAGCTTGTGTATGGGCTGTCAGGAGGGTCCAAAGTGGCTTCGCTTGTATGTCCTGTATCATGGTGGGGATGGCAGGAAGGCTGATTTAGCCATTGACAAAAGCACCTATGTGGAGTTTCTCCAAAAGAGGAGTTGAAGGAAAATAGAACTTTTTACATGGAAGATCAGCACATCCAGATAGAGAATTCTAAGAGAAGACCAATGGAAACTATGAATTTCTTGAAACCTATGCCCAGAAGCTGACCAAGTATCTCTCCCACCATACTTGATTAGTCAAAGAAGTCACAAAACTGACCTAGATTTAAAATAAAGAAACAGAGTTCTCACCTCTCCGTGAAAGCAGTGTCAAATAATGTCTTACCGTTTTTAATCTGTTACAAATCTAAAGATTGACAATTGGCATTTGTGACATTGAGTTGTCCTATCTGTGAAAATGACTGCAATGAACTGAATGTCTGTGTCCCTCCTAAGTTTTATATTGAATCCTAATTCCAGTGTGATGGTATTTAGAGGTAGAGCTTTTGGAAGGTAATTAGGTCATGAGAATGGATCCCTTATGATGGGATTAGTGCTCTTATAAAAAGAGGTCAGGGAGCTATGTCACTGTCTTCCTGGCATCTAAGAATATATAGCAAGAAGTAGGCTCTCTGCAGCTTAGAAGAGGGCTCTCACCAGAACTCCACCTTGCTGGTACCCTGGTCTCAGACATCTAGCTTCCAGAACTGTGAGAAACAAGTGTCTGTTATTTTTCAGCCACATAGTCTGGTCCTTCATTATAGCAGCCCAAGCTGACCAAGAAAATAACTTATCTCTGCATTTACTAGGTCTTTTTAAATTCTTAAACAAGGTTAAAAATTGTTCCTAAGGGCCTTTCACTTCTTAATTAGTTTTGTAGATTTGGTAACTTACAGATGTTTTACTATTTCATATATATATATATATATATATGTATATAGCAAAAAATTATACATAATATATAATATGTATATAATATATATACTACACATTATATAATATGTATATTATATATACATATATGTATATACACATATATATGTTTATATACATATATGTGTATATATATATGTGTGTGTGTGTATATATATATATATATATATATATATATATATATTACACCGGGGTGCCAAAAAATGTATACAGGTGACTTATATTCATCCTTTGTTATAGGTATACGTATATTGAGTATTACAATTTTAATATAGTTTTTCCTTTCTTAAAATGTGTATACTTTTTTTTGGCGTGCTGTCTTTCTCTGTACTATATATTATATATATATATATATATATATATATATATATATATATATATATATATATACTTTTTGTTGCTATATTGAAAGGCGATTAATTTTGCTCTTATAGCTGAACATTACAGTTCAGTTAAACTGTCATTGACTTTTTAGATTAAAATTTATTATTTTTCAGTAGACTTTTTGGTGTTATCTATTTAGACAATTATTTCTTCTACAAATAATGATAGGTTTATATTCTCCTTTCTTATACTTACTTAAAACTTTTATTTTATTTTCTTATTTTATTTAACTGATGGATAGTCTCTATAATGCTCAGTAAAAGAACTGTTAATAAGCATTCTTAAAAAAATTATGATTTTAAAGGGTATGCTCTAAACATTTCACCGTTGAATACATGATATTTTTTTTTAATTGACTGCTCTTTTCACATTAAGGATGTCATTTTATTTTTATATTCAAAAGGTTTTAGATAAATGAATGATTGTCAAATTGTATTGAGTAATTTTCTGCATTTTTTGGCCAAGTAATACAAAATTTCTCCTTTAGTTAGATGAATTACATTATTAGATTTTTCTAATGATGCAACATTTTTTATTTCTGGATTAAATTCAATTCAATAATTTAAACTTCATTTTTGAGTCATTAAAATATTCATATTGCAGATTGCTAATATTTTATTTAGTGTTTTTTGCATCTAATTTCATAATTATATAATTTTTTCATATTGTTCTCAATGTTTTTAATATTAAAGTTATATTAAGCTCATAAAATTAATTAGAGTGTATTGTTTGCTTGCTTTTGGAACACTTTGTATGAGATTTAACTATTGGTGCCTTGGATATTTTATAGATTCTGTCCACAAAATTATTAGAATTTAATATTTACTTTATGGGTAGATTTTAAATATTCAATTTCTCTACTAATTATAGGAAATTTTAAATATAGTATGTCTTCATGAGTCAGTTTTGATTTTTTTGCAATTTTTCTCTTTTAGCTAAATCTTTGTTCCTTTTAAACAATGGTATACAATTTATATTTATATCATCTGCTACTGATATGTATCTTTGAACCAAATGTCTCTACTTCCCTCCTCCCACCTCTTTTTTTTCCACTTTTCTTGACCAATTTTTATAGGTTATTGTAAACTTTACCAGTCATTTCAAATAATCTTTTGCTTGTGACTTCTCAATTATATCTTTATTTTTCATTTATTAATTTCTGCTCTTTATATTTTTTCCACCCACTTTCTTCAGATTTATGAGTAAAAATGCTAGGCGTGTGATTATATTCTCTGGCATAGAATATAATCAGTTTTTTATTAATGACCCATGTGGACTTAAATAAATTAATCTGTGTGTTTTGATTTTGAAGTACAATTTTCAAAACAGCAATTATCTCATCAAGGTTTTTCATTGTGGTCTTAAAATATTCTATATTCTTACTGAATGTGTGACTGCATGATCTGTCAGCTACAGAGTCTTGTCAAGGTCTCCCAGCATGTGAAAGAACAAGATAGGGAGCCCAAAGATTATTTTAACTTTCAAACATTCAGTCTCTTTGAATTCAGTCTGTGACTTCTGGAAGTAAAACTCTCTCAAAAAATTGTATTTGACACTTTTTCTATTTGATTGCAGTTAGCTCTGTGTGCCAATGGCTACATACACAGTTTTTTTTCAAAGTGTGTTTCCTTTTCAGACTTGATTACAGGAGCATTGAATATACTAGCATTCATGGAAGAGTTCTCTTTTTAATCTCTTGTTCCTAAGCCATATTTTGCAACTGAAAGAATTTAATAGAGACCAATATAATCCTTTCATAGATTTTAATGAAGTGTTTGACAAGCTTATCATTGGTAATCTTTTTATAGGGCTGTGTCTTAATCAACCTTTGTGCTGAAAGCAGTTTTCAGTTTGGAAATGAGAAATAGTTACATTATTGTTCCAGAATTTCTGCATTGCCTTTTTTCCTTTCATCTATATTTTCAAATCAACCCATTCTTTTTGTATTAATCTCTTTCTCTTGTTATCTGGTCAAATGCAGACAACAGCAACCAAAGCATGCCTGTGTCATGCTGTTTCTCAATTCTTTCCCTAAAGCCAAAGTTAAAATGATCTGTTTTCTATCTCCATTATTCCAGGAGGCACTTTAACAAATGTTTTTCCCTCAGCTCCAATAACTATTTTTTCACCTCTTGCCACCTAGCCCTGAACATTTGTTATAATAGCATCTGTATTAGTTAACTTCAGGTGGCATAACAAAATACCACAGACAGTGTGGCTTAAGCAACAGAAATAGATGTTCTCACAGCTCTGGAGTCTGGAAGTCCATGACTGAGGTTCTGACAAACTCTGTTTATTGTGAGGCCTCTCTTCCTGGAATTATATGGCTATCTTCTGAAAGTTTTCTTGCATGGCCTTTCCTCAGTACACATAAGGAAAGAGAGAGAGAGAAAGAAAGCTCTGTAGTGTCTTCTACTCCTTTTATAAGGTTATAAGGACATCAATGCCATCGGATTAGGGACTCACCCTTATGACTTCATTTAACCCTATTTACCTCCCCAAAGCCTCGTATCCAAACAACATCACCTTAGAGGTTAGGGCTTCAACATACAAAGGGGGTCGGGTGTCAGGGGAGAGGTGCACATTTCAGTACATAATATTGTCCCACTTTTAAATGTCAAGTTTTATATCAGTGATATCTATAGTTTATGTAATAATAACAATCCCCAAATCTCAGTTGCGACAACAAAGCCTTATTTCTCATTCATGTTATTTGCTGACTACCACAGAACTGTGGCCCTGCTATAAGGATCTGTTCTATGTATCATTTTTATATTAGAGTCCAGCCTAAAAGAGTAAATTTTATGCCAGAGGGGAAAGGCAATGGTAGTATAACATCGTTGATCTTAACTTTGGCTCAGATACCATGTACTGTCACATCCATTTATATTCAATGGGGCTAAGTGAGGTAAGTTAATTAGCATGATATCAGGTCTGTGAGAAATATACATATAACCTTAGTATATCCTTATATTGACTGATTTTTTGTTGTTGTTGTTGTATTTTAGGTAGAGTTTAGTTCACTTACATTGATTATGATGCTTGTATATTTGGATTAATTTTGGGCATTCTAGTATCTGCTATTTGTCCTAATATATTTTAATAGCATATTTTTAAAATGTTTTTAAGCTGAATATTTTCCCAATTCTATTTCTTTCATTGTATTTTTTTCTAATAGTGCATTTTTATTCTATCAGTACCTTTACTGAAAATGTTAACATGAATATTTATATCTATTTATTAATAAATATTATACCTATTGTGATATAATCTAACAACCTTAGAATGCATTGATTCTGCTTACTTCCCTCCCAAATATAATGATTTTTTTTGTACAGGATTTTAGTTTGATCTTGATTTTCTTATTATAAAAATATTACTAAATATTGTTGTTCTTGTGTAAAACAGTCAAAGTTTATTTAGATTTACTATCAAGCTTGTAATTATTTTGTTAACATTTATTTTGCATCTCAGAACATTCTTTGGGTTCATTTTCCAGCTCCCTGAAATACAACTTTTAGAAGCTCTTTAGTTGATCTGTTGGCAGTATATCCTTTCAATTTCATCGTTCTGAATAATCTTGATTTTTTTGACATCATTCAAGAAAAATTATTTTATATTGTTTGTCTTATACCTTTGTTGCTTTCAGTTTTATATCTCACATATCAGCGAAGTCATGATTTTTTGACTTTTTCTGTCTGAATTATTTCACTAAGCATAATAATCTCAAGATCCATTCATATTGTCACAAGTGGCACTATTTTATCTTTTCTTATAGGAGAGTAGTATTCCATTGTGTATATATACCACATTTTCTTTATCCAATCATCTATCAAAGGTATTACAGAATTGTACACTTGAAACCTATGTAATTTTACTAAGCGTTGTCACCCCAATAAATTTTAATTAAAAAATATATTTTACAGACTCTAGAATTCTTCAATGACAGTTATCTTTCTCTTAGTTTTTGATATTCTGAAATGTACAGTTGTTGCTAAAATGCTTCTTAGTCAATTTTCCATTCCTCTTAGAAAAGCTACCTTAACTTCATATTTCTTTCAAGATTTTTGTCACTGGATTCTAGAAGTTTCATTATAATATATCTAAGTGTGGGTTTCTTTTTAAAATTATGTATGGGTTTTATAGGTTTTCATCAATTCCTGATTTGATACCATTCACCAATTCTGGAAAATTTTCAGCCATAGTTTCTTCCAGTATGGCTTACCTCCATTCTCTCAATAATCTCTTTCAAAACCCTGTTTAGACATACAAGTATGTAATACCTTTTAAATCTATTCTCTATTTATATAACCTTCCCCTCCATATTAACTATTTGTTTACCTTTCTTACTACTTTATGAGCATTTCTTTATGTGTGTCTTTCAGATCACTATTTAAGTCTTCGGCTGTTTCTAACATGCTACATGGCTATCCTTTTGCTTTTAAATCCATTTGTTAAAGTTCTCATTATTGGCAGGTTTCATTGGTTATTTTTCTAATCCCCCCAGCCAATGTGATATTAAACTGATAGTTTCCGAATTCAATTCTTTGTTTGAAATGTATTAAAAAAATGAGACAATAACTTCAATTATTCAATATTTTTCCTAGGGTAGAAAGATAGCCAAAATAATAAAATAGTCAAGGAAATAACAAGTAAAGCCCTCCAGAACTGAAATTAATTAGTTAAATTAAAGGTGAATTAAAAGTTTCAGAGATATATTTTTCAATTTTAATCATATTTAATTCTTTATAATAAAAACAGCACTTGTAACAACATCTAGTTCAAATCAGTTATTCTCTGTATCTTGAGAAGAGACTATTTTCACAAGCTCTACCTGTGAAGGTTAAGCAGAAAACAGAGCACATATAAGAGGAGTTTTTAATTTTCTGTCCCCAATACTTTGCTTGGTTTGTACATAATGACTATTTAAACAATTGTATAGAGATTGCTGACAAATCTACACATAAAAATATTTTCCAAAATTGAGTTACTTTGAAAGCCAAATTGACTGTTTCGCTCACCTATGGTACTACAATAATAGGGTCATTTGTCAAATGGGTTAAGATTCTAAGTTAGACTGCCAGCGATTATTCTTAGTGTTGATTTTTCAGTTAGAAGTATGACGAAATACAAAATAAAAAATGTAAATTGGTCTATATGAGATAACAAGACTTTCATATTTTTAAAAACATATTCCATAGGAGAAGGCAAAATGAGTGTGTAAGAAATTACTATTTATTGAATACATAATGTGTCCTTACACTGTGCTATTATTCTACAGATATCATCTCATTTAATATTTACAACTTTTTAAAATATCAACAGTCATTTAATATTGAAATTGTTTCTGAGGATGTTGTCATATCCATTCCACAGATGGATATATTGAGTCATTTATGTACCCTTGTAGAGATTTTAAGCAGTTAGAAATTTTAAGGTTAGAGATACAGCTTTGATGATAATTGTTCAGTTATTATTTATTTGTTTTATTTTTATATAGACATGATACTTAAATCCTTAGAAGTGGATGAGATCTTTTTAGAGAAAAAGTATATGCAGAATAGACATCTGAATTGGATTAAATTTATGAAACTTTCTCTTCCCTTGTCTCTTTTACCAGATTCCCTTATCTCTATGTCCTAGGCCACTGGCTTCAGTGGAGAGTTCTTGGCCACAACCATCATTGTCTCTTTTCCTAATATCATTTGAAGTTTTAGCCTCCTCCAGAGTGAGGGTTGGCCTATGATATAGTCTTTCCTCGACCATCATGGAGGGAACTGGAACAGGTCCAGTGTCAGGCTCTACTGGCCTTGTGAAAGTTTCCTCCACTGCTTCTGGACTCAAGTGAATCACAGCACAACTGAGATGCAGAGTCTGGCTTACCCAGCGTCTCTTAGGGAGAGCACAGCAGCATAAGCTGGAAATGTGGACAATTTAATATCCCATTGGAAAAAAATTTTTACAAATAAAGATAATAAACAGGAAAGTGTTCCTGTATGTCTATTCCTCTTTGCTGATGGAAGTAAAGGTCCTATAAGGTCTGCACAGAGACATTTAATATGGCTGAGTAACCCCCTGTGTTGACATGTGAGGCTGTGGTTAGCTTGGTAAAACATTCCCTAGTTTTGCTTTCCTGCATACTCTACCTCACTTATTTATGGGGTTTTTTTCCCTACTTTTTTGGCTCTAGAATTGTGCCCACCAATTCTTTCATTGGGATGAAAGCTTTGTTTCAGGCACTGTGTCTAGGTAAACAAGGAAAAGTTAACATCAAAAGTCATGTACCATAACTAAAAAAAGAGTTGGAGGAGGGAATGGACAGTGGAAGGTGGATATCAAATATATGAAATGTGGCAGAAAGTCTTATAGTGATGGGTGGCAGCAAGACATTCAATAGGTTTGTTAGGAATTCTTTAGTGACATTTGAGAGGGCTGTTTTTGTGTGCTAGATATCAAAGAAAGAAGTGATTCAATATTAAAGAATCTAATATTGCTTATGTTTTAAAATAATCCTATCTTATATTATTCAAGAAATTCAGCTGTATTCTTATATTCTATTGCTTTTTCTTAAGCAGTAGAAAATTTTATATATGTAGTCATATATATATGTATATATGTACATCATGAACATAAGACTTACCCAATTTGAAAATAATTTATTGTATTTATATTTCTGTTTCATCTCCAATGTAACTTTTATTTTGTTGCAACACCCACACCTACACAAAAATAAAGAGCATTTGTCAATTTTAGTCAACCAACATATGCTTATAATATCAATAAACATTCATGTGTATATGTAACTAGTTCATCTACAAATTAATGTTCATCTCATCAAAAGTAGAAAACCAGGGTTAAACCACACATTTAGTTAAACAGCAACATATTTCTTGATTTCCCCCAAAATAAAGAAGCTTATTCATTATTCAAGTTTTATCAATATACTCAACATTAAATTAAATCATTTTAAATTGTTGAAAACAATGTCATTGATGCCTAATATGAAGCAGGTATATGCTCCCTTGATACACGTTAGGATAGAACTAGTGAGAGTAATAGCCAGTGCACGTGTCCTTGAGAGACTGACATGTGACGTATAGTCTTTTCCACATGGCTTTGCAGCTGCAGCTGTTATTTGCAGAGCCTGGCACTATTTATGCCTCTGCCTCGTGTTCTTCTCAGAGCCCTTGTTCTCAAACAGTCATGCATCACTGAATGCCAAATGCCAGGTTAAGCTGTGTGCTGCTGCTCTTTTTCCTAGCCATTGCCATCTCTCCGCCCTGCCCTTAGAGTTGTACTTCAGTGTGCCTGTGAACAAATTCTCTCTCTAACCACTTTTCTGTCATAACACACGTCATCATGCAGCATTTACCGGGTTATCTTTCTGTCATCTGTCCCCTAAACACGTCCTGCTTCCATCCATGGGTTAACTGCCCTTTATTTAATATTAAATGTGGAGTCATTGAACTTTTCCTTTATATAGTACTTTATACGACACAAAGTGCTTTCATATATATTCTTATCATTATTTTTATTTTGATTCTCACAGATGTGTAATGTTAACAGGGAATAATACCTTTTTTAACACTTACTGAGTTGGCAGTCAAGCGCTGTGATAGATAATTTATATGTTTTATGATATGACATTGAATTTAGTTTTCTCAATATATCATCCCCTACTTAACTACTAAGGAGCCAAAAGAATAATAAGACTGACCTAAGTTCACACAGTCCAGAACTGGAAACCATATATTTGGTCACCAACTTCAGGGCTTTTCCACTACTTCATACTACCTTCTATGTCCTGTAGGTAATTTGCTTAAACAAGGCAGTTATAAAACTTAAATCACTGAATTGCATAACAATATACATGCTTTTTCTGTAGTACCTATCACAATAGAGAATTGGGAGTAAACCTATGACCTTGTTTGAAATTTATATTATAGCACAGTTATCTTTTCTCTGTAGCACTTAGAATGTGCACAATAAATATTTGATGAGCGGATGAAAGGGTGACTATGACACACAAAACAACACTTAATAACAATCTACATACTTTATTTAGAAAGGGAAATTAAAGGCATGGTGATAATACAATTAAAAATATGTACTGGTCTTAATATGAGTCAAATCAGGACAGAAAAAACAAGTAATTTGAAAAGTGAAAGTTTTATATAAAGAATTGTTGACTATAGCAGGGGACTGGAGCAATGAGAGATTGGCAAGTAAGAAGGAGAGAGAAGTCTGAAGAATATGGAAAGATCATATTACAAGGAGCAGACATTATCCCTAAAAAGAGTTTCCTCCTCACCCTGCCTCAGGGCTGAGATCATGACCTTGCTGTAGAGGGCAGTCATGGCTCACTAGAGACATAAAAGTCTCTGTATCACCACGATGACAGGACTTGCTGGAAATCAGCCCTCTCCGGTACTGCAAAAGTGTTTGCAGGGAGACATCTCACTAGAGGCACTCAACAACAAGTGCTGCTTCTTCTTCTTTTTCTTCTTCTTCTTCTTCTTCTTCTTCTTCTTCTTCTTCTTCTTCTTCTTCTGCTTCTGCTTCTGCTTCTGCTTCTGCTTCTGCTTCTGCTTCTGCTTCTGCTTCTGCTTCTGCTTCTGCTTCTGCTTCTGCTTCTGCTTCTGCTTCTGCTTCTGCTTCTTCTCCCTCTCCCTCTCCCTCTCCCTCTCCCTCTCCCTCTCCTCTCCTTCTTTTATAATTAAAGTTTATTGGGGTGACAATTGTTAGTAAAGTTACATAGATTTCAGGTGTACAGTTCTGTAATATATTATCTATATATCACATTGTGTGTTCACCACCCAGAGTCAGTTCTCTTTCCATCACCATATTATTTGATCCCTTTTACACTTTCGAAAGGGCTTTAGGGAAAATTCTGGAATCTGAGTTATTGCTGGCTGCTATGACTGCAGGAACTAGGCACCAGAGATGCTGCAGGAGCCTGAGGCTGGGGAATGCCCTAACACTGTAAAACTAAAAGTCTGTAGTGTCTTCCTCATGAGCACACCCAGCCAGAGAAGAAACCCTTTCCTCCTTCAGTGTCTCTCCGTTGCCCTCTACTGACAAAGCTAAACACTGTGTAGAGCAACGGGGGGAAAAAAAAAAACTTTAAAAGGGCCCAAATCCATTTTCACAGAGCAGGCAAAAAGGATGAATTTGGAGTTGAGAGGAAATAAATTTATAATTAGTACAGTCTTCCTGATATCATTTTAAAATATCATCACATTTTGTTGCCATGATAGTACAATGAAATGATGTTTTTATTGTTCTTACAATTAAAAAAAGAAAGCATGGTGAGAAAGAGTTCCACTTTATGTTAGTCCTGATACAGCTTTTTCAATAAAATGATAAAAAGGAGAGCTTTTGTGATTTGGTTTCAGGGAAATTGAGGTTCCTTCTTAACTACCATCTATAGAATTTTGACTTTGGATCAATTAGCCTCACTGAACAATAAATCATTTATATAATAGTCATTTCTTCTTAGTTCGTAGGGAGATTTAAATTTTAAAAATCTTTGTAAAGGCCATCCTAATCCCTGGCACATTATAGTTCCTTGCCTAAATGGTTCATAATGATATTTGTATTGTGTTTACAAGTGCAAGGCGAGAGACTTAGCATTCTGCTGAGTTTCTCAAGGACTTTTTAAATCGACTTGTACTATTTGTTATTCAGAGAACTCAACATATATTTTATACCAAATTTGTCTTCTGGCCCAAAATAGATGAGTTTAGATTGGATTAATTTAGACTTCTTTTATTCCCTCATTAATGAAAGAGTTAGAGATATTTTGGGATGGTGGATACATCAGGTCAGCCAAACCTGTTAGGTAACTGGCAGGGTTTAGCATATTAATCAGGCCACATGCTCAGTGACTACACCTCTGAGATTGATATGTTGTTCCTTGCACCTTTCTTGTAATTGACGTAAAACATGTCTGTGATACTGCTTTGTTCCTTAAAGTCATATCACAACCATATCAACATTTGGTGACTTTAGCTACTTGGGAACTCTTCCAGAAGGGAGTAAATTAAAATGTTTGCAGCTAATGGAAAAGGATGTGCTATAATTTACATACGGGTTGAGTCAGATAAACCTGATTGGGATAAATGGATATGGAATTGAACATGTGACTTCAGAAAATGTATTTACACTCTGTGAGCTTTGTCATCTGTAAAAGAATAATAATGATATTTCATGGTGTCATTTTGATACAGACATGAAATAACTTATGTGAGGAATTTGCAGATTGACAGTCAGATGGTGATAGTTCAATAAATGGAATTTATATGTATTCTTTCTCAACCTTGTTTTTAAGTGCTTAAAATCTCTCTCTCTCTCTCTCAATCTCTCTCTCCCCCCCCACCTTCTGCCTTCTCCTTCCCCCTCAATTTTCCTCTCCCTCTCTATTGCATGTATGTTTGTGTGTGTCTGTCTCTCTGTGTATGTCTTTCTCTTTCTCTCTGTGTTTTCTGTCTCTGCATATATATGTGTATATAATCTATATATAAAAATATATGTATAATTATATAATGATAAATATACAATTATATATATGTATATATATATATATATATATATATATATATATATATATACACATGCATACACGGGGTGCCAAAAAAATGTATACACATGACTTGTGATCGTCTTTTGCTATCAGTATATGACATTAAGTATTATAATTTTAATACAGATTTTCCTTTCTTAAAATGTGTATACATTTTTTGGGCACTGTACACACACACACACACACACACACACACACACACACACACAGTTGGCTCTCGAACAACATGAGATTGACCTGCTTGGGTATACTTCTACATAGATTTCTTTCTATAAACACTATAAATGCATTTTCTCTTCCTTTTTGTTTTCTTAATAGCATTTTCTTTTCTCTAGCATACGTCATTATAAGAATATAGTATATAATACATATAACATATAAAATATGGGTTCATTTGACTGTTTTGTCATTGGTAAGGTTTTTGGTCAATGGTAGACTGTTGGTGGTTAAGTTTTGGAGGATTCAGGAGGTATACATGGATTTTTGACTGCTCAGCTGGAAGGAATTGGCTCCCCTACCCCTGTGTTGTGTGTGTGTGTGTGTGTGTGTGTGTGTGTGTGTGTGTATATATATATATATATATATATATATATATATATATATATATATATATATATATACATATATATATATATAATTTCATATAAACTGATCCCTGCCTATCTGTTTTTACCTCATTTCATTCGACACTCTTAGTTTTCACTTTCTTTAGTTACCACACTGACCGTCTGCTTATTCACATATAAAGTTCATACACCCCTCCAGGCCTTTGCTCTTCTTGTTTCATCTTCCTGAAATGCTTGCACACCAGGTAATTCCATGCCTAGCCCCTTTCTAATTATTCAGATCTAAATTCAAAGATTGACTCTTCAAAAATGTTTCCCCTGACAGTTCTACCTCACCTAGCTCTCCTTTATATGCCAATCACCCTGTATTCAATCACTTTTATTTTCTTTATAGCAGTTACCACTCTCAGAAATTATTTCATTCACATATTTGTTCACTGTTAAAAATGTCTGGTCTTCCACTAACATGTAAATTCTCATCGTTGTATTCACAAAGTCTAGAAGAATATGTGTCATAAAATAGATGATTGTTAAAAAAATATCTCAAATGAATGGAGGATTGAGACATTCTTGAAATCTTGCAGAATTTTAACTAGCCCTTCTTAAAGAAAAAGTCAATTTGGACAGCAATTAAAGAATTTGTGGAGGGTTAGGTATTTATGGGAATGATGAGACTCATTTACCCACTGAAAGTTCTCAGTTTAAATAGCTAAAGATGCAAAACATCATCAAAGGTGAAGTAGCCACTTGTCTATTAGTTGTCTATTGCTGGCTTGCAAGCCTTCCCAAGATTTTGTGATTTTGAACAGCCAAAAGGTATTATTTCTCACAAGTCTGTGTTGGCTGAGCTCTAATACATGATCTCATGGTGCACATTACATATGAATACAAATAAAGCTTTCATCTTTTAAGGAGACTAACCAGGTTTTTTCCATATGGCAGCTCACAGTGTTTTGGTAGAGCAAGTCTTATGTCACATTCGCTGACAATCTCATTGCATACAACTCACATGATTAACCAAGCACAGTATCCACAAGGATATGGATATCCAGAAGTGTGACTATACAGGCAGAAGAAAATGTAACCTATTTCACTGCAGTTTGTCTTGGCATCACATATTCTACCATAGAGTAGGGCTGCCGTTGCAAGGTAGCGTCTCTGAGAGTGTCTGAAATGTTAAATTCCTGCTAAGCCACTGCCTTTTTATTTTCCGGGTTATGTCACCATTCCACAAAAAAATTCCACTATATAATCTATGTGCTTCCATTGAAAGGAATTATTTAATTATTTAGCTCTGTCAGTTTATGAAGAGAAACATATCATTAGTGAAACTGTATCTTTGGGAAGTCAAGAATGAAGGAGTAGCAACAAGAGCAGATTCAGTAATCTAGTGCCTTCAGATAAGAACTCTGTCTCTAGTTTTCCAACACCTGGAAAGCCTATTGCCCAGATTTATTTTTCATACAATTATAGTAAGTATCTGAACTAAACTGGAGATAAAATTTATATTGTTGCAACTTGGCAGCTTTCTCATGATTAAAATGAATAGTCATCTGCACAATGATAAATGGAATATCAAAGGGCATGAATATATTTTTTTCAAGTTAAGATTTCCTTTTGGCCAATTCATTAAACAGGTTGAGTGCCTAGTATATGCAGCACCAGGTATCATACGTATAAGCCTCTTGTCTCAGTATCTTTCAGTCTAGCTCCTTGGCCATAAGTGGGAGAGTGAGTAGAGAGATAGGGACAAAGCAGGAAAGGAGGACACCCAGCTCTTTCTGTGAACTGTGCCAGGAAGAGGGAGTTCTTGAAAGTGGTAGTCTTTAAACAATGTCATGAATCGGTATTATTACTTCCTGTTGGAAACTTTCATGACTTTCTATTTATTGAAATTGGATCCCTGGAAACTTAACAGTTCTCTCCATTTTTTTTCCAAATGCAATGATCTTTCAATTTTTATCCTCTGACTTGTTTGTTGTATTAGACTGTTAATCTTACTTTACATCTTTAAAATAAGGTTTTATTCCTTTTATTTCATTTTTTTTTCTGTGAGAGTATGTACTCCTGTTTTCTCTTCCTTTCTGACCAATACTCTTGATTTCTCTTGCTCCTTGTATCACCCAACTAAGTGTACCCAAGGTCAGTCTTTATTTTTTCTCCTTTATCTTCACTCTTATTCCCTTGATATATCCTGGCTTATTATTGGTAATTATTGGCATCCTACAACATGTAATCACAGTTCTTATAATCTCACTTGGATCAAGCACTATAATACCCTGGATTGGTGGACACTAGGGCAATTTCTTGAACACTTGGTTCTTTGGAAGAAATACTCTTAGGAGAAACACTCTTAAGAATAATCCACTTAGGAGATATTTAAGGGGGTTATGCGTTTAAGATCAACTCCCACTTAGCCAACAGTTCCTGTAGCCGTAATCTCTCCATACTCCTAATATTCTTACCTGCCCAAGTAGCTTCTACTGGGTTCCAAATACTTACTACAGAATAATACTCAGTACATGTTGGATGAATTAATGAGTTTCATTTTTCTCCAAGTTGCTGTCCCACTCAAGAGGTGACAATGACACCCTAGTACTTACTGATACTTTCATGACTTTAACATTACTCTGGCATGTAGTCTCAAAATGCTCACTTTTCTTATCCATCTCAATATTGTCCCTCTACTAGACTGTCTGGTCTCCTTTTCTGAATTTGATAGATCATATTTTCATTCTATAGTAATGGTTTTTCGCATATAGTTTGTGCTACCTCCACTAGCCTCTTTTTTTCATGCTACTTATTATAGAATGAAAACAATTGCTAACCTTTATTGAGTGTTTACCCTTTGTCAGTCACTATGCAGAGAACCTTAATGTCTCAGCACCTTTAATCCTTGAAACAACTTTATGTGGCATTTTGTCTTTTTCTGCTTTACTGACCAGGAAATTAAGACAAAAGAGGATTGATAACCAGTCCAAGGTTACCCAGGATGTATAGCAGGGCCAGCGTGACCTTAGGCAGGAGTATTTGGAATCCTGTGCTAATCCTCACTGTGTTACTAGCCTTCAAAGATCGATCCAAAGCTCACCTGCCCTTTGAACTTTAGTCCGCATGACTATGGACTCTTTTTTATTTGTTTCCCAGTGTCAGGGGCTCTGTATATCTCATAACCTAGAGATAATCACCTACTCCCTGGGCTGTTAATACAATTCCACCAGAGTAAGTCTTGATTCCTACAATATATATTGTGAGCAAAATTATGTCTGGAAGAATCACCTTAAATTTCGGTGAAGGTTAACGAGGAGAGAGAGAGAGAATCCCTGTTGTGTTTGACAATAATGTACCTATCCACTGACAGCACTATTGGTCAAGGTTAGTAAGGCCAAAAAGTTAATATAAGGGGAGGAAGAGTCTCTCTGTCACTAGGTCCCAATTTAGATGATTCTTCTCATAGAGTCTCCATTGTTAGTGTGACATAGCATTGTAGCATTCAGTATTGTGCTCTGCTGTCAGGGCTCAAGTGAACTATAACATTAAAATGTTGTGTAAATTCTGTCTTTCCTTTCCCTCCCTCTTTCTATCACCTGGTTGACTGATGTTGAGATTTATGAAATCTGTTTTCATGTGCTTTTCCCATACAGGCTTCCTTGAGCTGGCCTCTTGTTTGCTTTCGGCTGCTGTTCTGGGACTGATACCCAGTTTCCCCACCTTTCAGCCGGGGCCCTTCATTGCTAGATGCTCACTTTGAGCACAGCTCTGACATTTCCTCTAACAATGCTCGGAAACTTTGCTGGAAAAGCAAGACACTTAAGTGACAATCAAATCTCCCACAGATTTTCAAATGAATGTAGGCAGGGGATACCGGTTAGCTTTGTAATTATTGTTATTACTTCAGGCATCTGTCTCTTAAACTACACCAGCAGCTCCTGGAGAATAAGAAAACAAAAAAAGTTCCATTTATTTATCTGGACTCTCCATATCTAGTCCACTAGATATTTAATACATGTGTGGTGGTATGAAAAAAAATGTAGACTAAAAACGATTTGGTTTAGGTAGTGAAAGAACAATTATTCCATTAGCTTGACAGAGGATTTTGAAAGAAAAAAAAAAAGATACCTTTTCCAAACTGTTGGGAAAGTTAAACTTCTTGATCAGATAATCCTTGAGTGTCTTTGTGTTTGACATTTTGGAGCTCCAGAAAGCGTATTTTCTACATTAAATATATAAATATTTTACTGTTAGCCTAGAAGTGTTACTAAAATTTATAAGTAAAGAATATTACAAATTATACCATTAAAACAATTCACAAAATACTCATTTAAACCTATATGAGGTAAACAAAACCAGGTTTTAGCTTACGAATGATTTTCATGTCCCTAAACTTTTCCCAAGACAAGAGGTAAAGAATATTTTTGAAGAGCATGGTTTTTTTAGAATGAGAAGTTGGCTTCAATACTGCCTCCTTCCCTTAGAAACTGTAAATTTGACTGAGTTAAAGAAACTTCCTGTGCCCCCATTTCTGCATAAGGAATAACATCCATCTGACAGGCTGTCGTAAAGATCAAGTCAGATAATGTATGTAAAATATTTAGTACAATCACTGGCAAATAATAAGGACCCATTAATTGCTAGTTATTATTAGAATTAATATTTTCTCTTAGAAAATTCAAAATAAACTAGTTTTTTCTTAAGTCCCGACACTGGAGGTTGACTTTGGATCCTGACACCCTTTATTTGAGTTATTTTTCTTTTTAGTCCTGTTGTATAAGAAGTATTCAGTCTATTAGCTCACTCTTTCTCATAGCTAGGGCCTGTTCAGCATGCTTTTCCAGGAAAGAAATGGTATTTAGTTTTAATTTGTCTCTATACACAGAATAGTAGGTTGAATGTGTCGTTCAAACCAAAATGACTTTTTGTTTTTTTTTAGTGTATGATTGTGTGTGTGTGCATGTGTGTTCTGTTGTTATTGTTATTGTTTAATTTCAGCTGAATAGATACTCTTCTTCTAAAAATATTCTATTATAATGGCAGATTTGATTTTGTGGTAACTTTGGGACCATTTTATGATTTTTCTTTTCATTGTACCTTTTACTTTCCCTTTCTAGGAATATTATCAAAACAAACAAACAAACAACAACCAAAAAAACTCCTTTGTAGCAAACAAACAGTTTTACACAGCCCCAGTGGTCTACTCTTCCATCAAGTAAGTTGTCTAGGAACTTCTGCAGGTATTCATCATGATTTATCTGAGGTGACAACACAGACAGGCAACTAACTCACTGAATTATCTAATAATTCTGTGTCATAGAGTAATTATGTTCATTAATATCCTACTTTGTCATCATTTTTGGAGATGAGTTAATACTTCCCTGATAAGTCACATGCCCATTACATTGATATAAATTAATTCTGTGTTTATTCAGCAAATATTTATCAATCCGTTCTCAGGCTTGTCCCAGGAAGATCTTTCTGCCACATCACCTGTTACATTTATTTTATTAGAAGTGTTTTTTTTAATAACAATTTTTTTCCAACTTCTCATTCCTTCTGAAGAAAAGGGAAGCCTCCTACAGAATCTAACAACATTTTCACTCAACTTGATGTTACCCTAGAAAGTGTTCCCTAACAGCCACCCACATATTTTTTCAAGATACAGGTTGGGTTTTCCACCTGGCAGTTATAGCCTCCTGACACTTCATCATACATTCTTCTTATGTTTCTGTCTCCTTCACCAGACTTTCAAGTTGTTGAGAAAAGTTTCTGTGTCCTTATGATCGTTGTATTCCCAGTGCCTAGCACAGGGCCCAGAATGTAGTAAGCTTCCAAAAATGTCTGATATATTCCACTAGGTGATGCTTTTGTCTTTCTGGAAGTACATTCTGGGCCAGCATTCACCTCAATTGCATCTAAAGCCAACAAGAGGTTAAAAATCATGGCACCTGCTTGCATAAAATATATTCATGTCTTTGACTTCTAAGTCCACTCTACCACTGTAAAGTTAATTCCTTGATTTTAAGCTGTGTTTTATTTTCTCACTTTATACTCCCGAATATGCATGTGTCTGTATGTTTGACAACTTGAAGTAAAAGTGACACAAAACTCTTGTCTCTATATACTTGAAAGAAATGGTACCTTTTATTTTATTTTTATTTCCTAAGTCATAGTTGAGCTGTTTAAAGTTTTTACTAGAAATCTCTCCTTTTGCTTATTTTTGGTCTTACCAATGAATCAAGATGAAAAGCACATCTATTTTTCTGTATCATGTCTGAGAGCCTTGTGTACACTTCTCATGTTAATAACTGAATCAACATTTTAAGTTTACCCTCATGTCAATTTTGAGGATATTGTCACACATCTTAAGTAATAAAGACTGAAAATACGGACATTTTTTGAGTAATCTCTATCAGCTTCAAGTTTGCAAATGCTGATCTCCTTGAGGCTGGAAAAAAAGTCATTTCACATAGACATTTTGTCATTTTTGTTAAAAACTCCACCTCCCTTCTTTTAATCCCAGAGGTGCCAAAGAAACAAGCTATACAGGACAAAAAGACTTGTTTACTCTGGTTTTTGGCTGTGACTAACCGTTGCTTTGTTTTATTGTAATCGGATACATTGGCACGAAAATTGAAGTCGATTCCAAGAAGTATGTGTTGGGTTTTTTATTGGCATATCAAACAGGGAATCATTCAGGCCATACATTAGCAAGCAGCCAAGTAATTAATAATAACACACGTGGAAGAAAATGAATGTTTTGGTTGAGAAGGAGAATGAGAAGTCAGACAAAGGCCTGGGCTTCGTGTCCTTGCCCTCAGCAGCAGCAAAAATAATGTTATGAATAGCATTTAACTTGAATTTGCAGCAAACTGCTGCTTTTATCATAAACAATTGCCAGATGGTATACATTATCTTTCTTTTTACCCCTTTCACAAAAGCGGCATTAATTGCAGAGCAGCCCAGGGCTCCACTCAGCTCATCAGTGTGATAACACTTCATGACCCTGATTAGCCGTCAGTCTACTCAATTAAAAAGATCATTTAGACATTCACCCAATCATTTGCCTATCGAGCCACCTGGGCCTCAACCAGGGGCTCCATTTTTAACATTCTCCTGCCCTCTCTCATCTTGCCTAGCTTTTTTACATATCTCCAAAAGACGTAATTGAATTAAATAAAGCGTCTCAGGGGCAGCTGCAACATCTGCTGTTTGTGGTATGTCAAGCCTTCAGCATTAAAAACAGTTACATATGCTCCAAATTAGCAGGTCGCAGAGATGAAACAGTCGATGATAGTGTTTTTGTGCCAGCGTGAGAAGCAGCTCACAGCTGTGTGCAATTTACAATTAAAGGCTTTATCAGAGCTCAATTGTACTAGTGAATCAAGTGGTGAGAGGTCAGTTAGTGAATTAGACCAATTAGAGCTTGTACAGTTAAATTATCTGTCTTATTACCTACTGATAAACAGCCTTGTCATATCTTTACTGGAATGATGAAGCCCAAGTGAGTTTTATGAAGTGATAATACATGTTCACTATAGTGGAACAGTGGTTTGTGAACTCAACATCTATAGCAACAAAACAGCTTTATATAACCTTTTAAATCAGTTATTAGAAAAAACGTGGAATTGGTTAAAATGCCACACTTAAGTTGACTATATCTATTTGTAAATTAATTTCCAAGGACAAGGTTTAAAAAGCATTTTACACCAGAATGATATATGGATCCCCAAACTTTATTTTTTTTTAACGTCAGTTTTGTTTGGTTTTTTTTTTAACTGTAGGAATTAACTTCAATGTGAACAGACTAGGGAACAAAACTGTGTCTGACAAATTTAATGAGCAAGCATTTAGAAACAACCCATAAAGAGCAGATAGTTTCATAGATGAAATAATGATTTATCTCTTTTGGGAATACAAATTCATCAATCATCTTTATAATTAAAAATATGCATAGTTCAGAAGTTGCAAATATTTTATATGGACCAGCCACACACATTTTTATGCTTTTATATAGTAAGAGTGGGAATCAATGAATAAAAGATAGCGTTTAAATGTTCTATGGTAAAATCATCAGTGAGTTATTTGTGTTATGACTTTCCATTGAATGCATACTGATTGTTTATCTGCTTACACAGTCTCATGATTAGCAAACAACGAAAGTTTTTGTTAATGCAGTTGTCATTGACTAAGCAGACCAAAAAAGCTAGACCCAGATTCATTCTTGAATCAATGATCAGAAAGTTGTCTGGAGAATGTGTCTCAGTGAGTACATATTTATGTCTATTAGCATACCTTTTCCTAGAAAAACAATTCAAATTTTTAATACTGACAAAAACTCACGAGAGAGATTTTAAATAATATTTGTGAACCAATTCACTCTTTCCTTAACTTTTTAAAATTATTTGATTTTATTACATGTATAGAAACAGTTATGATATTCCTCAAAAATTAATACAATGTTTTGTTCTGTAACAGGTTTATGTTTGGGAACAAACTGCACTAAATCTAATATTAAGGATTATAATGAGCAAGTTCAATAATATACATGGCCCGTAAATATATCCTTCTTTAAGAAAAAGTATTCCAAAGTTATTTATATTTAAGAACCAATATTCTATTTATAAAATATGTTTATAGAGGAGCATGATCAAGTCTCTCTCCTCTGAGAAGACATGTTATCAAAATATCAATCTAAGTAAATCTGTGAATACATTGTAATGCTGATAAAAATCATCAAAGTGTTTTGCTGAAATGTATTTGAATAACTTTAAAATTTATCCGGAGGAATAGATGTGCTAAAAGTATCAAACACATTTGGGAAAGGGGAATTGAGAAGGAACATATCCTAACAGCCACAAGAGTGAAACCAGTATACACTTGAAATAGACATAGAATGAATTTTAAAAGTACAAAATCAGATGGAAGCAAATTTAAAGACTTTATTCTAAGAAAATGTGGTTGTTCAAATTTATAGGACAATATCATTTTTTAGAATGGTATTAGAACAACAATTGACAATTTTTATGACAAAACAAAAACTATGTTATACCAAAAATCTTTTAGGCAGGTAAGGATCTAAATGTTTTAAAAAAGAAATAATAAACTCACTAGAAGAAAATATAAAGGACTTAAATAGCTTGGGTTGGATTAGAGGGGCCTTTTCAAGTATGACAATAAGGGTAGACATGTTGTAAGAAAAAAGAATCAGATTTGGCTACATAACACATACTCATGTTTACACACTTAAAAAGGTTTTTAAAAAATAAGTGTAAAAGCAAGAGAATGGGAAAGCACTCTTAAAAATATACTGTAGGCAATTGTTCAATACCTTTAACATATAGATATGCATTATAAATCATATAAATTTACTATACATATAAGCTAATAGAAAGAAAAAATAATAATTGGAAATGAACATATGTAAACACAAAAATAAATGTATAAAATACTTTTACTAATAATCATAGAAATGAAAATTAGGACAAAGATTTTATGAAGTTTTATTTAATATAAGGTTCACTGTCTGATTTTATGGAAATTCATGTCCTGAACCAGCAGAGAAAAGCTACCACCACACACACAAAAGAGGCGAATTTGTAGTAAACTGGAAAAGAATGGCTATTTTATTATTTAAAATGATGTAAAGTACATGACATATATTATCTCATCCTTACAATTCTAAAAAAAAAAAATACTTGTAGTTAGTCTCCATAGTTTAGAAAAGAGGTAAATGAGAGTTTAAAATGTTAAATGGTAGATTGCCTACGCTTACACAGCTAGCAAGTAACAAGGCTACTTTCAAATTATTAAGGTACTCTCCAAAACAATACATGCATTTAAACAGTAGTGTTCAGCAGTGATTTTCACACTCAGCACTACAGACTGTCAGATTTCTGTCTTAGAAAATTTTTGTATGTCTCTTCTAAGATGACTGAACTCCTCCAAAAAGGGTATTAGTGTTGTATTTAATAGTTCAAACAACAACAACAACAAAAGCAATGTAATTCTTTATTTGGTTTTCAGGTTGTTATTTCTTTACGTTCAAATGAAGAAATATGCAAGAACCTTCACCAAATCTTGATAAAGACCTTATATGATTGTGGTCACTGTGTAAGTCACGGGGAGGCTATAATGCAGTAAGAACAAAGCCTTACCCTCATGGACCCTACAGTTTGGTGCCATATATGAAACATTTTAATGTTTGTGTTTAGCAAGAGCTGTGTGTGCTCCCTAAATAGCACACACACACACACACACACACACACACACACACACACACAGATTTTTTCTGTGTGTGTGTGTGTATGTGTATGTGTGTGTATTTTTCTAGGTTGTAAATTGAGATACCTATCAGTTCAATATACAAAGCAAGAATTGACTGTGTTTCAAGAACCCTCCCCTACTGGTATTTCAGGCATGTCATACATGCTCTTTATGGCCAAAGAATAGAGACAAGGGTTTGCAAAATACTATAATGCACCGACCATTGGTTTTTGTCAAGATGTGATTTTAAAATATCAGCCAGCTACCTAGTTGAAAACATTCAAGCTTCCTTCCAACAACTTTATTGCCCCCCCCCCAAGAACTTTGGGGAATAGGTATTATATTGGAAAGACATGAAGCAATAAAGCACAATATGGAAAACTGCTCAAGAGCAAGCCAGTGTTAATGTGATGATTCTGTTGTGCTCATTGTCCCATTTATTGTAAGTCTGTAAAAGTCATTGTTCTGAACCATTTAATAAAGTGGTTTGAAATTAAATTACCTTTTTTTTAATCATTAATTTTACCTCCAAACTCTTGGCTGGCTTAGAAGAATTCAGTTGCTTCTTCAGAGGTACAAGATCAAGGATTCATATTGCACATAAAAAATTAATTCTTGGTCCATTATTATTTTCAGCCTGGGTTAATAATGTATTAGATGGGCTTATTGCATAGATACAGATGTATAGATGGGCATACTTTGGGTTAGGCTGGTCAGATGTGATTCTGAGATCACTCTTATTCCAAACCAAATTTAATGCTTATTGGTTTAATGTTTTAAGAAATATGACTCAGTTCATAAAAGAGGTTTATTCAAAGTGTACTTATCAAAACATTGTCCTTGTAGAGACTATAATTCTGATATTGATCGAGCCATCTTTCCCTAGCCGACAAATGATTAATTTACTATTAAATCTTATGGTATGAGTAAGCCACAGGATAACTTTTTTGAAACTACTAAGTACAGTTGCGTAAAAAAGACATAAAACTTCATGCACATCTTTCTTATTATCATGTTTATTTTCATAGTACATAAAATAAATATTTCTAAAGATCTAAAATGTTGCACCTGAATAATTATATCCAAGAAAATGTTTAGTATATCTACCATAGACAACAGTATTACCATTTTCTCAAGAAAACATATATCTTTTATTCTAAGAAATAAAGCCATAGATTAAAAATAAAGTACAAGGAAATCTCTGGCTTTCACTTCTAAAAATTTATATTAAATAAATCATTTATAAAAAGGTATTTTACTTTTTCTGAGTTAGTTTATAATTTGATCAATTTGAAACACATGATATTAAAATTATATTTTCAAGTTTAAATACTTCTGATAATTACTCTTTAGGATTTTAAAATGTAAACATTAGTAGAACAAGTATAAACTTTTTGTGAAAATAACTCTCTCCTCCATATCTAGGCTACTCTGTGCTGTGGAGAAAAAGTCATACATCTATGAAGATTAGTCCATCTCTTCTCATTATCTCCATGAGCCCTCCACACTAGCACAGCAGCACCATGCTTTCTCTATTTCCTATTAACCTCTCTTTTTCCTTCTGTAGTGTCCATTTCAAATATATTTTCCCCTTCTGAAAAGTTGAAGAACACTAGAACTATACTGATATCAGAATTCCTTCAATAAGTTTTTGCCTCTCCCCTCCAGGAGTTTACCAACAATTTATTTCTTGCCATAGAGCACACTATCTCCTATTCATCCTTCAACTTCAAACTAACTTAATTTAGAAAAAATATTTTCATCACTCATTCATTCAACAGCTAATTCCCCAGCACTTATAACATGCTGCCATAGGTATTGTAGTTTTTGGTTATACAATGGTGGTCAAAGTATACACAGTCTCTACTCTCATTGAGTTTTATCATCTGATAAGGAATTATAGCAGAGTTCCTATTTGCCAGTATGAGTCTTCTAGAAATACTGTCTTATAATACCCATGCTGACTGTGGATTACATTTGTGAAGAACTCAACTTGCTAATAACCAACATAATAGTGATAGGTAGTTATGCCTTTGAATCTTGGTCCGAGCCAGCTGTCTCCTGTTTTACCAACCATGACTGGGTGTTCTTTGTATCCTCTTTGGTCTAAGATTAAGAATATCTACTTCTGTACAACCATGCTATGACAGTTGTCTAGGATATTGTGATCTAAGTGAATGGGTACCAGATTTCTTAAGCGGAGGCTTTTCGATAACTAATTCTCCCATTAATAGCAACTAAGGTGTAATGGCCTTCTACCTGACCTGAGATTTCCAGACAAGGACTCATTGTCCACTAAACTCTGCCTAGAAATTTACATTCCAGCAACATGGAAGCTTTTAATTCCGAGATATCACACATTTGACATCTCAGTGACTCTAATCATGCTATTCTCACTTCCTGGAATACCCTTTTCCTTCTGTGTTGATTTATGCCTCAAGACTAGTGTTTTGTTTGGAAATAATAAGTTTAACTCAAGCCTTGGACATTTTCTCTTGTGCCAACTCTTCTAGGATGTCTTCAGTGACTCCTCCATTACAGATCATTGTCCCTTGGAGGTGTATCCAAAGCCTTTGTTTCAGAACTAACTGCACTATACTTAGTTAAGTGATTCTTTTTGAAAGAGCCCCTCAGGGCAAATACATGGCATTATTTAACCCTGCCCCAAATTCTCAAATTCCCAGAACAGTGGACTCTCAATAGATATGTGGTGAACTGAAGTTAGCATACATAAGTAAAGCTAGACTCTGAGTTTTGGCCACATAGTAATGGGTCAGTTTTATATATACATATCAGTACCATCAAAATTTTATCCTTCACAAAGCGTGTTCAGTATGCCAGAATTTGAAATTGTTCCGTTGATCAGACAATGTGTTTACTTTTTATAATCTGAAAATTAGAACCCTATTCCTAGAACAACTATAAGTTTTAGAAATGTATCTAAATCGTTGTCTTTTATCTAGAATATTTCATTTCTTGTCTCTCTCTCTCTCCCTTCTCTGAGGCAACAGATAATGCAGCCATTGAAGACCAAAAATGTGTTCTCAGCAAATTTGCAGTGATTCTTACTGTGGTCACACCTGTACTTTCCAGGAAAAGTGGTGCCCTGCTGAATCAGTCAACGTTCACTGTATTCTCAGCTTTTACTGACTTAATTGTCAAGGTGTTCTAGGGAAGTTTAGGGTAGGATTGCCAACATTTTTTTTTCTTCTGCTTTTCAAGGACACAATTTTAAGAGCAACAATGAGCCTCTGTCTCAATATCATTGTTATTCACAGGGATATGAAGTTATAATTTCAGATACTTGGCAAGTCTAAATAACATTTTAGAAATGCAGGATTATAATTACCAATGATTCTCTCTCTTGCCTTAGGCAGATAATACATTTATTGAGAACTTCATGACATTTTCTAGCCAACTAGAGAGCTAACTCTTCTTTCCTCTGTCATCAAATAATGTAGCAATATTTTTTTGTAGAAAATGAAGCACACACTACGTGAAAACATATTTATATTACTTTGATTAGTTATAGTACAATGCCATGTTAATATTTCCACAGGTATGCAAAAATTCTAACTGGATCCAATATATAACTTCAGAAATCCCTGCTGATTAGCCATTCTTTTTATAAAACTTTTTTTTTTTTTTTTTTTACACTATCTAAGCTAGGAATTACTCTGGACACTGAGGACATGTCAGTGAATAAGTTCTTACGTTCCCAGAACTTGCATTCTGGTGTGGAAGACAGAGTACATGCAAGTGTCTACATTTTCAAAAAATCATGCTTGAGACAATGACAAGTGCTATGAAGGGAACACTGTTTAAGCACATTAAGAATACGTTGGATAAAGGGTGGTCAAGAAGCACCCTTTAAGCAGATGACATTTGAGTCCAGATATGAATGAATAATGAATAGCAGTCAATAATTAGGATATTTGGGAAAAATAATTCCAGGCAGAGAAAAACAGAAAGTGGAAAAACCCTGAGGAAAGAATGGTTTTGATCTGTCAAAGGAACAGCAAGGAGGCCAGTGTAGCCACGGAGTGGGTGTGAAGAGGCAGAATCAAAATGACCTCACAGGGAGGGACAGAGATCACGTAGGAGGTGATAAGTCATGGAAAGAAGTTTGGAATTTACTTAAGTAAAATAAAACACTGCTGGAAAATTTTAAGTGAGGCAGTTTTGTGACATGCTTTGTGCTTTAAGAGGTAAGTTTAGCTGATCTAGAGAAAATGGCCTTTAACAAAACAAGAGCTGAAAGAGGGAGCCCAGTGAGGAGCCTAGTCCAACAGCTGAACAGTGATGAGGGGCCTCAGAATAGGGCAACAGTGACGTAGGTGGTAAGACGTGATGATTCCAACTATACGTTAAAGATAGAGACCAGGACTTCCTGATGGATTGGGTTTAGGGAGTATTGAAAATGAGGAGTGAAAGTGTACACATAAGGCTTTTGGCCTGAGAAATTGGATCAATCATATTGTTGGGAGAGCTTAAAAGAGGAAAAGTTTTCAGAATGGGGAAGGGCAGTTTCAAGAGTTCTGCTTTAGACATGTTCAGTGTTCATAACCATTGCATTGAACACAAAGGTTCACAAGATGACATCAAAAAGAAACCATTTTTCCAAACATCTCCAATAGGTAACTGCTTGTTCAAAATACTCCGAGGGTTTCCTTTTACCCTTTATATAGATGAAAACTATTGTGAGGTTTTTAAGAATTTACTAGTCATTCTGAGACTTAAAAACAAATCCTCTGATTACTTCACACACACACACACACACACACACACACACACAGGATGATAATCAAAACCCTAAATTTCCACCAAACTTGTAATTTGTTGCTTCCCCAAATCAGACCAGCAATGAGGGAATGAATGCATGGTTACCTTCTCTCTTCTATCCACCCTGGACTATGGCTTCTGATATGTTCAAGATCATTGAGAAGCTATTATAGCACCTATCAACTCTCTTAAATATAATCTTCTGGAGGACCAACCAACAACCAGCAAACAACCTGGCCTCTTTCACTTCACCCCTTTTAAATGCTTTATGAGAGGGAGTTATTATGGGATGTAAAACTAATTTGGGGACACTTCTTTTGTCATTATCAAATGGCTATCTAGCACTTTTCCTTTGTAATGGAAGAGTAGTTGGTATCTGTTCTTGGGTGTTCAATAAAACTGTAACTGGAAGAGTCCTACTCTACCATCCTGTTACAACTAGCTTAATATATGAACAGACAGAAGAGAGAGGTAAAGATGAATTTTTCTCATCATAACTGTTCTTCAGTTTGTCTTGATCGTCGGCCTTTCTCAATGCCCATTGGACTTTCTTCATCAATCCTCACAACGCAAGCAGTTGGAAAACACCAGATTAAGTGTCAAGAGGTATGGGATCTACTCTGGTTTCATCACTTCCAGTACTGCAACTGTGGACAGATTGTTTGACATTTCTGATCTGATTTACTTCTTGGTACTCTGGGCCAATAAGCCCTGCTTTCCTCAAAATGTTCAGATCAAACAAGACTAAGTATGTAAAAACACTTTATAACGTAATTATTACTCAAATATTAGCATACTAAGTTGTTTGAGTCCTTTCACTGATGCAGTAACTCAGTATAAAGAGTAGTTTTATTCTTCTCTTTACCTATAAGGATGATTGTGTTTCATATTTTTTTGCCTAGACTCATGGCTGGCAATTAATTCTTTATGCAGTTCTCAAATCATGACTTTGATCTCACTTTCTTATTATAAGATCATTGTAATGTCATACATAGTAATTAAAGCATTTTAAATAAGATGTTTCAGCAGAAAATTATTGTTTATAGTATGTTACCATATTGAATTGTTTGATCTACCACAAATGAGGAAGGTATTGGGGCATGGTGAATGTTCAGCTGGTTGTCACTATATTAAAATATTCAAATTCCATGATTTGGTTACCTAATAATGTTCAATTTGATAGACATCTTAGAGAACGAATAACTGCAAATTAAAACATGCAATTGAACATAACTTAAGAGGTCTAGTTGTGCAGTTTCCTACTAGAAATTTTGATGATCATGTTTACTTTAAGTTAATATGCTCTGTTTTACCCCAAGGCCTCCTTAAGAAGTCTGTGAACCATGATTTAAAACTACTAGCCTAGAGAGTTTTCAATTGTCTCTTCCTCTATTCTAAAATTTTTGTTTGTTTATATTTGGCCTTCTTTCTTTCTTTTCTTCTTTGTAGTCTTTTTACAGACCAGCTAGAGATAGTTTGACATTTCACTTGACTGTCATGTTAGGCAAAGCAGAATTTCCACATGGCAGAAGAAGTTTACACAGTAGTTCTAAAGATTCTGCTTGAATGCAAGATCCCAACATACCAACCCCTGAATTAATATTCAGATTTGTTTACAAACTTCATGAGCTATATTTTATAAAAATAGTATTCATGTTTTTCCATTTATACATAATTTTGTTTTCAAAGGAGGTGATAGCTGATATCATGTAAGATATTACTTATGAGTATTTTTTTTTCTCTAACTCAAAGCCTCCATTCCACCATAATCTAAAGGACTTACTTATTTGTCCATCCTGATCACTAAAGAGACTACATTTATTAACCAAAAGCTGTTTAATTTTGTGTTGTTAATTTTAATTTCACATTGCTTTTGTATCTAGGTAAATCTTATTTCTATTTTTTAAAAGTATTTTCAAGTTTATAGAATAATAGAAAACAAACAAAAAAAGATTAATATATGTTATCCTTAGTAGCAATGATTTAAATGGATGCCATAGTTATTTACCATTTTTGTTGTTTCCTTTTTATAGCACAGGTAGCTATCAATGACTACATTATTTTTCCAAAGAAGGTACAGAATAAAACTGTATATAAAGCATAAACATATATTTTCTTAAAATATCTTAAAGGTCGAACAATTAAGTTCATGAACTCATCCTAGAAAAAGTGTTACGTACCTCATTGCTGAATATCACTATGGTCACCTTCGAAGTACTCCCCTTGGGAAGCTATGCACTGATACCAGTGCCTAGTCCACCCTTCTAAGCAATTTTGGAACTCTTTTTCTGGAATGGCCTTCAGAGCTGTCGTTGTATTATCCTTGATGTCCTGAATGTCATCAAAATGTCTTCCTTTCAATATATCCTTTATCTTCGGGTAAAGAAAGAAGTCATTGGGGGACAGATCAAGGGAGTAGGGAGCGTGTTCCAACACAGTTATTTGTTTACTGGCTAAAAACTCCCTCACAGACAGTACTGTGTGAGCTGGTGCATTGTCGTGATGCAAGAACCATGGATTGTTGGCAAAAACTTTAGGCCGTTTTTGTCTAACTTTTTCATGCAGCATTTTCAGCACTTCCAAATAGTAAACTTGGTTAAGTGTTTGTCCAGTTGGTACAAATTCATAATGAATAATCCCTCTGATATCAAAAAAGATTAGCAACATCATTGTGACAAGTTCTCGAAATTAATTGTCAGACCTTGTATATCTAAAGTACACATTTTTTTAAATATACATATATATTTTTTTTATTTTTTTTTAATTGGGGACGGGGTACAGGACTTTATTGGGGAACAGTATGTACTTCCAGGACTTTTTTCCAAGTCAAGTTGTTGTCCTTTCAATCTTAGTTGTGGAGAGTGTCATTCAGCTTCAAGTTGTTGTCCTTTCAGTCTTCGTTTTAGAGAGCACAGCTCAGCTCCAGGTCCAGTTGCCATTGCTAGTTGCAGGGGGCACAGGCCACCATCCCTTTTGGGAGTCAAACCGGCAACCTTGTGGTTGAAAACCCACTGGCCCATGTGAGAATCGAACCGGCAGCCTTCGGAGTTAGGAGCACGGAGCTCCAACCGCCTGAGCTACCACACCAGGCTGGCCCTAAAGTACACACTTTAATTGCTATTTCTATGTAATTTGTTTGGTATCTGATAGAATAAATTACTGTTCTTTTAGAAATCTACATTTTTACATCATTTTTCACTTTATCCCTCTATCAACTTCAGAATTAGCTTTTGAATTTCTATTAAAATCCTCTATACTTGTTTTAAATTCTACATCTTCTGTGTTTCCTATTAGGTTCACATTTAGATATTACATGTTTTTATTGCTATTACAAATAACATAGTTTTCCCATGATATTTTCTGGCTGGATATCACTGATATATTAAAAAGTTATTGGTTTCTAAGATTTTATTTTTTTTGCAGCCAAGTTATAGAATCATCTAAATAGCTAAACATTTTTTAGAGTTGATTGCCCCAGGAGACAACTGAATTGTCTGTCAGTGATAATTTTTGTGCCCATTCCAGTATTTCTCATGTTTTATTAGCCTTGGCAAGGAATTCTTGTATGATGTGAAATAGTAAAAGTAACAGCATTCTTAATTATGACTTATATTTAACAGGAATGGTTTTAATATTTAATCATTTAGTGTGATATCTAATCTGTGTGCTAATAGATATTCTTTATCCAGGTAAGGATTTTCTATTTGTAGTTCCCTAAGGCCTTATATTTCATTTTATCAATAATGTTGAATTAATAATTCTTTTAACTATTAAAATCATGTTGTTTTTCTCCTTATGTCTTTTTAATTTAATTAATTATACAATCATGTATCCTGGTTTTGTGCTATAATTAAATTACATGAATGGCACCGGTGTTATTCTAATAATGCAAGCCATATTACTATTATTTGTATTTTTGTACTGATTTCCATTTGGTAATATTTTATTTAGGATTTTGCTTTTATATTTAGATGCAAGATTAGATGGAAACTAATATATGTATAGTATATTTTTAAATGAGTGTTATGCTAAGCGGATAAACATAGAAGTATGTCATATTTTTCTATGTTAGATATTTATACATCATTTTTTAATTCTTTGAAATGTTACTACAAATAATCTGTGAGCTTGTTTCTTTTTCTTTAGTATTATTTTTTTTTTTACTTATTTGATTGATCCATTGACATATTTATTATATTGTGGTTGTTATTTTTCTTTTCCTAAAACAATTTAAATAATCAGTTTTTTGGAACAGAAATATCTATATCATTTAGATTCTTAAATATATGCATATAAAATTATATATCAAATTTTCTGACTATAATTTGAACATCTTTTTTATCTATAGTTATGTCTTGTTACTTACTTATCTCTGTTCTGTAGTTCTTGTCTAAATTGTAAGAGCTATATCATTGTAGTCATCTTGTCAATGTATTTATTTTTTAACCTTTTTTGGATGTATTTTATTATTTTTCATCTTCTACTGTATTCTTACATTATTTACATTATATATTATTCCTTGATACAAAATATATTTTGAAATATAAGCTTTACTCTGAGTACAGATTTGTTTACTTCTCATTATTTTCAAATAGAGTATACTGTTATAATTTTCTAAATTACTTATGATTTCAACTTTAATATTATCCTAAATATGAATCTTATAAATATCTTTCAGGTTTTTCAAGTAGACAATTTTGATTATTTTGCTTTTACAATATTTAAAAATAACATATTAAATTGAACTTGATCAGATAATACTATTTTTTAATTTTTTAAATCTATTGGATTTTTTTTCTTTCATAAGGCCCAGTTAGCTTCAGAGACTATTTCATTTATATCTCATAAATTGTATACTTAGTATGTTAGCAAAAAATTATTTTTTTCATTATCCCTATTTCTCATTTTCTCTGTGCTCTCTCTCTCTCCCCCCTCTATTTCTCTCCCTAAATACACGTAACTAAACACACACACTTGTCTAACATATAAACCAGCAGACACTCCACAGTATATAAATCAAGCTTAACAGTTGTGATATTCAAATTATAAATATCCTTCTTATGAGGGGCCCATTTTATCTGTCCATTCCTGAAAGAAGTGTGACAAAAGTATCTCACTGAGTTTTTGTAATTTTTCTTCATTAATTTAGATCAGATTTTGATTTACATATTTCACAATGTTATGTGCATTAAAGTGTCTTATCCTTATATATTCTTAGTGAACACCTTCTTTTATCAAAATAAATAAAGCACACATGAAATATTTATTGTATTTTTGATTTCTTGAAAGCAATATTTTTTCCTTGTCTAAGGCCCTAGACAGTTACTGTTTTTCTTGGTCAGTGAGAAGTAGTGGTTCTAATCTCCGTGGTAGAAAACGCGGCTCCTTGAGTCTCCTGCAGGGACAGCTCCAGAGTCTCCTTGTTCTTTATACTCTCCTCCCTCATAAAGCTAGAGAACACATCTCCTGCATATTTTCAGCTCCTAGCTCTTAGCAAGATTATCTAGGTCTAAAATTCCCAGAGGCTTACAAAGTATCAGCTCAAGCTTGCCATTTGGCTTTCATTATTCTCTTCAATTCTTTCATCTGAGATTTGCTAGTTTTTATAAACTCACATAGCAATTTTCAAATAACTATATAATATTCTATGGTGGGTGGGGGAGATGCCCATGTGAGTTAGCTCAGTCCACTGTAATGACAAAAGTTTAAGATTTATTTTTTTAAAAGAGCATCCAGTAACATCTTTAGAAATGTATAATAATAACTTGGACTACTTACTACAAGAGCTCATGAGCTTAAAGATTAACTACTTTCTGAATGAAAAGTAGTTGTTTTATTCATGAGAGTTATTACTTTGTATCTTATTGCTTTTATAATTTTTCTGTGTTAATTATAAATTAACTTGCATTGAATCAAAAAACACTGCAAACCTTTTCTCAGTTTAATCTGGGAAACATAGACACATATGATTTATATTTCTATGACAAATTTGGCCCCAATTTTATTGCATTACAAAATTCCATTTTAAAAAGTAAAGATAGATATAGATAGATAGATAGATATTGCAAATAGTAAAAGTGATATTCTATTTCCAGAAGATTTGAAACATATATAAAAGCTAAATGAACAAACTAAACTAGGCTATGGTTCTCTTGTTTAGAAACAAAAATGTCTATATCTCATTTTCAGGGTGGGTGTTGGAACCTAATGAATCTAACTTACAGCTGTGGAATATTGAAAGCTTACCATTCACAATCATGCTAACAAATTTTAGGATATACCTCTGGCTGTAGCACCTTATCATTAGCTTCGTCTAAGAGAAAGAGCAGAATGCGTTTAGGAGAAATGACTCCTCTGGTGGAGATTTGACTACATAAAGCATTTGCTTTGGTTAGAATGATTTATGAGTGAAATTGAGACTACTTTGATGCTGCTTAAAAGGCAGAAATAAGCACATTCAACTTAAATAACTGATGGTTCTGTTCACTAAAAAAAAATCCTAGAATATTCATATCGTCTATTTCTCATGTGTATATGTAAAACTGAGTTATGCTTTATATCCAACATTTTAATGGAAACCTTTTTCTCCATAAAATTGTCTGGTTCTCTACATCAAATTAATTTCTGCTTCTATGGACTCATTGAGCAACTTACTTATTACTCTGTTACTGTATACTCTACAGATTTATGTATGTCTGCCTTCACCTCTAGACATCCTTGAAAACAATGACTACACTTTCTCGTGTTCCCTGTTTTGTAGTATCTTTCAATTGTAGGAACATAATAAGCGCTCTTAACTGAATTAAAATGCAATCTAATGTGGTTGCATATTGTAACCTCTGATTATTGACTTTTTTATTTTTATAATTTACTGAGCTATTAGACGGCTACATAAAATAAAAAAATATAGAAAGCAATAGTGGTTATAATATAATAGTTGTTGTTTATAATATAAGCACTAACAGCATGCTTAATATATGGAATTGCCTCACTTCTGAAGATAAACTTTTGAGTTATATTCCTGACATCAAATGATCCTGTGAGCAAATATCAATTCTTGAATTCAAATGCTGTACTGAACTAGCAGTAACTTAGGGAATGACACCAGAAGTGAAAGCAAAAGACTTAAGTCAGTTTTTATTAATATTTTAAATTAAATATAAAATACTTCAAAAAGAGTAAGAAGTTCTAGGGGAATTTTGTTCTTCCTTTCCATGTGATCCACCTGAAAATGCCATCATACTCTTTGGTGGATTGCAAAAACACATCAAGCCTTTTTTCTAAGGCTTTGTGTAATCCCTAGAATTGACGTAGAAGTCAGTGAATTATATTTGGTATTTACCTTCTTGGAAATATATATATGTCAAAGCAAGAGACAACACAACGCTTTTGACAGAAATAATATATTTTAAATAATAAACATACATAGATAATCTATGGATTCTCTCAGGAATCCATGTTGCTATAGAGGGAATACATCACATTTTTATCAGAATCATAATGCAAAAAATCTATTTTTTAATAAACCAAAGAAAGGATACTGAAGTGGTCTTTTCTTCATGGATAAAATATTATTAATTAAACACACACATACACTCGCAAACACATAGCTTCTTTATTCAAATGTAGGTCAGTTTTTGCCATTGCAGTTCTAATAGGTAGAGTGACTCTCAGAATCAGGGTGAATAAAAGGGCAATTCACTAGTAATGTCTGCCCAGTGGGAAAATATGTTAATGCAGCTTTCTATATGTTATTATTACTTGGTACATCTTGTTCATCTTTCACTTTGAACATGACATATGTTTGAGGTTTTTCTTTTATAAATAGCAAATAGCTAGATTTATAGGAATCTAATAAATAGCTAGATTTATAGGAATCTAATATGAAAATGCAGTCTACTTAAAAGTATTCATTTTTGAAGTTCTTCAAAAATTCCAAACAGCATATTTTATCACTAATTCTTTAATTTATATTTCTAAAATACATTTTCTTACATAGCAAGAAAATCCCAAAACAAAACAAAAGCCCATTATGTACCTGTGATGGTTAATTTTTTGTCAACTTAGATAGGCTGTCCTGACAAGTTGTTTAGTCAAACACTAGTCTAGATTCTGTAAAGTCATTTTTTAACCATGATTAGTATTTACAATTAGTTGAATTTAACAAACCATTCTCCTTAAACTGGATGGGCCTCACCTAATCAGTTAGAAGCCTTAAGAGCAAAGGCTGAGGTTTTCTGAATAAGAAAGTATTGTGCCTCAAGACTGTAACAGAAATCTTACCTGATTTCCAGCCTGCTGGCTTGCCCTGCAGATTTTAGGCTCAAGACTACAGCATCAACTCTTACCCAATTTCCAGCATGCCAACTTTCCCTATGGCCTAGATGTTAGAAATAACATTAAAAATAATAACATTTAAGTTAAACAGTTTTGGCAGAAATGTATCATATCGAATGTCTAAAACTTTGAATTACATATTAGGAGCTGTATAATGTTTGTATACTCCAACATTAGACATCCACTGGTCAGGGTAGTAGCATCTAATGTCTTTATTAAAAATTGCAATCCTCCTCTTGCAATCACAAAATAATCTGTGTGATGTTATTGTGCTATTTTGGCACTATGGGATGTCTATTCCCTTTCATACTTCTATCACTTTTAGCCTATTCATTAGCTTGACTTTCTTCTGTAAACAAAAACTTACTCTCATTAGCTAAAGCTATTTAATTATCCTGAAATATAATTATTTAGCAAATTTATACAAATTATAATCCAAGGGATATTTAGAGTCATCTCTGTCATATTTTTATTTTTACTTCACTGATTTCTATGACTCTTTTTTTCTATTTTATGACCCTTAAGTTAATTGTTTTCATTTGAACCATTTCATACACATACAACTTTTAGGATTTATATACCCTATTTCTATTTTTTTAATAATTGGTTAACCTTGAATTTTATCACTGTACTTAGCTCAAGAATGTCTAAGGTTATTGTTATACACACTCTTCAAAGAGTTCAAGTGACTTAGAAAACTTTAATATCATCTCCCTGACTACCAATTTACATGCTTTGTATGTCTAATATTTTTATGTCTTCTGTTGTTGTAAAACAACATATCAGAAAACATTAGTATTATTTTATGCAGTTATTGTGTGTTTAAATTTACAAACTTATTTATGTCTTTACTTACCATTTCATCTTGAATCTCAGGTCTTTTTTCTACAATCATTTTAGAAATTCCTTAAGTCTATTGTTCTTGGTAAGCTCTTAGCATTGTGTTTTCCTGAAAATTTATTTATTTTATCCTCTTTTTCGAAAATTAGTTTTGTTAGATACACAATTTTATGTTGACAATGATTTTCTCATACTGAAACTCATTCCATTATTACACTGGCTACTAGCTGCACTTTAAAAGTCTGTTCTTTGTTTAAACACAGTTCCTTTGAAATTGATTGGTGTTTTATCTCTAAACTTGCTAACGTCTTCTCTTTATATTGACACACTACAATTTTACTAAATTTTATCTAATGTGGACTTTTCTATTCTACCTTTACTTCAATATCTATGGATTTTTACCTTTCACAAATTCTAGATAATTGTCTTTTATTTTATTTTCAAATTTGCCTCTCCTTTATTTTCTCTATTCTTTGACTTTGGTTGCTCAGATTAAATATATATTAGAACTTCATGTTTTCCATGTATGTGTTTCTCTGTACTGTTTTCTGGTCATTGTGCTCTACCTTCCTGATAACTCATTCTCTCTTCAGCTGTGTCTAGTCTGCTAATTAATCCATTTCTTGACAGCTTCTCCCCCAAAGTAATATATTTCATTTCCAATATTTCCATGTGGTTATTTTTCCAGATTTGTCTTATACTTTTGATTATGTCATTTACTCCTGTTTATGATCCTTTTATTTTTCTTTAAGAATTACATATATAATTATTTTATATTCTGTATCTGACATTTCAAATATTTATTTTGGAGGAGCAAGGGTTAAATATTGTTTGGTTTTGCTTAGTCTCATTAATGTTGATTTTTTCTTGATCAGTGATTTTTATGTTTATTTCTTGGCTTTTTTTGTTTGTCAGTAGTATTCCTAAAATCCCACCTTGGAGGTACTTCCTCACAGAGCACATTTACATTTCCTTCTGCCAGGGCCCATGAAGTATGACTAAAGTAAACTTTCCTTGGATCCTTTCAGATTCACAGCTAATTCTTAGGATTTCTAATTTAGCCCTGCTCTGCCTTCCTCACAGTAATGAGGCTGCAGATTGATACTGCACAGGCCCTCAGGAGAAATTGACATTCATAGAAGCTTATGTTCTCACTGCTCTATTTTCAGCTCATGACTTTCTCTGTCTCTTATTTTACATGCGGAGAGAGGAGAGGCTCTTTTAAATTACTCTTGCCATGTATAAGCAACCCAGCAACACAATGCAAACTAAATTATATGAGGACACTATTGATTTTAGTATGGAATGATTTGTTATATATCAATAATATTTGTTATAATAGTTTGCCAGTGGTCAAAACTAAATTAACATTTTGGTTAAAACAAAACAAAAACCTTTTGGTATAAATTACTTGTTTCCCCTAATATCTGAATTTGCTATAAATTATTTTATTAAAGTCTGCGTGTTTACTGATATTTTTTCAACTTTTTAACACTCTCTTTACTCCTATGAAATTATAAATGGGAAGAGTTATCCATGGACAGTTTAACAGAAAACTTTTTAAAATGCATAATAAAGGCAAGTGGGCTTTAAATCTGTATTGGCTCCTTAAAGGTTCACTCTTAATTATTTCTACTTTACTAGCAACTCTGTCTATGCCAAGAAGCACTGCTTTGCAGAAAGAAAAAAAAGAAAGAAAAATTGCCATGGGTTATGGAACACAAAGTAATGAGCTCTTACTCATTGGAAGCTCCTAAGGACATAAACCATTCCTGTCTTTCATTGTTTCACCCTTGAAATTGAGATGTAGTCGAGACTTTTTACTTACAGAAAGCAATTGAGAGGTTGGTTTTTTTTTGTTTTTTTTTTTTAGATCTTTAGTTACTTTAAGTTCTGCTAAGTGAGTAAATAATTAGTCCTTTGGCTATGTAAGAATCAGATGCCTGTGAAAGGAAGGAACATATCCTCACTAGCCATGGAATTAATTATAAAGTATAAAAAGGGAAGCAGTGTCAGAGTTTGGGCTCTGTCATATTAATAGTCTGGAAATAAGTGTTAAGCAATACTGATTTCCTCTTAGTTAATTTTTGTACAATGGAATTTTTGAGGGCAAAATCCTCTGGTATTCACATTTATTTCATTGCTATTTGACATGACTGAAGTATCTGAAATCTTAAGTGTTCTTGTCAAAGGGAATCTTAAATCATGTACATTGGAGCAGATTTATTTAAAGGAAGGCATTTTCACCTCTTGCTGAAGAAATATTCCCAACTCAGTAACTGATGTTCAACAGATGACTAATGAAGGTCTTACAGTAGAAATTAGCCTCTACGCTATCTCCTGGATTCATTTGGCCCTCTGAGACTCTCTCAATCTGCCTTCTCCATTCAACTGGCTCCCTGGAGGAAGCTAAAAACAGGTGCTAGGGATCTTGTCATTAATTCAGATCAGCAATGTCAGTTAATTAAGTGGAAGTTCTTTAATGCAGCCTCTAAAGGCAAGGATGGCTGAGGGTCCAGAATGTTAAAATAAAATACAGGCTTCTTTCGATCTTTAAGTCAAATTTTTTCCTAATTATATTCCTTATATTGTCTAGTCTTAACTATTTTTAAAAAATGTCTAATTAATGGGAAAAATATAAGATACCTCCTTATCTACTTATATGTAAAATATCATGAAAACTCTTCCAACACAAATTCCACACATCATCCCTTCCACAGGATGTAAATAGATAAATCTTGGAAGGAAAAAGAAAATGTCATAAAGAAAAATAATATCAGAAATATTGGGCTTATTAAAGATTTGTTGTTGCAGAACTTTATCAATCTTAAAATATATCATATAATGTGTAATGTTGTAAATTACTGAAATTGATACATTACGTATTTCTTCACATATGTATGATAAAAACATATATATGCATTTATTTATGGCATTATTTATTTAAACACACATATATACTTAATTTTGGAGCATTTTCAGCAATAGAATATTGTGGGATTCAAGAATACTCTGGATTGTTCTTTTATAGAACAGTTATGCAACATTTTTGTCTAGTAACATATTTTAACTCTTTATCTCCTTCCTTTAAAAAAAAAATTCCCCTGATTATTCTTTTGTGAATGCCACATTGAAGATTGGAGGAACTTCAATGTCTATATTTCCCTTGGTGCTAAGAGAAACTCTTTTTTGATATGTGGGCTTGTCAAGGCTGAACTGTCCACTTTATTTTCCAATCTATTTTTCAAGTGTTTATCTATTTGACATCAAAGCAAAAATAAATAAAAGGAGATTTTTTCCTCTAGCATTTAACTGAATGCTATGAGATGCCTTTGAAGAGTAACCTGGGGGATGATGTGCAAAGTAGAAAGAGGCATCCCTTTTTCAAGACACTACACCATCTGTTGAAATACAGCAATAGGCTGGCATGTGACCCTTTACTACCATTTTCTGGAAATTATCCTATGCAGGGAATCAAACAGTGTAAATGAGGCCCCTAGGATTGTACGGTGCATGACCTGTACCTCTCTACACAATGGCTTTGGAGCAAAATGAAAGCATTTGAGGGCATACACTGTTCTCCCAAAGGTCATGCTTAAGCCTATTGTCTCCTCAAATGGAGGAGTCTAAAGAAAAACAACAACAAAACAACCTAACTTATCAAATTGGTCATTTTTAGCTCTTACAGTTATTCATAACAACCAGTCCCTTCCTCCTTTGAACTTCATATTACTACGCCATTAAGGGCACAAGCTTTTTTATCTGTTGATTGGTGCTATGTGATTTTCTTCACGAATATCCATTCCCTAAAGTTTAGTAAGAGGAGATTGAAATGTTATTATTTTGCTTCATGACCTCCTTTTGTTTTTGGCCTGAAGCTCATGCTAATTGACATTCCCATGGACAACTTACCCATGCAAAATTGTACTGTACAACAATTTTTAAAAAGATAGTCAGTTCAGGTCCTCAACCTATTTTTTAATTGAATTGTTTGCTTTTGTTGTTGTTGTTGAGACACTTCTACCAAGAAGACATACTAATGGCCCACAGATATATGAAAAAATGCTCAACGTCACTCGCTATTTGGAAAATACAAATCAAAACACAACAAGATACCACTTCACACGTGTTAGAATGGCTATTATCCACAAGATAAATAATAGCAAGTTTTAGAGAGGTTGTGGACAGAAAGAACCTTCATACATTACTGGTAGAATATAAACTGGTACAGCCACTATGGAAAACAGGATGGATGTTCCTCAAAAAATTAAGAACATTATTACCATACAACCCAGCAATCCCTCTTCTGTGTATGTACCCCCAAATCTGAAACCATTTATCTGTAAAGATATATGTACCTCTATGTTCATTGCAGCATTATTCACGGTGGCCAAGACATGGAAACAGCTGAGGTGTCCTTGGATAGATGATGATTGGATAACGAAGATGTGATACATATATACAATGGAAGATTACTCAACCATAAGAAAAGATGAAATACTGCCATTTGTGGCAACATGGATGGCCCTTGACACTACCATGCTAAGCGAAACAGGTCAAACAGAAAAAGTCAAGAAACATATGACTTCACTCATATGTGGCGTTCAAAACTGAAAGCAACAAACAAAAGGAAAACTAAAGATACAAAAATGTATAGGCACAGACAACAGTTTAGTGGTTGCCAGAAGGTAAGGAGGTGACGGGAGCGGTAGAAGAGTGTAAAGGGGGTCAAATATATGATGACAGAAGGAGAATTGCTTTTGAGTAGTGAACACACAATGCAATATATAGATGATGTGATATAGAATTGCATATTTGAAACCTATATATTTTACTAACTGATGTCATCCCAAAAAACTTAACAACTTTTTTCAAAAAGAATGTAAAACATTTTTAAAAGATAGTCAATTTTATTTCACAATGTTTCACTGTATCATAGTATAAAAATTATTTTTTAATTATTTGTATTTCATGCAGGTACAGCACTCAACGTGATCCGCTGGAATATATCTAATTAACACAGATTTAGAAAGTGTTCATTAGCAGTACCTTTAGACCATGGGCTGCTGACTTGGTCTAAATATGGATGCAAAATATTGCTTTCTCCTAGAATCATGTGGTTTAGCTACTTTTTGAGAAGTGGGAGGAAAAAATTCCCACTGTAATTTTTGTTGTGTGTTGTAACTTGAGCTGTGTAGACCTAAGATGTTACAATTTGCTCCTCTGAGTTGCATCATATCTGTACTTCCCTTTCCATTATATTATTTGCAGTATTTTTATCTAATTATTTGTTCCCATGGCTTCCTTTCCCCATTGGATCCTGAATTTTTAAAAGCAGGAACTCTTCTTTTTGTTAGTACCTACATAAAGAGTGGCATAAATGCATGTTGACTAGATTACCGATGGAATAGCGGTTCCAGGTGAGCGTTCATCTTTGAGAGCAGAGTTCTAGATATCTTTTAAGAACCCAGAGAAAACATCTGTACTGTCAACTGACCTTTCATGCTATACCTTTAAGTCCTTTTTAAGGTGTGTTAAGTTTCTCATCTATAAAATCTTTATACATTACCTTCATGAAACCTCCAATGTAAAATTAATAAAAGTTATTATTATAAATACTATGTATGACCAACAAGTACATTATAAACTAGTACATTTTGTTTTATTATGTTTGCTTCACAACAGCCATTGATGAGGTTCTTCTGAAAAATTCATACAGAGTACTATCTGCTGAGTAATTTGAAATAAATGTGGGGAAATACTTTGTGATTACATTAAGTAGAAGGATTTTGTGCAGTTTAAAATTATTTAGAAGTTAAAAAGTCAATATCTTGTACCCAGATGTCATGCTGTCATCTGATCTCTTCTCAAAGTATTGAAAATCAGGTTTTTGTGATGCACTACAAATCACTCTTTATTTAAAACAGACTTGATTAAAAATAACTAAGTCCTTCACCTTCTCCGTTCTTATCATTTGTATGGAATCTCTTTGATGATTTACATTGAAGACAGATATTGATTTCTGTCTTCCCCCTTTGCCCTTTAAATGCCGCTCTATTTTCAGACAACTCCTATAGGTATGAGGTCAGCACAGGATGGGACAAATAAACCAAAGTGACTTGTGTTTAAGAAAGCAAAAGAAGAGCATCTTCAAAGCACCCATAGTTTTATGTAACATAGTCATATATTTTGCTGTACAAATAATGACATGGAAAAATCCAGATTCATCCACAGTTTAGCTGTTTTCATATTTCTAAGAAGTCTACATAATTTAATATATTATGCTTTCTTTAGGCCCACCAAAATTTTTGTTTGTTCTTAAGTGTCATTTTGGGAAGAGTATTCCTAGGGCCAATTAAAATAGTCATGAGTTCATAGCATTCCAGAAAAAATAATACAGGATGTGGGGAGTCAGAGAAATTAGTCCTACAATTTCTTTAAAAAATTTTTAATATGACCATGTCACATTATGCTTGCTAAGATTTAATGTGTTGATTAAGTGGGCGCCAAAGCCATGGGCTCAGCATCCAGGTGTCATGATCAAGAAATTCAGTAGAATCAACAAACTACATAGCAGCTTTTTTTACTACTGAAAAGTATGCAGTCTCTTTGAAGGAAGGAATTGAAATAAGGAAATATAATTTTGAGGAGTACCTACATGAATATCATTACACTGCCTTAGGAAGAAGGAACACATTAGCTAAGTAACACCAAGTGGATTGACTAAGAAAAATCTGTAATAAAAGAAAAAAATAAATAAAAGTAAATAAATAAAAAAACAGACCTCAGTCTTTTACAATAAACTCATGAACCTATCAGATTGCAAATGTAAGCTTTTCATTTTATTTCATCAAATTATACACGGATCAAGGTGTCTACTATGGTAGACAGAAGAATGGCCCCTGAAAAATATCCACGTTCTGATCTCTGGAATGTGTAACCATGTTAGCAATGGGGAATTAAGGTTATAGGAATGAACATCATCAATCAGCTGACCTTGAAACGAAGAAACCTGGATACCCAGGTGCGCTCAATGTAATCACAGGGTCTTTATAAATGTAAGGGGAGGCAGGAAAGAGGGAACCATCATGGAGAGGACTCAGCCTGATCTCGCTGGCTTTGGCGGTAGAGAAACAGAGTCATGAGCCGAGGAATACGGGCAGTCTCTACAAAGACGAAAAGGTAAGAAAACAGATTCTCCCCTACAGCCTGCAAAAGGGAAAGACACCCTGGAAACCTGGGTTTTTGCCCAGTGAAACCCATTTCAGCCTTCTAAGCTCCAAAACAGTAAGTACGATACTAATTTTGTCTTGTTCTAAAACGCTGTGTAGCAATTTGTTACAGCATCAGTTGGAAGCTCATATAGTGTCTAGCAGCAAAATCGCATCAGAACAGACCTAAAGTAAGCCAGTCAAGGATGAATGCAATTTAATTATTCTCGATGAAATAATGCTATTCAATGAATCTCCTTTATCTTTCTTTTTCTTTAGTTTGCTTAGGTAAATAACTGAGAGGAGTAGGAGCAAAGGGGAAAGGGTGCCCTAAAGACTTCTTTACCTGCTCCAAATATCTGGATCATACAAATGACTAAGAAGTAAACTCAATCGTCCTTTATCTCCTATATAAAAACTCTCTAGAGTCAATACTTTTCCTCACGTGCACCTTCACACCTTTAATTTCATTACTTGATGAATCACAGGTGGTCTAAGAGGCTTAAAAATGTTATTCATTAATGGTGATTATGATTCTACTTTTGAAGGAAAAACAATTGTTTCATAGATGGATGATTTGTGAATATCACAGGAATGTTTTGGAAGTAATGTAAAATCTTTCAATATTTAGGCAGAACCATTTTTTATATCTCCAGAAAAAAGTATCTAAGATACACGCATAGTGTCAAATTATAAAGCTTACAAGGAGTTCAACTCATGGGTTTTCCCTGACCTCTACCGAAGTTTCCTAAACTAAAAAGAAAAAGAAAAAAAAAATCATTTTCAGTGGTTTGAGGAATTATCTGCTGACTTAATTGGAAAAGGGAAAAACAGCAGAGACATGCTCCCTCTTGAGGGCCTGTTTTCTGGTCTGTTTTGTTAATGTGTCCTTTGTTGCTTACCCCATCTACAAGTTCAGTGTCCCACTGGGAGTTTCCATATTCCCTTTCCCATCTTCTCTTATTAGCACTGAGTACTGTCAAACATGGTAGCTCTTTCTTATTTTGTTGATTGTTTTTTGCCCATCCGACATGTTCACTAGGCGCTCTGCTCAACCAAGGTCAGTGACATTGTGTTCAAAATCAGAAGACTCAGCAGACTTAGCACCATGCTTACTCAGACATAAACATATATAGGGTAGGCAAACCACTATGTACATTAATAGCATAGAAATTCTTGATTTTCAGACTTGGTTTCCAAATGCCTTGTTATTCCCCTTGTATTTGCCTGAGCTGAAGTGGTCCACACCCATTCAGTATAAATTTCTCATTACCTCTCACACCTGAAGTGGGGAATAACAAGGCACTTGGAAACCAAGTCTGAGAATTGAGATTTTCTATGCTATTAATGTACATAGTGGTTTGCCTACCCCATATGTTTATGTCTGAGTAAGCATGGTGCTAAGTCTGCTGTGTGAGGGGTCTGAGAAATGATACTGAATGGGTGTGGACCACCTCAGCTCAGGGAAACCATGGCTCAGAGCCCCTTTCAGTTGTTTATACCTTACTAATCATGTCCCCCCAGGGGTATGTGATTAGTTTGCTTTCTGTGGGGAAGCTGTATCCATCAATTAGAGAGTACAGGTGTGTACCTCTGAGATATTGAAGCTTGATTCCAGACCACTACAATAAAGTGAGCCGTAATATTTCTGCTGGTGGAGGGTCTTGCCTTCAATTTATAAAAAAGTACTGCAACATCTGTGAAGCACAATAAAGCAAGGCACAATAAAATGAGGCATGCTTGTATTAAATAAACCTGATTTTTAGAGTGACGTACAAACTGGGTGTTAGTACATAGCATTTAACTTGGATCCTGTATACTTCTAGAGATTTCTTAAGTTAACGTTACAAGGGAGGTTAGACCAAATGCCATATTCTAAGGATAGAAGAAAGACCACAGAACCATCTTTCAATATGTATGCTGTCTCACATGACTTGGAAATTAATAACCTAAACTCAATGCTATTAGGCATTGGCGGTTTAGAATCAGCAGAAATATATCAAAGATATTTGAGACAAATATTTAATATTCAAGCCTCTTTTAATGAGAGAACATACAGACTTATCAGTGGCTCATTAAACCTTTCATAGGAATTCATCCCAATTTACCTAATAAAGGAGAATCATTTCTAGATACATATATTTGCATTAGTTCCATGTTGCAGGTTTTAAGTGTTTACCCCAATGTTTTCTTTTTGTCCATCTGGAATATTTGATAAACCATTGTTCACAGAAATCAAATCATCTTCAAGATTACAAATATTTTTAAAATCTCATATTTCATGTAGTTTACATTTCCAACTATTACTTTGTAATGGATTTTCCCTGCTTTGATAAATATTATTCTCAAGTATCATTTTGAAAAGAAAATTCTAAGTGTCCTTTACTCTTCTTCTTCCTGGGCATGCAAAGACTACATTTCCCAGTATCCACAGCAATCTCTTTGGTGCTGTGTGACTGAGTTTGGGGAATGTGAGGGGAAATGATATGTTGCATCAAGTCCAACACAATCCACAACATTGTACTTTGTCCACATGCTCTCTTTCCTGTGCATGTCATTGAAAATGAAGGATCTTGAGATGGCAGAATGGCAAATGAGGTATCCTGGACACTGAATGGAGTAACACTGGAAAACTATGCAAGAATTTCACTAGTTTAAAGTTCCCAACATTATGGCATTTACATGTTTTGACAGCTATGTTAATTACTCTGACGAATAGGGAGAATAACAGCAAAGGAACTAGTTGATTTAGGGGTAATTAAAAACAACTGGAGTAATATATCTACCCTGTTTCCCTGAAAATAAGACTTAGCCGGACCATCAGCTCTACTGCATCTTTTGGAGCAAAAATTAATATAAGACCTGGTATTATATTATACCCGGTCTTATAGTAAAATAAGACCAAGTCTTATATTAATTTTTGCTCCAAAAGACGCACTAGAGTTCATGGTCCGGCTAGGTCTTATTTTTGGGGAAACACGGTATGATTCTAACTTGAATCTCTGTAGTTAAAAAAATCATAATTTTCTCTAATAAACGGTATTGTTTCCTACAACAAATATGCATACACACAACTAAAAGGGACATTAATTATTACTCTTAATTATGAGTTCAGTGTATCAAGGATAAGTATATTTCTCCTCAGGAGTATTATGTTTATATATTGAAATAACTTTTTTCTCTTGAAATATTAATAACCTGACAATATATGAATAATAGGATATTTTCATGTTGACTATTGCTATTATTTTATTACTTATATATCCATATAGTTGTGGAAGAAACAGTGGATACTAGTATTTTCTATTTTCACAGTAAACATATACTCTCACCTGGCTGGGAGTTTACCTGGCTGGCAGAAACCAGATAGAATGACAATGCTTTAATAGGAAACAGTTGCTTGGGTTTTTATTTTGTAGGTTAGGGTCTGCAAACTATGATTTGTGAGTTGGCCTCCTGTTTTTGTAATTAAATTTTATCTCAACACAGACTCCCCATTCAGTTCTGTATTGTCAAAGCTGTTGTGCTATAGCATGAAAGTTGAATAGTAGTGACAGAGACCATATGGCCCACAAGCCTAAATCCTTTATTGTCTGGCCCTTAGGAAAACGTTTGTTGACCTTGCTGCAGATAAAGAAAAATATCTGAAAAGATTTTAGCAGAATGACGAATTATGCTTCAAAAACTTGGGGAAACCATGTGAGTACTAGAGCGAGATAGGGAAAAAACTTAGGGTGCTAGCACAATAATTTTCCAGGGGAAAGGTAAAGGAAAGCCTAAAATTCATGCGGAAACAGATATAGCTATAGACATAGATAGAGACATAGATAGAATTATTGGGCTGGCATGCAGTGATTCAACTTCTCCCTTGACATACATATTCCTGAGTTGTATACCACTAAGTTGATGTACCTGGTAGAGAACTCCAACTGATACCAGTTATGTGTTTCATATTCCTTGCTTTGGTTGCCTCATGCTCTGGGTACGCACACTCACTTATACTGAACTTGTCTATTGAGCTCTTTTCCAAGTCGGCTCTTCCTCAGTGAAACTGCCTTATTCCTCTTAATATTCCTTTTGTGACAGAATGTCTCAGCACGTCACTGGTTAAACTTCTCTCTGCCTGTCTCATGCCCTCTTTGTGTCTTGCACACCCTCACATGCTCTGTCTCTTTCAGTGTCTCTCTGGTAAGTCCAGAATAAGAAATAATACTGACATAGAATAAATTCACTTTGTTTTTGCATAAATGGTATTTTCTCAATGTTGCAGATTTGACAGAAAAAGAAAGTTCTTCCAGAATACATAATCCTGACATTAAAATTGTCTTCATCTCTCCAATTTCATCAATGTTTTTCTCTCTACCAGCACATTCTCATCAGCATATAAACATGCTGTAATATAATGCAATTTAATGAATCTTAAAACAGACATACAAAAACTTGGTCCCATTTTTTTCCTGTCTCTGTTGTTCACTCCTCTGTTCTGTTTTAGAACAAGATTCCTCAAAATAGTTGACTGTGTACCCTGTGTGCGTTATAATTCCATTTTCTCGTGAACCCAATTCAATCAGATTGACCATATGTAGATAGAGTTCCTGCAAAGTCACCTCTGACCTCCACTCTGTCCAATTGTGCTGTGGTGGGTTCCAGACTCATTTTACTCAACTTACCAGCAGGAGTTGAAAGAGGTGCTCTTTCTTGAAACTTTTTTTTTTTTTTTTTCCTCTTGTTTGTGGAAACTCTGGTTCCCATCCAATCGGTTATCATTTTGAGTTTTGACCAATTCCTTATAGTTCCCTGACGTCTAAACATTGGAATGTCATCCAGGGTACTATGTTTTCCTCAATCTCACACTAGATGGTCTCAACCAGTCTATTGCTTTAAATACTATCTCTAGGCTAAGGACTCCCAGACAATTCTGCTGAAATGCACACCCATAAATCCAGCTGCTTGTTTGACTTCACCTCCTATATGTTGTTTTGTGCCCTGTCGATTCAACTAAGCTGGTGCTATACCTGTTAGAATTCCCTTACCTGTGTGATTCCAGGTTAGGGTTGGTTCTAAGAAATTGCTGTGAGATTTGAAAGGTAGAAATGAATTAGTTGTCTTTACACCTGTGATGTCGTGTGTGGCGCCAGTGCTGCTGACCTTTGTGCATTTGACCCTGACTGATCCTTGCCTGCGGCAGAAACCAGGGCCACAAAATCTAGTTCCCCTACAAACTTGGGTTCTAGTATGTTCTTATGGGTTCCAGTGTCTCTTATGCCTTCTAATTTGTCCTTGCTCTCTCCCCTATCTGACATCCAGATTTTCCTCCCAACTGCTAGCACTGCAGACACTTGGAGATGTCAGGCCCACTACCAGATGCAAAAGCAATGGCCTTGAATAGATTCCTTATACTTCCACAATTGTGTAAGATCAATTATTACAAATTAAGTTGCTGTAATAAGCCCCTTGATGCTACATTTTTTCATAGCAGTTTGGCATCCCTGCTTGAACCGTAAAGAATGTACTTCATTTTTCCTTATAAGAACTATCACCACTCGACATGATAAATGCTTAATTGTTTATTTTCTCATTACCTCTAGTAAAAGTTAAACTCCATGGGGTGGGGGGTTGTTTGTTTTCTTCGTGGCCATATCTATATAGCATGTGTGATTGTGCCTAGCTTATAGTAAGTGCTCAATACATATGTGTTTATGAATAAATAAATGATTATATTTCTCAATGATTTTTTTTTGGTTAAGCAGAATATCAATATATGAAGCAGAACATTGATCCAGGATAAGTGAAATGCTTGAAATATCGCTTAGAAATATCAGCATTAACAAAAAATGCCAAAAATGAGCTTCATTATACTCCTGACCACACCAGTGTAGATCTTGGTACAGCCCACTCAAGGAAAATTGAATTTTGGGGGAGGACTCACTTAGGACTGTTGTCTTCATGAGGGAGGAAGTTGAGACAAAGGATGGAAAAGAATGTAAATTCCCAAAGATTAGGAATTTGATAGATTAGCATAACCGAATTTATAAAGTCAAACTAAGGTCTAAATTTCCCTGCCTGGTAACTCATTTCCCCACTGTAGAGAGGCAAAGGAGAGGGGAAGAAGGCCAGAAGGGTGCATATAGGGAAACTTTTTCCTCAGGACAATCAGAAGAGCAAGAGAAGGTTTTGTCATTTCGAACCTGTCTTTCTATGGAAAACAGATGCTAATAGTAGTTGGGATTGCTGTGAGTATTAAATGAGATAATTTGTGTAAAGCATTTAACATAATACGTTATAAAGAGTAAATTCTACTAATTACATTGTTAGTAATAATAGCAGTCATACTATTTTCTTTCTGTGGCCTGAACTTCCATAATTGGTGATTAGTTATTTAGTAAATTACTGGAAAAGTTAAAAAAAAATAAAAAACACAGTCAAGAAGTGAAAGCCAGAGGAAAAGGATTTTTGTCTCTACTAACAGGTTAAATAATGAAGAATCTGATTTTGTACATTACCAGGTGCTTGTCATGAAACTGGAAAGGTTCTACTCTGAATGTGTAACCTGCATAGTTTTGTCAACTGCTAAAGATTAATCAACAGTGGTTCACAGTCAGTGACTGAAATTGCTAGAAAGGAAAAGAGACTGTCAATTATGAAGTTACGTTTCACTCCAAAAATGCTGTGTAGGTGCAAGCAGACATTTGGCAAAAGAGCTGAACAAGAAACAAGACAAGTCTTTACAGGCTTGTGTGTGTGTGTGTGTGTGTGTGTGTGTGTGTATAAACACACATATAATAATTATAATATATATAATTATTTCCTGTAAAACTGTGTGGGTTCTGCTTGAAATTTGTTTTGTGAGATAAATCTTCTCAAAAAGGCAATGGTGTTATTAATTAAACAAAGGAAGAAGCAGCAGAGGTGGGATCATGCTAAGCCAAAGTTGTTAAATGAAAAAAGCTATCATACAAAAAACTTCCCCAGTGGTTATCTAAGCTGTCACCATTTTAGTGCATCCAAGGAAATGTGCTCCAATATTTGTGTTAGTGTTGGCAAAGAAATTAACTAATTTTAATTCTCAACTTCTAAATCTGACATCAACCCAGAAACTTTGCAGCTGAACTTATCTAAGTTTGCAGCACTGGCAACAATTACATTAAGAATATTACGTAAGAAGATAGTAGTCTATCTTATACAAATGATAAAAGTTAAATTTAGAAAAGAGTATTTTACCTTTAAAAATGTTCAAATCTGTTAAAAGTTGTGATTCCTAGAAGGTCATAAAAGAACTCAGACTATTTGTTTTCTCCAGTTGCCTAGCTGGCTACAAAACTAGATTACTTCCTGCCACTTCTGCCACAATAAATATTATTAAAATACTTTATTCCGCAGCTGCCAGTAGAACCAAAGGAACATGAAAGATGGTGTTTATTTGTACATGTGCACCTTTTCCACCACAGAACTCATATTAAATGTTGCAACACTTGAGATAGTTGCAGCAAAGTTTTTAAAAGCTGATTTTCTCATTTCTTCCTTCTCACTCATAATATGTAAAATATCATTGACGCTCCTAAAATAAATATCCTTCTCAGCAATTTATTAGAAATAATTTTTCTTCTACCTTTAACAAATATTTAAGATTTTTCTGTTTGTTTGTTTTTTTCTTTTTTTAAATCGCCATGATACTAAAGGTAAGATAGTTAACTGCTGATTTTGGAAATGAGGAGACTTCAAAAAATCTCAATTTTCTTAGAGAGGATTGTTTCAAAGTAGAGGATACATGTTGGGAAAGGAAAAAGATCCAACTGATTTTATATTGAAAAGAGAGGTATAATTCAAGTAGATTTCAAGTGAGGGAGAAAAGATAGATTAATGCTCTGTAATTTGGGGCTGGTAAAAAGCCCTAAATCACATATCACTAGCTTAGACTAGCTTAGGTGATTTTTTTTTTTTTTTTTTTTAGTAGCTAGGTTTTAATGGTATGCTTGAAATTATAATTGTAAAAAACAAACAAACAAAAAAAAAACCAAAACAAAATCTGAGTTTCTGAAACTTTTGATGGTGATAACTTGTGACCCAAAATATTGCTATTGGTTTAAAAAACAACAAAAAGATATCTATCTCTGTTTTTACTGCTATCTCTTAGATTACTCCAGAACTTGAATTTGCCAATAGAGGGCAATAGTCAAACTAAGATAGTGTACATCTATCATTTTTGCAACATATAATGAGGTAAGAAGACACATAGAATCCTCATCTGCTTTTATGGATATTGCTGTGTAATTGCAGTGTAATTATTGTACACAACAGCTTCAGAAAATTATCTTTCAAGAAAACAGCTGGTTCTCTTTAACAAACTGGGATGAAATCTCTTCAATTAACAAAAAAATCCAAAGAAAATTTTCCAAAAATATAAGCTGATAATAAACAAGCCACAAAAAAATGAAATAACCAAGCAACTAAAAGATGAAATAACATAAAAAATTTAAATGGATAAATCAGAGCTGCTGATATGAAAAATAAGACAAACTTACAAACATGAAAATTATGAAGGTATGAGGTACTTCTGATATATTGTTTTATATGACAGTGTAAACAGACTTTTTGGAAAGTTTTTCAAATATCTTTTTCCATTTTTCTCTTTTCATTTATTTGTGTAATTATGTAAATGCATAGGTATATCTACTCTATATGACACACACACACACACACACACACACACAAAATCACAGATCTAAAGTATAATCATTTTTTATAACCAGTGCTTTGGAAAAATTACAAAACAATTAACGTTGGGCATTTAAAACATAACATTGTAAGTTTATTAAACTTTAGGTATGCCAACAGCCAAATACATGGGTACCTCCTTTTATAAAAACTCTATATAAAATATTTAGAAGACATTAAACAGGTCATTATGAGAATGATTACCCATATTTCACTTTGACAAATGACTTTCAATGTTACCTTAAAAGTTATGGCATTTAGAGTGGCTTACAGATGATTGGATTTGTTAAAAAATAAAACTACAAACTCAGAAATATATATAGTAACATTTAAATTTTCTCATCCTCCACTTGACTAGATATTTTCAGTTGGTCAGTTATATTTAGACTCTAATGTAAGCATAAGAAATAAAAATTGGTATTTTCTTTATTCACAGAATGTCATATCATGATTGTATAATTGCGTCTTTGGCAAGTATCTCTTATGAAACTTACATTTAGAAACTATTTTAATTAAGAAATATTAACTGAGGGTATATTATTTACAGATTTGGACCTTGTGTTAAAATTTAAACAACTAAATATAATAGATAACATTAAAAACATATATGCAGTATATCTATATATAATATTGTGTGTGTATAAATATATATATTTAGTTGTATGAAACATATATAGAGAAAAACAAATAATATTTATTTCAAGTTTGTGTCTTTTTTAATTGTGCAGAGTAAGTTGAGTATCTAGCAATATTACTCTTCGTCAGTGGTTCTCAAAGTGAGGTTCCTGGACCATTATCATCAGTATTCCCTAAGAACTTGTTAGTTCATAATCTCACCCCAGTCCCAAACTACCAAACCACAAATTCTGGGGTTGGGCTTCAGCAGTCTGTGTTTAAATAAACTTCTAAGTGATTCAGATGCATGTTAAAGTTTGAGAACCACTTCTCTTAGTAAATGTAAGTTATTTTCATGATTATTATAATTTGAACAGATCAGATCTTTTATCTCTAGGCTTGTTTTCAAATAAGATCCGCACTAGAATATATATATAACTCAGGAACAGTTAAGATGCTCTTATCAGATAGGTTGGTTCTTTACTACTATTAACTAAACTTTTAAAGAACTAGGCATGCAATCAAATCTTTACAGAAATAGTCTTAAATTAGCTGTGGAATTTCAGTGTTAGGAGTTACAAAAAAATCATCTAATCATACAGAAATCAGAAAACTAGGAACCAAAAAAGTTTTAAAATATTTGCTAAATATCAAAAGGCAAAGGGCAATTTGACAATGAACATGATGTCAGATCTAAATCTTTTAACTTCTGTGTTAAATGTTAATCAAATTAGGTTGTAGGCTATGATTTTCAACCAATGTGCTGTATCAGTGATAAAGATAGTTACCGAATAACTCATGACAGAATTTGAGCAACCTGACAGATTTAGTAGTGGCAGAGCCTTGTGTTTCCCAACACTAGGAAACAAAACATGCTAAACTATCAACTGTGCATCCTCCTCTTGCATGTGTGGAGGTAATAGCTCTTTGAAGAGCTACTATTGGGTCCTTCCAGGAGATTTTCTATCATTGCAGCCATCCAGGAGAACATGAAACTAACTACATTTGTAAACTTTTCTCAGTTTTTAATATATCCTTCTGAAACAATTGTAATTATATTATCTTCCTCTGGCTGCTAGACTGCATCCCTGCTCTAAATGTGTTAAATTCAAGGGTTAGTCTTTCTGGGTGGGCGTGCGCGAGCGCGCACCTGTGCGGGCTTCCTGTCCTTAGAGTTTGCCACCACATCAGATCGGTGCCCACAACTGGTGTCAAATATATAAAATGACTGAATGGAAAACTCAATTATAGAGATTCAGTTTTGCAGAATTCACTCTATAATGAAAAGATAATTATTTTCATATAAAACTTGCACATACTTTCTGATAAGGTAATACAAGGAAGATATCTATAATCTGTACATAGTATTATAATTTGTAACAAAATTATCTTAGTTCTTCTGACTGCATTCACAGTTCATAAATATCCATTGCAATTATCAGCAAAACCAGTGTTGCTCTGGACCACATAAGCTTTATAGGAATAAAGGACCATGGTGTGATTAATAACAGTTGTTTATCTTCTTAACTCCAACCCCTCAATTTTCAGCCACTGATTTCTAGGTGTCTTGTGTGTGTGTTCCTCAAAGAGTCTTCTAGGATGCCATATAATATCAATTTTTCTTCTCTTTTGCTCTGGTTTCTAGCATACAAGATCCTGTATGTTTGCAATATGACTACGAAAGCCACCGGTTCAGATTACTAAAACAAAACAATGTTGCCCATGTCATCCTCAGATACAGCTGACAGCAGCTCCATTTCAATCTATTCATTATTTTAATGAATTTGCATCACCCCAATAAGCAATATATCTTTTGTTCCTACTAGCAGCATAATTGGCTGTTTAAAATTATTATTTTTATATAGTTTATTTTTTTATTATTTTTTATTAAATTTATTGGGGTGACAATTGTTAGTAAAATTACATAGTTTTCAGGTGTACAGTTCTGTATTACATCATCTATAAATCCTATTGTGTGTTCACCACCCAGAGTCAGTTCTCCTTTCATCACCATATATTTGATCCCCCTTCCCCTCATCTCCCATCCCCCTCCCCCATTACCCTCTGGTGACCACTAAACTATTGTCTGTGTCTATGAGTTTTTGTTTCTCATTTGTTTGTCTTGTTCTTTCGTTGTTTTTGGTTTATATACCACATATCAGTGAAATCATATGGTTCTCTGCTTTTTCTGTCTGACTTATTTCGCTTAGCATCATACTCTCAAGATCCATCCATGTTGTCACAAATGTTCCTGTATCATCTTTTCTTACCGCCAAATAGTATTCCATTGTGTATATATACCACAACTTCTTTATCCATTCATCTATCGAAGGACATTTTGGTTGTTTCCATGTCTTGGCCACTGTAAACAAAGCTGCAATGAACATTGGAGCACACGTGTCTTTATGTATAAATGTTTTCAGATTTTTTGGGTAGATACCCAGGAGAGGGATTGCTGGGTCATATGGTAATTCTATTCGTAATTTTTTGAGGAACCTCCACACTGCCTTCCATAACGGCTGCACCAGTCTGCATTCCCACCAACAGTGTATGAGGGTTCCTTTTCTCCACAGCCTCTCCAACACTTGTTACTATTTGTCTTGTTGATGATAGCCATTCTGACTGGGGTGAGGTGATATCTCATTGTGGTTTTGATTTGCATTTCTCTGATGATTAGTGATGTTCAGCAATTTTTTTTTTCATATGTCTATTTGCCATTTGTATGTCCTCTTTGGAGAAATGTCTCTTCAGGTCCTCTGCCCATTTTTCAATTGGGTTGTTTGTTTTTTTCTTGTTGAGTTTCATGAGTTCCTTGTATATTTTGGATATTAGCCCCTTATCGGAGGCACTGTTTGCAAAAATCTTCTCCCATTCAGTTGGTTGCCTCTTTATTTTGTCGATGGTTTCTTTTGCTGTGCAGAAGCTTTTAAGTTTCATATAGTCCCATTCGTTTATTTTAGCTTTTACTTCCATTGCCTTTGGAGTCAAATTCATAAAATGCTCTTTGAACCCAAGGTCCATAAGTTTAGTACCTATGTTTTCTTCTATGCAGTTTATTGTGTCAGGTCTTATGCTTAAGTCTTTGATCCATTTTGAATTAATTTTGGTACATGGTGACAGATAGCAGTCCAGTTTCATTCTTTTGCACGTGGCTATCCAATTCTCCCAGCACCATTTATTGAAGAGGCTGTCTTTGCTCCATTGTATGTTTTTAGCTTCTTTGTCAAAAATTATCTGTCCATATTTATGTGGTTTTATTTCTGGGTTCTCAATTCTATTCCATTGGTCTATGTGTCTGTTTTTCTGCCAATACCATGCTGTTTTGATTATTGTAGCCCTGTAGTACAAGCTAAAGTCAGGGAGTGTGATACCTCCAGTATTGTTCTTTTTTCTGAAGATTGCTTTGGCTATTCGGGGTCTTTTGTGGTTCCAAACAAATCTGATGATTTTTTGTTCTATTTCTTTAAAAAATGCCATTGGGATTTTGATGGGGATTGCATTAAATCTGTATATTGCTTTGGGTAATATGGCCATTTTAACTATGTTGATTCTTCCAATCCATGAGCACGGAATGTCTTTCCATTTCTTTGTTTCTTCTTCAATTTCTTTCAAAAATGTCTTACAGTTTTCAGCATATAGGTCCTTCACATGCTTGGTTAAGTTTCTTCTTAGGTATTTTATTCTTTTTGCTGCAATTGCAAAAGGAATTGTTTTTTGTATTTCTTTTTCTGAGATTTCATTGTTAGTATATAGGAATGCAATGGACTTTTGTACATTGATTTTGTAGCTGGAAACTTGACTGTATTCGTTGATTGTTTCTAATAGCTTTTTGATGGAGTCTTTAGGGTTTTCTATATATAGTATCATGTCATCTGCAAAGAGTGATAATTTAACTTCTTCATTCCCAATTTGGATGCCTTGTATTTCTTTCTCTTGCCTGATAGGACTTCCAACACTATGTTGAAAAGCAGAGGTGATAGGGGACAGCCCTGTCGTGTTCCTGAATGTAGAGCAAAGGGCTTCAATTTTTCACTGTTAATTATGAGATTGGCTGAGGGTTTGTCATATATGGCCTTTATTATGTTAAGGTATTTTCCTTCTATACCTATTTTATTAAGTGTTTTAATCATAAATGGATATTGTATCTTGTCAAATGATTTCTCTTCATCAATTGATGTAATCATATGATTTTTGTCCTTTATTTTGTTTATGTGATGTATCACATTGATGGATTTGCGGATGTTGAACCATCTTTGTGCCCCAGGGATGAACCTCACTTGGTCGTGATGAATAATCTTTTTAATGCATTGTTGTATTCGGTTTGCTAGAATTTTGTTTAGGATTTTTGCATCTGTATTCATCAGAGATATTGGTCTGTAGTTTTCTTTTTTTGTGTTGTCCTTACCAGGTTTTGGTATCAGGGTAATGTTGGCCTCATAAAATGAGTTAGGGAGTACTGTCTCTTCTTCAATTTTTTTGGAAGAGTTTGAGCAGGATTGGTATTAGATCCTCTTTGAAGGTTTGGTAGAATTCACTAGTGAAGCCATCTGGTCCCGGACTTTTGCTTTTGGGAAGGTTTTGGATGACTGATTCAATTTCGTTACTGGTGATCGGTCTGTTTAGATTTTCCAGTTCTTCATGGTTCAGCCTTGGAAGGCTATATGTTTCTAAGAACTTGTCCATTTCTTCTAGGTTATTGAATTTGGTGGCATATAGTCCTTCATAGTATTCTTGGATGATCCTTTGTATTTCTGTGGTACTTCCCCTTTTTTTCATTTCTGATTTTTTTAGTTAGTGTCTTCTCTCTTTTTATCTTAGTGAGTCTAGCCAAGGGTTTGTGAATTTTGTTAATCTTTTCAAAGAACCAGCTCTTTGTCACATTAATTTTTTCTATTGTCTTTTTGTTCTCTATTTCATTTAGTTCTGCTCTGATTTTTGTTATTTCCTTTCTTCTGCTGACCTTGGGTTTCACTTGTTCTTCTTTTTCTAGTTCTTTAAGGTGTAACATGAGGTTATTTATTTGGGATTTTCTTGTTTCTTGAGATAGGCCTGTAATGATATAAATTTCCCTCTTAAAACTGCTTTTGCTGCATCCCAAAAATTTTGGTAGGATGTATTTTCATTGTCATTTGTTTCTATGTATCTTTTGATCTCTCCTCTAATTTCTTCTTTGACCCAGTCGTTCTTTAAAAGTATGTTGTTTAATCTCCATGTATTTGTGTTTTTCCTGCTTTCTTTTTGCAGTTGATATCCAATTTCAAAGCCTTGTGATCAGAGAATATGCTTGGTATGATTTCAATCTTCTTAAATTTGCTGAGGCTGATTTTATGTCCCAATATATGGTCTATCCTTGAGAATGTTCCATGTACACTAGAAAAGAATGTATAGTCTGATGTTTTAGGATGAAGTGCTCTATATATGTCAATTATGTCCATTTCATCTAATGTGTCATTTAGGGCTGCTATTTCGTTATTTATTTTCTGTTTGGATGATCTATCCATAGCTGTCAATGATGTATTTAAGTCCCCTAGTATAATTGTGTTTTGGTCAATTTCTCCCTTTAGTTCTGTTAGTAGTTGCTTGGTATATTCGGGTGCTCCCTGATTGGGGGCATAAATATTGATGACTGTTATGTCTTCTTGTTGTATAGTCCCTTTACCATTATGAAATGTCCATCTTTGTCTCTTGTTATCTTTTTCACCCTGAAGTCTGTTTCATCTGATATCATTATGGCTACACCTGATTTTCTCTGGGTACCATTTGCTTGGAGTGTCAATTTCCACCCTTTCACTTTGAGTCTATGCTTGTCCTTGTAGCTGAGATGTGTCTCTTGGAGACAGCATATGGTTGGGTTTTGTTTTTTGATCCAATCTGCTACTCTGTGCCTTTTTATTGGTGAGTTCAGTCCATTTACATTTAGGGTGATTATTGATATGTGAGGATTTCCTGTCATTCTATCTTTAGTTTTCTGGTAAGGCTGTGTCTCCATTGTTTCTTTGCCTTTTTGTTGTTGTCTATTATTTCTGTGTGGTGGGATTCTATGATGTTTCCCTCTGATTCTTCTTTTATTATAGTATATATTTCAGTTCTGGATTTTTTTTGAGCGGTTAGCCTTAAGTTTATGTAAAAGAAAGTTTGATATTTAGAGTATTCCATTTTCTTCAGCACGCTTACATTCTCCATTCCCATATTCTGGTTCAGGCCTTTACTCTCCCCCTTTTTATGTTTTAGTTGTCACAGATTGTCCCTGTTGATGGTGGTCGAATAGCCTCCTTTAGTATTTCTTGTAGTGCAGATCATGTATTAGAAAATTCCCTCAGCTTCTGTATGTCTGGAAAGGTCTATATTCCTCCTTCATATCTAAAGGATATCTTTGCTGGATATATTTTTCTTGGCTCATAATTTCTCTCTTTCAATAGTTTGAATATTTGGTTCCACTCCCTCCTGGCTTGTAGAGTTTCTGCTGAAAAATCTGATGATAATCTAATGGGCTTTCCTTTGTAGGTTACCGTCTTCTTTTCCCTGGCTGCCTTGAGGATTCTTTCTTTGTCGTTGATTTTAGACAGCTTCAATACAATGTGCCTTGGAGAAGGCCTGTTGGGATTGAGGTAATTAGGTGTTCTATTTGCTTCTTGGATTCAAGGATCCAGTTCTGTCCACAAGTTTGGGAAGTTCTCATCAACAATTTGTTTGAATATATTCTCTGTTCCTTCTCTCTTTCTTCTCCTTCTGGTATGCCCATTATTCTTATATTGCTCTTTCTGATGGAGTCAGAAAGTTCTTGTAGAGTTCTTTCATTTCTTTTAAGTCTCAAGTCTCTTTCTTCTTCCATCTGTGTCATTTCCAGGTTTCTATCTTCGATGTCACTGATTCTTTCCTCCATCTGGTCAACTCTACTACCTAAGCTGGTTATTTCATTCTTAATTTCTTCTATTGAGTTCTTAATCTCCAGAAATTCTATTTGGTTCTTTTTTAAAATTTCAATCTCTTTCGTAAAATGCTCATGTTGTTCTTTGATTGTGTTTCTGAGTTCATTAAACTGCCTTTCTATGTTTTCTTGCATCTCGTTGAGTTTTTTCAGAACTGCAATCTTGAATTCTCTGTCATTTAAGTCACATGTTTCCACATCTTTAAGTTCCTTTTCTGGAGACTTTCCACTTTCTTTCTGAGCTGTCTTGTTGTCTTGGTTATTCATGGCAATTACTGATTTATTATTTCTCTTCCTAGACGTCTACAGGAGTGGCTTCTGCAGCAGGTTGATGGGAAGAGGTCTTTCTTTCGTTTTCCAGTACTTGTTGATAGAATGTTTTATTTTCTCTCCGACAGCAGCCTTTTTTTTTTTTTCTATCACATGGTAGTGCTATGTTTTCTCTGCACTACTCCAGCTTCTGACACAATGGGGGTATTCCTTGGGAGACGGGCTTCTCCTCTGTTAATAGTTTGCCTGGGTCACAGTTGCACAGTGTCCGTGTGGGTATGCGGAGAGCTTTTGAAGTTCCAAAGCTCTTCCTGCACCAGATTCAGAGCCCGTATGTTTCAGCAGTTCTGTTTACTCCTGCAGGGATCTGCCCAGATAGGTGGGGTTAGGGGCGGGGTGAGTTGTGAGAGGTGGCCCAGAGCAATGGCGGTGACCACCACCACAGCCGGTCCTGCTTCCACAGCCGGAAACAGTTGGGCTGTGAATCTGTGTCTGTGGTCCACAGTTCTCAGAACAGCAAATATTCTGTTCTTTTGATCTGACACTGCTACTGTTCCGCTTCTAGCAACAGGCAGGTGGGGGCAGGGCGAGCTCTGGGAGGGTAGGGAGGGAGCGGTTAGTCTCAGTGCCTAAGGCTTCCATTCTCTGCTGGGCAGTGAGGGCTTAAACCACCATTTTCAGGCTTCTTCCCTCAGTCTTTTCTCCGAGGTCTCTGCCGTGAGTGTTGTGTTCAGCCATGTTATATGCTGCCCCCTCAGCCCTGTGGGCCATAAGCTGAGCCCTAGCAGTCCGAGTTCTTCCCTCTCCCACAGCTGCGATAGTTCCGGGATGCAGCGAGTTTGGAGCACTGAGCTAGGTCTGCGTCCTGCACCTTCACGGCTCCATCTCTGCACTTCTCCCATCCCTCCTCCCCCGCTCGCGCGATTCACCCACCTTTAGTTGCATTCAGTAGTGGGCCTCTTCGTCTTACCTGTCTGCTGTGCAGGGAGTCCTTTGTGGAGTTATTGTTGTTCTATTTGTTGTAAATTCCAGGGGAGCTTTACAGAGGCTCACCTCACGCCGCCATTTTGATGGCGTCCTTAAAATTCTTAGTTGACCATTTTTCCTCACATTTTTTCATTAACCCATCCTTGCAAGTAGAGGCAAGTAACATACCTAAGATTTCTTTAGACTTATGTTTCACCTTTAAAATCTATACAAATGTTTATTCTAGTCTATAATGGTTAATGGTTTTAATATGGAACTAATGCTTGAAATTACTTTACATCAGGTGGAAACTTTTTACTACAGAAAGGTGTATTACATGCCTCCTGTACTTTTTCAATAGCACCAAACAAATACTTGCATAATCTTGTTAATACTCATAGTCAACTTGAGAAATTTAGCCTAATTTTAATTTTAGTAGAAGAGTTCATTAATTTTTTTTCTCACCATTTATTGGAGACTTCTTTATTAGAAGTCAAGTCTACATCAATGGAAGTTTAAATGTGGGACAATCTGAATAGTAAACACTTTGCAATATTTAAAATTGCTCCTCCCCACCAATGATGAATATTTATTCTTGAAAATAGCAATTCCCCATTAATTAACAGGCTAATCATCTTGGGAGAGACCATCAGACAAACTGTAATACAGATCCTCAATATGTACTCCGATTTGTTTGAATTTCAAAGTCAAGTTGACTTAGACTCTTAAACAGGGATTCCTAAAATACCAAGATCACATCTTGAGGTATGACTTTCCAACCAAACATCTAGACCTTAACTCTGAATGTAGTACTTCATTAATTTGATCAGTAATTATACTTGTTAAATTTAAGTTAGCTATCTGATTATAAGGAAATGAAAATCACAACAATCTTTTTTGGTTAATCTTAAATTTTTAGTAAGACATACAATAGTTACCATTTTTAAAATCAGCAGAAATATCTTTTCAATGCATGCATAATTATAATTCTATCTTAAAAGTTACATTTAGTTGCATAAAATATTTTAGTACTTGAGTAAGAAAATGAGAATGAATTCAAACAAATGCACTGTAATAAATTATAAAACATATAAACAGTAATTAATACATATTATACTAAACTATTAGCATCTTAAATTATAATATTCAGAAACATTGGGAGTAATTTTTCAAATTACAGGACTTTATCAACATTAGATGGGCAAAAAAAAATGGTTATGTATTAATATTATGACTTGTTGAATAATACTGGAAAGGGTTTATGAGAGATTTCTGAGAAACAGGTAGGCATTGCTATAACCTTTACATATCCTTTCTGAGAATGCAAGTTAACAGAAATATTAAGTGGATAAATATTTAATTCTTGTCTAAAGGATAAGATAAATTAACTAGAATGATAGCCATATGAAAATGCACTTGGAATGATGCACAACAGTGGTTAATTTCACATGAGGGAATATAGGCAAATGGTTTAATTGAACCAAAAAAATAAAATTGCATCAAAGTTCACAGTTCTAGAATGTATAAACCAAAGTCAACTTTTATTGATATTTAAAGCAGTGAAACCACTTTCATCGATCAGTTTTGTGTGGTAGATGATGCACTGTGAGAGACACATCTCTAATGTGCTGTACAAAGCATTATAAGTACTTTTGGCAATATATTAAAAGTAATGTTGATGTTACAAGTTTTGACTAATAGTTAAATTTTGAAACATGACTTTCAGGGAACTTTTTTCACTGTAGATTTAACATTAAAAATAGAAATTGCATTTCTAAAGACTGACTCTATTATTATTGAATAAATTCCTTTTGATGTAGAGTTTTGGAAGTAAAATTTTCCAATATTATGTGGACCAGTATTGGAGTTCCATTGGTGTGCAAAAGACTAAATTATTTATCTTAAGGATTTAAACAAATACTCAGCATAACCTTCTTGGATTAAATTTAAAGGGAAGTACATGGTACATACACAAAAGAAATGTGTGTGTGTGTATGTATACATACATACATATATATATATAATATACATATGTATATATTATATATGTTTGCATATATTTATAATGTATATGTGTGTATATATTAGGCATAATTGCACACATTATACCTGAATAATGTGAATGAAATAAAAATGTTGAAATGTTGTTAATTTTTTCATCATTTTTTTTTTTAAATTAGGATAGTAGCACTAGGCTATACTAGTTTTACAACATGGGGGAAATACAAGGTATCGCTAGATTATTTTTGTAAATTCATTTTATCCAAAAATTTTATATAGCTACTAGAATAATATATTATTCAATGTAGAGCACATAAAGTCACAGAATAAGGTTTCGTTTTTACTTTCAAACAAACAACAACCAAAGAAACACACCTTTAAGAGTGCTACACTAATAGTATAAAACCTAAGAATCTCAACAAAGTGAACATAAAAAGAAAATGCTAGAAAACTTGGTTGACTCTTATTAGCATTATTATTATTATTATTATTATTATTAATTTGAAGGTGATTATACTTCTAATGGCAACATGTAAAGGTTTAGATTTTGGAGGACTGGGGTTTAGCTTTTGCCACAATAACATCCATCACAATTCTAGCATAACTTTGTTTTAGCACCTATAGAAATTTGTTTTGCTCATAAGACTCTTTTTTTCAAATTTTCTTAAATTCATGTGCTTTTGTGAAGCAATGTACTTCACTCTTCCTTCTTAAATATAGTTTCCTAAAGGAAAAAACCTGCTTTAATCCAGTACTTACATTTTTCATCTTCTATCTCTTCTTATTGAGATTCTCTAACATTTACTAGTTTGGTACAGGAGTTACACAGGTCCCTGGGATCAAACAACTGCCTCTATCACAGGGCTTGTCTCCATAAGGCAACCACTCAAAAACAAAAATAAAAAATCACAAATCAGGTTCCAATCCCCAGATAAAAAGGCAAGCATTTATTAAAGTCTCTTGAACAGGTGTTCTGAAAAATTACATTGCATAACACAAAGCAAACTTTCCAAAAGAACAAGAAAGGAGAAGGGAGACGAGAAAAAACTACAAATATCTATATTGGTTTTCACATTTGGTACGTATACCCATACCCAACATAGTTTCCTTTGAGCTAAGTTTGGCCCTAACACATATATTTTCTCAGTCATTCATTAGTCCTTTTCCCGGCTCTTCCGTGTCTCCTTTCTTCTTTTCTCTACTAATCTTTTCTCTCTTTTCCTTCCTTTCCTTCCACTTATATTTCATCCCAATCACTTGTAAGCTAAGGACCAACTGCCATTTGAGAATGACTTTTGTGGCAGAAAAGAAGTGTAGTTTAATGGAAAGTGGAAATTGAAGATGGAAAGGTAGACTGTTTCAAGTGTACATTTCTAAAATACATTATCTATATATTACATTGCGTGTTTACCACCCAGAGTCAGTTCTCCTTCCGTCACCATATCTTTGACCCCATTTACCCTCAACCTATGTAATTTTACTAACCATTGTCACCCCAATAAATTTAAAAAAATAAAAGAAAGGTGGAGTGTGTCAGAGCACAAAAGGCCTTTGAATTTTGTAAAGGCAATAGGTTTACAAAATGCTGCTATGCAGAGAATGAACCTCACAGACTTTTCTTATAGAATAGCTCTATATAAGTTTCTTTCTCTATCATGCCATCAGGGTTCAACTCTGCAGGTGCCTTAACTGATGAACCATCATGAATAATATTTGTAATGTTGCTGTTCTTAAGTAGCACATTTGAATTCTGACTTTTTCCAGAAGACAATGAATGAATCTAATGGTTGATATTTTATTAGCTGAAATAGGCTCCTGTGGGGAAACGGGACTTTTTCCATCACTCAAATCAGATTTTTATGTGATTTTCTCTAATTCCAACCATGAGCATTCACGTTAATTGAGACTGTTGAGCCTACTGCGTGCCAAGCACTGTGCTATGTGTTTTACATTTAAGTTTCAATTATCACATTTAAATCTGGGTTTGCAAAATTGCAAATATTACCAAACTCTCTGTAGTGTCTTGCCCTTTAGGATTTTTGTCTGCCAAGAGATTTCTATGTCACCCATTTTTACCTACAATTGTCCTTCTCGGCTTTATTTTCTCAGTGCAAATAACTCAAGTTTGATCAGTACTTTATAAAATCAGTGATTTGTCTCCTCATTCAAAATGGCATAGCCATGTGATGTACTAAAAGCTCTTCTGTGGTAATTGATTTATCACTCTTATCATTTAATTCAATGCATAGAGCTGAAATTTTTGTTTAAAAGCTAAGTACCCTCAAGAGAATTTCCCACATTAATATAGGGCTGAGGCAATTTCTTAAGTTCTGAACTTATAAAATTGACAAAATAAAAGTGTAGTCATTACACAGTGTGGAATTTGATGGAAATATATTAATGAAAGCTGATAGAGTAGGTCAGCTTTATAGTTTATAAATATTTATAGATTAAATAAAAAACAGAAATGAATAGAAAGAAATTACCTTGTTCTTAAAGTAGTGAAGAAAATATTTGGTCTTAAGAACATGTGAGGAAGATCAAGTGTCAAAAAAATTCTGTGTAGTTAACAGGCATTAGAAGATAGACAAAGTACGACTTTCTCATCTAAGTATTTTGGAAAACAGAATTTCCCTTTCAACTCTCTGCTCCTTGAGCTGCATATGGCCATAATACTGAGTAAATGTGATCCAGGTAATTCATCATTTAAGAGAGACTATTGATAACTTTTAGGGGATTTTTCTTTCGTTGTTTTTTTTTTTTTTTTTTTTTTTTGATATTGTGAACTGTGCAAATTACTACCCATGTTTAATACACTGAATATCTTCTCTCTTCTCATTTCACAAAGAGTTAGAAAAATTGTATGTCCTAGTTTGACAGAAATACCTTTCAGGCTGTGTGTTAAATATATTATTTTAAAACACACCCCAATATGACCAATTATTTTTAAAGTATTCATAATCTTGGTTGTAATGGTTTTCTGTGCTGTATGTGTGGCAGCTTATGATCTAAAGGGACTTTTGGGGGGACCATATTATAGTATGAATAGCTCTAGTACTGGTCCAAAAAAGCAGGGTAAATAGGCAGAGACTTATACTCTCATACTTTCCAGGTTCTATTTTAGTACTTCTCAGTTCTGTAACTGTTCTTTTCATTATTAGCATCCAGGTCACAAAAGGAAACCTGTGTAGTGAGTGATTTAATATGTAAAGATACAAAAAAAACACAGCTTTGAAGTTTTACACATTATATTTCCCATATAATTGTCAGAGAAAAAATTAGTTAACTTTGCATCATAGTTATAGAAATCATTCCTCAAAAAAAAATTGTTGGCAAGCCAAAATAATTCTTTCAATAAATGTTTCCTATTTTAGACAATTTCTTGAAAGTTTAAACTTATTGATTGTAAGGTGCACAGTTTTCAAATTAAAACAAGTCAAAATATTACTCTACATATGTCTCAGTCAAAGAAAGAAAGCATTTTTTAATAAAATGTTTTCTTTTTATAAGTACCTGGATATATTAGTAGAAACCGAAATGACCCTGATATATTTAAAATCTGAATACAAACCATGAATGCATAATTTTGTTGTGTTGCTAAAATATGAGTTGTGAAGGGTTATTAAATACTAAAGAGAGATGATTTAATACATTTTCTTCATTTTTAAAGCACCATTGATTATATAAGGTGTGGCAATTTAGTACAGCTGTCTAGAGAAAAATTATAGTAAATGAACATATAAATTGATGTACCTGGATTTCAGAAATGTTCAAGGATAGATATATAATACACACTATATTTATATAGGCATATATATAAACACATATATACTTGTGTGTGTATATATATTAATATAAATACCTATGTTTATGTATAAATATTTAATATATTTACTATATACACAGTGGGCCCTTTGTATCTGCAGTTCCACATCCACAGATTCAATCAGTGACAGATTAAAAATATTAAGGGAAAAAATACTATATTGTTGCTAACATATACTATGTAGTTTGGCTTTGATGGTTGTATCTGTAATGAACATATACAGACTTTTTTCTTGTTATTCCCTACATAATATCACAACTACTTATATAGGATTTATACTGTATTAGGTGTTATAAGTAATCTAGACATGATTTAAGGTATGTGGGAGGATGTGTGTATGTTATATACAAATACTATACCATTTTCTGTAAGGGACTTGAGCATCATGGATTTCAGTGTTTGTAGGGGGGTCCTGGAACCAAAGCTCTGTGGAAATGGAGGGATGACTGAATGGATATGCATATATATATATATATATATATATATATATATATACACACACACACACACACACACACATACATACATACATACACATATAAAATATTTATTATTTATAATGTTTGTGTTATTATAAAATCTCCTAGAATCCTTTGCTTGTTTTTCTGGATTCTTGCTACCTTAAGGAAGGAGAAGAAACTGCTTAGTATGAGAATTCCAGATGTAATCTGTACAGTTTCAGCTGTAAAGCACATAGACATCATGTGTAAATGGAACTGTTACTCACATTCGCTGTTTGAAAGAACACTATGATTAACATAATGATTAACATTAATCATCCATGTTTCTATCTAGAAAAATATATTTAGAGTAATGTGTAAAAGAAAAAAAAATATGCTCAAATTGGCAGCTTTCTTCCTATATCAGTGTGATCTATGAATAGTCTTATAACTCATATAAGTTTTTCTCCTTCTGCATGAACACAACTGAGTATTTGATTTTTATTTAATATGCTGGTGTTTGAGTTTGTTCTGTAGCCATCAATGTTTCCACCAGTCCAGCTATTCTTTTTCTTTACCAGAGATTAAGAGTCACATGTCTTACCTCTTCCCAAGGCCTAAAACAATCAGCAACTGCTTCTCTATGACTAAGAAACTATGAAATCAGTGGGCTAGTTGTTGGATGGCTTCACAACAGTCAGAGTTAATGTTCCCAAATAAGTGAGGCTGATCACTACCAAGATGTCCTTTCCATCCAGGAGCAGAGTTTTTCCTGCTCACCATGGCTATTGATTTATCTTTTGTGGCTAATCAACTCAAAAAATTCCCGTCTGATCAAAGGCTACTTTTGCCATCTAGATGGGCTGTCCAAATGAATTTTGGAAAGTTTCGCTTTTTAAAGATTTTTGTATAAATTGAACCTGAACAAACTAATAAAGACAAACCCCGTTTGCCAAAAAACGCAATGAATTCTATTAAAACATGGCAATCATTTATTTCAGTATGTTTGTTTTTCTCCAAAAGTTGGAAAAGGTATACCGATGAAAAAGAGTACATGTTCAGTGGATACTATTCTAGTGTTTTCTAAAAGATAACAGTAATGTAGAGTCTGAAACATTAAATCTCCTTGAAAATTTTTACAAGCTGAACAAGAAACAAAGCAAACTATCAGTAATCTATCAGAAAAAATAACTTACAATATGGCCAATATCTATTGCGGCCAATGGCTTCTGTTATTTAAGCGCCAAGGAGAACAGATTAAGAAAATTAAAAGTTCTTTAGAGTTAAAGATAATGATTTGGCCCGCTGGTATAATTTCTTCAGATGATATACTAATTTGAATTCAAGCCAAAAACATATTGCATTTGATAAACTATATAAATGAAAATTGTCATGTAGATGGTGGAAACACTCTTAATCATGACAAGTTAAACATTTAGGTATCTCAAACTGGGATCTATAGCTTTATTACCTACTTAATCCATTTGTGGATCTTGCTAACCTAATTAGTTCAATAATGTCCTTTAGCTGGAAAGTACTTGGGGTTAATTTTACTTTGTGAAAATCTACTTCCTTTCCTTTGTTTTAAATGATTCCCTTTCAGTGTTAGTGGATATACTCTCTTCTGCAGAAAGAAGGAAATAATCAGTGGTGTGTGTGTGTGTGTGTGTGTGTTTGAGAGAGACCGAGAGAGAGACCGAGAGAGAGACCAAGAGAGAGAGAGACCACAACAATGTAAAAAAATAAAGCTTTTTTTCTAGTTTCCATGGTGTAACTACTCGTACCACAGATAATTTTAAGCTGCCACTACTAGTATGCATAATTGAGAAGAGATGTACACAATTTGCTCTTGGGAGCTTGAACTAGCTATCTCCAGCATACCATTGGATCTAAGGATTGTTACTTCCATGTTATGGAAATGTCAACACAAAAAAGTTGAACTTAAAGAGTCTAAAAATTTTTATGAGTTAAAGATTTCCTGATTTTATAATAAAAATCATAACACAACATATTCATTTAGCTTCAGAGTATTCTTTAATATCTGTAATTACACATTTTATTTCTTTGTGAGTGTCTGCCAGATGACATAAACTGAGGAACTCCAAGAAAATATTACATCTGTCTGGTAGATATTGTAACTCAGTAACTACTAAAAAATCTAGCACCACACAATGGGTCTTCCATTAACATTGTTAAATTAATGCCAACCTTTTTTAGTCAAATTTGGTTGCAACTTAAATTAATAAGTTTCCATTTACAAGCTATTAAGATTTTTTTATTCCCCTCCCCTCTGGCAAACATCAGTTTGTTCATTGTTTCTATGAGTCTTCTTTTATTTTGTTTGTTTGTTTGATTTTTTAATTCCACACATAAAGAAAATCATATGGTGTTTTTCTCTCTCTGACTTATTTCACTTAGCATAATACCCTCTAGTCCATCTATATTGTCGCAAATGACAAGACTTCATTCTTTTTATTGCCGAGTAATATTCCATTGTGTGTGTATATATTAACATATAAACTTATGTACAGGTATATGTGTGTGTGTGTATACACATACACATATGTATATGTATATATGTATACACACACATATATTTTATATATATATACATATATGGATTGATAAATATAGATATAGGTATAGATATAGGTATTGATATAGGTACAGATATAGGTATAGATATAGATAGATATATACCACTTCTTTATCCATTCATCTATTGATGGACACCACGTTGCTTCCATATTTTGGCTTTTGTAAACAATGGTATAGAGAATATATTTCTTCTCAAGAACATATACCTTCTCAAATTAACATTTTTGTTTTCTTCAAAGATACCTAGAAATAGAATTGCTGGTCATATGGTAGTTCTATTTTTAATTTTACCAGCAGTCTCTATAATGTTTTCCATAGTGGCTGCACCAATTTATAATCCCATCAACAGTATATCTTTTTTCTCCACATCCTTGCCAATATTTGCTTTTTATTGACTTTTGATACTAGCCATTCTGACAGGTATGAAGTTGTATATCTCATTTTGTTTTTTATTTGCATTTCTCTGATGATTAGTGATGTTGAGCATATTTTTTTATGTCTATGACTATCTGTAGGTTTTGCTTGGAGATATATCTGAGGTTCTCTGCATATTTTTTAATTGAATTGCTTGATATTTTCTTTTCTTTCTTTTTTTTTTTTTTTATCTTGAGTTGTATGAGTTGCTTATATGTTTTGGATATAAACCCATTATCAGATATATCTTGTGAATATTTTCTCCCATTTAGTAAGTTGTCATCAACAATTTTATTTTTAAAAATCTTGGTAATATAGGTCTTGATAGATATATAACTAGTTACTAATCTTTAATCCCCTCTTTTTTATCTCCTTTGTAAAGAATATCTATATTGAATGAAAAAAAAAAACACTTTTTTTATAAACAACACATGCCAATTTGTAAACATACTCCATTAACTATCTAAATGATATTTTGACAATAATTAAACTCCTGCAGAAATCAAGCTGGATCATATGACTTTAAAATATAAGAATATAGAGGGGGAAAAAAGGATTCAGAAGTCATTTTTAGTGTCACTTCAACATAAAATTAATTTGGGCTTGTTTAAAAATTCCTTAACATTTCAATTATAATACCAAGTGATGATACTCATTTTTATCATTAATGAAAAATATTTAGTAAGTGTTTACCATGTGTTAACTGTTCAATTGCAGATTCCACAGTGAAAAACACAGCATACCAATCTTGGAGTAAAATATATTTTAATTGGAGAGGGTGTAAACAAGAGAGAAAAAAATAACAGTGATTTGGGCCCAGAGGAATATAAATAGAATATTAGGGTAATCCCATATATTTTAGATTGGATTTTTTTCTAACGAGTAATCTTTTAGAAGATACCTGAAAAATATGAAGGAGTAGGAAGGTAAATGGAACAGCAGGTATGAAGGCCTTTAGGTTGAAGTGGGTGTGACTATTCAGGGAGTAATATGAACCGTAGTATAGCTGAAGTGATGTAAGTCAGGGGGGATAGTGATGGAAAATGAGGCCAAAATCATCCTGGTGATTTCACTTCAGCTCCTGTGGGCCATATAAAGGACCATCAATTTTATTATAAAAGTGATAGGTAAACTTTGGAGACATGTAGAGAGAAGGGTGATGAGATCTGAACTAGAATTTCTGAAGACTTCTCTGACTACAATGTGGAGAATCGATTCGAGGAATAAATACATGTAGAACCTGCTATGTCCGTTAGGAAGCTCTTGCAGGTAAGGGAGGGTAGAGCTGTTGTCAGAAATCATCTCAAAAATAGAATTGCCAAGACTTGGTCATGTATTAAAATGAAATTTGAAGGAAAGAAAAGTCAAGAAAAAGTTCTTAAGGTTTGGCCTGAGCAGTTAAAAGCAGCATTATTATGATGTTTACTAAATTGGGAAGACTGGAGATAGAATGGATTATGTAAGGTAGGTATTTATTATATAAATCTGAAGCTCAAGGAGGAACTCAGGGCTAATGACATATTCCATACACTCAGCTGGATATAGAAGGTATTTATATCCTTGAGGCTACATAAAATTACTAGTGAAAGAATGTATCAAGAGAAGAGAAGAAACCAAAGAACTAAGGAACCTAGGAGCACTCCACCCTTTAGTAACCCAAATTGGTGGGATGATCTAGCAAGAGACAGAGAAGTTGAAGCCAATGATGCAAGAGGAAAACCAAGAGTATGGTTTTCTAAAAAACAAACATAAAAAAAAAAAAAGTTTCAAGAAGGAGTAAATAATCAACTGTGTTTATTAAGTCATGCAAGAGAAGAAACACAGATTGAATTTTATAATATTATTGGAGCAATTTCATTAGAGTAGTAGAGAAGAAAACATAATTGGATTTAACTAAAGAGAACAAGAAGGAAAATAAATGGGTAGAGGTAATACATAAAGCTCTCTAAGGAGTTGTACTACAGAAGGGAGAAAACAAATGGACAGAAGCTAGGGGGACTCAGATAAATGGGTTTAGTATATTTTCTCTTGATGGAAATGAACTTGTAGGACAGAAAGAAGTAAAGAAAATGCATAAGGGACATCTGTAAGTAGATAAGAATAAATTTAGTATACAAGTGGCCGGATTTTAGAAGAAAAAGTAATGCACTCACTGTAACAAGAGGAAGGGAAAGATGAACTGGAGGTAGAAAGATAAAGCATGTCTCTTATGGCTGTTACTGTTTTATCACTGAAATGAAAAAGTGAAGCTATCACTTGATACTAGGAAGTATTGATGCAGAGGTTAGAGAAAGAGAGTGTAAAGTAGTCAACTCCAGGATTTAAAAGTGATGGAAGAATTGTCACACGCACTTTAGGACAGATTAAGATTTGCTGTCATAAATGAAAATGACCATACAGCATAAGGTGTGTGTGTGTGTGTTGCAACTTTTAGTACTCAGATGATGTCAGTGATGATATTTAAATGTTGAGAAGAATTTTTTCTAAATAGTATGGTATATGAAATGATTTTTAAAATATTTTGACTAATACTTCCAGATATAGGAAAGCTATAGGCAAAGAGCTTGTGAAACCTGGGTTTGGATTTTGCTAGAAAGGTATGGCTGAGGTAGAAATTTGTAAAGCTTTTGAACGAGGATGACATGACATAATTTTAGCAATGGACTGTAAAATCTAAGCCTAAGACAGGAAATGAGGAGATGAAGAAATAACAAATAGTGAAAACAAATGTGGGTAAATAGGTGAAGTCCCCTATAGTGTCAATCAATTCTTAGAATGGGTTTGGGGGCAGCTTGTTTGCAAGTGTGATCACAAAAACGATTTGCAACCATATATGCATATTCATTTACAGTATGGCTTTCTACTACACCCTTGAAAAATAGAATATTTTTTTCTTACCTCTTGAATCTGGGCTGTCCTTGTGACTAATTTTGAACTATAAAATGCTGTGGAGTGACACTGTGTGACTTCATATCTAGGCTTCAAGATTGTCTTGCAGCTTCTGCATTTGTCCTCTTGAAGCACTGCTGCCCCATGTAGAAAAGTCAAGACTGGCCACCTAGAACGTGAGATATTTTATATAGAGAGAGGACTAGCCAAAAGCTAGAAGTAACCACCAGATAATTGCTGACACACAGAATCATAAGCTAATAAATTGTTATTAGAAACTATTATATCTTTGAACACTTGGTCACATAGAAATAAATAACTGATACAAGGACATTAGAGTTTGTGAACTAGAAAAATAAAAGCTAAAGAGTTGTGTTAATTATTGCACAAATTCAGTCATATCCCTATCTGAATACAGTGTTATATAAAGACTAAATTGCAATGCTAATTTCCCATTTAACTTGAATAAAATGAAAAGAGGAGACAGCGAATAGAAGAATATAGTTAATTAATAAAATGCAAATACGCAATTTAAAGACCAAAGCTTATTTGTGTAAGTTCTCACAGCACTCAGAAGAAACTATCGCACGGCATGGTTCTTATATTCACCAATATTGTCAAATATTTAATCACAGGAGCCATTCCAGTCTTCTCAAAGCTCCTACCTCAGTTGGCACTCCAGCAAAATCAATCACAAGAAATGATTTGATTAGCTTTGGCATGGATTACTAGCATACCATTCCCCATTGATAAAGAGCTTAACCCACTTTTCAAGCCTAAACCCATGACAAAATCTATTCCCAAATCCCATCTTTGGGTGTCTATTTCTTGGGGCACTTTCTGGTACCAAATTCTATATCATACAGGTCTAGCCAGGAGACAGAAACAACACTAGCTATTTGAATAGAAAATAATAATAGTACTAATAAAAATGTAAGCAATTAACTACTTACTTCAAATGGTAAAAATAAATTTTTAAAGTATCAATGTAGCAACTGCCGAGACAGCTAACAGCCACAGAGTTAAAAGAATACAAGAAATATATTGAAATTATTATAATTTTTAATAAAGAGCTTATAGGAGCTGATACTGAGACCTATAAGTAAGAAGTCCTGCTCATCTGGTGTTGGTATTACCAAGCCTGGGAGTATCATAAGCTTGGAATCCTGACTTCCAAAGATAGGACACCTGTCTCTATTACTACTGTCTCTGAGACATAAGCTGGTTATGCAAGGGTTTGGAAAAACTGCAAACCAGATTGAGCTGCTAGTACAGGAAGAAATTGATCCTGCTTGTGTAACGAAGCATCATTGGGTGTCACAGGGATCCCAAGCAGACAGGATGGTCACAAAAACAGGAAAAACAAGCCCTCCCCCCTTTTCTGGGCTTTCTCTAGAGCACCCATGGAAAATCCCATCATTGAACTAGCTAGCATAGCAGAAATGTGTTTCACAGATTTCTAGTTTAAGTATTACAAAACACTACAGAAGGGAAAGTTTATAAATGAGAGACAATTATTTAACGAATAAAGCAAAATCCAGAGAAAGACAAGAAAGAAACAAATTAGTGTGGGGAAGACAAATCTAAGAATCAAGGTCCAATACGAGTAAGGTTTTAGGGTATAACACCTTCACATGGGTTGATACCCTATAGCATTACAGCCTAAAGTGAAGAAATAGAAACAAGAACAAAAAAAGATAACTTATTGTGGGGATTGCAAACAGTTTAGAAGCATTTTGTTCTCTAGAAGTGAATTAAGTTGATTCCATATTGGTACATTCCCAAGGCACTAGTAGGAGAAAAATAGAAATTTTATCTCTAATAATATAAAATAATAGGCATTGTTATTTCTATATTTTAATAAACCTTTTATATATATATGTAAATGCAATAAATATTAACAAGATATGATTAATAACTGGTAAGAAGGACATAAAAGAAATAACTTAGTAATAAAAAGGTGAGCCACATAATTTTTTAAAATGACATGTGCTGCCACTAAGAGCATATGAGTATTCAATATTATTTATTAGGCAAATGCAAACTAAAATCACAGTTGGATACTACAATATATACACAGAATAAATGAAAACAGCAGATGTCAGTGATGATTCAACAGCTCATTTGACTCATCTGAAGGAAAAATTAATGAACTTCAGGATACATAAAAAGAAAATTCCCTCTGAATTAAAAATAAAGATAAACTGTATGAAAAATACATAAAACCATCTAGAGAAACAGAAAGAAGTTCTAATGTACGTCTAATTGGTGCTTCAAACTATTTAATAAGATGAGAAATTTGAGCAAAAATGTGTTTGGGGGAAAAAATAAATGAATACAGAGCTGATAATGTTCCAAAACTAATGAAAGGCATTAAGCCACACCTTCAAGGAAATCTTGAACACTCAAGGAGAATAAGTGCAAAGAAAACCACATATCGGCATATCTTACTAAAACTACTGAAAATAAAAGATCAAGAGGGCATGTTAAGAGTAGACAGAAGAAAGCAACAAGGCAAATTGTCTTCAAAAAAGGCTTGATTTCTCAACAACAGAAGCTGAAAGGCAAGGGAATGATATCTTTGCAAAGGTAAAAGAAGATAAATACCAATCTAGAGTATATACCCAGTGAAAATATGCTTCACAAGTGGCAAAAGCAAAATATTTCATTCAGATAAATGAAAACAGACAATCACCATTAGCAACACATTAAAGGAAATACATGAAGATGCTTTCTAATAACCAAAAAATTATCCCCAAAATATATAGACCACAATGTAAGAGAAAGGAATGAAACATAATGAGAAGGTTAAATATCACAAATATGAATAAATATTAGTTTTATCAAACAATTTTATAAAAATGCTCAACAAAAATAGTAAGCCAATGGATTTATAATGTTCTAAGATCCTTTATTGTCTGGAAAGAGGTAAATATACCAGTGAGCACAATAAGAGACATTTAATGTCAATGCTACATGTTGTGATTCTAGGATAAACATTAATAAAATAAACTAGGAGTTTATAAGAGCCAAACTGACAGAGGAAATTTAGAATAATAAAATTATCAAATAAAATAAGGCTTAAAAGAATGAAAAGAGAAGACAAAAGCATACTAGGATATATATGTTAAACTAAATTAGTAATTAATATTACATATGAGTGAATTAAAATATCTGTTTAAAAATCATTACCACAATAAAAAATTATAAATGATGTAGAAAGGAAATGCATAAAAAATTTTCAGATATATAAGTTGTAAAACAGCTTAGAAAATGTACACCATGTAAAAGTAAACCGAGCTGATGTAACTATACTAATATCAAACAAAGAGGACTTTAAGGCAAAAGCATTTCCTGAGGTGAAAAGAAATATTTCTTGGTGATAAAGTTTTCAATTAAATCAGATGATAAAATGAATTAATCTTAAAAATATATAAAGCAAAAGTTAAACATCAGCGAGGTAGACAAGTCTATGATGACACCAATAAATTTTCCAACATTTCTCTCAGTTAAAGTATACACAAAGTCAGTATGCCAGTGGACAATTTGAACATCATTAAAAATCTGTACGAAATGGAGATGCATAGAAGACTATACTCAACATCTAGAGAAAGCAAATTTTTCCTAGTAAACATAGAACATTTACTAAAATTCACCCTATACTAGGCCATTAAAGAAAATCTTAACTAATTTTATATGATTTAAATCATATAACATATATTATTTGACCCCCCCAAGATACTGAACTAGAAATCAGTTACAAAACAAACAAAAAAATTAGAAATTTAAAATTGATCAATATACTTCTAAGTAATCTAAATTTAAAAAGCTACCCAACATCATTAATTATTGGGAAAATGCCAATTATATATGCAATGAGATACCACCACTCCACATTAGAATTGCTACAATAGAAGACTGGCAATATTAAATTTGATGAGGATTTGCTTTGCAGCAACTATAATTCTCATGCATGATGGTTGGAGTGTAAATGAGTACAACTGTGATCAACAAGTGAATTGGTTGGCATTATCCACTAAAGCAGAATACACATATACTTTTCACCCAACAGTTCCAGTCCTGGGTAAGTAAGATACATAAATTTCAACAGATTTCTACTTTCATAAGTACACCAAAAACATATACAAGAATGTGCATTGCAGTATTGCTGATAATGGACCCCAAATTTAAACAAAATTATAGTATGTTCATGCAATCACATCCTATACATGTACAACAAAACTAAACAAACTACAGCTGTACACACAACTTGGATGAATATTACAAAAATAAGATTGGGCAAAATATGCTAGACACAAAAAGGTACATACCAGATGATTTCTTTTACGAAAATTTCAAAAACAGTGATAACTTGACTGAAGTGATAGAAGTCAAGATAATGTTTACTTTATGGGTCAGGTGGGGAATTAAGGGGAATGTTGGGTCTGGAAGCAGGATGGAGCAAGAGAGGGCTTTTGGAGTACGGGATATGTTCTACTTTCAGAGCTAGGTAATTACTACATGGTCTTGTTCACTGTATGAAACTTTAGATGAGAGTTCTTTATGCATCTATATTTATTTGTTACACTTAGTTTGTTTTCTTTTTAAAAAGTCAAGTGGGAGAGAAAAGTGTGGCACTTCTAGAACTACGATGAATATATACACCTTGATATAAAACTAAATTAAATCATGCATAGTAAAGCCCTTTCCCCTTCCAGCAGCCCTTCACCTGTGGTGTTTAGGTCATCTAAAGTTGCCAAACAACACTGGCGTATTCAAGTATGTTGCAGTGGCCACTATTGCAGAAAAAGACAGGAGGTCAGAATAAAGAGATGGCGTAATCTGAGACATTTTAGCTTTGAGGCTAATGTTGAGAACCATAAGTTTCAGAAACAGATCTATTCTGTAAAATACCAGATAGGACTTGTCCTATCAGCAGTGACCAGGTTGGACTAAGACTAAAAGTTAGGCCAGTGATTCCCCATCACACCATTATTACTTCCATAATGTATAAGTTTTTGACCATAACAATCTTACATAAATGTTGGCTCATTTGAGTTGTGTATTTAATACAAATATCAGTTCTCACTAGAATTTTTCTGGTCCCTGGTGGTTTGATGTATTTCATAGAAAGAGAACCAGATGAAGTAAGGAAAGTTTAGATGAATAGTCAGTGTTTCCTTCTAGGTGGCAAATAATCTAACAAATGTTTTAATTAACCTGATGATGCAGTACTTTTGTATCTTAAATTTGTATACCTGTGAAGAGATTATAAGCATTATTTTACCAAAAAAATTTTTTAATTGCATTCCTACATCAAATTTTGCCTCTCCCACGAAGCTCCCTCATTTCTCCATCCTCTTCTTTTCATCACCTAACACAATTATAATTAATATCTTCCACACTTTCCTCTAGGAACTTAACTGGTATATTATTATTAAATTTTTATAGCATTCTTTTTATTAAATATATTTATGTAAGTGGTTGCTTGCCTTTCTAAGTTTTGAGCTCTTAAAACCTCATCTTAGTTAACTTGGTGTTTCTCACTGCACAAGAGAGCTTCTAAGGTGTATTTTAGCATCAAATTTGGCTAAACTTCTTGGGCTTAACTTGGTTGTACCTCTTATGATCCCAAACTTTTACATATTTTGGATTACTTTGGAAGCTATAATGCCTTATATCTGCATCTGCCATTAAACATCCCTATTCAATTTTTTCCCCATTTCTTCACTTGACAATGTTCACAATTGGCCAGGAGCCTGATTACTAAGAGATCTTCTTTACCAACATATGGCTGTATCTGAATGATTGTGCTGGACTTGAGTGTGCTCATTTAAGTCTAATGAGGTCCACAGAGGTGACCGTATGACTCATGACATGAAGTCATTTTTCCAATTAGCATTCTGACAAATGCATTAGAAGGAGAACACTTTCAATAGATTTCCACAGCTGCTGAAGGGATCAGGTGTCAGAAGATTTTCAGCTTTATTCTGTTCTGGGCAAATAACTTATTTTTACCCAGACTCTGCCTCTTGATGCAGCTGGCGGCGATCATATGTCATCTGAGTCTAAGCCCAGTTTAAAAATGGGCCTTATTACAGTACTACAACTGAAGAAAATTTAAGAGGGAACAGCTATAACTTTTGATTGAGTCATTCATCTTTTTTCTAAAAATGAGATTATTTCCATATAGTATAATACAAATTTTTTTTTCTTTTCCAGAGCTACCCCATTCATGAGGTTTAACACTTGGTATAAAACGCATATTTGCAAGCATAATAAAAAGGACTACAGACACTTCCATTATCCTAAAACAACACCTATTTTCACTTTGGCCTTTAATCACCTTTGTATTCAAAGTCAGAACATTTGTTCTCATTTGGATAAAAGGAAAAAGTTTTTCAAAATCACTAGCCCCTCTCCAAATCAATCAAACAGCACTGATTTATAGGAATTCTCCTGTGAGTGAGGCCACTGGATGCTGCCAGCGTATAAAGGAAAATGCCACTGAGGCAGCGGTCTCAATTCTTCAACGTTTAAATGCTCAAGAACAGTGTTAGTATATTGGAGAGATCTGGATCACATACTTTTTAAAAAATAAAGAATTGCTTCATGTAAATTTTCCAAATATTTCAGAAATTTAAGATTATCTGCAGTATTTTTAAGATCATCCCTCAAGATATTCAAAAATTAGAAAAATAATTATGGTAAATTTATCAATTTAAAAGATAAGAATAAATTCAAAAGACATGTAATTAACCAACTTCTGGAGATATGTGATACTCAAAAACAAGGAGAATATTTACTTCTATGAGTATAAGTCAATAAGAAAATAGCTTTCAGTGCTCTTCGACAGGATAATCCCCTCATTAAATTTAATCCCACCACTGATCATATACTGTAGACATTTGTTTTCAGGCATTTCTGTTTTTGTCTTTTATCACTAAAATCACATTTAAGAATATTTTATACATTCTGATAGCGAGAAAAAGTTATCTGCACCATGTTCTCTTTTCTTAGGATTTGAAGCAAGGCTATAGATGCTTATTGTTCTAATTATTCAAATACTAGGAAATCAAATTAATCAGTATGCTCTTTTTATAATATGTGTTCTCTAGAATGGAATATGGATTTAAATTTCCTATAAAGAAGTTAAAATACTCCAATCTTCTATCCTCTTTCCTCTGCTAGGATAAAACAATCTAATTACATTTTTAAAGTATGTTTAAGGATTATTATTTATCTGCCTTATTATACAGAAGAAAACTAGTAACTCCATTGAGAGCAGAAAGGAGGAAATAGAATAAATAGGCAGCAAAAGAGAGGGTTTTTTTTGTTTGTTTCTTTTTAACAGAATGAGTAGGGTATAATTTGAGCTCTGTTTCACAAGACATTTCAGCTCAAGCTTCATTCTTTCTAGAAAACAAAGGTATGGTTTTCACAATGCAATTCACCTCTAAGACATATAGTTATTTCTTATCAAATGGCATAATTAATGAGCCCGAGGTTTTCCTGCCTTTTATGGAATCCAAACTGTATTCAAATACAATGAAATACTACTATACCTATGCAGGACACTGAAATTATTGAACCATTTTTCTGATAACAGAATCAGCTACACCAGGGTTGGCAAACTATGGCCTACAGACCATATCCAACCCCTGCCTGTTTTTGTAAATAAAGCTTTATTGAAACAGTCACACCATCTCTTTATGTATTGTGTTTGGCTGCTTTCTTGCTACAAAGGGAGAATTGAGTAGTTGCACTAAAGATTACATGGCCCACAAAGCTGAAAATATTTATAATCTGGCTCGTTACAGAAAAAGTTTACTGTCATAACTCCTGAAATACATATTTGATTTGTCTAATTCTGTGTTTAATGCACCATTGTTATCTTATTAAGCTTTATAAGAACTAATTATTAAAGGGCTATGGAAATGATTATCAAAAATCTTAATTCTACTTGTGCATACATACATACAAATAGCTGAATCATTCATACCCTTTAAGACAAGTTGGAAAATGTTTCAGTAGGAAAGTTAAAAATGACAGGACATTGTTCACTATGATTCTTACTTTATGAGAAAAAATGTGTAAATATCTTTCCATACTAAATATAATAATGGAGTATAAATTTGGACATCTTTGACATGTGTAGTTTCCTCCAAGCTATTCTATTTCAGATACATATACATGTATCTCATGCTTTTTATGTGCTATTTACTCTTCTACAATACCAGATGTAAAACAAATTTCTACACCTATTAAAAATATATTGCTCCAAAAAAATCATACCAATAAATTAGGATGAGCATTTTTGAAAAAGAAATGGTTTACATGGTGGGATAAATACTTGAATAAAGACTTGCTGCCTAGACATAACACTGAAATGTGTTGAGTATCTATGTGTTACTCAAAATAGACATGTAAGAACTCTGCCATGTCTAGTTCTTAAAAGAAAAACTTACATAGCTTACTTTTTACTAAAGAAATATGGAACACAAAATATAATTTTAGCTTCTGAGCATCAATCATCTGGAATGTTCTTTACTGACACTACTAGTGGCTGTAGGCATTGTTTGAAACAGGAGCAGGAAGCCCTCTGGGAAATTATTGCATTGAAGACATTAATCTCTATGAGAAAGAAAACAAGATGAGATTTCCCCCTAAAGAGAATTCTAGAGAGTTACTAAAAAAGAATTGGATTATTAAAATAGCAGAAAGAACTCAATTTGGCCTATTAAAAAAAAAAAGGTATTTTTAATTCTGCCTAGAAGTGAGGCCCCATTACTGGGGCAAGGGGCGGGGAGCGGGGAAGGGAGGGAAGAAATGAAGTTAATTCAACTGGTGTTTTATCACTGGACCCCATGATGTACAGAACCAGACTTCTCATGCAATGCTTAGACCCTTTTCAATCCAGCAAATTCCTTTCACTTCTAGGAAAGGACCAAAGATAATGAAATTTTTTTACCTATACCTGTGAGCCATATTTAGTAAAGTCACCTGTATTACAGAGGAAAAATACTTGCTCACCCACTTCTCCTCAAGGTCTTCACTCACAAGTCTTCTATATCCTCAGCCAAACATATTTCCCTCAGTCTCCAAAGAAGTATTAAGTTTTTATTTATTTTTTTCTTTTCTCTTTCTAAGGCAGAGGGAGTAGGGTAAAGGAGGGTATTTAACTTTTCCCTGGGCCCATTTTTCTGGTCACACCATATTGTCTCAATTTTTCTAACGGATGTAAGATGGTTGACATTTACGTTGGTTTAAATTACAAAAATACCCTATAAAGAAACTGAGTTAAATTATTTTACCAATAACCAGAGTAAAAACAAACTGCCTAGTTTTGGGTTGCAAGTGTGTCACGCTGACTGTGGTCTTCTTGAAACTAAATCAACAAAGTTTGAGAAATAAGAAAAGTTTACAACTGCTTCCTCCCTATTCAAACCCTTTTTTAGTTGAGTTGCCTTTGGGTATGACTAAACCTAATTTTAAATCAACACTTGCCTGAGTCTATCAAGATGGTATTTAAGGGCAATAAAAGTAAAGTATTATACAAACTCACTCTTGATGAAGAAGAACTGCCCTCAGAAGAGCCCTGTTAGAGCTTCCTATATACAAGGCACTTGAAATCAGATATGAAATAAGTGGTTTAGTTATAACAAGCATGGAAAGGGGGCCTTAGAAAAATCATTGTAACTCAACTGAATGATAAGACATCAGAAAATCATATTGTGATTTAACAATGGTATTAATTACAATAGAGTAGCTAGAAAAATGAAGCTGGTGTTGTTGGTATCATAACGCACACATACAATATCTTTTTTTAATGTTTTTTATTAGTTTCAGGTGCACAAAACAATGTCATAGTTAGACATTTATCATTTATATCCCTCATACAGTGACAACCCCTTTCCCCCCATCCACCACCCCTCTGACATTGCACACAGCCATTACATTTCCACTGTCTATATTCCTAATGCTGTACTCCGCTTCTTGTCCTACAATATCTTATACACATTTTTGACAAAACATTTAGAAACGAACATAGACAAAGGAGAGCAAGTGTAGTGAATAACAATGTGACAGATACAGTGGGAGATGAAACAAATTTTTAAAAAATCATTTTATAAGAGGAACGTTTGAAAGAACTGGGAGTATCTAACCTGATGAAGAACACATTTGGAGAGGATGAAAAAGTTATTTTTAAACACCATAAAGATAAGCCATCTGAAAAAAGAGATTAAACTTGTTCTTTAGGGCTCCAAGTGAAAGAACAAGAGTCATTGCAAAAAAAAGCTTCAGGCAGATTATTGTTCCATACAAGAAAACACAATTACTCATCATGTTCAAAACAAGGACAAGCTGCGTCAGAATCTAGTATCATGCGTCTCCTCATTCAAAGTGCTCCAGCAGAGGCTGAAAAGTGGCCTGACAAGTTTAGTTTACTGGAGGTAAATACCTGGGAGTGGTGGCTAAACTAGATGGATTTTAACATGATCTAGACTTGCTAGTTTATCTTACCAGTTGCTCCTCAATAAGATAAGAATAGACAACTATGTTCAAAATGAGCAAGGCAAAATATTAAAACACAGGATTAATTTTGTGTACCAGTATGCAGAAACAAGACAAAACAAAGAGAAAAACAAACAAACAAACAAAACTATGGAGTAAATCTTTTGTATGAACCAGTTCATATCAAAAATGTAAATTGAACATAGTAATGTTATAAATTAGACTAGGTAATAAGAATTTATTTACTTTCACTTGCAGAATATACAGATAACAACTTTCCCTCAGTAGAATGTAGTAACTTTGATATCGTCCTGATAGGCATTTTGACATTAAAAAAAAAAAAAAGGTCGCTCCACAAACCTAAAACAATCAATCTATTTTAAATAGCCACAAAACATTTAACTCTTATTTTCTGTAGGGGGGAAAAAATGATACCTCCATTAAATATATGTACCAGCCAAAATAAAGAAAATAATTTAATAAAATGGTTAGAACAGCAGACATCTATGATCTGAAGGCACTTAATGAATGCGAGTAGGGCTAGGTGCTTTCCTTTTGATCAGCATGTGGTGTAGACACTTCCTTCTTATCACCTCAGGCCTGTCCACAGCGTTACATTAGAACAGGCAGTAAGACTAGAATTATTCAGTGGCTTTCTGTTTGGGATTCTGGTTGTTTCACTAAATGCTTTCTAATGAATACCTTAATGCACTTCTTAATCTATAGTTTTCTTTACTTCTCTTTCCCCCCCACCTAGAGATTAATATTTAAGTAAGAAACAGGAGAGTTTTTTTTTAACGGCTGATTTTATTTTTAATTCCCTTGGTTAATATTAATCTTTTAAAATAATTATTTCTATATTACTGTTAAAGAAAGAGTCTTATAGTTAACTTTCCTATGAAAAGGATGACTAACTGAAGGAAGTACTGAAATTTACTAGTACATTAAAGCAGGTATGAATTTTGAAATGGGTTTTACTTATGTCAGGAATATAATGCAAATGCAAATATCCCCCTGTGTAAAATAATAGCAAATGAAAGGAAATGAACATAAACTACTGATTCAACTGATTGCAATCAATGCTAGTAAGGATGTAGAAATAGATGGTTCAGAAATTTTCCAGAATGTTAAACGATACTAATCCACTGTCTTGAGTTATTTAATATGTCCTCAATAGAGTCACATGCTGATGGACCTATATTTTTATTCTATAATAATGTCTTGTTTAAAATACATACTTTATTACTGCTCTACTATGGAAAAAATTTAGAACAGTTGCAAAATAATTCTTCCAACTTCTCATTTTTATTTAATTTTTTGCATCTTCTTTATTTCTACAACCCTCATCTCAGTTATTAAAAATTGAAGTTGGCTTCTGAAAATTAGTAGAACATACTTTGAACAAATTTAGTTAATAGACTATTGTGTTCTTTAAAAAAAAACTTCCTATCTATACTACATTTTTTATAATTACAATATTAATAAGAAAAGATAATACAATTTGGTTTGTATAATTATTATTGATTTGCTTTCACTTTTCAAATATATTTTTAAAGTAGGGCAGTGCTCTGGTGCTAGTACTTTATCAGGTTTACAGTCATTTTTGCAAAGCAATTTTGATCTTAGGACTGTTCAAATAAAGTGAATTGATAATCAATAAAAGAAAATCTTATATGAATTATTTTTATCTATACATTGGTTTAAGTATTTGCCCTAATAGCACATTCTTAGAGAGCATATCTGAAGCCCATGTTTCATTTTCTAAAAATTGTACATTAGGAAAGTAAGATAGAGTTTGTGATATATTTATGAGGTGCATAACTTTATACTGAGTTATGAATATTTCTTGTGTCTGTCCTTGGTATTCCTTATTTATTCATGTCTGAGGCATTCTTAATGATGTACGTATCCCAGGTATTAATAAATAGCACACATACTAAAAGATAATGAAAAAGGGATTTTCTTATCTAGTAAGCATTGGCAAATGAGTTTTGGCAAGTGTGTTTAAATAAAACCAGAAGAGTTTTTAAGCATTGGGAGATAACAAGAGGGAATGGAAAATAATATTATTTCCACCATTATACATTTTGACTACACTTGTTTAATGCATTCAAGCAATTGATGATATAGAATTTGTATACATTTACCTCTTTCTGGGTCACTTCATTAAAATATTATACCATCATTTAAAAAAAAAAATGACATGATTTACTTTTATTACATGTTCCCAATCACAACATTACAATACTGCTTGGATTACAGTAACAACAAGTGCACCTTGCTTTGAAAAAATATGGATTTTAGATAAATTTTTGAAATATTTCTGGATGTACTTTCCCTCTTCACTTTGTCCCTCAAAATGCACTTTATGTCTGTTTGTGGGGTCGTTCACAGGGGCATCCAACACAAGGGACTGAGTGAGTTGAAATCTAGTCCATGCTCCCCACTCACCAAACCCTCTCATGGGGCTGCACTGACTTGGAGGAAGGGAAACTTTTTCTCTACTGAAAAGCATTGTCCCAAGCATTGTATCCAGAGGAAAAATGAATCCACCCAGACAACTTGTGGTTTCTATTGCATCTACCCGGACATGATACCTTTTTTGAATTGCACAAGTATGCCATTGGGATCATGGTTATGACAGTCTATGTCAGTGACTCAGCCGTGTGTGTTGCCAAAGGGAAAGATGAAAGGCATGCAGAAATCCAGAGAGAAGTAAGAAGTCAAATTACTTGATTTTTGGATTAAAAACTAATTTTTGAAGTTCAAGAAATATGTTGTAGCTTTGAGAGGAAAAACTTTGATTATAAAAGCCTAGGGTTTTTGTGTTTGTTTGTTTTTTTAGTTTCAAAAGGCTAAGTTCTGAAAGATAGAAAAAGAGATTGAAAACAGAGTAGATGGGAAGCTGAACTACCCAGAAAAGAGGTAAATGTTCCCATGTTGAAAGAGAAAGGACAATTTGAGGGGACGAATAAAACTTAGATACTAGTAGGACCTTGATAAGGTACCTCTAGCTTGCCCACCCCACCCCCACCCCTGCCTCCAAGCTCTAATTTTCAGACAAGATGGGGAATGGAATCCTCAGATACTTTTGTAGTCCTAAAAAGAATAAACTTGTACCTTGACTTTTTGAGCAAGTGTAGGGATAGTACAGTCTTTACAGAGTTCCAAGGACACCCACATGCAATTCAGCAGCTATGGAATTGACATGGTGATAATGTACTTCATCATAGATGGATTAAAATAGCCCTCCTGCTTTCTTGCAGCTACCAAACAGTTTTATAGAATATTCAAAATACTTTCTGTGACTCTGAATGGGGAATCAAAGGGAACAGAGCGAGCTGGTAGACATGAGGAGGTGTGATTAACTGAGAAAGAGGTAGTGACCTCTAAGGAGCTAAAGACTAGACAGTAGACGTCTAATGAAAATAGCTTGAACAATTCCAGTTGGGTTGGATCCCAAGCACCAAAAAACTCAGAGGATGCCTCCCTCTGCTAGTGCCTTGATTCTATTTTATCCAAGAAGAATTGAGGTGAATATGGAGAAACTCATTCAACTGTGAAAATTCTAAATCAATTAGAAATATTTCTTCTATTTGAGATTGGAATGGTCTTAAATTTGGTTATTACGGATTTAAATAAAGACAGTTACATTTTTTGTACACCCAAATTTGTGGCCTATGCAAATCCATAGTCTACAAAAGGATAAAAAGAAGAAAAAAAAGCTTGCAGAAGAGAAACCTAGAGAGTTACTATTAAATTCACCACATTGTTTTTATACATCCGTTAAAAATTATTGCATTTTACAAGATTCAATTTCCCCACAATATTTTGAGGGACTCATCATGGTTTATTCATTCATAATTGTAACTTGAGGGACCTTATCAATTAGCCAGAGCTATCTTTGCATCTAAGGTGAGAAAAATGAATTGAGATAGATGAAGTGACTTGCTCAGTTTGTGGCTGAACAGGTCCAAGATTTAAGCTTCTAGATGAAAACTACAGTGTGTCTCTAAAACTAAGAACTACCTCAAAAAATAAGCTCCATTTATGATCTTCAGCCAGACAGACACATTTAGTGTGTTGCGACGATATTCCAGAAGATGATGACATGACTGTATTTGAATAAATGTAGATTGTTGTACATGGAAAAATAAGACATTCCCTGAAAATAAGCCCTAATGGAGCAAAAATTGATATAAGATCCAGTTTTATTTTGGGGTAAACACGGTAGTAATATCCTTTCCAGTTTCCTCTGACTCTACTATGTAACAGGGACAAAAGCCCATCTTAAATTTCTAGTTAATATCCCTACTTTTAACAAACAAGCAAAAACACTGACAAAAATAAATCTCTTATCTGAAAACCAGAGCCATTTATTTGGTTTATTGACATCAATGAAACAAAAAAGGATTAAAAACATATTTTATATATGGGTATAATTATGTGGATATTTATCTAGATATTATAGACACATGAATAGCAAAAACATTTTGCAGACACAAATATTTGCATCTGTTGATCATTCAGTAATAGTTCTTCAAGACAAAGTATTGATTAAAAAAACAAATGATTCTAATCTTCAGTAAATCACACTGTCATAGCAAATAGATTCAGAGAAGGAACCAAATTCTCTAATAGCACTGGCCCAATGTGTAAAGTGCAACATAGCCTTAGGAATCATCACTGCATATTTTAGAAAATACAACTATTTTCTTCCTGAATGTATTTGGGTAGTAAAATCATTTAATTATAATGTGTGAATGTGTATATAAAGACATCAATGAGAACACAGAATCTCTCAGAAATTTCACCTAGAGTGAGATTTTAGATAAAATACAAGGCATTTTTATGCTGGTGTGAAAAAGCTGACTAAAATATTTACGTATTAATATCCCATTGCAAAGATCACTGTTAGCTCATTGGCCTTAAATTATTCACTAGGTTCAATGGTTATTATTTTTGGCTGCTGCAGTCAGACCTTATAAATACATTTCTAAGGTCACACACTCTACTTTTCATCTAAATCTTTCTCCTCCTTTTCTCTTTTAAAACTGAACATTAAATGAATTCACCTGACATTCACCCTTAGTGAGTCAAACACTTTTTTAGACCACAAATGAAACAACAAGAATATTATTCTTTCTGTTATTCAAAGAGTGATCCAGAAGTCAGGAAATAGGGGATTTTAATATCAACTTTAATAAATATTAGTTTTTAAAATGACAATCACAATAGTACCTCTTTTGTTGGAGAACAAAAATTTCATATAAAAATGTAGTTCCCAAATAGAATATTTAGGTTACTCAGTGGTCATAATCTTAACTAGAACCTTTATCTTTCTTGTTAACACACTTACATGACAGATTATTAAGAAATTCAGTCCATGTTTCCCATCATATATTGATTGAACTATGGTCTATAGTTGCCTGGAATGTGGGCATCTCACATCACTGTGCAGCTGGAAGGACCCTTTTTATTTTGCACCATTTAAATTTTACTTTGTTTTGAATTCAAACATAGTGGAGGTGCAAGTGGAGGTTCTCATTGTGGAGGTGCAAGGACCTGCCAAGCATAGCAGGATTAAGGTTTTTGTTGTTGTTGTTTGTAGTTGTTTTTAATTTTTTATTGGGGAACAGTGTGTTTCTTCAGGGCCCATCAGCTCCAAGTCATTGTCCTTCAATCTAGTTGTGGAGGACACAGCTCAGCTCCAGGTCCAGTTGTTATTTTCAGTCTTTAGTTGCAGAGGGTGCAGCCCACCATCCCATGTGGGAATTGAACTGGTAACTTGGTTGTTGAGAGCTCATGCTCTAACCAACTGAGCCATCCGCCGCCCCCTCCAGCAGCTCAGTGACAGCTCGTTGTCTTCAATATAGTTGTGGAGGGCGCAGCTCACCAGTCCATGTGGGAATCGAACTGGCAACCCCGTTTTTCAGAGCTCGAGTTCTAACCAACTGAGCCATCTGGCTGTCCGAGAATACCGTCTAAATAATATAATATATGAATTGTTTAAAACATTTCTGTATAAAATATTTAATAATTGTTGGTTTTATTTATTGAAAATATTTATTTACAAGTCTCTCTCTACAAATTCCATATAACCAACTCTTATCCTTTGATGCCTTAGCTTATATTGTGATACATGCCATACACAAAAGAGTGAATAATAAATACATAAAAGGGGTATGCCTCTTGATATTGGTCTTCGCAATGATTTTTTTAAGTGAGTTGAGACAAAAAAGTGAAAGAAACAAAAAATGAACAACTGGGACTACATCAAACTAAAAGGTGTCTGCTTAGCAAAGGAAACCATGACAAAATGCAAAGGCAACCTACTACTGAAAGGGAAAAATATTTGCAAACCACATATCTGATAAGGGGTTAATATCCAAAATATATACAGACCTCATACAACTCAACAGAAAACAAAAATAATGCAGTTACATAATAGGTAAAGGACCTCAGTAGACATTGTTCCAAAGAAGACATACAAATGGCCAACAGGTACATGAAAAGGTACACAACATTAATCATCAGGAAAATGCAAATCAAAACCACAATGAGATATTTCCTTACACCTTTAAGGAAAAAAAAAACAAGAAGGGGTTCACTCTTTGTACTATCTATGGATTTGGACAAATATATAATGACATGTATCCACCATTATAGACTCAAACATAGTAGTTTGTCTGCTTTAAAAATCCTCTGTGCTTCTCCTATTCATCCCTCCCTACCTCTAACCTCTGACAGCCACTGCTCTTTTATTGTTTTTGCTGATATTTTAATGTGAGTTCTTATTTATTTATTCTAATCCTTGGGAATTCTCAAGACATAAATTGTGGTCTTTCCTGCCGAGAGGATTTACATTTACCTCTGTCAGGAACCAAAAGAATATTGGAACACTCTGGCTCTCTTCAAGAATACTGATTTGCTGCGCCCTTCAAATTAGCTATTCCTTCTTGCATCTATGCTTAGGGTGACGCTCCATATTGTAGTGCTTATGTGGGTTCTTCTCATAGCAGCCCTCCTTTTCACATCTGCTCTAAGCTCTATGTTCCAATTTCAGATAAGGATTTTGTTTATTTAAGGTATTCTTGGAGATTTCCCTTACTTTTTTTCAAGCCCCGAAATTTTACCAAGACTATGGTAGTTTTTGTTCAAAGTTCGTTTCAGAGCATTTACTCAAAATTCATTTTTTCTTCAGCAGTTTCTAATCTCCTGGTTAATCTATTTATTACATGTCTATCTTCAATTATCGTGGCTTTTTTTATTTTGAGGTATTATAAATGGATTTCTTTTAAAATCTGGTTCACTTTTCATAATTGCTTTTCATAGCTCTACCTTTTTTTGTTTCTTTACACATATACGTATAACATGACATTTAATCATATTCTGTACTTGATGATGCAATGGATGGCATACTTTGTGGATCTAAATGTGTAGTTTGCCAAGTTTGCTAATTCTTACCTACATGGCTTAAGGCCTTATGCTTTGTAATTTAAAAAAAAAAAAAATTCCGGTTTTATGTTGCTTAAAATTTTATCTGTAGGTACTCTTTGCCGCCTGAATTTGAAGTCCATTCCTCTGAGAATTTGTGTTGGATTCTTCTGGAAGCCAGGCCAATCTCAACCCAGGACTGCTTTAAAAAATTTCGTAGTAGACATTTATTGGGCTCCCAGGTAGGGAGAATTCTAGCTCTGAGCACACTGAGTGAAGACTTGTGATCAGAATTACCTAAGGAGTCTGTTTTATTTTGTTTTGTTCTACTGTGTTTCAAAATCTGCCAAAACACTGTGCATACCTCTTTCTGTGGAAAAGATTTTCCTAGAAACCCACCAAAGACAGGGACTGCTTTTTTTTCTCCGATTACGTGTTTTTGTATCTGGCTTCAAAAATTATACTTAACTTCTTTACCATGTCAGATATACATTTATTTATTTTTTTCTCTTAGTATTAATTCATGTTTTCAGTTTGTCATAAAGACAAATCTTCTCTGTAACGTCTTAAAGACTTCCCTAACTCAAAACTAGGTAAGATTTCCCTGTTTACTCTGCACTTTCATGTAATTGTCTGTGGCATAATTTAAGCATAATTATCTTCAGGTAGAGTTTATAAGCTGCATGGACTTAGGGACTTCCTCTCACTGTGGTTTTTATGTATCTGGTTTGTGAAATCCTATTCATTCTCCAACATTCATTTCATATGTCACCATTTCCATGAATCTATTTTGGAACCTCTCCAAACTCCTTTGAACTTCTTGTATGAGAAATTTTAATAATTTTCCCCACCGAGACTCAGTTTTTAGAGACACTGCCTCAACAGAGCCCCCCAAAGAGACAGTCCAAGAGATCGTGTGGCTTATTCTTTCATCATATTTGAAAGTATCACTCAATGGTAGACACATAACCCAAGCCTAGACAATCAAATTTTAATTCTGAGAAAATGCAAATTTGGGTACAATTTTGGAAATTGTGAGGAAGAGAATTGTAACAGGTTAGGAATAAGCTATCAGAATTTTTTTGTTTGTTTGTTTTTATTGGGGAAGTAGAACAGGACTTTATTGGGGAACAGTGTGTACTTCCAGGACTTTTTTCCAAGTCAAGTTGTTGTTCTTTCAATCTTAGTTGTGGAGAGTGCCATTCAGCTTCAAGTTGTTTTCCTTTCAGTGTTTGTTGTGGAGGGCATAATTCAGCTCCAGGTCCAGTTGTCATTGCTAGTTGCAGGGGGCACAGCCTACCATCCCTTGCGAGACTTGAGGAATCGAACTGGCAACCTTGTGGTTGAGAGCCCACTGGCCCATGTAGGAATCGAACTGGCCGCCTTTTGGAGTTAGGAGCACGGAGCTCCAAATGCCTGAGTCACTGGGCCGGCCTCTTAAGTTATCAGGTTTTTAATTAAATTCTATTTCTTTTCCATTTTCCTGACTAGTCATATTATTTTTTAAAAAGGAATTAAAAAAATGCAGCTCCGTGAAAGTCTAGTGATTAAGAGCATAGACCAAGAACAAGAACTTTGGCCTAATCCCAGGTACACCTTATACTTGTTTAGACTTCAGACAAGTAATTTCACCTTTTTCTTTTGGTTTACTCATTTACATAATGGGGATAATAAGTAGTACACATCTATAGGATTGTGAGAATTAAAGCAGTAATGCATAAAACACTTAGAACAGTATCTCATATATAGGTATTCAATAAATACTTGGCATTTTATTATTGTTATTAGTGTTATTATACATTTCAAGTATCTAGCAGAGGACACAGTCCATAGTTCATGGTTTCTAAATATAAATTACTTTCTCTGTCCTCTCCCATACATAATTGTTATTTTTGGTCAATGTATATGAATCTATACTTGTGTGTTTTTTTTTAAGTAACAATCTTTGATTTCTTATACCCACATTTACTTTGTTTTCATTCACAACTTCCCTATCAAAAGCAAGTGGAACATTTAACCAACTAAACAATATATCTCAACATATCCATTTCACAAGAATTCTACATAATCAACTTTGTATTCATGAAATTTCTAACATTTGTGTATAATAATAAAATACACAATAACTATGTTAAAATATTATGACTCTTTGTAACATGTTTATGTAGGATAAATGAGTATCTTTAATTATATATAATAAATTGAACATTTCTCTGAGAATTACAGGTGACTTTTCCACATTGACAAAGTGATTATAACTTTTCTCCCTGATATAGACCAGAAAACCATGGAACAGACATGGACAAAGGGGAAATAATGCATTTGGTACAATTTAAGCTAATTAAGTATATCTTTTTTTTCTAACTGCAATTTCCTACAATAAGGTTACATTATAGTTTATATAAACAACTTTCTGGATCTGCACATCTAGGACTCAATTTTATAGGCCAATGAAAATGTACCATAAGGTGGAAATAGATCAATTCTAGGCAAGCTTCCTGTTGGTAGATTTTGCTATACTTTCTAGTATTTTGAAATTTTATATTGCCCCTTTTATATTTTTTTAATATATATGTATTTGAAATGCCAGTTTATTAGTTTAGCATCCTTTTCTGGAAAACTCGAGCTGAATTTCAGCAAGACAGAAACGCTGGGTGAGTACTGTAGCTTTCAATAAGGACTCAGGAGTATAGGAAACTCGCATACATGCCCAAAGCACATTCTTCATCACTAGCCTGAACTAACACCCTCTGAGGCAGCAGGGCCATTCTCTCCATTCATCATGCCAAATTTGGGTTCTTAGGAATACAGAAATTTCATGGTGACTATTATTAAAAGAAAATTAATATCATCACAGAGATAATGTCATACGAAATTACCCAGGTACTAACGTGTTAGTTCCCCAGTATGTGTTAAACAAGGACAGAACATTTTTTTTTTTTTTAGAAATTGAAAATAAGAATATTTAACCTGTTAAAATTCTACGGTAAAACTTTGGTAGAACTTTATTCACTTGCAAAAAATAGGCCATCAAACCCTTTGAATCTAACTGTTGACTTGGTTAACACAAAAAACTACAGAACAGAATCTGAAATCCACGTTTACATTTTTCAGGTAATTTGAGGAATACATTTTCCTTGAGTAAACACAACATTTCTACTAAGCAAAAAAGCTTATTTTTTGCTCAGATTGAAAAAGTATGATTTTAGAATATCAACTGAAAACCACAATTTGGAGAATCCTATGACTCAGCTCCAAGACACTTGTCGCACAGGAGCCATGGAGTGTCCTTTAAATGTGTAAGTGACATGATAAACCTCCCACTCTTCTAAGAATAGATCTATCAGTGGACCCTGTTATCTCACAACCCCAAGGTACAATATGATAATGATACCATTTAACATCAGTGCTGAAGTGTGGGGGAGTGGAGAGGAAAAGCTGCAAGCATTTTAACTAGAAAGAAAATCAAATTGAAATATTAATTTGCTGATTAATATAACATTAGCTGACCTATTTTCTCCAGCTTGTTAAACAACAAAGACTTGTGAAGCTAAATAATGCCTAAAAGATAAATGTTTTAAGAATTCCCAGGGAGATGTTTAGCTCCTTTTTAAACATCATTAAAGATAGGCCTTGCATATATCAGGACGTTTTATGCTTTCTGTGCTGCAACCTCCTGTTCACATTTATTAATGCAATCTAAAGAACAGGAGCTGCTAAAGAGTCCCCCCCCCATTTCAAAACGAAGACTAATACATGTCAGTTTTCTAACTCTTAGTGACTCATTGTAGAATTCACAAGAATGCAAATTCTTTCAAGAAAGTAAATCAGGTCACACTTGGAAATTTATTTTCCTAAACCATTCATAAATTGAGATAATATTGATTTTAAAAATAGAAACCAGCAAGCTGCTCTCATATGCTTATAGCCCCAGGAGCCCAGAAATTCAAGCTGATCTTCAAGGAAGTATATTGAAAGGAAAGAGGAATGCCTTTTCTGCTGAGAGAGGGAAGCTCCTAGTACAATTCTCTTACTAATACCATGCACTGCTGAACTGTAGTTTTCTTTGTAAAGTTCAAGGTTTGTGAATAAAATTTCTGTCTTGAACTCCAAAAATGCTAGCAATTTGATCAACAAAAACATGATATAAAACTCACTTTGGGTACATTCTGATGCTTAGCCTGAAGAAAACTGAATGGTTTTCTTAGGATAACTCAATGGTGATCTATTAGAGAAATGCAAATGGTGCTGCTGAGATTTAGTTAATAAAGAAAATATGGTTGCTAAAGGTTTGGTAAGGATATAAAGTAGGGTTAACCAGGCAATAGGATATTGGAACTAATGAAAAGAACAGGTCTGAATGATCTTGATTCTTTAAAATATTGTGTTAATTAATTACTCATTAACATAATTCAGGAGATAATGCTGGTTTTGCCTTATATTTTTATTGAATCTATACTATTTAACATAAAAAAAATATGATTTTTTTAAAAGCCAGATTCCGCTGCTAGGGACTCTTCCAAAGGGGTTCCGTAGGGTTAATGAAGGCTAAGAGTTCATCCCTAAGTTTAAATGAGTGCATTAAACCACGAAACCTGGCTATACTTTTCCTCTCTTTAAGTTGCCGTTCTGTAATGTATGTTGTAAAAATGACTCTTTTTTTTTCTTTTTCTCAACTTCTATAACAGTTTGTAGCTTTTTAAGTAAGCATTCCATTCAATTTCAGAGCCTTTGTTCTTTTGGTTCAGTTAGTAGACTATACCTGGAATCCCTCTGAGATATGCATTTTGTGTCAACTGCTAAGCTGTTCTTCAAGTGGAACCACATTTGCTTTATCATTTTATCTTTCTCTCTTTTTCTCTCTCTCTCTCTCTCTCACACACACACACACACACACACTTTTGAAAACTGATTAGAATACGTACCTGCTATACCTGTCATGTGCAGTATACGTTCACTTAAACTACTATCATCCAAAACAATATCAAAAACAGATCGAGTACAGTGGTAGGGTAGTAAACGTTTAATAACTTTTTTCTGAAAACAACAAAAAAGCCCTAATATTTAATATTTAATGCTAGTTTCCCTGATATAAATATTCTTACCATGGCTGGTCTCCAGCAGCTGATGTGCATTTGGGACAAGATACACATAACTGGTGCTTGTGAACTGGTAGAAGTTGGATGACTGTTCTTTTATCTGGATCTCTTCACAAGGTTTTTCCATGCAGCTGGTAACCTTAAGAAATATGTTTACATTTCCCTCCAGCTCCCCACCCCGAACTGGGAGAAGGCTTGCTTACTGCATAATAAAAAAGGGATGGTGTCCCTGAGCTGTGACAGAAATCCACTGTGTATATATCATTCATCTGTGCCATATCATGTCACACATGTGGGACTTAGGGACAAGAGAAATAAATGCAAATATGTTGATATTCATGCTGACTTCTGTACCATGAGTAATAACATCTTTTGTTATTTAGCCAGAAGTCTCTTGTCTTCTAGCAACATACATAAAACAGTTACAGGGTAACTTAGTATCTCATAAGTAGAGTAAAATCAAATTCCATATCCTATATGTTGAAACTGATCAAAACCCATATATACAAAATAGCCTTCTTTATACTTTGGCAATAATTAGGGATTTGTTTTGATTGATCAAAACAATTGGAACAGTATGAAATAATTTTATGAGTAAAAATTTTGTTGTTGTGAATCTTCAAATTCTAATATAATACCAATAAATTTTTCATTTGAAGCTTTTATGACAATTTAGTGAATCCCACTGGATTTTTTTTTTACCTGCTTTTACCTACCTTGCATCACTATGTGTTTTTATAAAATTTAACAGTTTCCAGTACTGAAACAGAGAATGTTTGATTATGTGTCACAGCTTTAAGTCAAAATGGAAAGCTTTGACAATTAAAATTTTAAGTACTTATTCTGTTAACATATGTGGATATATTTCCACTGGGTTGAGGGTTTCCACCCATCATCTCCAGAGCCATATTCGTAACATTAATGATCTAACAATATTCAGTTATTTATAGATTATTGTAGATATTGCCCAGTTATAATAAATTATGGGTCAATTTTCCTTGATATATATATATACTTCAAAGTGAAAATTGAAATATATATATATATATTTCACACACACACACACACACATTAAATTGAATCAGTGCCAAAAAGTGCCCTTGCTTCCATGCTACTCCCAGGCTTCATCCAACTGCAGACTGATGTGGCACACCAAAGCACATCATTTCTTACTTTTCTTCCTCTCCTTTTACTTTCTTTCTGATGTTCTTTCTCAACAAATTATTGTGTAACAGATTTAAGGTTTGAGGTTTGGTTATTATTATTTTAATTAAAGCTTATTGAGATAAACTTTAATTAAAATAATACAAGTTTACAATTATCAGTAAAGTTACATAGATTTCAGATGTACAATTCTGCAATACATCATCTATATGTCATGTTGTGTGTTCACCACCCAGAGTCAGTTCTCCATCAATCACCATATATTTGATCCCTTATCATTTTTTGTTTTAATCACTACATACTATAGAATAAACAAATAAGTCTTTGTTACATTTTCAATAGGTATTATAATTCTGAGGATGTCCCTAAAGACATTAATAATCTAGTGTTTCTTTAATAGAGTATTAAATGTCAAGATCTTAATAAAACAGTATAAAACAGATACTTCATAAGCAATTAAAGCTATGCACATATTAAGTCCTAGATGCTATTCAATTCAGACTAACAAAAATTGTTGTTAATCAAGTGATGTTCATGATACTGTGAAAAACGTTCATTTATCTCGTATTACCAGATGTAAATATAACTAATTATATTAAAATAATGCTATTTCAAACATCATTTGTAGAATATTGGAATTTTATCTAGTTTGCATAGTATTGTCTATTATCGTTACCACAAGTAGTAATGCCACTTTAGATGACATTATACTGAATAAGAAACATGAAATGAACGAAAATAATCATGTGAATTTAAAGACACATGCCAAACTATTTTTAACTACTTGATGAGTTCACAGAAAGTGAATTCTTCATTTTGTTTCTTGGCTGACAACATCGTTCTCACCCACACTCAAAACCTACTTGAGTTTCATCCTTGTGCTATGAAAACATCTTGCGGTATTCTAATAGGGCCATGCCCTGTACCCATTAGAGATAGTGTATAGAGAAATGATGCCAAAAATGTGCCAAATAAAACTCTAATATTTATTTCAGTTGCTCATAATGCATATGAAAAATGCTAGCTCGCAGTGTCCTTTTTATCAGGGTCTTTGTCCTAATATTCACTCTAAGACTAATTCACTCCTCTTTAAAAAAAAACAAAAACAAACAAACAAACAAAAAAACCTCTGTCCAGCCCTATTTGAATCATTCCCTCACGTCTTAATAGCAGTTAACCTGACTGATATCATGTGTCATTAGAATCCATACACAAGCTAGGGTCCACCATGGACAGAATATTTGTGCCAGGATTTTAGGAATACACTGTAGTACCATGTATCCCCAAAAATAAGACTTAACCAGAAAATAAGCCCTAGCATGATTTTTCAGAATGACATCCCCTGAACATAAACTCTAAAGCGTCTTTTGGAGAATCAGTTAGTATAAGACCGAGTCTTACATTAATTTTGACCAGTCTTATATTAATTAGAAACTAATTTTGAAGATATTCCAAAAAGGAAAGCCATATCTGAATTACTTCTACCATTTGACTATTTGCATAGGCATTTTCACACTACCTCTTTTACTCTGCAGAACATTCCTGCAAGTTTGATATTGTTAATCCCATTTTGGAGATGAAGGACCTTAGGCTCAACTTCACATAGTTCAACAGTGATGGAGTTAAGATGTTGTCAATATTCTATGCTTTTTCTATATATTTTAAATGTATTTTAACAAGATTAAAAAAGAGGTTATTAAATTCTCGATCTTGATCATGATTGTTTGTTCTTATAAACAGATAAATTGTACGAGAATTATGCTTAATTTTTGCAAAATGCTACATAGTATATGCATCAATATTTGGTAGAACAGAACACTATTGAATAATCTCACAACTTTACTTTCCAATAGTTTATTATAACTTAGTAGGAGATCTAGGATAAAAATGTTATATATAAGAGAGATTTTAGTAGACCAGTAATATATTTTAAACATGTCAATTTTAACATACTTCTCAGACAAGGTGAAGAATCCTACATGGGGGACAACATTTAAGGAGAAGTATAATCTAAGTGGAAATCATCACTAAGTGAAAGTATCTACATTTTACATTTTTACTTGCTTTTTTATCTTCTGGATAATAACATTTACCCCTTTTTTCACCTTATAGTTGTTATTCCATCTGTATTTTCCTGACTAAAATTCCAGATTCACATTTCAAATTTAATGTAAATTTTATACTGTAATAAGGAGAAATCCTGTATTTTTATTAATCTTGCTTTTTCCTCAAATAGCAAGATCTGATCTGTACATGTAGTTCTGTGTTACCTTTCTGGAAGAATATATGAAAGCTGTAATTCCATGTTCATTTTAGCAGCTAAACAGCTCCTTTTTATTTTTGTTCTATATTTTTTAAATAGTATTTCAATTTCAAATGTGAAAAAAATCTGCGATATTTAGTTTTTAGCAAACATAATGAGCACTTCTTATGAATACTTTATTTGAAACTCTCTATAGCAAATTTATTTTACCTTTATGAAACCAATAGAGCAAAGTCAAATGTTAAGAAATTGGAGATTCAAGTCTAGTTACCGCATATAGGTTTATAAAGTTCATTGTTTCCAACCTAACTTTTGATCTAAAAATAAAATAGAATCCCCAAATCTCAGTAGATTTGTCAAGTTTATAATAAAGACTAACATTGGAGGGGAAGACAAGAGATGTGACAAATTTTACTGGTGACTTCTTTATAAAAATTAAACAGAAGGAAAAATATTTCCCAGACATTAGGCATATCAAATAATAATACATTCTCTTAATTTTTTTTCTTAAGAGAACCAGGAAATATGCCGACAAATTTTCCTGGCTATCAAAAAAGTCATTTTTCATTGAGTATTGTATAGAAATAAAAAAGAATCAACATACCTGTTTAGCAACAGAAAAGATAATTTGTGAAAGGAACAAAGAGCAAAAGTTAAGATTTTCAGAACTTGCTTGTTGTTGTTCACCCAACGCCCCCTGTTCCTCCTCCTCCACTTCCGCCCACTTTTTTCTCTAATGCCTATTGCTTTTTGCCAATACAATTTAGTGGTACAAAAATAAAAGACTACTGTTATCTTAAGATCTGCTCATCACCTACCTATTTGCCTGTATCAACATAACAATTTTACGTTATCTTTCTCCTATTAGACACATTAAAATATAACTTAAGATCCTAAAAATACTTGAAAAATATTTTATCATCTTAGGAACTAACTCTATGGCACATAATAAGCGGTAGTTGTGCATCTATTCTAAAGTTATGTCCTGGATATTATAAATGGGAGAACAAAACAATCCTGTTTCAAAATTAACCTGGTTAAAAACTGTTGAACTCTTGCAATAATACTTTGTATTCTTAATTTTTATACTTTTATATGAATCAGTTTTCTTCATATTAATAATTTATACGAATCACTTTATATTTTCTGTTACTATTCCCACATCCCTTTCTCTTTCCTCCTCTGTCCTATGCCTCCCCCATTCAGAAGTGCTAAACATTTATTAGGTACTTATTACTTGCCAATTATTTTAGGTAATTTATATGTGGAGTTGATGCTGTAGTCCTCATTTTCAAGTTGGTGAGAGAGAAGCTCTAAGAGATGCAGGCACTAAAATGGAGCTAAATATCTCTTCATGCTACCACATTGGAGAACTAATAACAGAGATATATGTGCAAAGGAGATAAAAACCTTCAAAAATGATATCATTATCAGAGGCTATCCTGGACTTAACATCAGGGCACACATTTCTCTTAAGCTCAACCTCAATGTGGTGTGTGGATTGGTACTGATTGTGTCCACGGTTGAGGTGAGAGGCAGGTAGGGGAAGTCACTGAGTACATTGTCCCAACAAACCCAAAGTCATCTGAAACAATAAAAAAGCAACAGAAAGAAGACAGTGAGAAGCATTTCCCCCCAACATTGGAATGAAAATGAATCACTTAGTGTATCAATAGTACATCACTAAAGGAGTTCCAAAATGATGTGTATACTGATAAATATGTCAAGATTTTCTAATAGACATTTTTTGATCATTTAGACTTCTTGGACTTTAGTAGGACAGAAACTGAAATAATAAGGAAAGCAGGGAAAGGTGGTACATAGTTCTTTATATAAGAATAATGCTTGTCAATGATAAAACTATTATTTAGATATTACAGTGATCATTAAAAGACAGAAACCCATAATCTTTGTAATAGGTTTCCATTTTACAAGATGCTTGGCCCATAAGTCAAACAAGTTTTCCCAGATGTAGACAGCAAGCAACTCATAGTCCTGGCTAAGTAGATTATAGCAATATATGTATATATGTGTGTGTGTGTGTGTGTGTGTGTATGTAATATATATATATATACACACACACACATATATATATATAATATGTCAAACTATAATTTTTATCACAAATAGAACTCTAGGTAACATCTAGAAATGATCAGAATCAAAATATAACATCTGAACTGATTATTGCTATATTTTAACCTGAATTAAAATTTGATTTAAAAAAATACAAAGGCCCTGACATAGTAGAGCCCTTGCTAAGTAACTCTTATTAATAACTTGACTAATTTTATGTGCCTTTTTAAATGTTTGTGTTTTTAGTGAAATAACACACTTCATTAAGCATGGAGTTAAATGAATTATAAAATGAGTATATCCATATAACCACTACCCAATACAAATACAGAGTATTAAGACTACACGAGAAGACCACATTAGGCCTGCTCCCACTCACTATCTCTCTTTTCTAGTTAAAAGGAAACACTATATCAATTTTAACATTATTGTTTATTTTTTCTAGTTTTTGAACTTTATATAAAATGAAATAATGTTGTATATCATTTTTGTCTAGCTTATTTCCCTCAACATTATATTTGTAGAATACATCCATTTTGTTGTATGTAGCTGTAAAATATTTCGTCACTGTATAGCATTCCATTGTATAAATGTATCACCATCTATTTACTTATACTGTATATCAGACTGGTTATTTACAGTTTGGGGCTACTATGATAATGTTTCGATGAATATTCTCATACATTTATTTTAGTGCCATGTCCACACATTTATGTTGGCTGAAATTACTTTGACACTATGCATCAATATTGTAAAGAAAGCAGAATTTCCTATAAAGCTTTTAAAGTATATATTTAATGGTTAGTTGGTGATTTCTGAATTTTTATAATAAGCAATTCTTAAACATGACACTGAAATCAAAAGTGGCATAAAGAATTTATTGAGTCACACAGCATTTTAAATAAAATTTAAAGAGACAATAATTTTATTTTCCATCTCCCAGAATCAGGTAAGAGTTTTAGAAATTGGAAAAAGTGGCATACCATGTCAGAAAGCTAAAACTACACCTCTGATCAGCTAGGTAGGAATAAATGAATCAGGCAGGACATGATTCTGGAGATTCTGATACTGTATGTTAATGGACTCTGAAATTTTATAATTTGTATGTTTTAAACAGCTTTATTGAGATATAATCAACATATAATAGATTGCACATAATTAAAGTGTACAATTGAATAAAATTTGACATGAGATTACAACCATGAAACTATCCCCATAATTAAGATAATTAATGTATCCATCACCTCGAAAAGTTTCCTGTTTCTAATCCATTCCTTCTACATTTTCCCAAACACCCACTTGCCCCATCCCTTGACTTTTCCCTGGGGATCCACTAATCTGCATTCTGTAACCATAAATAACTTTGTATTTTTTCCAGAAATTTATATAAATGGAATCACACAGTAAGCATTCTCTTCTGACAAGCTTTGTTTCACTCTGTGTGTTTAATATTTATGTATTTAGAATTCATTCATTTTATTTCTGACGAGTATTCCATTCTATGGATACAACCCAATGGATTTATCCATTCATCTTTTAATAGGCCTTTACATTTACTGAAATGATATTTTTTGTTGTTTATTAATATTATTAATCATATTAATTTCTGAATGTTAAACTAAATCTGCATTTGTGACATAAAACTCACTTGGCCAGGATGTATTGTCCATGTTAAATGTTCAATTGGATTTGTTATTTTTTGTTTTTTGTAGTTATTGCATCTGTGTTCAGAGGGTATTGGTCTGTGGTTTTCTTTTTTGTAATGCCTTTGTCTAGTTTTGGTATCACGATAATGCTTGCCTCATGGAATCAGTTAGGAAATAATTCCTTCTCTCTAGCGTTCAAAAAGATTTTGTACAGATTTAGTGGTATTTCTTCTTTAAATGTTTAGTAGAATATCAATTAAGCCATCTGGGCCTAGAGTTGTCTTTGTGGAAAGGTTGTTAACCATAAATATAATCTCTGTAATAGTTTTAAGGCTATTCAGGCTATCTATTTTATCTTGAGTAAGCTATAGTAATGTATGTCTTTCAAAGAATTTGTCCATTTCATCTACATTATAGAATTTATTGGCATAAAGGTGCTCATATTTTGTTATCATTTTAATATCTGTAGCGTCTGTAGTGATATCAGAACCTGTCTCATTTGTGATATTGGTTAACTATGTCTTTCCTTTTTTTTTTTCTCAGCCATATGGCTAGAGGTATATGAATTTTATTGAGTTCCCCAAAGGACCAAAATTTGGTTTTATTGATTTTTACTATTCTTTCTCTGCTTTCTATTTCATTGTTTGCTCTGACATTTATTTGTTTGTCTGTTTGTCTATTTGTTCATTCATTCTTTTTTCTTTCTTTTTTTGCATTTGATTTGTTCTTTCTCCAATTTTTTATGGAGGAAGCTGGGGTTATTGATTTGAGAATTTCTCCCTTTTCTAATATTGGCACTGAGTCTTTTAATTTTCCTGTAAGTACTACTTGAGTTACATCTTGTACATTTTGATATGTTGTGATTTCATTCTCATTCATTTACAAATACTTACTAATTATACCTTTTATTTTCTGCTTTAACTTACAAGATATTTAAATATGTATTTATTTCCAATACTTGGGACTTTCCAAATATCACTCTGTTTTTGATTTCTGATTTAATTCTATTGTGATTAAATACATGTGATTAAATACATACTTTGTATGACTTTTTCTTTTTTTTAATGACACTTGTGTTTTGGCCTGAAATACAGTTTACTTTGGTCAGTTGTTTATGTACTCTTGACAGAAACGTGTCGTATACCGCTGTGTGGTAAGCTGTTCTATAAATATCATTAAGACAAATCCCTTGATAGTTTGTCTTTGGTATCATCACTAATTTTTCTGTTTTGTTTTGTCTAGTCTACTTCTTCTACCATTTGTGAGAGGGATTAATCCCAAATATAATTGTGAATTTGTCTATTCTCCTTGCAGTTCTGTTTTTGTTCAATGGATTTTGAAGCATTGTTGCTAGATGCATAAATAATTAAGATTTTTTTTGCCGCATTGATTAATTGAACCCTTATCAGTATGAAATGACCTTTTGTTCCTGACAATAGTCTTTGCTGTGAAATTGACTTTGTCTGATGTCATTGTCATTTTAGCTTTCTTAATATTAGTGTTAGCTTGATATTTACTTTTCTATCCTTTTAGTTTTAGCTTCTTTGTGTCTTCATATATTTTTCTTTTTAGGCAACTAATAGTTAGGTATTGCTTTTTCCATTCAATCTGACATTTTTCAACATTTTATTTTGTGAATTTAGATCCTTTATATTTAGAGTGATTTTAGACATGGTTAGTGTTAAATTTGTCCTCTTACTATTTGTTTTCTATTTGTTTCATCTGGTATTTGTTCTGTTTTTCTTTTTCTGGTTTGTTGTAATTTACCATATTTTTTCCATGATTCTTTTTACCATGATTTACCATGATTCTTTTTTTTCTCCTATTGGCTATAGTTTTTTTTGTTGTTTTGGTAGTTATTTTAGGATTATAGTAAACATCTTTAACTTAGCACAGTCAGCTTTCAAGTGATCTTATTCCATTTTATTCATGGTATAAGCATCTTAAAATATCCTTACATAGTTCTCTTTCTAGCTTTTGCACTAATTTGTCTATATCTTATGTCTACATAAATTATAAACTCCACACCACATTGTCATTATTTTTGTTTCAAAATTATGTGCTGATAAGATTTAAATATTTTTAAATATTATATATTTATCAAGATAATTAACATTTCTGATGTTCCTTAAGCCTTTTATTGATTCATGTGTCAATTTTCTTTTTGCTTGAAAAACTTATTTTACTGTTTCTAATATGTTTCTGCTAGTTATTCATTCTTTCAGCTTTTGTATGTCTGAAAATCCTTTTAACTTTGTTTCTAAATATATAATTGATGGATAACAAATTGTAGATGCACAGTATATTTTTTTTCCTTTCTAGTACTTTAAAAATGTTGCCTCACTGTTTTCTTACTTACGGTGTTTTAATGAGACATTTGATCCTTTATATGTGTTTCTTGCTTCTCTGGATACATTTATGATTTTTCTCTCTAAAGTATCTTTATAAAATTTGATTATGATTTGTTTTGGTGTACTTGTCTTTATGTTTCTTATGGTTGGGGTTCATTGAGCATTTGTATCTGTGTGTTTATAAATTTCATCAAAATTGGAAAAAATTTTGGATATTTTCACTTCATATATTTTTTCTGTCACCTCTCTTTCTTCTGTCTTCCAGAGCTTCCCATCACATAGATATTAAGCCACTCACAACTGTCCCACAGCTCAGTTATGCACTTAAAATGTTTCTTCTGTGTTTCATTTTAGATAGTTCATATCATAATTTCTACTCATTATGGGTCATGTTTTTATACTTCTTTGAATGACTCTTGATTTTTCCATTGGATACTAGCCATGGTAAATTTTACGTTGCTGATCGATGGATAGTTTCAAATTTCTATAAACATTCTTGATGAGTTTGTTGAACATAGTTAAGTTCTTGGAAAAGTTTGACACTTAATGACTCAGTTTTATGATTTTTTTTAAATGTAGGAGCAGAGCATTAATCCAGGGCTATTTATTCCCCAAAACTGAGGGACTCTTTTAGTAACATATCCAGTGTACCATAAATTATGATTTTGTTTGGCTGGTGGTGACAGGCACTATTCCCAGCCTTGTATAAACTCCTAGTATTGTTCCCACTAATCCTTTAGGTAATTCTTTCCCCAGACATGGATATTTTTCTCACATGCATGTTCTAAATAATCTGCTTAATAATCAAGCAGGCCTTCAACAAATCTGTGGGATTCTGTCTGTGTGTAGTTCTCTCTTCTCTGGCATTCTGTCCTGTGAACTTCAGCCACATTTGCTGGACTCTCAGCAACATCACCTCAACTCAAAGAGTCCACCAGAGTCTGCATGGATTTTCTCTATTTGCCAGGAAACTCAGGACAATAAACTGGGGCAATTCTGGGGCTCAGTTGATATATTTCTTTTCTTTCAAGATTCACTTTTATAGTTGCCTGATGTCCAATGTCTTGGAAACAGTTTTTTGTCCTACATTATAGCTTCTTCACATAGGACGCTGAATCGTATCTATGTTACTGTCTTGGTCATATGCATATATCCCTACATTTTTACAGTTTCTAGAGTCCATTGGTGGCTTCTTGTGTAGTCATGGTTGAGAGGCACTGTTTTAGAGGTTTATTATGCAATTTAGATTGGGGTGAGATAGTTCATATAGTAGTTAATTCAATGTACCTGTTTTTTTGTGTGTGTGTGATTAAATAAAAGCAGATATATAAAGTTGATTCTGACATGTGAGGTGTAATAAGAAAATACAGTGAATGTTTAAATCTTACAATCTTTATTGCAGTAAAAGACATTGCCATTTATCCCCCTCAAAACACTCCCCCTCACTCAAACACACTTACCCCATCGTTCTTGCCACTTTCTAAAGCAGTTCTGGAAGTCCTCTTTTATGTTTTTACCGGTAGTTGCACTGTCATGGCTGCCTCAATGTCCTGAATCAATTCAAAACATTTACGTTTCATGGTCATTTTGGCTTTGGAGAACAGCCAAAACTCATGTCAAATCCAGTGAATAAGGTGAATGAGGGCACATCATAATGTTTTTATTTGTCAGAAATTGCTGTACCAGAAGTGATGGGTGACACAGAACATTGTCATGATGGAAAACATTTACCCATTTCTCAGGCCATTCTCTACACACATCATTTTTTAAATGCTGGTAAAGACACTCACAAAAAAGGACTTCCATGGGGGCGGCCAGTTAGCTCAGTTGGTTAGAGCATGGTGTTCTTAACAACAAGTTTGCTGGTTCGATCCCCACATGGGTCTCTGTGAGCTACGCCTTCTACAACTAAATTGAAATAACTACCTGACTTTGAGCTGATGGGCCTGGAAAAACACGCTTAAATAAACGTTTTTTTAAAAAAAGAAAGAAAACTTTCATTTAAAAAAAAAAAAAAAGAAAGAAAAAGAACTTCCAGAATTGCTTCAGAAAGTGGCAGGAATGATGAGATAAGTGTGTTTGAAGTGACGGGGAGTATTTTGAGGGGTATAATGGCAACATGTCTTTTACTGTAATATTTTCTTTTTAATTTAAACATTTATAATTTTTTTGGTCACATCTTGTACTTAACACTCAACAACTATTACCTTTCATCTTTTCTAGTGTTCCCTTGAATAAAATAGAAAATAGACAATAAACAGGATTTAAATAAATTGAATTCTGGTTATTGGTTTCCCACCAATCAGTACTGGCAAACCATTTAAATTCTTGAAGTCTTGATCTTCTAATCATTGAAGGTATGAATTTTTTCCATTAAGTCTTATGGGATAATTGGCAAGATTAAGATATTACAGATGAAGTTCCTTTTATTAATCGAAAAATGTCTTGCACTTATGTGTATCACACATATGTGATATTATTCTCAATCTTTGCCTGGGTATTATTTTTCTTCAAGTTCTATTATACTTTACTCTGTGTTCCACTTTTCCCAAACAAACCATTTGTGCATGCAAAGGTCTTTAATAGATTTTAAAAACTTTATATATCACAGAAAATGTTCTAAACATTTTCTTAACATTAATGGAAAAAATAGTCAGAGGACCAGAATAGATACTTCTTCCAAGAAGACATACAAATGGTAAACAGGTATATGAAAAAATGCTCAACTTCACTAGCTACTAGGGAAATGCACATCAAAACCACAATGAGATACCACCTGACACCTGTTAGAATGGCTATTATCAAGGAGAGAAGTAATAAGTGTTGGAGAGGTTGAGGAGAAAAAGGAACCCTCATACGTTGCTGGTGGGAATGTAAATTGGTACTCATATTTGGAAGACAGTATGGAGGTTCCTCAAAAAATTAGCAATAGAATTACCATATGACTCAGCAATCCCTCTTCTGGGTAACTACCCAAGATATCTGAAAACATTTATCCATAAAGACATACCATATTTCCCTGAAAATAAGACCAGGTCTTATATTAATTTTTCCTCCAAAAGACTGATTAGGGCTTATGTTCAGGGGATGTCATCTTGAAAAATCATGTTAGGGCTTATTTTCCAGTTAGGTCTTATTTTCGGGGAAACACTGTTTGTACCCTTATGTTCATTGCAGTGGCCAACACATGGAAACAACTAAAGTGTCCTTCAATAGGTGATTGGATAAAGAAGATATGGTATATATACAAAATGGAATACTACTTTGCCATAAGAAAAGATGAAATATTGCCATTTGTGACAACATGGATGGATCTTAAGACTATCATGTTGAGCAAAATAAGTCAGACAGAAAGGGTCGAGAACCATATGACTTCATTCTTATGTGGCATATAAAACTGAAAGCAACAAACAAACAAGACCAACAAACAAACAAACAAAACTCATAGATACAGACAACAGTTTAGTGGTTACCAGAGGATAAGAGGGGCCAAAAGGTTGTAGAAGAGATGAAAGGGGGTCAAATATATGGTGATGGAAGGAGAACTGACTCTGGGTGGTGAACACATAATGCAAAATATAGCAGGTGTATTATAGAATTGTGCACTTGAAACTTACATAATTTTACTAACCAATGTCACCCCAATAAATTGAATAAAGATTTCAAAAAGTGAAAAAGACCACAGAAAACAATTTTTAAAATGTCCCTATGGTAATTTATAAAAACAAGTTGATGGCATCACACATTATCACTATAAAAATTATATAAATATGTTTCCATATTGTGTATATAACATATCCCATGTGTTTAGATATTTAAGTTAATATGCTCATGATGCCCAATGATGTTTACATTCGGCAGTAGTACTCTGTGTTTTCTGGTAATCATGACAGTTACACTCCAAGAAACTTCAATTTGGTTCTAGAAGTATAATGGCACAACCACAAAAGCACATGTTTATTTGAGGTATAATTCCACTTGTATTAGTAATACTTCACAGTTAACAATAGCCAGACTAAATTGCTGTGTAAATAGCAGAAACAAAGCTGCAGGTACAGCACTCCTTTAGAATGTCTATCAGAAATGTTAAATGTCATAGTGCATAATTTATCAATGCTAATAGCCCTCAATACAGATCTGAGGGAATTAACCTCTACAGCCAAACTATTTATCACATCACAATATATAAAATGTACTTTTAATTAATAAATGGACAATCTATTGCCTTCATGGATGCAGCTGATCGATCCTTTTTTATCTTCTGTCTACAGTTTGGGTCTTTTTAATGGGTTTTAATGGGTTTTTCTGTATACTTGCACAGCTGAGTTTATGCATTTATTCCTGGAACAGTTTCTGTATTTTGTGGCATAATCTCACAGCCTCTTTGGTATTTTTCCACAGCAATATCAGTATGAAAATAGTATTTTAAAATGACATTCATTACTCTTGAGCTGACCTCACTGGCACTAACCTATCTGAAAGTCATAAAATTAGTATAATGCAGTTCTCATCAATATACTAAGTCTATAAAGACCTGAGTTAATAGTTTACATGTGCAAAAAAAATTTAAAGTACAGTGGCTTACTATACTCATAAAAAATGAAGCAAGCAAATAGAACAGGAAAACAGTTTTATACAAATGTTACAAAAGCATCTAAGATATTACTTAACCTATTAAGGCAACTACTGAATTCAATTGTCTATTTAAATTTGGCATCAAATTAAATTTGGTAAATTTAATGATACTGACTGATTGCCTCTTCCAGACTTACAAATAGGATATATATTTTCTAGGAGTTTGTTTTAAAAGATGAACAATTACATTATAAAATCAACTATTTTGAAGTCATTGATGGTTTCAGCACTTTACACTTGTATAGTCACAAATATTCCTATCTGCAGATTAAAAAAAAAAGAACAACAACAACAATAACAAAAGTGAGTTAAACCTATTATGGGTTTTGTTTTGTTTTGTTTTGTTTTTATTCCTAATATTCTCTGAAACGTGTTGTTTTAACTCAGCATTTATACATTTTTGGAAAAATTATTTTAAATATTTCCTCTTAGGTATACTGTAAATTTTAGTAAAAGACTGAATAATGAAATCGCAAGACTCTTTTACCCATAAATAATATTGTTTTAATAATAACTTGGTCTCAGAAGGAGATTATTGCTTCTCATGGCACCCTATCATGTTTTTATGCCTTAATACTCCAATTTTCAAATCCAAATATCAAGGAAGACAGAATGTTTTACGATGAGCTCCATTTTCCAGATTAATGCACCTGAGCAACATTTTCCCTTATTTAATATCCCTTACTCATTTCCTCTCCTGTTATAGGGATAGCACAGCTGTTTATCTGCCAATTATCTTTGAATCTATTAGTGAAAATGTCTAAATTAATCATAAAAAGACAAGTGTATCACGGAATGCCTGTGCTATGAATACAAGACCTCATTGTATTCTTTGTCATTTTCACTGGTTCCACATGGCAGTGTTGGTTTCTTGATACTGTATACTGTAAATTTGTTTCAAGTGGAGAAAACCATATAGATTTATTAGGGTCTACTATTTAGTTTTAGTAAGCATATCATTTATCCTAACAGTTCAAATACTCTTAATTTTATATACATAATACTGTTAAGCATATTCACCAAGAAGGTGCATATCTGGGAATTGTGGGTAATATGCATAACTGACTTAAGAAACGCATCCAAAAGTTTGACAGATTCAATATTTGTATCAATGGTAAGATAGGTTTCACTTAATTTAATAAACATTTGCTGTTGCCTCTTTAATATATGTGCTTTGGGCAGTCTAAAGATAGGAAGATCAAACATGTAAACTGACAATTAGAGAATTAAGTAAAAAGTAAAATGTGGACTGCCCTAGAATACAGCTGTACACTAGCTTGTGTCACTAATCCATTCACTCAATTAAGGAACATTAGAATTTACAAGATGAAATTTTTACTGCATAACTTGTGCAAATATGGGTAAGACATAGCTTTTTAAAATTAATTTACCCCAGAGAGCTCAGAGCCTACTAGAGGTGACAGGAATATTAAGGTATAAAATTATAAATTTTAGTATAAGTAAATTGTAGTATAAGTCATGTTGTTACGATGATCAAAGTGCTATGGGTGCACAAAGTGCGAATTCTTATCAAAGCCAGACCAAGTTTCAGAGATGACATTAAATCTGTTGCAATTGATAAGGTCAAATGTGGATTAACATAAAGGGAGAAAAAAAAAAAAACAACATAACTCAAGAATTATCCCCCAGGAAGTGGAATCCTAGTGTCCTTCTCAGCAACCAGAGAAAGGGAAGGAAATAAGCACTTCAGATGTATTTAGTTACATCGCACTAACAAAAATTAAGATTGAGTTACGTTTCAGTGTTGAAAACTCTTCTCTAGGTTTATCCCTTAGCTGCTGTGAGCTGAGAAATGGTCAGCATGTGTTGTATGTATTCGGGATCTCTAATGTTACAGAGAAAGTGGAAGAAATCCAACCATTCATGTTTCTACAGTATCTTGATTTACTATCTTTGCTTCTCATATTCAATTTATAACTGCTTTGTTTTTATGCTATTCTAATGTATAAATGCAGTTGACCCTGTATTGTTAGTGGTTAATTGTAGTTGAGAAGAACACAGGGACAGCAGAATGGTTTTACTCACATGCAAAGGGACAATGCCTACATGGAGCCTTATGTTGAGGAAGATTCTGAGGACATGCCATAAACAATTAGTAAATAAAAGAAGAGAGTAGCAGTACAAGGGCCCCATATTTACTGGCTCTAGACATGGAACTGTTAGTGAAAACAAGAGGCAGGCAGACTTGGATTCCAATCTGGACTGTGACTTACTCATTTTATCTCTTTAAACAAGTATTAGGTTGGTGCAAAAGTTATTGCAGTTTTTGCAATTATTTTTAACCTTTTAAACCACAATAGCTTTTGTACCAACCTAATAGCTTACCCTCACTAAACCACGGTTTCCATTCCTGTAAAATGGGACTAATAATAGTACCTATTCTATACATGCTTATAATAATAATTATATGCAATAATATAGGTAAAGCGTTTACCACAGTGCCTATTACATATAACCACTCTGTCAGCTCTGGAAATATGGGTAAGACATAGTTAACTTGCTATTTGCTTAAATGAGACACTGCTTATAAAGTGTCAGCATATCATACAGCAAAATAATTAATACCTTTAGTATTAACTGCAGAAATTTAAAACAAAAAACATTCTTCTCCTAGGGAAACACATTGAGGTATAAGTACATTGATATAGTAGTCATTCACTCATTCATTCATTCACTCATTCATGTTACAAATATTTATTGAGCACCTACTATATATTTATTCTAACCACTAGAAGAAATTGTGTGACAAAATTTTTGCCCTGCGGTGCTTCTATTCTTAGAGACACAGTATTCCAACAATTTCAACCAACCTACATACAGTGTCATTCTAATGCAGAAAAGAGTAAGTAGCTGCTGTGTATATTACCCTTATATTGTCTCTGACATTATGGACCTATCAATCCTGCTTCACCAAAAATATTTTCAAAACAGAATTGAGTGTCTTCAACTTTTTGAAATTCACCCCCACATTAATCAATTAGTTCTTTGCTCAGAGAAAGACTGAAACTTCTAATCTCTCCATTCCTCCAGGGAGACCAGGGGAGCTGCACTCTACTGTTTCTGCAATTTAAGCAGCAAGAGGAAAGATTTGTTGAGGGAGGCATTGAGGAAGTTAACAAATAGAACCCACAGTTGTTCCTCCACAAGTATGAGCCCCTTTTTGGTAGATAGTTCTGGAGGCTGCTAGAATTACGATTTTCTAAAGGCATCTATGCTTATTAATCTATCTGAAGAGGGAAATGGGGGTTTTATTTTTTTTTCTCACTTCTAAATACACCTGATTTAGATAACCACTAAATGCATGGTTTTCTAAGAAATGGGCTAATGAGATAGAAATTTATTTTACATTGAATGTCAATTCCTAAAGACAACTGACATTGAATACAGTGGAGGGCTAGATACTTCTAAACCTTCCCTATAAATACACATTTTAAAAAACTGTGTTCACTTAAACTTTATAATTTTACTCCTACCGAGATAGCTGTTTTGATTTTCTCTGATTTGAAAAGGATAATTTCAGAAATAATCTCTACAGATGCTGTTTCCCCACAATTGATTATAACCAAGTTTTGATATTGACTTTGTAGTCTATTTATTAAAAAGTATTATTTAAATTCTATCAACAGAAAATAATAGGTTTAAAAATGTATTATGTACTGTTTGCAGAAGAATAAATGCAATTATTACAGAAGAAAATCAGGTACAAAGTAGAAAAGATTCATTTGAGTATGTTTCTAATAAAATTATAAATGCGTATATTATTAACTTCAAAGTGTAGATTAAGGCTACTAGATGAACCCTGAGTTGTAAATCAATATCAATTAAAAATAATTATGATCAGACAACTAAACCAATGTCTGTATTGCTGAAAAAGGGTTTGCCCTAGTGACAGATCATTGCTACAACCTCTCACGCCATTGGGTGATGTTTACCATATGTCCCATGATTGATAGTCGAATTTAATGAGTTCTTACAAGCAATTAAATAATCAAGAGTTCCTGCTGTTATATGGCATAGCTTGATAGAATAGTGACAAATGAGAGAATATCTACAACCTAATCAAAGGGACATATTTCCTTGGGAACAAAATAATATTATCCACCAGTGCAATCAAAGGACAAAAGAACATAGAAAGGACACAAACAGAATGAGATATATTATGTCCTCTTTTCATTATTCTGACTGCACAGTTTCCATTTATCGAACCCTATTAAATCAGAAGGAAAATTAGGCTTGTTATATGTTTTACTTATCATATATTGTTGGACAGTATATATATATACGTTCATATATAAATACATATGTGTGTGTATATATGTGCATATATACACACTCACATGCATATCCTTAATCACTCAAAAGGGACTATTGTTAAAAATCACTAGCACAAAAATGTATCACTCTTCAGCCCTCCTAAGAAAAATATAGCAATAGTAAAGACTAACAAGCTTGCCAAAAAGTGCAAGGCTGCCTTAGGTGGTTTTTCTCGGGTCTTCAATGTTAAATGTTATTCTACTGGCCCCCCCTTGGTGTTCAACCCAGGTAAATGTAACAGAATTTTCTTTTTGTCAGTTCATCTATAAGTGTAAAGTTACAGTAAAAGAATCCATTGCCTTTGAAGATTCTCCACCTTAGTATTTTTCTCTCCAGTAATTTCCTATAAATTTCAAATGAAATGTCTCTAATGTATATAGTGTTTCATGATATGATTGTTTTATTTTTCATATTGTTAGGAAAGTAGAGGGTTCCTGGGCTATTAAATTCTGATGAACTATGAATTTTTAAATCCGTTCATGATATTCCTAGTGATCTATATTTTATACTCCCCATGCTTGGATTCCTAAAATTTAAGTAAATAAGTAAAATAAGAATAATGTTTATTATAAAGTCTATGCTGTTATGATATATTTTCTTATTTTATCTAGAAAACCATCACATGTATTACCTTCCCTTTTTGGCAGATTGACTCACAGCTTTTAAAAGAGGTCAAGTAAAGCCTTAATCTGGCAAAAGGCAGAGTTAGAATTTGAATCCTTGCACTTTCAATGTAGCTCTGTGGTAAAGACAAAGGTTCTGGAATCAGATATGCCTGAAGTTGAATCTGACTTTGTCACTTACTAGCTGTTTGACTTTGGGCAATTTATGTACTCTCTCTGAACCTCAGTTTTTTCAGCCAAGAAGGGGATAATATAACTCATATAACGTAGTAAATTATTTCATCAGTAAATATTATTATTGATGAACTTGTTCAAACATATAGTGGCCATTTAATATGGATCAGGATCTATTCAAGGCAGTTCCAGCCTTCAAGAACTTCACAATTTAAACAAGGGAATTCATAAGTAAACAGCAGATTGGAATACCGATTGCCTATCTGTATTCTTTGATTAGAGGACAGACAGGGCAACCAGAGCAAACAGAAGAAGAAGTGTAACAAGTCTAGGTTGGAGGTAGGACTGTTAAGATGGGACCTTCTAGTAAAGCTAATATCAAAGAACCTATAAACCTGAGTCAGATAAAGAGGAAACTTAATGTTGGTTCATAAAAAAGACCTGAAGTTAAGTCAGAATGGGGTAGGTTGAGGAAACTAAACATGGATTAGTTTGATTGCATCTCGTGGCAACTCGCTGGGAGTGGTGAATGCTTAAACTCAAGAAGTATGCAAAAAGCAAATCGTGTAAAGACATGCCGAGATGTTGGCTCTTCTTCCTGAAAAGTTTGGGTAAAATGGAAGACTGTTAAGCAGTAGAACAAGTAGGAAGCCTAAAAGAGAGTCATCCAATAAGAAGCCTGTGGCAGTAATCCCAGGTAGAGATACCAGTGACCCACATAGGCATAGTAGTATCGGGGATGGAGAGCGCTAGACAGATTCAGGAAATTAAAATAAACCATCCATACTACATGAAGACTGGATGTGGAAAGGGAAGGGTAATGGTATGTTAAGAAATGCAGGATAAACAGATATTCTGGGAGAGAAGATAATGTATTCAACCTTGCAAAGCTTGAATTCCTACAAAACATTGAGGCAGGAATAGAGAGTGTGCCATTAGACATATAGGTCTGCAGCTCAGTAAAGACATCTGGGATGAATACATTTTGAGGCAATGAGCATATAGATGTCAGCTGAAGGTGTAACTAGATGAGATTATCAAGAGAAAGTATAAGTGAGAAGAGAAAATGACCAAGGATAAAATTCCAAATAATTTTAAGGGGTCTGTAAAGGAAATGGTACCCACATTAAAGAGTCACCAAGAAATAAGAGCCGAGTCAAGAAAGACTGGTTTCCTTGATGTCAGGGCAATAATAAATATGAAAACCAGTGATTATGAACTACTGAGCACCGTCATAAAATGGCAGAAGGAAGAAGGAAGATGACATTTTACAACAGATATTATAGCCTCTGTTATGGAACACTTTAGTTTCTTTTGTCCTCAACTGTTTCTTGGGCATTTGGCCATCTGTGCCTCTCCCAAACATTAGGGGTAACCTTTTTCTTCATGACATCTCAGCACTTTTTGGGGGGCACAAACCTTATGGTTTCCCTATGTACAACAACGCATGACATATCAAAACCATGTGCACAGTTAGGAAATGCAGAGGAATTTAATGCCTTGTGGGCTCACCTTTGACCAGTGGGAGAAAGTAGCTAGTGAATATATTCTTTTCTGTTCCTCTTTTTTGATGGACTGCCCTAAAAAGCAGTCATTTATAAGACTTCTAGTTAGACAGACCCAGGAGATGGAGTAATTTGTGCTTGATAACCAAGGGCTGGCCAAGTTGAAAGCACATCTTCTTATTTGCGGTCCTTCCTTCTTTGTCACACTCTCATTTCCCCTTTTTCCTGCTTGTGGGACTGCATTCCATAATAAAGGAGTAGCACTTAATCCTTTCTTTCAGGTTCCGCTTTCTGGGGAAACCAGGCTAAGACAAATATATATTACACTTGTCATCAGCAAAATCCATTGTAAGTGTAGGTATTCCATGAGACTTAATATCACAAAATGAAAACCACTTCTTGGTGTGTTTTTTTTTTGGTGTGTTTTTTTTAATATTTAGACTAGCTTGCTAGTTATAGAAATTAATGAATAGATTATCGTGAAATGAATAATATAAACTGTAATTAGAAAATAAAAATATTACAGTAAGTTGAAAAGCAAGAAGAATAATTAGCCAACAGAAAACTAATGCACATTTCAAAGGAATTCAAAGCAACTATTCAATTGTTTGAATGATAAGAGAAGAAAGATGGAAATGAATTATGGGACTGTTTGGAAATATTAAGGCCAAATTTTCCTCAGGAATGAAAGGCAGATAGCTTAGTCCAATTGACTTCATTGTCTAGTTCTATACGAATGGTTCTCAAAGTGTGGTAGCCAGATGAGCAGCATCAGCACCACCAGGGGACATGTCAGAACAGTGAATTCTCAGATCCCACCCCAACCGTCCTGAAGCAAATGCTGAGGGTAGAGCCCACAAATCTGTGTTGTAACAAGCCCTCTAGGGATTCTGATGCATGTTAAAGATTGAGAACCACTGCTATAAATGAATGTGATCTGTTTCATTTGACGTAAGTAGTAACTAAATTAAACAATGATGGGCCAACTCCTCTGGGAAGCATTCTGTGGTTTCCAAAACTGGAAATAACCTTTTCTGCCCCTGAATTCCCAGAATATATATATTCCACCTTTTTGTTACATTATTAAACAAGGACAATTTTGTGGAACAATTTGATAAAATATCTGATATATTTGAGTAGCCAAAATGGGCCTAAATAATACTGGAAAATTGTACAATTGGATACAAAGAGAGAAGAGTAGATGCAGTATGCTCTGACTTTTTAAAATACCTTAGACAAAAGTTTTGCACTAAAGGCTATTGATCATATTGAGTCAATAAGGGGTAGAAGGGATGTTTGGTTACAGCTAGAAAACAAACATTAAAACCACCAACTAGCATTATGTACACATGGGCTTTCTAGTTTGCTAGTCATCTATATCAACGTGTCAATTCTGGAATACTTATTTTAGTTTTAATTGATGGATACCCAAGGAATTAAAATAGGCATCAATATTTACTAAACCTAATGTTTGTAAACCTTTTAAGCAGGGGAACATACTTTCCTCTACCTTGATCTTTTCTTAAAATGAAAATTTACCCCAAATATCTCTCTATAAAAATTAGACAAAAGCAGAATTGTTCTGGTCTCTACCTTTAATTACCAGGAAAATCAGTTATTAGTGATTTTTGGGGTTAGCATGATGATAAAACACATCATGCAGCCACTGAATTTAATTCTGAGCAGCTTATGAGCCAGAATTTCAGCATCCTTTCTTTGAATAATTTTATGAATATATCAAAACTTGAATGTTATCAATATGCAAATATCACAGATAGCCTTATATAATTCAAATAATCTGTTATAAAATATAGAAAACACTCCCAACATTCTTTGGTTTGTGTTGGATAAGTAGCTATTAATACTGTACTATGGTTAATCACAAAATGTAGTGCTATAAAACTGGTTTACAAATTACATGTGACATTTTCGCATATAATTTATTGAAGTATTCCACCATATCAGACCTCATAGACTATCAGAAATAATAGAGAGTAGACTAGTTTATTCTAGTGAATTGCATGATTTCTTGAATGACTCAGAAGCTGTCTTAACTTTCCAGAGCACAAAAATACTGTCAAGAGACAATGTGTGTGGTTCTTTCACACATAGATGAAATAAGACATAATGGGTCCGTGCACAAATCTCAGAGTTCAAGATGATGCAATTCAAAAGAAGAAATTAATTGAAATTATGAAATCCCTGAATAGAGAGTATGAAAATAATTTAATAGAGAGAAGAGCTTCTCCCTATTAAATTGTGTATTCTTCCAAAGATACTTTCCATGTATGTTTAGAGAAAAGTAGTTAATGTTATAAGAACAGTACAGAAAGATCGACAGCTGGCACTAAAATATTATTGTCTTTATATAAGATAAATTAAAAGTAAAAATAGTACAGTTCAGTGGCATTAAAATCTTTGAATCTCTCAGAATCAATAAGTTCACAAAAATTACACACCTCATTAAATTCTACAGATTGCACAGCTAGCTATAATGTAAAAACAGGCAGACAGTCTGTCTCAATATTATTACAGGAAGGGTTGGTTAAATTAATAGCTTCTCATTGATTAAAAAATCTTGCATTTTACATGTTCTTAAGTTGGTTCCCACCATTACCTTTCAATAATACAATGAGTCTTTGGAGAAATGTGGTTGTATTGAACTACTGAAATACAAAGGTAGGCAAAGTAAAATGTTTACAATATCCTATCATTGTTTCCTGTTATAAAATGCTTTCTACCTAAAAACAAAGATGTTTGCTTCCATATACTCTTACTGATTTTTTTATGCTTAAAATCTCCTGCTAAAATGTAATTAGTCTATAACGATTACTAAGCATAAAATATTATTCCATTATAATATTCCTAGGCAAGACATAATTTTGTCCAGATAATATAACATCTGACACCGCATGTGATAATGCCACTGGGACCTTATCCTTTTGTAATCACTGTACATTAGGAAACTTTTGCCAGGCTACAAGTCAACTGCATTTTTTTATGTATTCATTTAGCTAGTTTCCACTTTTGTTCATTAAAAACATGGTAGTTATATGACTTAGGAAGATTTTACTGTGCATCTGAATTCTTATTCAACTACATGTTACTTCTATCTAATAAAAGCCCAAACTTTTTTAAAAATATATATTTAATCCTTTATTGTTAATGCAGTCTGCTTTTGCCCTTGGTGATTTCCATATTACTTTACCTGGGATGTTGTAAAGTGCAAAACTTCATATATGAGGTTGGACAATTAAATTCATGAATTCATCCTAGAAAAAATGCTATATACTTCATTGATGACTATCACTACGGTCACCTTCGAAGTACTCCCCTTGGGAAGCTGTGCACTGATACCAGCACCTAGTCCACCCTTCAAAGCAATTTTAGAGCTCCTTTTCTGGAATGGCCATCAGAGCTGTCATCATATTACCCTTGATGTCCTGAATGTCATCCAAATGTCTTCCTTTCAATATTTACTTTATCTTAAGGTAAAGGATAGTCATTGGGGACCAGATCAGGTGAGTAGGGAGGGTGTTCCAATACAGTTATTTGTTTACTGGCTAAAAACTCCTTCCCATACAGTGCCATGTGAACTGGTGCATTGTCGTGATGCAAGAGCCATGGATTGTTGGTGAAAAGTTCAGGTTGTTTAACTTTTTCATGCAGCCTTTTCAGCACTTCCAAATTGTAAACTTGGTTAACTGTTTGTCCAGTAGGTACAAATTCATAATGAATTATCCCTCTGATATCAAAAGGTTAGCAATATCATTGCAACAAGTTCTTGAACTTAATTGTCAGACCCCGTGTATTTATTTTGCACAGCTAAGTTCATTTAAATTTCAGAGGTTTATTCAATAAGAATCTGGTTAATGATATTGTTATTATAGTACCACTGGTCACATTATTTTGTCCCTTGAACTTCTCTCTTCAGTACATATGTTAGCATCTTGAAATCCATTTTTTGCCTCTGAAGCAACATCAAATTATACCTTTATTTGGTAGTTCTGTATCAAATATGTAAATATCTGTTAATATGTATTGTAAATGATATATTATGTAATTGACATGTCATTCATATACAGTTCTATAGTTTATGTATATATACATGTATTTAAACCCTTAATAAGTGTAATTGAAAACACAAACCTTTAAGTTGAGGCACATTTCAAGTAAAGCAAGATCTGTTCCTTAGTCAATAATAAAATTTAGTTGTGATATATATGCATAAAGCTATGTACTGCCACACTGCATTACATCCCAATATATTTTGAGAAATTAACATGCAGCAATGTCAGTAAATAGAAAGGATTTAGGTGTTTTGAGGTTAGTTTGCTTATGCTTACATAAAATTATGTTGTACATTTTAGAAATGCACTTTAGAGACTAATTTTAAACAGTGTAGAATTTTAGAAACTATAGATGTGTTTTTAAAATATCAACCTGCACAATGTCTACATATTTATCCATAATTAAGTGTGAAGACTTTAAATGATTTTTTTATAAAATCATTTCTTGATTTTATAATAAAAAATCAGTATCACCCCCTCTTTTATCTCATCTAAAGAAAAAGCATGCTTTGTATAAGAGGATGACCTAGAATCTGTGGCACCAGTGCTTTACCAAAGTTGTTTATTATCTAATATAGTGTTCTAGCATTCCATGTGTTGGACTGAATAACATTAGTTCAAATTTATAGAACATTTGAGGATGGCAGAAGAACAGCCATATTGCAAGCCAATAACATTTGGGTATAATAAAAATTATAGCTAACTGGAGGTTAGAGCATGTGTGAAATCCTTGATGACTATAAAGACCATCAAATTCGTGGTGACCATCCCTTTCCAAACTATAAATAGCTCCATGCATGCTTGACATTGTTGTTATGGCAAATGAAGATGCAAACCTGACAAGACAACAATGAGCTGAGGATGATGGTTCCTTTATGAACTTCAAGTCTATTTTGCTGTTTCATTATATCTAAACCTAATCTTTAAAATTGTGACCCTAATTGTGGAAGTTATTACATGGCATTTGTTCATTCTAGTGGGAATTCAAAAACATTCCTGAAATCTCAAAACATTTGACTCATAAAAGAGATAAATTCTATAGACTTAACATTTATCAACTCAGTTAACTTAAAGGATACAATCGGTTAGGTATTTTTGTTTGTTGTTTTAAAAAGAAATAGAATAGAAAGTGAACAAAAGGAAAAAAACTTACAATTTAGGAATTGTTTAATTTTTCAGCTTCCACTGAGGTTATCACTGGAATCGCTAAAAATTTCTACAAAAAAAATAAGAATTTTATGGGCTAAAGAGAAAAAAATAATGCCAAATACGTAAGTTGGCATGCAGTTTTTTTCTCTTGAAAATACTGAATATAGTTTATGTATGTTTACTAAATAGATTAAATTGGCAAATTAATTAGCAAAAACATCAGAGAAAATAGTTATCTAGCGGTCACCATTTAGAGCATATTTCTATTTTTTGTAGTGAATAATCCTTTTTGGTTATCTAGTGTTCAAGACAACTTGTACATATTTCTATACAAGAGATAATTCCATTAATTTGCAAGGAAAGTCGACGATTAAGAATAATAAATGAGAACAATGCATGCCAAAGATTCTGCTGTGTATGTGATAACTGAAGCATCATAAATATTAATTTGGCAAATTGTTTGTGTTGGGATAATAAATGAAATCACTGTCACACATTCAGTTTTCAGTATGTGTCAGGCAATGGTTAAACACTTCTGTATCCTCAAAAGGTAACTTCAATGAAAGCATGTCACATGATAATCTGGTGACCAGTCTACACATGGGAGCCTTGAGACCAGGGTTATATAACTTTCCACCACTTCACACAGGTAGTACGTATAGGAACTGGGATTTGAATGCTGTTTTTACTCCAGATAAGTGCTCTTAACCATTGTCCCATAAAGCAATTCTAAAAGTATTGTATGAGGTCCAGTTGTGTCCTCCTAATGTCCTACAAACATTGGTTTATCAGACCTTTGTTTAGCTTTTGCAGCTTAATGACACATAGATCCATAGCCTTTGTATTTCACTTACTCGAAGGACTATTTAGTACTGACATGCTAAAATAAGTTAATAGTATCACTTATTAATATATATATTCATAAATGGACATTAGTGTTTTACTGCAGTTAACTCAGAAGTCTGTTTCTACAGTGAGGTGGTCAGACAGCAAGGGTTACCTGATTTAGAGAACAAAATAATTCTCCTGTACTTTTGTCAGGTAACTCTAAATAATGCTACAGTGCTTCTGTCTGTGGGGGGATGGAATCCCTACAATGTTCGGGAAAAACACGTTGTTATTTTTGTACCCTTCATGTTTTGAATTTTTGCCATTTCCAATTGTTGCATTTCTTGGTTGTTTTTAAAAAAAAGCTGTATTGAGGCATAATTGAAAAATAAGGAACTGCTCATAAAGTATACAATTTGATATGTTTTGGTATATATACACCTCCATGTAGCATCAACACGAGTCCGTGAACATCACTTTCAAAAGAAATGTTCTCATTCCCATTGGTAATGCTGCCCAACAACACCAGTACACAGGAAATGACTGCTCTGCTTCCTGTCACAATAGATTAGTTTTCATTTTCTAAAATTGTATAGTAATGGGATCAAACAGTACATACTCTTTTTGTCTTGCTCCTTTCATGATTTTTATTTAATGTGTCAATAGTTTATTTCATTGATTGATTTTTTTGATTGGCATTTGTCCTCATGATAGGTTGTATTTTCCTTTTTTTTTCAAATTTGGTATCACATGTTTTGAATTTTATCTTGTTGGTTGCTTGCTAATTTTGTATTCCTCTAAATATTCTTGAGCTTTTTTATGTGATGAGGTTAATACTCGGAAATTGTTTGTTTTGTTTTGTTTGCTTTTATTGGTTTAGGTAGGACAAGAATGGCAGTTAGCCGAAGGTTAATTTTCTCCTACTCCTAAGAGAAGATCTTGTTGAGTACGATACCTGGTCTCCTCCCAGCCCCCCACTTTTTTTTATTTTGTGCTCTTTATTTCTAGTCCTGTGTGAGCAATGGGTTTTGCCTCCTCTAACCCCTTTGTTTGGTCTCTGTTCTAACTTAGAGTTGTCTCCTCTAAGGCATGCACTGAGTATTTTTCAGCTGAATACTCAAGAGAACTTGTACAGATCTGAGCTTTGTCTCTATGCAGCTCGCTATGGTACTTAGTCCTATAAACTCTAGTCGTACTGGCCCATCAGACTCTAAGCTCTGTCTCCACAACTCCAGGAGACTCCTAGGCTCCTCCTTGGTTTTCCCTTCTTGATCTGTGACCTGAACAGTTTCTCAAGCAGTAGGCTGAGAAGTCATAGGGATCACTGCATTTGTTTCATATCTCATAGGAATTACTGTCCTGCATTGACTGAGGTCTAATGATTTGAGAATCATCATTTCATATATTGAGTGCAGTTTTTCATTTTTTTGGAGTTTTCCTGTTTTTGTTATTGTTTTGGTTGTTTGTTTTGGGTGTTTTGTTTTTTAGGGAAAGAGGTAATTGGATCCTTAGTATTGGAGTGAATGCCTTTTCAGAAACTATAGACTAGAATGGAGGGCTAGGAGAATTGAAGCAGTAATTGACTGGAGGAAAGCTTTGTGTGATGATTTTCTCGCATGTAGAATATTAATTGGGGTGTGAGGGAGAGAAAGAAAATTGTTACATTTTTTGGTGAGGCAAGGGGAAAATTTAAAATGAGGGATCAGCAAACTTTTACTGCAAATGTCCAAGCAGTAAATATTTTAGGCTTTGTAGGTCATACAGTTTCTGTTGCATCACAAATACTCAACTCTGATCCTGTAATGTGAAAACAGCCATAGGCAATTCACAATGAATGAGTAGGAATGTGGCCTAACATATATTTAATTATGAATGTTGAAATTTGAATTTCATAATTTTCAGTATCATGAAATATGCTCCTTTTGATTCCTAAAATATATTTTAAAATGTGAGAACTCTTTTAAAGGTATGGGTTGTGCAAAAATAGGCAGTGGGAACTTCCAGTTCCAGACATGATAGAGTAAACACATTTCTCCCTATATCTCCCTTAGTTAAGGAGAGCTAAACACCCTGGATATTATACATAAAACAAACATAAAGATACTCTGAAAGTTGGAGAGAAGGCAGAAGACTGGCTAGGACACTTGGGAGCCAAGGATTGACATGGTGTTTTCCGAGGTTTAATTTTTGACCACATATATTCTGAACTAGGTATTCAAGAGGTTGGCAATTCAGAAACATCAATAGAGAAAAACAAACAAAAAAAGAGCCCCAATAAAGCCAAAGGACTAGAAAGGACAGCCTAGCAAAGTAGAGTGCTTTTTGACAATACTGCCCTATTCCAGGAAACACCATGGAAACAACTGTAGCCATCTAAACTCATTCCTGCCAGAAAAAGGGAAAGCTTAGACTTCCAACTTTTCTCAAATGTAGTAAGGGACATTACTTGTAGTAATGTCTACCAAGTGCAGTGGTAGACATTTTATACCCACCTGGAAGTCATGAGACCCCCTGTTGCCGGTGTGGGCAAGTGAGGAGCAGTAATAAGGTTCCTCCTCTCCCAGGGGGTATCAAAGGAGGACAAGTGGAGAACCTGAATTACCACTCCCATCTAGTAGTAATGAGGCGTAGTTCCTCCCTTCTCCAACTGGTGTTACAGAAGCATCCTTTTGAAACATATCCAGAATATCATAACAGAATAACCACAATGACCTCATCATGCAATCAAAACAGCAATCATCACACCAAAAACCTGGAAAATCATAACTTGAATGAGAAAAGGCATTTACCAACATATACCAACACCAGAGTGACAGATTTTGGAATTATCTGACAAAGACTTTAATGCATCTATTCTAAAAATGCTTTAATGAATAACCAAACATCCTAGAAACAACTGAAATAATAGAAAGTTTCAGCAAAGAAGTTAGAGATATGAAAAAGAATTAAATAAAAATTTTAGAATTGAAAAACACAAAAGCCAAAATAAAACACTCAAAGGATGAGCTAAATAGCAGAATGGAGAGAACAAAGGAAAGAATTGGTGACCTTGAAGAAAGAATGATAGAAATTACCCAATCTAAACAATTAAGACAAAGTAGTATGAGACATCATTCACTTTTTTGTATCTCTTCTCCTTTGATTAGTTCCTTCCCTGAATTTAGTCTTCGAAAATAAATATGAAAAGTAGCAGGAAAATTTCCCTGTAGGTCCTGTAAACCACCCCCATTCACGTACACCCACTTAAATACAACGTACAAACAAACCTTCACACACTAAGCCCTAAGCCACCTTAACAATCTCAGTCAAAGAAACAAAATATATGGATCCTTTCATGAAAGGAGCTGAGGGTGGGGAAGTGATTAAGGAAAAATATATCAAGACCAAAATAAAAAGTCATATGGCAATAAATTATCTTACGTCATAATACAGGATATGTATTCAGTGAGCAAGGTAGATATGGTGGGAGCAAAAGAGTGGTAAAAGGTAACAAAGGAAATAAGAAAAAAAGGAAAGACTACAAATTTGAGAGAGTGTAGGCAAATTATAGAATTGGCCTTCTTTGTTATTAGTATTTAAATTGTTTAAGTTCTGGATTTTGGCATTCCTTGCTGATCCCAGGCATCCATCCAGAAGGATAATAACAATAAATATAACCTTTCCCAAGACACAGGAAATATACATTGATGAGCCTTAGGCAAAAGAATATCATGCCAGAGATAATATTGAACTAGATTTATGACATCTGTTTTCTAGTCACACATCACACACTAACTAGTTATATCACTTATCCAAGTCCCTTCTTCCCTCTAGAATTGATATTGCTCAAGAAGGATTTGGAAGTTTCTTACAACCTAAAAATTTTATAAGTCTATGCATCTGTTTGGGTGATCTTTCAGACATCAATTTTCTGGTTGTCAGACAACAATAATTTTTGTATAATATTTCCCGGTACCCATGAAATCACATCCTCATTTTGACTAGTCTATAAGGCTGAGCACAAATTTAGGTGTTATCAGTAAACATGGAGTTACTAGAATCATAGTATGAAGAAGAAAAAAACAGAGGAAAAAATTTTAGCTCTGATTTGTTGCAGTGATGGGAATTAATCAAAGCCCACCCAATGTTAGTTGAAGACTTAGAATTCATTTTTCAAAAGAAAATAGAAGAAATTGTTACGATCAATATATAAATAAGAAAGGATAGCAATAATAACTATGATTTGTTAAGCATTTATTATGCGGTATTGTGCTCACTGCTTCACATGAATTATCTCATTAAATTCTGCAATAACTCTTATTGGGTATTTCATTCAAATACATTGTCCATTTATGAATGAGGAAACTACAGCTTAGGGTAAAGAGCTTATCAAAATCGATGCATCTTGTAAAGAGTAAAGTCATAGCAGAAACTCAGGTCAGCTGATTCCAGGAACTGTGTTCTTAACAATAGCTTACTTTCTTCCTAAGAAAGTGTTCTCACTAGAATTTTGGCATTGTCACAATGAATGGAAAGAGAGATGTGAAATGGAAAGAAGATATCTTCTCAGGCTTTTTATGCATAGATCATCAAACTCCTTGGAATCAGGTCAAAACACTGCTCAAGCAATGATATGTTTATCAAGGTATTCAGAAGAACCACCTTTGCTCCACCTTTTCTAACATAGATCCCACTTGTACTACAACTCCTATGGCATGAAACAAAATGATTTATTGTACAACTAAAAACATCACTTTAAATGCAAAAGCCCCCAGTGTATATAACACATCAAATTCAATATCCTTCTTTCAATGAATGGCAGGAGGACTACTTTCCAGGGAACAGATTATGGTGGATAATAAGGAGAAAGGAGTGAACAGAAAGAGAGTAGGCTGTACGCCAAAGTGGGAATACGAACAGGAAAGTCCAGGTGTGCCCGAGATAAACTCAATATGGTTTGTAATTGATCTCAGGGATAATCCAGTTAAGAACAATTCCATTATGAGAATGAAATTAAAAAGCAAAGTCAGTAAGAACTACATGGATGTTTCTTTGAATCATGATTATAAATACCTTGGGATTAGTTTGTTGGATGGTTATTTGGACATGAAAAACAAAAGAACACTATGTGAGCTTTAGCTATGCAGCCAGTTGTGATTTATTTCAAAAGAACTTGCCAGAGAAAATTGTGATATTCTCTGGCTTGCTTTTACAGTTATACCAGTCAGCAGGCCAAGGATAAAGACCACTTAAGTATTATTGAGAAACAAAATGGCTACTAAAAAGGATATAGTTGTATGTTAAAGAGACACTAAGCCATTTTGAATCAACTAAGTTAGCTCTAGGGGCAAGAATAAATGAATACAAATGTGAGACAGTAATCTGGTAGATAAAATATTTTCACAGAGTCTTGTCTCTGACAATATGGAAAGGCCACCGAGGAGATAGTGAGCTGTCAAATCCCTCTCAAAAATTTATATTTAAATATAATAGAATTTAAGTTGCCTGATACTTGAATACATCAAGTGAAAGACAGCATCCTAGGGTAAAAAAAAAAAACCATGGCATTTAATTGTTCAACACAAAGGAGAATGAATAGAGAAATAAAACAGTTAAAGCAGCAGACTTAATAAAAATAGTTTTTACTCTTACAGGGGGTAAAGACAGAGAGTTCAAAAATGAATAGGTTTGCCATTCAAGTTAGAAAAATAAATTAAGCAGAAAGAGATGAAAGAGAGGGGAAGAAAAAATACATATATATAAAACTTTGGTACAAAAAATGTCATATATGCAATGGAACAAGGAAATAAAAGTACAATTGATTACTAAATGTATTTATTTCAAGAAGAGCACTAAATAGTAAAGATATTTTAATAAATACAATCTAAAATTAATTTCCAATTCTTGAAGTCACATATTTAAAATCTGAGGAACTGTTCCCTTTGACTCACCATGCAGTGGGGCATGACAACAAGTGTTACTTATATTATGTATACTAAATACTACTATCATCCCAGTATATAGATAATGGTCCCTGGTTAAATAGGTGGGGTAATAATACATTTTTCAATCCCACTTTGGAGATTTATATTAAAAATAATTGTTACAGAAATTTTTAAATCTTGTTTAATCCAAGGTTTCCCAAATGAACTTGGTCAAAGTCCCCATTGTGAAAGATCTACTAAAATTTCAAGAATCGTTACGATATTTTAATAATGCTAGGTTAGGAAAGTACATTAAAAGACATTCTAATGTGTCTATTCTTTTGAAAAAGCACTTTTTAAGAAGTCAGAATAGGACTTAACTTCATGGGATATAATGTATTTCTTGCCATAAACATCTAGAAAATGGTAGAAAAATTTTAATCTTTCAGATTATATAAAAGGCAGCATAGGAATATGATCACTAAGAAAAGATAAACAAGTGATGCAATCTATATGATCACCCCAGCTTTATGCCTGGTGGTAATTTCTAAACTCCTGAATAATAACTACAACCCAAAAAGAGCACAGCATTCTTAAGACATATGTCAGGAGCTCAGGAGGCATATACTGGGATTTGGGCAGTATGGGCTAGAATTTTAACGGCAAAATTCCAGAGAGCACATAACTAAACAGAATAACTTCTAGAAATCCTCATGGGTCTTCTTAAAATTTTGGCCACATATCAGAATGAACATGCATATGGTAAAATTCTATGATGGTGAGCAAACAATCAACTTCTGAGGAAAGAACAATTACTGAGGAACTTTAAGACAACCAGTTCCCAGAGGTTACTTGCATATCATTTATGTTTCACTATCCAGAATCAAGAAACTTAATTGAATATAAGGGACAATCAATATGTGCATATATGTGGATTAGTATACATATATGTACATATCTGCTTCGTCTGTCAGCTGAGAGGACCTAGAAGTAATGAGACCCAAGTAATAAGAAGTGCACACAGGTGCCCAGATCTTGATTTCTATTGCATTCTCCAATAAAAGGAACCAGGACTTATTGGAGAAATATCTGATTCTAGGATGGGGTAGGAAATATACTACAGGTACTCCCCCAAGAAACAAAAACAACAATCAGATTCATAATCATGGGGATATGTCAAAGAAATACAGGAGCCAAATGAAAGAGTATCATGGTCAAAGATGGAATGATTTATCGACAAAATTAATAAAATAGTATTAGATTATAGCTCAAAGTATGAAATAAATAGCAATGAGTTCATAATTATATAAATTAATTATTGACTAAATAACAAATGTTGAATAGATATATGGGCAAATTAGACAAATTTCCCCATGCAGAAGAATTTCATAAAAATCATCATCAATGAGTTGAAGCATAACTCCCCACTGCTTTAGTTTCAGCTGCACATTGTCTTCTTTCTAAAGAGTATGCAAGGAAAGAAAAAATAATAACTTCACCGTGGAGAAAACTGACAAACACATCACAAGTGTGGTAATCAAGGTTAACATCAACAGAAATGTTATATTGATACTATGTACTCTTGATATGATGTGATGAGAATTTCATTTTATCTCTTGAGACTTTCTCCAAATAACACATTACCCCTTTCTAGTCATAAAAAGGAAGGAAGGAAGGAAGGAAGGAAGGAAGGAAGGAAGGAAGGAAGGAAGGAAGGAATAGGGAAACTGGATTTGAGTTATACAGGAACTCTGTTCTATCATAATATTTCTGTAATTCTAAAACTGTTCTAAATTAAAATTTATTAGAAAGTATTGAAATATATTGTTGCGTTTATAAATATGTGGAAATAAAATGTATGACAGAAATAGCACCAAGTATAGGAGAGAGAAAAAGGAAGTATGCTATGGTCATATTCTTATATTAAAAGTAAAGTTGTATACCAATTTAAAAAATAATGCAAAACAAAGACAAAAAAAATGAAAAGTTAAAAAGACTATATAGTTCCAAAAAGAATACTATAGCAATATGATAGATTTAAACCAGACACATCAATGGTTACATTAAATTCAAAGGATCTAAACAATCTAACAAAAGATACATGTTTTCTTTTCCTAATCTTTCCCAGTTTTGCTGAGATATGTTTGACATATAACATTGTATAACTTTAAGGTGTACAACATGATTTGATATATGCATCTGTCCTGAATTGATTACCACAATAAGTTTACATCCATCATGTCACATAGTTAATTTTTTTCCATTATGATGAGAATTTTCAGATCTACTCTCATAGCAACCTTCAAATATACAAAAAGTATTATATGTGCATTACATCCCTAGAACATATTTATCTTATATCAGGAAGTTTGGACTTTTTGACCACCTTTACCCAATTTCCCCCAACCTACCACCACCTCTTATGATTCTGATTTTTATTTCTATGAGATTAGCTTTTTAGATTCCACATAGAAGTGGAATGATACAATATTTCTCTTTCTCTGTTTTATTTCACCTAACATAATGCTATCAAAGTATATCCAGGTTGTCACAATGGCCAGATTTCATTATTTTTTTATGGCCAATAAGTATTCCTGTGTGTGTGTGTGTGTGTGTGTGTGTGTGTGTGTGTGTGTGTGTCATTTTCTTTATCCATTCATCCAACTACAGACAGATAGGTTGTTTCCATGTCTTGGATATTATAAATAATGCCTGCCTCAACAAAAATGGGAGTGCAGATATCTGTTCCAGATATTGGTTTTGTTTCCTTCAGGTATACACCCAGAAGTGGAATTGCTGGATCATATGGTAGTTCTGTTTTTAATTTTCTTAGAAACATCCATACTATTTTCCATAAGGGCTATACAAATATACAATTTCACCAACAGTATGTAAAGTTTCCTTTTTCTATATATCCTTGCTAGCATTTGTTATTTATTGTCTTTTTAATTATCGTCATTCTAAAAGGTGTGAGGTGATGTCTCATTGTTTTGATTGGCATTTCCCTGATGATTAGAAATATTGAGCATCTTTTCATGTACCTATTGGCAGTTTGGATGTCTTCTTTGGAAAAATGTCTATTCAGTCCTCTGCCCATTTTTTCTGCCCAGTCAAAATGCTTTTTATTTTTTTAACACTGAGTTTTAGAGTTCCTTATATATTTTGGACATTAACCCCTTTATCAGACACGTGGTTAGCAAATAATTTCTCTCATCCCCCAGGTTGCCTTTTCATTTTGTGATATTTCTTTTGCTTTACAGAGCTTTTAAATTTGATTTTGTCCAGATTTTTATTTTTGATTTTGTTATCTGTGCTTTAGGTGTCATAAAAAAAAAAATCATTGCCAAGAATGATGTCAAGAAGCTTTCTGTCTATGTTTTCTTCTATGAGGTTTAGTGTTTCAGGTCTTACAATTAAGTCTTTAATCCATTTCAAGTTAGTTTAGGCAATGATAAGTACAATGGTGGGGAAGAACTTAGGAAAGTCCCTAGAAGAGTCATCTATTCTAAATTTAGGATATTAGGCTTCTTGGAAGAAGTTGTTCTAAACTAAAATAAGAAATATATAGTAGCAGTAAATTAGCCAGAGAGAATGAAAAGACTTGGATATGAAAATGTGAAAAAGAGCAACAAACCAAAATTTATAACATATGTCAAAATAAAATACTTATAGGAAAACAAATTAATGGTAATTTTTCTCCTAGGGATGTGTGCTTGTGGAGTATGTGTATATATCTATATCTATCTATCTATATATATATATCCATATATATATATATATAGATTTATATATATTTATGGATATATATATGTATATATATTTATATATATATATGGATATATATACACACATGTGTATATATATATATACATATACACATACATATATATATAAACATATGCACCCACATATGTATACATATATATATGACTATCATTTTTTTAGCAATATGTATATATAGATGGCTATCTACTAAATTTTATGTAGCCAAGACCTTTCTTTATATCTAGAAAGAATATCAGAGGAAAATGAATGCAAATTATACACTTGCAGGGATAATTCGGAACCATGTGGAAAATCAACAAGGTAACTATGGCAAAGTTCTTCCTGTGTGTGCTGATACGTAAGAGGGCAGCACCATATGTTTTCACATACATTACCCTAGGAGGGCAGTGCCATATGTTCACATGTTTGTCACCCTACTTGGCCTTCTGTATAAGGCACTGTCCCAAAGGGTATGCTGAAAGGGAAAAGAGAAAGCAGCCACACATGAATATGGGGATGTGGTGTGTTTTCTGTTGACAGATTTTGTTAGCCCATCACTTCAGTTGGCAGCTGCTTTACCCTGGAGAAAAGGTCTTAGTGATACTACAAAATCTCCCCAATAAGTGAGACGGTGGAATGAGGGTGGTATGCCCTTTGGGAGTGGACTTTTTCTCCCTAAGATGGCATGAGGAAGTCAGCCACTATACCTAAGCCTTAACATTCACCAAATTTTGTCCTCACTCTGTCTCCTTTGTCACTAAGTTCTTTGAAAATTGTTGAACATCTATTGACATTTCACTGAAATCCTTCCTATTTAAAAGAACAAGACTAAGAGAATAACAAATTTAAAGACTCCGTTGCTTAAAGTTTGTTTTAATACAATTAAATAGCTATGTTGTTTAAATATCAGAGTTGATTTCTGACTTCTTAGGTATATATCAAGACTGTACACGTGGTACAGTTTGGGACAGATTTTTGTTGTTCATCCCTGAAGTGGCAAAAATGAAACAAGCGTTTCACAAACTCATAGAAAGTGACTCATCGTGATTTACAGGCTCTATAGAGCCTGTTGAAAAGTTGCATCTTTTTTTTTTTTTTTTTCTATCTTGAATGCAGGCATCAGGAATAAATGGAAAGCATATTATAGAGCCAATCTCAAAGTCCCTTGGTCTCTTAGCTATGTTTTCTTTATATAATTTACGAATACATTAATTTATCTATATTTAATACTACAGTTCGCTCTTTCTAAAATTGTAACTCAAACATGTTTAAAGAATTAATAAAATACTATTTAATTTTATATTTACCAACTAATGTATATGAAAAAAATGTTAAAGGCTCATAAATCCAGTACCTACTATTGAAATTAATGAAATATAATTATTGAATGTCATTTTAATGCTTTCCTTTACACTCTTGCTTCCATCAAAAAAAATTGATTGAAACAGTAATAAAGTTAATAGCTGTGCTGTGTTCGATAATTGAATACAAGAGAAAAGTTTAAATCTCAAAGTGAAAGATTTTCTCTTTGCTATTTTTAGGCAAAAATAATTTGAGATATATGTTTGGAAAAATTGTTTATTGTTGGAAAGCTCTGAAGTAATTATCACCAGGAAGAAAACAAAAAAGTAGTATTATCCCCTACTTTACGTATGTAAGATAAAACTCTCAGGAAGGTGTTTTAACTAGTCCATATAGCTAGTAAACACAGGTCCATTTGACTCCAAATGAGATTTAATTTCCCAACAGCCTATCATGTGTGTTAGGTAAAATGATTGATGCTTCTCCCTTTGTTTTATCACATAGACAGAGATACAGTTCTGAGATGCATCTGAGAAGGTTCCTCAGAAGGTCTTGAGATATTTAGCCACAGTTATCCATCCATCTTAATAATCAGTTCTGTTTCTTCCTCATTTCCTGTTTCACTTCCACTGTCCTGCACTCCTATTACTGTTATTCCTTCTCAAATAAAGTACCTTCAAGAAAGCCTGCATCTCAGGCTCTGCTACATTAGATACCTTCTCTTTCCTTTCTCACTCCTCATTTTCCTTCCAGTGCCTCCCAAATTATTGTCCATCAAATCAACTATTTGCACATGAATCATTGCCTCAGAGTGTTTCTGGGAAAGGTTAAATAAGTACTTTATTTTTCTTTAGGAACGTCTTCCATTTATCTCCTTCTCCAATCCTCTCCCCACCATGCCTACTTACCGTTTCTTATTGGCATCCATTTCCTCCTTGATAAGTACTCAGGGTCATCATGTTCCACATTCCCTTTCTATGAAAATCTGCCCCCCTAAAAGGATACATTAACTTGATTTGCTCTGCAGAGTAAATTACTAATATGACAGGGTCTTATGCCCCTTTGTGGACATTGCACTTTAGCACAAGGGCTAGATAGTACCCAGTGTTCTAAAACTTTGAATATGGAACTTTAGTTATTTTTAATATTGAGGATGGGAGCTTTTTAAAGGTTAGTGATACAAGTAGGATCTTATGTGAAATCATGGCTAATAAATAGTTATCTAGTCTTTCTTCTTGCAAAACTCTATGAAGCAATTTAAAATAATATATATTCAGATAGCTTTCATCAATATATGTATATCTTCAGTTTCATTTTTCTTTCTTTTTGTATTCAAGAAAAATTCAAACTCAAATCTTCAGAAAATATTTTTTTCTAAAACCCAAAGGCCATATTTTCTCAGCCAACATGGTAATTTTTTTCCTGAGTGTTTATAGTTTTCACTAGATAAATTTAGTTTTTTCATGACACATGACCAACCCTCTACCATAACATTATTTAAAAAAAAAAAAAAAAAAGTGCTGGGAAAAGAAAAAATAACTCAGGTAGACAAAAACAGACTTTCTAGCATACTCAATATAATTAAATAGTAGTAAAAAAAGGGTTATTGCAATTCATATGAAATTATTTAGATGGCCAATCACATGCCACAATTTGTATGCTGTGTCACAACTCAAAGTCTGCGTGGTAAGCATGACATCAGTTTCACTACTGACAAGAGTATGAGAGCATGGAAGAAGCTGTTAGATCAGTCTGTGATGTTTCCCCACAGTAATCTGACTTGTTCAGATATCACTGTGCCAGAGTAAACAGGAAATCATTCCAGACAAATATTATCAGAGCATCCTGTTCCTAAAATGGCTAGTGAAATTGAGTAAATAAAAACAATGCTTTGGTAGTTTACATCCATTGAAAGTCAAAAGACTTCGACAGTCTCTCATTAATCTCTATATGATTTTTCAATAAGCCAAATGAAAATCAATTTCCTAAGTTACAATTTGCTCTCAGAGTTCAAGGAGATATGACACAGATGCTTAGAAACCAAGTTCAACAGAGGAAAAGAGGGTTTAAAATACCTGGAAGATCAAGAAGTTCAACTGCTTAAAGTAATTTGCCGTGGCAAATGTAAGATTTTATAAAATTAAACCCACACATGGCAAATTTCAGAATATCTCCTGGATCCTGACTCTGATTCTGACAAAGAGATATTAGAGGATAGACGAAATTCTCTGAATAGTTGTTCCAACTTTTTTCCCCTTCAAAATCAAGATTGGAGATTTATATAAAATAGTTGAATTCATTATCTTTGAGAATTACTTATTTTAAAAGAAAACTCTACCCAAAAGAGTTGAGAACTTAGGTACACCCAAAATCCTGCACAAGTATTTATAGCAGCTTTATTCATAATTGAAAACTTGGAAGCAACTTAGATATCCTTCAGTAAATGAATAGATAAATAAACTGGGGTACACCTGATAATGGTATACTATTCAATGCTAAAAAGAAATGAGCTATCAAGCCATAAAAATAAAAATACATGAAGGAAACTTAAATGCATGTTACTAAGTGAAAACAAAAGCCAATCTGAAATGACTAACCTATATGATTCCAATTATATGACATTCTGGAAAAGGCAAAACTATGGAGACTTAAAAAGACCAGAGGTTACCTGGGAGGCAGGGGTTGAGGAAACTGATAGGCAGAGCACAGGGGATTTTTAGGACAGTAAAAATACTCTGTATGATATGTTATGATGGTGATATATCATTATACATTTGACCAAACCTATAAAATACACAACACCAGGTAAACTATGGACTTTAGTTGATTATGATGTTTCAATGTAGGTTCATCCTTGGCTAAAATAATGTCCCATTCTGGTGATTGATTTAATAATGTAGATGCTATTCATGTGTGGGAACAAGAAGTATATTGGGGATCTCTGTACCTCCCTCTCAATTTTGTCATAAATCTAAAACTGCTCTAAAAAAACAAATCTTAAAAGAAGTTGAAAACTACTTGAATATTCAAAATAGAGATTTTAGACATTAATTGTACTATCAATCAAATATTATTTAGGCATTAAAATGTACATTCACTGGCCTAAACAATGCTTTCAATAGTATGAAGGAAAAATAATTCACTACACAAAAACCATGTACACAATTCCATTTTTGTTTAAAATGGGTGTGTATCTAATATATATATATTATATATATATATATATATATGTGTATGTATATGTGTGTATATATATGTATATATGTATATATATAGTTTCTATATGTGTTATTTTCATATGGTATAGTATAGGTGGTTTTCAAAAGTTTCAGTAATATATGCTTTTGTGTTAGATGGATTTTTATAATGATAGAGATGTTATGTTTTTCTATTATAGCTGTCATTGGAAAAATAAACCTATTTTCATTTTTCAATTTAATTTTTAAAAATTAGTAATGCATGGGGGGCAAAACAACCAATTCCAGTTTTGGAACATTTGAGATCCTTCTCTCTCCCTCCCTTCCTCCCTTCATCTCTCCTTCCCTTCTTCCTTCCTTTTTTTCTTTACAAATTCTCTTTTCTGATTCTCAAGATAAAAATCAACTAAGCAATACATAAAGTCCCTGGGCTGATATGAGTGGTCGTCATGAGAGCCTGGGTTCACTTGCAACCATTTCCTCTCTGAAGAGACCTGACCTGGTCTTTATCCCTGCTGATGTCCTAGACAAGGATGCTGCTAAGCCCAGCTTGAGTTACATAACCTCTTCTGGACCTATCAGTTGTGGCCATGGGGAATTATACCATGGGAGAAACAAGGCTGCTAAGAATTGAACACTTTAGGAGAAGCAAGTTGTTTACAGAGAAACAGTGATAGTCAAGCAGGTTGTTGCGTGGAACAGTTATTGCTTTATTTTTGGCTTTATATTTGTTTCAATGAGGATAAAAAATAGTAAATTGTCTCTGTTTTACACAATCTTGTAATCCTGTTAGGGAGAGAATAACATTAATATGATCAGAATTTACATCTAAATAATTAGATTTTTATGAAGAGTTTTAAAAATAAACTGTTATACAATAATTACCTGGTATTTTATAATGTGTAACAACCTCATTAGTATATTGAAATGGCAGATCATATCATTTCCCTTATCAATAGTATGCAAGGAAATATGGAAAGATTTTCTAAGTATACCTTTCTGATTTTAATGGGAACTACATAAAGAGTAATTAGCTGTCTAATGAAATGGTTCTGATATTTGAAGCTATAAAGTTGTAGATATCTAAAGAGGGGTTTAGTTTATGGCCTTCGTATAAAATACGCTAAAGACTAAAGTAATATGACCACATATTAATCAATTTCTTCACCAGTGAAATACAAATTTAACAGCATTACACATCCTTTAATGTTTTCTTTGGTTTTGAGTTGATAATGATTAGCCTTGAATACACATGTAATAAAAAATAAATAAATAAAACACAACTACGTAAGGTTACTTTGCAAATAACCTGAGCTCTAATATGGCTTGTTATATCTGTCCTGTCAAAAGGAAAAGAGGTATCTGAAAGTGACTTCTAAAATGTCTTCCTTAAAGCTAAGCCATCCTCTTAGAGGATGGAACAGTCTGAAGTAGTTTAGGACTAAACTGACCTAGGTTTTCCATATACAGAACTGGTTTTCTTTTACCACAATGAATTGTATCAATACACAAAGAAAGGCAACACCCTTTTGTTATAGTAGACTGGGAATATCTTCACTGTTGGGTATTTGTTTCCTGTGAACCCCAGTGTCTGGCACAATAGCTGCTCAATATGGGTTCAAGAAATGCTTGCTGAATTTTTAATAAAGTGGTGAGCATACATTCAATGGATGTCAATAATTTCAATTGATGATTTTGGAAAGTACTTCTTTTAGTTACCATTGGTTCGATACTTGCTCGTCTCCTTTTTTAGGATAAAAACGTCGAGGAGCTGATAGCAGATATTAGACACAAAAATGAATGTTATCATACAGGCTTAACACCTTTCCTTAGTAAAATCATAGACCTGCAGATCAGAAATCAGAACTGGGGAAATAAAAAAAAATCGTAGAGACAAAAAAAGTCATTGATTAGATGTGTTCAAAGATCTTTAGATGCATGGAGAATCAATATACATAGCTGGTGAATTGGATTGTAAAATAACATTCAAAATATGACATATATTTAACTTTAAAAAAGTTTGTAAAAGAAATTTTAGTGTATTTATTTACCAACTAAATGATACTAGATTATTGTGTGTTGATACATTCAAAATTGGTGAAGGATTGGGCAGGCTCTTTCATTGATCACCTATAGTACCATATTTTTTAAATGTATTTTCTAAGATTTTCTTCCATAAATTTGAAACTCTATTTTTAAGAATAAAAATTTATCAGGCATGGTAAATAAGAATCATAAACCTATCTCCAGTTTGCTAAACCTGAATTGCTCGATTTCAAGTTGATTTACATTCAGTTTAGTTCAGTTTAATTACAGTTTTTGTCTCAATATCAGTGGATTGATATTGAATCAACAAATGGATTGATTACTTGTTCCAATTACATGTGAATTTAACTGTGATATTAATGGTAATAAAGCAATGTTTTGTGAAGTATAGCAGACTGCCTATCCTACTCCCATTTAAAAGACATGCTGTCACTTTTACTGAAGCATCAAGAAATGAACCACTTTATTGAATCAGACAAATCTTTCTTTTCCCCAAAGAAGTAGCAATCATTTAAGATTAGTAGAGTTGAGAAAATATGCAAATGCATTTTTAAGGACCTGAGATCCTAGTAATGATCTGGTGGTAATCTAATGAGATTCTAGTGATGAAATATGTTGAGGATGTTGGTAGACTATTCAGGTGCAATTCCCAGCTGACAACACAGGAAGAACAAAGTAAAGAGTCCTTTTTGTAATTCCATTTGTTGCTAAAGCCTTTATTTCCCTTTTATAAATGTCTAAAAATCCCTTTTGCAAAATTCTTTGTTCATTTTCTAGGCCCTGATAATCTTTTAGTTAAAATATTTAAGTAAGCTATCAGCAAAGGGGACTTTTGATGTCAACCTGTCAAAGCAATTTTTAGTGTCATTGTCAAAAGCCCCAAATAATTTATAATGATCGTATATGTCACACTAAATACTCTCATCTTTCTTAAGGCAAAGTTTACACCCATGGAATTTAGTGAGAGTACTGATACAAACTGACCCAATTTTTTTTCCTGAGCTCCACTTCCCCTAGTAGTACTGGTGATAAAATCTAACACAATTAGCATAGCCAAGGGGGGACGAGGGGATGTCAGAACCAGGCTGGGGCACTAGGCTCGCTGGGTTAGAAGCATGGTTCTTTCACTTTCTAGCTGTGCAAACTTGGACACATTTCTTAACCTCTGACTCAGTTTCTTTATAGGGGTTATATAACATGGTTTATAGAGTTGTATTAGATTTAATAAATTAATCCACATAAAGCGCTTAAAATAGTACCAATCATATAGTAAGTGCTGTATAAAGAAATGTTCAATAAAATAATTAAAATGTTATTTCTTCCCTAAATTATTTGTATTTCTTCTCACTGTGATTTCTATAAAAGAGCTGTAAAATTCATTGGTCATATGACAAATATATTTAGTAACATGTTATTCCTACATCTTCCCATCCTTTGTAAAGGGAAAAAAATAATACATGCCCTGAAGGTTGACATTATTTCAGAATATTCCCTTCTTGCATCATTTCAAAATTTTATGTAACTTCAGGTCATATTATATCAGACAACTCAAGAAGAATGCCAGTGGCATTCACCTTGTTCTACCTTTCTGTTGATAACCTTTCTATAGACGTATTATTTAATAAGTGAGCAAATTGGAACTGGCAGATGAACCCACCCTACAATAAGGAAAAAGAGGGTGGGCACATGTTCTTTGCCTAATTGCCAATGGATTAGAGTCAGTCTACGTCCCCTTCTTGGAAAGTGTATCTTTCTTTATTCTTTCTGCTTAACTTGAGAGAATGTTCATTCATTTATCTAACATCTCCATTTTTATTTTCAAGTATATGCTTCCTCAGCATGTAAGAATTTCAAATGTGAAAACAAAAACTTTATATTACTCTTTCCTTAGAGATGAATCACTGTTAAAAAAAAGAAAATCAATACCCAAACACTATTAATTAACACAATTGCAGAAAGATTTTAGAAACTAATACCCCATCTTTCAAGGATTACCTGAAGTTTCAAAGTCAGATAATCTCACTAAAACACACACAAACACATACATTCCAATGGATACAAAAGGTGAGTACAAATATATTCAAATCTGTTATTAATAAGTATGAATGAGCACCTACCGTGATCCTAGCACTGTTCTTGGTAACTCTTATTGTTTATTTAGCCTTGCAACACATCTGCCAGATAGTTATTTGCAGTCCTATATTGCAGGTAAGGAGGTTGTGTCTCTAAGGCTAACAAACATTATCAATTCTGCCCCAAACTTGTATTTTTCTAAAGTCCATCACACCATTCTAGGAAGTCTTGCTTTCATCTTATGATATAAAAACTAATGAGATAACATAATTTAAAGCAATAAAGGAAAATCTCAGTGCTGGTATTCACCAGCTCCAGCAGAGGAAAAAGATCAAAGCCTTGCTCTTTGTAATATATTTGTCTTTTTTTTCCCTTTTCCTGAAGAAGGGAGGGACAAACTCCACTCTCTAAAAAGCATGTTTAGGGTAATTTCTCATTAGATAATAAATTAATTAACTTAATGCTGGCTGTAAATACTGCTAGCTAAGTTTTTATTAGATAAACTAAACACTAAACATATAATTTAACAAAACTAAATAATTTTTCCAATTTAATACAAGTAGGCATTTCCACCATTAGTATAAACTGAGCGGTATAGTTAGGATACTTTTAGCAGCAATTCACAGAATACCAAAACAAAATACCGTTTTTTTAATATTTATTTACTTTACTTATTTATTTATTTTTCATGGGCTAATAGAGTATAACTTATTTTATTTTTCAATTACAGCTGACATTATATTAGTTTCAGTTGTACAACATAGTGATTACACATTTACATAACCTATGAAATGATCACCCCAATAAATCTAGTATCCACTTAACACCATACATAATTATCAAAATATTGCTGACTATATTCTCTATGTTATACTTTACATCCCCTTGACAGTTTTTATAACTAATGATTGATACTTCTTGATCCCATCACCTTTTTCACACATCTGCCCAAATTGTCCATCTGGCAACCATCAATTTGTTCTTTCTATCTGTAAGTTTTGTTCTGTTTTGTTCGTTTCTGTTTTTAGATTCCACATATAAGTGAAATCATTTGTCTTTCTCAGTGTGACTTACTTCACTTAGGTCCATCCATGTTATTGCAAATGGCAAAATTTCATTTTTTATGGCTGAGTAATATTCCATTGTGTGTGTGTGTGTGTGTGTGTGTGTGTGTGTGTGTGTGTGTGTTTCTCCATTTGTCAATCAGTGGACACTTAGGATACTTGCACATCTTAGGTATTATAAATAATGATGCAATGAACATAGGCGTACATATATCTTTTTGAATTAGTGTTTTGAATTTCTTTGGATAAACAGAAGAGGAATTGCTGTGTCATATGGTAGTTCTATTTTTAATTTTTTGAGGGACCTCCAAACTGTTTTCCATAGTGGCTGCACCAATTTGTAACCCCACCAACAATGTACAAGTGTTTCCTTTTTTCTACATCCTCACCAACACTTGTTTGTTGATTTATTGATGATAGCCATTCTGACAGGAGTGAGGTGGTGTCTCAATGTGGTTTTTCTTTGCATTTCTCTGATGATTAGTGATGTTGAGCATCTTTTCATGTCTATTGGCCATCTATATGTCCTCTTTGGAGAAATGTCTATTCAGATTCTCTGCCCATTTTTTAAATCAGGTTGTTTGAGGTGGATTAGTATTAAGTTATACGAGTTTCTTATGTGTTTTAGATATTAGCCCCTTATCAGATGTGTCATTGGTTAATACCTTCTCCCATTCAGTAGGTTCTTTTCATTTTATTGATGGTTTTCTTCACTGTGCAAAAAGTTTTTAGTTTGATGTAGTTCCATTCATTTATTTTTCTTTTGTTTTCCTTGCCAGAGAAGAAATATCTAAAAGAATACTGTTAAGAGTCATTCATTTCAAAGGGTTTACTACCCTGTTCCCCCAAAATAAGACCTAGCCAGACAATGCATCTTTTGGAGCAAAAATTAATATAAGACACGGTCTTATTTTACTATAATATAAGACCAGGTCTAATATAATATAATATAATACCAGGTCTTATATCAATTTTTGCTCCAAAAGATGCATTAGAGCTGATTGTCTGGCTGGGTCTTATTTTCAGGGAAACACGGTATGTATGTTTTCTTACAGTTTTATGGTTGTGAGTCTTATTTAATCTGTAATCCATTTTGAGTTTAGTCTTGTAAATGATGTAAGAAAGTGATCCAGTTTCATTCTTTTGCATGTATCTGTCCAATTTTCCCATCATCATTTATTGAAGAGACTGTCTTTACCCCATTGTATAATATTGCCTCTTCTGTCATAGATTAATTAACCAAATAACTGTGAGTTTATTACTAGGCTCTGTTATCTAGGGTCTTTTTGGCTCCATATAAATTTTAGGATTATTTGTTTTAGTTCTGTGTAAAAAGCCATTGGTATTTAGATAGGGATGGCATTGAAGTTATAGATTGCTTTTGGTAGAATGGGCATTTTAACTGTGTTAATTCTTCCTATCCATGAGCATGGTATATGTGTCCATTTATTTGTATCTTCTTCAATTTCTTTCTTCAATGTCTCATAGTACAGGTCTTTTGCCACTTTGCTTAAATTTAGGTATTCTGTTCTTTTTGATGCAATTAAAAATGGGATTTTCTTAACTTCTCTTTCTGATAGTTCATTACTGGCGTATGAAACGCAACTGATTTCTGAATATTAATTTTCTATCCTGCTACTTTTACTGAATTAATTTACTAGTTCTAATAAAAAATTAGTCCCCCCTCCCTTTGGTAGAATCTTTAGAGTTCTCTATGCATAGTATGTCATCTGCAACTAATGACAGTTTTACTTCTTTCTTTCCAGTTTGAATGACTTTTATTTATTTTGTCTGATTGCTATGGCTAAGACTTCTAATACTATGTTGAATAAGAGTAATGAAAGTGGGCATCCTTGTCTTGTTTATCTTAAAGAAAAAGCGTTCAGGCTCTCTTTTTTGCCACCATTGTAGTGCATGCGATTGACTTTTCCTCACCATGTCTTCTCACAAGACTTTTAGGATCAAGTGGTTTCTGGACAAGAAACAAAGCAGAATCAGCCCATTCCCCCAATGGATTCTGATGAAAACGGATAATAAAATCAGGTACAACTCCAAGAGGAGACATTGGAGAAGAACTAAGCTGGGTCCATAAGGAATCACACAAGAGATGGCACACATATTTGTGCCATCTGGGTTGCTTGGGTTTTGCCATAGCACTGAAAAGATGGTTACTATCTGAACAGTTGAGTATGTTTCATTGGGAAATTATTGGAAAAATGAGTTTTCACTTAATAAGTTTCTGCACTGGTAGTTTGGTTCAGTACTAAATATGTGAGGCCTTTTTGGGGGAAAAAAAAGCTTTCAGCTTTTTACCATTGAGTATAATATTAACTCTGTGTTTTTCATACATGGTCTTTATAGTGTTGTGGTATGTTCCCACTATTCCCACTTTGCTGAGCATTTTTATTATAAATGAATGTTGATTTTTGTTTAAATTATGTTTCTGCATCTATTGATAATATGATTTTTATCCTTCCTTTTGTTTATGCAGTGTATCACATTAATTGATTTGCAGATATTGAACCAAACTTCATCCAAGAATAAATATCACTTGATCATGGTATATGATCATGGTATATGACTATGTTAACAGTTACTGATTTGTTCAGATTTTGTGTTTCTTCCTGATTCAGCCTTGGAGATTGTATGTTTCTAAGAATTTATCCATTGCATCCAGGTTGTCCAATTTGTAGGTATATCACTGTTCATAGTTTTTTCTTATAAAACTTGGTATTTCTATTCTATTGGTTATCACTTTTCCCCTTTCATTTCTGATTTTACTTACTTAGGCACTCTCTTTTTTTCTCAGTGAGACTGGCTAAAGGTTTATAAACTGTGTTTATGTTTTCAAAGAACCAGCTCTTGTTTTCTTACATTTTTTTCCTATTGTCTTTTTTAGACTCAATTTTGTTTATTTACACTCTATTCTTTAGTATTCCTTCTAATCACTTTAGGCTTTGTTTGTTCTCCTTTAGGTATAAGGTTGCATTGTTTATTTGAGACTTTTCTTATTTCTTGAGGTAGGCCTGCATTGCTATAAATTTCCCTTAGAACTGCTTTGGCTGTGTCCCATAGATTTTGGGTCGAAGTGTTTTCATTTTCTTATGTCTCAAGGTATCTTTTTATTTCTTCATCTTGGTGTTAACCCATTCAGTGTTTAGACACATGTTACTTAGCCTCTATGTGTCTGCAGGGTTTTTAGTATTCTTCATAGAATTGATTTCTAGTTTCATACTGTTATGATGAGAGAAGATGCTTGATATGATTTCAATCTTCTTAAATTTATTGAGAATTGTTTTATGGCCTAAAAAGTGGTCTACCCTGGAAATGTTAGATGTTCACTTGAGTAAAGTATATATTCTGGTGCTCTTGGGTAAAATTTTCTTAAAATATCAATTAAAATATCTAATGTGTCATTTAAGGCCACTATTTCCTTGTTGATTTTCTGCCTGGATGATCTATCCATTGATGTCAATGGGTTATTGAAGTCTTCTACTATGACTATATTGCTGTTTCTTTGCCCCTTTATATCTGTCAATATTTGCTTTATGTATTTTGGTGCTCCTATCTTAGGTACATAGATGTTTATGAGAGTTATCTCCTTTTGTTGGACTCATCGCTTTATCATTATGAAATGCCTTTTTTTCTCTCATTACAGCCCTTGTTTTAAAATATATTTTGTCTGATGTAAGTATTGCTACCCCATCATTTTTAAAATTTCCATTTGTATGAGATATCTTTTTCCAACCCTTTACTTTCAGTTTGTGTATGTCTTTCAATCTGATATGGGTCTCTTGTAGGCAGCATATATAGGGTCTTTTATTATTATTATTATTCATTCAGCCATACTATGTCTTTTGGTAGGAGCATTTAGTCCATATATATTTAAAGTAATTATTTATAGGTATGTAGTTTTTGCTATTTTATTGTTTTCTGATTATTTTTGTAGTTCTTCTCTGTTCCCTTCTTATTTTTTCTTCTCTCTTTTCTTGTATGTAGATAACTTTCTATAGTATTGTTTGGATATCTTTTTCTTTATTTTTTGTATATCTCTTGTTGATTTTTGGTTGGTGGTTACCATGTCGTTCATATATACCAAGTTATGTTCATAGCAATCTATTTTAAGTTGATGGTCACTTAAGTTTGAACACATTCTAAAACCACTACAATTTTACTCTCTCCTACACTTTTATGTTTTAGTCATTATATTTTATATTTTACTTTGTGTGTGCATGTGTATGTGCGTGTGTCCCTTATTTATTATTGTAAATACACATGGTCTTCCTACTTTTTTATTTTTAACCTTTGTACTAGCTTTATAGTTGGTTGATCCACTGCTTTTACTGCTTGCCTTAGTGAGCTTTTTTTTTCCTTTCCTATATTTTCTTGTTGATACTTTTGAATGTTTCTTTGCTACTTAAAGAAGTTCCTTTTACATTTCTGTAATACTGCTTAGTCACGATAAACTCTCTTAGCTTTTTCTCATCTTGGAAACTCTTTTCTCTCCTTCAGTTCTAAATGATAGACTTGGTAAACAGATTAATCTTGGTTGTAATCTTTGCTATTCATCAATTTGAATATTTTGTGCCAATCCCTTCTGACCTGCAAAGTTTCTGTTGAGAAATCAGCTGATAGTCTTATGGGAGTTTCCTTGTAGGTAACTAACTGCTTTTCTCTTGCTGCTTTTAAGATTTTTCTCTTTGTGTTTGATCTTTGGCATTTTAATTATGATGTGTCTTGGTATGGGCCTCTTTGGATTCATCTTATTTGGGAAACTCTATGCTTCCAGGACTTATATGTCTATTTCCTTTGCCAGGTTAGGTAATTTTTTAGTCATTATTTCTTCAAAGAGGTTTTCAATCCCTTGCTCTCTTCTCCTTCTGGTACCTATCTAATGTGAATGTTGGTATGCTTGATGTTGTCTCAGGGGTCCCTTAAATTATCCTCATTTGTTTGGATTGTTTTATTTTTCTTGTTCTGATTGGGTTTTTTTGCTACGTTATCTTCTAAATCACTGATTCGATCCTCTGCTTCCTCTAATCTACTGTTGATTCCCTCTAATATATTCTTCACTTCAGTTATTGTGTTCTTTATTTCTGATTAATTCCTTTTTTTTGTTTGTTTTCTACCTCCATATTTATGTTTCCTATCTTTCTTGAACTTCTCACTGAGATCACTGAGAATTATCTTAACCAGTGTTTTAAACTCTGCATTTCATAGATTGCTTGTCTCCATTTTTGTTTTATTATTTTTCCAGAGCTTTTTTCTGTTTTTCTCATTTGGCACATATTTCTTTGTTTCCTCATTTTCCCTGCCTCTCTTTGTTTGTTTCTATGCATTAAGTACAGCTGCTAGTCTCCTGGACTTAGTAGAATGGCCTTATGCAGTAGGTGTCCTATGGTGCCCAGTGATGCAGTCCCCCTGGTCACCTAAACTGGGCGCTCCAGGTGTGTGCCTTTTGTGGGGTTTGTGTGCCCTTCTGTTGTAATTGTGACTTGGTTGCTCTTTGTACATCAATGGGAGGGATTGACTCTAAGGCTGATTGGTTGTGAGGATTGACTGTGACTACAGTGGAGGAGCTGCTGTGCAGGGGCTGACTCTACATAGCAGGATGGCCTTTAACAAAGCTCTGGTACCTGCCCAGTCTTCACTTGCGTATGCCATTTGTGGAGGTGGTTGGGTAGTGTTCAGACAGAGTTCTGAGGCCTCTTAGAAGGGTCTCTGTTGCAAGCCAAGATTAGCAGCTGCCTGTGTCCTTCCCAGAGCCACTTATTATGAGCTACAAAGTGATCTGCTGATGGTTGTCATTTGTGCTGGACTTGGAGCTGACTGGGAGAGGCTAATCTCCAACCCTAGGCCTGCTGCCTGGCTTGGGGCCGCTTAGCAAGAGGTGTGGTCACACTGAGGTCAGATGCTGCTTGTTTGGGGTTTGTGAAACTTTGAGAGGTTTTAGGAAATTCTGCAGCATGAGCCAAACAGGCCATTTGTACGGAAAAGCCACTGGAAGGGGCTTGGAAGGGCCCAAAAGATGGGTGGTGCAGGATCTCATGGAACAACCTTAGAGGAGTAAACGGTATTAGCCAGGTTAATGGGGACTCAGCTATAGTGCCCATCTGCATGTGTAGGTTGGATGGTGAGAGGGCTCAATAAAGGAACAGTGGCTTTTGCCAGCTCTTCTATCTCGAAGAAAGCGCCCTCCTCCCCCCAGCCCTCATCCTGAGCCAGACAATTCATTTCCTCTCCATTTATCCCTGGCTCCTTTCAAGTTGCTGCCTCAGCACTGGAGCTCAGAGTGAGTGAGTCCATCAGTAAGTAAGTCCGCATGCAGGGCCTTTAAGAGGAGTGCCTGGAACTGCAGCCATCCTTGGCTCATTCAGCCACAATCTCCACTGGTTTTTCACAGCAACAAGTAGTGATGAGGAATTCTCTTTCTGGCCCTGGGAACCCTGGGCTGGAGTGCCTGGTGTGGGGCTGGAACCCCTTGCTCTTCAGAGGAGAACTCCATAGCTGAGGTATCCCTCCCAGTTTTCAACCACCACATGTGGGTATGGGGACCAGCCCATTCTGCATCTCCACCCCTCCTACCAGTCTTGATGTGGTTTCTTCTGTTTATCCTTAGTTATAGGACATCTGTTCAGCTAGATTTCTGGTCAATGATAGTTGTAATTTTGATGTGGCCATGGGAGGAGGTGAGAACAGCATTTACCTACTCCATCATCTTGATCAGAAGCCCCTACTCCACCATCTGGACTGTAAATCAGAGTGTGGCTTCTTACAAATTGCCTTTTTAAATGAAGGAAATTCCCTATCACAAACCAGAATGTTCAAAAGTTTGTCTGGCAATAGAGCCATAGGCATCATGTAATCAGCTGCTAAAAGGTATTATTGAAAGCAATCAGTAAATTATTTTGTTTTGAACTGAATTGAAATGTTATTTATTTTTAATCATTTCTATACTATGATGATATATATATATATATGATGATATATATATATACTATGATGATATATATATATATATATCAGTTTAGCATATATATATGTAAGATATATACATTTAGGTAAGATATATAGATATATAGATAGATGTATATATATATATATGTATGTGTATATATACACACACACACACACACACACACACACACACACATTCTTAGCTATAACACTATTTGTGTGGTATTGGAAAATTTGCATAAACTTTCTGCCTATTAGTTTCCTCATCTGTAAATACTAATGGTATATACTTTACGGATCATTTGAGTAATTGATAAGACAATCCATGGAGAGTATTTACCATAGTTCCTGGAAAGTAGTAAGTGTATCATTTTAGGAGCTTTACTGAGTGGGTGCAATCATCACCACAATCCATTCAATTTTAGCATTCATATCTGAAAGTTTTTGATTCACATTAAAAATCTGTGAAATGGAAAAACACAATGGTTGCCAATATTAAGTGAGATTTAATATAGAGAAGTGTGTATGTATATATAATTAGCTCAATAGATTGAAAACGCACATAAATATTACCTGGAACTTAGATTAACTTTTCCTAATTATTTCTTTCTCTACCACATCTGAATTGAATTTGTGAAACAATTAATAGGGTTTTGTTTTTAATTTAATAATTTATCTTTCTCTAGTCCATAAAACTACAAATACAGCTTTCACTAAGATGTATTCAAAATTTGTGAGTGTCTGTATAGCAACAACCACCAACATTCCTTGCCAAAATGAATTAACATATTTTTCACAGAAGTTTGTGTTATTTCCATTGCAGAAGGTCCTGAAAATACGCTATTACCCCAACCTGTTGCTCTCTCTGCACTTACTACAAATAGTCAAAAACATAAATAATTCTGAGAAATGGGCATTAAGAAACTGGGGAAATTTATATGTTAACCTTTACAGATACATGTATGATATATTTAACCATTATATATAATACTTATTTATATTATTATATATACTGTGTATACATTGTTTTATATATAACATATATTCATTATTTGAAAAATTAAGCAAATGAGGCTGGAACACTATTCAGGACACAAAAATGTAAAAAAAAAAAAAAAAACAACCTCTTCAAAATATAGCTGTTTACTCATCTTTCCAAGGTTAATAATTCTATTTTACGAGACAAGGTTTATTTTTTATAGGATTTTCACTGCTTTATTGGTACGACAACATTGAAAAAAAAAGAACATTCAGTGACTTGTTGCCAATAAATGACACAAAATGTAAGTCCTGAAAAATATGAAACATAGTAATAAAACAAGTGGAGAATCACACACACCACACTCTCCTCCACATATGCCATTAGAGTTCAATTTTACTGTCTGTTTAAAGCTTTCTTTGAGTTTTCTTTATCTCTCTTTTAAACTTTTTTTCTGCTGCTATGGTCAAAGTCACTAGTTATATTTAAGATTATCTTGCTCTAAAAAGGATTTTAATTATAAATTTGAGTGTGTTAAGCAAATACTAATTACACATTAAGGGCCAAATTCTGACCTTGATTTAAACAAAGAATTTATACTTACTTTGATTAAACTTCAACATCTAACACATTACCAAAAATCTTTAATGTTGAGTTTCATCTACAGATATGATGATGTAGCTGTCAGAGAAATAAAACATTTAGTTAAGTATAATTTGAACTAATCATTAGGTGTCACAGAAAAATGTTTTATGAGCATCTTTCTATTTTACATTGAGTCTCCCAATACTAAAATTCAAAGGCTAATGGGATTTACTTCTAGAGACCTAAATATCGTGTCAAAACTTTTGTTTTTGAAATATTTTTCTCCTTTCCTCATGTCTTGAATTTTCTTTAGAAAGACTGAGTTGATGAATACCATACACAGAAAGACTAGAGAGCTTTTACTAGAAAAAGTTGGCTTTGTCGCTGGGAATCTTGGCAAACCAGAGGCGGGGGAAGGGAGATAACAACAAATATCTTGAAATTCAAGCAAATAAGGTTCAAATATCTGCCTCTTGATAACAGTCTGCTAGTGGGATATTCATGTAATAAGACACTTTTTTGTTGTTGTTGTTTCAAATAGAATAAGAGATTCTCTCTTCTCCTCAAAACTTATCACTTAAAAAAAAAATTAGACCCAAGAGAAGTGAAAACAATTATACACACAAAAACTTGTACACTAATGTTCATGGCAGCACTTTTGGCACTCTTCATAATTGCCAAAAGCTAGGGAAATAAAATAATTAAATGGCTATCAACTGATGAATGGATAAACAAAATGTGGTATATCCATAAAATGAAATATTATTCAGCCACAAAAAGAAATGAAGTACTGATACATGCTACAACATGGATGAAAGCTGAAAATACTATGCTATGTGAAAAAAGCCAGTCACAAAAGACTATATATTATATTATTTCATTCATATGAATGTTCAGGATAGGGAAATCTATAAAAATATAAAGTAGTTTGCTTAGGGCAGATGGGTGAGGACAGAGGATAGGGAATAATAGTCAAAGGATATGGGTTTTTTTTTAAAGGTAATAAACATATTCTAAAACTGGCTATGATGATTATTACACATATCTGGGAATATACTAAAAATTAGCTAATTCTACACTTTAAATACATGTATTACATATTATGTGAATTGTATCTCAATAAATCTATTGTAAAGTAAAAAGATAATTAGAAAATGTTACATAATAGTCTAAGTCTGATTTACAGTAATATCCTAGGACATAGAACATAGCACTAGAGACTCCACGTATTTAATTTAACTGTAGTTGATTTCAAGAACTCTAATATTTTTAATTATTATTTTAGTACAGTTTCTATTTATAGTCCTCTATTTTTAGACTAGAATGCATTGGAATATTCCTTCAGATGTTGAGTTACATCGAAATGTCCTAAAATGCTTTTCATACATAAATATATTTGTCAAGATGTGCTCCATTCTATGTAATAAATTATCAGAAGCTAATGCTCTGATCAGTTACACCACACTATGCTATTTATAGCTTGAAACCCAGCAGGGATTTTTTTTTTTAATTTAGTATAATTTTAAACTTACAAAAATAGCTCTCTTACAACTCCCCTGCTGTGTCTCAGATTTTTGCCAAGGCTTTTTGTAATATGTTATCACTAGAGTAACATCCTTCTATAAATATTGCATCCTTGATGTTAATGTCACCCAAAATAGCAATGTGGTCTAAAGGATACAGAGAGAAGAAAAGTAAAGAAACTAAAGTAAGTTTATTTTTTCTTTAATTTCTAATAATTACAACTTCCATATAATCATGCCTTCCCACTTATCTACATACCTTCTAAATGTGGAAGTCTCCCTTGGGTTTCAGGGCTTTATTTTCTTCAAGGCCAAAATAATTTTTCTTAGAAAAATAAGCTCAGTTGGATAGCTGATGTGTCATCTGAAAGAAAAAAAAAATGTCATTGAACTTTCTTGAATACTTGGTAAAAGCTCTACTAACCCAAGTCTTGACTGCTTGCAGATTTCTCATTTCAATGACCTACTACATGAAGCAATTTCTTCACTGTACAGATTTTAAAGACATAAACCAAGAATGCTATAATCTGAATCTTGACATGAATTCTAAAGAGGATGGCATTGACATAGCTTGTTTTTATACTCTGACATTTTAATTTATATATTCTAAGGAAAATTTAGTCCACATGTAACTAATTGACAATCATATTTTATTCATCAAACTATATTATAAAGGAGCTACTTGAGGCACTAATTCAAAGAGCTTTTGAAATAGGCTTTGGAAATTGTTTTTTTAATGAGTTATTAAAATATTGTTCTTGAAAAAGAGAAAGTCATTATTCTGAACCCAAAGTAACAAAAAACTCTCAAGTTCAACTTGAAAGGCTGAATGATTAGTACATTTAATAAAACTAATTTTTGAGTTCCCATTCTAACAGGCTGCCTTTTTAGAACATCCCTACGCTTATGTGGCCATGTTAACTGTAGCAAGAGGAAGGTGTTGTATTGTGACTACAGACTGACTTTTAATCCTCAGATAATAACCTACTGTTTGTCTCAGCTTGATAAGTCAGTTATATAAGCTAAAATTGTTTTTCTCAATCTTTCATGCAGTTTCTAATAACTCATTTTTGTAGCCCCCAACAATTCATTAGCAAAGTTAACCCAAAAAATGCAACCAGAAAATTAATTCTGAGATTTCACCGTCATTTATTCACAATATTAGGTTGAATCCTAGGAGTATGCTTATTTGAAACCCCATTATCACCATCCTTCTATACTTTATGAGTAAAACTATAGAAGAATGATAATTTTTGTAGTGTGGGAAATGAAGTTACAGTCGGCAGGGGAAAGATGGGAGAGTGTTGAAAATAAGTTTGAGATGAAAAAGACAGAAACTCTAAGTATACAGATAGTCTAGAACTCCCAAGTTGCAGATATATTGCACACTGAAGAAAATTTGAGAATTGAAAATAATCTACCCATAAATAGTAAGGCAGGATGTTTCTTTGTTATAGGTATAATTGTCATCTCTGAAGGATCTAATCTAGCTCACAAAAGCAGCAGCCTAGTTTCCCACATGTGCTCATACCACGCTCCCTTTCTTGCTCAAATGACAATTCCACCTACGTCTTTTGGGATCTTAGATCCCATGACTGAAGTTTTTTTGGTATATTTTTTCCTCTTTTGTGTCCTTATTGTTTTTACAACTCATCTTCTACTATTTACTACTAACTGTAGCTACCTGTAACTCGCATCTCTGAATGCTTCTCAGTTCCTCTGCATTTGTTCCCTCCATGTGACCCAAACTGCAGAAGACCTTGGCCACCCCTGCTGTATGTGGGAGAATGGATATAATCTCTGAAATGCCATGACTTTTCCATGTTCGTATTAGTATCTCTAAATTTAATCTAATTCCAATAGCTGTCTTCAGTTTCTGGAATATTGAAATGAAGGCTAAAGTACACAGATAAGAACAATGCTATCGAAGTTAGGTTTAAGGTTCCTTACATGCTTTGTGAAAGAGTGACCCTTCAGAAAAATATTTTATAATTAGAAAAATTGTACCTCCCGAAATTATTGTTTATAGTTGTGAAGGTGCTTGAAAGCACAAAATATTAGTTATAGAAATTTAAGATATATTTTGGATGTGATTCTTCTGTTCTCCATAATGTATGCAATAGTGTCTTAGCCCAGGTTCTCTAAAGAACTGAGCTTGTAGCAAAATTCACACACTAATGTTTTATTAGGAAGCTGTAACCTCATGGACACAGAAAGAGAAACAGGGCAGTGAGGTAAAGTGACAACAAAATGAAAGCTTACTTTCTATTGCATTATAAAATTTACTTAGTATCATGTGTATTGTTTATTGCCTGCCTGCCCACTATACTATAAAGTTCACAGGACATGGAATTTTTTGATTTACTGAGCAATCCAAGAAATTATGATAATCCATTTAACACAGCAAACATTCAAAAAGCATTTATGAATGAATAAGTTAATTAATGGGGAGAAAAAAATATTATATTAAAATCAGATATTATCTGCTGAAAATAGAAGAAAACCCTACCTAGAATGCTTAAAGAAAATGGGGATTCATTTGCTCCTATGGCTGAAAAAATCCAGTATAGGCCAACTTTATGTACAGCTTAAGGAGATATGAAAAGCTGCCACCAGGCTCTCTACCAGTGTCTTAATTCCCCCTTTTCTCTACTTTTCATTGTCATAAGATGGCTATAGCCCCCTCACAACTTCCCAGATCCAACTCCACTGTGAAATAGGAAAATGCTATTTTGGGGATGATCAGTAGCCCCAGGATCAGCTATGATTTGAGCTTGATCCCGTCCCTTGGGGCCAGGACACTATAGTGTCGACTGGCAGAGGCCTTGGTCACATGCCCCTTATGCCAAGGAGAGGACAGCGTCACCAGAAATGTACTGGTTAAGAGGGTTGCATTAGAGACTTGGATAGTTCCAAGGTTTTACATAAGGTCGTGATTAAGAACATAACAGTATAGGAAAGGCCTTCCTAGTTAAAACAAACTGCAAATTATTTCAGAGATTGAGCAGAAATACCATCGAGAAGGATGTGCAAATAGGGAATCTCAACCAGCTCCAACCTCCCCTACCCTGGAAGTCTCACATTTAATCCATAGCATCATCTCAGATATGTGTCTATAATGGCATTACGCATGTATTATCCAAATGCAAAACAAATTGTAGAAGAACATAAGACTAGCAATTTTAATGTAAAAATAAAAATATCTATCCAGCCCCATATTTTGCCTAAATATAAAAATAAGAAACGTTTTTATTTCTTATTTTTTGCATTCCAAAGTGTAAATATATACTTCCAAATATATTGGCTAATATTTATTGCCATCAAGTTCTAAAACTTTATAATTTATTAATCTAGTTGTCATTAAAAAAAAACACACCTCGATTTAATTTTAAAATGCATGTTAAATTCTTAATAAAAACATATAAATGATACATGAGATAAATTCACACTTAGTACATTTACTGTATTTATCTTTTCCTAATAAAAAACTTCAACCATTTTTTGAACAAAGTAGATTAAACAAACAGTATGGATAATACTTCATTTCCTGTTATGACTCCCCACTTATTCTAAGACATTTTCCCCTTCTGAAAAATCTATAAGTGTGCAGGCACAGTTGCAATTTCAATTTCACCTTATGGTATTCTATTTTAAGGCTACTTAACCAGGAACAGATTACATCTAAATATAGAGAATAGCTCTATTATATTATCTTTAGTTTAGCTTTAAAACTATCAATCAAATTAGAATTATGAATCAATTTATGTATCTTCAAGTAATGTATGTCAGCTAAAGAGTTTTTCCTATATAATTACCACTTTATACTCATTCAAATGAGTATTAATTACTTTGGCACCATCTCCTACAGTGAATCCTTAAATATTAGCCTCTGTTAAAAACTTGTGCTTGTTAAAAAAAAATGGTTCCCTGTATATCTCAGTCATAGCACATTAGTCTTGGAATGGACCCACAGATCATCTAATTGGAAATTATTCATTTGACATGTATATAAATTGTACTCACTTTAGGAGATCTAGAGCTAGGAGCCAATTCTAATAATCCAATGATATTTCCAATAAACCATATTTCCTTCTATTCTTACATTCCATTAGTTTACAAATAAATGTCAAACCTATAGAGTATGTTCAAGCTCTTTAAATTTGGTAGTTTAAAAATAAAAGTATCTACTTGATTGATATACAATCAAATATAAGGCAGAGTTTTTCTAGACCTTTCAGACCAGATATCTTAAATGGATCATGCTGACAAATTCGTAACATCAGAATTTCACTTACTCAAAAATCTCACGCAGTTATTTCTATGACTCCCTAGGGTGTCACGTAAAGGTTGGTGAGTGTCTGTATACCCACAGGGTATGACTATTCCAGTATGAAGGCCACTGTGCTATATCACCACTCCCCAACGCACACACACACACACACACACAAATGCACTACATACTTCCCCATCTTGCCCTACTTTCAGTAGATTTAGAATTTTTGCTTCAATAAATATTTAAATTTCATTTTATAATGTCTGTACAAATATTATTCACACCTGAAGCATGTAGCAAGTATGATGAATCTTTCTTTTGAATTTACTTGGGAACCACATTTTTAAAATATTTTCCACTGAAGAATAATAGACATACAGAAATATATATACGTAAGTATTTATCTCAGTGAATTTCACCAAGGGAACACATCTGAAAACCCAGAACTTGAACAATAAGTGTAATGTTAGCAGCACACAAGAAGATTCCTCATGCCTTCTCCTAGTCATTACACCATCAGAAGTGGTGATCACTATCTTGACTTTTAACACCATTTATTCATTTGCCTATTTTCTTTAATTTGCACAAATAGATTAATAGACACTCATTTTCTGGCTTTTATAGTATTCCATCTTATGCATATACCACAATTTATCATTCTACTGTTGATGAACTTGTGAATAATTTTAAGTTTTAGATATAGCAAATAATGTCATTCTCTCTGTTTTATAGCTAAGATCAAAATTACTGTATCATGGGTTTATGTATGCTTGGTTTTACAGACACTATCAAACAGTTTTCCAAGTGGCTGTACCAAAACAACAGTATCCAGTACATGAAGGCAAACATTTACATATCCTACAAAGATCAAGTATATGAAATTACACATTAATACTGAAAAAAATAGTTTTAAATAGGGTGACTATATAACTTATTCATGTGGGGACAGTCGGCAGTAAACCTGACATTTATTACCCATACCCCCAAACAGATATTTTCTTAGAACACCTTACAACATAGTCATTGCTATAAACTTGGGAAAATACAATATGTTAACCAACTTTGAAGATTTGTAAAATTTCCTTAGAAAGCATAGCAATTAATTCTAGAAGTGGTAGTTCTGCCTCTTGGATCAATAGCAATAGAAAAGTTTAAAAAATGTATTTGTATTTTTTCAAATAACTTCAATTGTGGTTTTAATGTGCACTGTGTTGATGCCAAATGAAATTGAGCATCAGTTTTCATGTTCATTGATTATTGGATATTGTCTTTTATGGAATGACAGGTCAAATCTTTTGGATTCAAACAGTCAAAATCTGATGAATGTTATACGTTTTTGTTTATTTATAGGAGTTCTTTCTATTTTCTTTGAATGAGTTATCAACCATATGTATCGCAAATATTTCCCCCAACTCTAGAGCATGTTGTTTGATAAACCAAAGTTGATATTTTAATATAGTCCAGTTTATCTTTTTTTTTCACTGTGGTTAATGTTGTTTCTGATTTCAAAACATCTTTCCATATTCAAAAATCAGATATCTTAGTTTTTCTTCTAAAATCTCCGTTTTACCTTTCAACTTTACATTTCCATCTAAGATTTGATTTCTGTTTATGGTATAAGATAGGAATTACGATTTCTCTTTTGTCAATTCCCTATCCAATTGATACAGTACCATTTATTAAACAGACCATCTTTTCTGTCTTTGTTCTCAACCAAAAGATTATTTAAGTATGGATCCATTTCTGTTTTGTTGATTTATTTGTCTAATCATGTGCTATACCATATTTTCATCATTGTAGCTTCATAATAAGCCTTGATAGCTGACAGTAAATATCCTTCACCTTTCTTTTTCTTCATCATTTTATTTATGCTTTTTATTTATATATAAACTTTAGAGTTACCTTGATAGATTCAAAACAAAACCTAAAACTTTTGTTAGGATTGTATTGAATCTAAGGTTCGCTTTATAAAGTACATATTGACTTCTTCTCAATATTGAACTGGCGATCCAGGAAAATGATATATTCTGATATTTATATAACCCTTAATTTATCTCAATATGTTTTATAGAGTTCTTTTGACTCTTCTAAATTTTATTGGGAGTATTTAATGCTTTTGAGATTGTTGTAAATGCCATTTTACATTTTTATTTTTGTACATGTTTGTCTAGAATATAAATATAAAGATGATTAATAGTAATCTGCTAAATTAGTTTTTATTTTAATAATTTGTGTATAAGTTCTTTTGGACTTTCTACTTACATAGTCCCATTAAACTGTGAATAATGGTGATTGCATTTGTTCCTTCCCATCCCTTATATTTTTTCATTAATTTTCTTACCTAATACTAGCCGACTACAAGTGGCAGGAGAGGGCATCTTTGTATTGTTCCCAGTTTCAGGGTGGTTTTTTGGTTTTGTTTTGTTTATTATCCCCAAAATTTCACTAAGTATGGTGTTTTCTATAGGATTTTTGTAGATATGTATTTTCAGGTTAAAATAATTGCCTTCTTTTTCCTAGCTTGCTAAGAATTTTTATAAACGGAAGTTAAATTTTATCAAATGATTTTCTGTTTATATTTACTATATGATTCCTCCACCCCTTGGTTCTGAAAGTGTAGTGAATTGTACTGATTTATTCTCAGATGATAAACCTTACATCTCTGAAATAGACCCGATTTGTTGTGTTGTATTACCTTTTTTTAGGTATTACTGGACTCAAATAGTTATTTTGGAGGAAGGCATCATGAGAGGAATCAGAAAGCATCACATTTTAATACTAAATCCATATTTTGAAAACATTTATTGATTCTGTAAGAAACCCTATTATTTGTCAACTAGTTTGTTTGTATGATTAAAAGTGCTGTCTTAAAAGAACAAAAAGGACTTTTATCAAACCTAGTGTTACTCTTGAAAGCATAACAAGATTATAAAAACAGAAACACTTAACACATTTATTTTCTTTTGCAGTTAGTTCAATTAAACATTAAAATATTGAGATCAATTATCAGGTAGAATTTTTGTAAGAGTTTTTTTTCACCCAAAATTTAGAATACAAAATTTGTGAAAGCTAAATTATGAACAGGAAAAACTCCAAAAGCAAAATCTTTATCAAAAAGATATACAGTTTTGCACTAGAAATTATTTTAAATGTTCTTGTGATTTAAAAACAAAAAATACGAGAACAAACAAAGGCAAATTACACACTGGAATATTTCCAGCAAATGTGACAGAGAAAATGTAAATATTACTCCTAAGGAATAAACAGCTTTACAGCTACATTTTAAAACTAATCACAGGAGTAGAAAAATGAAAAGCTGAAATAAGTCAGACACAAAAAATAAATTAAATAGCAAATATATGTATGAAATATATTTTTAACAATCAAAGAAATATAAGCCAAGGAAAGGAAACACCATTATTCAGCTATCAGATTGAAAAAAGAAAAAATAAGTGTTACACTGTTGACAAGTAGAAAAGAGAAATGAACATGTCCAAATTTTTCTTATAGAGAAATAAACTGTAAGAACAATTTTTTGACCAGTAGTGGAAACTGGAATAGAAAACTTTAAAATTTGTATGCATATGTTTATACCCAGTAATTTTACTTAAAGAAATTGACCGTAAGAGCAAATCCCATTAAAACATATAAAGGATGGTATGAAACTATTAATATAGCAAACGTATATATATGAAGGTGAAAAAATTAAAATGCTATATTATTGCATTACAAATAAGATACTGTTTCAGTTTTCTATTGCTGTGTAACAAATTTAGCAGAGTTAAACAACATCCATTTATTAGATTACAGTTCTGTATGTCAGAAGTTAGTCCTGGACTAGGCTCTCTGCTCATGGATATCAAAAGTCTGCTATCAAAAGTCTGCTGGAGGTTCTGGGGAAATATTCAATTCCAAACTCAGTTTTACTGATACCTAAATCCAGTTCCTTGTGACAGTAGTGCCTCCTGTTTCTTTGTTGTCTGTCAACTGAGTGGGGGGCATTCTCAGTTTCTATAAGGCACCCCCTCCAACTTTTAGCCAGTAATGGTATATCAAATCCCCATGCTTTGAGTGTCTGACCTCCAACTCTAACCCTCTCCTTCTCTGACCTCTAAATTCAGATTTAAAGTGCTCAAAAGACTATGATAAACTCCCTAGCTTAAGATCAACTGATTTGGGACTTTAATGACATCTGAAAATCCTTTCACAGCAGAAAATGGATTAGTGTTTGACTGAATAACTGGGAGGTATGTGTTCCAGTGGCAAAATCCTGAGGGTTACCCTAGAATTCTGGCCTACCACAGATCCAAAACAGAATGTGTTATGACCCCCACTTATATATAAATTAAGGAATATATATAAATTTCCATAGATATGTATACTTTCTGAAAAGATAGATTCAACACTGTGTACATATATATGTGTGTGTGAGATAATTTTAGAAGTGATTTTAATGTTCACCATCTAATTATTAGTTCGGGAATTTTTATATAATGGACATTATTTTTTTAAGAAGTAAACATATTTATGGACCTGTCTAGAAGTTTATTTTTCCAGAAATAAAATACTCCCTATTTAACATATTTATCTATCAAAGGGTGTTATCGATGTTATGCTTCCAAATAAAAGACCATATTCACAGTGTCAGAGCAAGCTTGTATGGAGGCACAAAAATACACTTAGAAATTGCAGTTACTCTGAGCCGTTAAAATCCCATTTTGATGCATGCTCAATTGAGAATTAAAAGTTCAAATATTGATTTGCATAGGAAATTAGCAATTAACTACCCATATAATTAACTTGCACCTGCCAATTGATGCACCAATTAAGTTTGCAGATACCTTAAAAGAAACTTCTTGAAATAAAGTTTCTGACATTTTTTTGACAATAATCTGCTGTAGATGTTTGAAAGTACACAAATCTACAGAAAGGTACATGTGGTGGCTGTGAGAATGTTACCAGCTACAGGGAGTATAACTGACCAAGGGCTCAGCTGCCATGGTCTGAAATTGAACAGTTTGACACAGAGGTCAGCGTTCCCATGCGCAGCTAACTGCCAATGACTGAATGCAATAGGGGTATTAAGGCAGATCTGTGCTTGGGAGACCCAGGCCTTCAACTGCTGGCTTAGGCTCAAGGACGACCCAAACGCCTTGCTACCTGTATATAGAAGAATGTTTGTCCACCCTGCCCCTCGCCACTAAAAATGCTGATGTCCCAAACCCCAGTATCTGTGAATATGACCTTCTTTGGAGATCAACTCTTTGCAGATGTATTCAATTTAAAATGAGGTCATATTGGATTTCAGTGAATCCTAAATGCAGTCACTGATGTCCTTACAAGGAGAGATTTTCAGACACACGCAAAGGGAAGATAACCATGTAAAGACAGAGACAGAAATTAGAGCAATGCAGCTACAAACCAAAGAATGCCAAGGTTTGCCAGCAGCGAGCAGAAGCTGGGAAGGGACAAGGAGGCATATTCCTCTACAGCCTTCAGGGGCACCATGACACTGCTAATACCTTTATTCAGACTTCAAGCTTCCAGAACTGTGAGGTAATCAATTTCTGTTTGTTCACACCCAGTTTGTGGTAACTTGTTATGGCAGCCCCAGGAAACTAGTACACAACCTAACCTGCCTTTCTTCTCTACATGATTCAGAGTCAAATTTAAGTAGTGATTTGATGACACCCGCAGCTTTACTCAGCCCCTGCCCCATTTTCTCTCACATGGATATTTCCCCTAATACCAACCTTATGTTTATTCTCATTATGGCATCTGTTTCTCAGAGATTCTGAACTAGCACAGTGCACTACACAGAAAATGAAGTAAACTATCCTTAAGTGTGTGTTAAATGACGTTTAATATCATGAATGTGGAAGAACTGAATTGAACTTGAAATTTTATTTGCATTTTACTCATTGTTACTGAGGTTGAGGACATCAACCTACATTGGTGGGTCATGTATATGTGTATTAGCAGTACACATAAGCCAGGCCTATGCAGCAGGAGTTTGAATCACAGTGGGGACTAACTGAAATGAAGAGTAGAGACACACCTGTGAATGGAAAACACTGCCAGAAACAGATAAAAAAGGAGAAATATCCTGAATCCTTTCTCTTTCCATCTTCAATCGGCCAGTGCATCTGATTGGCCAATCTATCCATAGCCTGATATAAAGGAATATGGGAGGCACAGTTTGCAGAAGGAAGGCAATAAACTGCTCTGGAACAAATATGATATATCCAGCAACTGTATCCCTTGCCCATTTTTTATATGGAGTTATTGGCCTTTTTTTCCCTTTAATAATTGGCATGAAATTTTTATGTGTATTATAAAGTTGCCAATGTCCCAGTATTCATAATTGTTTTTCTTCAGTTTTATTGAGATTGAATGGACATACAGCATTGTATGTTTAATGTGTACAACATGTCTTGACTTACATATATTGTGAAATGATTATAACAATGAGTTTAGTTAACATCTATCATTATATATATGTACAATTTTTTTTTTTTTTTTGCTTGTGATGAGAACTTTTAGGTCTTCTCTCAGCAACTTTCAAATATACCATACAGTACTGTTAACTGTGGTCATCATGTTGTACATTACATCCCTGGTACTTATTGATCTTATTACTGGAAGTTTCTGTCTTTTGTTAACCTCAACTTTAATTCCCTCATCCCTTACCCCCACCTCTGGTAAACAAAAATCTGATCTCTTCCTATGAGTTTGGCTCTTTATTTTAGATTCCACATAAATTATACAGTATTTGTCTTTCCATGTCTGACTTATTTCATTTACCATAATGCCTTCAAGGTCTATTCATGTTTCTGTAAATGGAAGGATATCCTTTTTTTTTTTTTTTTGGCCAAATAACATCCCATTGTGTGTGTATGTGTGCATGTGAGCATGTGCGTGTGTGTAACAACTTCATTATCCATTAATGCAATGGACACTTAGATTGTTTCCATGTCTTCACAATTAAATAATGCTGCAGAGAACATGGGGGAACAAATATCTCTTCAACATAATGTTTTTGTTTCCCTCGGATGTTTACCCAGAAGTGGAATTGCTGGGTCATATGGTAGTTCTATTTTTAATTTTTGAGAAACATCCATACTATTCTTCACAGTGGCTATACAAATTTACAGTCCTGCTTTTTTATTATGGCCATTCCAATGGGCATGAGGTGATACCTCATTGTGGTTTTGATTTGCATTTCCCTGATGATTCGTAATATTGAATACCTTTTCACATACCTCTTGGCCATCTGTATATTTTCTTTGCACAAATGTCTATTCAGGTCCTTTAATTGTATTGTTAGGGGTTTTTTGCTATTGAGTTGTATGAGTTCTTTATACATTTTTGCATATCGACCCTTATCATATAAATAATGTGCAAATATTTTCTCCCATTATGTAAGTTGTCTTTTCATTTTGTTGATAGCTTTTTTTCCAGTTTGATGTAATCCCACTTGTTTATTTTTTATTTTGTTTGTTTGCTTGTGCTTTAGCTGTCACACCCAAAAAAGCACTGCCAAGACTGATGCCAAACAGTTTTTTTCCTATGTTTACTTCCATGAGTTTTTTTAGTTTCAGGTCTCATATTTAAGTCTTTTCCATTTCTAGTAAATTTTTATGAGTGATGTTATTTTGGGGCCTAGCTTCATTCTTTTACATGTAAGTGAATACCCAATTTTCCCAGCACCATATGTTAAAGAGACTGTCTCTTCTTCGTTTTGGTTTTTGGCTCCTTTGTCAAATATTAGTTGACCATCTATTCATGCTTTATATCTGGGCTCTATATTCTGTTCCATTGATCTATGTGTCTGTGTTACCCTCTTTTACCCACCTCCTCACCCGTTGATATATAGATGATGTATTACAGAATTGTACACTTGAAATCTATGTAATTTTACTAACCATTGTCACCCCAATACATTTTAATTAAAAAAAAAAAAAAATGTTGAACCAGCCTTGCATGTCTGGGATAAATCCTACTTGGCCATGATATATAACTCTTTTTGTACATTGTTGAATTCAATTAGCTAATTTTCTGTTGAGGTTTTTTGCATCTATTCTCATGAGAGTTATTGGTCTGTAGTTTTCTTTTCTTGTAATGCATTTGCCTGGTTTGGATATTGGTGTAATGCTGTGCTTGTGGAATGAGTGTTAAAGTATTCCCTCTGCTTCTATCCTCTGAAAGAGATTCTTAGAGAATTGTTATAATTTCTTCTTTAAATGATTAATAGAATTCATCAGTGAACTGATCTGGGCCTGGCACTATGTTTGGGAAGGTTATTAATTCTTGACTTAATATCTTTATAGGTCTAGGCCTATCCATAATGTCTATTTCTTATGGTGTGAATTTTGACAGATTATGTATTTCAAAGAAATTTCCCATTTCTATCAAATTTGTGGGCATAGAGTTGCTCATATTATTCCCTTATTATCCTTTTAATGTCCTTGGAATCTATAGTGATGGCTCCTCTTTTATTTCTGATGTTAATAATTTGTGTCCTCTTTTTCTCATCCTTAGCCTGGCTAGAAGCTTGTAAATTTTATTAACTTTTTCAAAGAACCAGCTTTTAGTTTTGTTTTTCTCTATAGATTCCTGGATTTAAATATTATTGATTTTTGCTCCAAATTTTATTATTTCTTTATTTCTGCTTATATTAAATTTAATTTGCTCTTTTTTTTTTTCACTAGTTACCAAACTTGGAAAATTAAATTATTCATTTTATATCTTTCTTCTTTTGTAATGTATGCATTCAGTGCTATAAGTTTTCCTCTAAGCACTGCTTTCACACCACCCCATAGATTTTTAACAATTTATACTTTATTTAGTTGAAATTTTTTAAATTTTTCTTGAGATTTCTTCTTTGATCCATGTGCAATTTAGAAATGTGCTGTTTAATTTCCACATAATTTGGAATTTTCTAGTTATCTTTGTTATTGATTTCTAGTTTAATTCCATTGTGGCCTGAGAGAAAACATTGTGATTTATATTCTTTTAAATTTGCAGAGGTGTGTTTTATGACCCAGAATGTGGTCTATCTTGGTAAATGTTCTGTGAGGTTGAGAAGAATGTGTATTCTGCTATTGTTGGAAAAAGTTAAGCTATTGATTGTATCCATGTGTTTGTTGGTGTTGTTTAATTTGATTATATCCTGACTGATTTTCTGGCTCTGCCCATTTCTGAGGAAGGGGTATTGAAACCTCCACTTAGATAGTATACATATCTATTCCTCGTTGCAGTTCTACCAGTTTTGCCTTATGTATTTTGAAGGCAAATACATGTTAAGGATTATTGTCATGAAGAACTGGCCCCTTTATCTTTATGTAATGCCCTTCTTTATCCCTAATAACTTTTCTTGTTTTAAAGTCTACTCTATTTGTATTAAATATAGCTACTCCTATTTTCTTTTGCTTGTGTCAACATGATATATTTCTTCATCCGTTAACTTTTTTAAGATTCAGAAAGTATTTATTAAATGATTTATTTTTTAGGAGACACAATAATGAATAAGACTGACATAACTGTTGTTTTCATGAAACTAAGACATTTTGGGAAAGACAGGTAAACTCAGAAATAGGAAAAGCAAGAAAAAACAATGAATTCAGAATTTCTATAGGATTTTGAAGAAGCCCTATGACTAGGATAGAAGAAATTTAGAGTTTAGGAAGACTCTAGACTAATATAGATCTAAACCCACTTACATTTTGTTACATTTCATGAAGGGCATACAAAAATATTGGTAAGGAAATTTAAGTGATATTTTAACTCCATTTGGAAACTGGACTAGATGCCAGGATGAGAGTGTAAGAATTTGTGTAAAGGAAATTCATATGGATGAGTGATATTAATAAAACTAAAATGTATGGAAAGCATTATTGCTCAAAGAAATAATATAAATATTATGGAATTTTTGTGTTGTTCAAATATGGAAAAATGCTGATGCTTTTTCCAGGCAAATGGTATCATTGTCTTATGATAGCTAGAATTTAGAACAAGAACTTATTTATAATGAAGCATATTTCAATAGCAGAAAGAGCAGCAAATTTTTCCTTCTTTAGAATTTGAAAATTTGGGGTTTCAGTACATTTCAAAATTGCTGGAATCAACAATTTATTCTGCTTACACATGTTGATGGGCCAAAATAAGGGATTATTTCCATCTATATGAACAAAAATATGATATGACATTGTAAATTATTTATAGCAGTAGTTAAAGGTCATCATATGATAGGAAATGGAAAAACTAATGTTTACACTATTTTTCAGTAACATTTTTAGAATCACTGAAAGCAGTAGTTTTAGTGTTTTTCTTTTTTTGTTGAAGTACAATTAATTTAACATTATATCACTTTCAGGTATACAACATGATTCTATATTTATATATGTCACAAAATGGTCACCATAGTAAGCCCAGTTAACATCTATTACATTATATACTTAGAAATTTTTTCTTGTGATGAGCTCTTCCAAGATCAACACTCCTAGATACTTTCAAATAGGCAATACAGTATTATTAACTGTAGTCACCATGTTGTATTAGGTTGGTGCAAAAGTAATTGTGGTGTTTGCAATTATTTTTAATCTTTTAAACCACAATTATTTTTGCACCAACTTAATATATTAACTCCCCATGAATATTCATTTTTTAACTAGAAATTTGTAACTTTGACCCCCACCCCCTTCACACATTTGACCAATCCCCTCCATGCACCTTAGGCAACCACCAATCTGTTCTCTATATCCATGAACTCAGGGTTTTTTGCCTGTTAGTTTATTTTTGTTTGGTTTTTGTTTGTTTTTTGTTTTTTTAAATTCCACATACAAGTGAGATCATATTGTATTTATCTTTTCTGTCTGACTTATTTTACATAGCATAATGCCCTCAAGTTCCCTCCACGTTGTTGTAATAGCAAGATTTCATTCTATTTTTTATGGCTGAATAATATTTCATTATATATTTCATTTATATATATATATACAATATATATATATATATATATGTATATATATATATATATATATATATATATATATATATATATATATATATATATATGATATTTCTTTATTCATTAATCCATTAATGAACATTCAGGTTGTTCTCATGTCTTGGTTGTTACAAATGACATTGCAGGGAACTTGGGAGTGCATGTATCTTTACAAATTAGTGTGTTTGTTTCTTGGGATAAATACCTAGAAGTAGAACTTCTGGATCATATGGTAGTTCTATTTTTAAGTTTTTCAGGACCCATCATACTGTTTTCTATAGTGGCTGTACCAATATACATCATACCAACAATGCACAATGGTTTCAATGTCTCCACAACCTCATCAGAATTTATCTCTTGTCTTTTTGATGACAGCCATTCTGACAGGTGTAAGGAGATACTTCATTTTTGTTTTGATTTGCACTTCCCTGATAATTAGCAAGGTTGAGAACCTTTTCATGTACCTGTTAGCCATCTGTATGTCTTCTTTGGAAAATGCCTATTGAGGTTCTCTGCCCATTTTTTAATTGAATTTTTCTTTTGCTGAGTTGTATGAGTTCTTTATATCTTTTGGATATTAACCCCTTATCAGGTATATATATAATTTGCAAATATTTTCTCACATTACATAGGTTGTCTTTTAATTCTGATGATTGTTTATTTTGCTATGCAGAAGCTTTTTAATGTGATGTAGTCCCCCTTGTTTATTTTTGCTTTTGTTTCCTGTGTGTTTGGTATCAAATTCAAAAAATCATAGCAAAGAGCAAGACCAGGAAGCTTACTGACTATGGTTTTGGGTTTTATATTCATGTCTTTAATCCTTTTTATTTAATCTTTGCATATGATGTAAGGTAGTGGTCCAATGTTACTATTTTGCATGTTGCTGTCCAGTTTTCTCCACATAATTTATTGAAGAAAATGTCCTTTCCCATTTTACATTTTTTGGCTCCTTTGCTGTAAATTAATTGACCACATATGCATGTGTTTATTTCTTGGTCTTCTATTCTCTTCCACTGATCTATATATCTATTTTTATGCTAATACCATACTGCTTTGTTTTTCTTTAAGATTGCTTTTGCTATTTAGCGTTTTGTATGTGTGTGTGTGGTTCTATACAAATTTGAGGGTTGTTTGTTTTAGTTCTGTGAAAAATGTCATTGGAATTTTAATATGATTGCACTGAATTTGTATATTGCTTTGGGTAGTATGGACATTTTAACAATTATTCTAATCCATGAGCATGGAATATATTTCCGTTTGTTTGTGTCTTTTTAAATTTTTTTCGTCATCTTATAGTTTTAGGTGTGCAGATCTTTCACCTCCTTTGTTAATTTATTCCTATTTTTCTTTTGATGCAGTTGCAAATGAGATTTGTGTATTTATTTTGTATCCTGCAACTTGACTGAATTTGTTGATGAGTGCTAACAGAGTGTGTGTGTGTGTATAGGTGTAGTCTTTAGAGTTTTTTTATATATACATACATACATACATATATATATATATATATATATATATATATATATATATATATATATATATATAATCTCATCTGAAAATAGTGACAATTGTGCTTGTTGTTGTTTTTTTATAATTTGGATGCCTTTTATTTATTTTTCATACCTAATTGCTTTAGCTAGAATTTTCTTTACTATATTGAATAAAAGTAGTGAGAGTGGAGATCATTGTCTTGTTCCTGGTTTAGAGAAGTTTCCAGCTGTTCACCGTTGAGAATGATGTTAGCTGTGAGCTTGTCATATACGGCTTTTATTATGTTGAGGTATACTTCCTCTATACCCAGTTTGCTGAGAATTTTTGTCCTGACTTGATGTTTAAATATTGTTGAATATTTTTTATGCATCCCTGGAGAGGAACATATAGTTTTTAATCCTTCATTTTGTTAATAAGGTGTATCACACTGATAATTTGTGGATGTTAAAACATCCTTGCATCCCTGGAATAAATCCCACTTGACCATGATGTATGGTCCTTTTAATGTATTGTTAAATTCAGTTTGCCATTATTTTGTGGAGGATTTTTGCATCTGGGTTCATCAAGGATATTGGCCTGTAATTTTCTTTTCTTGTTGCATTCTTATCTGGTTTTGGCATCAGAGTAATGCTAGCTTCAAAAAAATGAGCATGGAAGTCTTCCCTCCTATATTTTGGAAGAGTTTGAGAAGGATTGGTATTCATTCTTCTTTGAATGTTTTGTAGAATTCACCAGTAGAAACTATCCAATCCTGGAATTTTGTCTGTGGTGAAGCTTTTCACTACTGATTCCATCTCTTTACTAATAATGGATCTGTTCAGATTTTCTATTTTTTCATGATTCAGTACCAGTAGGTTATATGTTTCTAGGATTTTATTCATCTATGTTGTCAAATTTGTTGACATATAATTATTCATAGTACCCTCTTATGGTTCTCTGTCTTTCTGTAGTATCAGATATAAGATCTGTTTCATTTCTGGTTTTATTTGCTTCTTATTTCCTTGTTGAGTCTTATTTCCTTGTTGAGTCTAACTAAAGTTTTGTCAACTTTATCTTTCAAAAAAAAACAGCTCTTGGTTTCATTGATCTTTTCTATTGTCTTTTTAGTCTGTATTTTGTTTATTTCTGTTCTGATTTCTCTTATTTCCTTAATTTTAATCTATGTGTTTTATATTTAAAGTGGTTTATTTAGACAACATATAGTTGTCTTTTTTATCCATTCTCACAGTTGCTGTATTTTAATTGGTGCATTTAGACCATTGACATTCAAAATGATTATTGATATAGTTGAATTGATATCTATCATACTCACTGCTATTTTCTACTTGCTGCCCTTTCCTTTGTTCCCATTATCTTCTCTTTTTATTGCCTTTTGTGGTTTTAATTGAGAATTTTATATGATTCCATTTTCTCTTCTTTCACAGCATATTGGTTATACACTAGTGTTTGCAATATTCATTTACAACTAATCCAAGTTCACTTTCAAATGACAACTATAGTAGTTCACAGGTAGTGTGAAGACCTTATAATAAAATAATACTAATTCCTTTCTTTAATATTGTTGTCAGTCATTTCATTTATATATAAGCATATATAAATATGTATTTATATATATATGTATTTATATATATATCATACATAATCTAATACCTTGTTGCTATTATTATCTTGAACAAACTGTTAACTATTAGAATAATTAAAAGTAAGTAAAATGAAAGCTATCTTAACCTTCATTAGTTCTTTTTAAAAAACCAAAAATATTTTATTGGGGAAGGGTAACAGGACTTTATTGGGGAACAAAAGTCCTATATACTTCCAGGACTTTTCCAAGTCAAGTTACTGTCCTTTCAATCTTAGTTGTGGAGGGTGCAGCTCAGCTCCAGGTCCAGTTGCCATTGCTAGTTGCAGGGGGCACAGCCCACCATCCCTTGTGGGAGTCGAGGAATCGAACCGGCAGCCTTGTGGTTGAGAGCCCACTGGCCCATGTGGGAATGGAACTGTCAGCCTTCGGTGTTAGGAGCATGGAGCTCCAACTGCCTGAGCCACCTGGCCGGCCCGCCTTCATTAGTTCTTTCTTTAAGGCTCTTCCTTTCTTTTTGTAGATAAGAGTTTCTGACCTATATATTTATCTTCTCTTTAAAGAACTTCTTTTAATATTTCTTGCAAGGAATTTTTACTGTAACCAACTTCCCTCAATTTTTGTTTCTCTGATAAAGTTGTATTTCTCCTTTACAATTGAAGGATAATTTCACAGGGTGCCAAATTCTGGGTGGATTGTTTTTTTCCTTGCAACACTTTAAATATTTCAGTCCACTCTCCTTGCTTGTATGGTTTCTGAGGAGAAGTTAGATATAATTCTTATCCTATATATTCTTTTTTTCTATATAGGTAATGTGTTCCCCCACCAACATTGGCTTCTTCAGGATTTTTTATATTTGTTTTTTCTATAGTTTGAAAATTATACACCTCAGTATAGTGGGTGTTTTTAGAGTGTGAGTGTGTGTGTGTGTATCTTCTTAGTGTTTCCTGTGCTGTGATTTCATGTCTGACATTATTTGGAGAAAATTTGTAATTATTGTATCAAATGTTTTCCTTTCGCTTCTCCATCTGTATTCTGTTTACATGTGTGTTACACGTTTTGTAGTTACTCCACAGTCCTTGAGTATTTTGTGGGATATTTTGTTCAGTGTTGGTTCGCTTTGCTTTTCAAGTTTGGAGATTTTTATTGATATATCTTCAAGTTCAGAGAATTTTTTTCAGCCATGTCATCTGCTAATAGGCTATCAAAGGCATTCTTCATTTCTGGTACACTGTTTTTGACCACCAGCATTTCTTCATTTCTTTGTGATTCTTTATTAGGATTTTTTCTTGCAAGCTACCTATTTTATCCATTAGAGACTTTAGCATATTAATCATAGTTGTTTTAAATTCCTGGCCTGGTAATTCCAGCATCCCTACCAAGATTGCTTGTGACACTTGCTCTGTCTCCTTCAGTTTTGTTTTTTGCCTTTTGTTATGACTCATAATTTTTTTCATGATAACCAGACATGATGCCCTGAATAAAAGGGATTACTATAAACAGTCATTTAGTAATGTTATGGTAAGGTATAAGGGGAAGGGAAGCATTCTGTCATCCTATGATTAGTGATTAGTCCTTTAGTGAACCTATGCCACTGCGCTGTGAATGTCATAAGAATTTCTGAATTATTTTCTGTCCCCTTAGATGCAATAGAATAACTAAAGTGGGCTGGAGTTGGGTTATCTCCCTTCTTCCAGGTCCTTTGGGGACTGAAAGTACCCCAGCAGATTAGACGCTGATTAACTAATTTCTCCTGAGGGCAGGTCTTGTTAAAAATAAGAGAGCAACCTGGTGTATTTCAAAATGATTCATTTTCCCCTTCCCCTGCTGGATTCATCTCCAATGTTTACTGTAATAATCAGGTTGAGTTCCTGGAGGTAAATTTCACAATATTGTGAGGGCACCCCTATGCTTGCATCCTTCTGTAGTTTTTAACTCTCAACCTTGTGTGCTCTGAGCCTCCACAATTCACCAATTGCTGTTCAGGTTTTCTTACGCTGGCACTGCTTCCCAGAGAGGTTTCCACTTGTGAGTTTGTTCTTTAAGCCACAATTCCCAGTCTTTCTCTGCCTGTCTCTCCAGTCTTGGGGGCAGCAGTTTGTCTTGTGTCTTCCCCATTTTTAATGATCCAAGAAGAGTTGTTGACTTTTCAGTCTGTTTATCTTTTTTACTTATCAGGATGGTTGACTTCCAAACTCCTTACATGTGGAACCAGAAACTGAAAGTTCTAATGCTTTAGATTTTTACAACTTTCAAAGCTCCAGTGCAATAGATTTCACACTGGCCTACCATCCCACCTCCATAGTCTTTCAGGATATGTTTTAAAAAGACACCTGGCAATATTAATTCCTATCTTAAAAATATTTTCACTCTTCATTGCCCTCAAAATGAAGTCCAATCATTTTATGATGGCATAAAAGAGGCTTCAAAACTTAATTGCAGATAATGTCTTATCTCCCATTATAAAACTGCTTTATGTACAGAGAATCCAAGTTCTCTTAAGGAAGTATACATGTTAATATCTTTGGCTTTTTCATTGGTTAACTTGTATGCCTAAAAGTCTCTTCCCATTTTTCATTGTTAATAGCTTTCCATCTTCAAAGACCCAATTGGAACATTCTCTCTTTAGAGCAGTTTTCTATAATCTCTAGAAAAATCTAATGCCATAGCCTTATGTAAATGTCTGCATTAAGAACTATTTTGTAATGCATTATTTTCTTTTTATGTGTCTATCTGTTCCACTGGGACATGATCGGCCTGAAGTGAGTCATTTCATTTTCACATCTTTTGTTATCACTAAGTATTCTTAATGAATAAATGGATGCATTATGCTTACTCTTATGACTTGGACTTTGAAATTTAAGGGGGAAGTTTGACTTGGTTTCTCATTCCATTACAACACCATGAAGTGAAAGAACAGAGGCTACCAGAGTGTGGGTCCATTAACTGCTTAGGAAAAGCCTTATGTAACACTGATAATTTACATGTTCCTTACTTGGGAGGTAATGACAGAAGGATGGATAATGATTGGCCACAAACCATGACTTCCTAAACACCCAGGCATCCTTTGGTTTGAAGGGAAGCAAATACTCTTTGCAAGTAGAATGTCCTACTGATTTATTGGAGCTAGCCATGATTACCAATACTATATGAAAAATAAATTACTTAGAAGAATATCAGTTTTCAAGTATTCTTAAAATCCCCTTATTCTTGGAGCAAGAGAAACTGTAACAGTCTGTCTAACAGGCAAATGGGCAACCATTTGCCTTCCAAATTGTAAAACAACTCCAAAATAGAAAGCTTTCTCTGTCTACCCTGGGCTGAGTTGTTATCTCATTTCACTATGTAATAATATTTTATTCACATTGCTATCACTGTACTTACTACTTTGTATTATAACTATTGTTGACATGTTGTCAATTTCTCAAAAGAGGGTGTCTTAGATGAAAGCATCAATTAATCAATATTGTAAAATTTAAGACCATAGATCAAAGATTATAACATCTACTGAGTTGTTTAAATCTTTGCGAAGATTTTGCTGTATCCTTACCCACATCTAGGGTAAAAAAAAAAATTGAAAAATTAGAATTCCTAAAAGTAAGAGTTACAATTTCTACTTTCAGCCCTACAGAAGCCTATTATGTATTGCCCCCACTGGTATGCTGACACAGGGTTAAGGCATTGTGTTGTTAGGAAAGAAAATATTCAAAATATTTTGATCCACAATGTGTGGATCAAATGCATGGAGAAACACAAATAACACAGCATAGTCCACACCCTTTGTTCAAAAGTTGACAGAGAGTCACATACCCAAAACTATTTTTACAGCTTGCTGCATCTTTGAGTATTTGGTGCACAATTTTGTTTCTATTTTAATTTCTAAGGTTCATTTGTTTTGTTTTGCTTTTTACCCTGTTCTATTACAACTAGCATAACCTTTGGTGATATTCATATACAACATTTAGACTTTATAAAGAAACTTTGTACAATAGAGATTCTTGCAAGAAAAAGAATCTTATAATAAGCAGTTTCTATGAATGAGACTGAAAATACATATTTCTAAATCTTGAGTTTCCTGGAAAATGACCATGGATTTGATATCTTTTCTTTTTTGACAGACCCAATTAAAAAAAAAAAAGGAAGTTTATTCTTTAACCATGTTAAAGATACTAAAGGGTAAGGGTCTAGAATCCAGAGATGTGAGTGAAATACCATAGAAATAGTGTGACTATTATTATACTATGAAAACAAGATGTCATTATTCGTGGTCACTTATGACGGGAATACACAGCATAATGAGCTGCCTTCTTTCAAACTTTTAAATCTAAGAGGTACAATACGTCTTCCAGGACACTTTAGCGCTACCTAATGACTTTCTTACAAACTTCTTGTTAGACACATATACCAACGCTCTGTCCCTCTGGTTATTACCTAGGAGGGGCAAAGAAAAAATGACAAAAAGTGTTTTCTCTTTGAGGGTTAGTGCTCTGTGATAGAGTTCAGTCAACCTCCTTCCAGATCTAGTTACTCTCATGCTTTGCATACAGTGAATGTGCAACTTTGCTACCTTTATAACAAAACAAAACAAAACAGAGTGTAGGTTCATGTTTAAAAGGATTTGAGCACCAGGTATATTACTATTAAGCAATTCCTTTTAGGTGGTTGAAATAAAGGCAAATAGATATTATCAGCAAGTTTAAAAGTATCAAAATATTTATTTTATACATTCAGAATGATGGTTAAATGGATAATACATGTAAAAAGTCACACTTAACGAGTGGTAAATTGTTGTTGATATTCCAGAGAATGCTTGTGTTAATCACTTGGAACTTAGAGCAGAAATACAATTCCTGAAGGCAAGTTCTCTAGAAATGGAGATGAGAAGGACAAGGCCAAGTTCTTTCCTTACATACCTAAGAGGTATTTGGTTCGCATTTCTGTAGGACCCAGTAATCACTGTGACTCCCATTTATTCTGACATGACTTTGGAAGCTGCTACTCTCCGTTTTAAAGTGGATATAAAGTACAGAGATGAATGGTTCTTTTAGTACTGAGTGGCTTTAAAGATATCTTTGCACAGGATAAACTTATCAGGAGTGGCAAGTAATAAGTGAGGGTTATAAAAATTTAGGAATCTTTTACTTACCCTAATTGATGGCTCGCACAAGATTCATAACTTTTTTGTTAGTTGCTCTTTACTTTCCTCAGTGTCTGAAGTCTTTACATGGCAGAGTTTGGAGGGGGTTTTGTAAAGTTAATTAATGTTAATTGTGTCATGAATTACTTTAAGGAGTCTGTTGACTGATGTACCCAGTGAAGGGGGTCGATACCATTTAATGTTCAAGAGGAGATAATGCTGATCTTTGGCACCATTTTATGATCATTAGGGCTGTGCAAGAGCTTGTCAGGAACAGCTCTAAAGATCAGTTGCTCATGGCAATTAAAACAATTGAAAATGACCTGGTATTACATTATACATGATGCAACACTGATCCCAGTATGAACAAACTTTCATTCCATTAGCGATTTCCAATTTTATACCAAGCAATGCAATTTATTTTTCTTAGTTACCTTACTATGACCGTGTACTTCTAACAGGATATTATTAATATTTATCCTATTATCTCATACAACATTTTATGGTTAAAGCACTTTGCAATCTTACCTAATTAATCTTTATATCCTGCCTAAAAGGATGGTAAATATCCTTTTAGTGTTAGGGAAACTGAGTTGGGAGTAGTTAAGAACTGGCCATCAAGAAAATAATCTGATAAATTCCAGAGTCTAGGTTTAAGACTTCCCCCCCACACCTCACCTCACCCCCAGCCCCGGCACTAAAATTAATGAAATTTTGCTCCTCAAGGTCAAACTCTGAAATCTATATGTCCCTTTCTGTACCCCCATTACAAAGGTAAATGGAAGTATTTTTAAATGGAATTTACTCTTTAAATTACCTCCCCAAAAAGAAAAATAATTCCTCATAAATGAGTGTAGCAAATAGAAAGTTTAGTGATTTTTTTTTAAAAGTTAAAGTTATTATCTATTTAGAGGAACAAGTGAAATTTTACTCAAAACACAAATATGTGTGATTTTTTTCCAAGAAAATGTTTTAGAGCATAGAGCATATAAAAATCACCTAATACCATGTTTCCCTGAAAATAAAATCTAACTGGAAATAAGCCCTAGCATGATTTTTCAGGCAGACATCTCCTGAACGTAAGCCCTAATGCTTCTTTTGGAGAAAACTTAATATAAGACCCAGTCTTATTTTCGGGGAAACACGGTAGATACCAGACAAATAGCAGGTACTTTATACACATTATCAACTTATAGCAATAGTTTGTCATATTTGGTATTTACCCAAATTTAATGATAAAGCAACTGAAACATAAAGGGTTTTGAGTGACTGACTGATGGCTACATAGCTAATAAAAGCTAATGCTGGAGTTAAAACCCAAATCTGTCTGACTCCAAAGTCGTTAGTGTTCAAATACATTAAAACTGATCTCCAGTTAACAACTCCCATACTTGACTCAATAATGATCTACTCTTTTTAATCCTCTGAAATGCTAGACATCTTACTGAAGATCTCTCTAGAAGCCCTCACTTCAGTCCATGACATTGTTTATTATCTCCTTCAAATAACAACACATCAAAACATAAAACTACAAGGAGTGAGTCTAGTAAATAAGTGCTCCAAACTATTAGAGTCAGGGGCTACTATTGAAATCCTGAAGAAGCATCCTTATGTTTTATACTTTCAAGGTGAATTCAAGAAAAATTAAAAGAATTAAATATATTTATAATTTGCATAACTAGGGTAGTGATACAAATTTTAGAAACATAGCTTTTATACTTCCTGTGAGAAAATATACATACATTATCATATGTGTGCCCATTTAAATGTTAACAAAAGTAGAGTCTGATGTGAGTGGCAGATATGCAACTATATTTTGGATTTGCTTTTACTCTTTCCAGTTTCTAGGCTTGTGTAGCAGAGTGTCACAGCATTCTAAAAACTGTGAAAAATACTCCAGAGTATTACACAGGTGAGTTTTGTAAAAACAAAAAACAAACAAACAAAAACAGTGTATCATTGCTATCTTAGCATTAGAGTAACCATTTCAAGTGATTTTTCCTATTTTGTGGCTATCTGATGAGAGGGAGAGGTGATTTTTCAAAAGACCCCAGAACCCTTTTTGGCTTAGTTCACTTTTTAGACAGCGGTAGATGATGCTTACAAATATCATGGCATAAAATACCTATTGTTGAATCGGAATTGTTGAATATAACATAGCATATTACACTTTTTGTTAGTGAGGGTGGGGTTGGACATTGCTTTTCTTGGGAACTTGAAAAGATAAACAAGTACATGTGGCATAGATATCATCTAGCACATCTTATAAAACATGATCTTTGAGCCTTTAGACACTAGCAAATATCAGTCCAACTAAAGAAAAAGGAGACAAATCTCAAGAAATTCACTTTTTTCTCCAAATCTTTCAGCTTATATGATATATCAAATTATTTCCATATTTTTCTATCAGTATTTCTTTAAATTTCTTTCATAATTTATACGAACGTGTTAATCTAGTGGTCTCTATACATGGATTTATATTTGATTTCCTAAAGTGTACTAAAATAGTAGTTTTCTATTATTAGATATGTTTCTTCTTTAAAAGTACTGCTTCCTTGTAGAGAGAACCAAATAACTCTAAAATTATATCACAAAACAACATGTAAATTACTGAGAAAAAACTAGTAGAACTCATCTGAGTAAATTCAGAGCTGCCTATTTGTTCCTTCAGTAATACCTAGTAATGCACAAACAGCTCTATATTAGATTATTTGTCAATGTTATTTTATGAAGAAATTTAATAAAATTTACTACTCTGCAATCCATTGAGCACTTCCTAACTTAATTGTCATATTCTGCATTTCCTGAGATTTACAATTAAAATTGTGACGAGCCAGACATACAAACTATTCCTTGTGTGACAACACAGGTTATTTGTATTTTACCAAAAGTATCTGAGATACTCATTTATGATAAATTTTTAATTAAAAATTGATTTCACTTATCTATAAGTACCTATATGTGACATATTTTGTTTGAATATTTTTTCAACCCAAGTTTTTCTTAATATCCACTACAAAATAAAGGATAGTTCAATTTACTATTTATGCCCGTGCCAGATCCAGTTAATAAAAAATAATGACTCTGACATTTTATATTTTCCAAGGATGATCAAATAAGGAATGGTCTCCAGAGCAGAATAAACGTTTATTTTGATTAAGAAATGTTCAGTCTTCCTATTATTGTCTCTAGTCACCAACATTACTTCCTAAATTTTTAGCACTACATAAGGCAATGTATTAACTTACAATATTTTATGCTATTTTTTTTAAACTTAAGTTTAATTGGTACAAAGACCAATAATAATAGAGACAACATTACCAGTAGTATTGCTAATTTGTTTGATAATTGTGTGAATTGTAAACAGGAAACAGCTTGGTACTAAAAAAAAAAAAAAATCAAGGATTGATTTAATTTTACCGTAACTTTAAGATAAATTTAACTTTAAATACTTGTGACAATTTCCCACTAGCTTTAACAAGATATTCCTTACTGAATATGGATACAAAAGTCCACGTTTCTTCACGCTCATTCTTTTGTTTGTTCTTTCCAATAACCTGAGTGAATGAGTGTGAATGAAGAAGCTGGAATGATTAACAACTTTGTAAATGATTTCATATAGACATTAAATTGAGAATCAACTTTAAGAACCAATTGTTTAGTCATTTCACTACATTTTCAACAAATATTGATTTAGTTCTAGGTAGGCTTGTTGATAGACTAATTAAGGAAATGATACCATGTTTCCCCAAAATAAGACCTAGCCAGACAATCAGCTCTAATGTGTCTTTTGGAGCAAAAATTAATATAAGACCTGGTCCTATTTTAATATAAGATTGGGTATACTATAATAATATAATATAATACCAGGTCTTATATAAGACTGGGTCTTATATTAATTTTTGCTCCAAAAAAAGACACATTAGAGCTGATTGTCCGGCTAGGTCTTATTTTCGGGAAACATGGTAGTGCTCTTAACTAAGAAATTTGAGAAAGGGAGACCACCTGCAAGTAACAGTAGCACTTGAAGTTCCACTTTGAGAATGTTTTGACTAGTTTTGGACATGTTTAAATATTTCTATGCTTGACATCTGAATAGTCTATGCTTATTTGACTTAGCTCATGACTTGGACTATTAAACTCTTTGAGAGTCAGCACCCTAAACATAAAATAGAATTAATATCCTATACCTTCCAGTATTGATATGAGGGAAAATAAGTAGACATATAGTATATATGAAGGTGCTTTGTCAACTATGCAAACTTACACAATTGAATTACATGGCTGTTAAGACATTTAACTGGAAATATCCAGAGGGCTTTTGTGTACATGCAACTTGAGGGTACATTTATACATTTCAGTTATAAAACAAAATATTTTTAAAAGAAATCTTAAGAGCAATTGACTTATCCTAGCCAAAAAGCAGGTCAAAGATAGAATCTTAAAATATATGAACAATTACAAGGTGTTAACAAGAAACAGAAATCAGATGAAAAGTGTGGTGGCATCCAAGATGTAAATGAGAAATAGAACAATGCAGTCATGCAAGCCAAAGACACAGACCTAGCTGAGGTGATGTCCGTGATGGAAAATCACACACCTCATTGACAGATATATAGGTGTTTTTTGATATTCAAGAGGTTGTTTACAGCAGAATAATCATGAGGAAAGATTAAGAAATTCAGATAAAATAAGGGACATTGTCTTTATCTCTAAATCTAGTTGTTTGTATCTTTTTAAACTACTCCCACTTTCCCTCTCGATTGTCAAATGAACTTCAGAGGAGTAATATTCTAATGGATGCTTTCTGGTTTTGAATGTGTCAGATGTGGAGACCCATATTCCTAGAGAGAAAGAATCAATACGGACCTTGAAGACAAGCAGACTTGATTTTAGGCCTGTTCTAGTCTGTTCTAGCTACCATACTAAAATACCACATGCTTGGTATCTTAAACAACAGAAACTTATTTATTCACCGTTCTGGAGGCTAGAAGTCCAAGATCAAGGTGGCATTAGGGTTGGTTCCTGGTGAGGCCTCTCTTCCTGACTTGTAAACAGCTACCTGTCTCTGTGTCCTCACGTGGCCTTTTCTCTGTGTTCTCAGAAAGAAATAAGATCTTTGGTGTTTCTCTTCTTCATGTATGGACACCAATCCTATGAGATTACGGCCCTGACTTTAAGTCCTCATTTAACCTTAATTACCGCCTCCCTAAAGGACCTATTTCTAAACACAATCACATTGGGGATTAGCGCTTCAACATATGAATTTTAAGGGAATATAATTCATTCCATAGTAAGATCCAAGATTGCCAATGGCTAGTGATTGGTGACAGTTTCTCTCATCTAACATCTAGGACATTGGTTATAAAATACCACTGAATTAACATAAATACTTTGTGTGAAGGAAGCCATTCCAAGTAAAGGCTCTACTTTTCTCATACTGAAATGTCTGACATTTCTTCCATATTTTCTGTCTTTGACTTTCCAACCTGTCCCCTATATAGTTATGAGTTACCTTCTTAAACTTTAAGTCAGATCTTTTAATTCCTCTCTCCAAAACCTTCAATGACTCCCCACTGCTTAATTAATAAAATCTAACATTTTAATTACTCATTCAGTTCTCAGTAGCCTGGATCCAACATGCATTTTCAGTCTCATCAATTTCTCTACTCTTTAACCACAGAGGATTATTCATTGCTCCTGGACTTTCCATGCTTTTTAATGATGCTAGGCCTGTGCTAATTCAGCCTGTAATGTCCTCTCCCTTAAGATTCAATTCTAAATTCTAGAGCTCCAGCAAAGTCTTCCCTGATCTCAGTGAGAAGAAATCACTCCCCAAAATTTTGAGGATAAGTTAATTGCTTATATATGTGTCTTCCCCAAAATACTCTGAGCTTGTTAGAGCAGATAATTTTTTTTTCATATTTTAACCAACTTATCTTAAAACATACAAACATATCTATCATGTAGTAAGTGTTGAATAATTGTTCAATGAATGAAGAAATGGTGAGGAATTGGGGAGGCTATGTAGAATAGTTATTACAAATGACTAGTAGGTAAAGAAAGGTAAAAAATAGAAAATGTCCTTAAGAAGTACATGAGTTGTTATTTTCTTTAAGTGGAGAAACTGTCTTTATTTATTAAAAAAAAAAAAAGAAGAAGCTATGAATATGTATCCTATGACCACCTATACAAAATGGCCCCATAAATGAGAGACAACCAGACTCTATATCACTAGGCCTTAAAAAATACAGCTTGATTAAAGAAAAAAAGTGCATATATTCATTTTCCTTTTATAAAACAACAACAAAAGAAGTAGATATAGGGGGAAAACTTAAAATATTGTCTAACTTCTTTGACCACATAAAGTAAAAATCTCTTGTACCTCTCTTTATAACCCAGGGAAGAGGAGCAAAGTATTTCATGGACAAAGTCTATTGTAGGAGAAAAAAAAAAATCTTGTTCAGAGTTCACACTAAGTATCTTTTCATAAGAAATTATACAGCAGCATAATTAAAATGAAATACTAATTGTAACAAGAAAAGATGGTGGCTGTAGATTATAACTCAGCCTTAATAGATTTTCTAATGCCTTTCTTTATATCAAAGGGGAGTAGCCCTTTAGCCAATAAAGTAAATTTTCTGATCCCTAAATGGGTACTTTATCCTCATTCAGGCTGATATTGCAGCGACATCATGAATTACTCAGACAGCTTTGTGAATCAGCAGAGTATTTCAGAGGAGAGCACTGACTGCTAAAAGCAAAGTCGTTATTTTTTTAAACAGCCTTTAAACTAGTAGATGAAACATTTCGTTTTGGGTCAAGAACATATTTGCTCCAACAACCTGGAGGAACAGAAAGGGCTGAACCAGTTGGGAAGGAATAGAATAATGTTACTGTATCAGCCAAACTTCACATTATACAGTTTTGCAGGTCAAACATTTTTGACTTTTTCTTTTTAGTAACCCTGTCTATAATTCTTATTTCCAAAGAGCTTAAACATTGATATTCCATGAACTATCACCCTATATTTCCAAAGAATCTTTGAAAACGCATTAACTAACTTGCTCATAAGAAACTTTGAAGACTAGAACAAAAAAGTTGGTTTTCTTTCTATTTAAAGAACCTCAAAGAAAGGAAATTAAAGGCAACAAAAGTGTATGGTTCCTAATACATTCATTCAACAAATGATCTGAGTGCTACCATATTCCAGACATTGTTAGGTGCTGGGAATACAGAAGCAATAAGACATAATCCCTTTCCTCACTCCTACAAATACTAAATAACAATGACTAGTACAACAATATGCAATGTTGAAAGGCCAAAATAATTGAACTCCAGGTATCCCTATACCTCTCTCCTTCTCTATATGTGCATTTATAAGTGTTTTTGAATGCTTTTGTGGGGAAAATTCACATTTAAGTCTGACTCATAGTTTTAAATAGCTTATCATACATTTAATTTACTCAAAACTTGGGATATATATTTTACTTTCCATTTTTTATTGATATAAAATATCTTAGTTTAGCTCTGTCTTCATCAAGCAATGTCTTTGAAACGTTATACTGCATATACAATAAGATTGAGAGTATAGCATAGGATATTTATAAAAGTTTCTAATGCTGAAATTATATGTGTTAAGGAAAAACATTTTCTTACACAGAATAATCTTCCTATATTACTGGCAAGTATATTGATTGATTGCTATGGCTATGTGACCCTTCAGTCTCCATATAGGTGTATTCTTGTATCTTGTTAACTTGTGTGCGTGTGTGTATGTATCAAGTATGGACAGTTTAACTGCACAATTTCCTATGGCCACAGACAAATTTGAGTCTTCAAATATCATTCTATGGGTTTACAGTTGTCTGCAGCCAGCTTTTAAAACTAACATAAAATTGAGAGCATAATACTGCAGAATGTTTCTTCTTAAAACAGCTTAGTGAGTTTAATTTTTCTCATAATTGTCATGTCTATATATCAACTATACCATTATTCATATGTTTTCAACTCATATTTTCTTTAATAAAGTTAGCCTTATCCCAAATAATAAATTGAAATCACTTTGGTATTATATATATGCACATACATATATAATGCACACACATATATATTCTATTAAACAATACAATTAATATATAACCAAAAATGCACGCCATTTTAGCCAAGGATCACCAATATTTTTTTCTGTAAAGAGCCAAGTAACTCTACGCAGGGCATAGAGTCTCTGTTACAACTACTCAACTGTGCTGTTCCAGGGCAAGAGCAGCAATAGACAACCATGTAAACAAATGGGCAATAAAACTGAACAAGAACAGAAAGCCAGCTAGATGTGGCCCATTGACTGTAATTTTAAACTCCCCATCATGACACATCCCATATCACCAGCAATAGGCATGCCATTCTTTATGAAACACTCACTTTCATACAAGTCTTGGGAGTTATTCTAATATCTTAGGAGTTATGATGCAAACATAATGCATATCTGACCCTCTTCTGTTCCTTAAATAGCATTCCTTGCTCCATCAGTATAGAAGTTGAAAGAACCCATGCTGATATTTCTGGTTAGGAAAGTACAAGGTGTGGTTGGTTTGCTGATTGGCATTTTGAAACTCTCATAAGTACTCCTACAGGGAGATTAAGAAAAAGTGGTGTGAGTGAGCAGGCTTAGAAATTTTAGGATACAAGTTTTGTTTTGTTGCAATACTCATCATGCTTGTTACAGTCATTAATAAAATGTATGTGTTGGCTACATATCAGACCTTCACTATTGAAATGTAGATTCACTAAAGGAAAGGTCTTTGAGTATTCATTCTTAATTTCCATGCATTCCTGCATATACTAACATCCAGATAAATTTTATTGAATGAAAGAGTGATAAATGAGTAATAAAATAATAAGAAAATAGGAAAGTACAAAATCAGAGGGAAAAACATTTAAATAAATAGTGTTCCCATTTATTTACAGAAGTAGGATTTCTTTTTAAGAATATAAAGATCAGTCCTTCTCCATTAGAGAACTATACGTGTATGAAAAACAATAGGTCAGTTTCTTGATTTAGAAATCAAACCATCTGTAGCAGTTAACATGTGTCCCCAGTAAAAAAATAATTATTTAACATCTAAATGGAGCTTTACTGTGAATAAGTTGATACAATATGACCATCCTTACTTTTCAATAGAATGAGAATATCTAAAAAATTAAGTATTTCGAAGTCTTACTATTTATTTAATTCATTTTAACGTGGCATGTACTGTTCTTATTACATTAACTCACATCTTAGTATTTTCCGTGTAGCAAGAAATACATTTGACAGACTATTTGAAAAAGCACAATATTTGTCAACTGAATGCTAAATTATTACTCAGAGTATTTTTTTAAGTACATTTACAGTTTCGAATGAATTTTAATACTATCATAGATAAACCATCTATGTTATAAGTAAGTTAATTAAGCTTTGAAAGAGGAATTTGGTTTGAAACAGGACTGTTGAATGCATTTCATTAAAACTGTTTCATTTTTCATAATATATGTATGCTTCCTGCTACTCTAAAAGTGTTTTTACAGTTTGTTAGGAAATTAACATACCATTTAAAGTAGAGTGAAATTTATAGTTATACAATATACCATATCAGTTTCAAATAGTTATGGGTAGTGGTTAAAAAAGTAACATTTGAAAAGTAGTTTGATAAATATTTACAAGACTGGGCTCTAATGGATCTGACAGATACTTTCATTAAACAATATATGTACATATTTTGATTGTGACTTTTTTCTGAGAAAAAAGCTTACACTAAAAATAAGATAAAGAATATGTTGAGACACATTAAAACAGCACTGCTTTCTATATTTTAATGTAATATTTGATATTTAAAGAGTTGACCCTCATTTAGTTGACAATTACAAAGTATTACTAGGACCAAGTGGTTAGAAAATAGAGTGGGGGAATAATAATTTCATTATATCAAAAGTACAGGAATGCCAAAAACTGTAAAAATAAAATATTAATTATGCCCACAATTTAAAATGTGGAAATAGATTGGATTATAGCAGCAAAGTGGAAAATTTAAAAACAATAGCAATAATAAAGAAAGACATTTCCAAATGAGGAACATATAATACTACATTTTTTAGTTAACTAGTTCTTATAATTAATCTACTCTATGTATATATGTCTATACATATATAAAACATGTATATTAAATATATCAATATTTATATAAATACATGTATATAGTTTTAAAGACATAGTGATATCTAGTGACTACATAATTATGTCACGAGTACTGAACAAGAATATTTTTTCTTTTTTAAATAAGCAATATATCTGTGTGCTGGACAGTGCATTTAGAGAATTATATTTTTTTATTCTTTTACTACCTATATTTTCTATGTATTTTATGCCAACAAATTAAACAACCTAGAAGAAATTATTAAATTTCTAGACACATACAACCTTTCAAGACAAAACCAGAAAAAGAAACAGAAAATATGAACAGACTGATTACCAGCAACAGAATTGAAGCATACTCCCAACAAACAAGATTCCAGGACCTGATGGCCTCACAAGTGAATGCTACCAAACATTTAAAGAAGAATTAATACCTATGCTTCTCAAACTTTTCCAAAAAAATTGAAGAGGAATAAATGCTTCCAAACTCATTCTACAAGGCCAGCATTACCCTGATACTAAAACCAGACAAAGACATTACCAAAAATGGTAAACGATGGGCCAACATGCATGATGAACATAGATGCTAAACTTCAACAAAATATTAGCTAAACAAATGCAGCAATGCATTAAAAGGATTATACACCATGATCAAGTGGGATTTATTCTAGAGTTGCAAAGATAGTTCCACATTCAAACATCAATCAACTTGATGCACCACATCAACAAAACCATAAATAAAAATCATATGATCATCTCCATAGATGCAGGAAAACCATTTGATAAAATTCAATATCCATTTATGACAAAAACTCTCAACAAAGTTGCTATAGAGGGACATACCTCAATATAATAAAGACCATATATGATAAATGCACAACTAACATGCTCAATGGTGAAAATCTAAAAGCTTTTCTTCAAAAACAAGGAACAAGTCAAGGATGCCCACTCTCATCACTATTATTCAATATAGTATTGAAATATACATATATGTGAAGTTGCAAGATATAAAATTAATATAAATTTGTTCTATTTCTATACATTAATGAACTATCAGAAGGAGAAATTAAGAAAACAATCCCATTGACAAGCATAAGAATAAAATACCTAAAATTCAACCAATGAGGTGAAAGACATTTACTCTGAAAACTCCAAGAAAGCTATTGAAGAGGACAAAATAAGTATGCATACACCATGCTCATGGATTGAAAGGATTAATGTTAAAGTGTACATACACCTCAAAGCCATCTACAGATTCAATGCAAAAACCAATCAAAACACCAATGACATTCTCAGAACTAGAACAAATAATCCTAAAATTTGTATGAAATTATAAAACACCCCAAATAACCAAAGCAATGTTAAAAAGGAAGGACAAAGTTGGAGGTATCATGCCTCCTAATTTCAAACTATACTACAAAACTATAGTACTCCAAAGGATACTGTACCGGCACAAAAACAAGCCCATAGCTCAATAAAATAAAGTAGAAAGCTCAGAAATAAACCCTCACTTATATGATCAATCAATCTATGACAAAGGAGTCAAAAATATGTAGTGGGAAATGACAGTCTCTTCAGTAAGTGTTGCTAGGAAAACTAGACAGATACATGCTAAAAAACAACTGGACCACTTTTTTATATTATATAATGAGCTCAAAATTGATTAAAGACTTAAATGTAAGACCTGAAACTATAAAAATCCTAGAAGAAAATATAAACAGTAAACTCTTTGACATTAGTCTAAGCAATATCTTTTTTGAATATGTCTCCTCGGACAAGGGCAACAAAGGAAGAAAACAAATGGGATTATAACAAACTAATAACTTTCTGTACAGTAAAGGAAACCAGCAAAACTAAAAGACAACGTATTGACTAAGAGAAGGTATTTGCAAATAATATAGCTGGCAAGTGATTACTATCTGAAATATATAAGGAACTCCTACAACTCAGCATCAAGAAAAAATAATTCAATTAAAAACTGGACAGAGGACCTAAATAGACATTTCTCCAAAGAAGACATACATTTGGCCAATAGACATATGAAAAGATGCTCAGTATCACTAATTATCAGGGAAATGCAAACCAAAACCACAATGAGATATTACTTCAACTTGTCAGTATGACTAATTATCAGAAAGTCAATAAGTAACATGTGTTTGTCAGGCTGTGGAGAAAAGGGAACTCTCTTGTACTGTTGGTGATGGGATCACAAATTGGTACAGTTACTAAAAACAGTATGTATGTTCCTCAAAAAAATAAAAATAAAAAATAGAACTACCATATGACCCAAGAATTCCACTTCTGGGTACTTACCTGACTAAAGTGAAAACACTAATTTGAAAAGATATATGCACCCCATGTTCATTGACTTGTTTACAATGTCCATGATATGGAAACAAACTAGGTATCCGTCAATAGATGAATGGATAAAGAAGAGGCAGAATATACAATGTAGTATCACTCAACCATAAAACAGAATGAAATCTTGCCATTTGTGACAACACAGATAGACTCAGAGGAGGATATTAATATCAAATAAAGTAGGTCAAACAGAAAGACAAATCTCATATTTTATTTATATGTGGAATCAAAAAAAAAAGAAACACACACACACACATACACTAAACAAAATAGAAATAGACTTACAGATACAGAGAACAAACTGACAGATGCCAGAGGAGATAGGGGTGGGAAGAATAAGTGGTACAATATTCCAAGTATAAAAAAAAATACAGAATGTAGCGTACAACACAGATAGTCAATAGTATTGTAATAACTTTGCACCATACAGATGGTTATAGACTTATGACCTTAAGATGTGGTCACCATGAGAAGTCTAGTAACCATCTGTCATGGTGCAAAGTTATTACAATATTATTATACAACATAGTGATTAAACATTTGTATAATTTGCAAAGATAAGTGTTGAACCACTGTTGTATACCTGAAACTAATATAACATTGTATGCAAACTATATTACAATAAAAACTAAAAACTAAAAATAAAAAATCACTGGCAAATACAATTCAAATGTTAGTGAAATGTAAGATTTATATATTCTTATTTGATCAGTAATGCTTTGAACTGTCCCCAAATTTATAATGTGTGCTTAGTGAAATGAAACATCTAAAAACTATAAATCATTGATACTAAGTTTGTCTTAAAAATCAATTGATCCAAGTTAGATAACATCTGGTGGCAGCCAGTATCCAAAAGTATTACTAGGCAGATGGTGGATACCAATAAGTTTTAAATAAAATCTTCACTAAAAAGGTCAAATAGGTAACACTTGAGGAATCAGGTGGTTGCATTAGAAACAAGGTTCTACATCTGCAAAATCCATGCATAGGAGTTCAGCTGTTCAGCTAAATGTATTAGTGAAAGTATAAACACATCTCCAAGTTTTGCACTGGTATTTATTTTAATGTTGCATGTGCAAAAACTCAGTCAAAAGTTTGTGTCTTTGAAATCCATACAGTTTATTAGCAGACACCTGGAATTCAAACTTAAAACACTTAATTAGAATAATGTACAATGTGGGGACGGGAGCAACAAAACAGTCCTTAGCTTCTGAGCAGCCCCAGGTCCTTGTCAGGACTCGGCCATTAGCTGAGTTTCCCTGGGCAAGTTACTTCATCACCCTTGGTCCCATTTCCTCATCTGTAAAGTGAGGCATTTGGGTTTAATTGCTAAAATTGTTCCCAGTTACAAAATTCAATGACTCGATGAATTATAACAAAAGTTGTCACTATGAAAACTGTCCCTCTATCATTAAAATAAAAACATGAAAATAGTCTGAAAACCTCTCCTCAAAACCCTTTTATAATTTTTAAAATGCATAGAGTAGATACTGTTTTCCAGCTTACGTGTTAACTTTAAGGAGGATATTATTGTCCTTGAAGATTTATGAAATCATTTCTAACTAATATTTTATCTTCACACTTGATGAAGGCAAGTCTGCCTGCAGTAAGCGAATTGCTCAGACTTGTGAGCCATCAGTGGACACACAAATAAGCTTTCTCACTTAACTCATTCTTTTCTACAACACTGTAGTTTAGATTGGAAGGGGTGAACATAACAAGGACTTGTAAAAAAAAAAAGGTAAATCTTTACAGAAAAAAAAAAGGAATGTAAAATATGTGACAAGTAATATTTATAATTTAACCAAGTCAAAACCTGCTTAAGTATAACTTATCAAAGATAATTTTTATAGTTTCTATGACTTAGAAGATGTTAAAATTCATCTTCAGAATTTATTTGACAAAAAAAAGTGTTGCATAATTTCAAGTTCTTATTAACCACTAAGATTTTTGTTTGTGTATCCAAGACAAGTCTTCCTCCAGAAAATCTACCAAGGGAAAAATAAAATACACGCATACGAAATTATATTTTCTTATAGATTTCTATTTTCTCATTATATATGTTCATTGTTGAAAAGGTAGAAAACAAAGTATATAAAGAAAAAAATGTTGAATGCTCATTATATGAGAAGCTGTGTTCTAAAGCTGATGTATATTTTTATCATTAATTCATATGAACAATCTTATTTAGTTGAGAAATCCAAGGCTTAGAGTATCAAATTCAGTTGCTAAAAATCAAAACATCAAGTGATAACACTGGAATTCAAACCTGGGCCTAGCTTCAAACTCTAAATTCTAAACCCCACCCTATATTTCTTTCACTTAAAAAAAAGGGGGGGCCACTGGCCACGTCTCATGATTCCCTGGGACTCCCTGCCCAGCTAGTGCTGCATCACCGAGGGCATTCTCAACACCATGTCAACCAGGCTGGCCCATGCACCTAAGGAGGCTCTTTCAATGGCTGGGCCTTACGTGATAGCTGGCAGGTGGCAATAGGCCTAGGAGGCCCTGAGCCTTTTGCTAAGCTGCCTCAAGCCCACTATTGATAGCAGCCATCCTTGGTTCTCAGTGAGGCCACACACATATGCCTCCAGGTCCAGCATTGGCAGCAACAAACCACATACAGCTTTTTGGTTCCTACCAGGTAGTCACGGGCCAGTAACAGGCAAGGCTGAAATCAACCTGCATGGGAGCCCCTCCCAAGAGACACCAGACACAATACACCCAGAGGCCAGCCTCAGGCCACACCAGAGCACTGTGTGGTTAGACCCACAAGCAGCACACACAAAGGAGGGTCTCAACAAGCACCAAAGCCTTTGGGGACAAAGCCTCTTCTGGGGGGCCAGCCTCCACACAGGAGCTCATACATTGTGGGCATAGCCAGTTCTCACAGTCAGTTAGCCTGGATCCCACCAACTGATGTGCCCAAATCAATCAAGGCTCGACTACAACAGGAGAATACACACAGCACACTGAAGGGACACTCCTAGAACACATGCACAGGAGATCACGGAGGCTGCACAATAGGACACATAGTGCATATGGCCACCCAGCAGACGGTAAGAGACAGGAAATCTACCTAAGACATAGAAGCAAATACAGAGAGGCAATCAGAATGAGGAAACAAAAACAAACAAGCAAAAAAACATGTCCCAAATAAAAGAACAGGAGAAACCTCCAGTAATAGAGCTAAATGAAATGGAGGAAACCAACCTACCAGAGAGAGTTTAAAGCACTGATTGTCTGAATGTTTAAGGAACTTAGTGAGAATTTCAACAAAGAGATAGCAAGCATAAAGGACATAGAAACCACAAAAAAGAACCAGTAAGAAAAAAGGAATACAGTTACTGAAATGAAGAATGCCCTAGAAGGAATCACCAGCAGATTAAATGAAGCAGAGTATCGAACCAGCAATTTAGAAGACAAGGTAGTAGAAAACACCTAATCAGAACAGCAAAAAGAAAAAAAAGAGAGAATAAAAAACAATGTACATAGTTTAAGGAACCTGTGGGACAACACCAAGTGTAACAACATTAGCATCATAGGAGGACCAGAAGAAGACAGGGAGCAAAAGATCGAGAACCTATTTGAAGAAATAACTAAAATCTTTCCTAACCTGGTAAAGGAAATAGACATACAAACTCAGGATGTGTAAAGAGTCCCTGACAAGATGAACCAAACAGGCCCACACCAAGACACATCATAGTTAAAATGGCAAAATTAAAGACAAATAGAGAGTACTAAAAGCAGCAAGAGAAAGACAACTAGTTACTCACAAGGGAGCTCCTATAAGACAATCAGCTAATTTCTCAACAGAAACTTTTCAGGCCAGAAGGGAGTGACAGGAAATATTCAAAGTGATGAAAAACAAGGGCCTACAACTAAGACTACTCTACCCAGCAAGGCTATCATTTAAAGTTGAAGGAGAGATAAAGAGCTTCCCAGACAAGAAAAAGCTAAAGGAATTCATTACCATGAAGTCTGTATTATAAGAAATGTTAAAAGGACTTCTTTAAGCGGAAGAAAGGAGAAAACAAACAAAGGAAGATAAAAAATACGAATAATAAAATGGCAATAACTACCTATCAATAATCACTTTATGTACATGGATTAAATGCTCCAATTAAAAGACATAAGGTAGCTGAGTGGATAAGAAAACAAGACCCAGGCATATGCTAGCTACAAGAGGCCCTCCTCCAATCAAAAGACACACACAGACTGAAAGTAAAGAGATGAAGAAAGATATTTCACACAAATGTAAATGAGAAAAAAAGCTGGGGTAGCAATGCTTATATCAGACAAAATAGGTTTTAAAACAGAGACTATAATAAGAGACAAAGAAGTACATTACATAATAATAAAGGGATCAATCTAACAAGAGGACATAACCCTAGTAACATCTATACACCTAATATAGGAGCACCTAAATACATTTAAAAAAAAATACTAAGATAAAGGCAGAGATCAACAGTAACACTGTCATAGTAGGGGATTTTAATACCCAGTTGACACCAATGGACAGATCTTCCAGACAGAAAATCAATGCGGAAACAGCATCCTTATATGACACACTGGATCAGATAAATTTAATTGATATTTTTATAGCATTCACCCCAAAGCAGCAGAATATACATAATTTTCAAGTGCACATGGAACCTTTCCCAAGACAGACTACATGTTAGGCCACAAAACAAGTCTGAATAAATTTAATATTGAAATCACATCAAGTGTCTTTTCAGACAACAGTGGTATGAAACTAGAAATCAATTACAAGAAAAAACTGAAAAACACATAGAGACTGAATAACATGCTACTAAATAATGAATGGGTCAACAATGAGAGCAAGGAAGAAATCAAAAGATACCTTGAGATAAACGAGAATGAAAACACAATGACCCAAAGTCTAGGGGACACAGCAAAAGCAGTCCTAAAAGGGAAATTCATAGCAACACAGATCAACCTAAGAAAACAAAAAAAATCTCAAATCAACAATCTATCTTTATACCTAAGGGAACTGGAAAAAGAACAGCAAAATAAGCCCTAAGTGCATACAAGGAAGAGAATAACAAAGAGCAGAGCAGAAATAAAATAGGCACTAAAAAAATAAAATATGAATAATCAATGAAACCAAGGGCTTTTTTTTTTTGAAAAGATAAACAAAACTGACAAACCTTTAACCAGACTCATCAAAGAAAAAAAGAGAGATGATCCAGATAAACAAAATCAGAAATAAAAGAGAAGTGACAATTGATACCACAGACATAGGGTAGTCTTAAAAATTTTGTAAGAAAATGCTATAAGCAACTATATGTCAAAAATTAGACAATATGGAAGAAATGGATGAATTCCTAGAAGTATACAATCTTCAAAGGCTGAATCAAAAAGAAACAGGAAATCTGAACAGGCTGATTACTACCAATGAAATTGAATCAGTAATTAACAAGCTCCCAACAAACAAAAGTCCTGGACCAGATGGCTTCACAGGTGAATTTTACCAAACATTTAAAAAAGAATCAATACCTATTCTCCTCAAACTATTCCAAAAATATCCAAAAGGAGGGAAGTCTCCCAAGTTCATTTTACAAGGCCAGCATTACCCTGATTTTTTTTAAAAAAAAAGGTCTCAACAATTTTCAACCTGTTAAATTTAACTGTTTTCCACTTTTAGAGATTTAACTTGTCTAGATATTTTTGATTGTCTAAATGTTTTATTAATATTTTATGCATAAAAATTATGTGAATAGCTGCTATTCCTTTAGAATAAATTTCTATACTATGCATATATTTTGAGTTATTTACATATAATTTTCTATGAATTTTTCACTTCCATCGACTATTTTATATTTAGAATTCTGAATGGTGCATACCTCTTGCCTGAAAACTTGTGAACGTTTATTAACATCAGTAATATTTTTGAACACAGGGTCAGCATTATATGGCAAATATATTTCTTCTTTCTTCCTTCTCAACAAAGAATTAGACATCTATCCATGAACAAAAGTGCTAGTGTGAGAGTTGTGGGATTCAGCACTACACACCAAGGAACTTAGGGAGAGTCTTGCCTTCCTGTGCATCTAGTAATAGGCAGAACAATTCAGTACTGTGAAACAAACAGAATAGCAAACCCACCCCAATCCCTCTCACCAGAGTTAAAACCACAGATGAGAGAAATGGAAATCCAGCTTTTCCAAATGGGAATTGAAACACACCACTGGAGAATTAAAAAATGTATGAATTTGGACATAGCTGAGATGGTAAGATAAAATGTATAGTGCTGCCCTTGCCCCCTAAGGCAACACTGCATAGGGTTGATCTATCAGGAGGTGGTGACTTCTCCCACAGGGAAAAAGGAGAGCATTGACTGAGTGCACAGCTATTCCAATGGCACCAGGTGCAGCTGGAGAAAACATTTCTCTCCAGGAGCACTAAGTACTGAGGCAGGACTTTCATGACTGAAAGAAAGGAGAAGATCTAAAAAGAGAGAGAATATCAATGGGCGTTAAAGGGACACAGTTCCTGCTGACTGAGCTAAGCAGTAAGTCCACCCATAAGTATGTGGCAGGATCATACACAAGGATCTCCATACCAGGGCCGTGAACACCCCAAATGCCCCAAGTGCTAAACCTACACTTCTCCCCACTCCATGGCTGTCTTCTTGTGTATGCTTCCAAGTACCATTGTAAAAGGGAGCAGGCTCTAGTAGACAGGAAGTTAGCTCACAAACAGGCCAATCTGTAGGCAAGGAAGAAACCACAAAGTTGAGCTATAGTGCCACCTTATGGGGAAAAAAAAAAAAGGAAAGAAAGAAAGAAAGAGAGAGAGGTTTCCACTAGACAGACTTGTGAGTTGTTAGAACCAGAGAAAACATAAAAGTTTAGGAATTCTGCCACAAGAAGTATGGAGCAGGTGTATCCATACAACTTTGGAGACAATAACAGACATAAACAAGACAAATTAAAAATCTGTCCTCCCACCAGACGACAAGTCAAGATTTGAAAAGTCTACTACTTCAAATGCAAAAACAATGATGCAAGGCTCTAAGAAACATGAAAAATCAAGGAAATATGTCATCACTAAGAGATAAGTGTTCCAGTAACCAAATTCTACCAAAAATTTAAGTAATTAATGTTAACACTTCTCAAATCCTTCCAAAAAATTGGAGAAGAGGGAATTCTCCCAAATTCTTTTTATAAAGCCAGCATTACTCTGATATTGAAGCCAGACAATGACATTACAAGAAAACAATAGACCAATATCACTGATAAATATACATGTAAAAATTCTCAACATTTTGGCAAACTGAATTCATCAAAACATTAAAAGGATTGTACATCATGACTATGATTTATCCCTGGAATGCAAGGATGGTTCAACATATGCAAATCGATAAATGTGATATAGCAATTAGTAGCATGAAAAATGAAAATCATGTGATCCAATTTCTGGTCACCATAATGGTGAAATAGGTTCTTCCTCACTTTGGTCCCTTTCACAAAAGAACAATAAACAGGACACTACTGAGAAAATCCTAGGACATACGGATGAACCTGATGAACCCCAAAGCACCACAGAGACCAAGACAGATTGTATTAGAAGGATAAGAGCAGCAACTGCATGCTGACTGCATTGCCCCTCCCCTCAGCTGGTACACTACCTTATGAAGAGGTCTACCATGACAGCCTACAGTTCCACCAATAGGGGGAAACAACAACACAACAGGCAAGATATCAGCACCCCCAGTGTTATGGGTCACTTCTTAGACGACAGGACTCTGGTTTCCCCCCATGAAGACTACATGGGAATCTGATTGTGATGGAGAAGAGGGGAGGAGCTTGCAACAAGCAGCACTTGGATTCTGGCAGACTAAGTTTCTATCTAAATATATAGTCAAAGTTAGATTCTATAACATGGTAATGGCAGTGCATAATTCACTTACAAGTCTAATTTATTTTGACTGAAGGATTCTAAGTATATCAAAGGTACTGTACTTGACTTTCAATTATGGAGTATGCATTTAGTGTACCAACTAACAAGTTATACTGCTGATAAATGTATTTCAATCAGCTCTCTAGGAAGACAGGGAACACTTATTTGCAGTGTTTGCTAATTTCTATGGTATAAATACTCCCATCATGGCCTATGTGTTGTACAAATTGTTGCAAAGAGATACAATCAGATGCAACAGAACTTAGCTCTAGCACACTGCTACTCACTGGACTACTGGCCAATCACAAAAAGCAAACTTTAAAAACATTAAATTTTTAAGGAAGAAAAGCTTGAAATCAACTGTTGCATAGAGAAAGAATATAAGACATCAGAAAAATTTTATAACACTTTTCATAGAATTCAAGTCTTAAATAAAAATAGATTAGATTACCCTAAAAGGCAACTTATATTATCTGAAACCAAGTATCATAGTAGCTTTCAGTATACATATTTTCCTCCTTTCCTTTCTTGTAAACTCATCTGATTCGTAATTTCAAAAGTTATTTACATTAAATATATTCTAATTTTCATTTAATCTGCTTACTTTTACTTTGATGTTTCTTAGTTGATTAAAAGCATTTAGAATCTGTGTGCTATGAAATGTGATTGATTAGTAATGTCATATTTCTTAAGCTTATTTTGTCAACACTTTGCACATTGAATTTTGATCAAGTAATAGATAATATCTTGTTTGCAAATCTGTCGTGGTAATTGTCATAAAAATATAGCTGTAGTTTAAATTAATAATTGATCTAGCAACTGAAGAAATAGTAAATCATTTCATTTAATTACATCCTTTAAAAAGAGCTGATGTGAAGAAATTTTAAAATGCTGCTTCATATGTCAGCAAAGTATAAGATACTTTAAACTTCACTCATTGATTTGTTACTAAGAGACAGGTAGATTTGGGGAGGGTACCTTCAGTGTAAAACCTCTAAACAAAAGGCTTTACTATAGTCTCTGAAAAATCTACCTATAGAAATTATTCTAATCCATTTTTTTGTTTTTTTGTTTTTACTAAGCAACAGCTTTCTGTTGTCACTAAGTCACTGCAGATTAAGATTGATGTGTTAAAAAATAAAAAAAGAAGAATGATGTGTCAAACCTTTCCATGTTTGCACCCCAAAATAAATTATAAATAATTGGACATTAGTTATTATGAAAATGGTCTTCTATATTGGTTTGTTCCACAAGACACGCCATGGCACTGTCAATGAAAATGGACTCCCAGACTCCAGATCTCAATTGTGTGGCTAAACAAACAAACATACAAAAAAAATACCTTTAAGAACTGAGAAAGATTTAAGAGTGTGCCTCTTTGAAACTTTCTTCTAGATAATAAGGTGAGAAGAGCCTTTTTCAAAGAAATGTCTGTCTCTCTTAACAGAATGGACTATATTTTGATACTCAGGACTCCCACAAAAATGTCTGCACATTTATACCAGCTTGTAGTAAAAAGAACAGTGATAATTCAAAATTAAAAGAGGCTTTTGAGTCCCCCCAACTGCCAGCAAGCAGGACACAGCCTGAGAAAGCGACTCAGCTGCATACGTGGGATGTCTCTTAGGGAAAAGGATGACCCATTTGGGAGAGCCAGTGGCCGGCCCAGAGGGTAAAGCCAAGAGGCACAGATAAACAACCCAAGAAAGCCAGAAGGAGCCCTAATCAAGAAACTGACATTTGCCCATCTAAATTTCAAGATTTCCATGAACCAGTCACTGCTATTTTCCTCCCTACTTTTTGAATGAAGGTGTCTAATAAATTCTGCTGTCCTTATCTCAGCATTGCATATTGAGTTTGTGAGGGTCAGATAACTTGTCTTCTAGTTCATAGCTCTTCGCACCATGAGAAGTCTGCAGAGCCTCATCCATACCTAGACCTGATTTAAATAATGAGATGCTAGATTTTGAGCTTGAGACAGTAATGGGATGAGGTTTGGGGGTCCTGGGGAGTGGTGAGAGTATTTTGCATGTAGGATAAACTTAAGTAGTTTTTAACTGGACTAACAATAGCCAAACACTTTTGATTACTCTTCCCATCAACATGTGGAGTTCATTTCCCTTCCCTCTTGAATCTGGGTTGGCCCTGTGACAACTTAACAAATAGAATGTAATGGAAGTGACAGTGTTCCAATCATAGACGTAATTTTTAAGAGAACTTACAGCATCCATTTCCTCCCTCTAGGATTTCTCATTCTTGGAACACTTCTTGGAACTCAGCCGTTATGTTGTGCAAAGCCCAAGCCACATGCATAGGACACGTGTTGATGTTCCCATTGACAATTTCAGATGAGCTCCTAGCCACTCGCCAGCCCAAATGCCAGCCAGGTGAACAGCCCATCTTGGCTGTCCAGCACATCCAAGCTCACAGATGATGCAGGCAAAGCTGGTATCATATTAGGTAAGAAAGCAAGGCACCTTTCTTACCTAGACTAGTCAAAACCAAGACTAGTGAGAAGCAATAAAATAATTGTTGCTTTCAATTGGTAACCACAAGATTGCCACGGGGATATGAAAATCAGTTTGGGGAATTTAATCAATAATGTTGTAAAGAGTTTGTAGGGTATCCGATGGACACTTGTCTTATTAGGGAGACCACTTCAGGGATGGTGTAGATGCCTGACCACTGTGCTGTACACCTGAAGCTGAAGCTGAATAATAATGAATGTCAACAATACTTATATATATATAGTCACAAGAAGCAGAGTACAGCATTAGGAATAGAGACAGTGGAAGTGTAATGACTGTATGCGATGTCAAAGGGGTAGTAGATTGGGGAGAGGGGTTATCACTTTGTGAGGGGTATAAATGATAAATGTCTAACTATTACATTGTTTTGTTCATGTGAAACTAATAAAAAATAATAATAGTTGTTGCTTTAAGCCACTAAATTTTGGAATGGTTTGTTATGCAACAATAAATAGCTGAAAAGGGAGTCTTCTGTTTCGAAGGTAATAAAGCCATATAAGAATGAATGAGACTTAAACAGTATGTGACATGGAAGGATAGAGGCTTAGAAAAGAATCCTGGGAATTCCAAAATGTTAGACAGAGGAACAGAAGCCAACAGCAAAGTCTGTAAAATCTGTTCATAAAGGTAGAAGGAAATCTAGGAGATTTTTAGTGACCTGAAAGCCAATGAAAGAGAGAGGGGCCCCAGAGTTGAGTGCTAATGAGAGAGCAAATAAGTTAAGATACAGCTGATAATTGCTTGTTACATTTAATGACATGAAAGTCAAAGGTTGCCTTAGCAAAAATAGATTTGCAAATTGATAGAGAAGCAGCTATATTGTTAGAGGTAAACGTAGTTGAAGAATGAACAGTAAAGGAGTAGAGAGAAAAAGAGTATAGATTCTGTTGAAGAGCCAGAAAAGATGACAGGAAGAAGTGTGTGTGTGTGTGTGTGTGAGAGAGAGAGAGAGAGAGAGAGAGAGAGAGAGAGAGAGATCTGGAAATATTTAAATTACCTTTAATGTTGATGAGAAGGAAAAATGTATAAAAGTTAGGGGAAGAGAAAAATGTGAGTAATATTTTACTCTTTCCAGAAAGGATCCTCAAACCACAGAACATCCATTTAGGCACTATCTATGTCCATTGTCTATACACACAGTAACCTCAAAAGAACATTTACTACAAAGAAGACTTTGTAATAATTTAGCTGTATCATGAATCCAAAGGAAATTATTTACTGACATCAAAATGACCTTGTTAAAATGCATGCCATGAAATCTGTGGAGGAGATTCAATCTTAAGATTTTATAGCTCACATAAACTATCTTTTCAAATTATAGGCAAATTCTTCTTTCTAAGGTGAACAGTGAAACCTACCCTTTGAGGGGTCCATCCTTTACTTGGGGAACAATTGCTGGAATAATATTCAACGGTGTCAAAAATATCTACTAATTGGTATGAAAAAGAGTATGCAAAAGTTTTGCTTGCCAGGCTTTTGAGGAAGAGTGTGGGTACTTAAGATTGTGGGTAAAGTTAGATATTGCCTTTCCCCAATATATGTCTGTTCATCCATGAGTTTATATACCTACAGAAGAGCCTCCTGGGAGGGAGTAGAAAGTCTTGTACCCTGGTTCTTTCTCTGGGTGTTTCAAAGATGTGAACACATATCTGATAAAATGGTTGCTGTATTTGACTAAGATCAAGTAGCAAAGAAAAATGGCACTGGAAGATCATACAAGGAAGGAAGGATTCTAGACTAGTGACTTCAGATCAACATGAGGATAGGAGTGGTTAAAGAGAACTTCCTGAGCACAGCATGTGACTTGATGCAAGAAGCCATCCTGATCCAGATACCCTGGTACTATGGAGACGGACTGTGGGAAAAGTTCTTTGAGGTTATGAGTAAAAGATATGTGGTCCTAAAGACCAGTAATTTGTTCTTCAGGATGAAGGCACTTTTCCTAGAGAAATCCTGAAAGAAGAAATTCATCCTATTTTCCTCCTTGAAATTCCTTGCAGCCTGAGAAAGTCAGTATGCTTGAGCTTGAGTGAGTCAGGCCACTAGCCAACTCTTCTTTAATCCCTCCCCTGTTCTGACTGCCTAATTTCCACTTACCTACATCAGAATTTTTGTTTGTTTTTGCCAACCCATTTTCTCCTTTATGTTAGTCTTACAGAAAAAATTAGCAAAAACAGGATTTTCATCCCATTCCCTTCCCTCTTCCAAAACTTGGAATTTTCAATTTTCCAAAAACTGCAAAGAATGAGGTAAGGAAAATTCCATGACCAATAAACAAAAGTATAGAAAATAATTTATTTCTAAAATAATCTTATGAGGCAAAAGCACAAACCAGAGCAGAATTTTTCTTAATGCATAAGCAACACCTGCTCAATTCCACTTGCTACAGTTGAATAAAAGTAAGCAGAGGGAACACAGACAAAGTTATTCTTTCAAGCAATCAAATAAAAATTCCATTCATTAATTTCTAGCCCAAGCAGAGCAAATCAGGATGTTTTCAGAAGCTCAAAGAATCTCCAAAATATGCTTATGTGTTTGCTCAACTGCTGCCAATTACCATGCTCCCTAAGCATCCTCAATATTTTAACAATAATTTTAAGTCTTTCAAAGTTAATATATGTGCATCAAAAAATATGTATCAGATAACAATACTTGAACACTTTTCACTGGACTAATTATAGATTTGTGTCCTAATTGTTAACATGGATCAAACATAACAAACAAAAATGCAACTGCAATACCAAAATTGTCATCTGACTTACTTAGTATCAACTCACCAATAAATAGAGAAAACAGCAAAATATATTAACCAAATGTCCCCAAGTTAAAATGAAGCCAATTAATTTCCAAATTGTAGAGATGTCTGTAGTTCTCAACTGGGAGGAATTGTGCCCCGCTACGTGACATTTGGCAATGTCTGAAGATATTGTCACAAATGGAATGGTTGCCACTGGCATCTAGTTGGCAGAGAGCAGGGATGCTGCTAAACATCCTCCAATACACAGGCCAGCCCCTACATAAAAAAATGTATTGGCTCAAACATCAGTAGTTCCAAATTTGAAATCCTGAGTTACAGTTAATCATAAAGTCCAATTTATTTTCTTATTTATGAAGCCCCCTATAGTTTATAACAACAAAATCATAGCATAGGTATGTAGACAGAAACATGTCTTCCAATCCATATGGTTTTCAGGCAATAGAGAGGAGAATTACTATTGTTATACCTGAAAACCATACCAGGTCATTAAGAATTTAAGTAAAGAGTGTCCAAGACACAGAAATCTTTGTACAACTTAATCTTTTAGATAAATTTGAAGTTTAGAAATTCCTTGAAATACTGATAAACTCTCCAATTTTCCAAGTTTACAATAAGCTTTCTAGAATATTCTAAGTGTTTACCTATGTCATGTAAATGCCAAACAAGATCCTAAGGTACTTAGAAGCAAACTGACTCCAAATTTCTATAAATAAGGCTAATATTACAATGATTCCTTAAAGGTCTAGACTAAAGAAAATGATAAAGGGAGATTAAAGTAAAAGACATAATGTTTAAATTAATTTTCAGTTAAGCATTATTAGTTGGTACCCACTTCCATTAATTTTATTTTTCCTCCCATTCAGATGTATATGCTAGTTTTCAGAGGCAACGCAAAAAAGAAAAGAATACAGAAATTATTTACATTGATTCTGTGGCAGTGATTTCAAAAGGCTCAGGGGGAACAAGCAAATTTAAGGATATAAGGGAAGCAAATTGACTCTCTGGGAACTTTATTAGGTAAAAGAAAGACAGGCTTAAAAAAAAGTCTCTGCTGTTAAACAAAAGAAAACTCTTCCCTGGCAACATCTTCTTTTACTTTCCAACCATTTCATTTAAAGGAAATGTCATGCTTAAAATCTTGGGGACAAAGTCTACGACCCATGTGCTTTATCACATGCAGGTATCCAAATGGTAGGCTAAGAGTTAATATATAATGGGCTTTAGCAAAGATGTAACAAGATTAGGAACTTAAATTCTCTTTATAATTTTGAATTTTAATAACTCTACAGTGGATAGAGTAATTGTTTTGGAATTTACTAAAATCTCCATTAATAGAGATACACTTCTTCTGGCCAAAGCTCTATTTTTTTCAATGTTATACTGAAGTAAAAATACTCCAGAATGTCTATCATATTGTTCTCCTAGCACCATTAACATTACAACTTAATGTATCAAATCAGATCTAATAGTAGATTCCTAATTTAGAGAGAAAGGGGCAATAGATTTTTAAATTAAGATGATAAATTGACCTAAACGTTCTTTTCCTAAAGAGAAATCCTTAGAACTCTACATTTTTAAATTGGTAATAGAGGAAAAGATAATTTAAGTTCCTAAGAAGTTTGGGACATACTGCTTAGGTTAATTCTTCTTAGAGATTCATGGTGCTTATTAGAAGACTAAAGCCTTCGACAAAACTAGCTAGCTATTTCTAGCAAGTGACCAAATATTTGTTCCGTTATCCAATGTTATCCGTAAAACCAATTAATATACCTTGGTATTAATATCCTGAGTAAAATTTGGGAACTAGATATCTAGGACATGAAGAGTGTTGTTGGATGTATTAGTTATCTATTGCTATGTAACAAACGTAATTATATGCTAATTTTCATGGGTCAGAGGTAAGGGTCAATGTAGCTGGGTTTACTATTCAGGGTCTCCTAAGGCTGAAATTACATATCGATTGAGGCTTGGGTCATGTCTGATGTTCAGGATCTTATTCCAAGCTTAAATGGTTGTTGACATCATTCATTTCCTTATAGCCATAGGACTCATAGTGGCTTCTTCAGGGCTAGCAGGAAAGGTCTATGATTTCTAGTTCCTCCTTTAAAGGGGTCACCTAATTAGATCTGGTCCATCCAGAAACATCTCCTTTTTGATTAACTTCAATCAACTAAAGGAACCTAAATGTATCTGCAAAATCCCTTCACCTTTTCTATAACACATTCTCTACTAATAACTTGAGTATAGCCCCTTAAATTAAGAGGTCCCACTCATACTCAAGGGCAGGGGATTACATAAAGACTTGGAAACCAGGAGGTGGAAAACAGAGGACCATCTGGGGCTCCCATCTACCGCATTGGGGTAACTTGAAGGAAAGCAACAAACATATTAGGGAGCTCAAAGGAGAGGACAAAAGATCTTAGACACCATTTGCTTATGTCCCAAAGACCCTCCCATGGTCAATGTCCCAACAGAAATAATTATCATGTCACAGATTGCATACTTCAGGCTGCTTCACTTAAAAGATAAAGTAATTAGTTTTACTAAGACCAGTGGAAAATAGACCATGTCCATTCTGGTACCTACAGATGAAATTTTTAAGCCATACAAGAAAAATAACACATTTTCTGTCACCTTTTCAAGTTTCTCAAGATAGTGTCATTCTGCCATTTTATTTTAACAAACATTTAGGCCCATTAAATCACAACACAAAGAAAGAAAAACGTGTTGTGTCATGCCTGGCCTGTAATGAATAAAAACATCATTCTTAAGAATTGGAAATTGTGGAAATTAAGTAGATGATAGATATTGATAGATAGATAAATAGACAGACAGATAGATACACAAGATGTAGATAGATAGATAATCCATAATATAAGTAAAAATCTAATAGTTTGTCAGAATTTCTAGCAACTAGATTCAAGATTTCAAAAGTTATATTTTATCAAAATTTACCTTCACTAACTGCCGCAAATTGTTTCTGACTATAATCACCAATTGCAATATTTTACAGCCATGACGTTTATTAGATAATCTTTTAAAAAGAATTTACCTAGGATTTACATTATATTCAAACTTAATCGGAAGCAGTAAAACAGAAAAAGTAAGGAGGAGGTACAATATTATTTTTTATCATAATTGACTTTCTTAAATAAATTTACATTTTAAATTCAGACACAAACCACAGAAAACAGACTGAAGTCTGTCACTGCCTTTGTTGTTTCATTAAATCATACACAATACATTTTCAAAGTGAAAGGAGAGTCTCATTCCTGTATTTACAATCATGGTTTTTAGCCTATTGATTTAAAAAATATTTTGCTTCTCTTTTCAACAGGAAGTATGAGATCACCGATGTAGCTTAAGCCCATATGTCTTAATAGAGCATTATTCTTTGTACCAGTTATACTCTGTACTTATTGCATATTTTAAATTATTTATATTTCAGAGGAAAGAGTTAGCTAGGTGATTTACGTACTAGTGGTAAAATACCAGTCCACAAAACTAGCTGTACAGAAGACAATTGAAGCTTAGTTCTGAATATGTCTAGCTAGTTCTAAAAATTAGGATAACAATGTAATTTTCAAAAATCACAGTGAAAAGCAAGAAAAGTTCCTTTTTGAGAAACAGAACAGATCTAAGTTTCAAATCCCAATGGACTAGGACATAAATCAGGGCGAAAGATATAATTTCACATAGAGCCAATTCTCTATTGGAAAGGGGATGTGGGTTCTGGGAAGCATGCACTTAATTCTGACTTATGCACACCACATTGTTGTCCATAGAATTGTACAAATCACCCCCTGAAAAAGGTTAATCAAATATGTAGCGTGACTTAGGATAAAATGCCTGGGATTCATATCTCCTGGTGGAGATCCATAATGTCTCAATTCTTAATTATCTAGTCTTTTGTTCATTAAAAAAAATGGCCAATAAAATGTCAGCCAAGAAACACACTGTTCATTCCTTTCAGGTTTATTTTAAACCTATTGCACTTAGGCTAGAGCTAAATCAATTTTTCATGAATATCTACCCCGGTAGATTGCACCTCAAGCCAGTTCAGATCCCCAGAGAATTTTAAAAAAGAGATTTATCAAGTAACAAGTAACACCTCAGGAAAAAGAAACAGGGTTTTTAATTGCTTTGTGCGCTCCATAATTGAAGGCAGGCACCTTCTTGAGGCAGTCCGTGCCAGGAGGAGTGAAACTCCAGTTGGCCCTGCCTAATTAATCCTGTGATACAAACCTTCTGGCTTCAATTTTCACATTTCTGTCTCTTTTTAGAGGTGATAATAAAACTAAAAATTTATGTTGGTTACTGTATGACTATAACTGTGCCAGCAGAACACAAATAAAACCATATGGGCTAAAGAGACCTTGTGTCCACATTTCTGGTGTCTCTGTGGTACGAGGCACAAGGGCAAGCTTTGTGCTAACAAGAAAAGGTAGGGAAAAATTCAGTGGCGGACGGAAGTACAGGTCAACTCCTTCTGAGTTGACTGTGTTGCGATGACTCATTGAAGCATATGCCTTTTTTATTGACAAAAAAAAAATTCTCAAAATAGAATTGTGTTCTCTGAAAGCTCACTGGCTCAGTGACTACAAATCACAAAACTGCACTAGAGCTTTTAACGAAAGACAAATTGGGCAGCTTAGCCTTTAAAAAAGTTGCCAGAGTGACAAGTGCAGGGTCTTTTATCTTAATAGTTTACATATTAAAAGTAATATAAAACATCCTTCAAAACATTATCTGTGATATCAGCAATGTCGGCAGTTGAGCTGTGATGCATAATGCATCCTGTGTCAAGAATTGACTCCACTGTTGACACAGGTCAAAATTATTTTGCTTTTATAAAGAGCCTTGATTTGTAACGTGACTTTATTGTTAAATACCCCATGGAATGCTAGTTATATAAAGAGGTGGTGTATTACAGGAGATGTCACGTTAATAATACAGCCAGTTCCAGGGAAAAATCTATAAGCACCAAAGTATATGGATTTGTCCTTATACTAATTATGAGACATAACTTTTGTGTTATTTAAAACATAGCATGAAAATACTAAAACCACTCTATCATGATATTTTGAGCAGTTTTTTCCTACATAGTATTTTTTCTTCCATCTTGAAATACCAATAGCAATGGTATTATCAAGACTGGAGTAAAAACCTGAAAGGTACATGGTATCACGTTGTTCATATATATTTCATACATATTTTTATAGAGAGAGTAATTTCCAAAAATTATGGGACTTCAATTATTTCATGGTCTTAAGATTTTTAAAGATTATGCCACTTTCTTTAACTTTATTCCTTTTACGTCTACGTTTATTTTGAATAGAATTTCTACTCTTTCTGCTGAATTTTTAAAAATATGGGAGCCATCTGGTGGTCAACAATTATATTTTTTTTAAAAAACAATTTTTTAGCTAATACAAAATAAAATGTTACCCCATTTTAAAATTTAGTAATTTGTTTTTCTTTTTTAATAGCAGCATTTTAATAAAGGCACTAATTGTCCACTCCCATATACTTAAATGGATTCTGAATATGAAACTAACTTATAAAATACTCTGTTTTCACTGAACACACCACCCGATTTTTATAAATATCAAATGAACTATTTTTTCCATGTACTTATATTTAAGTGCATTAAATTATGCAGAGTCTAGAAAAATACAAATATATTCTTAAAAGCTTTATAATATGTGCATTTTTAAACTTTTTAAAATCAAGTGATTTTTGTAAAATATTCTTCATAAATAGGAAGATTTGGTAACTAGGTTCAGAATTCCAAAATATATACAGATGTGGAATAAAATTTTAAAAGGAAAGATTGAAATGTAAAAAATATGAAGGTTCAAGTTCTGGCCAGTAATATGGAAAACATCAAAACAGAGCTGACATTGATAGTGTTGTTGATATTCTACAAGACTTGTTCATACAGATATAAAATAAGCTATTCATCTTCTAAACTAGTATAGTATTAATAAATATATATATATACACCAGGGTTGCCAAAAAAATGTGTACACAAGTTGTATTCCTCGGTATATATTGAGTATTACAATTTTGATACAGTTTTTTTTCCTTTCTTAAAAAGTGTATACTTTTTTGCACCCTCTGTGTGTATGTGTGTATAATATATGCACATATGATACACACATACGAGGTCTGACAATTAAGTTCGTAAACTCATCCTAGAAAAAGTGCTACACACCCTCATTGCTGAATATCACTATGTTCATCTTTGAAGTACTCCCCTTGGGAAGCTATTCACTGGTGCCAAGTGCCTAGTCCACCCTTCAAAGCAATTTTGGAACTCTTTTTCTGGAATGGTCATCAGAGCTGTCATTGTATTACCCTTGATGTCCTGAATGTCATCAAAATGTCTTCCTTTCAATATTTCATAAGCTTTGGGTAAAGAAAGAAGTCATTGGGGGCCAGATCAGGTGAGTAGGGAGAGTGTTCCAATACAGTTATTTGTTTACTGGCTAAAAACTCCCTCACAGACAGTGCAGTGTGAGCTGGTGCATTGTCGTGATGCAAGAGCCATGAATTGTTGGCGAAAAGTTTAGGTCTTCTAACTTTTTCACACAGCCTTTTCAGCACTTCCAAATAATAAACTTGTTTAACTGTTTATCTAGTTAGTACAAATTCATAATGAATAATCCCTCTGATGTCAAAAAATGTTAGCAACATCATTGCAACAAGTTCACAAACTTAATTGTCAGACCTCGTACATATTATATATACATATACACACATACACATATTATAAGGTGTGTCTGTTTTGAATATAGTAATACATGGCAATTACACTCTGAGTTCTAGCATAATTAAACTATAGAGTTCTTTTAGTTGTTATCATTAGACTTGGTTAATTGTTTTTACTATTAACATGCATTGAAAATTTACTATATGACAAAAAGTTTTTGACTAAAATCTTTTATAAATTATCTCATTAAATCCATGTAAAATACTATCTTAGAGGTATTGTTATTCTCCCATTTAACTAATAAGGCATATAGGGCTCAGAGAAGTAATGAAATTTCAGTAAGCGTGAGTGGCCTTGATTTAACCTTAATTCTAACTCCAAACTCTATACTTTTATCTATCATTCAAAACTAAAACAACAGCTAGACATCTAGTTACCTGTAGTTTTATTATGTTTTCAACAACATAATTATATCCTCAATCAGCTTCGAATTAGTAGATAAGGCACCAAACTTATAAGCCAAATCTGTTACTTATCTACCAAGTGATGTAGGAAGTAATACGAATAAGTCAAAGGATGGCTGTGAACTTGTCACCTAGTGTTTTAGTTCATCAGGCTCTTTTTTCTTCCTCCTGTAGTACCTACTCCTCCCCTTCCATCCAAGCTCAGCTCTCTCCCTGCTCCATCTCTGGAGTTGAGGGAGGGTGTCATTCCTAGTACTCTAGGGACTGGGCATGCAACCCAGGCCTGGCCACAGTGATGCATCCAGGAGAGAGCAGGGACCCAAACCAGGACAGAGGCATTCCCTGGAAATTTTTTAACTGTGGTCTGAGAATAAAGATGGTGAGAGCTCTTTCCTGTCAGATCCCTAAACTGAGATGATATAGGTGTGAAGCTGTACTTGCCCGTGGGGCCCTTACCACCCATCTCCATACACACACACACTCCTCAGTATGGAGGAATAGGGGAAAAAAGAGAGCGAGAGAGCGAGAGAGCGAGAGAGAGAGATGAACACACGTGGAAATACAGAAAATAAAGAAAAGCAGACAGCCTAGGGAAGACATAGCCTGCTTGTGTGTCCCTAAGAGCGCCAAAGCACTGTCCTTCTTATAGGAGTTCCTTCAGTGTTTGGACTACCTCAGTATCCTTCCAGTAAACCTGTGGTAGTACTTGGTTGAGTTTTGTTTTTTATTGTCATTGTTTTGGCTTGAGCTAGTGTGAGTTGGATATTTGTCACTTGAACACAAAAAGCCATTATAATTGTACAACAATAACAAAAATTGGGTTCTGTATGGCAGAAAACAGGGATAACTACTGTTTAACCAATAGTGTCTTCCGAGTGTGATTTAAAATAAACAATTTCCCTAGGAAAAGAGCCAATGTGCCTGCATATGGCAGGGAAGTGTGACACAAAGCACCAGACTGGTTGTAACAAACACAGGAATGAGCCAATTTCCAAAAGCTCAACAGTTTTAATCCCTACCAGCACATAATTTTTGTTTTTATCTCACCCTTATATGTGTAAAACCAGACTCAAAATTTTCACACTTAAAACCACACACATATACTTAGACACGCCTTCCTGATTTTGACATGACCTCACTCAGGCCAGGAAGTAATTCTTTGAACTCTATCTAGTCTACTGAAAAGTGGTAAACATATTGAAAGAAATAGTGTAAATTTGAATAAAGTCAGGACAAATTTAGCTATTGTGACTAGAGACACAGGATGAAAAAAGCCAAAAAAACATATGCTTTCAAATTGGACCACTCTAGCTTAGTATCCCAGCTTTGCCACATATAAGTTATGTAAGTTGGTTAGTCTAATTGTCCATTTCCTTTGCCGTATAACAGGGGCATATCAAAGTAAATTTGAAGACCGGAGCTAATCTATGAAAAGAACTTAAAATAGATGCTCAATAAACGGCAGGTGTTGCTGTGATTATAGTTTATATTAATGTCAATACTATTAAGTCTGCATATACTTTTATTAACTAAAGTATTGAGAATAAAACACATGGCAAAGAGAAAGAAAAGTTTAATTTCTTAATTATTAATTTTGCTTTTTCTGTGTATTCATAATAAGCTTCTTCTAAAGGCTCTAGCAATCAAAACTAATAGGTAGAAAATGCAATGATAAAGTATAACATAGTATTGTCATAATTGCAAACATTAAATATTCTATTGTGACGACTTTTCTAGTTAATCTTCTCATTTAAGCTTATCATGTTTCTTTAAATACTCCATCTATCTGTCTTCTGTTTTCTAAAATGTGATGAGAGAAATTTTATGGTCTCACATCCCAGCCCCATGACATGCTCTCATACACAGTGTATTATATAATCTCTACTCAATCTTTGTTATGTATATACTTGGACAAAACTATTACATGACAATATTGAATTTGAGAAGGATTTATTTTAAACAGAGTAAAGCCAAGTTTGAAAGTGACGCCCATTATATATGATAAAATAGCTGAGTCCCCAACTTTTTTGCTCATTGCAATCACTGGGAAACTTAAAAAAAATACTGATACCTGTGTCTCACTTCTATCCACCTACTAGATTGTCATTTAATTGTCTGAGGTATGACCTTGGCTTTGAAATTTTTAAAAGACCACCTGGTGATTCGAGCATGCAGGAACTTTAAGTAACACTGGACCAGCGTCCCCAACATGTCTCATTATTGTTTAAGCAGTCTCTCAACATTTCATTTCTTTACCTCTAAGTCCAAGTGTCCACTAGAGAAACTTTTATTTTGTAACAGACATTGAAAACAAACAAACAAAAAACTTTTTTCAATCAATTAATCAAATTAATGTGTCTTATGCTCCAATATTCAACACACTCTGGAAGGGACTAAAAAGAAAGAAAAAAGGTACAAGGTACAGATTCTGTCCTAATATTTTAAAAATATAATCCACATGACAGAACAAAAAATCTTCCTTATATACACCAGAATTTTCTCTGGCAAATGTTATGGAAATTCTGTTAAAATTGAGACAGCTATCTAGAAACTCCTTGATTGATTTTCATCTACACTGGAGGTGACCAGACAGCTACATGTAGGCAGCTTTTTCTGATTCATAATGACACTCTCTATTCCTTGAATCCACCATCTAGTCCCACCTGTGTGGCCATATCAAATGCTTATGCTGAGACTTTGGTGGCTGGAAGGCATTAATATGTCCTTAGTATCCATATTCTTTATTATCATATGAAGAACGGAAGGAAAGGTCTACATTTACACAGATTTGTTTACTGCTTTCTAAAAATCCCAACTAACACCACAACTTGGCATTATTAGGTTTCTAAGTTTTATATCCCAAGAATGCAATCTTTATCATGGACCTATGATAAGGACTAAAATAATGTAAAACAGAGGACTTAGCACTGTGCCTGGGACATAATAGCCACTCAATAAATGTGTGTTTTTAAAACAAATGTCTGATTCCACTCTCTTGAAATGACTGGTAATTTTTAAAGTATTCATAAAAAATTGCTTGAAGTCATTTATAAGGGAAACACTATCTCACTTTATTGAAATTAGTGCCAGTTACTCCCAAACTTACTTTTTTTTTTTTTTGACTGAGGGTAGATTCCCCTTCATTGGAGTTCAGTCTTTCAAATGTGAGTAGTTGTAGATTCTTAACTAATAGCCTGAGGATATCCAAAGTATTCTTGTCTATAGCAGGTTGTGAAAGGGACACATAGATAATTGGAGATAGAATAATAGCTTACTTCTCTGCCCTTTATTAAGTCCTCACTCATTTCCCAGCAAAGATAGAGAAAACCAAAGTCATAGAACACATGAGCTCTGTCCAAACTTCAGCTATATTTTGAAATTTCAGGTTAGAATGAATAATACATTAATGCTATACAACTTTTATTGTGTTCACTTTAAAATTTATATTAAGTAGATTGCTACATTATGGTAATGTACTAAATTACCTAAAGCAAAGTAATACAATGATGAACTGACTATAAACATTGGTTTATGGTCAGATTATAAAGTATTACAATGATTAACATTATGCATTTTCATAACAGTAGAAAATTGCAGGATGAAATATGTGTGGATTGACTCAGTGCCATTAGGAATAATAAAACAGTGGTGTAACTCAGTCTCAAGTTACATTTTGAGAGTAAACTTTGTTTTAAATCTCCTCTGTAAGTGGCTGAAAAATTCATTAATTTAAAATGCCCAAGGCTTGCCAACACAGGGTAGAGAATGCAAGTGTTCATTCAAATTCATGATGTTACGTAAAGTAGGGCTTCAAAGTTTTTAAGTCTTTTTCTCTAACACTTGGCTATTTGAAATGGGTTACAATCTTAAAAAGTAGACTCTCACATTTAGAGAAATTTTAGTTCATCAGTTCTACAACATAATGTGACAGACTGATCCTTTGGGGAGAAGCAGACAACACAGAGAAATAAAGACCTGGAGAAATCACCGATTTATATTGTCCTTTGAAGGTAAAGGGTTGGGAAGCAGGAAGGTATCAATCAAAAGACATGGACCTCAGGGAGGAAGGCTACAGAAAAATCACAGTGATGGGCTAATGCTGGAGAATGCTGTAGAAGAATTGTTGGGGCTTGACTCTCACTTTGCTACATAACTGTTGTATACTCATAATCTTACCCAAATAACTTAATTTCATCGTCTGTGAAATGGGCATATCTCTCAGTTGCTGAAACGATCAAACAAAAACTGTAAAGTGGGCCGGCCGGGTGGCTCAGGTGGTTAGAGCTCCATGCTCCTAACTCCGAAGGCTGCCGGTTTGATTCCCACAAGGGCCAGTGGGCTCTTAACCACAAGGTCCCGCAAGGGATGGTGGGCAGCGCCCCCTGCAACTAAGATTGAACTCGGCACCTTGAGCTGAGCTGCCGCTGAGCTCCCGGATAGCTCAGTTGGTTGGAGCTCGTCCTCTCAACCACAAGGTTGCTGGTTCAACTCCTGCAAGGGATGGTGGGCTGTGCCCCCTGCAACTAGCAACGGCAATTGGACCTGGAGTTGAGCTGCGCCCTCCACAACTAAGACTGAAAAGACAACAACTTGAAGCTGAACAGCACCCTCCACAACTAAGATTGAAAGGACAACTTGACTGGGAAAAAAGTCCTGGAAGTACACACTGTTCCCCAATAAAGTCCTGTTCCCCTTCCCCAATAAAATCTTAAAAAAAAAACAAAAAACTGTAAAGTGACTGGCCTTAATAGACAATCAATAAATCAGTTATTTGTATTAACATTATAATTATTACTAGTGATTACAAGTTAATTATTGGATTCTAATGATAGGGAATAGTTGTGATAGGAAAGGGGTAAAGCAAAATTTGAAAGGCCAGTTTAAGAATACTGGCTGATGAAAATGATATAAGCTTGGCAAATTGTATTAAGCCCCCAAACACATACGTTGATCATTTTATATTGTAGAGCCTCAGACTTTCCACAATGATATCTCCCTACTGGAAAAGATGTAGAGGAGTGAGAGTCTTTCCTAAAACAGAACTTCTATTATGGACACTGCTTCTTCAGTGGTTTAATCCATCAGATTGCAATTACTTATGTTTTTATTTACTTTCCCTAGACAATAAGCAATTTTCATACTGGGGGTCATATTTTTTATTATTCTAGCTCCCCACATAGTCATGGTTTATAATGGATGCTGAATAAAGATGGGTTAAATTTCCAAGTAAATTAATGAATACCTAAGAAAACATTTAAATTAATGAATTTTATTTTTGGTCGATATTTAATTAATGTGTTAACTTCCATTGGAACCCATATATCCATTTATCTGCTCATCTGAAAACCTCTCTCCTGGTTTCTATTATCAAACATATTTAAAGCAAACATTAATTAAACAGTTCAATCACCATATTACCATGCTGTGTTTCTCAGGATGAAGAATCTACCTGTAAACTGAGTAATATTAGACTTTTCAACATGGCTACTCCAATAGAATGTCCTAGAAAAATAAGAAAAGTCAAACTCATTGGTTCTTACTTCCTGCAAGAATATGTCAATATAACATTCCTGGGGTTGGGTGGGTTGTGTGACAAGCAAAATGACACTGAAGCCATTTTGTATCCAGAGAAAAATAAATTTTAATATTCCTTAAAAAAATAAAGATATATAGGCAAAAAGTTTAGAATTTTTTTTTCAGTTCCATGCCTTTCTACATGGTATCAAAATGCCTCTTGCTGAACTTATTTTTTTTCCATTTATCTTAACCTTAAAAAAATTAGAGAACATGGTTTATATCATTATCTGTATATAAACTAATTCCTAATACAAAGCTTTCCTCAAAATATGGCTTGCGACCTATTTTTTTTTTCTTTTTTTGGTCTGTAATGTGACAAGTACAGAAATTTTAATCACCCATACATACACTTTCAACGAACTATGTGTATAGTTTTTGTGACTCTTTTCTTTATTCCTATGTTATGTTTGTTCTGATTTATTCATGGAAATGCAATTTTATGTCTGTCAAATCTAATAACAAAATATTGAGGCTTATATTGTGTATGTTTTTTAAGTTTATTTTCTAAGTAATTCACCTTTATTCCATTTCAGAAAAGTGTTAGTCTATGACAGATTAAAAAAAGAAAACATCAGTCCTCCACTACAGATAGTTTGAGAAGCACTGTCCTTGAATATTACGACCTTTTCTTCACACCACATATTTTCTTTTAAAAAAATCTATTTTAAACATATTAAATAATTTCCAATACTGATTTCTTATTTTTTCTAGCTGTTGCATTCCATTTGCTATTTATGCAGTCACAAAGTACACAATACTTTTTAAAAATCATAGATTTATCAAAACTGAGTTTGACAAAAAACAAAAAAATTTGACCGTATTTCATATTTCCCTGCTTAAAATGCTGTAGTGGCTTTTCCTTAACAAATATTTTTAATGATTTTGAAGACTTAAAAATGCTCCAAGATGAGCCTCTGATTACATTTTTTGCCTGATCTCCTCTCCATCCCCCATTCTCTCCCTCTCCCCTACAGACCACAAACATATGCTCTCATCTGCAGGCCTCTGAACATAAGTTTACTTTCCATGTAACCCTCTTCTCTCTCTATCACACTCACACACACACACACATACACACACACACACACACACACACACACAAATATACATCCATACACATGTACATACACCTGTGACCACTTGCTAATATTTCTAATATCTACCATTTATTTAGGTGTCAAACTACAGAGAACTTTCTCCTGAGTTCTTGGCCTCTTACTTATGCTGCTAGTTCTTTTCTATTTCCGTTCCATAAAATTTATTACATATGTAAAATGGTTTTAATAGCTATATTTTTCATTGGCTATAGCTCTGAGAAGGCAAAGAACTAGTTCTGTCTAGGCTTTTGTATTCCCAGAACCTAGCTCAGTATCTGACACTGTCGGGTTCTCAATATTTATTAAGTGAATTAATACATAAAAGTGATGCATGAACTGGTGATTTATAAATACAAATTCACATAAATTCTTCTTTTGTTTCATATCTTTTTACAATATGCCCTATAACATGTCAGAGTTATTATAATTATATTACTAACTTATAGAAAGAGTTCCGTAATCTCTAGTCTTTTTCTTTTCTTTTTTTTTAATCTTATAAAATCTTCTCTCTGCAGTGTTTGCTATACAAAGAAAATTGTTGAAAAATTCAGCTTGTCATTTCTGGCAGTTGTGTTTTTTTTCAAACTCATCGGAGGTATTTAAAATTTTAATCCTTTCCTTTATGTGAAACAAAAACTTGTTAAGGCAATTAATAAGGGGGGAGGAGTGGGATAAAAACTCTCTAATTCAGTGTAGTTTGATCTTCATTTGAAATTAGACTCTCTCTGACTCCAACCTTTAGATTAATTTACACTAACTTCAAATGTAGTTCAATCCTCCTTGCATGTTGCTCATTTTTATTTATTTATTTTGTTTCGGTCTTTTAAAATAATACCTATTTTCTTTAATTTAGGTATTAATTTAGTTATTAATTTTAAAACACTTATTTCTTGTCCACGTAGGAGCCAGACACTATGATAAAGACTTTCGCATAGACTCCATACTCATCGTACGCCTCTGAGGCTGTTCCTATTATTTCTGAGAACCTGAATCCTAGAATAATTAAGTGATCTCTATTAAATCATGTATTAAACTCTAGGAGAGCCAAAATTCAAACCCAAGCTGACTGACTCCACACGTAGGAGAATTTCTAATGGTCTTATCATCATCACCGACATTTTCTAAAAATGTATTTGGTTTACCTCGCAACTTTTTTTTTTTCTTTAAAGATTTTATTGGGGAAGGGGAACAGTGTGTTTTTCCAGGACTTTATTGGGGAATAGTGTGTTTTTCCTAGGACCCATCAGCTCTAAATCAAGTTATTTCCCTTCAATCTTAGTTGTGGAGGGTGCAGGTCAGCTCCAAGTCCAGTCACCATTTTCAATCTTGTTGCGTGGGGCACAGCCCACCATCCTATGCTAGGGGTTGAACTGGCAACCTTGTTATTAAGAGCACATGCTCTAACCAACTGAGCCATCTGGCTTCTCATTGGCAGCTCAGTGGCAGCTCAGCTCAAGTTGCCATGTTCAATCTTAGTTGCGAGGGGTGCAGCTCACTGGCTCATGTAGGAATTGAACAGGCAACCCTGTTGCTCAGAGCTCGCGCTTTAACCAACTAAGCCATTTGGCCGCCCTGGCAACTCTTTCAAGATTATAAAAATCTAGAGTAATTACCCTCAAAGGTTGTAATTGAGAACACATTTGGTACATTCATTAATCCAACTGAAAACCATGTAAAAGCAAAACATAAAGGGTAATGTTAGCACATAGGGTGATTTGGGGTATAAAATAAGAAATAATGACTGACTAAGTTACATGACATTATGGCTGATTTGATGGGAAAAGAGCAATAGTTCATCCTGCTCATAAGTCAGGTGAGTTGGCTCAATGGCAATGGCCAAAAACATGCCTGTACAATTTAAACTCAAACTTACTTTAATAATTTTCAAAGCAGAAAAATCTAGAAATCTCTGTATTACTCCCATGTAGAATAGCATATAAAATGTGAAATAGAGATAGATTCACTTGGTTTCCCTTCCTTTCAGTATTTGTCTTTGTGCCAGATTCATCAATTCTAGTCCATCTCTACTCAGGTATAAAGGACGAGAAAGACACCTGTAGGGAATTGACTCTCCTATGAAATAGCAGTCACTTCCACCAAAAAACTAGGTCTTGTCCACAGATCATCACGTTACTCAAGTTCTGTGATCTAGGAATGTTGTTTCAATTGCTCAGAAGTTATCGTAAATGTGACCAAGTTAATTATCCAGTCACTCAGCCACAGAGTAAGTTTTCTCTTGCAGAGCACATAATGTGGCCAGCTGTGCCACAAGTGTTTGCTACTGACCACAAGTAGGATCAGAGATGACAGTCTAATTGGCTACAAACATAAGTTAAAATATGTGACCTTCAGTTATTTGCCATTATACACAAAAGAAAACTTGATATGTTTCTAGAAATCCAAATAATTTAAGTCATTAATTATGGGATAGTCTCTCAAACATGTACCTGTTATTTTTATTACATATGTTAACATAAATAACTCGCCATAAACCTTCATAACACATAAAAATCAATGTTTTTGTTTGTTTTTTAATGAGCAGAGGACCTGAATAGACATTTTTCCAAAGAGGACATACAGTTAGTTGGCCAACAGATATATGAAAGACGCTCACATCACTAATAACCAGGAAAATCCAAATAAAAACCACAATGAGATACCACCTCACTCTTGTCAGAATGGCTATCATCAATAAGTCAACAAACAAGTGTTGGTGAGGATGTGGAGAAAAGGGAACCATTGTGCACTGTTGGTGGGAATATAAGTTGGGGCAGCCACTATAGAAAACAATATGGAGTTGCCTCAAAAAAATTAAAAATAGAACTACCATACGAGCCATCAATTCCACTTCTGGATATTTATCTGAAGAAATCCAAAACACTGATTCAAAAAGACATACGCAACCCTGTGTTTACTGCAGTACTATTTACAACAGCCAAGATATGGAAGCAACCTGTGTCCATCAATAGGTGAATGGATAAAGAAAAAGTAGTAAATATATATAATAGAATATTACTCAGCCATAAAAAAGAATGGAATCTTACTATATGCAACAACATGGCTGGAACTCGTGGGTATTATGCTAAGTGAAATAACTCAGAGAAAGACAAATATATTTCACTTATATATGGAATATAAAAAAGTAAGTGAATAAACAAAACAGAAAAAACTCATATATACAGAGAACCAACTGATGATTGCTAGATGGTAGGGGTTTGGATTATGGGTGAAAAAGGTGAAGGGATTAAGTACAAATGCTCGTTATAAAAACAGTCGTGGGGATGTAAAGTACAGCATAGGGAATATAGTCAATGATATAGTAATAAATATGGATACCAGACTTATCAGGGTGATCGCTTTGGAAGTTATATAAATGTCTAATCACTATATTGTACACCTGAAATTAATATAACATTCTATGTCACCTGTAATTGAAAGTAATTTTTTAAACAATGGTTCTAAACAGATAAACAAAACATCCTTCAAACTAACAGGTAGATGCTTAATTTGGAATATGAGTTTTTTCCTCTCACTTTATACCTTTGCCTCCAGAAGAATAAAGAATCCTCTTATAAGAAAACCCCGTGATATATAAACAGGCAAGCAGAAATTTAAACCGAGTATGTTGTCATAAGGCAGATTGGCTGTTGGAAAATGTACAAATGTTCTTCAGAATAACATTCACATGAAATGGGTTTTGATTGTTGCTTTGATCATAGGGTTAGAAGTGATGAAGGAGGAAATCTTATCCACTATATAAACTGAGGGTGGAAACCTGTATTAGGCAATCTGAGAAGCCTAAATACAGAACGTTAAGTCTGTAGAAATGCCTTGCACATACAACTGAAATGGCAGAAAACAGAAACCTTCAGCCTTGCATAAGTATATTTCCACTTTTCAATTTATAAGAGCAATTACGACTGTAGGGAAGGATATTTCATAGGGATTAATGACCAACTAAAGGTAATGATTCCTGCCCTCATGTTAGGCTATCAAGTCCCTTCAGAGATGAAACCTAATCAATCTGTCATTACTGAGCTGATGCTATATAGGAACTTAAAAAAAAAAAAAAAAAAAAAAAAAACTATTTCATTTGCTGCCAATAAGCTTCTGGAGATAAAGGAACACAATCGCCATCAGGACCACCCTGATTGACTTTGCCCCCAAAATCTGCAGAGAAATGTAACAACCTAACTGTAAAGCTAAAGTACTTGCCTATAGCCACATTCAACTTAAGACACTGATTGTATGAACCTAGAAAGCCACACTTTTCTGTGGCTGCAAGGGTTATTTGTACCATGGGGTAAGAATTGCTTTCACCCACTCAAACATTATTTTGGGAGACAAGTAAGCACCGAGCACTGCCTTAAGGACCAGAAATACAACTATGAGTAAGTCACAGTCCCTATCTTGAAGGAATTTTTAGTCCACTGGGAAAGAGTTAAGTGAGAAAGGAATTTCAAAGCAGAGTGCAAAACGCTACAATGGGTTGAGGGTGTTTTGAATGACAAGAATATAGATGAATTGTCGTTCTCCCTAGAAGAGTTAACATGTCATCTCTGCATATTACCTGAATGTGAAAAAAATTCAGATTTATTTTTCTTTCCAGTTTACCATGGTTCAGCTCACCCTATCAGAGATTGAGGGGATCCAGAAATGAGACAGTCAGCATCAATCGTTATCCCTTTCTCCCTGAAAAGGCACAGAGTGGCTGAAATCATAAGGACTTCAAGAAAAGGTTGATGTCAAAAATACAACAAGTACATGACATATATATATATATACACACACACACACACACACACACACATATATATACACACACACATATATACACACACATAGATATACACATATATATACATATATATGTATACATATATACACATATACATATGTATACTTATACACACACATATATACACACACATATGTACAGACATATATAAAGACATATATATATACATATATACACACATACACACACATATAAAGTATACAACTGAACAGTTTCATGCCATCATCAAGTACACATGTGGGATTTAGAAATATCCAACAAGAGTTACCTATAATTCCAGATCATGTTTTAAAATGTTGTTTTAAATATGTATAAAAGTACTTAAATTTGGGTGGTAACATACAGTATTACCCATGAGATCTTGACAAAATTATCCTGGGTCAGGAGTTTGTACCTCTGGATTTAACCCATGAATCTAACAACCAAGTTAGGCAAGGAATTTTGTCCACTTTCATGAAGTAAAGCAGTTTTGTTTTGTTTTGTTTTTTCCCTGTTGTCAAAATCAGAAGAAAAACTGATTTTTTTCTGCAAAGCTTAAAATGAGCTCACTGTTTCAAACATTCAGTATTTCCAATGAGAGGAAATTTTTTTTACTATCGCATTCTATTTTTAAAAAATTTTTCACAGAAAATTACATCAAAACAAAACCCCAGTTTCTTTCCTGAATAAGTTGAACTGCTAAGCAGTGGCATCTTAACATATAACTTTCCATGTAGTTGTTTGAAACTTAATAATGAAATAACATTTGACCAATAAATATTATATCAAATGCTTTCTCTTCTGATAGCCCGCATCTTACTATAGTTTCAATGTGTACTACCTTGGTAAACCCAAGTTAGATTTAAAATGACTCCCAGATACTTTAATCCCATGGTATAAATTAACAGCTTCAGCAAATATTCTAATGTCACATTTCTCCTTACAAGCATTCTTTCAATCGTTGATGAATTCTAACCAGAGATGATATTAAAACCACGCTTTGGAGAAACATAATTTTAACCTGTCAAGTTATTCAGATTCTTTCCAAGGTACAACAAGGATTAATTTTATTTAATGCAATAAAATGCACTGCATAAACCCCAAATTTGTAGAAATTATATGAGATCCATGCTCTCACTCTTGAGTCACAGATGCCTTTAGCATAAAGGTTCTGTATTACCTTCCTTTCCTGTCTACTCTAGGCCCTACCCACGATCCATGGATGGGCTTTCCAACAGGTAGGTGTCTCAGTATTTCTTTCCTGTGTGCTTGTCTCAACAAACAAAAGAAAGCATGTAAGAGTTTTGTTTTGCCTTTTAATGAACAGATGACTAACAACTATTAAATGTTATTCAGCATGCATATTGTGATTTCAAAACTCCCCGATATAAAATTCACAATATGATTTATGCTTCTCTTTTCTGAAAGAAGAGCTTCTACTGCCTTAGATATTGTTGGCTGAAGTACTGCCTTTGCAGTGTTTTTGGGTTTTTCGGGGGCTGGTGGGGGTGGGGGGCGGTGGAAGGATCCTAGGAAGGTAGCTGAGATTTCTTATTTTCAGAACCTTCTACACCTTTAAAGCCTCTGGGTATTTTGGTTACATCGGGCCTCAAATCCTGGAGTGTGGAGGTGGGTCAGGGAGGAAAGGGGGATGTGCAAATGAGGTCCTTCATTATCATAGTTATCCCATACTTCTCTCTCTGGAATTTGACTCCTGTTTGAACTCAGGGAGCAATTAAAATGCAATCATACCCAACTCTCAGCCCTAGCCAAACGCTTTACACTTTTCTATTAAAGGAATGTTTGTCTCTTAAGCCAAGATTCCAGCCTCTGTTTGTCCCTAGGCTGGAAAGGCTCTTCATTTATCTGGCTGTTTAGATGAAGTAGAGATAGTGGACTGGAGTCCTGACCGTTCACTCACCACCACCCCAGACACACACACACACACACACAGCACCCCGTAAAGCACCTCTATGAAACTTCTGGATTTTGTGAAGCATAGAGTTAAAACCACTAATCTAGAACAGTCTTTCAAGGTTCTTCCAGGTCCAAAATCCTTGCATTGTATATAACCCAAGACTATCGGTTTCTTTGGGTAACACACATGTCCTTCTTTAGTTATTTAGGATTTTTGTATGATCTCTCCTATTCAAGTATGTGAGAGGTTACATTAGGAACCAAGTTTCCAATACATTCACCATGATTTTGGGACACAACTGTAGAGCATATTGTGGCAGTGGATATCTAATCCATAAAAAATGTGAAAATGTTTGTTGCTTTCCTAGGGATGGAGTAAAAGATATGATAATAGATGAATATAGGTAAATAGCAGAAAAGGAAGTTTAAAGGCATTTTGTCTGCTGCATGTGCTAACAAATTTCCGTGTTCTTTAGATAAAGATCAAGAAAACCCCCACTGATATACTACTGTGCCCTGATAGCTAAGTCTACCATTAGATGAATACTTAGCTTTAATCCTGTATCTGGAGGGACACAACATGTTTACGTGGAGCTGACACTGCCCTCTGGCTGCTAATCTTACAGAAATAGGTCTACAGTTCTTCATGAAGCTCCTTTGACAATATTCTCTGCGAGTCCCTCATTTGTGTCACGATGTCAATACTCCCAACATACTCTCTCAACAGTAGAAAGCACTTCTAAAGGGCCTTATATCAGTCCTCTGTGTTTCGACTAGTCAGTATTTCCAGTGAGAGGAACTTTTTCTTAAAAAAAAAAAAAAAAATCACATTCCCTAAAAATAAAAATAAACAAACTTCATAGAAAAATCACAATGAGACAAATTCTTTTACCAGCATCTCTGGCTTTCACATGTTTTTGCATAATGAAAGGGCTAATATAACATAACAAATCCTAAACTGTTTTCACAAGGAGTGGAAAAAAGATGTGTAAAAGTATGCTCTGTCTTGCTTCCTTCTGTTCACAATGTATCTAAATAAAACAAATGGTGTTCTTGCTCTTTCTGTCTGTTTCCCAATCTGTTTGGATAGTAGCCACCATTCCACAGCCAACCATAATATCTGACACTTCCTGACATCAAGAAAGCCACCATCTGTCTATCACCAAAACTCTGTATGTTTTAAAGACTACTGGCTTGATCCTTAATGAAGCTCCACGTTGAATGCACAGATCACTTTAGAGAAAATACAGGGAATAATTGACACAAGGAATCTGTACAAAATCACGTTTCATTAGGATTCAGTCTGAAAACACAAAATGAAATATTAAGTCCCCTTTGCAGGCAGGAAAAAAGCTTGGTTTAGTTTCAATTGTGTTTCATTTCCGATTTGCCTGTGAAAGTTTAGACAGGGCTGAATACCAAGAATAAACCTAAACTAAAACCTAAGCTTTAAATCCAATATTTTCAGTCTTGTAAAACTAAACAGTTAGACATGAGTTTTCAGTGTGTATATTTGAGCTCTGGAAAAAGAAGAAGAAAAATACATCAATTAATTTTCCAAGGCTTGAGAAAACCATGCCATTTAAAATTGAATCAACTTCGCCTTTAACACCTGAGCGATTATCCAGGAAACAAAAGAAGGCTCTGTATGTCTTCACTTGTAAATGTCACAGGTGAACACAAACAACTGAGTGCTGGCAATGTCAACTCACTCTGTTTTATTAAACTATTGTACCTCTATTATATGTGCAAGGAGGGAATACATTAACAAGGGACATTGAGGAAGAATATTTTCCTATGTAATATTGAGTTCTTGCAGAAAAAGTAGAGCTTTCCAGGAAGAAGACAGAATAATATGATTCAAATACAAACTTCATGACTGTACTCTATTGTTTGGGATTATATGATAGGTTGATTTTCTACCAATCTGGTTTTTTTCTCTCTTTACCCCAGGATTATTCCTGTGATTCTTTTAACAACTCATAAATCCAAGTTTTGTGAAGTTATGGAATTTCATTTAGCAGTCAAAAAAAAAAAAAAGTATAGGTAAATAGAGACACTATATTTGTATAAATGTATATGCATTTATGTGTATATGGATGTATACAGAGAGACAGACAGGGACAAAGAAAAGCTGTTCCATATATACGCATATATAAATTCTATATATAGATTATATTTAGTCTAGAGCAGCCTAAGTTTGAATCTCAAACTGGGGGAAAGCTACATAAGGCATTCTATATGAGTCCTTGTGGGAGTTGAAGTTACATCTCTCCAGAAAATATCTTGGTTAAATAAAATTTATTAAGTGGTTACTCTGTGCCAGGTACAAGATCAAGAAATTCATATGAGCTATTTCATTTGATTCTATGTGTTGGGCACTATTCTCCCATTTTGTTGAAGAGAAATCTGAGGTTTAGAGAAGGTAATTATGTCACCCAAGATCCCACAGCTAATAAGGGCTAGTTGTTAGATTCAAATCAAGATGGTCTGGTTCAAAGTCACCGCTCTATCTCACCACCATCCTACATTACCTCTTGGTTAGACTGCGTATTCTGATATATTGTAGCTATGACCTTATAAAACTTGGAACAGAGCAGGGCAGGGAGGTAGGAAAAAGTGTATGTCAGAATAGCTTCAGCCATATGAGTGACAGCCTTCAAAATCATCATCATGAAAATCTAAACTTACTCGTGCAAGGATGTTAACACTGTGGAAAGGCAAGTGACTCCAAGATGGATTATCAGCCTTAAAAGACCTTATTGCATTTTGCCCCACACTGTATACATAGAAAGAGCCATGAGTTCATTAAAAAGCAGCCTCATTGCTATTCTTTGCCTGTCCAACTCTTCATCAATATGTTTTCAGATGGAAAGTGAAGAATGAATTATCCACTTGAAGTAATAGTGAGGGAGGCAGAATGGTTCACTTGAGCAGATAGTCTGTCATAACACTAGACTCTTACTCCACTCAAACAGACTTAAAACCGACAGATGCTCAGGGGGACTATATTCAACATGTTACCTGAGGCCCTTCCTAACTTGTCATGGATATAGCTATAATTTCTTTTCTGAATAAACTCAGAATAAAACATGTATTTTCATATCACTGAGTCTTCTGCTTTTTGCCTGTCGCCTTACCTAATTAGAAAAAAAAAAAAAAAAGAGAGAGGTAAAAATACCCCGTCTTGAGCTGAGACATGAGCAAAACAAACTGTCCTTTAACTGTTTGTATGTCCTTAATAGTATGGCAATCTTGGGACGCTCTATAGACAGTTTTTACCCTTTAGTTTAATGACATTTAATTCCTTCTCATTTGTTCCATATAAACATACATTTATTTCATGCCACACTTCCCTCTGCTAGGGAATTCAGGTTTGTGTTTCTCAACCTGGAGATGGGGCATTGTAGTTTTTAGAATAGAAGCAATACGTGAGAAAAAAATGAAAGCAAGTTGTTCAAACAAAAAGTGAATAAATTATTCAGACCAGCTGTTTGGATTTGGAAAGAACTTTTCCGTGTTGATTAAAACATCTTAATTTTTTCTGTGCTACTGTGAAAGAGCAGGGTGTAAATAAGTTGGGACGAGAATGCTATTTTATGCTGAAATCATCTGGACCAGCCTGAATAGATATGGCCACCTCGATATATCTTAATTTTCATCTTTAAAATATGCAAAAAAGCCCAACTTTTTATAATGATGAATATATTTATTTTAAAAAGATCCAAGTGTTGATGAAAAGATATATTTGTTATTTTAAAAGGATGGAAATTTCCAGGGACTACAAATTGTATACCTTAAAATAATAATAATAATAATAATAATAATAATAATATCCCACGAGAAAAGAGAGAGAGAGAGATACAGAGACTGGAACTGTTTGTTCATTGTCCCGCCTTCATAACCTGTTAAAGGCTTTCTATGTTGGGAATCAGTAAATCTAAAAAGTATTCTCTTTTCAATACAAAGGCTACTTGGCCATCACTCTTTAAATCTCATCGTAATGACTTTTTCCTACATAGCTTTATTATGTTTTGATTCATATTAATTATAGCCAATGAATAAAATAATTAGAATAAGAGATTCTCATTTATGTGTATAATACCATAAATTGAGCTTCCTTACATTCTTTTTTTAAAATATTACACATAATGAATGATTCCTAAGTAAAGTCTCTTGTGTTTATAAACTGAAAGCAATGACCTCTCCCGATGCTAAATTCCTAGGGCATTATTACTCATGATAAATGCAATTTTCATATACTTGTTTTATAAATTTTTAAAACTTAAAAAGTAGAATTATTTTTAGCCTATTCATGAAAATATTAAAATTCATGCTGCAGTAATTATTGTCAATTTTTGTTTGGCAACTTTTTTTGATGGTTTCAATGTAACTCAAAAGATAGAATAAAAACCTTGATTTTTTTCAAAGAGACATCCCAGAAGGACCCTTGGACGTAACACTCCTGTTTGGAGGAAGCAACTCCAGAAACATCTGTCATCACCCCCACCAGGCTTGTTTCTTCTCTAATGAGATGTACAGATGCCATTTATTGGGTACGCAGGTAATTTAAACAGTGCCTACAGTGTAAATGTGGGCTAAATAGAGTTAGAAAAAAAAAGAAAAAAAGCATTCATAATTTATAAATAATATTCAACATAAATAGCCCCAAAGATATTTGTAGAAATACCTAGAGAGTAGGGAGTTGTGTTGTAGGCTGTTTGTCTTTCATTAGTTATGCAAATTTACCAACTCAAGTTAAATTTTAAAAAAGCTTGTATTAAGAATGTTTATAACATATGAAAATAAGATCCAGGCTTTTACATAGTACATGGCTTCCTACTTCTTAACCACAGGTAGCAAATTACAAAGCCACTGTTTTGCAACAAAATATAAGATGCTGACATCACTGCCTTCATAGAATCAGACAAACATAACATTAAAGGCAAAAGCGTAAAAAGGTACAAGACACAGAGGACATTTACATTACTATTACCATTGGATTGAATTAGGTAGAAATAATTGGCATTCTTAAGAAAGAGGATTTAGACTGTTATTACTATAATAGAATATTAAATGACAAGGGAAATACAGAAAGTATATTAAGTGAAAACAAAATAGTTACACATACGCTTTTTTAAAAGAATGTACATTAAAGAGAAAGTAAAGAAGAAGAAAATAGACTAAAACCTTAATAGTAGTTACTTATGGATGAGAGTCAATGGATATTTTTGTATTATTATTTTTAATTATCTGTAGTTCTCAAATTCCCTACTATGTACATACATGTGTATTTACATATATACCCACAAATATACATATATTCATATGCACATAACTTTCATAGTGAAAATATTTACTTATTTCAAAAGGGGACTTTTATTATTTTTATCATACTTATAGAGGAGGTCGGAAAGCAGGCAAGCAGGAGGAGAGGAACTAAGATGCCCCCACAGGTAGCCCAGTGGCATCATCAGCATCCTGTTACAGACCCACTGAAACGAGGAGCCAGAACAAAGACTTGGGCTAACAAAACACACCAGGATGAAGGAAACCTACAGAAGGAGAGAAATAAAACAACAACAAAGAACAACAAAACAGGAAAAGGGAAGGAAGAGGATAGCCCAATCTGTAGGATAGAAAAACAGAGTCCCAGAGATGCTAGGCTGCTACCCACCTTTGGGTCAGCTGGCTCTATGCTGAGTGTACTTACTTTAAAAATAAACTTCGCTATCGCTTGCTTCACTCTAGTCTTTTGATTGAATTATTTCTCTCAAGAAGACAAGAACCAAAGAAAATTGCTATTTCCAGTAACAATACCATACTTAGGCTATTGTCCAGCAATGTCAAATCAGTCTCTTGACAATTGTCCTTTTCTGCCACAATTGATTTCACTCAGAATTACTTTATTTGCAAAGACATTTTCATACTTTCTCTGGATGCAAAGATACTTGTGACAAAGATACCTAGAATCAGCATCTTGCATGAAGTAGGGACACTAGTGATGTCAAGATGCCAATTTCAGATTTATTTGCTAGTTCCCCAATTTATTTTATCCTTTGCTCATCTTCACACTAAGGTCTATTTGCTCATAAAATGACTAATTACTTCTTATAATTTAAGTTTATGTTTTGGGCTTTTTTGGCAAAATTTAAAGCCCCTTACCCCTTTTTTCACAGACAAATCAATTATGCAGTTCACATGTGGTAGTTTTATAGAGAATTAGCTGCATTTTCATTTTGTAGTTTAGATCTATCACACACAGCCTCCTTGGCTTTCTTAGTCTAATCGTAGTTTCTTTCACTGTTGTTTTAATGTTCTTTATCCAGTGCTATATGTAATTAATAGCAGAAAAAAATTTTCCAAAGACATTAGGGCTGTAATCCGTCCCAAAATAAGGGAAATGTAAAAGATATAGGAACCCAATTATTCTTTTGACACTTCCTTATTAAACGTATGGAATTATAAGTTTTATACCCTTTTGAACTGACTTCACAACTTTCTTACCAATGAGTTTCTAAGAATAACTAAATAACTTTTTCATGGACTGTATTAAAACGTCCATTGTTATTTTAACCCCAATAACTCAATAACCTTTTAATACTACAGAATAAACATATTATTTAATGTAATTATTATGATGACTTTTTTATAGAGTGTAGTGTGTTAATTATGGAATATCATTTGGAACCTCTATTTTACCTTTACCTTAGTTCTAACAAATTTAATATAGCAATTAGCATACAAAGTTGAAAAATGATAATTTAACTCAAATGTAGTTGGATAAAATATACAAATATGTACATGAATACATATGTAATATTTGAAATTGATATTTTTTGGAAAATCTTCTATCAAGTAGATTGGATAAATGTTTTTCAGCACATGTATATGCAACAGGTGTTTATGTTTTCAATATATAGACATTATTTTTAAAGTGATAAAATATATTTGATTCAAGTGCTGTAACTCAAAATGCTACATCTTGCAAAATATATACCAAGTCCATAAGTGTCTACAATGTTTTATATTACTTGATTTAATCTACTTAAACAGTGAAGCACAAGAAGCTTTCTCTCCAAATTTTACATCTCAGTTTTTTTTTTCTTCTTCTAATATTGTTTCATTTTACAAATCAAAACAATTGCAATGTGGACATCTGCATGCAGACACTCTCATTTGCAAGAAACTACATTTGCAAAAACAAAACACCAGGAAATGTGAGAGGGAAAAGAGCTGCCACCCAGAATCCTGTAGCTAAGCAACGGGATGTCTTCTTTTCGGTAACCAAATTATCCAATCACCCCCTGTGGGCTCCAGAGCTCTATAGGATTTCTATCATTTGACTCTAACTTAAGCCATTTCTGGGCTTTTTCACTTCAGGCAATCAATGCTATCCCTGTCAAGCTTAGGAGGTATGGATTTCCATCTCAAAATTGGACGGTCTACTCTCTAACAAACCGTCTTATGGAATACTTGTTACAACTGATAATAATAACAAATATAAGTATCCATGAAAGAGAGCAGCTGCAATGAATGAGAATTATTTATACATGAGTTAATATTTATTCTAAATCTGAATAAAATTCTTTCTACATGCAAATTTCCCAAAGTCAAACATAAAAAAGGACATTTATACCTAAAATTATGTATTAGTGATAGAACTGTCTGTAATGGCCCACCAGTGAAACTATTCTCTAAAACACCCTAAGCTAAACTCTTATTTATTTATTTATTTATTTATTTATCTATTTAAATTCTGGAAAATACCTTTAGAAATGTATACATATGCCAGACACCTAGGACTTCTGGAACCTGACAAACCACTTTTTAATTTTTTTTTTTTTTTTAAGGAACAATGCCATCTCAACAGATGGGTGTTAGTGTAGGCATGCCAGGGAATCAAAATGTACATCACGTTCCACTACAAGGGGGCAGAATCTCATCCAGAATTGTCCGTCTGTGCCATTGGCTAAAGGAATATTCCATTTCAAACCCACCTCAGAGCCAGATCACTTAAAACAATAACTTCTAAGGCCACAATATTTATTTGTTTATTTATTTTGGCTTTTTGCATGTAAGAATTCACGATGCACTGGAGAAAGTAGGACAGGAGTCATTGCAGGGAAATTTTAAGCAGCAAAATGTTAGTATGACCCATTTAAGTTTTCGACTGAATGGCTTACCTCAACAGGGAAACCATTTCATGGAAACCAGCACATAATTTTTGTTAGATAGAACCCCAGAGATTCTTTCTGACTTAACAAATATTTTAAAATATTTCCCCCCTTCTTGGAACCTATAGAAACCCATCTTAAACTGGGAATTTAAAAATTTCACTAGAATTGCCCTACTGAGCAGAGTTGCACAGGTAGCCATAATTGAACATAACTACACAAGACTCATCCACTGGTTAAAGGTGTTCACCAAGTCTACTGTTAAAGAGGCTATTCAATGATTCTCTGGCTTTGACTACAGTATAAGAGAGACATTTCTGAAAGAATGGAAATTGAGCTTTTGTATTTTAGGTTCCTTTTCTCCCTTGAATTGATGACTTCATAACACCTACCAAAGCAATCTTTCATTGAGATCACAGTAAATCATTCATATATAATGGGTTTTAGTTCGGATTGTGCTGCTGAAACTAAATGTTTTGGTCGTGTGTGATAATGGAAGTTTGGGAGCTAATATCAATTACAGAGACAATATATTTTTAATTAGGCCTAAAGACAATTTCATCTTAAAATTTGCACTGCTCATATCAATATTTGCTTCCCCTACTAGTCATGTTATGCCAGTTACTAGCTATGCATATTAAATTTCACTAGGTTTGAAAAGTAACTATTTTCAATAAATTATTTTAAGAGGTGGTCAAATTAACATGTATTTCCTAATCACTGTTAAGATAAATGAATACTTTTATTTTTATTTAAGCATTCAGAGTAAACTAAATCTATTTAGGTACATGGGTTCATGGACTACCAAGAAGCATTGTAATTTTATATCAACCATCGCAAGTCATATAGACTTAAATGTGACTTTTTTCATTTGTGATTTTTTTTAAAACTTCTGCAGGGTTTTTTCATCTTTATTGTTATTGCCTTAATGAGGAACAATGTTCTTTATCATAAACATAGTAACAAAATTTAGGTAAAACAAATTCACCAGATGGCAGTAATATAGTGTTCTAACTATTAAAACAATTATAGCTAAATATACTTGTTCTAATGACATTTAGAAGTTCAAAGGAAAATTATATTCAATATTAAGATACATAAAGAATGTCTGGATTTTAAATTAAGAGTAAATCAATAATTGTTGATGAAACTCCCAAAACTAATACCTCGGCCATCAACCTAATTAGTAATTAAATATATTGCAGAACTTTGAGAAGTGACATATTAATGAAATTGTATGAACTATATAAAAGCATATTTCTCCTTTTTTTAAATACATATATCCCAACTAAATTTATTTTACCACATGAACCATAAAATCACCTGGTGATTAAAAGATATAAAACAAGACTTCATTTTTTTTACAGTTTTCCAAATATATTACTCCTTTTGGTAAAACTATTGTGAAAAACAACAACAACTAAAAAGTACAGCTGTTGCAAACACAAAGTTCTCTCTTTAAGTGGCTATGAGAATGATCTAAATGTTACTTGCTTTCATTTGCTCTTCTCATTTGTAAATGTGCCAAGTTGACTAGCCTTTCTATTAAAATAAAGACTACCTTAGCCAAAGAAGAAATTGGACAGATTCTCAGCTTTGTCTGCAAACATGAAGAACAAAAATACACTAATGGAAGCAGCATGATTCTTCATTATGGACCCCTCCAGGTCTTGAAAATAATCCAAGGAGCTATCTCATCAAAAGTTGAAAATCTTCCAGGGATCCCTTCACACACACCCTTTATAAGTGGTGAGTTCCGATCAAAGATTTTCTCTACTGAAAGGGGCTTCTGGAATGATTTCTATTTTCTGAATCTTGTCCAAGTTCTATCCACACACTGAAAAAGGGTTCAATATACCTTATTTCCTTTTTAAGGATAGATTTCCTCCAAGGAAGAAGTGACCTATCACCATGAATTCCATGGACATGTGTTACCTGTCGTTTGGTGGTGAAAAATATCCAGTGGATTGTGTCTTCATATGTATGTATATATACCTTCCTTCAGCCCCAAAGAATACAAGTATCCCTCTTTCGGTCAAGAATTTTCTCATAGTTACACATACGTTACAAATATATCCCCTTTTTTCTACTGAAATATTTCCAACTAGGAGCCTTCAAATTATGAAAAAGTTTTTCCAACAAAAAGTTATTCCTAATCATATTGTTTATATTTTGAAGTAGTACTTACATTTTAAGTACTCTAAAGCATTTTAAAATACATAATAAAGTAAGTTATAGAGCATTTATCCACATAGAGCAGAGCATGGTCAATAATCCATTATAATCTTCATATTTAAAAGATTTTACTTAACTTTTTCCTATTCTAAGTTCAATTTATCAAAAAAAAAAAGAAAAAAAAATTAGAATAGGAAAGGGAAATTATCACATTGTACCACCAAAGTCAGAAATTGAACTTGGGATACAAGAAGTAGAGATTTTTAGGTGTCCTGAGAATATGGAGATACAAGTCAGGCTCCAGATAAACCCAAAAGTGCTACTGGTAACGATGCCAAAACACATATGCTCAAGGAGAGAGTAAAGTCGTGACTGCTTTCTCCAGGTCAATTCCAGAACAATAGTACGCCTTTTGATTCAATTGCCCTTTACAGTGGTACTTCTAATTTGCACAGGTTACTTCTGTACAGGTTACTCCAACTCTTCTTATATGAAACTGTACAGGTAACAGGTTTTGAACAGGGCTTTCAGAGTACAGGTAAAATTAGCAAATTTTGTATGAGGTGACATTTGGAAGCTGAGAGCATTTGTGATTAAGAAAAATGAAGTAAATCAAGTATCCAAGATTAAAGAATAAGGTATTGGATGAATAAAGAATACCCGTAAATTAAAGCACTTGCTAAAACTGATAAAAACTTTTCATTAAAATTTGGGGAAATTTTGTTTAAATATTTTGTTTCTTTTAATATGGCTTAATTTATACCCTTGATGGGTAAACTCGGAGCTTCCCTTTGAGCTTTAATGATTATCCAGAGGAAAAGTTACTGAAATTTAGAAAGCTGTGACAAAAGGAATCAGTCAGAATTCCATTGTCCTAGCATGACCACTTTGATGTACTAGCCTTATTACATATTTTGAAGGTTTGTAATCTCACTGCACACATAGTGTTATTTAGATCTATTTTTTCTACTTAATATAGTATCAAAATAATTTTACAATTAGCTCATTTTTAACAATGAAATTTTTTAATGACTGCAGTATAGTTCATGAAGAAAATATGCAACTAGAAATTTAATTATCTTTTAAATATTTTTACATATTTAGCTTATTTCTAGCAATTCACTTTTTAAATAATACGTGCAACACATCTGTAAATTTTTTTCAACACTCATTGTTTGAAATAAACTTTTTGTTTGGGAATAATTTTACATTTATAGAAAAGTTGCAAAGATAGTAGAGAAAGCTTATATACACCTCTCATTTCAAACTTCAGTTTCTCCTATTTTTATCATATGACATTGTCATGATTCATTAATTAAAACTAAGAAACCAGTATTGGCATATTGCTATTATCTAAATTTCAGACTTCATTAGTATTTTACCATTTTCTCCAAATAATTTAATGATTTTGAACATTATGGAAGAAAAAGAAACTAGATAATGTTTATGTGAGGCTATCACAGGACCAAAAAATGGCCCATGAGGTTAGTGTATTTGTTTGTTTGTATGCTGTTTAACAAGAAATCAGTCATCACCATTAATTTTTAAGGCCACCTGTTTCTGTCCTAAAATCTAATAATGATTAGTAAAAAGAAACAGATAATATCAATTTAACAAGTACAAACACATTTTCTGTTCAAATTAGAATATTTCAAATGTCCCTAGGGAGAATATATTTTAGCAATGTGTGGGTCCATTTTGATGTATGTACAGGTAGTCAGTCTTAATGAAACGGCAATTATGTGCTCAACCCTATAACACGTGCTGAGAAAGGAAAATACAATGTATCTAAAATAGTTGACTCTCCTCTCAGAACCTAAAATTCCAAAAATCAAAAAAAGAAGCAATAATACATTCATAAAGTGACTATGTAAGCTCTGTAGCAATAGAGAACACAGAAATAATCAAAGAAGTTTTCTTGACACATATAATCCTAAGAAATGTTGAAAAACGCACACACAAACACACACACACACACACACACAGATGTGTCTTGCAGAATAAAGGAGAATTTTTTACCAGAATTTCTGGCTCTCCCTTTAGAGTTACAACAAGAGTTACTAAAGACTGCCAGTGCTATTGAGAGCTCACTACCAGCCAAGAACTGATGGGCAAGTCATGCATTCTCCAAACGAGTGAAAGCATATAGTACCACAAAAGCAGCTAATTCAGAATCCAAACTTCAATGAATTGTAGGTCTCAATATAAACCTCTGGATCAGAAGGGAAAAAAAAGAAAACAACAACAAAAAACACATTATTTTTGGTGGACCTCAGAAAGATGTTTGACACAATTAAAAACATATACATATGTTCATATATATATATATATATATATATACACACACACACACACACACACACTTATTAAACACTTGAACTCTTATTGAACTCTGTTCTAGGCTCATTTTTATACACTTTACATGCATTTCCTCATATAACCCTGACAACAACCCTATGCAGCAAGGTCTACTATTGCCTCCATTTAAAGTTAAAGAAACTGTCACGAAAAGCCATGTAACATGTCCATGGTATTTAAAATTGCAAGTAGAGGAGTCACTATTCAAACCCAGGCTGATACTGGAACCCTGTACCTAGAAAAGAGGAGAAACTGGAAGTAGGGGGTTCTAGTGGGGGTGGGGGGGAAGCCATAAAGAGAAAAGGAAGATTAAGAAGTAGATGCCTTGGTAGTAAGCTTTGGAAACTAGGTAGGAAAATTTAGATTTGAAATATAACAGTGCACCAACTTAATCTCATTTTCACAATAATATCATAACCAGTCAAAAAGCAGAGTGCTTCACTTATAACATACAGCATTAGGTTTAAAGTTACATGGCTTCTCCTTCTGTTTCATATAAACCTTCTGTTGATTTAGCCTGTTGTTGTTTTCAACAAAAGATATACACTATTTTCACTTGTGCCCAAACAATAGAACTGCAATTGCAGACATTAATATAGCTAGTTTTATGTCTTCTAGTTTCAAGTGTTCTGGAAATCTTTCCTTTTGTTTTCAATGTGTCTTGAACGTCATTTTGAAAATGTTCAAACTTTCCATGTTTCAAACTCTGTCCTTTGGTCATAATCTGATTGTTTTTCACCCACTCTCCTTTGGGGGCACATTTAACCATTTAATCTTTCAGTGCCTAACACAGTGCTAGACTTTGTTGTGGATCCCATGGCAGTTAGTCAAAAGCACAATCTTACCACTCACCAAGGATTAGCATAAGCCTAGCCAACCAAGAGCAATTTGGAGGTTGACAATATTCTCTGATGATCTCAAAACAAGAGTAACTTGAATGCAAGGCTCCATTATCAAGGCACTCGCTCACCCTTCTCCCCCTTACCCTCCTGCCTCTTCCCTTTTACATTTTGATTTTCTGGTTGGGCTGTTAAGCTTGCATTAACAGTCAGGTATTTGTCAAAAGTTTTGCTTAATATTTTGCTAATTTCATATGATTTAAAATCATGTTTCATGTATTTCCTATTAAGCATGATTAAGATGTTAAATACAAGATATTTTTGTAATATTTAATTTTCAAATTTGACCCCATTTTTGTTCTCTTAGTTCTACAATATTCAGAGGAGTAGAATATCATTCTTCATGTTATATAGTCATCTCATCATCATTATTAAAGCTCATATTTATTGAGAAAGTAATATATGTTTTACAGATACTAATATAATCCTCCTAACAACCTCTTTAGGTAACTGTTATTATTCCATTCTACAGATTGCACCATAAACTAAGGGACTGAGGTAAAGTAAATTGCCCAAGATTGCGCATCTATTACCTTATGGCGCCAGGATTCAGTATGGACATTTTTACTCCCAAACACATGTAGTTAAACACATCATTATCATTTTACTCAATGTATAAGAGAAATAAGTTTTTCAGTATATTTATCATTGAAGTAATTTACAAAAATATAGCATACGAACAGAAAACATTTGCACACGTTCAGAGAGGGTGAGAGAGAACAAAATTTTTTTTAAATTCACAGATATTGAAACTAGTTTTGATTCAGAGCCAATGTCATATTTTTCCAATTACTGAACTGTTCGTGCTAATCAGCATGCTTATAAAGCAACTACCATAGGTACCACTGTGAAAGATGTTATCCAAACGCTTGAATGGTTACATAATACTCTCAATGTTTACTTAAGTATTTGCTTCCATAATTACAACGTCCCCTGTTAATATTTCACCTTTAGTGTTCTTTATAGGGACAAATGTATTGCATGAGTAGTTTTGAAGCTAGTTAGGAAAAAATAAATATTCCATGTAGGTTAAAGTGACTTCCATGTACACATGGCTTCAGAGTATCAAATGCTATATGTGCTGATGTGAAACACACCTGGGATTTACTGATAATTCATTCTGTTCAGGTAACTGCAGTCCTGTATGTGATCTATTTTTGTTGTTGTTGTGATTGATACATTTTATAAGGCTAACGTAAAATAAAATCACTTTACTTTATTTCTAACATGGTTAAATGAATGAATGGATATGATCTCTTGTGTTTTCTAATGGAATCAACTAAACGATTACAAATAAAAGAGCAAAGACAATAACTGTCCCTACTGTTTGTTTGAAATTGGGTGATAAAAAAAATCCTCTATTATTAAAATAAAGTGCAAAGAAAAATATGTTTTTATCTGCAACATTTGTGTTGGCTACTCAATGACCAAACCAAAATTTCTGAATAGTTCAAGCCTACATAAGAGGTGTTTTTTCTTGGGTTTTTTCTTTGTTTATTTTACTTTGTTTTGTTTCTAAGTTTCCTAGTAATCTAGAGAAGGCAATAGGCAATGGTAAAAAGGCATAATATTCAAAGATAGTTGTCAGAGGTGAACTAACTAGAACATAGTAGATGGGTGGGTTGATTCCCATACCAGGTCTCAGGAGTCAGGATTTGCACAGACGAGGTTACCTAAAATAAAATCTTTACAGCATACCTGCTAGACACAGATAGTACAAGGACATAGCTTTGATAAACCTTTGGAACCATATTTTTGGCTTTGAAAATACACAGTTGTAACAAATTGGGCAAGTTACCTAATTTTTTTTTTTTTTGAAATCTCCATAGTTCTTTTTTTTTTTTAATTTTCTAACGTACATAATGGCAATAAAATTGAAAGGTATGTGTAAGAATTAAATGACATCATACATATCAAACACCTAGCACATATCTTGGAAATTAAGACGTATTATAGCGAAGACATCACCTCAGCCTGTCTTCCACTGTTGAACCCAAATTCTAGCCCTGGAACCTGATGACAATATTGCACTTAAAACAGTGCTCAATAAGCCTGACACTCAAAAACCTCATGATTTCTTCACATTCTACTCATTATCAATGATCTTATATTTCATCTTTACGGTTCTATTTTCCCTGCCTTCTCCCCAACTCTTCTCTTTCTCTCCCTTTCCAGAAAAGTAACAAAATATACAAGTGAATGCATGGGACATTGCCTTATTCTCCTGAAATAGTCCAACCCTGGCAGTTGTACCTCATCAACAGAAGTTGTGCAATTGTAACCTCTTCCAATTAGTTCTCTTCTAAATAGCCAGATGTTTTATTTGGTGTCACCACTGGACAGATCAACGGAAAATACAAAACATAATCCAAACTCATTGCCTAGGAAATATCATGTGACTTTCAATTAGAAAGGTTAACAATGGAAAAAACTAATGCTAACTTATAAAGAAATGGTTAACTACTGTATACAAGTTGACAATCCATTTTTAAAACAAATCTTTCCAAATCTATCGACTTTAGCTTCAGATTTAATTGTTCAAAGCCAATATATTTAACCTTGGGGAAAAAAAGAGCTATAATATCTATTTACTTAGAGAAGTTAAATGATGCATGTAACATCTCAGATACACGGCACACAACAGTGACCGACTTTACCCCTTAAATTACATTTGTTATTCACTTTGACTGCAAAGTGTCCTATACTCATTTATGTTGATTTACATCAGATTATGCTCTTCAGTTTTCAACTGATGCTGAAAAATGAATACAGACTGGTTCAACATGAAAAATAAAAGAATTCTAAATTAGCCAAACACCAAAGCAAGTGTCTACAAATATCCAGCATCACTCGTGTTTACAGAGAACAAGACATCAAATGGTAGTTTCTAGATGTTTTCATTACTTGTCCTCCTTCCCTCACACTTAGGGGGGCGGGGGGGGAGTATAAGCTTAGACTCCGTTTATAAGTACAAATCCCAGCTCCATTACTTAAAAATGTTTTTGTCTTCGGCAAAATAATAAATCTCTCTGTACCTCGGATTCTTCATCTATAAAATGGAAACAGCAACTATAGTAGCCTCCTGAGAGAACTGTTGAGAGAGGATTAAATGAGATGATACACATAAAGCTATTTAAACAATGATGGATACAGTGAGTGCTCAAATGATGTTAGTTATTAATACCCTCAATAATGCCATTTTAGAGTCCAGAGAGGGCACCATTACAACTTGGAACCCTGCTCAATAATGCTATTTGTAAATCTCCATGCATTCTACTCACCATGGAGAAATTTCTAGCTGATAAGAGTAAGAGAAGAGTAAGTTGTTAAACCACTAGTGTATATAAACAAGTTATTTATCAGTATAACCTTAAATACAACTTGATTTTAGTTTGGTATCCTGAAGTTCCAACAGAGGGTCAGGAATCAAGTGTGTGACTCAGAAAACTTGGGCAGTATTTGAACAACAACCTGGTAAGTCCAGATATGAGATTACGGCAATGGTAGAAAGGAAAAATGGTGAGCAATGCAGCTATTATATGAAGAATGGGAGACACCGGAGACGTATGAAAGAGACAGAACTGTATATCACTGAAGTAACATGGGTGGTACCAAATAAATCAAACCACACCAAATTATTTTTTTGAACTTTCTAGAACAGGAATCCACCGTAGTTTTCTTAGTATATGCTTCATACAACAGTAATTATTAACTCAAAATTTATCTTGCTCTCATCTTAATAATAATTCTAATGTCTCATTGTAGAAGATGGAAATAATGTATATAGCTGGTAAAATATAATCACCTTCAGAAGAACATCAGGTTAAACTATCTGTATACAATACATTTATGTTAATTGATAATTTTCATGTCTCGCAACAAAGGTGTAAATTTTGGCATCATCTAACCTTCAAGGCACACATGATACCAGTGATGCTTTTTTTTTTTTCTTACTAAGGTGTGCAACTGCTAAAATTAATTGCACCCCAGGGCTATTATATTATGCATGAATTGTCACCCAAATAAATTACAATCTTTGAAAGGGAGTGAAAGAATAGTGATTTAGATGTGTTCTCAGTGAATGCTGTCAGCTACATGACAACTGACATGATACCCAATTACAAGATCACTAATTAAGGCTATCAAACAAGCCCATGCATATTTGTCCATACTAGCATTTTTGACCTTGGCTTTTGAATTTTCTTTCAGTAAATGAGTAAAAAAAAAACACAAACAAACAAAAAAAAACCTTTCAGAATAGCTTATTCTAGATTTCTGAAACTAGGATTTATCGTTTCATAAGTAAGAAAATATGGAAATTTTAATGTGTCCAATTTTAACATGTAACACAATAGCAACAGTATGTTTTTATTTTATTTTTCCTATATTCAAACTGAAAAAGAACTAAGAATATCAGGTACACGACAGATAGGTAGAGCTTTTGTATACAATCAAAGTTAAATTGCTCTCAGTTTAAAATGGACTGTTTTATCCATAAGATGTTTATGTAAGTTTCATGGTAACCATAAAACAAAAGCCTATAGTAGGTACAGAAAAGATAAAGACAGGGGAATTAGAGCATACACCACAGAAAATCACATACACAAAGAGAGGGAAAAAAGAGGAAGAAACAAACAATGAAAATACAAAACAGCAAGAAAGCAATAAGAATATGGCATTAGTAAGTCTTTACATATCAATAATTACTCTAAAAGTAAATAGATAGGCAAAAGGTGGCAGGATAAATTTTTTAAAAATACCCAATTATATGCTGCCTACAAGAGACTCACTTAAACTTTAAAGACACAAATAGACTCAGATGAAGGAATGGGGAAAAAGATGTTTCATGCAAGTGGAAACCCAAAATAGTTGGGGTAGCCAAATTTATATCAGACACTTTAAAGTGTCTACACTTTACAGTGTACTAAAGTACACTTTAAGCCAAACTGGTAACAAGAAACACAGAAGCTCATTATATAATAATAAAGGGGATCAATTCATCAAGAAAATATGATAATCATATACCAGGGCCATACACACACACACACACACAAAGGGTGCCAAAAATGGATACACATTTTAAGAAAAAAAATATTAAAATTGTTAATACTCAATATATACAGATAACAAAAGATGAATACAAGTCACGTTTGACTTCTGCAACTACAAGAGGTGCTCAAAGTGGTTACCATCAGCCTAATTTTAATACAGTTTTTTTTTCCTTTCTTATAATGTGTATACATTTTTTTGCTCTGCTTGTGTGTGTGTGTGTGTGTGTGTGTGTGTGTGTGTATACATACAAACACACCATATTTTGCTGTGTATAATGTTCACCCACATTTTTGGCTCAAACTTTCAGGGAAAAAATCTTTCATTTTAATTTTTTAATTCAAATATTTGTTCACATTTTGTTACTTGTTTTTTGTATTATAAAGGAATTTTAGCACTTATTCTTTAACATATTATGGTATGAGGAATTTTATGTAACAAATAATTACAAAACACAATAATAGATACCAGGTATAAAAAATTTTATGCACCGGTAACAAATTTACAATATTTACACATCATAGAAGGCCAAGAAATCTTCGTCGTTGCACATTTGTTGTAAATTGAACAAAGCCAATTATCGTATTCCTTGGGATTATTTTGCATATGGATATCATTATTGATTTCTAGAGTTACATTTTTAACTCATAAGCATAAATAAAAAAATTAAAAACATTTATATAGATACGGAATTAGCACTGCCTATGCATAATGTGCATCCTTATTTTTCCCTCACAAATTTGGGCAAAAAAGTATACATTATACATAGCAAAATATGGTGTGTATAGTCAACATTGGCGCTCCTAGATGTATGAAGGAAATATACTAACAGTTCTGAGGGAGAAATAGAGAACAATACAATAATAGTAGGGGACTTCAATACTCCACTTTCAGCAGTGGATAGATATCCAGACCAAAAATCAATAAGGAAATACTGGACTTAAACTACACACGAGGGCAAATGGACTTAACAGATATTTACAGAAAATTCCATCCAACAGTAGCAGAATGCACATTCTTCTTAATTGCACATGGAACATTATCCAGGACAGATCATTTGACAGGTCACAACACAAGTCTTAGCAAATTCAAGAAGACTGAAATCGTACTAAGTATCTTTTCTTACCATAATGATATGAAATTAGAAATCAAAAAGAGGAGAACTGGGACATTTACAAGTTTGTAGGAACTTCTAAACAACCAGTGGATCAAAGAAGAAATCAAAAGCAATTTTTTTTTTAAATCTCAAAACAAATGAAATGAAAACACAACATACAAAAACTTATGGGATGCTGCTAAAGCAGTTCTGAGAGAAGTTTATAGTAATAGAGGCTTAATTAAGAAACAAGAAAATCTCATATAAACAACCTAACCTTACATTTTACATAACTAGAAAAGGAAGAACAAACTAAGTCCAAAGTTAGCAGAAGAAAGGAAAGAAAAAAAGATCAGATTGGAAATTAACAAAATACAGACCAGAAAAACAAACAAACAAACAAAATCAATAAAAGAGCTTATATTTTGAAAAAATAAACAAAATTGCCAAAACTTTAGCTAGACTACGGGAAAAATAGACTCACAAAAATAAAATCAGAAATGAAAGAGAAGGTGTTACAGTTGATACCACTGAAATACAAAGTATCATAGAGACTATTGTGAATAATGATATGCCAACAAACTGGACAACCTAGAAGAAATGGATAAATGACAAGAAACTTATAAACTACCAAGATGAATCATAAAGAAATAGGAAATCTGAACAAACCAATAAAGAGTACAGAGACGGACGCTACTGAAAAAACCTATCAAAACATAGGAGTCCAAGACCAGATAGGTTTTTCACTGATGAATTCCACTAAACATTTAAGGAAGAATTAACACCAAACTTTCTCAAACTCTTTAAAAAAATTAGGAGAGAACACTCCCAAATTCATTTGCAAGACCAGTATTAACCTGATACAAAAGCCAGATAAAAATACCACAAGGAAAGAAAATTGTCGACCAATATCCCTGATGAATGTACTCGTAGATGTAAAATTTCTCAACAAAATACTAGTAAACAAAATTTGATGGCACATTAAAAGGATGATGATCAAGTGGGATTTATCTCTGGAATGCAAGGATGATTCAACATATGCAAATCAATAAATTGGGTACACTGTATGAACAGAATGAATAATAAAAATTATGTGATCCTCTCAATAGTTGCAGAAAAAGCATCCAAAAAATATAACATCCTTTCATGATCAAAACCCTCATAAAGTTGGATATATAGAAGGAATATACCTCAACATAATAAAGGCTATATACAACAAACTCATCTCTTATATCTTACTTAATGGTAAAAGGATGAAAGCTCTTCCTTCTAAGATATGGAACAAGACAAGGGTGATCATTCCCACCACTCTTATTCAACATAGTATGGAAGTCTTAGGTAGAGCAATCAGGCCAGCAAAAGAAATAAAACGCATTCAAATTGTAAAAGAAGTAAAATTATTATTAATGGCTGATATAATTTTATATACAGAAAATCCTAAATACTCAACCAACCAAAATTTTAAACTAATCAATGAATTCAGTAAAGTTGCAAGATATAAAATCAACATAAAAAATTGCTTGTGTTAATATGCATTAACAACAAAATGTCTTAAAAAATAAAAATAAAAAAGACTATCCAATTCACAATAGCATCAACATCAATAGAATACTTAGGAATATGTTTAGCCAAGGAAGTGAAAGATCAGTGCAGTGCAAAGTGCAACTCTTTGACAAAAGAAATTAAAGAAGATACAAACAAAGGATGTCAGTGTTCATGGATCAGAAAAATTAATGTTATTAAAATGTCCATACTACCCAAAGCCATCCATAGATTCAATGCAATTCCTACTAAAATTCTAGTGACATTTTTCACAAAAGTAGAAAAAAGTCCTAAATTTTTTATGGAACCACAAAAGACCATGAATAACCAAAACAATCCTGAGAAAGAACAACAAAGCTAGAGGCATCACACTTTCTGATTTCAAACTGTACTACAAACTATAGTAATTAAAACAGTATGGTACAGTAAGTCCTCACTTAATGGCATTGATAGGTTCAGTGACTTTAAGTGAAACAATGTATAACAAAACCAATTTTACCATAAGCTAACTGATATAAAAAGACTTATGTTCCTACTGCATCTCATCAATGTTATAATGAAACTATGTTGAACAAAATAATATTATTTGAGGACCTGCTGTTTTAACATAAAAATAGGCACATAACCCAATGGAACAGAACAGAGTCCAAAAATAACCCCCCACATATACAGTCAACTAATATTTGACAAAGTCAAAGCATACAATAGGGAAAGGATTATCTCTTTAATAAATGGTATTGGGAAAACTAAATAGCCACATACAGTAAAGTAAAATTGACCCCAATCTTACACCACTCATAAAAATTAACTCAAAAATGGATTAAAAAAAATTAAACATAAGACTTGTAACCATGAAACTCCTAGAATAAGACATAGGGGAAAAGTTCTTTGACATGGGTCTTAGCAACGATTTTTTTTTTTTTTGTATTTGACATCAAAGTATAAGCAACAAAAGCAAAATTAGCAAGCAGACTACATTAAACTAAAAAGCTTTAGGAAAGCAAAAGAAACAATCCACAAAATGAAAAGGCAACCTCTGGAATGGAAGAAAATATTTGCAAACTATATACTGGGTAATGGATAATATCCAAAATATAGAAAGAATGCATCAAACTCAATAACAACAACAACAAAATCTAATAAAAAAAAATGGGCTAAAAGACTAGATCATAAATGGTCTCACCAAAAAAAATGAAACATAATGTGAGCTTATAGAGGTGCTAGCTAAGGCAACCATGGTAATCAGCCATCCAGCCACAAATAAATAAATAAAAAATAAATGTATCAAATCAACAGACTGTACATCGTAAACTTACACTGTTATGTATGAACTATATCTCAATGAAAAAGTATTATATTTTGATAAGATTTTTCTTGTTTTTATTGGAAAATGATAATCACAGCTACATTCAGGATTAGATCTTATGATCAATCTGATTTGTATTTTCTCTTACTTAAAAATTTGTTTTTCTTAAATTAATTCTACACTTCTTAAAGTAGAGCCCTATCCTTATTTGAAGCAATGCAATTCATGTCTTTTTAGTGGAGTGCTCGGTCATTTCCCAGAACAAACTCCTTAAAACATGATGAGAGGAGTACAAAAGGGCACAAAGAAAAGAGCAGAAGCTAGAAAAGTAATAAAAAGGAGATGGACTGTTAGGAAAGTTCTGAGCCCCTACATTATAGCAGAAAACTGATCAACAGTTGTCTCCAGTGATGTGGAAGCAATGCTACTGTTAATGGTTGACTTTTGCCTTGTCTTCCTTATAGATGACCCGATTTTTGACCTTGGCACCCAGCTCACTGCAGAAATCAGCCATTATGCTCCAGACTAAACTATCTGCCTAGCTGACCCACAAAATTAGAAACAATGAATTTCTATTGTAAACCACCAAGTGTGGGGATGGCTGAATAAGCAGCCAGAGAGAACTGATAACATTGCATTAATCCACTGAGATTTTGAATTTGATTCAGCAGCCAGGTTTTCTTTTGCTGAAAATTAATGCTAGTAACAGAACTGGCACAGCAGAGTGTTACAACCCAATGGCTGAGAACTACTGGCCTTGGTGACAGGAGATCCACTTCTGTAGCTGAACATGCTTTTGGTAGAATTTAATGGCAGTGGACAAAATACAGTTTTGTGGATGTCCTGGTTTTTAGAAACAGCTTTAAAGCCTGTCTTGAAAGAAAGGTCAGCATTCTGCTCTGCTTCTACTGGACCACATGTGTTAAATACAGAGCTTTCATTTCAGGAAAGTTTTCGTTTCAAAAAAGGTCCACCTGAAAATAAAATTTTGTAAAGATGTGAATGTCATTAATTTTGCCGAACTGCATGATGTATTTTTGAGCCAAAGCCCAGAGAAGTAAGATGGTTTGTTCAAATCCATGTAAGTGGGAGTGAGAGAGAAGGAATCCAAACTCCATTCTTTATCCACCTGCCTCAGATTTTTGCCTCCTACAACATCCTCAGACTTAATTTGGAGGACAGCAATGGCTTCTGAAACCCCAAAGAGCTTGCACCCTATGAACTACAAATATCCGTAGTTTGATATTTTATAAATTTAATCAACACATATTTATTAAACAACAGTCCCAGTCATCTACAAGTACATCCTACTCTATGCATATTCCTCTTTAAAGGAGGAAGCCAACCTGACATTGTAAAATAGCAGGACTGAGTTAGCCTTTTTTTTTTTTCTAAGTCTCATTACCACTCTGTGTTTATTAAGATAAACAAAAATCCACTCTCCCCTTTCTTTCTTTTTTATGATTCAGTCTTTGAGATTTTATATCCTACATACACAGCTTTTAATCCTGAGGGTTGGTTTTTGTTTTGTTTTTGTTTTTTAATGTAATTCAATAGAAAACATAGAAACTGTAGTCCCAATACTAAGCCATCATTATATTGGATTGTCCACACACTAAAGTACAGTTTGAGTATTGTAAATGAGCTCTATTCATTTTGCAAACCAAGAACAAGTCAATAGTGTTTGCTTACAAGGTCAGGACAAATGAGTGCACTGTACTTTTCTCTTTCTTCCACTCCGCAGTAACCCTCAAATGAAATATGTTCAAAAATAACTATTTAGTATATAGTAAAATCATATATAAAACAAAAACCCCTTGTTCTTTGATAAGGAAATGGCTGCCTCATAGTAAATCTCCCATCTGGCTTACCCAAAGTGTATTTTTATCAAGCAGTCTTTATTAAGTCTATAGTGCCATTTCCCTAAGCAGGATAAATGAATATGCACCTGAATAACAACCATTTACAAACAAGTTAACAGACTGACCAATTAAAAAAAAAATTTTTTTTTAAAAAGCTTGCCAGAAATCAACATAGATAGAACTGGAGCAAACTTTTAAGAGTCCTACATTTAAGTCCCTTGGTTACATCAGAATTGTTAATGAACTTGCTATATTTAAGATATGTTTTGGATAGTATGCTCTTCCCTGGTACCAATAGAGACTTCACACATTTCACAAATTAAGAAAGTTCATCTCACAATTAAGAATAATCACATTCCTGCTTCGGAGAAAGAAGTCATAGAAAGTTCTTTAGATTCAGCTTCAGCTACCATTTTGTAGACCAGGTGCCACTTTTACTACATTTGGTTATTTAATCCTCTAAGCAGTCTGTGAAAATGAAAAAAATTATCACCTCCTTTCCACAGATAAGGAAACTGAGAATAAGATTTTTTTAGAAAAATAGTAACTTTGTAGCAGAGCAACCTTACAGATATTATCTGTAGTCGCCAGACTAATGCCTCCCCACTCCCCACCTCCCCCCTCCAAAAAACATATCTACATCTTATTCATTAGGGTCTGTGGCAAAGTTGAATTATGTTGCAGATAGAATTAAGGCTGCTAATCATCTGTCCTTTATATAAATTATCATGGATTAAGTAAAGTGGGCCCAATGTAATCACAAGTATCTTTAAAAGATGAAGGGCAGGCAGCAGATGTGAGTCAGAAGATTTGAGGATGTGAGGATGCTGGCTTTAAAGATGGAGAAAGACAAGCCAAGGAGTGTAGCAGCCTCTAGAACCTGGAAAAGGCAAGGAAGCAGATTTTCTTCTAAAGCCTCCGGAAAGGATGCAGCCCTGCCAACAACTTGATTTTAGCCAGTTATATCTGTGTTGTATTTCTAACCTTTAAAAGTATCAGAAAATAAGTTTGTGTTGTTATAAGACATTAAGTTTGTGCTAATTTGTTACAACAGAAATAGAAAATGAATACACCATCATAACCAACTAACAACTTTCATATCACCATTAATGTCACATGCTCTGATAAGATGCAATGAGGAGGGCATCTTCATCACTGTGGTATTCTACACAAAAATTCCTAAAATCTCTCAATGGTTCACAAATCCCAAACAAGCAGAATCTCTTCAGCATGATCTGTACCTCTTGCTCAGTAGCTCCAAGCTTGGCATTAGCAGCAGCCAGCTATTTTTGAGCTTAGTCTCTCCCAGGCACCTCCAAGCCCAGCATAAGCGGCAACCATCTGCAGATCACTTTGTAGCTCATAGCAAGTGACTCTGGGCTGGGCAGAGGCAGCAGGTAACATTGGCCTGCAACAGAACACCTCCAAGAAGGTTCAGAACTAACACACTTGGTGACAAGCTTCAGAGCACAGCAGAGCAACACTCAACCATCTCCACAAATGATACACCCAAAGTGCAGACTAGACAGGCACCAGAACCCTGCTAAAGCAAATCCTGCTCTGCAGGTCAGGCCCTATACAATAGCTCCGCCACTGCAGTCATGGCCAGTCCTCAAAACCAATCAGCCCAAGAGTCAATCCATCCTATTGACATACAAATAGCAACCAAGACTCATCTACAACAGGAGAGCACACACAACCCACACAAGAGACATACCTGGAACACCTGGCTCAGGTGACTAGGAAAACTGCTCCACTTGACCCTGCAGGACACTTACTACATAAGGCCACTCTACAAAGACTGGGAAACATACCATGTTTCCCCCAAAATAAGACCTAACTGGAAAATAAACCCTAGCATGTTTTTTCAGGATGCTTGTAATATAAAATAAGCCCTACCGTATTTCCCCCAGAATAAGGCTGGGTCTTATATTAATTTTTGCTCCAAAAGACACATTAGGGCTTACTTTATATTACGAGCACCCTGAAAAATCATGGTATGACTTAATTTCCAGTTAGGTCTTATTTTCAGGGAAACATGGTAGCAGCTCTACCTAATACACAGAAACAAACACAAGGAGGTAGACAAATGGGGAGACAAAGAAACATGTTCCAAATGAAAGAACAGAACAAAGATCCAGAAAAAGAACTAAACAAAATGGAGAAAACCAATCTACCAGATGCAGAGTTCCAAACACTGGCTACAAAGATGCTCAATGACCTCAGTGAGCACTTCAGCAAAGAAAGAGAAAACATAAAAATGAAGATTAGAAAGCACAACAAAGAACCAGCAAGAAATTAAGAATACAATACACGAAATGAAGAATATACTACAGGGAATCAACAGTAGATTAGATTAAGCAGATAATTGAATCAGCAATTCAGAAGATAAGGTAGCAGAAAACAATCAGCACAGCAAAAAGAAAAAAAGAATCCAAACAATTGAAGATAGTTTAAGAGGCTTCTGGGACAACATCAAACGTACCAACATTCATATCACAGAAGTACCAGAAGGAGAGGAGAGAGAACACAGAACTGAATACCTAGTTGAAGAAATAATTACTGAGAACGTCCCTAACCTGGCAAAGGAAATAGACATACAAGCCCAGGCAGCACAGAGAGTCACAAATAAAATGAATCCAACAGGCCCACAGGAAGACACATCATAATTAAAATTCCAAAGGTTAAAGACAAAGAGAGAATCTTAAAAGCAGCAAGAAAAAAGTGGTTAGTTACCTACAAGAGCTCCCATAAGACTGCCAGCTGGTTTCTCAACAGAAACTTTACAGGCCAGAGGGATTGCCATGAAATATTCAAAGTGATGAAAGGTCAATACCTAAAACCACAATTACTCTACCCAGAAAAGCTCTCATTTAGAATTGAAGGACAGATAAAGAGCTTCCCAGAGAAGAGAAAGTTGAAGAAGTTTGTCATCACCAAACCAGTATTACAAAGAATGTTTTGGGGGGACTTTTTTGAGAAAAAGAAGAAAAAAATCAAAAATATGAATAACAAAATGGCAATGACTACATATCTAACAGCAATTACTTTCAAGGTAAATGGAATAAATGTTGCAATCAAAAGACAGATATAGTCTAAAAGTAAAGACATGGAAAAGGATTTCATGAAAATTGGAGGAAAAAAAACAAAAACTGGGTAGCAATAGTTATACAGACAAAATAGATTTTAACACAAAGGCTATAACAAGAGACAAAAAAAGGACCCAGTAATCCCATTTCTAGGTATTTATCCTAAGACACCCAAAACACTACTTTGAGGGTACATCTGTATGTTTGTATGTTCACTGCAGCATTATTTATAATAGCCAAGACATGGAGGCAGCCTGGGTGTCCATCAATGGAATAAGGGATAAAGAAGTGGAAGTACATATGTACAATGGAATATTACTCAGCCAAAAAAAAGAATGAAATTTTTCCATCTGCAATAACATGGATAGACCTGGAGTGTATTGTGCTGAGTGGAGTAAGTTAGACAGAGAAAGGCAAATGCCATATGATTTCATTTATATATGCAATCTAAAGAACAAAACACACAAACAAAACAGAAACAAACTTACAGATACAGAGAACATTTTGATGGTTGGTAGATGGGAGGGGGGGTTGGAGGAATGGGTGAAAAAGAGGAAGGGATTAAGAAGTACAAATTGGTTGTTACAAAACAGTCAAGGATGAAAAGTATAGTATAAGGAATATAGTCAATAATATTGTAATAACTATGCATGGTTTCGGATGGCCACTAGATTTATTGGGTGATCACTTCAGAAGTTATATAAATGTCTAATCACTATGTTGTACACCTCAAATTAATATAATATTTATGTCAACTGTAATTGAAAAGTTAAAAACACATATTTTAAAAAAGATTATCTAGAATAAAGAACAAGGTTATATTACTTGCTTAAAATTAGCAAATGAATAGTTTAGAAAAAGAAAAGAATCTTAAAAGTCTGTGGATTAAGAAACGTCTCTATAACTCATTCTCTTTATCTCAAATTCTCAGGGTGTTTTTTTTCCTGCTTATTCGTATCTGTCCTTGTGGAATTTTATTTTAAATCAGGAATAATACATCTACAATAATTTCTGGTGTCGATGTTGGCCTCAAACACTAGATGTCCTGAAGCAATGCTGTAATAGAAACATCTTATCACACGATTTGGGGTTAAATAGAAAAAAATGATCATCTGAGCTGTAATCATAACAACATTCACTGAACTTACTATCATCCAGGCACTACTATCAACATTTTAAATGTGTTTATCTCATTTAATCCACAAAATTACCTCATGATGTAAGACTATCTTTACTCATGTTCAAGTGAAAAAACAAACAAACAAACAAACTTTAGACACAAGAAAGTTAAGCAACTTGTTACGTAAGCAATAAGTGGTAGAGGTAGATCTCAAACCTCTTCGGTTTGATTCCAGGGTTTAGTGTCTGACTACAACTGTAAAATAATTTGGACTGAAAGTATGGTTCAGTACAGGTTTATCCAAATTACTATAAATCAATAGTCAATATTTATTAAGTGATCTCATTTAAGCCTCACAGCCATCCCTCTGAGGGAACCTGTGCCAGATCAGGTTCCCTGGTAATTAGAGTCTGACATAGAGATCAGAATTCAGGAAGTTTACTGGGAAGTGTACCCCCGGATTGACATCTATAAGGGAAGAGGAAAAAGGGAGATTGGGCAGAGGCAGGAGTTGGGCTGTGTTGCAGTCACAAGAAAGGTGTCAGTCATTCCCCTGGGGAGCTCTGGAGCTGGGATGTCCCTGCAGAGTTGTAAAACTTGGGACAAGTGAGGCCAGATGTTTAAACCTCCTCAGTCACCAATCACTGGATGTGGGCTACCCCTGGGAATGATTGAGGCCTTCAGTGAGGGCAGAGAGCAAGCTCCAGAATGATCAGCTGTGAGTCACCAGCTCTGACACCCTCAGCAGCTGGGGAATAAGTACTTCAGACCTGAAGTATAGGCAGAGGGCTTGGTTTATTCTGGGTAGTGTACTGGGTACTGACAGATGAAAAAAGCTGAGGAGAAGATAGCAAATTACTTGCCTCAAATCAAATAAGTAGAAAGTGATGCAGGTAAGGCATGACTCTAGATCTGATGGACTACAGAGTGAGTCCTACCCAGTGGGCTATGCTGCCTCAAGGTGTGCAAGAACTATTGGGGACCAAAGGAAAGGTTAGCTGGAGTGTGGTGGGAACAAATATGTCAATACAACTACACAAGAAGCTACCTAATTCTGTCCAGGATATCACAGGCCAAGGGCAAATGTTCCCTGAGAAGTGACAGAAAAAGGCAAGAATGAATTCAGTGTATGTTTTGATTTTGGTAATAGTGATTGTTAGACACCTTTCAAAAATGATGATACAATGTATCTTTTTTAAAAGAACAAGGAATTAAAATATTTTTAAAAGTTTACATTGAAAAGCATGGAAGATTAAAAATGGAAGCTCAACTAAGACAAATCAGTAGTATAAAAGTAGAACTCCCAGTCCAACAATCTCAAACTTTCTGGTAGATTAAGCTTTTTTTCAACTAGAACTCACATATGTGTAATTAACTCTACTCACAGAGACCAAGGGAATAGATTTCTGTGGGCAAACATATTTGTAACAATTGACATGCAATACATTTTTATATATTTACTCTAGCTCAAATCATTTAATGGTCAACTATCATAAATACACCCCCCAAATAACTATTTTACTTTTTTTTTGGGCTAATTTAACAGCAATTGAATGAACTCGTAAACTCTTTTTCCCCCCAAAATTACAGAACTTATAATGCCTTTGAAAGTCTCTAATTTCCAACATATTGAAGAGCGAATCTAATTCTCCCCATTCCATATTTAACAAATGTGAGCTAGTCGAAAAGATTTGAAAGAGGTAATTCCAAACAGGATTACAGGGAGTGTGACTAGGAGAATTAAAAGGAGTTGAGAAGGGAATGAAGGGGGAGATGGAGAAAAAGGAGGCAGAGATGGAGGAGATTGTTTGAGGTTTAACTGTAGAAATAGTAAATAACCATGAAATTATCAGAAATAAAATATTTTAGAAACTTGGTCTTCCAATGCTCTTTCTGATTCATATATCTCTGCAAAACTGCTAACAAGTATTATTCTTCCCATAATTGTGTTTTTATCTTTCCTTTAAATATAAAGAAACTGTCAAATGCCTTTTTCTTTCTCAAGTCAAGCTATGTCTATAGTAGAGCAGTCCCCCAGATTTTCTAGTCCAATAAACATTGACTGAAAAAGGAAATGACTCTGGTTTGACTTTAGTTCCTAAAAAATTGGCCCTATGATAACTGCGTCCTTTTCTAAGGATCTACAAAGTGACTGTTTATTAATCCATTTGAGAACTTGACCAGGGGGTGATGCCATAGTAACACATAAATTCTATGTTTCAAAATTACTCTACTCTTTGATATTTGTAAGATTACAATCTTTAACACCAGGTTGTTAATGGTTTTCCAGTGGTAAACAATCTCAATGGTAAATAGCCATAAAACCATTTTTTGCATGAAATTTTTACTGTATCTTAATATGAAGATTATTCTCCAGTGGCAAAAAAACATTCTCAAAATAGCAGAACTCCTGTCCACAGAAGTATTCAAGCAAACACTGGATGATTCCATGTCACATAGAGTTAAGTGCTGCTGCTTTCTTTCTGTCACCTATGGAATCTTTAGTCTTTCCAATGTAGTAGTACATCTACCACATAAATGTAAGGTATTTATTCATTCTACAAATGGTTGAGGAAAAAAAAGTTTTTATTTGATTACTATGTACTAAGTAGTGAACTGAACACTGAGGTACGAAGAAAAATAAAGCAAAACCTGAGCCTATAGAGTCTGCATTCTTTTTGCCATGACTAAACTCATTATAATCAATTGAAACATTCATTAAATAAAAACGTTTTCTGAATATTTTTTAAATCAATCTGTTAGAACCAAAGTATGATGTTCAGCATCAACATTAACACCAAGGATCATATATTCTACTATAGAACTTCTCAGTGTCATAAATATGCTAATATGCATTATGACTCTGTAGGAGAAGAATAGAATATAGCATTTGCCAAACTTATATGGTCAGGGATCCCCTTTTCGCCTTGAGAACTCTTAAGGGAATAGGCTTTTGCAAAAAAAAAAAAAGAAAAGAAAAATCAATGTTTCCAATCTGGGTGGGAAATAATAGACCTGAGAATTGTCTTTAGCACTGCACTGTCTTTCATTCTGTTATCACTGAGCAATTCAAAGATGATTCCGAGGCAACCAATGACTAAGTGCATGAGTGAACAATGCAGACCATACACTTGAGGGAACTGAGGTTATATTAAGTTTTTATAGGAAAAATACAAATCTTATTTTTTTTACTAACCTGAAAAGCTTCAGAATGGATTCTATACATAGCTACATTGATTCCCAAATTTGAGAGTGCCTGTACACAAAACTGAACGGATAATTTTTGCATCTGCATGGACTAACTTTTGTATCACTCAGATGTTGATTTTTCTTTTAGGAAATTACTTTGAACACCTGAAATTAAGCACAATGCTCCTCCCTAAAATAGTTATTCTCAAACTTTAGTCCACGGAGCACCTATACCCAAATTCTTGTGATGTTCATTAAAAATTGTAAATTTCTTAACTTTCAAAAAAATCAGAATCTCTGGTAGTGATCCACAAATGTGTATATTTTAAACTATTCTTCTAGTGATTCTTATGCACAACAAAACTGAAGAGGCATTGAACTAGAGCCCAATCTATCTTACATT